>NC_138975.1:114475000-115725000 GCF_055761805.1 Camellia sinensis
CAGTTAGCTCTGAGCAGTACCATTAGAGCATGTTCTTGGAATTAGAAAATATGGATGAAGTTAGAATTTTGGCATTAAATAGTATTCTTTTCCAAAAGAAGAAGGAAGCCAAAAATTATAATAAGAAAGTCAGACACATTAGCTTTGATGAAGGGGATTTGGTATGGAAGACAATACTTCCAATAGGAATTAAAAGCCATAAGTTTGGCAAATTGTCATCTAATTGGGAAGGACCATATCAAATTCATAGATTTTTTCCTAGGGAAGCATACCATTTGAAAATTTTGAATGGATATGTGCATCCTAAGAAAATGAACGGTAGGCATTTGAAACCTTATTATCCAACTGTGTGGGAAACACAAGGAGTATAGAAAATGCTAAACAAGAAAAACATGAAAACATTCAGATAATAAATCAAGATTTTATTTCATAAAGAGATAAATGCATGCAGCCTTAGATTGGCCCAAAAATCAGTACAATGCTTCAGTTGTTCCCTTATAATTGATTCTTTACTTCTAAGGGATGAGAACAATTGAATGGTTATAGCCATGTCCTGCCTATGGTTAGCTAGCCCTTGATTGGTGATTTGCAACTTTGTAGTAGTTCGATCCAAGGCTAAGTTAACTGCTGCTAACTCCTCTTCTAATTGAGCCTTTTTCTCCAAAAGTTGGATGCGAAATTGAGAAGCGAAAGAATGTTGTCCCTTCAATTTAGATATCTTAGTATGTATATGGGAAACAAATTCTTTGTCTTTCAATAGCTTCTCTTCTGCAGCTTTAGCAATGTAACAGATGTTGACACAGAAATCTATGGTAGCTGCTGCCTGAGATAAGTGGCTTGAGATGGCCATGCTGGATTGCTCAATGACTTTACAGCATTGGAGGAAACCATTCTTAAGTATGGGTCATTGTAAGGCTTCAAATGGGATCCTTGAAAATGATGTTAGAAATTCCAAACAAGTGTCTAAGTCCACTGGAGGCAAAGAAACTTTGCTGATAGTTGGTGAGTTGTCAAAAATTTCCAAGAGGGAGTCAGCAAGGGCCAATGGCTCAGCTTCACTATTGGCTGCTGGAATGGTTGAAGGTGTGTCAAAAAGACTAGCCAGTTGGGCTTCAAAAATGTCCATCTCTTCCACTGACATTAAGGGTGCAGAGAGGTCTGGAAGAGATGGTTACGATGGAATAGGAGAAGAGGTTAAAATGTCCCTAGCAGTATCTATAGTCCTAGCCACCAGTAAATCAAGGGAAGAGAGATTGGAGCCGGATGGTGGTATAGAATAAGAAATTGGTAAGCTACCAGTATCTTCTCTGGGAGCACCAATTATCACTGATGAGGTGACAACTAGGGCTTTCTCAGGGGATGAAGGAGTAGCCAGAACTGTAGGAAGAGTGAATTAGGCTAAGGTGAAAGTTAGATGAGGTAGATATGGAGTTAAGCCCAAGCATAAAGAAATCGGGATGCCTTGCCTCAAAAAAGGTATGGAAAGTATAGAGCTGAGAAGTGAAAATATTGTCTGGATGGGCTCTACACTAAAGGGAACTTTGGTGTTGATTTTCTTCCTCCTTTTCGAGACTGCCTTCAATGGCTTTTCAACTTCAGATAAGATTGAGGAAGCCTTTGTCGAAGGAAGAGATGGGGTAATTGTTGCTTCAAGACAAGAAATAAGAAGCAGTGTTAAGTTTTACTACTAAAAACTTAGGAAATGAAATTACTATGAAAATCAAAGGAAATTACCGACCTCGAAAGTGGTAGTGGTAATGGTTGGAGAACTGGGAAGAGCATAATGATCGGCAGTTTGGTGCCTCCTTACATTTTCCCTTTGGAGTATATCAACAGCAGCAGCTTCATTCCTTAATATCTATTGTTGCCTAATTTTCTCATATCTCTGGAAAACCACCAATTCCTTGGATTGCACCCTCTCTACTGCCTTGGCGGCTGCCTGATGAGTAGGGTCGTCATTGAAATCCAAAAAGAAGACTGTAATTTTCTTCTTCCTCTTAAATAGTGTTTCTTCAGGTACCTCTTCCTCTACCTCCTTCTTTTCAGGACCGAGCACAAGTTTCTCTTCTTTTGCTGTTGTGGCTTGTCTTTAAGAATGCTTAGCGCCTGAGCCCTTTGAGGAGAGTCTACTTGTGAAGCTCCTGCATCAAAAGGAAGCTATAAGTAGATGAGCAAAGCATTATAAAGAAAAGAGAAAAGAGAGATGAAAATGCATGCCTCTCTTCGAAGCAGCCCTGGTGACTCTACAAGGAGGAGGAGAGGCAGCAGAAGCAGTCACTGTGGCAGCAGGAGTAAGAGCTGGGATAACAGGGGCAGTAACAATGATCCCAGTCTTTTTGGGTTTGGCTTGAGATGGCACATCTAATCCCACTAGTAGATCTTTAGAAGGTATTGCTAGGAGCACTTTCATATTGGCCATCCACCAATTTTGAAATCTTCTCAAAGCCATGCCATGTGGGATAAAAGGGATGAATTGAAACTCACTTAACTCTTGTAGCAATTTAAATGTTGCTTATTCCAATTTGGTTTTGGGTACCTTTAAGTCTTTGACTATGAGATTGGTAATGGAGAGGCTACAGAGAGGGATAGGAATTCCTTGAGTAAGCCCAAATTGCCTAGCAAATTGGGAAGAACGGTAAACTTCAAATATACATTTGTAGGCTCAAAGATTCAAAGTACCAATAAAGAGCTCCCTTGGCAACAAGATAGAAGCCCACATATCCTTGTGTAGCAAATTAGAGCATGCCTTATCAGCCAAAAATGCCCTGAGCCAAGCTTGTCCTATATTGGCTTCAAAGGGACAAAAGAAGGAAGGAGGTGGGGAAATTGAGAGTTGATGAAAGAAAGTAAAATAATAGGCAAAGCAGGAGGGGTATAAGGAGATTTTGGCAAATTTCTCTCCGTAAGTAGTGGGTTCTTGCACCAAAAATCTCAAGCACTTAAAGTGTAGACCAGTGAAATATGCGAAGAGCTAGAGTTGTAATACCCAGAGGGGGCCTCCTTGGTTAACATCCAGAGGTTTCTCGCAAAATTGGGAACAGGCCCTATAAACATGGCCTAAAACATAAGGGGCCAAGGCTCTTCTCTTCTTCGAGGCAAAAGCCTTGGCAAGTGGGGCAAACTCAGGCATAATCTGCTAAGATAAAGTACAAAAGAGAAATTTGCATAACCAATACAGAATGAAGGAAAAGAACACTCGATCACCTATAGAGCCTACCTTCTTGTTCTCAAATTTTACAAAATCACTGAAGGAAGAGTTCAAGAGTGGAATGGTGAAGTTGACCAGAAGGTCTAGGTGACCAGGCGTAAAGGGAACACCAAGTGATGAGAGCCCTAAGAGATGGAAAATATCAAGAACGGTGGGGGCCATCATACTACATCGAAACTGAAAAAAATAAAAAGCCGAATTCTAGAAACAAAGGGCAGTAGGAATCAAAAAAGGATCCTCAAGGATAATGAACCTAGAAAGGCGAAGGGCATCAAGAATATAGAGCTCCTGTAGATCCCGTTCTCTAGCAGGAACAACCCTGCCATACCACTCCTCCCATTCAACCCTCAATGTGGGCCAACAGCGGTGGGGGCGGTTTATCCTCCAGCTTCCCCAATCAAAACCCCCTTCGTAGAATAGACAGTGATTCTCTAGACGAGGATACAAAGTAGGAAGTTGAACTGGGGGTTCTCTGAAGATAGGTCCTAAGATGTATTCCTATTATTCATTATGGCGAGGAATAAAGAGGCGACTATCTATGGTACTCAGTTCACCAGCTTTGAGCTTGGATATCTCTTCGTCAATACACCTCTTTAAAGCCATAGATGGGCTCACGTGTTCCATAACTGGCACTTTCAAGGAGAAAGAAGCCATTAACAAGAGTTTTCGGAGGACGAAGTTGAGAAAAGAGTACAGAGGAAGAGAAAGCAATGGAAATGAAGGGTTTGTGTTCTGGGCAAGCAAGTAAGTTAAAAGTGCAAAAGAAAAGGGTTTTTAAACCTTTCTGTCTGAAAAATGCCCAATCTATCTAAGTGGGTAAAAAGACCAGAGATAAATTGTTTGGCTAATTTTGGAACCTGTATAAGTTTAAGACTTTGTCTTAAAATTCGCAGGAGTCTTGAAAGTACAACGTGAAAAGTTTCTCTCAAGGATAATTGTTTGGACAGGAAATGTATCTCAGACAATCAGATTGGTTTCGAAAACAAATATTTGGCTTCGAAGTCAAGATCTAGCTCCAAAGCCAGATGTCAAACAACCAACTAAGGCTTCGTGAGTAGAAAGTTGACTTCGAAGCACATTTTATTTCTGAGAATGCAGGAATATTTAGGTTTGCTCTGCTTCAAAGGGATTGGGGACTAGCTCTTAGATTTCTTGTGAAAGATAAAATCCTTTGAAGTGAACTTGGAAGTATTTGGTAGCCGAAAATTGATTCTTATTCGATGTTTTAAACTTCAAAGTTGTAGAGCCAGTACCAAGTCAAGTAAAAGATCGCAGAGCAAAAATTCCTTTTGGGATTCTCTATCAAAGTAAACTTTTTTTGGAAAGCATCATTGTTACTTTTAAAAGTACTTCGAAATACTTAAAAAGTAACTTTGATATAAAGGTTGGTCAATTCAAAGCTGTTAAAATTATGTTGACCATGCGATTGGAATAAAAAGACCTAAGATAAAGATTGTTAATTGTACTCCATATTTTGGAGATATTCAAAGTAAGTTTCAAGTATTCTATTGGAAATGTTCAAATCAGGCTTCGAAAAAAAAAAAAAAAAAAAAAAAAAAAAATTGGAACATTCGAAGCTCTAATTTTATTTTAATTGTGCAAATAAAATGGTCACAAGCATGCAATTGGAACATAAAACCAGATCATGCCAAATAAAGAAAGGAAAACCTAACTTTATTGATATGTAAGTAATTACATTAGAAAGCCTACTTGGCTACAAATTCGATTTCATAAAAATAAAGAATAGAAAAAGTAACAAGTTCATTAAATTTGATCCAACAATGTTCAATGAACTTATGTTCTTTCTTTATTCTATCTTCTGTCCTATCAAAGCTAGGTTGTTGCAGTTGGTATGCCCTTATTTGATGAAAAAGTTGTTCAGCTTTCATTTCGAACTCTATCTCTTTCAGGCCTTGTTCCATTTCATCCATATCGAGATCATCCAAATACGCTGAACTCTTATTTTTGAAGCCATTATATTCTTCAATAAGGTTCTCTGCTTCGTACTGTGTCTGAATTCGGTTGGTTGTTATTTCATCTAAAGAATCACTGGTGGCCAAAGAAATTTTGTGCCAGTGAAGAAAGAGTGGAATTTGGTCCAAAAAAGTTTGAAGTTCTTCCTGGGCGATGGGGTTGAGAACATGACCCCGAGTCATAACATTGCAGGCCCATTGAAAGTTCTTGAGAGGAATCTCATCTCCAAGAACATTGAAGGGTAAGTGAGAGAAGGCAGCAAGCAGAAGTTGAACTTGATATCGCTCACAGGCTGTTGGAAGAGCTGGAGGTTGGTAGGAAGGAAGAAACTGATTCTCAAAAAGAATAAGTTTCAATTCCTCCTTCCAATGAGGATTCTGAGGAAGAGGAGGTGCAGAGGGATCCATCCCAAAAGAAGAGGGGAATTGGGGTTTATTCACGCATTCGAGCCAGTCAGAAGAGCAAAGTTTTTCCCTCTTAGCCAAGAATGATGGATTGTATCCCTGTGTTTCGTTAGGATGAGGAGTTTCTCACACTATCTTCATTGGCATAGAGGACGTGTACCATGTCACAAGCAAGTTGGCCTCCAAACTGCGTCGATGATCAATGGGTACATAGGGGTAAACCACTAAGCTCTGAGCAGAAGAGAGAACAGAAAGGGGATCATCGAATTCAACAAATCGATGGTGAATCCGTTTCCTTAATTTGGGTTCATCAGGTTTTGGCCAACTTTCCCAGCCAGTAGACCTATAAGAAGAGGAAGCAGCTGTGTCCCATGCAGAAGGTGGTGGGGAAGAAGAGAAGCTTCCAAGATACAAGATGATGTGGCCTAACAGTTACTCATAAAGTTTAAATTCAAAATCATAAGGGAAGCTTAACTACAAAAGTGGTTTAGTGGGATGGACTATGAGAAGAGCGTGTTCAGCAATCATAGGAGGACATTTCGACTTTTGGAAGCCCATTTCGACGGTTATCATTAAAGAGTACAAATAGCAAAGAAGGCCCCAGAATGAAGGACCCTGACTCAGATCCAGAAATTAGTTTATTTATTTTTCTTTCTAGTTTTACATTTCCGGTTCTTTATATTTCCAGCATTTCAATTCATGTACTGCACTTTATTTCCTAGGAGTAGTTTCAAATAATTTGTTGCTGTGAATCTCTACGAGGCTGGGTCAAATCATTGTAAGTTTTCATTTACTTAATGAAATTCATATTCTGATATTGTTCCTTACTTATTATTAGTTACTAATTTCTCCTAAACAAGCCATCAGTAAAAGTCCACTTCATTGAGGTTGAAAGAACTACAACACAATCGTTTGATAATTGGTTGGCAATTATAAAATCTGTAATGACTGATTGATCGTTGCTGGCACGCTCAAATTTATATTATTAACTTTCGAAAGCCAAAAAAGCCAACATAAATGAATTAAAAAATTGGGGTGTTACATAATAATTTTTAGCTCTAGAGACTCATTCACCTAGCTAAATTGAGGTATTTGTATGATATTTTAAAATTAAAAGGCTTAACTGTACAATTTTATAGTTTAGGAGGAAAGGGCTATTTGGCTTGACCTAAAAAAGCATAATTTTTTTTACCTTTTTATCTTTTTGGATCATATCACTTTTTTATTTTTCTATACATCTTTTTATAAGAAAATAAAAAACATATTTATTTAGATAATTTCAAACACCCTCTAATATTCAGTACTAGTTCACGAGATGTTATTATAATTAACACTAAATTTTTTAGCATGAAGTAACTTTTGTTCTAAGTAAAATGCTTGGACCACATTTTTTTGGGAGATGGAATTGCTATTTTATCATTTTTTTTATACAAAATATTTAATTAGAATAATATGGCCGTCATATTTTTGAAATAAAGGTCACTCCAAATGGGGGGAACTTCTACATTCGAACTCTATTTATAATTTTTATGATATTTAGTTATGAAGTTATGACTTGGTTATGATTTAGTTTTAATTCATTGTTGTGTTAGTTATAACTAATTGTAATGTTAATTATAACATTATTTTATATATGATTTAAAATGTCTTTAGTTATACCTTCTGTGGTGTTTAGTTATAACCCTTTTTTTTTTTTATAATTATATTTGAAAAGAATCTAGTTATGACGTTTTTTATAATCAAAATCAAAAATATCATAACTTGTATATAGAATGATCCATCCAATTGGTCTTTTGATTTAAAATGTAACATCATATATCTATATATATATATATTTGTATAAATTTTTTGTTTTTATATGTTTGATAACCATTTTGAGTTGTTGTCTTGATAATGTTGTTGCGACCCTTCTTGTTTGGTCTATTTCGATTATTTAAATAATTAATATTATAAGATTTATTGAGTAAATCAATTATAAAAAAAAATTCATAATTAATCATATATTATAATCACATAATAATAAAATCATATTTTTTTAAAAAAAAATATATATGATTTTGATAATATACTATCTATTTTTAGAAAACAACTATGGATCATATGATTTTGAATGCCCAATTAATATTTTTTTTTTTTTTTTTTTTTTGAGTCCTTCCCTACTCCAACTATCGAAACATGGGGAAATTATAGCACAATGGGATAGAAAAAAAAAATTACAAAAATATGGGGGTGCAAGTGATTATGTGGTGGGATGCAAGTGAAAAGTTTTGGGGATGCAGGCATGTTTGTGTAAAATTTTATTTTTTTGTCTCACTGTAAAGTAATCCCTTGAAAGTTTTCAATTTTATGTAATTTTTGTAAATGAATATTCTAAATATATTTGGTACGACCCTATGGCCAGTAGAGCTTAAGTATTTTCCATATCTTTCCCAAATTTCAACCTATGGGTCATTAATCTTTTTAGATGATAATAGATCACACAGATGATATGAAAACTAACATTGAAATAATTTAATTTGCATCAAAATATATAGCAATGTGGACGGATTAATATTACCTCTACCATCTCTTCTTAGTAATGATTTTTTTTGAAGTAGATCCCAACTTTCCTTGTCATTTAAACACTGGGGTTCATGGACGATATGGTATGGATCTATCCATGAAGGCAATATTTTATTACGAGTCGTTAGCAATATTTTGTTGCCCGTGTTTCCATTTGGGAAGGCCGGTTCCAAGCTCTTCCAAGCCTCTATTGACCAAATATCATCCAGCACAACTAAGCATTTTTTACTCTGTTGGACTTCATAAAGTTGCTCAAACAACTCATTATTTGTCATCCTAACAACATCTCCCTTCCTCTCTGGAACAAGATTGATGAAGATTTCTTGCAGAATATCTCTTGTTTGATACTGTTGAGATATGCATACCCATGCCAAACCTTTAAAGTGACTCTGGACATCTTTGTGATGATATGCTTTTTTAGCTAGAGTGGTCTTTCCCAAACCACCCATGCCGCAAATAGAGACAACTCGACTAGAAGTATAGTCATGAACTTGCACCAAATGTTTCACAACCTTGTTCAAGTCTTCCTCAAACCCAACAAAATCCTCTTCAACAACATGCTGATATGATTGTCTCAGTTCTTGTTGCTTCTTAACCGCCGAACTTCTTATGCCTTCACCTATAACAGTATTAGTTTAGTCTTTCTAACGGTCGATATTCAATAATAATGTTTTACAAATAGAATTTTCATGTAAAAAACTCACATAAAATGATTTTTTTTTCCCTTTTGTGATCATTTTAAAGAGGGAAAAAACACTCATTTTATGGTCCAAAATGGTCCAAAAATAACAGTGTCACATAATTTGTATGAATTTTGTATATAAAAATTATATTTTATGAATCATTTTTCACCATATAACAAAACATCCTTTATAAAATATATATTAAAAAAAGTGGAGGTTAAAATTGTGAAATATTATTTTTATATGTTTCTATAAATTTACAGGATTTTTTGCTTATGATTTCTAGTAATTTTTTTTTTTGAAGAATAAAGACAATACAATTTTTTATAATAATAACATAGGTCCTCCAAAATACGCGGCGAAAAAAATACTCCCACTATACCGCTTCATATATCACCTATTACTTTTTTTAACTCATTTAAAAATTTTAAAATTATATAATTTTGATCTATATTTTTTTAATTTATAAAATTTGTATTTTGAAATTGTTTCATCAAGATCTGTAAAATAAGATCCATGATGAACACAAAATTTAAAAAAAGAAAAAAAAAAAGTTGATGTAATTTTATTAAAACGAGACAAGGCGGTAAAATTTTGGTTAGTTAGTGAAATTTCAATAATCAAGTCAAACTAAGTCAATGAAATTTTCAAAAATACAAATTTTAGAAAAAAAAATAAAGATATAAATAAAAAATTATTAAATTTTAAAATTTTGAAATCACTTCAACAATGTAAAAAGGTCACACGAGAGAGAAACGATGTTCTAAGAAAAATTCAGTGTGTTTGGTTTCAGTTTTTTGAATTTAAATTTTTAAAAATTGAGTTTTTTTTTTTTTTTTTTTTTGCATATCTTTTTGTTTTTAGTGAATATTTTTTAAATTCTAAGTAATTTTTTTTTACTTTTTTAGATGTATCTTACTTAAATGTATCTAAATAATAAAATATTTGTGAAAAAATATTTTTAAAAATTAATAAATACACATAAATACAAAAAATGTACTGAATTTTTATTTTTTTTTTTGTATTTTTTGGTATTTAGTGTATTTTTTAAAGGTTTTTTTAATAAATATTATATTTTTTAAGTGTATTTATGTTAAATGTGTCTAAAAATTAAAAAAAAAAATTGCTTAAAATATTTAAAAAAATTATTGAAAACATTAAAATACAAAAAATAAAAAAGTAAAATTTTCTGAAAGCTATTTTCTGAAAACCAGAACCAAACAAGTTATGATTTTTGAGATCATAAGGGCATTTTGGGCTATATATGTTAAAGTTGTCATTATTATTTTAAGATTTCAAATTTCAAGAATTTTAATTAGCAAGCAAATTGTTGTTATCCTTAAAGGTGAAGCACTAATAAATTTCATAATGTAATCTTTTGAATTGTTTAGTCTTCCTTTTTTTTTTCCCTTATGAACCCAAAGATTCCATTAAAGTAAAAATTATACAAAATGGTAGTCACTTACATGTTTGGGTTTAATTTTCAAGAATAAAAATAGGTTTCTCCAAATATAAAATTACACATTTGAACAATCTGCACTATAGAAGTTTTGGATTTTTTCTCATTCTGGAACAAATCCCACATTACGGACAAAACGTAAAACTCTAGCATAACACTCCAATGTCATAACACTCTAATGTAACACATTAAAAAACTCCTTAGTATACTTTTCTTAAACGTAACAACATAATACTAAAAACAAAAAAATCCCTTAGTGTATTTTTTCTAAACGTAACACTCCAATCAATGTAATCACAAATGTAACATTCAAATGTAGCATACACCAACGTAGCACACCCAAAAATATTAAAAACTCTTTAGTGTATTTTTTCCAAACTTAACACTCACAATTTGAAATTATACATTTGCCCAAATTTACTAAGAAATTTTCGTACTCCTTTTGGAATGATTTAAGGAATCTCTCATCCTTTTTGAATGATTTGAAGAATCCTACATACTTTTTTTTACAGTGTTACATTGGAGTGTTATGTTTGAAAAAAGTGTTACACTAATGAGTTGTTTTTGTGTGTTACATTAAAATGTTATACTAAAGAGTTTTTTTGTGTGTTATCCTAGAGTGTTACACTCAGGAGTTTTTTTTGTGTTTGTTACATAGAGTGTTACATTAAGAAATTTTTTTGGAGTGTTATATTATAGTGATACGTTTGAGAAAAGTACACTAAGGAGTTTTTTTTTTTTTTTTTTTTTTTGTATTACATTAGAGTGTGTTATATTAGAGTGTTATACTAAGGAATTTTTTTGAAGTATTATATTGGAGTGTTATGCTTGAAAAAAATACACTAAGGACTTTTTTTTTTTTTTTAGTGTTACGTTGGTGCTACGTTTTAGTATTACATTGGAGTATTATATTTTGAAATTATACATTTATTGAAAGCTTGCTAAGGAGATTTTATACTCCTTTTGAAATGTTTGAAGAATCTCACACCCTTTTAGAATATTTGAAGAATCCTATATTTGAAGTTATTTTTGTACTCCTTTTGAAATATTTTCTAAATAAAAAAAGATTCTCATACAAAAACTTATCCCAAATTTGATCATCATAAATTGTGTACCTTATATTTCTAGCACACAAAAGAAAAAAAAAAGAAAAGAAAAAAAAGAAGAAAACATAATAGAAATAAAGGTATAACCGTAAATCCAATTTTCAAATAATATATTAAATCAACCTTTCTAAATCAATGAAACTAATTGGTCTATAAAAAAAATTCTTGGAACTAAATGGATCACCATTTCTTAACATGAGATTTATAGGTAAATTTTTCATAAATTCTTACACAAACTTATAGAGATGTCTTTTTAATTTCTCTTAAATTTAACTGAAAAATTTAAATATAAAATATTATTCTTTCCTAAAATTGGTTATGTAACACGAAAGACTAATGGAATAAATTAACATAATTTAAATTTCAAATTTTAATTAGTAATAATTTTGCATCTGAAAAGAGAAAAAATATATATATACTTCAAATAAAAAATATAAAACAATAATTGAAATTATTAATAAATAAATAAATAAAAACTTAAATTAAAATCAACTCTTAAACTGGCTCACCTGTACTTTTTAAGCCGTAAGTATGCAAACTAGCGGTGAGGCCAGTGATATTATTTTTAATGGCACCGATCTCACATCCCACCCTGTGAGCATCGTGCCCTTCATTGAAGATGCAAGCAAATCTCTTAAGGGTGTTTCGGAAACCCTTTTTGTTCCTTTTGGATGAAACTTGGATGACAAAAAGTTCGAGGATGTCTTCGGTTTCATAAACAAGTTTTCTGATTTCCGCAACCCAGTTGTTGACCCTCGCATCTACATGATGATCTGATTGTATTGCATAATCTGCGTCTTGTAAGAAGCATTGCATTCGTTTCAACTCGACTCGGATTTGTTCAACTTGGTCGCTTACTCCGTATAAGAATTTAGCTTCTTCAGTCAACAAAACTCCAAGTCTGTTAACAATGAAGGACACAACAGGCACTTCCATTATGAAACTGTGCTTACTTCAATTGAATTCAAACCCACTCCCTCCCAACCCAACAAAATCTGGGTTTAAAGAGCAGGTGGTAACCTTGTATGAAGGTTGGAGAAGAGAAGGGGTTGGGATGTGGGGTGATTGTAGAGACTGGAGAGAGAGAGAGAGAGAGAGAGAGATTGATTAATTGACAGACAGTTCTTAGAAATAGCAGGGGTTGCACAATTTTGTGGCGGAGCTGATTTATGGAAAGTACATTATGTATTTCTTTTTTCATTTTTTTTAAAATTTTATCCTATTTATCTTTAAAAATAAAAAGTAAAATATAAATATACTTCTTAAGTTTATTTAAAATATAATTTGTTTTTATAATTTTAAAAATTACAAATATTAATTTTTAAAATTTTTTATTTAATAGAATGAATAAAAAAAATAAAAATTCCAATTATGCTCATATATAACAATAAAATTATTTAAATCGTTAATTGAAATATATTTATAATATTATTAAAAATTATTAATGGACTTGATGATTCATTAATAAAAATAGTCATTTGAGGTTGTATGGAATGAACTATATAAGTGCACTTTTTAACTTTTTAAGTAAAAAAATAGAGAAAAGATATAATTATTTGGAATAATTTTTTTACTTTTTATAAAAAAAAAAGTTATGTATTAAATAATTTTTGTTAAAAAATATGTGTACTGGTTTTGTTGGAAAATGTATGTCAGTACGGTTTTAATGGAAAGTGTAATGGTTATTTTCAGCCGTGGTCTGCACTGGATGTTTTGAAAAGTTTGTAACCTGGTAAGTAGTTCGAAATCCGTGTGACGTGATTGGCCCGAAAATTAAAACGACATCATTTTGATATATATATTTTTTTTCTACTCTCGTTTTCTGAAGATCTGAAGAAGAAGAAGAGGAAGAAGCAGCTGGTGAACAGAGCATCATCATCAACAACAACCTCCTCACCAACACAGCATCTCATCAACAATAACATCCATTATCAACAACAGAGCATCATCAACAACAACCTCTTCATCAACACAGCATCTCATAATCACCATCACCATCACCACAAGATCCAAAATCAATTCCTCAATATCACTATCACATATCCAAAATCACCATCTCTCTTCTTTTTCTTTTTTTTTTTCTGGGTCTTCATTACAGAGAAATATTTTTTTTATTTTGGTTCGTAGAGTTTTGCAAATGGGTTTTTTTTTTTTTCTTGGAACAAACAAAGTGGGTTTGATTTATGAAGTTGAAGAAGAAGAAGAAGAAGAAGAGATTCATCAAACCCAGCAAGAAAAAGAAAAAAAAAAGTTTCAGAGAAAGAAAAAAAAATCAAAATCAAAAAATCAAACCCAAATCAAAAAGAGAGGAGTGAGAGGCCTCTGTTTTTCTTTGTCAAAAAATGAATGCATTCACACAAAATCAAACTCAACCCCCCCCCCCCCCTTTGTTTTAGATATAAAGAGAGGCTGTTCTCTCTCTCTAGGCTGTTTATCTTCTCTCTTTTTTTATTTAAAATGAAACGTATTAAAAGAGAAATGAATAAATGTGTACAAATTCGGGCCAGTTTCGAGCCACAGTATTCGAGCTACCACGCTTTTCTCTTTTGTTTTTTTTTTTTTTTTGTGTGTTTTTTTTATCAATTATGCTGTGTAGCTTGAATCTTTCTTTACCCGAATCCCTCCGAAATCAAAACGACGTCGTTTCGTCGTTTTGATTTTTTTTTTTTTTTCAAAAGAAGAAGAAAATCAAAAAAAAAGAAGAAGAAGAGAGAGAGAGAGAGAGAGAGAGACCAAGACCAACATCAACCATTCATCTTCATCATCAACAACATCATCAGATCCAAAAAAAAAAAAAAAAATTCAACAATCAGATCCAGAAAAAAAAAAATAATAATAATAATAATAATTCAACCATCTCCTTCTTCTTTCTCTACCGATCAAACAAAATCAAAATTAAAACTGAAATCAAAATCAAAATCAAACCCACCCACCGATCAAACACAAAAATCAAACCCACACATCACCATCATCATCATAAAAAATAAAAAAAATAAAAAAATAAATCGAGCTGAAAAAAAAAAATCAGAGGCGAGGTAGAGGCGGAGGCGGCGAGCGATGATCCCCTCTCTTCTCTTTCTCTTTCTCTCCCTCTTCCTCTCTTTCTCTTTCTTCTCTCTGCTCTCTGGTTTCAGACATAAGCAAAAAAAAAAAAAAAAAAAAAAAAAAAAAAAAAAAACCTGCCCAAAACAATGTCGTTTTGGACAGTCGATGAATTCGAGGAAGAAAAATTCGAGAAACAAAACATTTTCCTTTTTTTATTGTTTGGCAGGTGCGCGTCTCCCATAGTTATAAAAAAAATTATTTTTTTATTTCTTTTATGAATGGTGTTAACTTTTTATTTTTTTAATAATTTTTTAATTTTTTTGATTTTTTTAGGCCTGATTTGGGATCTTTTAAAAAAGATAAAAAGTTATAACAAAAATTAAAAAGTTATCACTATTGACCAAAAAAAATTATAAAAAATTATTTCTATACAAAAAAGGTACAAAGCACGTGAGTTACCTTTTGCTGACTTTGGTGAGAACAAATTACATAAGCGGAGGCAAGCTTAATGACGGTGTTGTTTGGCCCATGGAGGCCCATCACGGGTCTCATTTTGATAATCTGAACCGTTGAATGTGTAGAACTCGTCGAGCAATATATGCTTGTTAAAAATCACATTGATCGGATATCGTTAACTATATAATCAAATCAGTTTTGTATAAAAAAGGATGGTGTTATAGTTAATAGTTGACAAAAAAACTAACACGATCAAATAGCTATTGATATCCGAGCAATGTGATGTTTTACGAGCATATAGTACTTGACGAGTTCTACACATTGAACGGTTTCCGATTAGCAAAACGGGACTCGTGGTGGGCCCCACAAGCCAAACAACACCGTTCAATTCAAGTCCGAAAAGGAGACAATCATTTCCCATCTCCTAACCAGCACACCACACTGCCCAACGTGTACGGCCTACTCCACTACCTTCTCCTACACATTTATTTATACAATTTTTTAATATATATTTTTTCGTAAAAAGTCAAAAAGTTAACCCAAACATTTATATTTTTTTCTTAACTTTTTAGTCAAAAAGTCAAAAAGTGCACTTATTTAGAACCCCCCAAATAACCTCTTAGAATACCCCAAACAAGCACTTATTGGGTGATTAGAAACTTGAAGTAGTGAGATGTAATTTTCAAAATCATATGAGACAATCTATGGCCAAGTTTGGCATGACCTAAATAATACAAAAAGTCAAAAAGTCACTATCTTATTTAAGTCACATCATCTTATTTAAATCACATCACCTCTTTAACACATCACATCAAACCTAATCCAAACTCAACCCATATAAGCCAATAAGTCAAAAAGCGCACTTTTTTAGAATATCCCAAACCAACCCATATTTTAAGCAAATGTTAGAAGTGTATTTGTAATTTACTCAAAAAGTAAAATGGATGATTAAATTTTAAATATATATTTATCGTTTATTTTTTTCATAAATAAATTATATAATATAAAAAGATTATAATCATTAAATTAAATTAATTTTGTTTTTATTAATAATATATACATAATACTCTAGAATGATTTGGATCATAGAATTTGAGTGTCAATTTTTTTTTTTAAAAGTATATATATAATTTTTTATTACTACATATGAAAAGATGATGGGCAAATTACAAATACCCCCTCGAGGTTTGGTAAAAATACAGATTTCCCCCTGAGTTTTGAGAAATTACAAATTGTCCCCTGAGGGTCAAATTTTCATAACAAATTAGGAGAAATTATGGGGGAATCTGTATGAAAAGAAAAACCTCAGGGGGCAATTTGTTATGGAAATATAAACCTCAGGGGGTGGGATGTAATTTCTCAAACCTCAGGGAGGAATCTGTATTTTCATCAAACCTCAAGGGGGTGTTTGTAATTTGCCCAAAGATGATCCAACGTGGGACGATATGATTCACAAATTAACATATGGGATGGGATCCAACCCAATGCGGGACGATGGGACTGGGCTCAGGCGTTAACAACACGGTGATTTTATTTGAATTTAAAATAGGCGTTGGCTTCTGTCCAGTCTTTAATCGGACTGGACAGTGCTGTTAGACTCGTGGGCATTCATCACGAGTCACATTTTAATAATCTGAACTGTTTGATGTGTAGAACTCGTCGAGTACTATAAGCCTGTAAAAAATCACGTTAATCGGATATCGGTAGCTATGTGATTAAATCATATTTTTGTCAACCGTTAATTTATTCACCGTCTATTTTTTTTATACAAAACTGATTTGATCACATAGTTACCGATATCCGATTAACGTGATTTTTTTACAGGCTTATAGTACTCCACGAGTTCTACACATTGACGGTTTAGATTATCGAAATGGGACCCGTTGTGGACCTCCACTGGCCCAACAGTACGGTCCAGTTCGATTAAGGACTGAACAGAAGCCAAGCCCTTTAAAATATGTTGTAGCACTTCTAATTTAAATTCATAAATTTTAATTTTTATTGTATTTTAATATAAATTTATTAATAAGGATAACAAATATTAAATTCTAAAATAAATTTTTTTTATATGATATACCCTAATCAATTATTCATATTCAAATTCTTGTATCTTCTTCTTCTAGAAATCAAAGTTTTTTCTTCTTCTTCTTCTTCTTCTTCCTCCTCCTCCTTCCAAAATTCCAATCCATCATACCAAAATTCACTATCATCATCAATATTATTGTTTTTTTATTATTTTGAAACCCTAAATCCTAGAAGAAAGTTTAAACAAAATCAAATAATGAATAAGAATAATAATTAAAATAGTTTTTTGAAGCAACCCATCAGAAAAAAGGTAAGTATTCATATAGAAGGGTTTCACAATTTTTGTAGAGTACCATCAATTATTTATATCATTTTTTTGACAAAAATTAAATAGCCCAGTAGTTAGATTAACAATAACATATTATTAGAGTTGTCATTATTTTATCATTTAAATAGTACATTATTTGAAAACTATTCTTTTTTGTTGGTGCCTATACTTATGTGCTTATAAGTTTGGTTTTTATTTTTCCATGAATATTTTTGTGGATAATTTATAATGTAAAAGTTTTATAATACTTATGTAAAAGTTTGATTTTTTTTTTCTTTTTTTTTTTGTATTTATAATGCTTATGTGCTTATAAGTTTAGTTTTTTTTTTTTTTTTTTTTTGTTCTTCTATATATGAGAATTATTTTCTATATTGAATTTTTTTTTGAAATAATTTAGTTTCTTTTAGTTTGTTTATTATTTATTATTTGGGTGTACTTTAAGAGTAATTTGAAAAAAACAATAGAATGTAATAAAAGTGAAATAAAATTTTAAATAATTAAATAAGATGTATTTAAAAATTGAAAGTACTTAATAATTTTTTTTTTTTTTTGAGCGTAAATAGAATGCCCTCAGAGAACACGGTCTGATGGGTGTCATTCAAACATGTGAGAAGTTTTATGATTAAAAAAAAAAAAAAAAAAAAACGTGTGAGATGTTTGTATGCGTTAATACAGAGGTGGCAACGATTTACGGAATAAAATAAAAGGAAAAGTTTTCAATGTAAAAAATAATTTGGTTTTAATTTTTTAAAAATTCAAATTTTTTATTTTTTATATTTTTTTATTTTTAATGAATAGTTTTAAAATTTTAAGAAATTGTTTATTTTAAAAAATAAATAAACACACAAAAATACAAAAAATATATTGAATTTTTATATTTTTGGTATTTAGTAAATTTTTTAAAGATTTTTTTTACAAATATTATACTTTTTAAGTTTATTTATGTTAGGATGTTAGGTGTGTTGAAAAATTAAAAAAAAAAATTTAAAATAGTAAAAAATTTCAATGAAAATAAAGAAATACGAAAAATGAAAAAGTAAAAAGTAAAAAGTAAAATTTTATGAAAAGTAAATTCTGGAAATAAAAATCAAACAGAGTGAATAGTATAAATAAGTAAAATTTTTTTATAAATATTAATAATTAAAATTATAAAATTTATTTTATAAATTTATAATAACTTTATGAAATTAACAAGTAATTTCCCCAAACAAAAAAAAAGGCAGCAAAAGACAATGAAGACTGACTTTACTGGCGACTTCATTCTATTACTTTAATTTTAGGGTAAATTATCATGATTTTAATAGTTAGATAGTTTCTATCCAATTTTATTAAAAATACATTCTAATAAAATCGTCGTTAATATTTTTTGTGACGATTTTTTTCATATGTCGTAAAAAATTAATAATTAATGACTTTTTTTATCACGATTTTTATGAATTGTCGCTAAAATTTTTCTGTAATGAATTTTTCAAACTATCAGCGAAACTTGAAAATTGGCGACTTTTTTGTGATGATTTTTTTAATATGTTGCTAAAATTTATAATTAGTTACATTTTTGTGAAAAAAATTTCAAACTATCTCTAAAAATAATAATCAGTAACGTTTTTTAATAATATTTATTGAAATATATCATTAATTTATAATAATTAAAATTATAAAATTTATTTTATAAATTTATAATAACTTTATGAAATTACCGAGTAATTTCCCCAAACAAAAAAAAGGCAGCAAAAAGACAATGAAGACAAACTTTAGTGGTGACTTTATTCTATTACTCTAATTTTATTAGGTCATGTGATTATTATAAATAATCTATACTATTATATAATTAGCCATGATTCAAATTTTTTAAATTAATTCATAAACCATGTGGATGTGATACCCATCACTACTAAAGAGTTATAACACGACAAATACTAACCAGCGTTTTTTTATTTATTGTTTAATATTGAGGATTGTGTATAAAATATTTTTAAAATATGTGAAAATATTAAAAATTATATTAATTTCAATAAAAATATATTGAATTTGATAAAAAAAAAATTTCTTGTGTTCTTTAAAATTTTTGTCTTTTACTTACGCCTTAGAGACACTTGTTAGCAAGACTCATAGCACTCTTTTGGCATTTGATGTTTGGACTAAAATGTCACAAAAAAATAAAATAAGTTAAAAAATTAATAAGATATAATGTCACATTCAAACCATAATTATTTCGTTTTTTCTTTTATAAAAGTCAAAAAAACCAAAAAATTCATCCCAAGTGAGGCTTTTTAATCTCAGGCTAAAATAGTCAGAAAAACTAAAAAATCAGCCCACATCCCAAATTTTGAAAATTTAGTTAAAATTTAATTTTTGACTTTTAATCTATTTTAAGTCATATCATCTCTATACTTTTTTATACATTCTTTCAAAAAAATGTCTAAAAATTTTTTTGAAAAATTAATTTTTAATCAACCTCTCAGAACAAGCTTAAAGAAGAAAAAGCACAACCTAATTTAAATACAAAAGTTATACTCTTCTGCCAATTTTTTTTTTTTCTTTCTTAATTAAGGCGTTATTTGGGAAGAGTTAAAAAAGTCAAAAATCAACTTTTAACTCATTTTAAATCATGTCATCACTCATATTTTTTATATAATGTTTTTAAAAAAATAAAAAAAAATTAAAAATTTAATTTCTAACCATCTTCTCCAATGCTAATGCTACTAACGTGAACATCCGAAAAATATGTTGAACGTGTAGAGTTACGTTGGGTGGGATGAGGTCCATATGTTCAACGCAATTACGCGTGAACTATTCACTTTTTTCAACACTCCATTTTTTTTAAAATTGGATCCCCTTTTTTTTAATCTGTTTTTGGACCCTTATAATTTTTTTTTAATCTCAATTATTAATGTATATATAAAAATCACTTATATATGTGTAAACTCACATCATTATTGTTTTCTTTTTAAGAAAAATGCTTGGGAGCACTAATTAGTGCTCCCACTAATTAGGTGACAGTGGGTCTCGCCATTAATGATGTGATGTTTTGGTCTTGGAGTTGTATTTTTTTTTTTTTTTACTTTTTTAATGCATTAATGCTATTAGTGGTGATGTTTTTAGTGAGATGAATCATTGTTGTCTTTTTAATTCTTAAAACCCAAAAGAAATTATAGAGATCTAAAAAAAAAAATCTCAGGCACAGTTTGGGAAGTTGGTTTTGGTGGGTTATGGGTTAAAATAGTCACAAAAAATAAAATAGGCTATTTTAGCTATAGAAAATAAAACATTAAATCCAACACATAATCATTATACTCCTCTCTCACAAAAAAAGTCAAAAAAGCTAAAAAGTCAAAAAATCATTCTCAAATTAAACTTTTTAGCCTCAGACTAAAATAGTCAAAAAAATTAAAAAGTTAAAAAGTCAACCCACCTTTCAAACGGAGGCTCAATCATTATTGTATTATTTTTAATTCTTTGTCTCGCATCGGAATCGTCGTCATTTCACATGCGCTCTACTCACTTTTTGTTTTTAAAGGAGTCCACTCTATGACATTATTACAATGAATAATTACTTCTTTAATACGTGTTACGAAAGATAAACGGCCTATTTTAAGGAGATTAAAAGTTAATTTTTTAATTTTAATTTTTTTTTTAAAAGGGATATGTTAAAAAAATGTGATATGATTTAAAAGGGATAAATTATGAATATACCTTCTAAGATTTGCTTGAAGTTTAAATTACTCCCATGATTTAGAAATTACGAACAACCCCTTGTTTAAAAATTTGATTTACAAAATTAACTAAAAAAATAAAATTTATAATTATTCTCTTATACAATAATAAAAATACCTAAATTGTTAATTGAAACATATTTTTAACATCATTAAAAATTGTTAATTAATTTGATGATTTATTAATAAAAATGACGATTTGTTATGAAATTAAAAATATCAGGGAATGGAATGTAATTTTGAAAATTACAGGGGCGATTTGTATTTTAATCAAACTAAAAGGAATGTATTTATAATTTACCTTTTTAAAAAATTAAAAAAATTAACTTTTAGATCTCGTTTATTTTCAGAGGCAGAATGGAAGAGATTGATAGTGAGAATATTGATAGTGAGAGAATTAATAAAATTGTATTTGTTTTGATAATAGTTGTTAATGTGGAGATTGTTAAATTATTTTTATATAAAATAAATATAAAATAATAAAAAAAAATAAAATTATGATTTTTACTTAACAAAAATACAAAAATATTAAACATTAATATTTAAAAAAAATGCCCAGCAAATAAAAAAATAATTTAGTTGACCGGTTGACCGGCCGGACGTTCGGCCGAACTTCCGGACGAACATCTGATAATATCCAATCCGAACGGACTATTTTATTAATATCATCTCCCAATCTAAACTGTTAATATCTCTAACCAAGACTTATCATAATTTTTTTGAGCTTTCAAAATCAAAATAAACGAAAGTTATTTTTACCATTCATCTATCACCGTCCGAAGTGAACTGTGACGGTAAAAACAGACGGCCCTTACTTACATTGCCTTACGTTATCTTTCGCAACACATATTAAGGGAGCAATTAAATTATTCATTATAATAATGTCATAAAGTTGGTGGACTCCTTTAAAAACAAAAAGTGAGTGGAATGCATGTGAAATGAAGGTGAACCCGATGCGAGACAGAATTAAAAAGAAAAAAGAAAAAGTACAGCGTTGAAAAAGTGAATGGTTCATGCCTTACTGCGTTGAACATAAGGACCCCGCTCCACCCAAACTAACCCAACGCGTACAACATTCGGTGCACCAGATTTGAGGTAGTTTTACTTTCCTTCCCATTTCAACGCAAGTACGACGGTTGGAAGATCATCGCCGGTTCCGTTTCTCTCGTATTTAAATTTAAGAAAAATTATAAATATATCTTTTAAAATTTATTTAAAATATAAAATATTTTTTTTATAATTTTAAAAATTATATTTTGTCTTTTAAAATTTTTTATTTTATAAAAAATAATTTTTTTATTAATAAATTATCTAGTCAATTAACCGTTTTTAATGATGATCGAAATTTATTTCAATTAACAATTCAGTTAATTTTATTATTGTATAGGAAAAAAATTAGAAATTTTATTTTTTCAATTAATCCTGATAAATAAAAAATTCTATCAAGAAAGTGTTGAGGCAATCCCATATTGCCTAAGAGGACAAACCGACTTCATCTTATAAGCGTACTGGCCCCTCAACCTGTTACAACGCGTTTTCTCTCGAGGAGGAACAAAGCCGTGAGGCCGACGAGGCTCTGCGCTCACCTCACCATAGCGGACAATATTGTGGCAGACACACAAATTTGGCGCCAGAAGGAGGGCTCGTCTTTTCCTCCGCTATTGCGGGCCCAACCTGCTAGGGGGTTATTTGGGGCAATCCCACATCGCTTGGGGAGACGGACCGACTTCACTTTATGAGCGTACTAGCCCCTCAACCTGTCACAACGCGTTTTCCTCCAAGGAGAAACAAAGCCGTGAGGCTGACAGGGCTCCGCGCCCACCTCGCCAAAACGAACAATGTTGTGGCAGGCATGCAGGCACCAAGCATGCAAATTTGGCGCTATGCTTGGCGCCTGCGTGCCTGCCACAATATTGTCCGCTTTGGCGAGGTGGGCATGGAGCCCCGTCGGCCTCACGGCTTTGTTCCTCCTCGGGGGAAACGCGTTGTGTCTGGGTGAGTGCTGGAACTGCTCAGTCGACAGAGCACAATACTGTCTGCTTTGGGATTGAGGGACGGAGCTGGCCGTCTCCCCCTCACAGTTTTAAACGCGTTGTAACAGGTTGAGAGGCCAGTACGCTTATAAGGTGAAGTCGGTCTGTCCCCCCAAGCAATGTGGATTTGCCCCAACATAACCCCCTAGCAGACTGGCCCCGCAACAGTGGGGGAAGAGACGAGCCCTCCTTTTAGCACCAAATTTGCGTACCTGCCACAATATTGTCCGCTTTGGCGAGGTGGGCGTAGAGCCACGTTAGCCTCACGGCTTTGTTCCTCCTCAGGGAAAAACGCGTTGTGACAAGTTGAAGGGCCAGTACGCTTATAAGGTGAAGTCGGTCTGTTCCCTTAGACAATGTGGGATTTCCCCAACAGAGAGTATTTTTAATTTTTCAAATCATAAAGTGTAATTTATATTTTAAACAAATCTCAATGGTGTATTTATAATTTACACTTAAATTTAAATTTAAAAACATTTAAATCTAAATTTGAAAAAAAATTATAAAGTTCATGAGATTATCACGATACCCGTTGCGATAATCTAAGATGGTGACTCTAGGGAGCTCTCTTTTTTTATAGTTGACATAGACGAACTTGTGAGTATGTTTTGGAATTAAGCTTCCATTTGGTACCTGAATGGATAAATTTGTGTATTTTGTTGAGGGGTTTAATTACCTTCAAGCCGTTATTTATATACCTAAAAGGCATGGATACAGACATGTGATAGGACACTGACACATCGACATGTAAACTTTTAAAAAAATGTAGAACATAACACAGTAGGGACGCCAGCAAAATATATAATTTATTTATTTATGATATGTTATATATAAGAATAAATAATTATTATGTTATATATACACTACAAGAAAAAACATCTTTGGCAACTAAAAAAGCACCTTTGGTCGTTGAAAGTATAGGTTTTGGCGACTAAAAATAATTTAGTAGCCAAAAGTACAGGTTTTGGCGACTAACAATCTGTTTGGTCGCTGATATAAGGCTTTTACCGACTAAAAATATTTTAGTAGCCAAAAGTGAGGCATTGGACGACTAAAAAGATGTTTAGTAGCCAAATGTGATGCTTTTACGGACTAAAAAAATTTTAGCAGCCAAAAGTGAGGTTTTTGGATACTAAACATAATTTAATAGCCAAAAGTGAGGCATTGGGCGACTAAAAAGATGTTTAGTAGCCAAATGTGATGCTTTTATCAACATATAAAATTTTAGTAGTCAAAAGTGAGGCTTTTTGGTGACTAAAAAGAAGTTTAGTCGCCAAAAGTGGTAATTTTATCTAGGGAATTAAAATTTTTTAGGGACTAAAAAAATGAGTAGCTAAAAGTATAGAATTGGCGACTAAAAAGAAGTTTAGTCGCCAAAAGTGGTCATTCTTTTTTCTAGTAAATAATTTATTTTTACATAAATTATGTCCAATAAAAAATAATTATATTTATATATATATATACTTTTATATAAATACTGGTCTATGTACTGTATAAATAATATATGTTGCATATATAATCATATGGTGTTATAGAGGCGTAGTGGAAAGAGTGTGTTGTATAAGGTTTATGGCGTGGGAGGTTGATGGTTCGACTCTCTACAATCTCATATGAGAAGCTAGTGAGTGTAATTTTTTTTTTTTTCACGAATGACCTTTTGGTGACTAAAAGGTTTGGTTGCCAATTCCTTGAGTATTGGTTGGTAAATGTATAATAGCCAAAAATAAAATTGACTATTGGCAATCAATAATTTAGTAGCCAAAACATTTATTTTTGCCAACCAAATAAAATTTAGTAGTTAAAAAGTAATATTGCTGACTAAAAAAAATAGTAGCCATATGTTGCACTTTCAGCGACCAAACGCGTGTTTAGTCGCAAAAACATTCGCCGACAGGGGTTAGGCGACTAACTTGGCGATAAAAAAATTAGTTACTAAATGGTATCAGCGACTAAAAATCCGACCTTTGGCGACTAATATTTTGGTCGGCAAAACTGTTATTTCTTGTAGTAATATGAATATTTAAGTAAAATATATTCATTTTTTAAGTATAAAGGAGGAGAATATGTACAAATTTACTTAAATTTTGTTTTCTCATTGAATTCTAAGTTATTTTATTCAAACTTGTAATATGTTTCACGTGTCTAAGTGTTGGAAAGAGTTCGGTGAGTATCATGTCATGTCGGTGTCGAACACGACATGTTACCTTCTTAAAAATGTTAATGCTTCTTAGATTGATACTCATTGAACTTTGTAGTGTTTTTTAA
The DNA here is from genome assembly GCF_055761805.1 of Camellia sinensis. NCBI lineage: Eukaryota > Viridiplantae > Streptophyta > Magnoliopsida > Ericales > Theaceae > Camellia > Camellia sinensis. Next base: position 114,500,262 of record NC_138975.1, read on the forward strand.
GCATATATACATATAGACACTCTGGAGCTTAGAGTTGCATCTCTTTCATAGAAGATGTTGTTTGCTCAAACCTTTTCTGTTTATCTCATTGCAGAGAGCAAAAAATCCTGCACTAGTTCCTAAAGATGCAAATCCTATTTGGTCAGTAGGTGCTAGAACCATTTTATCCAAAGGATAGGAGTAAAATAGAGAATTGGCAGCATCATAAATGGAATCCAAAATCACCTGGAGATCCAAGGATTAGAAGTCTTGCTCCTAGGAGCATTGATGTCTTTTGGTAGTGAAAATCTTGAAATCCTCCCTGATTGTAATTTGCAATTAGGATTCAATTTTAATGTTGAATAATAATTCCTAATCAAACAATCATAGATGTAATCTAATTAAACAAAAATTGAATTATATCTATTAACAAGCAATGACAAATTAACACAATGATATAACGTGAAAAAAATCATAATTAGAGCACCTTCAATTGTGATTAAAAAAAATCACGGGTTAAAAGTCACAAATCAATCCACTAAGAAAATAAAAAAAAATACACACAAAAACCCTCAATTACCTAACGAATTCACACCTAAATTGAACCGAACTCAATTTGAGTAAAACATTTTATATACAAGCTTCAAGGGGTCAACGGGGAAAAAGGAGAAGACTTTTACAAAGTGCGACACATGCCTTCCATCAACATTTGTAGATTTCTAATTTCTAGCTAATCCTTTCCAAGGTAATTTTAGTTGTCAAAATGAGTTACTTTCCCCTCTTGTATTTAAGAGCTTTTAAATAAATATATTAAATTTCTCTGTAGTAGGCGTAAAAATGAATAAATAAATAAATGGGATATTTAGAATCTATCCTTGTATTTTAATAGACATATACCCCTCATTTTGAATTAAAAAATAAATAAATGGGACGTCTTAAAGGGCCTTGAAAAATAATTATATTATAAATTTGTCTTGATACTCCAACAAGGCTAAACACCAAAAATATATACCCATCTCTCTCTCTCTCTCTGTGTGTACATGTATGTACATTAATACTACAAGAAATAACAGTTTTGCCGACTAAAATATTAGTCGCCAAAGGTCACTTTTTTAGTCGCCAAAACCAATGAGCGACTAAATTTTTTTGTCGCCAACTTAGTCGCCTAAACCCTGTCGGCGAATATTTTAACAACTAAACGTGTGTTTGGTCGCTGAAAGTGAAACATTTGGCTACTATTTTATTTAGGGCTCGTTTGGGAACCAGCCAAATTAGCCAAAAAGTCAAAAAGTTATTAAAAAAATCAAAAAGTCAAAGATTCCCTTGTCTCTCTACTTTTTGCACAGCTTTTCGTAAAAAGTCAAAAAGTCATCCCAAACATACTAATTTTTTTTACATCATATTTTAGTTAAAAAGTTACTAAAAAAATTTGTTCCCAAACGAGGCCTTAGTTGGCAAAACCTACCTTTTAGCTACTAAATTTTAGTTGGTCGGCAAAGGGCCAATGTTTGGCTACTAAATTATTGGTCGCCAATAGTCAATTATATATTTTTTAAATTATACATTTACCGACCAATGTTTTAGTCGCCAATACTCAAGGAATCGGCGACCAAACCTTTTAGTCGCCAAAAGTGATTTCGTGAAAAAAAAAAATTACACTCTGCTATTGTGGAGATTCGAACCATCAACCTCCCACACCATCAACCTTATACAACACCCTCTTTCCACTACGCCTCTATACCACCATATGATTATGTATGCAACATATATTATTTATATAGTACATAGACCCGTATTAATATAAAAGTATATATATAAAGATAATTATTTTTTATTGAACATAATTTATGTAAAAATAAATTATTTATTAGAAAAAAAAGAGACCACTTTTGGCGACTAAACATAATTTTAGTCACCAATTCTATACTTTTGGCTATTAATAATTTTTTAGTCATTAAAAATAAAATTCTTGCGCTAAAATTACTACTTTTGGTGACTAAACTTCTCTTTAGTCGCTGACTGCCTCACTTTTGGTTACTAAATTATTTTTAGTCGCCAAAAACCCTCACTTCTGGCTACTAAAATTTTTTTAGTCGGTAAAGGCCTCACTTTTGGCTACTAAATTTTTTTTAGTCACCAAAGGGCCTAACTTTTGGCTACCAAAATTTTTTTAGTCGGTAAAAGCCTCACTTTTGGAGACAAAACATCAATTTAGTCGCCGAATGCCTCACTTTTGGCTACTAATTTATTTTAGTCGCCAAAGGGCCTAACTTTTGGCTACTAAATTTTTTTTAGTCGGTAAAAGTCATATATCGGCGACCAAACAGATTTTTAGTCGCCAATTACTATACTTTTGGCTACTAAATTTTTTTAGTTGCCAAAAATCTTTACTTTTGTCTACTGATGCTTTTTTAGTCGCCAAAAGCTATTCTTTCAGAGACCAAATTTTTTTTAGTCGGAAAATTTGGTCGCCAAATGTGCTTTTTCCTGTAGTGATTATTCCATATTTTGCATCTGTTTTATATCCTCAATGTTTTTTAATGGAAAATCAATGTCAAAAATGAACTTTTTTACTATGAACATAAATGTTCGACTTTCTTTTTTTTTTTCCTCTCATCTTATTTAGATCATCTTATTGGTTAAGAGAGCTAGTACGATGATCATCACAAGGAGGTTTATCATCACAAATGAAACTATGGCCTTGTTTGAAAGTTGATTATTTTAATTTTTTACTATCACTATAACATATAAGAGTTTTAGAGACCAAATTTTTTGATCTCTAAAATTGAAAATTTTGTTACAAAAGACATTTAGGGACCAATTTCTATTGTTGTGAGGATAGTCGCTAAAAAATCGTCCCGAAAAGTAAAAACAAGGCTTTTAGCGATAAGATTTTGAAAATGTTACTAATAAATAGACTTTTAAGGACAAAATAATTTAGTCTTAAAATGGTTTATTTTTTGAGACAAAAAATTTGATCCCAAAATGATAATAATTCATCACTACTAATGTTCATTTTTCGTTACTAAAAATATAATAACACTTTTTGCAACAAAAACATTTGGTCCCTAAAAAATAATTTTGTTCCTAAATTTTTGTCTCGAAAACCTTAATTTTTTGTAGTGTATTTTAATAGGTTAAAATTTTTGTGTTTGGAAAGAGAACTGAATTTTTTTAGTTGGTTATGATGTTTGTAAGAGAAAAAGTAAAACTATTATGGGTTTGATATGACATTTTGTCTTATTAACTATTTTAACTAATTTTAACTTTTTGTGAATTTTAACTCAAAAAAAACCAAAAATTCACTTCCCAAACAAGGCCTATATGGGGTCTCCTTTATTTTGAATCTAATCTAGGGGTTAAGAGTAATTTGTTGAAGAAAAAAGTAATCAAACAGGAGTTTTATCCTCGTCTTGAACCAAATAATGTGATAATCGTCATCTCGGAAAACCAAAAATGTGATAATGATTGGCACATGTTAGAGACCATTTTGCCTATGATGACCCCAAAATCCTGCATATGACAAGCATAACTCTGCATAGAGTATATTCACCTAAACTACATTCTACTTTGAAAATTGTTTGAAATAATCTAAATAAGTATATTTTTAAATTTTTTTATAAAAAGATATATAGAAAAATAAGATGTGACTCAAATAAATGCACTTATTTAGTTTATATCAAATAGTACCTTAGTTGGACAGCAAGATGTGTATGAGAGAGAGAGAGTGTGTGTGTGTTCTGTATATTCTGGAATGTGCATGAGGTGTTATGTTCCCCTACTCATCACTGTTGTATAAACTTAAGGATCAGTGGATTCCATGCACAACCTTTGATTATCAAATGATTTTTAACAGAAAGTGGACTACAATGAAGACCAAATCCAGCAGTCAGAACTCTATATAACAGAAAGTGGACTACCAAAAAAAAAAACTAACTAATCAAACCAATGTCTAAAAGGGTGAAGCATCGAGCCAATTATGTTCTAAATCCATGCCACAATCAAGCCAAAGTCTCACACAGATAAATACACAATGCTTACTTTGATTTGATGGTTAATAATCCGAGAGAGTCCAACTTTGAATTCCAAGTTCTATCAATTCTTCCTCCTTTAGGACAAGATAATGTGGTATCCATTCCTATACCATCAATAGCATAACAAATTTAGCCGGTCTGAGCAACATGAACAGCATAAGATAAAGCTTAACAGTGGTTAAGCAGGTTTGCAAAGCAAAAATCAGGAATTAAAATAGCACGCGTTGATTTAAATGGTGCACTGGTGTGGACGTGCCCCGTGGGCCTTGCTACCACAGTTCGGACTCATTGTGTCACGGTTCTTAATCTGATCTTGCAAAGTGCAATGCAAGACTGATAAATTACCAAAGAATCCAAATTTGGCAAATCGTTTTGGAAAACTGATTTTTAAGAAAGAAGTGCCAAACATGGACTGCTTTGCCAGATACAGAGTCGCCAACTAAATATTTTATTTTGGGGAAATTTAGGAAACCCTGACTCGTGCCTGAGGCCACATGTCCGTCATCACCAAAGTTGCCTTGGCTCAGGAACTTGGGTACGATTGGGGAAGGTCATGGAATAAGCACCCCCGCTCGCCCGATCCGAAGATCGGCCTGTACTAAGCATGATATCGAGTTTTTGAAAACACATGCGTTCTTATTCCGGTTAATTAGCTAATCTTACTACGTGATGCACACAACACACAAGTATAGACTAGATTGCCTAATTTTGGAACAAAGCATCGCATATCCGTTTGTTTGCAAATGGTTTGAATTTTGCTACTCGCAAGTAGGGTAAAACACGGATTTCAATGAATTATTCCAATTCAAACAATCCAACCTTCACCCACAGGCATTCATGCAGTTATATCACATAAGCAATTAGCCTCATGGCAAGCATGCTATCATGTTAACATTCACATATATGCGAGATGCTAAAGCATAAACACTTACAGTGTACTCTGAGCCAAAACAAGGAACTAGTTAGTAATCAATGCATGATCCTAGTTCATGTTAAGATGGCTAATGCAACACATGCGAAATGCAATTAGAAATAGGCTCGGCTATTCTAAGAATGGCATGTGAAATGCAACAACTCGATACACGTATTTAGGTTGGAATCGAAATACTATGCAATTAGTATGATGCGCCGAGCCCAGTGCGTGCAATACGAATGAATATATGCAAACATGCTATCATAAGTATGCTCATTGAAACGTGCCCTAAAACTAACCATCATAAGCAGGTAAATAAAAGGGAGAAAGACGTGAGGTTGGAAAACATTCACACACTCATGCACACTTATTACACAATTGCGCCCTCTCGACAGAGGGTCCGAATAAATAATACAAACTGAATAATTAATCAACTACCCTAGCTAATTAATTATTACAAACCCTTAATTAATTAACAAGTTAATTACAAAAGGAGGCCGCTGTAGCCCCACCTCGGAATGATTGAATGATGCATGCACAATCGCCTCGCTCGGAAACCCGTTGCCATGCCACATGTTGCCTCTGTTTGCACTGTTTTGCTCCCTTGAAGACTGCACAAGTCCCAATTATGTTTCTGAACCACTCCCTCAGCACTGTGAGATGTCACCGGCCAGGGTAGGAGAACACCGGCCATTGGAAAATGGTTATTGACCATTTGTAAGGCTCTCAGCCATATTTGGGTAGCCGGCTAGCACTGAAGATGGCCGACCGGCCATATCTTCCTGTCGAATTCTGTTTTTGCTGCAGCAGAGGACAGACAGTGCATGGAAAAGCATTTACAAGACAATGTGTGCACGACCATCCTGCCTATCATGCTATGAACTCAATGGAGTATGGCTCTCGACCGTCGGGCCACCAATCACGCATTTCAATGCATGATGGCCAAAGGAGCCGAGTGTGCAAATCAATGTGGAATGAATGCAACAAAACAAATGAACGCCTAGAACTCCATCATGCTTGATCAAGAGCGTCGGCAACCGAGGGTTGAGGCACGTTTCGTCACTTTAAGTACGAGTGTTCCTCACTCCTCGTGTTTGGTTTGACACCCCAAACCAAACACAATGCAATACATGTATGCCAAATACAATGTAACATGGAAATGTAGTGCAACTCAACAAAAACATGCCAAAACTCAATGTGACTCAAACATGTACAAAAGATTGAGGTAGCAAATATGTCAAATGCAATACAACCTAAGCATGCAATTCGAACTAATGTAACATGAACATGCCAAGTATGCAACAATGTTATGTGATGCAACTAGCTAAGCATTATGCAATATACCAAACACGCAAAAGTGATGCAACACAAGCATGCAAATACCGTGAATGCAACCATGCCCAAATGGACTTAAACCAAAAGGTACCAACATGCGAAACAAACATGCACACATATTGGTCTAAACACTATGCAACAATGCACAATCCTCAAACATGAGCAAAAGGGGACAAACATGAGAACATGACAATGCAATGAACTCTGAAATCATGTGAATAATGATGCCAAATCATATACACAAGTGAAGCATAGCATGCCAATGGGTTCAATGCTCAAAGCTAGTCAGGGAGCTCATACCATGGCCATGTCAACCAAGCCCCAAAGGATCAAGGTGACCCAAAACAGTCCCAAGGCAGGCCAAATCAAGGCTAGAACACACGTGGGATGAGGCCAAAACATGCTACAAAGGCAAGCACAAAACAAGACACATACAAGGCCCAAAAGGGGCAATTGCACTACACCTATTACTACCAAACATGGCACGACTTAGGCCAATAAAATCAGAGTTATAATGTGCCGAAAGAAGCCCCAAAACCCAATAAGAAGGCCTCCCAAAGACCTAATCATGGAGGCCCATGCAATGGTTCAAATATGGAGCATAAAATAACAACTCCTCAAAGCATTGAAAGGATGGCGAATGCAAGCATACAAGCATGGAACATGGGCTAAAATATCATGACAAATGATGCCAAATCACTAAAATGGCCCAATTAAAGCATGCTAATGACTCACACACCCAAAGCTAACAAGCTAGAATGCATGGTGGCTATACAAAGCATGGCAAACATGACCAAGACAACACCAAACAGAGCTTAAGCATGATGGAACAAGGCTAAAAAACTTCTCAAAGTTAAGTCAAAACATGCAAGAATGATGGTCTAAATGCAAGATGCATATTATGCAAATATGCAAGATTACTCTACAAGTATAAGAAGCATGCAAGATGCCATCAAACCAATATGGAATAGAGTTAAGGCAGGTCCTAAAAGCCACTAAAAAGTGCTGAAATAGAACCAAGACATGCTAACCAAACATGCAAATGTTATGAGCCATTTATGCTAGCAAATGAGACACAAAGGGAGAGGGGTGTCCCTCCCCTATTCAAGATCTCAAAACCACTTCTCCACTATTGTAAATCCTCTGGATTTCAGTGGTGAGAAGGTTAAAATAAGATGAGGTCGAAGCTCAAAAGGAAAGCCAGAAAATAAGGCCAAACAAGGCCTAAGAGGGGGTAGACGACCCCCAACCCTAAAATGACCTTAAGCAACAATAATAAGCATACAAAATCAGAACTTTTTGTAGTTTAGAGTCAAGCTTAAAACAAAATAGAAGTATGTGTAAAAGCTTAAGCAAAAATGGGGTATCTAAAGTAAGTTGACTCACCCTTGAAGAACAACTTCAAAAACACAAGACCAGCAACTCTCTCTGATCAAAATCAGCTCAAGAACCTTAAAAACAACCTCCTAGTACTTCAGCAACCAAGGATGCAAAAATAAGAACAAAACACCCTTTTGAACCCAAACTCACACACAAAATGTAGAGAGAGAGAGAGAGAGAGAGAGAGAGAGAGATAGAGAGAGAGAGAGAGAGAGCTATATCTAACTTGTATATCAGATTTCTTAAACCCCTGGAAAGGAGGGGAGGCCCTCCTCTTATAGAAAATCCAATTCCAAGCTTCTAAGAGAAGCTAAGCTCAAGGATGAAATCCCTCCATACATGTGTATGGAGGGGGATAATTGTCCGTGTCAGCTGTGCCAGCTGGCACAAAATATCTGCCAAAAGCAGATGGAAAGGGGTCGGCCAGAAAAAATGGCCGATCGACCAACACAAAGGCCAGCCGACCAAACATAGTGCCGATCAGCCAGCACTTTTGGCGGATGGAAAGAAAAAGGGGCCAGTGGCCTCAAGCCTTGGCCGGTAGGGTGTAGGGATGGCCAACAAGCCACTTTCTTCCCTTATAAGCAAAAACACAAATATTTGGTCCACAACCAAGCACAAAATAGTCAAGTTAAGAGATCTTGAGGCAAGGCGCGTAGCCGAGACCTACGAGAAGTCAAAATGAACACGAGCATGGATGATTATCGAGTGTTCAAACGATGACGTCCAAGTCTTGAGGACGGTCAAAAATGGGGTGTCTACAGTTGCCCCTCTTTGATAGAACTCGAAAGTCATAACAATGATGAGAGTGAATGTCAAAGTCCAGAAACGACCCATTTTTGACGAGGCCGAAGACTTAGACAAAGTATACAAGCAGCAAAGATATGTGCCCGAAGGCAGGGGCAAAATGCAGAGACAATGCACAAAGCCGAACATAACCTATGATCATGCAAAGAAAGCTGTAATGAAGCATAACATGCAATAGTTTTAAGCAGGCATATACAAATCTAACTACATTTCATGCAGAAAGGATGTAAGAGAATTCTACAATTCTCGCTACGTCTCACGCGGAGAGTATACAATACCTGTCCGGTTCGTCTGGTTGTGCCAACTTCAAATGAACTGTACATACAATATCGTGCCTAAAAAAGAAAGGAAACTTAACAGGTACAACATCGTTAGAAACATGCATAGCAACAACGCAAGTGAGTAGTGGTGCATAACAATGCAAGGAGGTGGTATGCGCAACAACGCAAGCCGGTAGTGGTGCATAACAATGCAATTTGAAACATAAACAAATGTGAGCAAAGCATACGCGACAACGCATAAAATGTGCAAAATAAGAGGAACTTAAAAGTAAAGCACACGCGACAACGTGTACAATGTGTATAAGAGAAACTTAAACACATATAAGTAAAGCACACGTGACAATGTGTACAATGTGTATAATACAAGGAACTTGAACACATGTAAATAAAGCGCATGCGACAACGTGTACAATGTGTATAATAAGACGAACTTAAACACATGTAAGTAAAGCATACGCGACAACGTGTACAATGTGTATAATAAAAGGAACTTAAACACATATAAGTAAAGCATACGCGACAACGTGTACAATGTGTATAATAAGAGGAACTTCAACACATATAAGTAAAGCGCACGCGACAACGTGTACAATGTGTATAATAAAAGGAACTTGAACACATATAAGTAAAGCACACGCGACAACATGTACAACGTGTATAAGAGGAAATTGAACACATGCAAGTAAAACACACGCGACAACGTGTACAATATGTATAGTAGGAACTCGAACACATATAAGTAAAGCGCACGCGATAACGTGTACAATGTGTATAATAGGATCTTGAACACATATAAGTAAAGCACACGCGACAACGTGTACAATGTGTATAATAAGAGGAACTTGAACACATGTAAATAAAGCACACGCGACAACGTGTACAATGTGTATAATAGGAACTTGAACACATATAAGTAAAGCACACGCGACAACGTGCACAATGTGTATAATAAAAGGAACTTGAACACATGTAAGTAAAGCACACGCGACAACGTGTACAATGTGTATAATAAGAGGAACTTGAACACATGTAAGTAAAGCACACGCGACAACGTGTACAATGTGTATAATAGGAACTTGAACACATGTAAGTAAAGCACACGCGACAACGTGTACAATGTGTATAATAGGAACTTGAACACATATAAGTAAAGCACACGCGACAACGTGTACAATGTGTATAAGAGGAACTTGAACACATATAAGTAAAGCACACGTGACAACGTGTACAATGTGTATAATAAAACGAACTTGAACACATGTAAGTAAAACACATGCGACAACGTGTACAATGTGTATAATAAGAAGAACTTGAACACATGTAAGTAAAGCACACGCGACAACGTGTACAATGTGTATAATAAGAGGAACTTGAACACATGTAAGTAAAGCACACGCGTCAACGTGTACAATGTGTATAATAGGAACTTGAACACATATAAGTAAAGCACACGCGACAACGTGTACAATGTGTATAATAAGAGGAACTTGAACACGTGTAAGTAAAGCACACGCGACAACGTGTACAATGTGTATAATAGGAACTTGAACACATATAAGTAAAGCACACGCGACAACGTGTACAATGTGTATAAGAGGAACTTGAATACATATAAGTAAAGCACACGCGACAACGTGTACAATGTGTATAATAAAATGAACTTGAACACATGTAAGTAAAACACAAGCGACAACGTGTACAATGTGTATAATAAGAGGAACTTGAACACATGTAAGTAAAGCACACGCGACAACGTGTACAATGTGTATAATAGGAACTTGAACACATATAAGTAAAGCACACGCGACAATGTATACAATGTATATAATAAGAGGAACTTGAACACATGTAAGTAAAGCACACGCGACAACGTGTACAATGTGCATAATAGGAACTTGAACACATATAAGTAAAGTACACGCGACAATGTGTACAATGAGTATAATAAGAGGAAGGTTGAAATGCGTGATAATGCAAAGGAAAGGTGCATAATAATGCTAGATGTTGAAATGCATAACAATGCATGATTATTGAAATGCATGACAATGGAAGTTATTGAAAAGTATGAAAATGCAAATGAGACACGCATGACGATGCATGAACTGAAAGCCATGACAATGCATGATTATTGAAATGCATGACAATGCAGGTTATTGGAATGCACCACAATGCAAATGAAATGCGCATGACGGTGCGGGATGTGTACAATGTGTATAATAAAACGAACTTGAACACATGTAAGTAAAGCACGCGCGACAACGTGTACAATGTGTATAATAAGAGGAACTTGAACACATGTAAGTAAAGCACACGCGACGACGTGTACAATGTGTATAATAGGAACTTGAACACATATAAGTAAAGCACACGCGACAACGTGTACAATGTGTATAAGAGGAACTTGAACACATATATGTAAAGCACACACGACAACGTGTACAATGTGTATAATAAAACGAACTTGAACACATGTAAGTAAAACACACGCGACAACGTGTACAATGTGTATAATAAGAGGAACTTGAACACATGTAAGTAAAGCACACGCGACAATGTGTACAATGTGTGTAATAGGAACTTGAACACATATAAGTAAAGCACACGCGACAATGTGTACAATGTGTATAATAAGAGGAACTTGAACACATGTAAGTAACGCACACGCGACAACATGTACAATGTGTATAATAAGAGGAACTTGAACACATGTAAGTAAAGCACACACGACAACGTGTACAATGTGTATAATAGGAAATTGAACACATATAAGTAAAGCACACGCGACAATGTGTACAATGTGTATAATAAGAGGAAGGTTGAAATGCATGACAATGCAAAGGAAAGGTGCATAATAATGCTAGATGTTGAAATGCATGATTATTGAAATGCATGACAATACAGGTTATTGGAATGCACGACAATGCAAATGAAACGCGCATGACGGTGCGGGATGTTGAAATGCATGACAATGCATGATTATGATAAGGTGTATGATGATGCGAATGAAATACGTGAAATAACGCGGATGGAGGGGATGTGCACGACGATGCAAGCATGATGCGCGTGACAACGCACATAAAAGTGAATAACAATGCAAGGGATGGCGTCGCTGCAACGCATGTAAACATGCATAACAATGTAAGATATTTATAGCAGTTTCTGGACCTCGCGAGGTACAACAGGATACAAAAAGGATACACCTTGCACGTATTCGAGCATCGCACACAGAAGGCACAGTCCAAGGTCAAAACGGAGACCGGTTAAGCTTCAAAAATGCATTTTCTTGCACTGTCTTGAGGAATGGAGGTCCCAAACATCATACTTGACCCAAACAAGGGTGTAGAAGGTGCATCGGCTACAACAAGAGGCCGCCAGCTATCCATCGGCCATCAAATGAGACAATCGGCCAAATATTTAGCCAGCCAGCCAAAAATGGCTGTGTCGGGGCAGTTTTGACATTTAACCACGGGTCTTTAAATATAGGGCCTCAACCCTTATATTTCCACTTCTTCGTAACTCAAAAATCCTTCCTCCCTCTCTTTAGGTGATATTCCAACCTTCGATCCTCGTTTTTCCTTGGTTCTCAGGCCCTTTTCGTCGGTTGATTCGCGAAACCCTTCCCGTTTCGCACACTTTGAACCAAACAAAACTCGATTTCGGTTACTTTCCCTTGGTTTCCATCACTCGGGGCTTGTTTTCCCCAAGTTTTCCTCAGTCTTCGTGCCTTTTCCCACGTTCCGACCTTTTTCCCCATTTTCCACCCTCTCGGGGTTGATTTTTTAGTTGACTTTTGGTATTTTTGCTCGTTTTACACATTTTCGGTCATTTTCGCACTCTTTCTGAGATGGCTGACGATATTCCACAAGGTGGGCGTCCTCCAGCGATAGACGTGGACCCCGAGTTCGAGCTCCTGCCTCTTCGCATCCGGCCGTTCAATCCGGCGACTTACAGGCCGGCGATACATGTGCTTCCCCCTAATCGCATCCGCCAGTTCAGGAGTTATGCGCGGGACGCGCCAGCGGAGCTTTTGTTGCGCAAGCCAGACCTGTCTTATGGCGCTGCTAAGGTATGTTCTTCCTCTTATTTTATCTTCCATAATATAGGGTGTATAACTGTCATAGTCGATTCTGTTGTTTAACTGCTTGGCCCAAACACACTGATATATCACATGCTATAGTTCACTGTGAGCACACCCACATCCGATATCTGTTTAAATCTGAACACACGCACACACGCTGTATTCTTAACTGAACGATTGAAACATACTGATACATCATATGCGGTAGTTCACTGTGAGCACACCCACACCCAATATCTGTGTAGGCTCAAACACATGCACACACACACTGCATTTTCATCGATTCTCAATGCACTCATCATTGTATTTCTAACACTGCTTCGCAACTGTTTGTTTTGAACGCAGGGAGATTCTTGTGCCTTCCGGGGGTATGGGAACATTGTCGCCCGAGGTTGGTATATGGAGCTGCCCGATGCAGTTCGTCGCATTGTTGACCGGGCCGACTTTGGGACCTTTTGCATGGGACTCTCGCGCCTCACCTCGAGCAGGCCCCTCATTGCTGCTCTGGTGGAAAGGTGGTGGGACACCACCGACTCCTTCCACCTTTTCGCCACCGGGGAGACGACGATGACTCCTTTTGACTTCTCCATGCTCACAGGCATCGGAGTAGGGGGTGACCCAATCCCCTTTGATACAGATATGGACGAGTGGGATGCCGCTCAGCTATACTTGCTCGGCACTCAGCCACCCCTTGCCCGGCCAGGGTTCGTGAGGTACTCATGGCTCGAGGATCACTTCCGGGTTCAGGAGCCTACTATTCGAGAGGAGGAGGAGCAGTATGCCCATGGCATCATCATGTTCCTGCTGGGAACAACACTCTTCACCGACCGGGCGAACACCGTCGCCCTCTACCTGCTGAGTGCGCTTGTGGATATGACGCGGATTCGCAGCTATGACTAGGGTAGCGCGGGCTTGGCCACCCTTTATGGATATATGAGTTCATCCTCCCGCCGCAACGGGCAGTTGCTTAGAGGCTACTAGTGAGCCTGGGAGGTACATGTTCCCTTTCTGTCTTTTCAATTCTGCTTTTTAATATTTGTATACCACACACACTGCACACATACAATCTGCTTTATTTGGTTGTACACTACACATACTACACAATACGCTGCACGTACTGCACTCTGCTTTATCTGCATACTGCTTTATCTTATTAGCGTACTCATATCTACTCTGTTACACTATACAATTATGGGTGTATGCCTACTTCCCTAGGCTTGCCCCAGTGCCAGATGAGGAGATCCCTCTCGATGTTCTATTTTCTCACCGCTTCAACGTGAGATGGGAGCAGAGGCCACGAGAGTCCTTCATGTTCTTCCGCCGCTACTTTGACACCATCACTGCCGCAGAGGTATGCGAAATTTTTACAGTTCATTGCTCCGCTTTACATTGTACTCTCAACAATAGTAACTAACAAACTGTATACCATTTGCAGATCACCTGGCAGCCCTGGGCTCCATTGCCTGTCGCAGTTCGAGAGCAATATGCCGGTGCTCGAGAGACTGCTCGGTTCAGAGTTCTGCTGGACGGCCCAGTCTGTTGGGCTTGGTACCTGGGTGAGCGCTTCTTGCACCAGACCTTAGGTTTACCGGAGCAGGTGGTCCCAGCGCCGCCTCCCACGCATATGAGGCATACGGAGACTTACACTCCGGAGGAGATAGTAGACTACACCATCGGCTGAGACGCGGAGCCTTTCAGAGATGAGGGGGATTACGCCGAGTATATTCAGGCTTATATTATGCTGCTTTTGACCGACGCTTCTCTAGCCGAGAGGGAGAGACCAGCTGTGCCGGCGGCGAAAGCTGGAGCATCGAGGGTACCTCCGACCCGAGACAGGAGCGGGTCTCGAAGAGGGCGGGGAGCTGGGTGGCCGGAGCTGCCCACGACGATCACATACCGAGGACAGGGCGGGGAAACTTATCAGATCCCCTTCGCTCCTCCTCTGGCTGATCATGAGCTTGTCGGAGTCTATGGCTCGACCCCGGTATGTATTACCATACTTTGCATTCTGTACAGTCATTTCAATTCATTTGATATCCCGCAGAATAATAATGACTTCAAAACTTTTGCAGGCTTCCGTCGAGTACACTCGCCAGTCCCTCGAGTTGACAGCCTTAGCAGTAGGGATGCTGCAGCAGTGCATTGACTTGTTGACCATCTACAATATCTCGGTAAGTTCTTCCAACCGCAATCACAAACTCTGCATAATCTGTTTCATACATAATCTGATGCATCACACTATCAACACGACACTCGATACACAGCACTCATAGCATTGATACACTATAATCCACATACTATATTCTGTACTGATAGACTGCTCACAGCATTCATACACTGTACTCATACACTGCATTCGGTATTCATACCCTACTTTGCGTATCATAACTGATGCATTTGCCATTTGTCCTTCTCAGGCCCCATTCCAGATTTCGGCCTCGGGAGGTGCTTTAGCTGGACCATTTGTTCCTGCTTGAGGAGGAGGGGGAGCCAGGCGAGGGACGACATTCTGTAGCTGGGGCAAACATAGGCGTGCTCAGGTTGAGAACAGTTCGCAAGAGCCCTCCCCTGATGATTTCGACGAGGAGGCGGCATCGTCCCAGGGCGAGGCCGAGGATAGTTCATATTTTGACTATGGAGATGGTGGTGGTGACCCTGGACCCTCGTCTAGGAAGAGGACTAGGACCGACTCCCACACTTGAGATAACTGATATGGATCCAGACATTCTGCTACTTTTTTCTTTTCTTTGCTCTGTTCAAACATTTGTTGCTTTTCTTTTTCCCTTTTTGCTTTACTTTTCTTTTTACTGGTAGTTTGAGCACATTGTACTGCCTCAGGCAGGTTTTATTTTCTCAAAACTATGTACTTTTTGCAAAAGATGAAATGAAACAGCTGTTTTGTTCAAAAAGTGTTGCATTCATACATTTCTACGCATCGCATCGCATCACATCACATAACAATGTAAATGAGATTGAATTTTTGTTTGAAAATCAAACATCGCATCGTAATAACCAAGTAGTAAACTGACTAACGACCAAAATAACTCCATAATCAAAACAAAGAACTCGATAAGCTAACCAAGTGTAAATACAACTCGATAAGCAAAACAAAGACTTAAAGAAAGTGAAATACAACTCAATAAGCAAACGTACAACAACTCGATAAACAAATCGAAGTAACAGGTACGACCTCGCAAAATCATCATCAGAAGGCATTGGAAGTGGTACTAGTCACAAATTCTTAGCATGTTCAATACATAAACAGCTCAGGGATCAAGAAGGGAGGCCACCGGCTAGAGGGAAAGGCCACCGGCCACAAGAAATGGCCATCGGCCAACATTTTAGCCTATCGGCCAAAAGATATGGTCGGTCGGCACTATATTTAGTCGATCGGCCAAAAATGGCAAGCACCTGCAGAAAGTTGACACCTGCCTTCCACTCAACACCTTATCTTCTACAAAAGCCTCAACTTCGTAGTTTTTCTCATTTCAACACTGATTTGCTCCAAATGGAAGAGTTTCTTGCCCAAAATCTCACAACTTGGATTGCCAACTTGGATGGCTCAGAAAGGCTGAATTTCCGGGGCTTCGGCCTAAATGCACTATTCACTTTGGGTCGCACCTTGCTGCGTTTTCCGTTCCTCTATGCCGCGTGCAATGAAGAGATGTGTCCTACTTTCAAGGATTTCCAAGCTTTGATGGAATCCGAGTGCAATGAAGAAATCTTGCCTCAACTCCGCTTCGGCCATGTCCACGCCTTAAGACGGATGTGTGGCCTTACTGTGCACGACACTTGGTTATTGATTCATGGTGGAGAGTTGGATATTCCAAGCTTGGTCTGTCGGTTTTCTGACGTTGGTGACCGCGGCAACTACCATTGGCAAGGTTATCGGTGACATGCGCTTTGCTTATGCATGCTATCTCATTTCTTGTTGGCCCCAGGCTTAGGAGGGTTTAGCATTCGCTTGATTGAGGTCGCCGAGGGTCTGAAATAGGGTAAAAGTTACATCGCCATGGCATTGGCCGAGACATTGATAGGCTTAGACGCTTTTCATCGTCGAGAGATGGCTAGGTTTGCGGGGAGTCCACTACTATTGCGGGTAATGTTTCCCACCCCATCTCACATATACTGCTCACATCACTCGGCCCTCAGGCTCAGTTTTTCTCTCAAGAACCTTTGCTCACTTTTCTCTCAACATACACCTCTCTATTATTTAATCTCTCATTTTTTCACTCCCTTTCCAGGTATGGTTGATGGACAAACTGAGAGTGGTGGACTCATGTCCGGCATATTCAGCTCGCGGCTATTTCTTCTGACGTCGTCTAGTCGATGCTCCGGATGAGGAATGGTGGTATGACTGGATGTGCAATTTGTCTGCGGACCACATTGCTTGGCATTGCCCGTGGCTTAATCTACCGACGATGAGCTATAGCATGACCTGTAAGCCCAGGATCCAATTGATAGGCTTGACACACTGTGTGTTTACTTTTCGTTCCGGTTCTGGCGCCAGTTCGGACACGATTAGACTTGCCCAGAGGAAGGGATTGAGTACCCTACTACATTTCCGGTCCGAGGCGCGCAACTAGCTCGATATGTCGCAGCATGGAGGATGAGAGAACTTCTCGCCCCCGCTCCTACTTTCAGTTACACCCTTTCTGATGAGTGCATAGATTGGCTTAATGAAGAGGCACAAGTAGGGCCCAGTTTGGCATCAGAGGCTTCGACCAGCTCTGGGAGGGGACGCAGGAACACCTGACTATGCCCTGGATTAATTCGCTTTTAATCAGAACTTTCAAGTTTTCTTTATGAATGTAATGAAAAGCAACTTCAATTTTGTATTCAAGAGCAGGAGAACCTTGTGTTGAAATCAATGAAATTGAAGGTTGTGGTACTGAAAATTTTCCGTTTGGTCTAAAAATGGTCAAAGTTGTAAAAAGATTAATTTGAGAAAAATTAACTTTTATTAAAACTTGTCAAAACCATTTTCGATATGGATCAGAACTGGACATGCCTGAGATCTGCCATTGAGATGCACAACCCCGGATTCTAGCAACTGGAAAGTTGCTCTAGTCTGAGTAGCACTGTACTGGAGATCATACCGAGCTCCTAAATGCTGAATAGACAAAGATGACCAAGGCGATCACATGGACAAAGTTGATCGGGGAAGTGTTTATGGCTGAATTTCGGGAAGAAGTTGCCTATGTATCCCAAACATCGGAATCAAGCCTTACGTAGTTCAGGCTCAGGTTCACTCGTGTATTAACCCTTACCTTTTACGCTCTAACTTTTGCTAAGGCCGCCCTTTGCGAGTTTTCAACCTTGCGAGTTCAGTTTTTGTAATTTCAAACTTTTGCCAAGGCCGCCCTTTGCGGGTTTTCAACCTTGTGAGCTCAAGTTTTTGTAATTTCAAATTTTTCATGCTCTAACTTTTGCCTAGGTCGCCCTTTCGGGTTTTCAGCCTAGCGAGCCACTCAGGGAAAATATTTCTTCAACTTGTCCATGTTGATCAGTTGGGAGAACTCTAGGCCATCTAGGTCTATCAGAACAACAGCTCCACCTGACCAGATAGACTTAATGATGTAAGGACCAGTCCAATTGGGCCTAAACTTGCCCCTAGGGTCGTGGATGGGAGCTCGATTGTCTTTAAGCACCAAATCTCCTTCTTTCAAATTCCTGGACTTAACTTTTTTGTTGAAAGCCCTGGCAATTCTGTGTTGATAACCCTGAACATGGTACAGTGCTTTCAGTCTTCTTTCATTAAATAGCATGAGTTCTTCGAATCTGCTCTGCTGCCAATCTGCCTCAACTATCTAGCACTCAGCCAATACTCTCAATGACGGAACCTCAATTTCGATAGGCAGAACGACCTCCATCCCATAGACCAATGAATACGGAGTCGCCCCAGTGGAAGTTCTAATTGAAGTTCGGTAGCCCCACAGAGCAAATGGCAGCTTATCTGGCCAGTCCCGGTAGGTTTCCACCATATTCTGCAAAATGTGTTTAATGTTCTTGTTGGCGACCTCAACTGCTCTGTTGGTCTGCGGCCGATATGTGGATGACTTGTGAAATGCCACATTGTATTTCTCCAACTAGTCGATTACTTCTTTCTTGAAGTGGGAACCAGTATCTGAAATGACCTCGTTCGGGACCCCATAACGATAGATGATGTTGTTCCTGATAAACTTTGTAACGTGCGATGTCTTCAACACCGCATAAGATTGGGCCTCAACCCACTTGGTAAAGTAGTCTATCGCGACCAGAATGAACTCATGCCCATTGGAATCCTTCGGAGTAACAGCCCCGATCACATCAATCCCCCAGACTGAAAATGGCCATGGCGAAGTCATATTGTATAGCTTCGACGGCGGGATATTCATGAGGTTTGCATGGATTTGGCATTTGTGGCATCGCCGGACAAAACCAATACAATCCTCCTCCATGGTGGACCAATAGTAACCCTGCCTAAGGATTTTTTGGGCTAGCATCACCCCGTTCACATGCGCTCCGCACTCTCCTCCATGGATGGCCTCCATCAAACACTGCGATTCTTCGACATCAACACACAGCTTATGCATCCCCAAATGACCTCTCTTATACAGTTTTCCTTCGCAGATGATGAACTGAGCAGCCATTCTTCGAATCGCCCTTTTGTCTTTGGCATTTGCCCTTGGTAGGTATATCTCCTTTTCCAAGAAGTTCCAGACATCGTAATACCAGGGGTTCTCATCTTGAACCTCTTATATGGCAGCAATCGACTCGTAGGCCGACACAAACTTGTGGTCAATGATGATCGGACGCATCCGGACTCCAAAAGGAATGTCTATCATGGGAGATAGAGTTGCTAGTGAATTTGCGAACCTATTGTTCTCTCTTAATAGATGAGCGAAGTTCAACTTCTCAAACTGAGGAATCAGCAAGTCCAAGGTCTGGTGGTATATTCTCATCTTTTCTTTTTTGACTTTCCAATCTCCTTTAGCCTGAAATACAACAAGGTTGAGTCCCCGATGACATCCAACTGCTTTGCCCCTAGTTCCAGAGCTGCTTCTAGTCCAGCAATACACGCTTCATATTCTGCTTCGTTGTTCGATACTTTGAACCGGAGTTTGAATGCTAAAGGAATACGGGAATTGTCGGGCGCTATCAGCAACACCCCTATCCCATACTCGTATTGGTTTGATGCTCCGTCAAAGTACATCGTCCAAAATTCTTCTTCGCCATGCAGAATGGCCTCGTCTGGGAATAAGTACTCAACTACTTCATCCCCTTCAACTGGGTGGTCGGCTAGGAACTCCACTACCGCTCTCCCCTATACTGACTTGCGCGTCACATATTTCAAATCAAATTCGGAAAGCAGAAGCAACCAACGAGCTAGCCTACCGATAAGTGCCGATTTCTTGAAGAGATATTTGATGGGATCTAATCTCTACACCAACATTACAGAGTGGGCTAACAGGTAGTGCTGCAACTTCCTGGTAGCCCATACCAAGGCTAAACAGGCCTTCTCCAGCAGAGTGTAATGGGTCTCGTAACCCAGCATCTTCTTACTCAGATAGTAAATAGCCTTTTCTACTTTGTCCTTAGACTCTTGTGCAAGCATGCAGCCCATTGTAGTTTCAGTCACTGAAAGGTACAATATCAACGATTTCCCCGGCTCAGGCGGTGACAACACGGGTGGGTTCTGTAAGTATTGCTTGATCTGTTCAAAAGCAGCTTGGCATCGGCCGTCCCATTGGAACTTCTTCCCTTTCTTCAGGAGACCAAAAAATGGCTCACAAGTCAAGGTTAATTTTGAGATAAACCGTCTTATGAATTGCACTTTACCAGAAAGCCTCGCACCTCCTTTTTAGTCATTGGTGGTGGCATTTCTAAGATGGCCTTGATTTTGGAAGGGTCGACTTTGATACCTCTCTGGGTAATCAAGAACCCCAGCATTTTCCCTATTGTAACATCGAACATGCATTTCTGAGGATTCAACCGCAGCTTGAATTCTCTGATCCTTTGAAAGAACTTTTGCAAGGCGGCGTAGTGGCCCTCTCTTTCTTTGGACTTGACAATCATGTCGTCCACGTACACCCAACCTCTTTGTGGATCATGTCGTTGTAGACACCCCATTTTTGACCGACCTTAAGACTCAGATATCATCGATTGAGCACTTGGTGATTGCGCATGTTGTGCTCGTTCTGAGGTTACGGAGTCTCGACTGAGAGCCTTGCCTCCGGACTTCGGGACTCTTTTGTGTTTTGCCTCGGTTTTCTCTTCCCAAATAGAGGGAGAGGTCTCGTAGACCATCTCTCAGTAGCCATAGGCTACGTTTTGTGGTCATAGACCACTGTTCTCGTTTGGAGACTAGTTTTCGATTTTTAGAGCCATCGGCCATGCGCCTCGGTTCGGGACCGCTTAACTTTCTCCGTTTGCTCCAATTTTTGGCACACACCTTGTTTCCTTTCTTTAGAGAGACACTATGGCCCGGGAGACCACCTTTGTGGTCGCACACCATTTTCGATCCTTAACAGTCAATTTTCGGGGCACCCGGCTGCATGTTTTGGCCCCTGAACCCTCGTTTTGCATCCGTCTTGGTTCATTTTTTGCATGGATCCTATTTTCATTGTTTGGAAGGTGGTACAAGGGTAGAAGACCACCTTTTCTCCTTGGAGACCACTTTTCCCCCGCCGGTCGATTTTCTTGTCAGGTAACTGGTCTCCCTCACTTTTGAGCCACAATTACTGGTCTCCCACCACACCACTTGCTTGCTTTGAGTTGGGAGACCACCCTAGGAGGAGACCGACCACCTGAACCTTTTGATCCTGGTTGGCCGACCAGGGAAGGTGGTCGGCCGACCACTTGAACTGGTCGGCCTACTCCCCCCTGTCTTGTCTCTATGAGTGTGTGCCAGCTGTGCCAGCTGGAAGCCACAGAAAATCTGGACCCTTGGCTCTATAAAGGAGGGCCTTGCCTTCCTTGTAGAGGGTTCAGAAAATTTGGTTAAGGCATATACATGCACCCCTCTCTATCTCTCTATTTCAAGCTCCAAAGTCCCTTGTTCTTGCACCTTTACATACCACCTCCTAGCCTAACCCCTCCACCATCACTCTAAGCATCTTGGAGGCCATTTTCAGAGGTTGAAGGCTTGCTGTTTTGGTCCAAAAGCTGCTGGTCCTTTTGGCTACAAGGGTAACACTCTATTTTTCTCTTTTTGGCATTGTTTTGCTCCATCTTTTAGCCATACTTGCAAGCATTTTTGAGCTTTGTCATAAACTGAAAAAAGTCTTATTTTGAGGTCCTTAACATGTTTGTTTGAGACCTTTTTTCTGTTGGGGGTCATCTACCCCCTTGCATGCTTGTTTTTACCTTGTTTTGAGCCATGCACTTAAGCCTTTGCATTGGCCTTTGTTTGGCCTCTTAGCCACTGAAATCGCATGCTATTTTGAGCACCAAAATCAAAGAGGAGTGACCCTCTCACCCCTTGTCTTGTTTACTAGCATTTTTGGCCTTACAAAGGAGCCCTTATTTGCATGCTTCCAAGCCATGTTTCAGGCCTTTTTGATGAGTTTTAGGACCGGCATAGGCTCTGTCCAGAGCCCATTTTACCATTTTGGGTGTCCTTCTTGCATGTATAAAACAACCCTCTTTATAGTCTATCAAAGGAGCCTATCATTTTTGCATGCATAGACCATATTTCAATGGGTTTTTGGGCTTTATTTGGCATGTCATACCTCTGAATTTGCTGGTTTGGTGGCCTCTTGATTGCCTCATATACTTGTAGTGCAAATCCACTTTACTAGCTTACATTGTATGCTATTTTGGCCTTTGATTCTAGCACTTTTTGGCCATGCTTTAAACTGATTTTGTGCATGTTTTAGACTGCCTTAGATCTGTTTCTATGCCTCATGGTCGAATGATGCTTGCTATACATGGTTGTAGTTCAATACCCTTGCCTAACTTTGAGTTTTGGAGCCTATTGCATGCTTATGTTGAGTTATTTCCATGTTTTGGGGCCATTGTGCATCATATTTTAGAGCTTACATGTATGCCATATTCCCATATTTTCCACTCTTTAATTGTGTTTGAAGGTTGTGCTTGTATGCCTCGTTTTTGGACCATTGCATAAGCTCCATTTCCTTGCACTTTGAGCCATCATTTTAGACCATTTTCCCACTGTCTTGGACCTACCTAGGGTCTGTTTGGGGCTGGTTTTGCCATTTGTGCATTGCTTTGTGTACCTCTAGTGTAATGTGCCTCGCTAGTTTCGGTATTCGGGCTATCTAGCATGCATTGTGTGAAGTGTTTGCATGATTCGGGACCATCTTTCATCATATTTCAGAGCTGGAAAATGTATGATTGCATGCCATAGTTCATCCATTGCTGTGCTTTGGTAGAGTGGCATTTGATGCCTTAGTTTCGGTCCCTTGCATTTGTGCATATTCGCACGTGTTTGGTGGCCTAATTCCGTCATGTATGGCCACTGATTTGACTGTGGCTGAGGCCCATTCATTTTAGTTTAAGTCCATCTTGCATTGTGTATGCCATGTTCATGTTGTCGTGTGCTTGATCGTTGCATTGCGTATGTCTTGATTATGTCTTCATGCAAGTCCATCTTTGTATGTGCATTGCGTATGACATATAAATTCACGTGCATTGAGTATGCCATTCGTAGTTCATAGCATTGCGTATGCTAGTTGCACCTTTGCATGTCATTCCTTGCATGTTTGCACGTCTTAGTTGTATTTCGTTTAGGATTGCATGCTAGTCGTTGCATTATGTTTGCATGCCATGCCATTCTAGTTATTGCATAGTGTTTGGAGTAGGGTTTAGTCCAAACACGGGAAACGAGAGATGTTTTGTACTCAAAGTGATGAAACGTACCTCGATTCTCGGTCGCCGACACTCCAGATTACCCACGATGGAGTTTAGGCTTTGTTGTGTTTATATGTGCATTCATTTTACATCGAGTCGTGTAATCCGACTCCTCAACCATCATGCATCGAAATGCGTGATTGGTGGCACAAGAATCGAGGACTACACTCTCTAGAGCTTATGCAATGATGGGGAGAGTGGTCATGCACACATATGTTGAAAATACTTTACCATGCCCCTTTCTCGTTCTCTGTTACAGCAAACCGAAGACCAGCAGCGAAAACTGGTCAACATCCTTCTGGAGCTTTGTACAGTATTCTGGGACCAGTTACAAACAGAGGCAAACCGGGGCATCGCGATGGATTTCCCAACAAGGCGACTTAAGCATGCATGCATTCCTTATCATTCAAGACCGAGCTAAAGCAGTCCATTTTGGTTTAATTTGCATGCTAGTTCATTTATCTTAGTTAATTTGTTAATTAATTAGGGTTATGTAATAATTAGCTGTAATTCGTTATTCATTTGGTTTTGTATTATTTATTCGGACCCTCCGAGAGAGGGCAATGTTGTAATAAGTGTGCGTGTGTGTGATATATGTCTTCCAACCCCACATCTTTCTCCCTTTTATTTACTAGCTTATGATGGTTAGTTTAGGGCATTGTTTCAATTAGCATCTATATGTTCGCATGATTGCATTCATTCATATGTATTGCATGCACCGGGCTCGGTGCATCATGCTAACTGCATTGTATTTCAATTCCGAGTTAAATACGTGTATCACTTGTTGCATTTCATATACCATTTTAGAATAGCCGAGCCTATCTTAAGTTGCATTTTTGCATGTGTTGCATTAGACATTTTCAGCATAGTTAGGACTCATGCATGTTTTCTAATTAGCTTTTTTCTTTGGCTTGGAGTACTCGGTAAGTGTTTATGCTTTAGCATCCTTGCATGCATGTGAGTGACTGCCATGATAGCATGCTTACCATGAGGCTATGTGCTTATGTGATATAACTGTCTGAATGCTTGTGGGTGGAGGTTGGGTTATTTGAATTGGAACAATGCATTGAATGAGAGTTTTAAGCCCACTTGAGAGTGGCAAAATTCACGTCTTAGCCTACTTGCGAGTAGCATCTTCAAACCATTTTTCAAAACGAACATGAGATGTTTTGTTCCAATTCAGGCGACCCAGTCTATACTTGCATGCTGTGCGCATCACGTAGTAATTCTAGGCTAATAACCGGAATAAGAGCACATATGTTTTCAAAACTCGATATCATGCTTAATAGTGGCCGATCTTTGATTGGGCAAGCGAGGGTGCTCATAGCTGACCTTCCCCAATCGTACCCAAGTTCTAGAGCCGAGGCAACTTTGGTAATGACGGACACGTGGCCTTAGGCACGAGTCAGGGTTTCCTAAATTTTCCAAAATAAAATATTTAGGTGGCGACTTTGTATCTGGCAAAGCAGTCCATGTTTGGCACTTCTTTCTAAAAATCAATTTTTCAAAAACGATTTGCCGGATTTGGACTCTTTGATGATTTATCGGTCTTGCATTGCACTCTGCGAGATTAGATACAGGACCGTGACATTGAGTCCTGAACTGTAGTAAGCCCAATGAACAAAACACGGGATTCCTTCCTGGGACGTTCGGGGATGTCTACAGTTTCTGGCGACTCTGCTGGGGATTTAGAGAACTTGACTCGAACTCATGATATGCTGTTTTGACTACACTTATGTGTTTCTTTGCATTACATGTGCATTGGTGCGCCTAGGACACCGTGTTTGCCATCTGCTATTCCTGAACGGTTTGCCAGAGGCTCACTTCGAGAAGCTTGCCATAAGGCTGACCGGTTACGGGCTCTGCCACAATGGAAACACAAACCCCGATTTTTACCGAGGCACCCTTTTTGACCATTTGACCTAGTGCATATTCGGAATCCATAGTGACTATTCCAAACTAGGACAGGTTGCTTAGTCGATCATAGGTTATTTGAAACCGCTGCGTGCGTAGTGAAACCCTAGCTCCTGACAAAATAGGATAGGGAAACTTTACCCCAACATAGGGGTGTTTTGGCTCTCACTTGTTTGCTATGTGCTTTTAGAGTGCGTCTCTACAGGAATACATGTATTAGTTCACAAGTTTGGGTATCAGGCCTGCGGGCACCAGTTCAGTATTTTGGGAATCAGTTATCTGCGGATATCAGATTCAGTTTTGGGGGCAGTGATTTAGGAACAGTGATCAGTAGTAGAGTACAGTTATTCAGCTATGCTTATGTCTATTCTGGTGAAATTGAGCTGAGATGCTGCCTGTTTTCTCTTACAAGGGGCTTAGGGGGAGATTTAGTTCAGAATAGCCAGTATTCTCCTTTGCTGGGGCAAGGCAGACATCTGATCCGTCAGTCACCAGTCACATCACCTTTGTTCAGTCCAGCGAACTTATGATGACACAAAATTCAGAGGAAAGTGTGGTTATGGCAGCCGCATTAGACCAAGGGATCATCTTGCAAGGAGATACCGACGTTGAAATACCACACCCACCCAGGTCACCAGCTTCCGATCTGGGAACCCCAATTATTTCAAGTTCGTGAGCCCACCACCTTTGAGTTGATGGGAATGATTGGCGACCTTCAGAGATCTGTGGTTGATCTCGCCTATGGAATGTCGGCTCCGCCACCAACCACATCGTATGCTGGGAACTTCATGCCACAGGAGCCCCCGCTATTGGGGCGGATTGTAATTGAGCTCAGTCAACCTGAAGCTGTCTCAAGCTCTGGCAATGATATGTCAACAGTAGCCGAGCTTCGCACTGGCCAAGTAACCCAAACCTTCCACCAAGCTGAGGCTAGTGGAAAGAACAAGATGAAGGTGGACACTGATCCCTATGAACAACTCCAGCAAGCTATTAAGGCTCTAAAAGCCAGGGGGTTGAATAAGCAACAAGTACTTGCAGTTGTGGCTAAGACTGTGGATGACAACTTCTCCACTCAGGCCGAGAGCAGTTCAAGCCAGGGAAAAAATCGAGATAGGGACCGTCGTACGAGAACAGTTCCTTCCAATCCTAACCTTGCACCTGGAAAAGATCAGAGAACCAAGGCAGCGCCTGCCGATCCTTTTTCGAGTACGTCCAGCAAAAGCTCGCAGACTTTAAAGTATCTGCCCCGAGGTCGCAGGGTCTTCCATTCCCTCTACATGCCTTTGTCTAAGGCCCTTCAAATCCTTGTCGAAAAAGGGCATCTCAAACCCCTCGAGCCTCGGCCTCTCCCGAATCCCCTTCCAGCTAAACGTGATGGTACCCAGTACTGTGCGTACCACCAACAGACCGGTCACACCACCGACAACTGCTTTTTTCTTCGTCACGAAGTACAGGATCTGTTTGACAATGGGGTTGTCCTCCCGCCAAGCTCGGCGAAGTCTACCATCACTGGGTCAGTGAACTTCGAGGATAATACAAGTATGTGATCAGGGGTTAGACCACCTGCGGGCGATGCTCGGTTTATTTCAGATATGGCGTATGACACGCACTATTTTGAGCATTTGCGAATGCCAGCTTTTGTGCTTCCTGACTTGGGTATTGGGTACATAACAGTGTGTACAACATTTACAATCGTTCAGGACAGGGATTTAATCCCTATTAAAACAATACAGTAACAGTTACATCCAGTCTATACAGTAGGTACATAACAGATACAAAAATGAAAAATTAAAACACCCCAAAAGCCTTGGCTTGACAGGCTCGGAACCTCGCAGTGAGGCACAGTGGTTGGCTTGACAAAACTGAAGTCTAACCCACGCTCCTAGCTCCGGTCTGGTGCCTGTACACCTATATATATATATATATGAGCAGTGAGCTAAAGCCCAGTGAATAACATAATGCGTAAAGAGGTTAAGAATGAATGTCCTTACAGTATTGAAAACCATCATTTCAATCAGTATATCAGTCATTCAGTCATTACAGTCACATGTGGTACATCTAGTAGCAAAACAGTACAGTAGGTCTTTTCAGACCGAACAGTCAGTTGATGGCCATCATAACGGTAAACAGTAGTGGTTCCAACATGGGAACCGACAGAGATCTCTGTGACAGTAGCAGTACAATACAGTAACAGTAGGTTGCTAAGGATGCCACAATACAGTTCACAATAGAGGACATACATTCATTCAGTTAACAGTATCAATTCAGAAAACAATATAGTTCAATTGTTCAGAAGATAATCATATTTGAACATATCTTTACACAGTTGTTACTCACAGAGTTCTGGGCTACAGTTAAGCTAGAGCTTGTCCTCAGATGCCAACCCTACACAGTTACAGAGTGAACACACACTAAGCTATACAGTTGGGAAAATAGTAACTTAATCCCTAATTGCCTCGGTGTGGTTCTATATCTATATCCTCATTAAGACACCTTAAACTAGGCCTAGGAATGCCTAGGATGAAATGAGGATATAAAGATGCACTTGAAAAGTATTTTCAGAATTTTCAGAAAACATGGTTCACGCTCGAGCGTAGGTCACTCCGCTCGAGCGGACATGCAAACAAAGGTTTCCGCTCGAGCGTAGAATTACCCGCTCGAGCGTACTGCAAAACAGTCAAAAGTGCTGGATGTGCGAAAATTACGCTCGATTGGGCGCTCGACACCCACTTAATCGCAAGACTTGGACGTCATCGTTTGAACACTCGATGATCATCCATGTTCGTGTTCGTCTTGAGTTCTCGGAGGTTTCGACCGCGCATCTTGCCTCAAGACCTCTCGACTTGTTTGTTTTGCGTTTGGTTTTGCACCAAACACTTGTTGTTTTGCTTCTGAGGGTGGGAAATAGCTTGTTGGCCATCCCAACACCTCACCGGCCATGGCTTGAGGCCACCGGCCCTGTTTTATTGCCATCGGCCATTAGTGATGGCTGACCGGCACTGTTTTTGGTCGACTGGCCATTTGTTTTGGTCGATCGGCCACTTTTTCTGGCCGAGACCTTTTCTGAAGGGGGTTTGAACCTTTTGAACCCTTGGCTCTAGCTTCTTGAGGAAGCTTGAACCTTTTGAACCCTTTGCTCTAGCTTCTTAATGAAGCTTGAACCTTTTGAACCCTTTGCTCCAAGCTTATAGGAGAAGCTTGAACCCTTGTCTAGCTTCTCCAAGAAGCTTGACCCCTTTTCCTAACTTCTCCAAGAAGCTTGGCCCTTTTGCTCCAAGCTTCTAAGAGAAGCTTGGCCCTTTTGCTCAAAGCTTCTAAGAGAAGCTTGCACCCTTGTTCCTCTATAAAAGAAGAGCTCCTCTTCCATTGTAAGGGTTCCAAGAAATTTGTCTAAGGCAAAAAAACATACACTTCCCTCCATATC
The DNA here is from genome assembly GCF_055761805.1 of Camellia sinensis. NCBI lineage: Eukaryota > Viridiplantae > Streptophyta > Magnoliopsida > Ericales > Theaceae > Camellia > Camellia sinensis. The sequence goes on from NC_138975.1 coordinate 114,529,261, forward strand.
TCTACATTCCAAGCTCCAAACTCCATAGTTCTTGCACATTTACACTACACCTCTTAGCCTAACACCTCCAACACCAACCTAAGGATCTTGGAGGCCATTTTCAGAGGCTAAGGGACTGGTTTGCTGGACCAAGAAGCTATTGTCCCCTTTTGGCTACAAGGGTAACACACTTTACCCTCTTTTGGTCTTTATTTTGCTTCATCTTTTAGCCATACTTGAAAGCATTTTCGAGCTTTGTCATAAACTGAAAAAAGTCTTCTTTTGAGCTCCTTTTTAAGTTTGTTTAAGATCACTTTTGTGTTTGGGATTGTTTACCCCCTCTTAGGCCTTATTTGTCTTCATTTTTATGCCTTTTTTGTGAGCTTCGGGACCACCTTGTTTGGGCCTCCTCACCACTGAAATCTTGAGGGATTTCAATGGTGGGGATGGTGTCTTAAGGTCCTAAGAAGGAGAGGGCCATCCTTTCTCCTTGTTGTCTTCAAAAAGTGCCATTTTAGCCTCATGTGTGAGCACCATTTTTAAGTTCATGTTAGCCATGTCTTAAGTGTTATTTGTGCTTATTTTGCCATGATATAGCACTATTTTTACTTGGTTTAGACACACCATGCATGCCTTGCGTACTTGTCTTGTAATGCCATGAATTTGCCTTAACATGCTTTAGGCTTTGACCCTTGTTCTAGCATGATTTTGGCCAAGCTTTGTGAAGCTTTTATGCATGTTTTAGTATGCTTTAGCTCTGTTTTCAGTTGCTTTGGTCATGCTTAACATGTTTTGTATAGTCTCTTTGCATTCTAGCTTGTAGGCCTTGAGTGTGTAAAGTCATGTGCATGTTTTGCTTGATTTGTTTAGTTGGTTTGGCACCTTTTCTAACATAATTTTAGAGCTTAGTATGCATGCCATGTGTCCATGTTCATCTCTTTTAAGTGTGCTTAAGAGTCCCTACTTTATGCTTAAGTGTTGGTCCATTTGCATGCATGATTGTATGTGTACTTGGCCCCCATTTCCTTAGCATTTGGCCACTGTTTTGGGCCTAGTTGAGAGCTGTCCAAATTAGTTTAAGACCATTCTAGCATGTTGTTGCATGCTTGCCCTATGTGTTGTTGCATATTTGGCCTTGTTCCATGCTTGTTACATTGCATTTTGCATGTTTGATACATTGCACCTTTGCATGCTTAGGTTGTAATGCATTTGGCATGAATTGTACTTAACATGTTGTCCATGTTGCATCTTGCATGCTTGCATGGTTAAGATTACACTTTTCATGTTTGCTAACTTGCATACTTGCCCTCATGTTCATGTTGCATACTTAGCCTCCATGCCTAGATTGCATTGCATAGAGCATGCATGCTTTGCCTCTTGAATTGAGTATGATAGAGGTTGGGCTTTATGTGTTTATTTGGTTTCCATGTCATTTGAAATCAAAATGCACAACTTAGTCTCTTGGGCCATCAAGCATTGAAATGCGCGGTTGGTTGTCCGAGAATCGAGTACCATCCCCCTTTGAGTCATAAACATGATAAGGGGTGTGTTGGTGCACACATTTGCTTGAAATGCATTGTCATGCCTTGTTTTGCCCTCTGCTGCTGTCAAAACAGGTTCTGCAGGAAGCTTTGGCCGGTCGACTACATCAAGTGCCGATCGACTAATGATGGATGGCCGATAGCTCCATAGATGGTCGATGACCACTTCCCTTTGGCCGGTGACCATTCCTCATGGCCGGTGGCATTCCCCAGTGTTCATAAGGTGTACCTTGGGACTTGTGCAGTCCTCAGAGGAGCAGAGCAGGGTAAACAGAGGTAGCTTGTACATGGCATTGGATTTCCGGGCGAAGTCAATCCGAGCATGTGTGCATCCCTCTTCCCGAGGCCTTTTACCGCTTTCCTTAGCTTAATTGATTTGTTAATTAATTAGGTGGTCTGTAAATTATTTAATTAGCTTGTAGGTTAATTAAATTATATTATTCTTTTGGTCCCTCCGAGTGAAGGCGAATGTGTAATAAGTATGGGTGTGTGTGTGCATGTCTTCCAACCCCCATTTCTTTCTCCCTTTTACTTACCTGCTTTCAATGGTTAGATTAGGGCATGTTTCAATTAGCATACTTATGCTCGCATGTTTGCATCCATTCATTTGTCTTGCATGCACCGGGCTCGGCGCATCATACTAACTGCATTGTATCTCAATTCCAAGTTAAATACGTGTTAGTTGTAGCATCTCACATGTCATTCTTAGATTAGCCGAGCCTATTCTTAGTTGCATTTTTGCATGTGTTGCATTAGCCATCTTAACATGAACTAGGATCATGCATTTGATTACTAACTAGTTTCTGTTTTGGCTTGGAGTACTCGGTAAGCATTTATGTTTTAGCATCCTTGCATGAGTGTAAGTGTTGCCATGATAGCATGCTTACCATGAGGCTATGTGCTTATGTGATGTAACTGCCTGAGTGCTTGTGGGTGAAGGTTGGATTGCTTGAATTGGGATAATTCATTGAAATCCGTGTTTTAAGCCTACTTGCGAGTAGCAAACTTCGAACCATTTCCAAACAAAACGGATATGCAATGCTTTGTTCCAAATTAGGCAATCTAGTCTATACTTGTTTTGCTCTGCACATCACGTAGTAAAGATTAGCTAATTAATTGGAATAAGAACACATGTGTTTTCAAAAACAAGATATCATGTTTAGTAGTGGCCAATCTTTGATCGGGCGAGCGGGGGTGCTCATAGCTGACCTTCCCCAATCGTACCCAAGTTCTCAAGCCGAGACAACTTTGGTGATGACGGACACGTGGCCTTAGGCAAACGAGTCAGGGTTTCCTAAATTCCCCCATAAAAAATATTTAGGTGGCGACTCTGTATCTGGCAAAGCAATCCATGTTTGGCACTTCTTTACAAAAATCTGTTTTCAAAAACGATTTGTCGGATTTGGACTCTTTGGTTCAGATTTAGAACCGTGACATTTGAGTCCGAACTGTGGTAAGCCCAAATGAACAGAACGGGATTTCCCTCCCGGGACGTTCGGGGACGTCTACAGAACCTCAAGCTCAAAACTCAATTCCAAAGCATCTAGTTCGATCCTTTTGGGCTAATTTTCTGGAAAACATTAGTAAACTCATAGAACAACATGTTTTAAAGCTCAATGTGAAAAATCAAAGCCCAAAGGTAGTTCAATTAAATCCAATTTCAAACCAAACTTTCAAGAATATGATGAATATGTAACATGCATGAATTCAACAACTTCAAAGCTTCAAATACTAGCTCAAATGAGCCAATTCTTTCAAAACCAAGATGAATTCATGGTCCAATGCAAAATATGAATATGCATGTACCAAATTCCATGTATTCAACCTCAAAATGCTAGGATATAAACATGCATGCATGATTTATGCTACAATTCAACATTATAAGCCATATCTTGGCTTTAATCTTCAACAATCCTCTAAATCATGCAAGAAGTAATTCAATTCATAAACAAGAAGGTAATTACTCTACCTTAAGTCTTGTATTTAAATGTAGAAACTCAATTTGCACAAATCCTCTACAATTTCTTCAAGTTTCCAAGCAAAATTCAAGATGAACAACTCAATTCTCTCACTCCCTTCTCGTAGTCGGCTATGCTCTCAAGGAATGACTGAAGAAAATGTCTTGTCTAAGTGTGATAAGGCTCCAAACAATGTGTAGGTAATGGCCCACTTCTATGGCAAAATTGTAAATATGGCAACTTATGTAATTTAACTTAATTTAGTCTAATTTAACCATACCAAATCACTTTTTAATTAGATATGCCATGAAATCACATAAATTCTAATGATCATAAAACATCAATCAATTTCAGATTCGGCCACCGATAAGGCCTTCAATTCGCAATTTAAAACAAAAAACATGGACAAATAAGTTTAACAGTCAACAGATAGATATGCATTTAAACTAGCGCATTCAATCAGTCAGTTCAGTATTTCAATCAATTCAATTATTTATCATAATCAGTCTCAGTTTAGCAGTAATCAGTGGTTAGTCGGTAAGCAGTGGTGAGGGTTGTTACAGTCTCCCCTCCTTATAAAGAGTTTAGTCCTCTAAACTCGAGTTACCTTCATTCTGGAAGAAAACAGGATTTAGTAGGAACAGTTTAAGATATCTCTTGGCCATGTCATCTTCCCTTTCCCAAGTGGCATACACGCCACCATGGTTTTGCCAGTCAACTTTCACTAACGGGATCTCTTTGTTTCTTAACTTCTTGATCCGTCTATTTACAATCTGAATGGGCCGTTCCTCATAAGTGTAGTCATCACTCAGTACTACACGAGTCGGCTCTATCACATGAAAAGGATCCCAGAGGTAGTCCCTCAACATAGAAATGTGGAACACGTTATGCATATGCTCCATTTCAGGAGGAAACGCTACTTGATACGCCATCGGATTGATTTTCTCAATGATCTCATACAGTCCGACATATCTCGGAGCTAACTTGCCTTTGACTCCAAAATGAGTTTAGACTTTCATCGGTGTCACTTTCACAAAAACGTGATCACCTACTTCATACTCTCTGTCTCGCCTTCTGACATCCGCATAACTTTTCTGTCGGCTCTGTGCGGTTTTCAGTCTCTGTTGGATCAATTTTACTTTCTCAGTAGTTTCATAGACAATCTTGGGCCCAGGCAAAGGCCCATCTACAACTTCTGCCCAGCAAATCAGAGATCGACATTTTCTGCCATATAATGCCTCGAAAGGCGCCATACCAATACTTGAGTGATAACTGTTGTTGTAGGTGAATTCAGCCAATGGCAAATGGCTTTTCCAATTTCCCTGAAAATCAAGAACATATATCCGCAGTAAATCCTCTAGAGTCTGGATGGTCCTTTCTGACTGGCCATCTGTCTGAGGATGATATGCACTACTCAATCTCAGTTCAGTACCCAATGCAGTCTGTAGGCTTTGCCAAAATCTCGATGTAAACTTCGAGTCCCTATCAGAAACAATGGACACAGGCACTCCATGCAATCTAACAATCTCATCAATATAGAGTACAACCAATTTGTCCACATTATAAATTGTTTTGATAGGTAAGAAGTGAGCAGATTTAGTCAGTCTATCAACAATAACCCAAATTGAGTCCATACCTTTACTGGAGCGAGGTAAACCAACAATAAAATCCATGGTAATATGTTCCCATTTCCACTCCGGTATAGGCAAGGGCTGCAGTAAGCCTACGGGTCATTGATGTTCGACTTTAACTTGTTGGCAATGAAGACATATCGATACAAAATCAGCAATTTCCTTCTTCATTCCCAGCCACCAGAAGTTCAATTTCAAGTCTTGATACATTTTCGTATTTCCTGAATGGATAGACAATTTTAAATTGTGGCCCTCTTGCAGAACTCTTCTTTTCAGTTCAGAATCATTTGGTACACACAGTCTTCCCTGGAATTTCAACACATTATTCTCAAATTTGAAATCCGGCCTCAGTTTGGATTCTCGTTCTTCGATGATCTTCTTCAAGAAGTCATCCTGTTGTTGCCTCTATTTAATCTCTTTAATCAGTGTCGGTTGAGCAGAAATAGCAGCTATTGTCCCACCTTGTTCTCGCAAAGCAATCTCAATTTCAAATTTCTCAAGGTCACAAAGCAACTCTTTCTGTCCGGTGAGTAAACAGGCTAAGTTCCCAATCGATTTTCAACTCAATGCATAGGCAACGATGTTGGCTTTCCCCGGATGGTACAAAATCTGTAGATCATAGTCTTTAATCAATTCTAGCCATCTCCGCTGTCTCATGTTCAGTTGTTTCTGTGTGAAGAAATATTTCAAACTCTTATGGTCTGTATATACTTCACATGTCGCCCCATATAGGTAGTGACACCAAATTTTCAGTGCAAACACTACTGCAGCAAGTTCTAGATCATGGGTCGGGTAGTTCTTTTCATGCGGTCTCAGTTGTCGGGAAGCATAGGCGATAACTCTCCCATTCTGCATTAAAACACACCCCAAACCCTTATGAGAAGCATCACTAAAAATGGTAAAACCATCCGTACTTGAAGGTAGGGTAAGAATCGGTGCAGTCACAAGTCGGGTTTTCAACTCTTGGAATGCTAATTCCCTTCGGTCAGTCCAGTCAAATGATATCCCCTTTTGAGTCAATTGAGTCAACGGTAAGGCAATTTTGGAGAAATCTTTGACAAATTTTCTGTAATATCCAGCTAATCCCAAAAAGCTTCGGACTTCTGTAACATTTGTTGGTCTAGGCCAATTCACTACTGCTTCAACTTTCTGTGGATCAACTAAAATTCCCTCATTGCTAATAACATGCCCCAAAAACATAACATGATCAAGCCAAAATTCACATTTAGACAATTTAGCATATAGTTTCTATTCTCTTAGGGTCTGTAAGGCAAGTCTCAGATGATGTTCATGTTCTTCTCTACTTTTAGAATAAATCAGAATGTCATCGATAAATACAACTATAAAGTCATCAAGGTATGGTTTGAAAATTCTATTCATAAGGTCCATAAATGCAACAGGTGCATTGGTAACTCCGAAAGGCATAACTAAAAATTCATAATGTCCATACATCGTTCGAAAAGCAGTTTTATCAATGTCTTCTGGTTTAACTTTCAGCTGATGGTATCCGGATCTGAGATCAATCTTAGAGAACACTTGAGCACCTTGTAACTGATCAAATAAGTCATCAATACGCGACAATGGATATTTATTTTTCACAGTTACCTTGTTCAGTTCGCGGTAGTCAATACTAAGTCTCAGTGAGCCGTCTTTCTTTTTCACAAACAAGACAGGGGTGCCCCACGACGAAGTACTGGCCCTGATGAACTTTTTATCTAACAGTTCCTGCAGTTGAACTTTTAATTCTTTCAATTCAGTCGGAGCCATTCAGTAAGGAGCTTTAGATACTGGCTGTGTACCCGGAATCACATCAACGGTGAACTCAATCTCCCTATCAATCAAATCCCTTGGTAGATTATCTGGAAAAACGTCTAGGAATTCTCTAACCATAGGAACATTGTTCACATCAGTATTATCATCAGTAGGTATAGTCAATATAGAATAGAAATACCCTTTACACCCCTTTCTAATCAGTTTGTATGCTTTCATAGATGAAATCAGATATGGGGGAGGTACTACTCCTACTCCGTTAAACACAAATTTAGGCAAACTAGGTGGACGGAAAACTACTTGTTTCGTTACACAGTCTATGATAGCATGATACTTTATTAACCAGTCAATCCCCAATATTACATCAAAATGGTCAATGTTCACAGGCAGTAAATCAATATACAGATACATATCCCTAACAATAATTTCACATGCAGGGTACATATAAGCACAAGTCATAGATCCCCCAACAGGTGAAGATACAGCTAGTAGATAGTTCATGGGTTCTAATGGTCTATTCAACTTTCGCAAAAAAGCATGCGATACATATGAATGTGTAGACCCCGAATCAATCAAAACATACACAGTTTGAGCACAAATTGAGAGTATACCTGACACGACGGTCTCGATATTTTGTACGTCTCCCGGTACGAGTGCGAACACTCGGCCTTTTCTCATAGGCTCTTTCCCAGTAGCTTTAGGGTTGGGTTTCGGTGGAGCAGTTGATGCTGCGTCGCTGGTTGCAGCTTTACTATTGCCCTGAGGCGCAGAGGGGCAATCTTTTACCATGTGACCCACCTTGCCACACCTGTAACAAGCACCAGATAATTTATAAGAAACTCCCTTATGGTTCTTACCACATTTGGAGCAGGGCAGTGTAGAACGGTTTCCTTGACTAGAACTAGTCGTTGACCCTGAGTTTTGCTTTTTGTTCAGTGAGTTGTTTCTGCCTTTCTTGAATTTAAAACCCCGTTTCTTCCCGTGCCACTCAGTTGTGGGTGTGTCAGTTTGTTTCAGTGCTTCGATATTTACTTTAGCCATAATGGCTCGGTCAAGAACATCTACATATTTCAGTAATTTCAATCCTATCAAGGATCTCAACATTAAGGCCGCCTTCAAACTTCTTGGCCTTCTTGTAGTCGGTGTCCACCATGTGTGGTGCATATCTAGCAAGTTCGGTGAACTTTGTTTCATATTCCGCGACAGACATGGTACCCTATTTTAGTTGTTCAAACTCAGTCACTTTTCTGTCCCTGACACACTGAGGGAAGTACTTTTCGAAGAAGGACTCCTTGAATTAAGCCCAAGTCATGACAGTGTTTGGATCACGGATTAACATCCACCACCTTCTAGCTTCTTCTTGTAGGGTGAAGGTAGCTAGCAACACCTTGTGCGCTTCAGAACACGAAAAAACTTCAAACAATTTTTCAGTCTCAAGAACCCAAGCTTCAGCTTTTAGCGGTTCAAGGCCTCCCTGAAAGGATGGCGGTTTCATCTTACTAAACTTCTGCGTCAAAGCTATTATGTCATCATTAACAGGTGGCTCTGGTTGTGCTAGAGGAGGTGGGGGCTGTGGGTTCTGTTGTTGCTCTAGTCTTTGAGTTAGTAATTCCACCATTCTCTCCAACCTTGCCATTCTTGCCTCAGAGGATTCAGTTTCATCAACATTTCTTGCGTTGTCCATTTCACTATAAGCAGTTATAACAATTATAAACATAGGCAGTTGCATACTTAGACAGATTATCACATTAACAGTTCTACTCATGTCTTAGCCACACACACTTATCATGCTCATGCAATGCCCTAATCACTTTTCTAGGACATCCTATAGCTCACTTGGACACGTGTGTGCAGTATAACTCGTGGTTTAAGTATCGCTCTGATACCACTCTGTCACGACCCAAACCCGACCCTATGGGTTTAGTACCGTAACCGGCCAGTAATCCGAGATTACCGAAGGCTTGCTTAACAGTAATACAGAGTACAGGGACTGGCAGAAGCCAATACAGTAATTAATATGTCCAATGAGCTGTGGCAGTCTGTATGCAAAAAGACTTTTCATACATATAGACAATCAATACAAAACAGTATGTACAATATTTACAATTGTTCAGGACAGGGACTTAATCCCTAGTAAAACAGTACAGTAACAGTGACATCCAGTCTATACAGTAGGTACATAACAGATACAAAAAGGGAAAATTAAAACACCCCAAAAGCCTTGGCTTGACAGGCTCGGAACCTCGCAGTGGGGCACAGTGGTTGGCTTGACAAAACTGAAGTCTAACCCACGCTCCTAGCTCCGGTCTGGTGCCTGTACACCTACATATATATATATATATGAGCAGTGAGCTAAAGCCCAGTGAATAACATAATACGTAAAGAGGTTAAGAATGAATGTCCTTACAGTATTGAAAAGCATTATTTCAATCAGTATATCAGTTATTCAACCAATATAGTCATATGTGGTACATCCAGTAGCAAAACAGTACAGTAGGTCTTTTCAGACCGAACAGTCAGTTGATGGCCATCATAACGGTAAACAGTAGTGGTTCCAACATGGGAACCGACAGAGATCTCTGTGACAGTAGTAGTACAATACAGTAACAGTAGGTTGCTAAGGATGCCACAATACAGTTCACAATAGAGGACATACATTCATTCAGTTAACAGTATCAATTCAGAAAACAGTATAGTTCAATTGTTCATAAGATAACCATATTTGAACATATCTTTACACAGTTGTTACTCACAGAGTTCTGGGCTACAGTTAAGCTAGAACTTGTCCTCAGATGCCAACCCTACACAGTTACAGAGTGAACACACACTAAGCTATACAGTTAAGAAAATAGTAACTTATTCCCTAATTGCCTCGGTGTGGTTCTACACCTATATCCTTATTAAGACACCTTAAACTAGGCCTAGGAATGCCTAGGATGAAATGAGGATGCAAAGATGTACTTGAAAAGTATTTTCAGAATTTTCAAAAAAGATGGTTCACACTCGAGTGTAGGTTACTCCGCTCGAGCGGACATGCAGACAACGGTTTCCGCTCGAGCGTAGAATTACCCGCTCAAGCGTACTGCAAAACAGTCAAAAGTGCTAGATGTGCGAAAAATTACGCTCGATTGGGCGCTCGACACCTGCTCGATCGCAAGACACAAAGTCCCGCTCGAGCGTCAATTGTTCCGCTCGAGCGAACTTCAAAATAGTGCAAAATGCTGGGAGCACGAATTTCACGCTCGAGCGCTAGTCACCCCGCCCGAGCGTGAGTTCAAAATCTGGAATTCCCAGATTTGAACCTCAAGCTCAAAACTCAATTCCAAAGCATCTAGTTCGATCCTTTTGGACTAATTTTTTGGAAAACATTAGTAAACTCATAGAACAACATGTTTCAAAGCTCAATGTGTAAAACCAAAGCCCAAAGGTAGTTCAATTAAATCCAATTTCAAACCAAACTTTCAAGAACATGATGAATATGTAACATGCATGAATTCAACAACTTCAAAGCTTCAAATACTAGCTCAAATGAGCCAATTCTTTCAAAACCAAGATGAATTCATGGTCCAATGCAAAAATATGAACATGCATGTACCAAATTCCATGTATTCAATCTCAAAATGCCAGGATATAAACATGCATGCATGATTTATGCTACAATTCAACATTATAAACCATATCTTGGCTTTAATCTTCAACAATCCTCTAAATCATGCAAGAAGTAATTCAATTCATAAACAAGAAGGTAATTACTCTACCTTAAGTCTTGTATTCAAATGTAGAAACTCAATTTGCACAAACCCTCTACAATTTCTTCAAGTTTCCAAGCAAAATTCAAGATGAACAACTCAATTCTCTCACTCCCTTCGCTTAGTCGGCTATGCTCTCAAGGAATGGCTGAAGAAAATGTCTTGTCTAAGTGTGATAAGGCTCCAAACAATGTGTAAGTAATGGCCCACTTCTATGGAAAAATTGTAAATATGGCAACTTATGTAATTTAACTTAATTTAGTCAAATTTAAACATACCAAATCACTTTTTAATTAGATATTCCATGAAATCACATAAATTCTAATGATCATAAAACATCAATCAATTTCAGATTCGGCCGCCGATAAGGCCTTTAATTCGCAATTTAAAACATAAAACATGGACAGATAAGTTTAACAGTCAACAGATAGATATGCATTTAAACTAGCGCATTCAATCAGTCAGTTCAGTATTTCAATCAATTCAACTACTTATCGTAATCAGTCTCAGTTTAGCAGTAATCAGTGGTTAGTCGGTAAACAGCGATGAGGGTTGTTACACATCCCTTGCCATGCTTTGGTAGAGTGGCATTTGATGCCTTAGGTTCGGTCCCTTGCATTTGTGCATATTCGCATGTGTTTTGTTGCCTAATTCCGTCATGTATGGCCATTGATTTGAGTGTGGCTGATGCCCATTCATTTTAGTTTAAGTCCATCTTGCATTGTGTATGCCATGTTCATGTTGTCGTGTGCTTGATCGTTGCATTGCGTATGCCTTGATTGTGTCTTCATGTAAGTCCATCTTTGTATGTGCATTGCATATGCCATATAAATTCACGTGCATTGAGTATGCCATTCGTAGTTCATAGCATTGCGTATGCTAGTTGCACCTTTGCATGTCATTCCTTGCATGTTTGCACGTCTTAGTTGCATTTCGTTTAGGATTGCATGCTAGTCGTTGCATTATGTTTGCATGCCATGCCATTCTAGTTGTTGCATAGTGTTTGGAGTAGGATTTAGTCCAAACATGGGAAACGAGGGATGTTTCGTACTCAATGTGACGAAACGTACCTCGATTCTCAATCGCTGACACTCCGGATTACCCATGATGGAGTTTAGGCCTTGTTGTGTTTATATGTGCATTCATTTTACATCAAGTCGTGCAATCCGACTCCTCGGCCATCATGCATCAAAATGCATGATTGGTGGCACAAGAATCGAGGACTACACTCCCTAAAGCTTATGCAATGATGGGGAGAGTAGTCATGCACACATATGTTGAAAATACTTTGCCAAGCCCCTTTCTCGCTCTATGTTGCAGCAAACCAGAGACCAGTAGCAAAAACTGGTCAACATCCTTCTGGAGCTTTGTACAGTATTCTGGGACCAATTGCAAACAGAGGCAAACCGGGGCATCGCGATGGATTTCCCGACAAGGCGACTTAAGCATGCATACATTCCTTATCATTCAAGACCGAGCTGTGGAAGTCCATTTTGGTTTAATTTGCATGCTAGTTCATTTATCTTAGTTAATTTGTTAATTAATTAGGGTTATGTAATAATTAGCTGTAATTCATTATTCATTTGGTTTTGTATTATTTATTCGGACCCTCCGAGAGAGGGCAATGTTGTAATAAGTGTGCGTGTGTGTGATGTATGTTTTCCAGCCCCACGTCTTTCTCCCTTTTATTTACTAGCTTATGATGGTTAGTTTAGGGCATTGTTTCAATTAGCATCTATATGTTCGCATGATTGCATTCATTCATCTGTATTGCATGCACCGGGCTCGGCGCATCATGCTAACTGCATTGTATTTCAATTCCGAGTTAAATACGTGTATCAGTTGTTGCATTTCATATGTCATTTTAGAATAGCCGAGCCTATCTTAAGTTGCATTTTTACATGTGTTGCATTAGACATTTTCAGCATAGTTAGGATCATGCATGTCTTCTAATTAGCTTCTTTCTTTGGCTTGGTGTACTCGGTAAGTGTTTATGCTTTAGCATCCTTGCATGCGTGTGAGTGACTGCCATGATAGCATGCTTGCCATGAGGCTATGTGCTTATGTGATATAACTGTCTGAATGCCTGTGGGTGGAGGTTGGGTTATTTGAATTGGAACAATGCATTGAATGAGAGTTTTAAGCCCACTTGAGAATGGCAAAATCATGTTTTCTAATCCCACCCGAGGGTGGCAAAATCCACGTCTTAGCCTACTTGTGAGTAGCACCTTCAAACCGTTTTTCAAAACGAACATGAGATGTTTTGTTCTAATTCAGGCAGTTTATACTTGTATGATGTGCGCATCACGTAGTAATTCTAGGCTAATAACCCAAATAAGAGCACATATGTTTTCAAAACTCGATATCATGCTTAGTAGTGGCCGATCTTTGATCGGGTGAGCGGGGGTGCTCATAGCTGACCTTCCCCAATCGTACCCAAGTTCCTGAGCCGAGGCAACTTTGGTGATGACGGACACGTAGCCTTAGACACGAGTCAGGGTTTCCTAAATTTCTCAAAATAAAATATTTAGATGGCGACTCTGTATCTTGCAAAGCAGTCCATGTTTGGCACTTCTTTTTAAAAATCAGTTTTTCAAAAATGATTTGCCGGATTTGGACTCTTTGATGATTTATCGGTCTTGCATTGCACTCTGCGAGATTTGATATAGGACCGTGACATTGAGTCCTGAACTGTAATAAGCCCAATGAACAAAACACGAGATTCTCTCCCGGGACGTTCGGGGACGTCTACAGTCGTGCAATATTGTGGTCGCAGCCCGTTGATATGTAGCCCCAGCATTCTTTAGCCCAAACGGCATTACCCTATAACAATAGGTCCCCCACGGGGTGGTGAAAGCAGTCTTCTCCTGGTCTTCGGGTGCCATTACAATCTGGTTGTATAGCCTGAAAAGCCATCCATAAACGAGAGCAATGCATGCCCCACTGTGAAATCTACTAACTCGTTGATATGCGGCAGAGGAAAGTCGTCCTTCGGACTAGCCTTGTTCAAATCTCTGAAATCCACACATACCCGGATTCTACCATCCTTTTTCGGCACTGGAATAATGTTGGCCAACCAAGTTGGGTATTCAAATACCAGCAGGAAACCTGCGTCAATTTGCTTGGCGACCTCTTCTTTGATCTTGATAGCCCAGTCTGGGCGGATTCTTCTGAGTTTCTGCTTGACTAGGGCTGCAAACAAGCCGAGACGAGCCGAGCTGAGCTTTGGTGTGTTTGGGCTTGTTTATTAAGATTTTAACCAGCTCGAGCTCGAGCTCGAGCTGAATAAAAATTTAACGAACCGAGCTTGAGCCGAGTTGGCTTAGGCTCGACTCGAGCTCGAGCCTGTTCACGAACATTAACGAGCCAAAAAATTTATAAATTCATACTTACATGTGAGACTAAAGTTACAATTAAAACTTTGATTATACAATTATATATACAATATATATAAACATACTAAAAAAAAGTCCATATTTTACTAAAATAATAATATCTACTACCACTATTATATAAATATACTATCTATAGTTAAATATTATTTACATTTATATTTTTTAAATATATAAATAGCATATTTCTCTTATTTTTTATACATAATTTTATATTATTTAATATATAAATAATAAATATTGAATGAGCCAGCTAACGAGCCGAGCTTACGAGCCGAGCTTTAGAATGTTTGGGCTTGTTTATTAAAAATTTAATGAGCTCGAGCTCGAGCTCGAACGGCAAAAAAAATTAACGAACCGAGTTCGAACGAGCTCTTACCGAGCTGAGCTCGAACTTGTTCATGAATGGCTTTGTTCATTTGCAGCCCTATGCTTGACAAGTCGGGCCTCTGGATCAAGAGGGATCCGGTGCTGTACAATCTCAAGATTGATTCCAGGCATGTCTTCGTAGGACCACGCGAAAACATCTTTGAAATCTTTTAATAAAGCGACTAAGCGCTCGCGCTCCTCTGAAGACAACGTGGACCCGATCTGGACCAGCCGCAGGTCCTTCTCAGTACTAATATTAATTTGGGTGATTTCATCAACCAGTGGTTTTACAAACCTCTCCTATTCTTGATCTAGTAAATATTTCAAAATCGAAGGAATTTCTTCCTCGTTGTTTTCATTGAAATTTTGAAAGTCTGAATTAATGCAATAAATCAAGGGTACAGAAAAGTAATCAAAGGCCACAGCCGCATCATTCTCATTAATCACTTCATCCAGTCCATCTGATTCTTCTGTTACAACAAACTCAAAAGAGAAAGAAAAAGACGACCTAGACTGGACTGTGGCATATGGGTTATCACCCCCAAGAATACCGGACTCAGACTCAGATGAGCTAAAACCTTATTCCGACTCACAAGACTCGGTAGAATCAGATTCCGGCTCACTACCTGACCCGGTGCTGCTCGATAAGAATCCCTCCTTGTACTGCCAGACGAGGGAGGGTGCGACGGATGCATCCAAAATGTTTGAAGGTGGGCTCGCAGCCGTTTCATTCCCAATCATGGACACTGAGAGATCATCCCCCAAGCACTCATGTACGATCGGAGGATCTAATAGTAGACAGGCCAGTGCTACCCCATTTCAATCTCGATACTCTCAGAATCCACTTCTTTACACTGTTCAACCTCGGCTGATGGGTCTGTCTGTTCCTCAGCAACATCATCCTCAGATAACTGCAAGTCGAAGAAGATCTCGAAACCCAACAAGCGCCTCTTTTCGGCATTCAACCACGGCTCTGGGAAGTCGCAAAATGGAAAGTCCTCCCCCTCCCGGACGAAGCGTCTGTTTAGGGTACCCTGGATAGGTCATTACATTAACTCATAAGGCTTCCCCACCTGCTTCGCTCTGGCTCTCCCAGCCATCTCCTTGCCTTTCCTTAATCAGTCCTCTTTAGTAGGCAGATAGCCTAAGCCAAAGGTATGCGGGTTATGCGACACTTCGGCCAATACTGCAATGCCCTTCCGGCCACTCCTTCCTAGTCCTATCCCCGAGATATGCTGGAGTTTGTTCATGAGGTATACTGACTGTGCGCTGACATACAACCCCTCATCAATAGCTAAGATGTTCTGTACGACCTGGGCCTCGGCCAGGGTAAATCCCGATAGGAACACATCCTCCGTACCATGCTCGATTTCCAAAACCGGCGTAGACACTTTTGGCGGCAGATAGATTGACGAATTCCCAAAAACAATAGCCATTCCCTTCCCGTGGGGGTATTTCAACATCTAGTGCAGGGTGGAAGAGACTGCCTTTACCTCGTGCAACCACGGCCACCCTAGGAGTAAATTAAAGGTTGCGGGAACGTCCAAGACGTGAAAGTCAATCTCGTGTTGCCCCGGACCATCTCGTGTTGCCCTGGACCAACCTGAGTGTGAATCTTCACGGTCCCCATCACCTCTCTGTTTGTATGGTCATAAGCCCTTATCACCTGGGCGGTTGGCACAAAGTCCACAGGCTTCAACCCAATTCCATATGCTATCCTTGACGGGCACACGTTAATGGCAGATCCTGTATCGACAAGAACTACCGGTACCCACTTGTCTCTACACTCCACAGAGATGTAGAGCGGTTTGTTATGGTTTGCGCCCTCAGGCGGCAGTTCCTTGTAAGAAAAGGTCAACGTCGGGGAAGCTCCTCCCGAAAAAACCAATCCTACCAGCTACTCAGGCGTGGTATCTATTGAAAGTTTGGCCTTGTCCATTGCCGAAAGAACAGCCTGTCTATGTACTCTTGAAGCCATAAGCAGTCCCCAGATGGAGATGTCTGCTTATATTTTCTTCAACTATTTCAGCACAGCCTCCTCTTCGAGCAGCTTTTCTCCTTGCTTTTCTGGCTCCTTGTCCTTTTCGGACGCCGCTAGTTGATCTAAGTGCCGGCGTTTAAAATAACGCCCACTCCTAGTCATGTGATCTACTTCACCAATGTACCAGGTATCATCCGGCTGGTTATTCCCCCAGTCCTCATCGGTGTGGGCAAGACATAGGTCGTCATCTTCCCACCACATGCCATCGGCAGCCGACAGACACCTGTCCGGCTCCGTTACAACTATTCCTGTGCCCTCAGCACCTTCCGTTCTCGTGCCCACAGCATACTCGGTTCCTGTGCACACAGCACGTTCTGTCCCTACAGGGGCCTTGGCCTTTCTGGCCCCCTCAGAATCTTCAATCCTTTCTCACTCAAACTGCCTCAGTACAGCCTCCTGTTCAATTTCTTCTGTTCCCAAACTGCCCATATTCTGAGCAAAATTCTTAACACCAGTGCTCTCCGATGATATACTCTGCTCTTCGGCCCTTCCAGCCACAACTGATGTCCCCGTCCCTGACGGACCATGTTCTGACTGAGGTTGTTTAATAATATTCGGCTCGTTACTGAGCCATCCGGTAGCTTCTGCTAACCCTTCTAAACCAAACCAATTGACTGTCACGTCCCCTGGATCCTGTTCGTTGAAAAATTGAAGGTTCGCAATGTCCTCCTCTAGTTCTGCCAGGTCATCCAGCCCCTGATTAGGTTGATCCTCCCTAACTACACTGATCTATGCCTCCACTGGCAATTCTACCTCTGGTTTAGACTGATCCGTTGGTGTGATATAACTGCTCGGGTTGTACTCAAAACCTGCAAATTCCTCAGGGTCTAAATTTCCATTCCTCTCTACTCCCAAAGTAATCCCTGTTCCATCTTCGACAGCCACCACCGACTCGGGTTGGGTTTGGAAGATGTCTAACATGCACAAGTTCGTGTTGTCAGGAATGAATACCTCTGGCTTGGGTAGGTAAGAAGGGGTGATATATATACTAGGGTCGTATGACACAACCCCAGTTTGGATCAAATTGATGCGTTTGGGAGGTGGAGCTTGGTTATGTGGTGGGAGAGGGTTGGTTATGACATTGGGTTTTTCTGGAGACACGATCACCCTGTTGTCAATGAGATCTTGAATCTCATGATGCAATCGAAAGCACTAGTCGGTGTCATGACCATGTTGTTGGTGGAAGGCGTAATACTTTGCTGGGTTATAGGAGGGGGGAAGTTTTTCTGGCAATGGCCGCGACTCCAGGGGCCTCAAGTGCCATTTTCTGATTAAAACCCCCAAAGCTTTGGACAAGGGCATGTATAATGGGGTAAAGGTTCTTTGGCCTCGGGAGAAATACTTGGTTGTTTGTGAGTTACTTCCAGACGCCCCGGTGAAAGGGGTAGCTGCAAGGGTTCTTGGGGTGGTGGTAGTGGTGACCATTCCCATGTCTGAAATTCTGCCAGCTGCAGCACTGCTTGTGCCTACATTTGCGTTGCGGTTGAAAGTCCTCCTAGGTTGTTCTCTATCTTGGTCAATCAGACCCTATTTCAAAGCGTCCTCGATTTGCACCCCTATTCCATGTAGATCTGGAAAGGTGGGGAGGGGGAGAACTATCAACTTCTGCATGAGCTTGGGTTGGAGGTTGCACACAACCATCCGAATTTGATCATTGTCAACGGGCTTGATGGCTATCATCGAGGCCTTGGCTCTCCAGCGAGTTATAAAATCGGAGAAGCTCTCCTTCGGTTCTTGCCTTGTGGTTTCGAGATCACAAGTTGTGACCTCTATCTGAGTATTATAGGAGTATTGAGCTATAAAGGCCTCGGCCATCTCCTCCCAACTCCTCTTGACGGAATCTTCCAATTTTGCGTACCAGATGGCCGCTACACCCGACAGGGTCCGATCGAACAGAGAAAGCTTCTGTAATCTGGTGAAGCCCATTGGCCTTAGTATGTCTAAAAACAATCGTAGGTGCACCATAGGATCCCTGGATCCGTCAAAGCGGTCAATATGTGGCATCTTGAATCGGTCTGGCAGTGTCACGGCCGAGCCGGTGTACCCATCCTCAATATCTGGAATGGACTTCACACCCTGGGACTTCTTGAACAGCTTTTCAAGCTTGCTCACTTTCAATGCTATGGGATCCACCTTGAACTCAAAGGGAGAATCCGGTAGGTTGGTGGGTGTTTTGGACAGCTGGGGTAAAACTGGGGGCGGAACCGGCCTTGTTGGAATGTCCGTATCTTCCTGGACATTAGCTGTCTCCCCGAGTGTTGGCACTCTCGGCGTAGAAGGAGCTTGGTGTGAAGCAGATGCTCCAGTTTGCTGTTGTAGCCTAGCAATTAACTCTGCCTGTTGGCTTACCACCTCGACTTGATGCGCAGATGCCTCTGCCTGACGGGCAGCATCTTGCTGTATGGTTTTCATACTTTCTTGGAGTTGACGCATCATCTCCTCTAGACATGCCATATTATCCTGATCTGTCTGAATAACTGGTATATCTATCCCTACAGTAGAAACTGAGACTTCAGCCTGACTGTTCACTGATGGGGTAGACCACTGATCTGACAACCGCTGTAACGATACACTGCGCCTTCTTGACCTTTGTCTGGTAACCGGGGGTAAAGAAAGGAACACTGCTGGTCCGTTTATCAGATCCCTAGATCGATTAAGTCTACGACCTCTGATCCAGAGTGCTCGGGGGATATCTAACTAGTCAGAATCAATGGTGCTAAACTACCTTGCAAAAAGATAAATAAAGCATAATAAGAAAATAATGGACAGAAAAACGGACAGCTTAACAGCTTAAATAAAGACAACACGTAGTTGGTAAATACAAGCTGAATGAGCTGTTCTCAACCACTGACCACTGTTCCCAAAATCACTGCCCCGAAACTGAATCTGATACCCACAGATATTACTGATTCTCAAAAAAAAAAAAAAAAAAAAAAAAAAAAAAAAAAAACTGATACTGATGCCCGCAGGCCTGATACCCAGACTTGCAAACTGATACGTGCATACCCTGTAGAGATACACTCTAAAAGCACATAATAAGTAAATGAGAGCCAATATACCCGTATGTTGGGATAGGGTTTCCTTGTCCTATTTTGTCAGGAGCTAGGGTTTCACTACGCACGCAGTGGTTTCAAACAACCTATATCGGGTAAGCAACCTGTCCTAGTTTGGAATTGTCACTATGGATTCCGATATGTACTAGGTCGAATGGTCAAAGAGGGTGCCCTGGTAAAACCGGGGTTTGTGTTCTCGTCGTGGCAGAGCCCGCAACCGGTCAGCCTTATGGCACGCTTCTCAAAGCAGGCCTCCGGCAAACTGTTCAAGAATAGCATACGGAAAACACGGTGTCTTAGGCGCACCAATGCACATGCAATGCAAAGAAACACATACGTGTAATCAAAACAAGATATCATGAGTTTGAGTCAAGTTCTCTAACTCCCCAGCAAAGTCGCTAGAAACTATGGACGCGCCCCGTGGGCCTTGCTACCACAGTTCGGACTCATTGTGTCATGGTTCTTAATCTGATCTTGCAAAGTGCAATGCAAGACTGGTAAATCACCAAAGAGTCCAAATCCGGTAAATCGTTTTGGAAAACTGATTTTTAAGAAAGAAGTGCCAAACATGGACTGCTTAACCAGATACAGAATTGCCACCTAAATATTTTATTTTGGGGGAATTTAGGAAACCCTGACTCGTGCCTAAGGCCACGTGTCCGTCATCACCAAAGTTGCCTCGGCTCGGGAACTTGGGTACGATTAGGGAAGGTCATGCAATCCGCTCGCCCATCCGAAGATCGGCCTGTACTAAGCATGATACCGAGTTTTTAAAAATACATGTGTTCTTATTCCGGTTAATTAGCTAATCTTACTACGTGATGCGCACAACACACAAGTATAGACTAGATCGCCTAATTTTGGAACAAAGCATCGCATATCCGTTTGTTTGGAAATGGTTTGAATTTTGCTACTCGCAAGTAGGCTAAAACACGGATTTCGATAAATTATTCCAATTCAAACAATCCAACCTTCACCCACAGGCATTCAGGCAGTTATATCACATAAGTAATTAGCCTCATGGCAAGCATGCTATCATGTTAACATTCACATATATGCGAGATGCTAAAGCATAAACACTTACAATGTACTCCGAGTCAAAACAAGGAACTAGTTAGTAATCAATGCATGATCCTAGTTCATGTTAAGGTGGCTAATGCAACACATGCGAAATGCAATTAGAAATAGGCTCGGCTATTCTAAGAATGGCATGTGAAATGCAACAACTCGATACACGTATTCAGGTTGGAACATATGAATATATGCAAATGAATATATGCAAACATGCTATCATAAGTATGCTCATTGAAACGTGTCCTAAAACTAACCATCATAAGCAAGTAAATAAAAGGGAGAAAGACGTGAGGTTCGAAGACATTCACACACTCACGCACACTTATTACACAATTGTGCCCTCTCGACGGAGGGTCCGAATAAATAATTCAAACCGAATAATTAATCAACTACCCTAGCTAATTAATTATTACAAACCCTTAATTAACTAACAAATTAATTACAAAAGGAGGCCGCCGCAACCCCACCTCGGAATGACTGAATAATGCATACTCAATCACCTCGCTCGGAAACCCGTTGCCATGCCACATGTTGCCTCTGTTTGCACTGTTTTGCTCCCCTGAAGACTGCACAAGTCCCAATTATGTTTTTGAACCACTCCCTCAGCACTGTGGGATGTCACCGGCCACGGTAGGAGAACACTAGCCATTGGAAAATAGTTATCGACCATTTAAAAGGCTCTCGGCCATATTTGGGTAGCCAGCCGGCACTGAAGATGGCCAACTAGCCATATCTTCCTGCAGAATTTTGTTTTTGCTGTAGCAGAGGACAGACAGTGCATGGAAAAGCATTTACAAGACAATGTGTGCACGACCATCCTCCCTATCATGTTATGAACTCAAGGGAGTATAGCTCTCGACCGTCGGGCCACCAATCACGCATTTCAATGCATGATGGCCAAAGGAGCCAAGTGTGCAAATCAATGTGGAATGAATGCAACAAAACAAATGAACGCCTAGAACTCTATCATGCTTGATCAAGAGCGTCGGCAACCGAGGGTTAAGGCACGTTTCGTCACTTTAAGTACGAACGCTCCTCACTCCTCGTGTTTGGTTTGATACCCCAAACCAAACACAATGCAATGCATGTATGCCAAATACAATGCAACATGGAAATGTAGTGCAACTCAACATAAACATGCCAAAACGCAATGTGACTCAAACATGTACACAAGATTGAGGTAGCAAATATGACAAATGCAATACAACCTAAGCATGCAATTCGAACTAATGTAACATGAACATGCCAAGTATGCAACAATGTTATGTGATGCAACTAGCTAAGCATTATGCAATATACCAAGCACACAAAAGTGATGCAATACAAGCATGCAAATACCATGAATGCAAACATGCCCAAATGGACTTAAACCAAAAGGCACCAACATGCGAAACAAACATGTACACATATTGGTCTAAACACTATGCAACAATGCACAATCCTCAAACATGAGCAAATTGGACAAACATGAGAACATGACAATGCAATGAACTCTGAAATCATGTGAATAATGATGCCAAATCATATACACAAGTGAAGCATAGCATGCCAATGGGTTCAATGCTCAAAGCTAGTCAGGGAGCTCATACCATGGCCATGTCAACCAAGCCCCAAAGGATCAAGGTGACCCAAAACAGTCCCAAGGTAGGCCAAATCAAGGCTAAAACACACGTGGGATGAGGCCAAAACATGCTACAAAGGCGAGCACAAAACAAGACACATACAAGGCCCAAAAGGGGCAATTGCACTACACCTATTACTACCAAACATGGCGCGACTTAGGCCAATAAAATTAGAGTTATAATGCGCCGAAAGAAGCCCCAAAACCCAATGAGAAGGCCTCCCAAAGACCTAATCATGAAGGCC
This sequence comes from Camellia sinensis, assembly GCF_055761805.1. Classification (NCBI taxonomy): domain Eukaryota; kingdom Viridiplantae; phylum Streptophyta; class Magnoliopsida; order Ericales; family Theaceae; genus Camellia; species Camellia sinensis. Next base: position 114,551,684 of record NC_138975.1, read on the forward strand.
CATGCAATGGTCCAAACATGGAGCATAAAATAACAACTCCTCAAAGCATTGAAAGGATGGCAAATGCAAGCATACAAGCATGGAACATGGACTGAAGTATCATGACAAATGATGCCAAATCACTGAAATGGCCCAATTAAAGCATGCTAATGACTCACACACCCAAAGCTAACAAGCTAGAATGCATGGTGGCTATACAAAGCATGGCAAACATGACCAAGACAACACCAAACAGAGCTTAAGCATGATAGAACAAGGCTAAAAAACTTCTCAAAGTTAAGTCAAAACATGCAAGCATGATGGTCTAAATGGAAGATGCATATTATGCAAACATGCAAGATTACTCTACAAGTATGAGAAGCATGCAAGATGCCATCAAACCAACATGGAATAGAGTTAAGGCAGGTCCTAAAAGCCTCTAAAAAGTGCTGAAATAGAATCAAGACATGCTAAGCAAACATGCAAATGTTATGAGCCATTTATGCTAGCAAATGAGACACAAAGGGAGAGGGGTGTCCCTCCCCTATTCAAGACCTCAAAACCACTTCTCCACCACTGAAAATCCTTTAGATTTTAGTGGTGAGAAGTTTAAAATAAGATGAGGTCGAAGCTCAAAAGGAAAGCCACAAAATAAGGCCAAACAAGGCCTAAGAGGGAGTAAATGACCCCCAACCCCAAAGTGACCTTAAGCAACAACAACAAGCATACAAAATCAGAACTTTTTGTAGTTTAGAGTCAAGCTTAAAACAAAATATAAGTATGTGTAAAAGTTTAAGCAAAAATGGGGTATCTAAAGCAAGTTGACTCACCCTTGAAGAACAACTTCAAGAACACAAGACCAAGAACTCTTTCTGATTAAAATTAGCTCAAGAACCTTAAAAACAACCTCCTAGTACCTCAGCAACCAAGGATGGTGTAATGCTAGGTGTTTGTGTGAAAAAATAAGAACAAAACACCCTTTTGAACCCAAACTCACACACAAAATGTAGAGAGAGAGATATAGAGAGAGAGTTATATCTAACTTGTATATCAGATTTCTTGAACCCCTGGAAAGGGAGGGGAGGCCCTCCTATTATAGAAAATCCAATTCCAAGCTTCTAAGAGAAGCTAAGCTCAAGGATGAAATCCCTCCATACACGTGTATGGAGGGGGATAATTGTGCGTGCCAGTTGTGCCAATTGGCACAAAATATCTGCCAAAAGCAGATGGAAAGGGGTCGGCCAGAAAAAATGGCCGATCAACCAACACAAAGGCCGGCTGACCAAACATAGTACCAATCGGCCAGCACTTTTGGCCGATGGTAAGAAAAAGGGCCGGTGGCCTCAAGCCTTGGCCGGTAGGGTGTAGGGATGGCCAACAAGCCACTTTCTTCCCTTAGAAGCAAAAATACAAATGTTTGGTCCACAACCAAGCACAAAATAGTCAAGTTAAGAGATCTTGAGGCAAAGTGCATAGCCGAGACCTGCGAGAACTCAAAATGAACACGAGCATAGATGATCATCGAGTGTTCAAATGATGAAGTCCAAGTCTTAAGGACGGTCAAAAATGGGGTGTCTACAACTGGTAGCTCCAACAGTTGTGCTAAAGGCAACATCCTGAAATAGGCCAGCCATCTTACCATGCGGAAACCATCCCTAGTCTCCACCCTTCTTCCCTGATGGACACTCTGAATATTCTGCTGGTAGCTGGAAGAAAAAGACAGAAAAGCAGCACAGATATGTCAGTGTTATGGCTCCTTCAAATATTCCTCAGACAATATCTCGGTAAAAAATTCTCTATAGGAGATTGTACAAAGAACACCCGAACCATTTTCTTACGCTCCTTTTGTTCAGCGAAAAACATTTTCCAATGAAAAATATTTTGCGTCCTTAAAACTAATGTACAAACGGTTGTATTAGTGGTGGTAAGGAGGTGGCAACAGGGTGACAATGGTGGTGGCAAGAGTAGGGGTGGTGATGTGGAGGAGGTTGTGGTGGCGGCGGCGGTGGCTGCGGTGGCAATGTGGTGGTGCTGTTGCTGGTGGTAGTGTGGTGGGTTTGGTAAGACTTTAGTTTGAAAAACGTTTTGCACTCTTTAAAAGTGCAACCATTCTCTACCCAAATAGGTTCAATTTTACCACATGACATTTTTTGTTTACTTTCATTTTTCATTATACCAAACGCCAAAAAAATAAGAAAAACATTTTCTCACCTAAACATATGGACCGTTAGTTAACTTTCAACATGTTGTGTACATGCAATTTGTTTCCAATGACCAAGGTTTTGTAATGTTGTACTTCAAAACTATTATAATAATCATTATGTTGAAGGGGTCATGATTATTTAGCACATTTTAGAAGGCTTGAAAGCAATTAAGTAGCTAAGTGAAAATGATGAACCCATTAAACACCTAAATAAAAACCGACTAAATACAATTGAATTAGTTCACCATCAAGATCATAAATCATTACAAAATTATGAAAGAGTAAAAAATGATCCCCTCCAAGTCCAAAACCAGAAATTAATACCGACACAACCTTGACCAACAAGTGTAAAAGTTTTAAACTAAATGTGTTTAAAAATAATGAGAAAATGGATAATGTAATAAGGAAATCACCTCTGCAAACTGAGCAGGTGGAACCTTGTCTCCATTACTAAGCCAGCCATCTTTTCTAGCTTATTGTATGCTTCATTAATCTTCCCTTGCTTCTCACATAAGATATGCCTTGCTAAAAACAAAATCCAAAACGCCGAGTCAAATCAGGAGACTCAACATAGTAGATAAATTGCAGTTAAAAAAAACATAAAAGCTCCTGAAAAACAGATTAAGGGGAAGAAACAACCTTTGACATATGTGCAGGTGCCAAGCCCATTTGTCTTCGCTCCTTTTCCTTTACCTTTTGAAGCAGTATCATCACTTCCTCCCACTGCCTGTTTTCCCTTTCCCTTTCCTCTTGACTCCTTTGGCTTTCAGTCCTTACACATGACTTTTTAACCTTCTATACAAAACCACAATACGAAGACCTTAATGAACAAGGAGTGAGCACTGGAAGAGCTTAAAATCACACACCACAAAACAACAATTGCATAAAGGCAAGTAAATTAAGATAATCATTATCTCATACATAACAGATATGTCTAACATATAGTAAGATTTGCTTGAGCTCATTCCTAAGAAATATATTACTTTTGGGCTATGTTCGGATTTGCTTGAGCCAGCTCTCTCTCCCCCTCCATGATTTTCTACAAATCCACAACCCTAGCTCAAACACTATATAGTTATCTATATGTATGTACATATTGTATGTTTTTGTGCGTGTCTATGTTCCCAAATGCATCTACTAATTCTTAGCATTTTAGATTTAAATCCTTAGATTTGAATCCACATCGAAACTCAAATCCATTGTGAAAATATTAGGCATTATGTACATATGGTAGTACATATTTTTTTGTATATTTTAGGGAATGTTAGGGATTGAGTAATTATTCTAGTTTTCTTTTCAGTCTTAGGGTTAGTTTGTTATATAAACCAATGTACTCTTGTATAAGAAACACAATTGAATATACAGAAGTCATTCAGAAATCTTACATGATATCAGAGCTATGTTCAAAACCCTAGCAGTCATTGTCAATTCTTCTCTGGTTCAGCTTTCTAGATTCATGCGACCCATATGAGTTTGAATCGCAATCCACCGATTGTGGTTCTCTTGTTGGTTTGATTCAAGATTGGGTTTGGCTTGTTTGGACATCTGTTTGAGTCGACCCATTTGGTCATCTAAGTCAACCCATCTGTTTGCGTCGACTCATCTGTTTCGTTCGATCGACCCATCTGGTCATCTGATTCACAACGCTGATTCGTAGGTGGTCTTTGCTGCACCGTAACCCTCTCTGGTTCATGGATTGTAAGTCGTGGATCACGACTGTGTGTGAGGGCTTCGTCTGGTTCATCACTCTCTCGCTTTGATTCACTATTATCTCTCTAGATCAGCTTCACATCGCGAAGATCGTCTTTCTGAAATGGGTTTGGATATTTGACCCATATGAGGTATTATCATCTGGTTCCTTATCTGAGGTGTTATTCACTTGGTAATTTAGTGCTTATTATTCTTTGACCCTAGTGGATATCCCTATTTGCGTATTGGCTCTCCTTTGTATGGATCTTTTATATTGTTCTTGCTAGTTCATTACAATGACGGATGATAAGATGGCTAGGCCCAAAAGTAGGCTACTGGCTTCAGATGAGTGTGTTTGCTGCCATCAGAGAAGCCATTGGAAGTATCACTGTCCCAAGAAGGGAGGCCTGCCTGCCTCGTCTTCTCAGCAGTCTCAAACTCAGTTCCATGCTCCTCCTTAGAATACTCTTCAATCTCTCACCACTTATACTGCTCTTGTTTTGGCTCTTGATCCTAACTTGGCTTCCTTGAGTGCTCAGATTGGTCTTCAGCATATACTGTCTACCTCTCCGCCATTCCCGTTTGCCTCCGCTGTTTCCTTTATTTATTCAGGTTTGCATTGGTCTTCTTCAGATATCTCTTCGTCTATCTGGATTTTTTACTCTAGTTTCTCTCATCATATGACTGCCCATCTCTCCTTACTTCAAAATTGTACTTCCCCTCCCTTTCCTATTACTGTTAATATTGTTAATGGGTCTGGTATGTCTATTATATCTGTTAGGTCACCATCTGCTATATATGATGTCTCTATTCCATCTGTCTTATATGTTCCTTAGCTATCTGTCAATTTATTATCTATCAGTCAGCTTAATGCCTCCAGTTTTGATATTATCTTTTCTTCTTCTATCTGTTCTGTGCGGGATTGAATGTCCAAGCAGCAAATTCAGACTGGCCATAAAGTTGGAGACCACTATGTGGTGCAGAGCCTGCATCTGCCTATGACTACCTCTTCGACTACCTTTTCTTCTTTTCAGTTAGATTCTTTATCAAGTCCTTTCTATTTGTAGCATTCCAGATTAGAACATTTGTCTACTGACCGTTTACGGTCTTTAGCTCAGTCAGGTATATTGGGTAAAGTTTTTCCTACTCAACGTACCAAGTGTCAGGGTTGTAAACTTGCCAAATAACCTTACATTTTCGTAAAAGTACTTCTATATCTGATACACCGTTTTCTTTAGTTCATACTTATGTCTGAGGTCCTTCTCCTATTCTCGCTAAAGGGGGTCTTGCATACTATCTTTCATTTGTTGATGACTGCACCTGTTATACTTGGATTTACCTTATAACTCATAAGGCTGCCTTCTATCAGATATATCGTACTTTTCAATTTATTGTCACTACAATTTGGGTCTCCTATTAAATTGTTACAGTCTGACTTGGGTGGAGAATATTTTAAAATTGAGTTCTGTAAATATTTGGCGAATTTGGATACCATTCACCAAACTTCTCGTACTGATACACCTGCCCAAAATGGTCAAGCTGAGCGTAAACACTGTCATCTCCTCAAGACAACTAGGTCTCTCCTTCTATCTGCCTCTCGTTTTGGGGTGAAGCAGTTTTTATTGCTGCTTTTCTTCTCAATTGTAAGCCTACTCTCCTTCTCTCTGGTTGATCTCCTTATGAGGCTCTATTTTCTTAATTTCTCAATTACTCCCTCCTTTGTGTGTTTAGATCTACTTGTTTTATCCTTTTACCCCGTAAAGAAATCTTACAATTTCTAGTGCAATCTTAGGAAAATAGATAACAAACACAAGAAAGAAAAGAAAGAATAGGGCACGAAATATGTAAGTGGCTGAACCAGCAAGGTAGCAAAAATAAGTATAAGAACAAACTATGCAAAACAAAAATAAAAATAAAAATGAGAACATTTGACAACAACCAATAGAACAATGAAAATTTTTACAATTGAGCTGCCTAAGAAATTAACACTTTTGAGATAATTTATTATCTTTGATTTCTAATAATGAGGAAAAGTGAAAATTGAAAATTGAAAACCAAGAGATACTTAAGACTGAACAGTTTCATTATCTAGATTCAATTATTAATAAGGATTGAGAGATTGGAGATGATGTGGCCCATAAACTAAAGTAGGTTGGTTAGAGTGGAGGAATACTTTCTGACATATTATGTGATAGATGTATACCAACATAATTGAAAAAAAAAAAAAAACTTTATAGAACAGTTATAAGGTCAGTAATGCATCATGAGACAAATGTTAACAAACTAAGAAACGACACGTAAGTAAAATGAATGTAACTAAGATGAAAATGTTGAGGTGAATGTGAGGTAAGACCATGAAAGGTAGAATCAAAAATAAATTTGTTTGTGAAATGGTAAAAGTAGCACCAACTGAACATAAGTTGAGAGGGAACAAATTATAATGATTTTGTCGTGTATAATGAAAACCGATAGAGGCAACAGCGAGGATGTTTGATAGGATCACAATTAATGGAAGCGCTAGAGAGGAGGGAAAGACCTACGTTGACATGGGATAGTGTAGTAAATAAGGATACTTAATTTAAGTGAGCATATGGCCCTTGATAGAGAATAACAGAGAAAAAAGATTCAGGTAGGTCACCTAATGTCATGACATTGACGTCCAATCACTACCAAAATTTCCAATACAGTATCTGAATATTCACCAATCAAATAACACCTAATCTCAAATCTTGTAATCATAAGTAAATGCTAGACGAAAATATCCCAGTTCATAAGAAACATTACTAGCAATTATAGTAATATGAGGAATTCTACCTTCATAAACACACATCTCTGTGTGAACATTGTCACTTTTTAAAATAAAAAAAAAAAGAAAAAAAAAAGAAGAAGAATGCCCTTTACATCTAATAATTGCCACATTCAATAACTACTAAATGGTTTTTTTCATTTATCAAACTGCCCAAAATTGCAAATCAATTTACTTCATTCATCTGCCCAAAAACTTAAATTTAAAATTATAATCGCATAGCATTTGCACCTACCACTAGTATATATACATCTAGCCCCCAAATTACAAGTTATTCCGGTATCCAGAAATGCCCAAATCCCAAACATTTGGTCACTTTGGACAGTTGACTTCATTCCATGCATTAGCATAGGAAAAACATAGCCAACAAGTAATCCAATTTAACAAAATACACAAACAATGACAAGTTTTCTCATAGAAAAAACATATGATGCAAACCAAATGACACCAAGGAAATGGAAATGGAAGAAAAATGGTAGAATTCAGAATCAGTGATGAGATCAGTGAGTTGGGTCTTTACCTTTTGATTCGATTTTACGGTTCTGTCAAGAATACTAACACCATAGCCACATGAGAGCTATGTCGTCCCCCAAGAACTTGATTAATCTCCCTTTATTCAAAGCTCAAATTGCAGATTTGCCCTTCATCTCTTATTCTTAGACCATCTCCAACATTGCATCAAATTCAGTATCAAATTTGAATTTGATGAAAAAAGTCACTTTTTCTGCTCCAATGGTTTCACCAAACTAATATCAAACTGAGAACAGAACAAATTTTTCACCAAAATGAGAATCTGCGTGAGCCTTCACCAATTCACTGTGCTGTAACGTTGCAAGTGGGCCCACCGGTCAACCTGCCGAACGTCCTACCGGTCAACCCACCGGTCGACCGGAAAAAGGTTCAAACTGTTCAAATAGGTAGGTTCAAACAAGTTCAAAAAGGTTAAAAAAAAATATTTTTTAGCCTTACCAGTCGACCCGCCGGATGTCCCCTGCCTTTGACAACCATTGGAGCAACTCATATCAGATTGAGAAAATGGTCCTTTTTTTACTCAGATTTGATGAAAAAAAAAGTGAACCATTGGAGATGCTCTTATGTCCTTCATTCACACTGCAGTATGGTTTACCAACGTCTATATTTTAGGGTTCATAAATTATGGGTACATTAGTACTGATTTCTTTTTTTATTACCAAGATAAGTATATAAATTGGTGAAAAGTCCACTATTATCATAAGTTATTTGATTTGATTTTTATTTGTTATTTGATTTGATTTTATTTTTAATTTTGGTTATAAAACAAGATGAGTTTGAAAAATCGTCAAAAAATCACTGGTAGCAGGCAATGATAGTTGGCGATTCGTGGAGATGAGTGAAAACAATTATGAATAGATAAGTGATATAAAACTATAAAGAAGTGACATTTGAACAAATAATTGAACAAACAAGTGACACGTGTATAAATAAGTAATTTTTGAATAAATAAGTAAGTTTTAAACAAATAAATATCCTTTTAAAAATATTAATGTTCTTTTAATTCAACAAGATTTAAATTTGAACCTGTTAATCTAAAAGTTTAAAAAATGGAGCTCTTCTGTGCTTCTAATAATAAATTGTATATAAACTTTTTAAAAAAGCCATTTTTTAAGCACTAATATAATAATATAACAACTGTCACATCAATTAACAAAAACAATTATAAGTAAATATTTGGTAACATTTATGTCAATAATTTTTTTTTTTATTTATTTGGTAACAAAACTTGTCTACTAGGTAGCTTGAGAGGGAGCTGACACGACTGGCTCGAATTTCAAAATAACGTCGTTTTGGAATTTTTTTTTTTTTCTTTATCTTTGTCTCTTTGAAACAGAGGCGAAGATAAAGAAGATGAAGAAGAGAGAAGAGGGAGTTAGGGAACTGAGAGAAAGAGAGCATCAACATCAACAACAACACATCATCATCAACAACAACCAACAATCAAAAAAAAAAAATTATAGAATCTGAACAACAACAACACATCACTATCAACACTATATTTGTGTGTACACACAGATCTATACATATATATCTATATATATATATATGAGAGAGAGAGAGCCACCCATTGGTAGAGAGATAGAGAGCAACAACAGCAACAATCATACCAAAAAAAAAATTTGTAGAATCTAAACAACAATAACAAACAACAACACATCATCATTAATACCAGATCTGTGTATACACAGATCTATACACACATATCTATATATATATATGAGAGAGAGAGAGAGAGAGAGCCACCCACCGGCACCACCATCACCATTTCCTCTGTGTGTATACACAAATCTGTTTATACATACACAGATCTATGTGTATATAGATCTGTGTGTATTCTCCTTCTTCTTCTTCTTTTTCTTCTTCTTCTTCTTCTTCTTCTTCTTCTCTTCCTCATCATCTCCATTTTTTTTCTCCTTCTCCTTCTCTTTCTTCTCTTCCTCCTTCTCTCCATCTTTTATCCTTCTTCTCTCTCTCTCTCTCTCTCGCCTCTTCTCTCTTTCTTCTGTCCGCTTCAGAAAGGGAAGGGAAAGGAAAAAAAAAATGAATACCCAAAGCGACGTCATTTGGGTATTCGAGCCATTTCGGGCCAATTTTTTTTTGAGCTACGAAGTATTATTCACTTGTTTTGTTTTGGTTTTAAAAAGTTATAAATAGTTTACAAAATTTACTAAACACACACAAAAAAAATAGTTTCACTTGTTTATTTTGAAATTTTTTTCTCTTCCTTCTATTTTTTTTTTTCAACAACCAACTATTACTCATCTCTACGAGCTACATTATTAATAAACTTCACAATCAATCACTTCCAGCCGTTACCTCCTACCACCAATAACCACATTTGGCCACCAACTCTGGTTGAAAATCACCTTTAACTATCACTTTAAGCGACCAATCAGCCATCATTTTTTTACTATTGACAATCACTTTCGCCCACTATTTCTGTAACTAACAACTACCTCTAGTTACCACCAACCACCTCATATGGCCAACTACCTCTGGCTATCATTTTTAATTGTCAACAACCTCCTCCTCTAATCATCTATTTTCACTTGTTTTCAAAATATATTTTTAAAAATCTTGTATACCAAATATATTTTTATTTTCATTTTTAATCAAAATTAATATAAATATATTTAATATTTTTTTTATAAACTAAAAAAAATAAATTATAAATGTTATCAAACACCACCATACATTATTCAAATAAAAATTTTCAATGGAGTCTATAATTTAAGCGTGTCCATTCAATTATAGAGTCAAGTAATTATTTTAGAGAAATATTATATATCTATAATTTAGACTCACAAACTCGAGAAGTTATTGGTTGGTTTTGGAATACCATCACAAGATACCCTAATGGCGTTGTGATTGGTGAAGGGAGTAGAGCCCATGAATTTGTGTTGGGTGATTGGAGAGCCTAGGGATAGGGTAAATTATGATTGGTGTGGGGTATGGCAACATGACGTCCCAAGACCAATTAATAATTTTGCCACAAACTCACCCATAATGATGTGATAAGAAAGTTATGCATTATATAATTGGGTATGTAATAAATCAAAAGTTAGCACTTGTCATGTCATTTCATTGTGGATCAAATTTAAAAAACCTTTTTACGAGTCTTAAACATTTTTTATTACTTTATTCTACTTTTTTTTTATTACTATATTCATTAATAAATAGAGAGATAACATTTGATGTTTATAAAAAAGCTCACATTAGGCAATCTTTAGCTTTTCCTCAAAATTTTATTCAAATTTATAAATTTGAGTTACACAATAGTCTTAAAAATTTTAGTTAAACATTTGAATCTCTTTGATTTAAAGCAAAAATTTGAGTAAAATTTTCTATGGTATAAATTGAGTCCATGAGTTAAGGATATTTTTTTATAAAAAATTATTTAAATTTAAGTTTAATATAAATTTAAGTAAATGAAAATGTTCCATTTCCGCATAATAAAAAATAAAATAAAAATTTAGCAAATTAAAAATATACCTTTTGTTTATTAAAAATATAGATTATTCCATCACATTCAGGAAATTACATCCAATCTCTTGAGGTTTTTAATCATATAACAAATGACGTTTTTCATTAATCAACCTTTATTTTATTTTATTTTATTTTTTTTTTTTTTGAACATGAAAAAATGATACTATGAGGTGTCATCACGGCATCCACGGACCCAGGCCCGGGGTAACAGGTTACCGGTTTGATTTGACTCAACTCATAGGAAAGGACCCACCACCAAAGCACCAATGATGGTCAACCACACATCACAGACGAGCCCAAGATCAGAATACAGAAAGAGGTCTTAAAAGAAAGCCAGCTGCAAAGCAACAATTTTTGGCCCCTCCAGGATTCAAACCTGGGTCACGCCTGTGAAGAGGGATGCCTTCTCCACTAGGCCACTACCCCTGGCGGCTCGTTAATCAACCTTTAACTAACAGAATCTATGATATAAGCAACAATTTTTTATTTTAAATACATATATTTACTTTTATGAAGTTAAAAATTTTATTTTATTTTTTATTTGTCCTACTCTACCTTCATTATTCCTCATTTTTTTGCAATTAGTAACACTATTCTCTCCCACTCTCAATTAACACTATTACAATTATTGTCTATAAATATTTGATGTGTCGCCGGAGAGAGTTGAAGACTATCATAATGGCATGAAGAGAATGATCTGGTGAATTGTGGATTGAAATGAAAGTAGTATAATAATTTTCATTTTGTTACTAGAGGATATTTGGGTAATGAGAAATGCTAAAGATTCATAGTAATTTATCCACAATGATGTAGCAATAGAGTTAGGTTCAATATAATTAAGTGTGTGACAAATCAAAAGTTTATACTTCTCATTCCATATCATTGTGACTTAAATTAAGGGACTTTTTTTAGGGATTGCAATTATTTTCTGTTAAGTAATTTTATTTTTTTACGTTAGGTTAGTTGAATTGAAGGATAAATTCTCACAATGAGGCATTTGTAATTTCCAGAATATAAGGAGAGAATCTATATTTTTGACAAATCTCTGGAGACATATTTGTAATTTCTCGAAGGAAACTCAGGTCATAAGTCAAATTTTAAAACTTTTGGAATAATTTGACCATCTTACTGTTACTTATCTGTCTATATGTTATTGTCAACATCACTTATTTATTCAAATATTATTTATCTGTCTATGTATTTGTTCACGTGTCATCGTCATATTTGTTCATGTGTCACCTATCTATTCAACTAATTTGTCTATTTGTCCATCAAATCTATCTATATGTCCAAATCACCACCATCAACGGCTGCCACGTCAACAACTTTACGACGACTTTTCGATGACTTTTTCAATCATTTTCCAATGCAACAATGATAGAGACTCCCTTTTTGGAGGACCCTTACAACCTTTAAAATGATCCACACCACTCATGATGTAGGTCTCAAACGTACATAAGTGGTGTGGATCACTTTGAGGCCCCGTGTGTTTGGAGAGTTAGAGGGGGGATTGGGATTGGTAGCGAAGTGGGATCTACTAACATTGTGTTTGTTTTGAGAGATGGGGGAGGAGATTGATAGTGAGTTTCGGATTATGAATCCCCTTGGGGAGGGGATTCGGATAAGCCTCCAAAACTTGGTTTTAGAAAAATAGTCTGCCAAACTAGAAATTTTTTATTTTTTTTTAATTTTATTTTTTACATGTTGGGAATTTTTTTTTTTTAACATTAATGTTTAATTTTTTGTATTTTTTGTTAAGTAAAAATCATTATTTTCTTTTATTTTTTTCTGAAAATTTTTTATTTATTTTAAATTTTTTATATGTTGGGCATTTTTTTTTAGAATAAAGGTTGAGACCCCCTTTGAGAGTCACTCCCTTCACCCCCTTTAGTTTTGATTGGTCAACTTTTTTTTTTTTTTTTCTCTTCTCACCCAATCTCCAACCTCCATGTGTGTGAGGGGGGTTGTAGGGGTGGATGTTTTAAGGGGGTCTAAATCAATGCCCAACGGGCTGAGAGTTGGGAGACCCTCGAAAAGGGGTCTCATTATGATGATCATAATTTCATTCTTATTATTATTATTTATTCAAGGGCTGAAATTTTGGTCACAGGTAGAGACTAGAGAGACGGAAAACAAAATCACCAAACTTTCTCTCACAACCTAACCGTTAACGCCTCACCCATCCATTCTTGTGAGAGAAAGGAAGATTTTGAGAGAGAGAGAGAGAGACAGAGAGAGCGAGAGAATGGCAACAGCTTCGAGGAGTTCGTCAACTCTTGTCCCATCCCAGATTAGTGGGTTTGGTGGAGGTCTTAGGCAATCTCGTTCTCATCCAAATTCTCTCACCTTTACAAGGTACTATATTGGGTTTTTCACATTTGATGATATCTTGATGCTACTCTGGATTTTGATTCCTAGTTTTTATATCTATCTATCTATCTATCTATCTATACTATTATAAAGTGAACACAATTTATGGTGTCATGAAACTTTATTCTCCTCATGCCATGTGGCAGTATTTTTTATTTTTTTAAAAAAAGTTAAACAAAGAGATGGGCAAGGCTTGAACCCATAACCATGGGTTTAAGAACGGAGACTCATACCACTTAAGCTAAGTACACATTATAATATTAATTTCATTATTTTTTTTTATTCTTACTTATTTAAATTGCACACACATCGTGTGTGCCACCCACTAGTACATATATATGTGTATTCATATGGATACTAGTCCTATGGAGTTTTGAAGATTGAAACACCATATTGATTATTTCTTGATTTTCAAAACCCAGTAGAGGAACCAAATGGGTTCTTTTGACCTTACGTTGACTTGCTTGGATTATTCAGCTGATTAATTGCAGTATGTAATAGTATTAGGTAATAATCAATGATGGTACATTGCATTTTTGGGGATTAATGAATTGTAATTTATCACTGAGCAAAATCCACTCTACCCTTGTAGTTTCACCTTGGAACACTTTACCCCTACATAAATTGAACTAAAATAACTATTTTATTGGAAATTGCAAAAAGACTAACACTTCCACTACTATTAACAGTCTTACTCCCTAGTCCCCATTGCAACTCCCAGCCAACATCATGGTTTTATTAATATCCAGCAATCCCACTGCATCATATGATATACACATTTGATTTTGGGTTTGAATTTCAACCCACCGTAACAACCAGCCTGAATCATGGTTTTAAGATCCAGTAATCCCACTACATCACATGATACACATTTGATTTTGATTTGAAATTTCCATTTTATTTTGAAATTCAAACCCAAAGAAATTATGTATATATATGTGATATGTACGTATATATGCGTGTGTGTGGGTTTTGTGCACTTTTATTGTTTACTTCAAAATTCAAATAGCCTGAAGAGATTTGTTGACAGAAGAAAAATGAAAATGAAGATGACTTAGGTGCAGCGATCTACACTTTGTTTTGTTTTGTTGAATTTTTTTCCTAAACAAAAAAAAAAAAAGGAAGAAGAAAATACTTCTTTGGTTTAGGCTCACCTCCATTTTGTTCAAACTTGCTTAGGTATGCTTTTGTAATTAGTGATTTTGAGACAATTTTTGCAATGAATGTTGTAAATAAATGAAACTTATTTGTGAAACCCAAGTAGTGCTGGAGGGGAGGTAGCGGGCATGGTAGAGAGGTGCAGGATGGTGACAGAAAGGTGGTGGGGATGGTGGTGAGAGAGAGTGGTTGAGTTAGGGTTAGGGTTTTCAAATGGGGAAGAAGAAAATGAAATGGAAATTTTGTATTTTTACACTAAAATTTGACTTTTGACTATTTGTTTTTCATGCCAACTCTTAATTTGGACAAAATTAGTAATAAAAGGGAGGTAAAGTGCAAGATGAGTCAAAATCACGTGAGGGCACTTTTGCATATATATTTAAATGTCAATAAAATGCCCAAAGCCAAAACCATAATTAGGACTTAACCTTTATCATTTTTACTTAGCAAAACCCAAAAAGTATAATTGATGTACTGAATTAGGAAATTTCAAGTGGAAAGCTTTGTGCTTGAAAGAGTCAAGTTCATGAAGTGTGTTAACCTCTTACTCATTTAATATGTTTGTTTTTAATTGTTGAATGGTATTTTTGAGTTTTGCTCATTAAATGTTAGTTAATATACTATAGTAAACTGTGCTTCAATGTAATAGTTGTTTGGGCCATGATTTTCCTCAAGATCTAGACAAACATTGCCACAGGGCTTGATCCACGTAAAAGAGCTACATAACCCAATACCATCATACTTACGTGCACTATTAACCACTCTAATTGAATTTTTCTTGAAGTCATCAACAAATTCTTAGGGCTCTTTAACCATTTTATGTGTTTTTTAAACTTATTTAAAAAGTTAGGTGTATATTGAACTTACTTCCTACGTGAAAATGTAGTTGCCAAACATGTTTTCTTGAAAGTATGTTTAGTAACCATGTGTTTTAGGTTCCTATTTATATTCAAACTCTGGTAAAATATATTCAAACTCTAGTGAAAACATGATTGCTAACCACATTTCTAATAAAAAAGTGTGGCCATCAACCACGCATTCTCTGCACTTCGATTATTAGCAGACTTCTTCTCCAAATCTATTTCAAAATGAGGAAATTTAGTGACTGTGCTTTCATGTAATTTGGGACTTAATAGCAAGAAACTCCTATAGGGTCCTTGCTCCCAACTTTAAACTCTTCCATAGGGCCCTCACTCCCCTACTCCCATTCCCACCCCCACCCCCACCCCCACCCCCCGGCTTCGTGCAAATGGTTTGGGAATAAAGTGCAAAAAATCCCTAGTCTTGTAAATAAGGTTTTGAAAAACATAAAATGGTTAGAGAGCCAATTCTTAGCAGCGTGATGAAGTGGGGGGGGGGGGGGGGGATTTAATATTGTTCCTCTGTATTTACCTTGTATTTCTACTATTTTGGTGGTTGAAAGAGATGCAGGACAATATTTTTAAAATTTTCAATGAACATTTGCCCAACTTCAGTTGGCTGTTAGATAGTTTCATTGTAATGAATTCCTAAAACCCACAAAATTACACTTATTTATCAATGTAATCTGCAAAATTCTCGGACAAATTTATTAACTTATGCTACCTCTTCACTATAGTTAGTGGTAGTGCCTTTATTTGGGTGCAAACAGTACCAAGATTTGGCTTTACCTTTATTCCAGTGTTTCCCATGATATATAAATTTAATCTTTAAACATATGATTGCACAATTTTTGGTGTCCATGCAATGGAAAGTTCATACTCTCATTGTAACACAAACGTACTTGCTTCTGGTTGAAAACTCTTATTCTCCGTGTAGTTTCTGCATACTCTCCACATAATTGATTGCTTCTTAGTAACTTTTCTTTTTTGAGTTAACATATACTTTTATTCTCTTCCTAGAGGGAACTTGGATGCTTTTAAGAATCCCAACAGCTTTACTAAATGGTATTATTTGAATGATATTTCATTTTTCAATTTGCTTCTTTATATTCAACACACACACACACCTCCCCCTGCCCCAACCATTTTTTTTATCCTTTGGGATGGGAGTGGGGGACAAGGTAAGGAGAGAGAATTGCAAGTTAAATGCTATGTATTCGAATCTATAACATATATAAAAAGTATTTAAGAATGATATAACAACGGTATAACGCTGCTGCTTTTGGGTGTAACTCCGCTACTCATCCAAGCTGTGCACCATGTGCTCAAAAGAAAGCCTACAATTGCAGTTTGTCCAATTCTCTGAATCTCTGTTCTCCAGAGATGACGTGCCTCACGTTGCTTCTTCCATGTGGGTAAGCAGGGGTGTTTCGGTGGGTACCGAATGGACAACCAACCCAAATGATCCAAGTCTTGCTTTGTATTGATGGGTCTTTCTGTGGTCTCTCCTAAAACCTTCTTTGTTCGACGCACCGCTTGTAGACAAATAATTAGAATCTTGCATTGCTAATTAACAAAAGAAGACCCAGATGTCTGCATTTTGAGGCATTTTGAGTTATAGATGAGAGAAAATGTTCACATGTTGTGAACGTTCACATCACTACATATTATGAATAAGAATGTGTTGTCAATTAAAAATAAAACGTGTTGTGAATGTTCACATCACTACATTAAATGAGAGAAAAAATTTCGAAAATGTGTTGTTAACGTTCACATCAAATGAGAGAGAATGTTCACATTATTTTTAATGTGTTGTCAATTAAAAATAAGAAGGTTCACATGTTGTGAACGTTCGCATCACTACATTAGATGAGAGAGAATTTTTCGAAAATGTGTTGTGAGCGTTCACATCAGTTGAGAGAGAATGTTTACATTATTTTTAATATGTTGTCAACTAAAAGTATATTCACATCAGATGAGAGAGAATGTTCACATTATTTTTAATGTGTTGTCAATTAAAAATATATTCACATTATATAATAATATAAAATAATAAAATCAATATTATTTAATTTGTGTATAAAATTTCCTATGCCTTGATCCTTTTCCTTCTCTCTCCTCCCCTAACATTAAATATCAATATTAAATATAACGGCATAAGAGTCTAAGAAAATTATGTAAATCAAGAAAAAAGACTTTATGAAATAAAAGTATAAATACATGAGACTAAGTGGGTTAAAAAATTCCTTCATGGACTTCTTGGATTAGAACCCTTCTAAATGGGATTTATCAATAAAAATCCCTAATTTATATGCTGTGATATTATACAACTCACGGCCTCTTGTTTGGGAATGAGATGAAATAGTTAAAAATTTATTAAAAATTATCACATCAATTTTAGTATTTTTTTTTATATCTTTTTGTGAAATATATATATATATATATATAAAGAGTTTAAATAGTCAATTTCTAAACGGGCTATTTGATTTTTATTTTCGAGTGGATTTGGCAACTTTTTGTTAACTTCTTTCACTTCAATGAATTCTTTTCAAAAAAAATTTAAAACTTGTAACTTTTAGGCTCTGTTAGATTAGACAAATCTGAAATAATAAAAAATATAAAACTTGACTTTCATTTTTAAACTTTTAGTAAACTTTTTAATAAACTTTTTTTAGATTTTTAGATTATTCTAAACTAGATAGATTTGAAAAAAAAAAAAAATACTAAAGACAAAAAAAAGTATGAAAAAATGTCTTTTTTTAGTTGTTCCAAACATAGTCATACTAAAATGAACACATTTGTCTATCTAATATTTCACATTCCTCAATCAGTTTGCTTGGTTTCATAATTCAATATTCACTTTTTAGGAAATTGAAATTTTTTATTTTTTCGTATATTTATTTTGTTTTTACTGAATTTTTTTAATATTTTAAGTAATTTTTAAAAAAAAAAAATTAAGATACACATAACATAAAGAGTCCGGATTCTCGGCCGCCCTTCTCGGCCGCCCTTCCAGCAGCCCCCCAAAACGACGTCGTTTTGGGGGTTTTTTTGATTTTTTTTTTTTTTTTTTTTCTTCTTCCTCGCAAAACCAGAGGGGAGGGGAAGAAGAGAGAGAGGAAGGGAGAAGAAGAGAGAGCCGCCGGTGGGCCGGACTGGAGGGGGCCATAATCACCAGGGGAGGAGGAGGAGGAGGAGGCGGAGGCGGGCCGGAGGCGGAGGCGACGGCGGTGCAGCTGCTGCGACGAGCTGGATCGGGCAACGATCGGACGGCTGCGACAACCGGCGGCGAGGCGACGAGCTGCGATGGCGAGCTCGCAGCCTCCTCCCTCCTCCTTCCTCCCTCTTCTCCCTCTCCCCTCTCCTCTTTCTGGTTTCTGTTCGAAGAGAGAGAAGGCAAGAACGAAGAAGCAGAAAAGAAAAAAAAAAAAAAAAAAAAAAAAAAACAGAAAACCCCCAAAACGACGTCGTTTTGGGGGCTGCCGGGTAGGGCGGCCGAGGATCCGGATTCTAACATAAATATACTTAAAAAGTATAATATTTGTAAAAAAAATTATAAAAAATTCACTAAATACCAAAAATATTAAAAAAAATACAAAAATTTAATATATTTTTTGTATTCTTGTGTATTTATTAATTTTTTAAAATATTATTTTTATAAATATTTTAATTTTTAGATACATCTAAGGTACATCTAAAAAAGTTTAAAATTTTTTTAAAATATTCACTAAAATAAAAAAATAAGAAAAACAAAAAAATTTAATTTTCAAAAAATTGAATTCAGAAAATTAAAACCAAACACACTGAATATGATTGATAATTTTCTCTTTGATCAATGCAATATTAACAAATGAAATCGTAAACAAAATATGATGTAAATAAGCGATCATTTTGATATTATTATTATGAATAATGTTTGAGGGCCACAATTTGTGTGGCTCAAATGGCTCAAAACTGTCAAAACAACATCGTTTTGGCATGTTTTGTGCTCAAAACGACGTCGTTTTGGCAATTTTGAGCCATTTGAGCCACAAAAATTGTGGCCCTCTACCATTGCCCTAAACTAATGTGATGATTAAAATGCTTGTACTATTTTTTTTTCTTCTAATGTGTTATTAATACATTGTTATAATGAATCATATCCTTCACATATTGTAAGGATGTATAGACATAACTTATAAGTGTCACATCGAGTAATAATTATTTTTTATATAAAAATTTGGTTATTATAATATTATTCTTTGTCATTTTTAAAATTTGAGTTTTCTAAAAAATTAGGTCACATAAGTTTGAAATTAAGATGGCAATCATAAATTTAGATAATTTAAAAGATTTTTTAGCACTTAAAGAAAAAAACTTTGGTTCCTTTCTTTTGTTTTCTTCTTGGGTGAATCATGCAAAAAATGAGAAAGGGGGTGTGAAGCCATTATGCTCATGAAAGTGTGCCAATTCACATTGTAAAATGTGAATGGAATGTATGGATCTCAATTTTTCTAACATTGTCATTAAGAAAAGTTCTCTGTTTGGCTATTATTAAGTTCTCATCAACTATTTCACATAATGGGGACAAATTCAGAAAATTACTTTGATGAGACATAAAAAAACATTGGTCTGGCTTTGGTCCAGTCCAAGATCGGATTAGACTGTACTGTTGGGCCTGTGGGGGCTCACCACGAGTCCTATTTTGATAATCCGAATCGTTCAATATGTAGAACTCGTCGAGTATTATATATTTATAAAAAAATCACGTTGATCGGATATTGATAACTATATGATCAAAATATTTTTTTGTCAACCATTAATTTGTTCACCGTCCATTTTTTTATACAAAATTGATTTGATCACATAGCTATCGATATCCGATCAACGTGATTGTTGATAGTTATATAATACTCGGCAAGTTCTACACATTGCACGGTTCGGATTATTAAAATGGGACCCGTGGTGGGCCTTCACAGGCCCAACAGCACGGTCCAGTCTAATCTTAGACTGGACCAAAGCCAAACCCTAAAAGATTTATCCAGTCAAAATTTGTTTCTTAATTTTTAATAGTTATGATTAGTGAGATACATTAGGTAATCGACTCTATTAATGTTTTTTTTTTTTTTTTTTTGAGGATAACGCAGCAAATAAAATTAACTATGCAAACGCCTTACATCAGTAGCAAGTTTGTGAGCAGCGTGAACCACATCACGGTCCACTTTTTGTAGAACAACATGATCAAAAGATTTACATAATAACAAAATGTCCGCAAGAATGGATTGGAGACTCCAATCGGATTCTTGAGCATAGTGGTGGAGCAGCAGAAGAAGGACTAAACAATCTGTTTGAATAAGCAGATGGTTGATACCGAACTGGACTGCCCATCGCATAGCATGGAGAACCGCAGCAGCTTCTACCTGTTGAGGAGATAACATTGAAGGTCCCAAAATAGCTTCCTCATAGACTTGGTGATCATCAGAATCGAAGCAAACCCACGCCAGACCAGTGCGCTCACCTACAGCAACCCAAGAGCCATCCACAACAATACGCGTACACGGACCAGCAACAATACGCGACTCTATTAATGTTATGTACATACATTAATAAGTTTAGTCAGTGGAGGAGTTAGAACATTAAATTAGATAGAATACTTATTAATTATAACATTAAAAAATTTTACAAAAATATTTCGCATATATTTTTACAATTGTCTTCAACAAAGATAAAAAAATATATATTATTATTTGTATCTAGTGTATCATAGACAATATAAAAAAGTCATGGATATAATTTTTAAAATAAATTATATATTGATAAAGTAAATTTTTTTTATACAAAATTTGAATTAACTTCAATATAATAATAATACCATGACATCATTCATATGTGATATCACCAACCAATAATAAGGAAACACATGGAGGATGAACCTCGCATGTCGAATGTAACGAACAATCCAATAAATTTCATATCTTCATTGAGATTGACTATATTTGTATGCCTCCGTTTGGGAAGTGGGTTGACTTTTTGACTTTTTGGCTTTTTGGCTATTTTAGCCTGGGCTATTTTAGCCTGCTTTGGGAAGGGCTTTTTTGGCTTTTTTTGTGAGAGAAGATTGTAATGATTATGGGTTAGATTTGATGTTTTGTTTTTTGTGGCTAAAATAGCCTATTTTGTTTTTTGTGGCTATTTTAGCCAAAAAAGCCTGGCTTTTTTCTTCCCAAACGGATACTATGTCAATAATGATAGATATCAACATTACATTGAAATTTTCATAGATAATAATATAACTTATCGTAATCTCTTCATTCTCAATCAAAATTACTATTATTGTTCTCATAATTTTAAAAATGTCATTGACATTTCACTCTAAATAATATTTTTGTAAATTTTTTTTATTTAAAATATTTTCTTTATGTTTGTAAAAATAAATAAATAAATAAATAAAATCCAAAATCCAGGGAGGGCACATGACCCTCTGGTCCCTCTATACCTCCGTCCCTGCGTTAGTGTATTGATCTTAGATTTAAGGGTAAGATTTGTGTTGATTATGTAAATTTTAGGTTTTGTTTGCATTTATAAATTATAAATGTAGGGACGAAACCATAAAATTTATTTAAAGGGGCCAAAGTTGAAAAATCTAGAAATTCCCTAGATATTGATTTGTGATTATATATCAATTTTAATAGAAAATAACAATTCCAATCAAATAATCAAAGACAAATCGACACAACGATTTTAAGTGAAAAAAACACAATTGGAGCACCTTCAATTGTGATGAAAAAAACCACACGCAAAAGCAACAAAACAATCCACTAAGAAGACATAAACGAATTACACAAGTGTAATCTCAATTACCTAGCGAATCCACGCCCGAATTGAACCGACCCCTATATGCCTCTTCCACCACAGTCTTCATCTCGGAATCGTCTTGCCCAACGTTAATCCACAATGCCGATGTCAAATCCACGATGATGAGTCACTCCAGAATCTACCAAAGCTTCGGGCCCAAATTCCGCGAAACTCACCAAAAAACAACTCTCTCTTTTGTATTGAATGAAACAAACAATCTTTTGATATATACTTCTCAAACCATGAGTTAAACTCAAACAAACATCAAAGAGACTAGTAAAGAAGCTCCAGATATAAACCCTAATATCCAAAAAGAAGATCTGGATGCCATAACCCTAAACTTGGACTGAAACACATATTTATAGAAAACAAGGGCGCGATGCTTGCTCGAGTGAAGGAATTCTCGCTCGAGCGAGGAGACTAAAATACGTGTTTTTCAAGTGTCTTCACTCGAGCCACCAAAGTCTCGCTCAAGCGAGAAATGTAACTTCTCAATATTTTTACTGTCAATGAAAACTTCTGGGGCCAAAGATTCTTTGCTCGAGTGCAGACTCCTTCGCTCGAGTGACCAAACAACTTCGACTGCAATTTTGCTTCTGGCTTCAGGGGCGTTGCCCCTTGACCCCGCCTGGGCGCTGCCCTGGACCCACCAAAGGGCGTTGTGTCACGCCCCAAAATTTGGACAATTAAATATTAAATTAGGACTAAACCCCAATCAATATTCCATCATCCAAATCCTAGGGTTGAAACAAAAAAAAAAACTAAACGCCAACCAAACTATCCACCATAATTTCACAACTAACCAATACCACAAACATTAAAGTAACAATAAATAGTCAAACTAAATTAAATAATGTGTGGTTACAAACCATGCCAAATTATCCTAATACGAAGGTCATAAAAAAAATAATAAATACATAAACTAATATCAACCCTAAGCTTAAGAAAACAAAAGAAATCCAAGAGATATGTCCAAAAACTATAGTTACTCCACGTCATCACTGTAGCCCCAACTAACCCTACAAAGGAAGCTCAGCTGCGCTCAAACAGAACGCACCCGAGTTGCCAAGAGACGAAACGAGTCAATATACAGGTATGCTGGTATGAGTACAAGATTTAACACCCACATGTCCACCAGTGTAACGCCCCGAAATATTTCAACATGAACTACTCATAAATAGTCAACATTTATCCAACAATAACAATAATCTGCCCATCTTTTCATAATTACTATTGAGTTTTTACACAGGTTTTACATGCAGGTATACATTCATCAATACAAACATATGAATCTATAGCATGTAAAGCATCCATTCTCAAAAACAATACAATGGCCTTAAGGGTTTACATTTTCCAAGGCATAAGTCTGGTTACACAAAAGATGGTTTCTACAACCCCTACACATTAGCCCTTGGCTCAAAAAGAATTACACAAAATAAAAGAGCTATTCACTCTTCTCAAAAACATCCACGCCCTTAGTTCGGCGGGATCACCACATCTTTACCTGCACCAAATCTCACAGGGGTGAGCACAAAGCCCAGTAGAATATTCTTACAAAGTATATACAATTTTTCTTTTTCCTTAACATAAAAACAAACGTGATTGCAATGCCATGCCAAGATTAAGGTACTGAGGAAAGACATTCCTTTCAATGCACTAATTCAAAATCACCATATGATCTCATCAATTTCAAATTCCCATTTATTAATTCAATAGGAGTGGTAAATACGGCACTGGTAATCCGTAGGCCGATGTCTGCAAGTAGACTCTACGAGTACTACAAAACTGTAATTTTTACCGGTACTAACCGGAAGGCTCGACACCTATCCGTGCGGCTTTCGGGTCTTTCACCTTAGACGCTCAGGCCAACTTAACAAATTCATCTACATCTCCTACCCAGACTTACCAACGTATTTACCCCTTATACATTTTCATAGTTCTCAACACAATAACCATTTCTTTACCTTATAATGGAAATCTCAAGGATTTAGATTCACAATGCACTATGATAAAGGAAATAACATGTAATGCAAACGATCCTTTCCATATCTTAAGACATTTCTCTACTCTTGAGTATCTCTACTACAATGCCAACACTCACATTCCCATCTCCTCTTTTCAATGTTCATCCACATGATTAATATATTTCATCAACATGTAGTCGCAATTTTCATATCACAAGACATAACAATTAAATCTCACCACAGCCTTGCTCATTTATGTATTGTCAACAATTTAACATTTACACCTCATATTCATATAACAAGAAATTTTCCATTTTTTCCAAACATTGATGCAACTCACTCTCTTCATCATTTTAAAGTAAGAAATAAGACATTTCAAAGACATTTGCCATATTACCAAAATCTCCAATTTCTAGGGTTTTTCTCAAAACAATCACTTCCCATGTTATGGTGAAAACTCTCACCCAAAACATTTCTTTTCTTGGGTCGACAAGATGAATCCTCAAGGATTGACCAAAAATTTAGAGTAAAAGAGAAACCCTCTTTTGAGGAAAACCATTACATTTTGAAATCACAAGGTCAATATCATCACAAACTAGAAAGAACTCTCTAATCATTATAAAAAGGGCAAAACTAATATATATAACTGAAGAATATCCCTACCTCAAAGTAGAAGCCTAAGGAGAAGGGTTAGACAAATGTGAAGCTTCCAGAAATGGCAAAACCCACTTCTTCTTGGATGGAAATGAGGATCTTGAAGAGCTCAATCTTTTTGTCTAAGGAAGGAGGGTGAGAAGACCACTAGATCCAGGGCATATAGAGAGAGAGGGTATTTCTAGAGAGAGAAGCTCTCAACTTAGGGTTTGGATGAAAAAGTTATGTAAAAAGGTGCTTTTACGATCTGATATACGCGAAATCCGCTCGAGCGTAGAGTCTAACGCTCGAGCGTGGATTTCACCCGCCCAATAAATCACAGATTGCAGACAGACACTCGAGCACCAGAAGGACCGCTCGAGCTCAGACACGCTCGAGCGTAAGAAACGCCGCTTGAACGTGAAAAACACTCTTGCAGCACTTTTGCAGAGACACTTGATACTGAAAGGTTGCAAACTCCGCTCGAGCGTAAGAAGTCCCGCTCGAGCGGAAGATCGAAATTTAGGCAACAAGATTTTAGACCGAAAGGCAACCAACCTGTTCTAAACACGCTCAAGTCATTCCAATACTCAAATTCAAGAGGTGTAAGGAAGAAAGACATAACCGGCAACATCAGACAACAAGATTCGGATCCTGAATACCATAACAGTCGGGTAGAGACCCGAGGTCGCTATAACCAGACACAAACAAAAATACATTTAATTCTTATTACGAGACAAGACAAATAGTTCTATCCGCACCAAAACGAATGGGTAGTTTCTCGAGATACGGTGGCATTTAGTTTTTACTTGTACACATCGAAATATAAATTGAGTATAAAATAAATAAAATAGAAATAAAAATATGATGGATCAACCCTGCATAAAAAAGGTTAGTAAGACCCACCATTCTGCAAAAAAATAAAGTTAGTATAATTTAATCCTAAGTAACTTGCTGAAGAAGTATAAAAATGTACCGTTTCATACTTAAATAATTCGAATTGATCAAAACTCAAAAAACAAAAGTTGTACATAATCAAATTTTCTAAAAGACAACACGAACGAATTTAATAGAAACTGAACAGGTTGAGAGAAAAACTTAATATAAAATCCTAACCGAAATTCGATCGAAAAATCTGGAACTGAAAATGAAAATAAACTGCTGTAAGATGAATTGTTTTGAAAAAGTTCAAAACATGAAAAGTGTTCAGAATAATGTTTTACTTCAGTTTATGCGAAACAAACAAAAATGAGCTCGTTTTGTGAGTTAAAACAGTCTCTAAAATCTGCATTGCTCAAATGAATCAAAACTACAATAACTAAGATCATCCGATTATAAGTTCTAATCGATTTTTTTAATAAAAAGTTAAAACACAAAATTTGTCTAGAATCATGTATACATGTCTCTGCTCGAATTTTATAATTTATCGAGGTTGTTTACTATTTTTCAATATGTACAAATCAATATAATTCACACTATACCAATAAAGTCATAATTAAATTCTTTATACCTTAGCTCCACCACTTCAACCTTCACTTCCGGCCTATACATATATCTCATGTGCCTCCCGTATACCTAACACCGCTTCGAAGCCAAACTTACACGGAGATATCATCCCGAGTTTGACCCACACTCCCCGGATGGTTAGCATATACATACGCACATAAATCAAAGCACTCGTCTACTCATAAGAACGAGGTAACAATATACATATACAAAACATCTCACTCATGAGAACAATATAACAATGCCAAGCCTAAGGCATTTAAATAAATCTCATAATCCTCACTGTTTTTTTTTTATATACTTTTTCTCACCATCACTCAAATAAAACAACAATCCATGGAGTCATGGTGGAGTATAAGGAATTTATCTAAGGGTTCCTAATTAATTTTAATTTCATATGACCATGAGTGTGATTACAACCATAAAATAAATTCATATAAAAACCCTAAACATGGCATACACAACTAATTAAAATAATTAAAATCAATCAATTAACTAATAACCCTAAACCTTACATACACAACTAAACAAAATAATTAAAATCAATCAATCATTTAAAAACCCTTAACCTTATATACACAACTAATCAAAATAATTAAAATCAATCAATCATCTAAAAATCCTAAACCTTACATATACAACTAATCAAAATAATTAAAATCGATCAATCATCTACATGAAAATATGAAATCAATTCAACATCAAATAAATAAATAAAAACAATGAATTAAATATAAATCAAGGGAAGTGGATTTTGCACTCACAATATTATTTTAAAGATCAAAGAATTACTTGAAAAACTAACGGGCCACCAAAATAAAACCCTAATCTTTTTCTTCTTTTACCCTCCTCTCATCTTTCTCTCTCAGCATCTCTCTCTGTTGCACTCTTATTTTCTTTGATTAATCCCTCTCTCTCTCTCTCTCTCCCCCTCCTACGGCTACTGATGGGAAATCTTCCACCAAAAAGCGATTAAAACCTAGTTGACTACTTCTATTATATTATATATATAATAACCTAATTTCTTATTATATTATATTATACAAATAAATCACAAATATAACATATATAAATATAAATATCTTATATAAAATTTATATCAATAATTTCGATTTTAATATATATAAAAATATATAAATATAAATATTCAGATTAATTATATATAATTAAATATCACATTAAACTAATTAAATATCACATTAAAGTCTCATGTAACCACACAATTAATAAAGGCAAAAATAAAATCAAGTAATAATAAATAAATAAAAACTTACGAAGAAATCAAGGTCGCTATAACCTGGACCCCCATGAGCTGACCAGGCAGCTTGATCCCCGACATAGTCAGGCAAAACATGATAGGATAAGATCACAAACTCCTCTGCATAAGCACAATTCGGGTTGGATTCGCATCTAAAACTCATAGCCTCACTGAAATAAAAGATCGAATAAAATTACAACTGAACGGAGTTTTGTCAAACAAGATTGCCAAGAATAAAAACCTAACAAAGGTAAATGAAGAAAAATAAATAAAGTTAATTTTTTTAAGGATAAATTATGTAAATAGTCCATGTAGTTTATACGATGTGTCAATTTGGTCTATGTTGTTTTAATTTGTTCGATTTTGCCCCTTAATTTAACGAATTATGTCATATTAGTAAAATAAATAAACACTAAACTATAATGGTGAGTATTCCCGCCTGTTACGCGGGTGACCCGAGTTCGAACCCCGTCAACGGCCCCAAAATTTGATGGATCGTTTCACACACTAAAAATAAACATTAAACTATACCAAATTCCTTGGAATAACGGTAAGTCTAGATATCGATCTAAAGGGACAAACGAGAAATTAAACTAATTTAATTGTTAAATTCCTAAATTAATTTTGATAAAAAGATTGAGGGATATTATGACTAAATGAGAATTAAATGAAATTGAGAAATTAAATTGACAATTAAACGTAGGTTTGAGATATTGATTTTTAGGAAAATCTTAGGGAAAAGAATTCACCACTAACCACACAAATAAGACTTTACATCGACTATCAATTGCAATCCGGTTTGAACTACTCAATAATTCACAACTACAAGTTTGAAACATTAATCAAGAGGATTGTTACATTCAGTGTACAGGCACAAATCATCCCAAGTAGCACGAGTCGTTTGCTCTAAACTATAGTAGCAACACGACCCGTCTCTCGTAGTATGACTCGTCTCATACTTTGAATACAAACACAAAGAAAACGAATGTATGGAAAGCATTAAACAATCACAGAAAATAAAATACTTGAAGAGATGAAAAGAAAATTATTATAAACTTCTAAAACATCTATACACTTATTTAAACCGTTTCATAATCAAAGCCTAAGAAAAATCCCTTTGCATGGTTAGAGTTTCATCAAAACCCCAAAACTGGAAGACTAGCTACTCATGAAGGAATGAGAAGAGGTGAAAAAGGTGGATAACCCTTACCTCTGATTACTTCTAAACTGTGACTGAACATGATAACTAATTAGGATGAAATCCTAAACTGATTGCATGAGTATGTTGTTTAATTGCATTTCTATCTGCTTATCAATTGATTGATCTGTTCATATTTTAAGTTTCGAACTACAAATGAAGGCCTTATTGGCAGCCGAATCTGAAATTGATTAGTGTTATATGCTAATCAGAATTTATGTGATTTTATGGCAAATTTAATTAAAATTTGATTTGGTATGATTAAATTAGATTAAATAAAGTTAAATTACATTGCTTGAGTTTATTACCTTTTTGCCACTAGTGGGCATTTAGGCCATTAATTGATTTTAAGGCATATTGATGCACCATTCTTCATCTATTTAGAGACCAAACCGTGGGAGAGAGTGACATAGGAGAAAAACTTGATTTCAACAAGAATTGGCTAGGAAAATTTGAAGAATTGAAGAAGTTTTACAACATTAGGCTCCTACACCTTAAAATCCAAGACCTAAGGTAAAGATTCATCTTCTTGATTGTGAATTTAAGTTGTTTCTTGCATGATTCATGGAACGCTAAGTGATTTAAGGCAAGAATTAGCTTAATATGTTGAATTGAGTAGTAATTCATGCATGCATGTACACATTCTTGAGTTTGAAGTTGTTTTCATGAAAATTTCTACATGCATGTTTATATCCTTGGTTTTGATACATGAATTCATCATGTTTTGAGCTCAACCTTAAATTTACTTATGTTTTAGAGCATTAGAGTTCATAAGGACTCATGCATGTGTTGATTTTGCATTGTTCTTCAAGCTTCCTTGAAAATTATGTTCAATTGACTTACCTTTGGGCCTTGTCTTTACAATTGATCTTTGAAACATGTGGTATTATGGGTTTTTAAATGTTTTCCAGAAAATTAGCCCAAAAGGATCGATTTTGAAGCTTTTAAAGTTGAGTTTTGTGCTTGGGGATGAATCTGAAAATTCCAGATTTTGGACCCGCGCTCGAGCGTGAAGTCCTACGCTAGAGCATACCACCTGAACCTGAAAATGATGTCCCATATAGGGTGAGCCAAAACCCAATAGAGATATACTAAACCAAATATGAGCAATAACTAAAACATTAGCATTTGATAAATGTTTAACTCATATAAACAACATACATCTCTTTCAAAACCAACCCATAATCATAATTATGTTTCGACCCCTTTTTCTGTTTCATTATCCAAACCAATTCATAGATATGGTTCTCTATGTTCAACCAGACAGTTTATAATGAGACTATAACTCATGTTAACAATACTTCGATTATGATCAATTAATATGAGACTACAACTCACATAATTAACACTTCAACACTTCCATTTCAAATGAGACTACAACTCATATTATTAACACTTCAATTCATCTACATTATGCAAATGCGATTAGGATTTTGTGACTTTCACCCTAGACACTCTAGCCAACTTAGTTATCAATGGAGTCCATCCCCTATCTCCTCCCAAACAGGTTTAAGAGTACATTCTCTATCTCCTCTCAAACCATGGAGTACATCTTTTATCTCCTCCCAAACAACATACATATACAATGTATTTAAACACTTATCATATACAATGATCAATTTATACACATATTTGATGTATTATTCTAACCGTCATATTCAATGACATATTCCAAGTGATTAGTTTCAGTTTTCCCTAATCAACATACAGTGTCTACAACAATCAAGATTATCCTCCACCGATAGCCCAAGGCAGTTATCTCTAAACAGATAGTAAATTTATCAAACAGATAAAATAATAACATTTTCGGAGGTGAGTGATTTATTTATCCAACTACACCATTCAATCCCATAAATTCCCAATTTCATGATTTCCAACTCAATTTCATATTTCCCCAAATTAATTATTCCATAAAATTAGGGCATTTTCTCCCTTTTTCAAATAGCAACCCTAAGGCTCACTTTCATCAATTTAACAACATTAATTCCATTTTCCAAGGTCTCACATACACATGAGGTTTAACAATTGCAAACCCCCTTTTATATACTTTCAAAATAAACCCTAACCTTCCCAAAATTTCCATAATCCACCATTTATACAAAATGACCAAAGTCTATGTCAAAACTCATAAGAAGGAGTAGGGTATCCCCACCTCAAATGAAGAGACCCAATGGAGAAGATGAAAAAAATCCAAGATGCTCCAAACCCAAAGATTTTGGGATCAAAATGAAGACCACGCCAAGCTCTACCTTTCTTACAAAGGGACTAGGATAGAAACACACTAGAACTAGGTGTATTCTTAGAGAGAAGGTGTATAGGGAGAGAATAGTAGCCGGATCTAGGGTTTGTGTAAAGAAGATAATGAAAAAGTGAAGAAGAAGCTGTTTCTGCGAACTGATATATTCGAGCCTCACTCGAGCGAAGGAGTGGTTGCTCGAGCGACCAGACACAAAGAAACCTCGCTCGAGCGCACAAAGCCTCGCTCGAGCAAGCAACACGAAGCTTCAGGTCTGCAACCCAGAAGCACGCTTGAGCGAAGAAAAGTTCGCTCGAGCAAAGAAATTCAAAACATACAGCTCATTCGCTCGAGCGATGGAAATCTCGCTTGAGCCAAGAAACACATCCTTCAAGTCCAAACTAGACGCAGATGCACGCTCGAGCGAAGGACCTCTAGCTCAAGCGAAGAGACACACCAGACCAATCTCGCTCGAGCGAAGAAAAGCTCGCTCGAGCCAAGGCTGTGTCTGAAAAGAAAACCTGAAGACCCACAATACTCGCTCGAGTGTACAAACTCTCGCTCGAGCGAAGAAGCAAAGACAAACAACTCGCTTGAGCGACAAAGTCCTGGCTCGAACGAAGAGACCAAAAACTAGACAGCAACCATTTGTTCCAAAACACACCCAACCTGTTACAAACCTGCCCAACACATCCTAAAACTCATATACAAGGAATTAAAGGA
This sequence comes from Camellia sinensis, assembly GCF_055761805.1. Taxonomy (NCBI): domain Eukaryota; kingdom Viridiplantae; phylum Streptophyta; class Magnoliopsida; order Ericales; family Theaceae; genus Camellia; species Camellia sinensis. The sequence goes on from NC_138975.1 coordinate 114,583,121, forward strand.
CGGAAAGAGACATAAACAGCAACAGACATCCACGGAACCGAGTCCGGAATACAATAACCAATGGAGAGAAAATCGGGATCGCTATAACCTCCCCCCCTTAAAGAATTTCGTCCTTGAAATTAGTCATAAGTTTCAAAATTGTGATTTTTCGATTCTCAACAATATTACAATTCAATATTCTACATCTTGACCCATTATCGGTCGTCCCATCTCTTTTCAAGAGGCAATTTACAATATAATACAACATGCATCATCAACATGCATTCCTTTCGAAATTCAATAAGTCCAATACACATGCTTCACAATTCCATAACATATTCAATGTTAATGATATATTTTCATTTCTATAACACATTCAACATATACAAAGTTAAATTAAACTTTCATTTCCGAGGTGTATTCAACAATTACCATACTTCCATAAACCAAAACATATACAATGTTCTTTAGAGTTTATCAACAAAACAAAGTTTCCAATACATGGTTAAACATTAACAAACAAGTCCGGATATTTCTCACGAACATCCAACTTAGGTTCCCAAGTGGCTTCCTCAACCCCGTGATGTTTCCACGAAACTTTTACCGAGGGTATCGTCTTGCCTCACAAGACTTGTTCCCGTTTATCCAAGACCCTCACCGGTCTCTCCTCATACGAGGCATCCTCATCAATCTCTAAGTCGGTCCAATCCAACACATGTGACGGGTCCGACTCGTACTTCCGAAGCATACTAACATGAAACACGTCATGAACTCCGAATAACTGCGGCGGTAATGCTAAACGGTAGGCAACCTCCCAAATCCGCTCAAGGATCTCGAATGGACCAATAAACCGAGGGGACAACTTCCTACTCTTTCCAAACCTCATCAAACCATGCCTAGATGATATTTTCAGAAAGATATGATCACCCGTCTCAAATGCCAAAGGCCTTTTCCTACGGTCGGCATAGCTCGTTTGGCGACTCTAGGCTGTAATAAGCCTTTTATGGATAAGCTCAACTTTTCCCGTCGTCTCCCGAACCAACTCTAGGCCTAACAAAGCTGCATCAGCCACCTCTGCCCAACACACTAGAGACCTACACGGTCAGCCATACAAGGCCTTAAACGGTGCCATGCCAATACTCGATTGAAAACTGCTGTTGTAGGCAAACTCCACCAAGGGCAAGTGCCTCTCCCACGAACCACTAAAGTCAAGGACACAGCCTCGAAGCATATCCTCAAGGATCTGAATAGTACGCTTGAACTGCCTGTAGTTTGAGGATGATAAGCCGTGCTAAAGGTCAACCTAGTGCCCAAGGCACTCTGCAGACTCTGCCACAACCTAGCAGTAAAACGTGGATCTCTATCTGAGACGATCAACACTGGGACCCTGTGCAACCTCACTATGTCCCGAATATACAAGTCGGCAAGGTGATCTACCGAATCTCTCACGCACATAGGAATAAAGTGCGCCGACTTAATCAACCGGTCCACGACCACCCAAATAACATCACTACCCCCTTGAGTCCTTGGAAGACCCATAACGAAGTCTATCGCGACATGCTCCCATTTTCACTCGGCAATAGGCAAGGGTTGTAACAAACCCGCTGGCCTCTGATGTTCGGCCTTCACTTGCTGACAAGTAAGGCACTTAGACACAAAAACTGCCACATCTTTCTTCATCCCTCTCCACCAAAATTGGCGGCTCAGATCACGACACATCTTAGTGCCTCCCGGATGCACCGCAAGGCATGAATGGTGAAACTCTTGAAGTACTTCCTCTCGGCAAGACTCCGGCACAAACAGACAGTCTCGGTACCTCACACTCAGGTCAGGATACACAGTCAAACCCTTCTCAACCTTCCCACTGGAGATCTGCTCCCGGAGGGATTCTACCTCAAGGTCACTTCTCTGTGCCTCTAACACTCGAGTCACGAGTGTAGGCTGCGCAACTACAGAAAACAAGGCCGCAGACTCAACAGATTCACCCAGAAGCAAATCAAACTCGCCAAGTACACCCAACATTTCCTACTCCCGGATGGCTATACAAGCTACATCACTAATGGATTTCCTACTAAGGGCATCGGCCACAACATTGGCCTTCCCCGGATGGTAATGCAACTCAAAGTCAAAATCCTCAATAAACTCCATCCACCTCCTCTGCCTCAAGTTCAAGTCTTTCTGTGTAAACAAATACTTCAGACTCTTATGATCCGAGAACGCCTCGAATCTCTTACCATAAAGGTAGTGCCTCCAAATCTTCAAGGCAAAAATTACAGCTGCTAACTCTAGGTCACGTGCAGGGTAATTTCTCTCATGTGTTTTCAACTGCCGCGAACCATAAGCTACCACTTTTCCCTCTTGCATCAATACACAACCCAATCGCTCTCATGAGGCATCACAATAAATCGCATAACCCAAACCTCTCTCCGGAATAATCAAGACTGGAGCGTGGTGAGTCTAACCTTAAGTTCTTGGAACAACTTTTCACAAGTCTCACTCCATACAAATTTGACCCCTTTCCGTGTCAATCTAGTCAAAGGCGAAGCTAGCCTGGAGAAATCTTTCATAAACCGACGGTAATACCCGGCCAATCCGAGAAAACTGCGGATCTCAAAAACACTCTTAGGCTGTGCCCAATCCTGCACTGCCTCTATCTTGGATGTATCAACAGACACCCCTTCCCCGAAAGCTACATGGCCTAAGAACTTAACCTCTCTTAGCCAAAATTCATACTTCCCAAACTTAGCATACAGCTTATGGGCTCTAAGCAATTCAAGCACCACTCTCAAGTGTTCCTCGTGCTCCTCCTCAGAAGGTGAATAAATCAGAATGTCGTCCACGAAAACGACCACAAAACGATCTAAGAATTCCCGGAAGATCCAGTTCATCAAATCCATAAACACAGCCGGTGCATTGGTGAGCCCAAAACGCATCACCAGAAACTCATAATGGCCATGCCACGTACGGAATGCCGTCTTCGGGATATCCTCCTCCCTGACCCTCAATTGATGGTAACCCAATCTCAAGTCTATCTTAGAGAAACAATAGGATCTTTTCAACTGGTCAAACAGATCATCTATACGAGGCATAGGATACTTGTTCTTAACCATAGCCCGATTCAATTTCCGATAATCAATACAAAGTCTCAAAGCCCCATTTTTCTTTTTAGCAAAGAGGGCCGGTGCTCCCCACGGCGAAGTACTAGGGCGGATAAAGCCCTTATCTAGCAACTCTTGGAGTTGAATCTTCAACTCACTCAACTCGGCTGGGGCAAAGCGATACGGTGCCATGGAGATTGGTGCCGTGCCAGGCACTAAATCAATAGAGAACTCAATCTCTCGATGGGGTGATAAACTAACAAGATCCTCGGGAAAGGCATCCGAGTACTCACAAACCACTCTTGGCAACTCAGCTTGGGTCTCGTCACACTCACTACTCATACAGCTAGCGAGAAGGCCACTAAGCTCACTCCGCCCCCGCGGATCATACACTAGTGGCAAAACACCTCCAACCCGATCCCCCAAGAAATGAAAACAGTCCCCGCTCAAGGTATATACAGAAACCCTCTAGCGGTAGCAATCAATAACAGCCTGGTATAACGATAACCAGTCCATACCAAAAATCACATCAAAACCTGACGTAGCCATTACTACAAAAGAAATGGAAGCCGGCGGCCGGCGACCTCTATATCACAACCTCTACAACCTTGTTTCAAAATCAACTCACCTCTAACAGGTGATACAACACAAATAGGAGAAGCTAATTATGCCAACTCTAACCCTAAAACAGATGCAAATGCAGCAGATATAAAGGAAGATGCACCCGTATCAATCAACACATTAGCAACTGAATTGCAAAACAAAAAGGTACCTCTCACAACAGATGAAGCCGGTACAAGATCCTGCGTGGCAATAGTATACACGTGCCAAGTAGGCCTCTAATCTACCTGCTCAACCCTCGGAGCATAAGATTGCTGCACAGACTGAGCCGAAGAGGCTCCCTGATTGGCCCTCGAAGCCTGAACTGATTGAACTGGCTGATGGCTCTAAGTCTGCCTCGAACCACATGCACCAGATGTGCCACTCAGCTGGGGGCAAAACCTCTTCAGGTGCCCTGCCTGACCACACTGATAACAAGAGAGCGGCTGGCCTCTACCCTGACTCTGGCTCTGAGGACGAGCCGAAGATGAAGTTGCTCTCTGTCCTCCTCCCCTCTGCGGGCAAGCTACTTGTGGCCCAACTGACCACATTTGTAACAAGTAAAGTCTCCCTGACTGCCTCTCCCAGAACCTGAACTCAGCACTGGAAAGGTAGACCTAGCAAACGCACCCTGGGATTGCTGAGGATTAGAACCTCTCTGCTTCCTACCATCCCCCTGGCCATCCTGACTCCTCTTGGAGCCCCTCATCATTTCCTCCTCCTCATGCATAATAATCTCAAGATGGGCCGCAGCCTTCATAAGGCGTCTATACTCCCGAGTAATGGACCCAGCAACTCTAAGTTTGAGTCTGGTCCTCAACTTCTTCTCAAACTCCAGATAACGGCGTTCCTCAAACGCCACCAACTCTGGGGCAAACCTCGACAAGCTGGTAAATGTGGCCTCAAACCCGGCCACTGGTGTATTCAGCTGCTTGAGCTGACAGAACTGATCCCTCAACTTCTCCCTAACAGTGGGAGGCAAAAACTTCTCCTGGAAGGCATCAACAAAAGCCTCCCAAGTCCCACCAATACGTCCCCTAACAAACTTTCATCACTAACCCGTGTCTCCCTTCAACTGGAAGGACGCCAAGGTCACCCTCAAGCCTCCGTCTTTGATGCCAAGCATCTCAAACGCCTTCGTCATCTGCTCAAGCCACTCATCGGCCTTCACTGGTTCTTTTGGATCCCCCAAAAACTCATCCGGATTAGACCGGAAAAACTCTCTCTTTAGAAAAGAAGGCCCTACCTCAGCAACATGGGCCTAGACTTAATTCTCAGCCCTGAGAATGTCCATAGATTCCCTCAATGCTCCTGCCATCTCGCGGGCTAAGGCGCCTATGGCTTGCTGACCTACTGGCTCAGCCACATTAGCCTGACCAACACCCTCCTGCTACGCCAGAATTTTATCCAGTATAGGCATCTCCTGCCTCCTAGGCCTACCACGCCTACCACTACGTCATCGTCCTGACATCCTAATAAAGGTAACGAAGACATTAGCACATTCACAAATGTACCGAAGTTATTTCACTCGCGTCCTAAAACATTGGACAACAGTAATTCATTCAACGTAAGCACATAATCATATAAACACTTACGAATTTCATTTTCGGATAATGATAGTCCCGTAACGTTACTAGAGTTCCGGTTAGAAACAGCATTGATCAAGTGCTTTTCTAACAGGACTCCCAAAAACCCAAGGGTCCAATCAACATCCTAGAAACTAAATTCCATACCCATATAGTCACATAAGCATGTTATCAAATAAACACATAACATTACACTTAAGTCTCTAACAAGCGAGACAAACCCATTGTGGTACTAACCACTTCCCACGTAACCAAAGTATTTAAACCCGGTACGCTCTGATACCAAGTTGTCACACCCTCGAAATAACACATAAAAACCTAACATTCTTGACATGCATAGACATAAGAGAATAAAGCGTATTTTCCATTCATCAGAGTATTAAGTACAAAAGTATTACATGTTGACATCAAAAGTAAATGCCCTACGGGCTTACAACTTTCCAAGTCAACACTTGGTTACAACAAAAGAAGAGTTATAACTCTTTATACAAAATAAGCCATTGGCTTGATTTACATGCAATACAAAAAGGTAACAACAAAAGGGTCTTTCAACCTCTAAGCCTCCCAAGCTACGTCCTTGGAGGTGGCATATCACCTAAACCTGAAAATGATGTCCCATATAGGGTGAGCCAAAGCCCAGTAGAGATATACTAAATCAAATATGAGCAATAACTAAAACATTAGCATTTGATAAATGTTTAACTCATATAAACAACATACATCTCTTTCAAAACCAACCCATAATCATAATTATGTTTCAACCCCTTTTTCTATTTCATCATCCAAACCAATTCATAGATATGGTTCTCTATGTTCACCCAGACAGTTTATAATGAGACTAACTCATGTTAACAATACTTCGATTATGATCAATTAATATGAGACCACAACTCACATAATTAACACTTCAACACTTCCATTTCAAATGAGAGTACAACTCATATTATTAACACTTCAATTCATCTACGTTATGCAAACGCGATTAGGATTTCGGGACTTTCACCCTAGACACTTCGGCCAACTTAGTTATCAATGGAGTCCATCCCCTATCTCCTCCCAAACAGGTTTGAGAGTACATTCTCTATCTCCTCTCAAACCATGGAGTACATCCCTTATCTCCTCCCAAACAATATACATATACAATGTATTTAAACACTTATCATATACAATGATCAATTTATACACATATTCGATGTATTATTCCAACCGTCATATTCAATGACATATTCCAAGTGATTAGTTTCAGTTTTCTCTAATCAACATACAGTGTCTACAACAATCAAGACTATCCTCCACCGATAACCCAAGGCAATTATCTCTAAACAGATAGTAAATTTATCAAACAGATAAATAATAACATTTTCGGAGGTGAGTGATTTATTTATCCAACTACACCATTCAATCCCATAAATTCCCAATTTCATGATTTCCAACTCAATTTCATATTTTCCCAAATTAATTATTCCATAAAATTAGGGCATTTTCTCCCTTTTTCAAATAGCAACCCTAAGGCTCACTTTCATCAATTTAGCAACATTAATTCCATTTTCCAAGGTCTCACATACACATGAAGTTTAACAATTGCAAACCCCCTTTTATGTACTTTCAAAATAAACCCTAACCTTCCCAAAATTTCCATAATCCACCATTTATACAAAATGACCAAAGTCTATGTCAAAACTCATAAGAAGGAGTAGGGTATCCCTACCTCAAATGAAGAGACCCAATGGAGAAGATGAAGAAAATCTAAGATGCTCCAAACCCAAAGATTTTGGGATCAAAATGAAGACCACGCCAAGCTCTACCTTTCTTACAAAGGGACTAGGATAGAAACACACTAGAACTAGGTGTATTCTTAGAGAGAAGGTGTATAGGGAGAGAATAGCAGCCGGATGTAGGGTTTGTGTAAAGAAGATAATGAAAAAGTGAAGAAGAAGCTGCTGCTGCGAACTGATCTATTCGAGCCTCGCTCGAGCGAAGGAGTGGTCGCTCGAACGACCAGACACAAAGAAACCTCGCTCGAGCGCACAAAGCCCCGCTCGAGCAAGTAACACGAAGCTGCAGGTCTGCAACCCAGAAGCACGCTCGAGCGAAGAAAAGCTCGCTCGAGCGAAGAAATTCAAAACATACAGCTCGCTCGCTCGAGCGAAGGAAATCTCACTCGAGCCAAGAAACGCATCCTTCAAGTCCAAACTAGACGCAGGCGCACGCTTGAGCGAAGGACCTCTAGCTCGAGCGAAGAGACACACCAAACCAATCTCGCTCGAGTGAAGAAAAGCTCGCTCGAGCCAAGGCTGCGTCTGAAAAGAAAACCTGAAGACCCACAATACTCGCTCGAGCGTACAAACTCTCGCTCAAGCGAAGAAGCAAAGACAAATGGCTCGCTCGAGCGACAAAGTCCTGGCTCGAGCAAAGAGACCAAAAACTAAACAGCAACCATTTGTTCCAAAACACACCCAACCTGTTACAAACCTACCAAACACATCCTAAAACTCATATACAAGGAATTAAAGGACGGAAAGAGACATAAACAACAACATACATCTATGGAACCGAGTCCAGAATACAATAACCAATGGAGAGAAAATCGGGATCGCTATATATATTGTCATAACCAAAATAATAACCACAAGAAGTTATAATTAAATTATATCTAACACTATAATGCGTTATAACTAAAGACCACGAAGATCATAATTGCGACATATGATAGAAACTTTTTTTGCAATATGTTCTATAGAATTTCTCTACTAAAATATATCATTTCTATCTCAACTTATCTTCTTTTTTAATTTTTTAATCCACTTATAAAATAGTTATTCCCCAATATTTGTATAAAATTTAATCTCAAATCCTTTAATTTAAAATTCACATTTATCTAGATGAACTCTTAATATTTAAGTTGAGTAATATCTCATTCATGTTTATTATGAAAAAAAAAAATTTAATGTTGTCATTAATTTGTGCCCCTCTTCACTAAATTTCTGGTTACGCCACTGCATGCATGGTTAGATTGAGCGTTTCTTCTCTAATGCCAAATATCAAGTTGTTTTAAGTTTATTTCAAAGTTTTTAAAGAAATGCAACATTTTGGATTGCATATTAATCTTTTATATAATTGGTGATAGTACAAAAAACATTATTTTATTAATATAAAGGTTACTATTAAAGTGCATGCTAACATTTTGATGCATTGCATTATCATTTTTCTAATATAAAGTGTCATTTTCATAACCTTAAAGGGTCAATATCACTCTTCCTAATAACCATTGATTGTGATAATTGTAATGTTGTTAGCATGAATAAAATGATTATACAGACAAATTAATTAGCCATTGTTAGTCTTCAAAACTTTTCCCCTATGTTTGGTTTTGAGTTTTCAAATATACTATTTAAGTTCTTGAATGTTTTATTTTCTGTATTTTTGTGTCTTTATTTAGTGGACTTTTTTAATATTTTAATCAAAATTTCATTACTTTTTAAATGTACCTGACCTGGATGCACTTAAAAAGTAAAAATACTTATGAAAGAATCTTTAAGAAAATTACTAAAAATAAAAAATTACCCAAAAGAAATTAGTATATTTTTGTATTTTTTTAATTTCTCCACAAATATTTTATTTTTAGGTACATCTAAAAAATAAAACAAATATAACAAAAAAATGAAGAGTTTACTAAATAAATTGTATCTGAAAGCTTAAAACTAAACGGATTTGTTTTATCTTATTCATAGCTATTAATTTTGCTTCGAAATTTGTATACCTTGTGACCTTTATATGATTCGATAACTATGAGTTAAATAAGACAAAAAAATAATAATAAATAAACAAATCTTTTAGAGACAAAATGCTTAACCTATAATAAGGTCTTGTGAGGTTTTACATATTAATTTTCTTACAATGTAAAGTCCATTGTTTTCTTCAAGGCCCACAATGGAGATAAGGCAGGAGTTGGAGACTTTGGAGTCATTCATTAGACACCCATTAAAGGAAATAGTGTGAAGAACCATACTTGCTACTTTTGTATAAAATCTCACCGAGAGTTAATGGTTTTATGTCATTATTTTGTATTGTTCTTTAGTCCACGTGGCCCCCCACAAATTTTTCACGGTAATGCGTGGTCAATATGTGTTCATATTATAAGATAAGATGTCATAAATCAGTTGTTTTCTTAGAGCACATATTATTTGTTTCTTTTTTTTATTTTTTTACATATTGTCATGTCTTTAAAATTAAAAGTTAAAAATACACGAGATAAAAATGGTACATAGAGTATGACAGATGATCTTATGCTATTTTCTTCAGCTCACAAAAGAATAAAAGTAGGGAAATAAGAACGTAATATGTAGGTATTTGAATTGAGAGGTATTTTGGTTAACAAAATTAATAATAAGATTTTAATAATTAGAAAAAGATCTAAGAACAAAAATATATATATATTTTTTAATATTTATGTAGAAAAATCAAAGATATATTCAAAATTACAATAACTATATAGACATTAAGGCATTGTTTGCGAATGGTTTTTTTTTAGTGATTTTGATTTTTCTTTTAATAAAATGTGAGATAAAAAAATTAATATATTTAAGATGACTTTTTAATGTTTTTTTTGAATTTTTAGTACTTGTTAATTTTTTAACTTTTTAAATATTTTTTGACTTTAAATTAAAATAATATATCATCAAACGGGACCTAAGTTAATTAATAATACATTGAAATTGTTGGAGTAAAGCATCATCAACCAGGGCTGAAGTGAGTGATTGGATAGTGTTTAAGAGTTTGGTTTTATGACAGATAAGTCAATGAAAAATGCTTGGGAGCACTAATTAGTGCTCCCACTAATTAGGTGGCAGTGGGTCTCGCCATTAATGATGTGATGTTTTGGTCTAGGAGTTGTATTTTTTATTTTTTTTTTTACTTTTTTAATGCATTAGTGCTATTAGTGGTGATGTTTTTAGTGGGATGAATCATTGCTGTAAGTCAATTATGGAAGCTATAAATTTACCAACCACATTAATAAATAAATAAAAGCTTCTTTTTGTATTTTTTTTTTTTTTAAGATGAGGAATTTACATGTGACTTTTATAGATTGAAAAATAAATATGATAGAATATTTAGAGATATAATAATATGGTGGCTGTTGGAAAAAAAAAATGATATGATAAAATGGTATACTGATATGATAAAAGACATTATGAGAAGAGTTGTCACTACAATTAGATCATTTAGAAGAAAAACTATTGAATTTTAAATTACTATAGAATTGCATTAGGGAGCAATTTTGAGTACTTATTTATTTTCCTTAATTATTGATGAATTATTTTAAAACACATTCGGGATGAAGTCTCATGACATACGTTCGCAAATGATATTGTTCTACTAGATGAAATTGTAGGAAAAATACTTTCAAAAAAATCAATTTAATACAAATAAATAATAAAATAGAATACAAGAAATTTCTTACAAAAATTCTGTAAATTTAATACAAATTGTGACTAAGGCCAATGTTTGAACACTGTGCCTTTAAGACAGAATTTCGCCATCGTCTCTGGTGCTTGCGATTAATAGACGTATTGCCTCAAGGATACAACGATCACCTCACAAAGAAATTGCACAACTTTCTGTGAGTACAGCGGACCAATTTGTGACATGTACTCTCTATTATATACTCGACTAGACATAATGTATGAATCCTAAAACAAACCTTAACTATGCATTAATGCCACGGGATGGAATGGTATTTATAGAAGTACTCATGACCTTTAGAATGGTCATATCTCTTGGGTTCACACACTTTCATACAAATAGACACCATGAAGGATTGCATCATTTCATTCAAATGGAGTCAATTCCCATTTATTTCTAAAATTTTCTAACAATCCCCCACATGAATGAAATTGATGACACAATGCAAATGAAATGCTGACACTGACAAAGAGAGTACAAAATGAAAATATCCTACATCAAGATAGGTAACTTTTGGCCTTGAATTTCTTAGTGAAAGACTATTGGACTTACTAGCTAATCAGTAGAAATAATGTGTTGAACTGTTCAGCCGTTTATGTAAGCCAAGACAATAGAATTCACGCAAAATATCTCCTAATACATCTTGGTTCTTTTGGTTGTGCCCGTTTTGGCCTTGGAAAATTCTTGGTTTTCGTTAGTGCTTTAAAGAATTCAGCCTTATCAATTTTCGTAGAAGTGGCCCCTTCACACTCATATAGGTGATTCTTATTTCGAGTCTCTTAAATACCACTCTTGAAAGATACCCCTCTAGGTTTTTCAAGATATAAATAATCATTAAAAGCATAGCTTACCCTAAGTCCTCTAAATGCAACACATATTGTAGATATCACTCTCATCATAGGAATGGATAGGAGATAAACTCCTTTAGTGATTTCTGGTGAGTCATCCATAATTCAGTTGTCCCTTTGAACCTAAATCTTGGGATCTTCAGTCAATTAGGTTGGGTTGCCATTGTGGCGACTCGAAATTAATAGGCTTTAATCACATTTTCCTCGATGAACTTTCCTTCATTTGCTCTCAAGTCAAACTTTTTGTTTAACGACCACTATTTTCTATTTGACTTTCTTCTTTATATATCATTGAGTAGTTAGTGGATCCACTATATTGTCCTTAAGCAATATTCAAATCAGAGAACAAATGTCTTACGGTATTAAGTCTTTGAATAAATCGAAACGTACAATTACTCTATGTCACTCATATTTGTTAAATTCAAATAATAGAGATAGAGATGTTCCATATAGGAGTTAATGAAACCATTTTTGCTTCTTCTCCGACTTTGTCCTATAGAAAGAATTAAGATTCTTTATGGACCTACTATCACAATCGTTACTTCAGTAAAATCCTTCAAACACTCCCACATTTTAAGTATTCTAAGAAAAATTAATTTCCTATTAATACATCCCCACAATTCTGATATAAGTCAGAATATAACATCCATCACTTCTTGACTATCGCATGCTTGAGTAACAAAATTCTAAATCAAATTTATGAAATACAAAACCCAGAATAATTGGAATTAATCCTTAAAGAAAATCATATCCTCATAAGGATTGTGCCCAAAAACCAAACAATTCAAAACCTCATTTGATTGTATAAATTTTTACAATGCAATCAAGAAAAAATACGTGTACCTCCAAATTAAGATTCAAACTCTTAATATGAATTATGATTAGCAAACAACTCTGTTTCTCTCCCCCACATTTGTGATAATATATAAATTAGCACAAAATATAACTCATTTTTAGACAAGTGTTACTATCACAACTAATAACTTATGATTGATAGAATCATCGTTTTATTTATTCAAAACAAATATTTGTGACAAATGATAAATAAATTATCTAACCAAGAGTGAAACTCCCACATGAGTAACTATTTACTCTTCTTTTTATGGTTAATGCTTAGTGCAATAAATATCTATAAAACCTTGACATAAATATATAAATCAACTTTACTTCACAAGTGTCATAATAATTGATGATAACTTTTGTTACATTACTCGAAGTTACTTTAAAAATAACTTTCAAATTGATTATTAACAAAATAATAATTGTAGCGATCTCGGTTTCGACCCTTCTTTCATGTGTTTGTCACTTCGCTGAGTATGTCGAGGATCGAGCTGCCCGGTCAACTCGCGGGGGTCCAGGGGGCCTCGCCCCTTGGCGGGTCCGAGGGCAGCGCCCTGGCAAGGTTGAGGGGCAGCACTCCCGAAGCAAAAATGCAAAATGCTTTCAAAGTTGCTTGAGCTACACATGCGGAAAACAGGGGAGGCTTGTTTGGCTACTACAATAAATGCAGGTGCGGGAGTGCAAGTGCGGGAGAAGCGTCGCACGTGCGGTGTTAGGTGAGTCCAAAATTTTGGTCTTTTCTTCTCTTTAGGCTAAGTGTATCTCACCCTTGTTAGGTCTCTCTCTCTCTCTAAAAACCCTTTCCTCTCCATTCTCTCTACATTTCCCTACGCCAAATTGGATCAAAACCTTGAATTCTCAAGATCTATTAGAGTTCTGCCATAGGTTCTTCATCAAAGTTGGTTAACTTCTCGAGGGCTTTGTTGTGTGCGGTGAAGATCGAGTTTCAATACTGTTGATTTTTAGGATTTCATCTTTTTTTTTTTTCAAAACTTGAGGTAGACATTTTCTTAAAATTATATATATATATATATATATATATTTGCAAGATCTAGATGATTTTCGAAATCATCTTTTGATAGCTTTGAAAATTGATTGTTGATTCAAGAAGTTAAGCGATTTTGAAAGTGGGTTTGTCTCTTGTTTTTTTAAAATGATCTTATGGGTTTTGATCTTCGTTGATTGAAGAAAAAATGATTTTGGAAAGTTTTCTTTCAAAAGATTTGAGTTGTATAGTTTTTGTGAGAAAACCTAGAATTTGGAGATTTTTTTAAAAGAGACTGAAAATTCATGAATAATATTGTTATATTTATTTTGTATGTCAAAATAAATTGATGTTTGGAAAATTTCCTATTTATATTTATATAAATAATGAATTTCAGAGAATATGAGAATTGTTGTTCATTTTGAAAATTATTGTTCAAAACGTTAAAATAGTCTTGAAATGACTAATTGTTGAGGATACTTGAGAAGAGGGAATTGTGCTATTTCTTGGATGATGAATTGGAATAAAAGTATTTATATTCATCTTGTATTATTGGCATACCAATTCATTTGATTATATTAAACTTTGAAAGTTGATTTAAAAACTTGCATTGAGAAAAGAATGTTAAGAAACAAGTTTTCATGGAATGGTTTTGGAGTAAATACGTTGGTAAGTCTTGATAGGTGATGTAGATAATATTGAATAAGTTGGCTTAAAAATCCGGGGTGAAAAACCGAAAACTTGCGCGGATAGGTGTCGAGCCTTCTGGTTAATAACAGTAAAAATGACAAATTGGTAGTACTTGTATAATCTACTTGCAGACACCGACCTAGGGATTACTAGAGTCGTATTTACCGCTCTTGAAATGAATTGTTAAGTTTTGAAGAATTGAAATTGCATGACATCATTGAGCATGATGGTTTTCAAAGATAAAGATGTGATTTTCTTTCAAAAGGGCATAACATGGCATGTGCATTTCATCTCTAGAGACTTGTATAAAATGAATATACTTTGTTAAGGATTTCCAACTGGGCTTTATTCTCACCCTACGAGATTTTTGTGCAGGAAAAGATGTGGTGATGCCGCCTAACTAAAGGCAAGGAAATGTGTGTTGAGAGTACGAGACTCTCATTTTGCTGTGACTCTGTGTGTAAGCCAAGGGCTGTATATATGTGTGTGAGTTTGAATAACCGTTTTGTGTAACCAGGCTCAAGCCTTGGAAACTTGTAAACCCTTGGGGGTATTAATTTGTTTATTTACTTCTTGTTGGATTAATGTATTGTTACATGAAGAACTATTGTATCATGTAATGTAAGTTTGGAGATTTATATTCGGTTTTCCTTGACACAAAAGATTCCTCAATCTTCTTCCAATTAAACGACACCACTATTTAAACCATCATGTTTAAATTTCACAAATATCAGATTTTCTTGATGCCAACGATTGTCTTGACGATGCAACGATGCTACTTTCACATACACAAAATATATTATTCCACATAATAATATTTCATAACAAATTCATTAAAACAGTATCTATATCACCGTCATCATGAAGAGAGAGGGAAAAAAAAAGCACATGTCAAAATATATATGCCCATGTAATTATCAACAAAATTTTGATAACCAATCTACTAACATATTCAATTTATCATCTCGAATATCATAAATCAAGTAACAAATTATTCAATAGTTCAGCCATGAGATGACATTTAGATATACATACGTATTAAAAATATCACGAGAATGGCCAATATATGAAACACTTTAAATAATAATGTATTTGTAACGCCCCAAAAATTTTGGCAAGGTATATCTATTTATGCTACAAAACCCACCTGATAGACAAATACATATATATAGCTAACTATTCCTTACATCCATTTCCATTAAATCCTAAATGCCAAATACATACTATTCACATCTCAATACCCCAGTTCCAATCACAAGTATACATTTTACAACAAGTATGAAATGGAAGCCGAACAGATAATAAGTGCCCTACAAGCTTACAAATTTATCCAAGAACATTCTTGGTTACACAAAATGGAGTTTCAACTCAACGCAAACATAGCCCTGGGCTTACATTCAACAAATAAAAATAAAACAAAAATGAAGTCTCAGCTCCGAGTCCTCCCAAATCAATGCCTTGGCGGAGGCATAGCACCTGTACCTGAAATAGTTTCCTTTATAGGGTGAGCCACAGCCCAGTAGAGATATACTACACAAAATATAAACCATGACAAGACTAAAGAGAAGTATGCTCATGCCATGCTCATGATAAAATAATTTATCTCTCTTTTAATAAAGCATGCAATGCTAAGATACAATAACAAATATAAAACCATTTCCATTTTAAACCATATCTATTACATGAATAGAGACTCTGCGAATCTCTAGGTGGGTGTCTACAAGTAAGCCTTAATGTACTACCACTGTCATTTTTACCAGTAAACTGAAAGGCTCGACGCCTAACCGCGCGGTTGTACACCCCCTACCTAGATTCACCAAGTATTCATCTTTTCACAAACAAATACATTTCCAAACATTTCTCAAAAGCAAATACATTTCCAATGAAATGAATTGAATGCAATGTCCAAAGCAACAAATAAAGAATGTGGTTCAATTTACCTAAGTCTCATGCATTTCTACAACAATCATAGCTATCCTCCACCGATGGCCCAAAACAAATATTTCTAAACAGATATTTAAACAATTAAATTTCAAAAATTTCGATAAATACAATTTATTCCACATCTCATCAAATATGAACAACTATACTAGTTTTCATATCATAATCACGTCCAGTAACCTCTCAAGATCCATTTCTAACCGTGTCGGTTTTATTCCAACAGATACATTAAGCAAAATATTACCGTTAATGCCCAAAAAAACATCATTTTCTTTCCAAACTCATTTTCCAAGCATTATTCAACTATGACATCTTATTTTGATCAAAAGCCCCAAAAGTTAAACATAATTCCTTTGTTTTCTTTAAAAATGCTCTTTTGGTCGCAAACCAGTAAAAATTTCAAAACCGATTGAGTCGAAGTCCATTTTTGTTCAAATTTAAAACATAGCTCTTTCATAACCTTACAAACATATTCCAAGTTTACACTTTCGCAATTTTGGTATCAACTTTTTATTTTTCTCAAATTTCCCTTTTAAGCAAATAAATCACAAATTTTTTAAAAATTCTAATTAAATTATATACAACTCTAAATTCCATATAATCAAGTAAAAGTGCATAAAGAAGTGTAGGAAAAATCCCTACCTCAAGCTTCACTTCATAGCCCATTTTGTCAATTATCTCCTTCACAATTTGATACATGGTAGGCCAGCAATTTGGACATTGCGTATGGCAGCCATAAGCAGTACACTTGGCATATCCAAAACAATTATAGGGAGGAGAAGACCCGTCCCATCTTCCATCTTCAGTACGATAGCAGGATGTAGAGCATAGTCAGGCAGATGCCCACTCTGCGGGTTATTATGAACACATCTTAAATTCCTACCATCTCTCATCTTAATTATGAAACACTCTTCACCTCAAATTTAGGACACCTGCTTCAACTATACTAGAGTTGACACACATTAATCCTAGTACCATTGACTCTTTTGATTCCCCAAAATCCACTTCTAAGTATTTTTGCCTTTGTCAAGGGACCATTAACAAGCAGAGGGTGAACCCCAGTTTGTTTTGCTCGGACAGCAGGGCAAATGACCGGTTCTTGCAGAGAACCCATCTCACATCCTTAAGACCTAAAAAGGCTCAAAGTGCTCTACAAGATTGCAACTTCACAATCTTCAAAAGGATCAAGAGGTTTCACCTACTGATCGTTTCTCTACACACAAACAGACCTCGAAATTTTCGATATTTTCCCTATAATTTTCTCTCAAGGGTCATAGAATCAAGAGCTCAAAACCTAAATATGATCTTGTTCGAAAGCGTTAAACCTATATTTGCCAATTATGAGATCGTTTTTTTTTTTTTTTTTGATCGATCTACTTTAAAAAAAATAAAAAATAAAAAAAAACAGACACTGAGATTGTTGGATTGTTTGAGAAATTGTGTGAGAAAGCAAGGGATAAGAGATTCTCACATGGAGAGAGAGAGAACCCGTGTGCATTGATGTATTTTTTTTTTTTTTAGCTCCAAGCAATGTTGTCCCTCTCCCCATGTGCCTTCTGTGTGTGTAAATGTGTCTTTTTTTATAAAAATATATTTTTCTTCCCATGCTTGAACCCCAGTCCAGCACTCACTTCTCTCTTTTGTAAAGAAATATCATCCACCATCCTACTGGCCATGCATGCTCCCTTTATATTTGTATTCCATCACACAAAAACAAAAAAAAAAAACAATATCATCCTATCTTCCACCACAGAAATCATCATCAGAATATATTCCCTTCCTTTAATTTATTTTATTTTTTTATTATATATATATATATATTTTGAGTCATTATAGTTTCTAAATCAAAATACAAATTGAATTAAAATACAGGCACCCATTTTGATAAAATATTCAAAATCTAACTTAAAAGATTCCAACAAATCTAATAAGCGTGAACACATAAAACCTAATTGTAATTCATAAAGCCCAGAAAGCATAAAATACAAAATCTATTAAAAGTGAATGTAACAAATTCGAAAAAATAAGAAAAGCCAAATAGACAATCATTACCCATACATCAATGCTCTCTACACACAATGAATTGCACCTTTTCACTAAAATGATGTTAACATATAGACAAAGAAATAAAGTTAGACAATATGTGAAATAAACCACCTCTAACAATAAATCTGTATAACCATACGTGAAATAGATAATACTAATTCAATTCAAGAAATAAAAAAATATGTTGTACAGAAACGTATCAGAAATTCTATAAATAACAAATAACAACAAAAACAAAATCAGATTTAGTCTAAAATAAATTGTTTAACCATAACTACGGAAATACATATAACTGGATCAATATATATAATCCATATTAATTCACTATAATGTTCGATAAATCCCAAGTGATTTAACAGATGATAGAAAACATAAGGCAAATAACTTATGAGATGTACATGCACTGTGGCATACAAGAAGAAATGATTTTAAGAACTGTGAAGAACAATTGAATGCAAGAGAAATTGAATTCAATGTACAAAATATAATTTAAGAATTACAGAAAAGTATTACAAACAATTATGTTCAAACAAATAATTTGATTATATCAAATAATCTGAAATTTGTATAATATAATTATACAGATTAAATATTCTAAAAAATAATAACAAATAATATGTAACACTCATTGTAAAAAAAACAGTATAATGCAAAAGATAAACAAGTACTAGTATTCTACTGAAACACAATTTCGGGTTAAAATTATGAACGTTAATGGATTCTATTACTCATGAATAATAACAGGAACCACATTTTGCAGGAAATCAAGTTTGTAAAAAAATTATTTTAACCGAAAAGAATTAATCTATATCACTATAGATAGAAATTCTGCCTTAAAATTGTAAGAAAAATATTTTTGAAAAAATCAATTTAATGCAAATAAATAATAAAATAGAACACAAGAAATTTCTTACAGAAATTCTGTAAATTGAATACAGATTATGACCAAGGCCAGTGTTTAAACACTGTGTCTTTAAGATAGAATTTCGCCCTCGCCTCTGGTACTTGCGATTAATAGATTTCCTGCCTTTATGATACAATGATCACCCCACACAAAAATTACACAACTTTATGGGTGTGTTTGATTGGACGGACTGAAAAATGGGGGATTAGAATCTATCGGACTTGAGTCCTGAGACTGTGAATCCCCTGGACAATTTGGTCGGATTGGATATGTATCCTGTGTTTGTTTTTTGATGGGATTAGATGTCTGGATAGGACTATTTTCAGTGAATCCAACGTTTGGTTGGACGGACTGGATAGGATAAATGAACAAAAGACTATTTTACCCTTTTTCAATTGTTTACTAAGTAATAGCAATATTAAACATATCTTTAATATTTTAATTATTTTTAATTAAATAAATTCGTTTTTTTAAATAAAATAAATAAATAAATAAAATATCAATAAAATTTGTTTTAAATCATTACTGTATAACAAATCATTATTTTTTTTACATGCAAAACTTTACTGTGTTTGTTTATTTACACAATTAAATAAATTTATTTTTTTACACAATTAAATAAATAAATAACCACTAAATTTGATTTAATAAAATACTGTATAACCTGTATAAAAAATTTATATTATTTTTTTAATTAAAATTTTAAATAAATTTTAAATAAAACACATATTAAAATTTAAATAATGAAATTAAATAAATTATAAACAAAATTTTAAAATAAAACATCAATAAAATATCTATAAAAAATTATTTTTAAAATTTAAATAAATAAAACATCAATAAAAAGTTAAATAAAATTATTTTATTTTTAAATTGAGACATTTAAATTTTATTGAATTTTATTAAATATAATACATAATTAAATAGTATAGGGTCAAAATGGTCATTTTCGCATCTAATCCCAACAGTGAATAGTCCCCCACATTCTATCTCAACCCCCCTTAGGACACAATAGTCCCCCATATGGGGGACATGGAGTCCGGCCGGACTCCATGTCCGGCAGACTAAAAAAAAATCAAACGGCGGATAAGGAACACTATTTGGATTGTAATCCAAATAGTGGATAGTCCCCCCCTTCAATCCCCCCAATCAAACACGCCCTATGTGTGTACAGCAAATCAATTTATGCCATGCACTCTTTATTATATATTCAACTAGACATAATGTACAAATCCTAAAACAAACCTTAACTATGTGTCAATGCCATGGGATGAGATGGTATTTATAAAGTATTCGTGACCTTTAGAATGGTCATATCTCTTAGGTTCACACCCTTTTATACAAATAGACACCATGAAAAATTGTATCATTTCATTCAAATGGAGTCAATTCTCATTCACTTCTAAAATTTTCCAATAGAAACTAACAAAAAAACTAAATTACAAATATAAAGAGAAACCATCGAATCAAAATAATTTAAAATGAACATAAATAAAATTGAATATATGGAATATTATTTTAGTAACAAAAGAAGTAAAAATAATGGGAAAATGAAATTAAAAATCAAGAAATAGCAAATAGTGAATATTTTTGTTGCTTAGGTTTGATTATTAAGGATGGAAAGGTGAAGATGATATGATCCATAGAATTAAAATAAGTTGACTCAACTAGAGAAATGCTTTTGATATATCATGTAATGGACAAACACCAATAAAACTGTAAAATTCTATTTAATAACTATAAACAACTTGAACATAAACCAAATGCAATTGAGATAAGGATAATTAAATAAATATGTGGTAATAAGATTAAGAAAGACAATTAAGAAGTGAAAATATTTGTGAAATGATAATGGCACTATTTGAAGTGAAGTTAAAAAAGAACATTTCAGGATAATTTGATCGTATACAACAAAGATTTGTTAAGATAGTAGTCAAAAAGAGTGATATGATTATTGAAAAATTAAAATATTAAGAAGAGAAAAAGATTTAAATTGACATGAGATGTAGTAAAAAAATAAATTTATTTAATTTAATTAAAGTATATAATCTTTTGACATAATAAAAATATATATTATATGTATGCATGTATATTGGGTGGATATATATGCTGATTCCATCATTCTTTTGGTAAATCTTTGGCAGCCCCAATAGAGAGCTTCATTTATTGAACTCTGACATGTACAGCAACACTGTTGTTAGTGTTTGATTTGTAGTTTATAACCTTTACACCCAACATGGAAAATTTAGGCAGGCTCAAATATATGGTTGCCATAACAAAGTCATGTGAGAGACACATATCAACACTACGATGTATTCAGAAAAGCTATTTAAATTTACAATTTACATCTCATTTCAAAATAAATTTTGAGATAATTTTTCATAGACATCATATTTTCAAGACTAACCAAGGACAATTTAGTCACATGTTAAAATGATTGAAAAATCAATTAAAATTGTATATCATCATAGTAGTTTTCAATGGTTGTAACATATGACTATTTGATATGCTCCCACCTATATATTTCTGTTCAAGTGATTTTAAAAAAAAATTGAGTTCAAGGTATTCAAATGATTTAAAATTATATATTTTTTCACAAATGATTTTTTTTTTATCATATAACTTTTGGCTCCCTCCTAAATGAAATCCTGACTTTGCCCTTGATTAGTGTAGTGGCTAAAGCTCATATACCTTATTAAGAAGTTATGGCTTCAACATCCCCCCCCCCCCCCCCTTCCCTCCAATGTACCAAAAAATATGAGTCCAATTACACTCTGCTTGTTTTCAAAAATTATGTATTTTATGACATTTGATAAGACAGAAAAGGAAGTCAACAAAAAGCCATGTAACTCCACCCTATAGGCTACCACTATCACATGTTACATGAACTTGGGTATGGGTGTCGGGTACTGAGTGCTCGGTGCGGGTATGTATCTAGATGTTGGGGTCATTAAACCATAAATTTAAAGGTATGTGGACTCGACAAAAAAATTTCCTATTTTTATACTTTGAATCAAGTATGTGAGATAAATTAGTGTTTTGGAAGGTAGAAATCTTCTCCACAAGAAAAGTGAGATAAAGTACCCCTTTCTTTTCTCTGCAAAGATAAACCAATTCTTCAGTGATCACTCCCGACCAGAGACGGTCGGGAGGACCCTCCGATGATCAAATTAGAATTCTGATCAGCCATATAGTATTTTGTTAAAGAGGGAGTTTTAGTTACCTTTTTTGTTGTGCCCACTTGCTTTTCGTTATTCCTCCTTTTATAGTATTATTATCTTGGGTTTTGGCCGTTGGATTAACATCATAATCTAAGGGCTTTGTCTGCTATCAGACTTTGGTCGGGCAAGTGACCAGGTTGTCTTGATCCTTTACTGTCGGATCATCTTGCTGTGGGTGACTTATATTAGTTTAGATGTTAGCTAGTGGCCAACTTCCAAATGCTTCGTCCGTCTGATTAAGATCATCGGATGGTTGTGTCATTTGGGTGGGCTGGCCCTACGTCCTTATCTCTGATAATTGTTGTCCTTACCGTTGATTAAGAATGGATCTAAGGGCTTTCCTATATTCTGCAAATCTCCTTCTAGAATGTGATTTTATTTAGGCTTCAGTTATGTGATATTGTCCCCTTATTTGATGGACCTTTTGATGGTCTGGGCTTTTCCCTTGGGCCATCCTACTTGGTTGGGCTTGGGTTTTGGCCAACGTTTTATCCTTCCACAAGTGCTATATGTAACTTATAATATAAAAAAGACATTTATAGCAATTATATAATAATATGCATATATAATAATAGTTTTATATACAATTATATAAGAAGTATTTGTTGAAATATATCCAACACATATCCCATACACTTGTTTGAGTATCGAGTGTCCGACACAAATATTTGATTTATTTTTAAAAGTCCACGTAACATAAATCACAAGTGCCATTTCTTGTCGCCACTGTCACAACACCATCACTATTAAAATCACTAGCATATCAGTTTTAGAATTGCAACTAAACATAGAAAACATTTTTTTGTAAAAGCCTTTTTTCCACGCAAAAAAAAAAAAAAATTATATAGAAAACTCTTTTTCACTACAATAAACGGAGTCCAAGTATTTTTCACTAAAACAAATGATGCAAAATTATGATTTGACCAATTCGAAATTTCTAATGTTAGAAATAAGATCTAAAAAAATTTGATATAATACTCCACTTATTACTACTTTTTTTTTCCCTCTCTTTCTATCCCAAGTCTTTTTCTACACTAGACTAAGTCAATGAAAAGAGGATGGATGGAGGGTAGTCACTGTCGAAGAATGTCATAAACAAACAAAGAAAAATTTATTTTCACAAATATATATAACAATGATAATTTTGTGAATAAAAGTACTTTATTGATATTTAGTTCTAAAGTGAAATGTTCTTGTTAAATACATCATTATGTACAAAAATCCTATATAAATTTTCTTGGATAGTAAGTTCAAAAACAAATATATGAAAAACTCTATGAGTTTAAATTTTAATATAGTAAAGTTTTTTATCATTAATAGTTGTATGCTCATGAAATCACAAAATGGAGCGTGGATAGGTGTGTGAATTGGGTGGTGTTGCGAAATCAATAATGGTCAGTTAGAGCAAAAAGCACTATCAATCCTCCATCAATTTACAATGACGTGTATACCATTTTTGGGTAAATATTTTCAGTACTATATATTGATATAGATGTTTTGAATTGGTGGCCATATTGAATTGATATCGCATGAACACGTGTGTACCAACAAGTCCTTGTTGCCATCAATTTTTGCTGCCACTTATCTTCTATCTTCTCCTGGGCAAGATTGGAATGTTAGACCTACCCACAAAGTACATACAAATTAAGTGGAATATTAACACATTGGTCGAAAATGACTTTGAATTTAAGTTTTTGGACATGTTTCGATTTTTAATGGTGAGTTCTATCTAAGAATTTGTATTATTTGATATAGGGGTGAGTTACTATATGAAAATAGGGTCAAATGTAACTGTTGTAATTTGAGTCATAATTATATATTGAGAACGGAATCAAACACAACTGATACAATTATAAGATTGAGAGGATTACGTTCAAGTTGCAGAGAAAATATTCTATAAGTTAGAATAAGGTCTCATTTGAGAACATATTATTTTAGTAATTTTTTTACTTTTACGAAAAGAAATGTAAAAAGGTAGAGAGTGTGATATTATAATTTATAGTGATTTTTTAATTTTTTTTAATTAAAATGTATAATTAATAAACAAGACCTAAAAAATTTTCTAGCAATGTTAATTAATATATCGGCACTGCTACGTAGCTCGAAAATCAAATGGCTCGAATGGCTCGAAATCCCAAAACGACGTCGTTTTAGGGTGTTTTTTGATTCTCTTACCGGTAAGATAATATTTTTGAGCCATTTGAGCTCTACACATTCGAGCTCTCACGCATTTTCCTTAATATATATATTCAAAATGTACGTTCCTAAACTCTTTCCGACAGTGCTCTATATACCTTTTTTTTTTTTTTTGTTTTGGGTGAATGAGTGCTCTATATGCCTCTACTTTACTTTACTTCAAACTATTATTTTTATTTAAATAAAAATATATGAAAATAAAGGATAAGACGATGGGATGCAAGAGAGTTAAATTATTTTTTTATACAATAGCAAGTTATATTTGGCTAGTCGCTACAATATTTTCATGAAATCACTGCCCATTTTAGCTAAAAACATAATATTGTTGGAGACGGCATAGAAATGTCTCTAATTTATAATTATTTTTTATTAAATTTGAATTTGATAAAAAAAATATTTAAAAAATTATCTCCATTTTATTTAGGAGTGAGCAACAGATATATCGATCTGTCCAAACCGACCGAACTGAATCAATCCGTCGCATTTTGAATGGATACGTGATGACGAGCAGATGGTTGCGGATTGATTTTTTTCAATCCGCCTAGTTTTAGACGGATGGCGGATTTGAGGTTTTCTTGACCGCAACCGAACCGCCAAACCGCGAGCACCCCCTATAGTAATTTATAAAATTTTGTGTTTTCAATTTGTTTAGATATTCTATTTATGTTTTTAATTGAAAAAGAGTTTAAATATTCTGTTGAATATATTTAGTTGAAAAAGAGTTTTCAACTTGAATATATTTTTTGAACTGAAAAAAATAAATGTATTATTTATCTATATTTTTTGGTTTGTAAATCTACCTCTAAAAATAATAAATAAAAAAGATGGTATATGCTGATTGGTTTTTGTTTTCAAAAACAGATATAGATGTAACAATACAGAGGCATATAATCTCTACTACTTCTTTGTTCATGACTTTGATGGTTTGAATTGTTTTTATATTTTAAGAACCACAGATTGTAATACTTTATGTAGATGATGCATGCTGTGATTATAATATGTGGATGAGGCATGCAGTGATTGTGATATTCTAAAGTTTCAAATTTTCTTTCTTTGGATGAGGCATACAGTGATTGTAATACTTTTTTAAGTCATTGATTGCAATACTTTCATCTTCTTCTTTTTTTTTGAGAAAATGCACAGGTTAAATTATGTTAAAAATTTATAAAATTTTAAACCGCCAAATCGATTCGCATCCATCCGCCAATCTACTCAATCCACATCTGCCGGATTAACGGACAGATGCGGATTGATTTTCTCCAATCCGCCAATCTGGCGAACGGATGGCGGATTGAGAGTTTCGTGGCCACAACTGACCCCACCCATCCCTAATTTCATTCATCAAATCAAGAGAGAACCATATGATGAAATTGAGAATTCATCAAACTGTAATTTGATGAAAATTTAAAAAGATGAAATATTGAAAATAATTTTCTTTTATCAAATTTGATAAAAAGAGAAATTTGGAATAAGAGATGAATTTAAAAAAAAAAAAATTGATGAAAAAGTTAGGATGATTCTTATTAAATCAAACTTTTTTTACTTAAATTTAAAATTAAATTAGATGAAAAAATTGATGATCGGGAAATGCTCTGAGATATTCTTAGTTTTGACCTTGAATATAATCTCCGGGCCATTCTATTTGAACCCAAAACTTATCTCAGTACGTCCAATTCACACTTTAAAATTTTAATTCCTATTATACTCTAATGTGAATTTACTAATAAGGACAACACATATTAAATATTAAAATAAATATTATTTTTTTCTCATGGTACACTTTAATCAATTATACATATTATTTCTATTCAAATCTCTTTATCTTTTTTCCCAAGTTTTAATTATTTTCTATTTTTCTTCTTCTTCACTTCAAAACTCTATTCCACCCCACCAAAATTCACCATTATCATCAATACCATTGTTTTTAATTATGTTGTTAATTGCAAATAGAAGAAAGTTTGAACAAAATCAAATAATGGATGAGAGTAATAATCAAAGCATTTTTTGAAACAATTCATCGAAGAGAAGGTAAGTATTCACATGAATATCAAAATACAATTATTGATTTCTGTATTATTTTTTACATAAAAGTGAATATTCAGCATGTTTTTCATTATTATTGTTTGGACTTTCAGAACCGAATAATTTCACTTTGTTCGGTTCTGAAAGTCCGAATAATAATGACGAAAAACAGGCTGCATATTCGTCATCCTCTTTCGCCGATGTTTTTTCGCTGGTGTCAGGTTTCCTAATCATATTCCATATATGTACATGAACAAAAAAAAGGTTTTTCAAAAGTAATTTGAACTTTTTATTTTGGTGTACCTCAAAAGGGTAATTTCAAATAAAGAAGAAAAAAAAAAAAAGGAGATGTACTAAGAATTGTAGCCCTAAAAAATAATTTAATAGGCGTACTAAAAAATTGGATTCACATAAATATTTTTTGAGTGTATATATAATTTCCCATAATCTCCTAATGAGTTTATAAAAAAACACAAGCTCAAAGACTAAATGAATGAGGTATGGGCTGTCTGTGCAATACGTTCAACAATTGGATCATTACAAAACAAAAACTTGTGGTTTTGTGCAATTTACTAAAACTATGGAATTAATATAGGTTTTATTGGAATTAAGATAAATTAGTGCTTTGGGCTTGGCTCATAAAATTTACAAAACTTACAGACCCAAAAAGAGAAATAAATAAATAATAATCAAACAGGCCTTTGCCTGGTGGGCATTAGGTCTAGTGGCTCGGTGTCACAATCCAAACCCGTCCCTATAGGTTTAGCGTTATGACCGGCCAATAATCCGTGATTACCAAAGGCCTGCTTAGCAGTAATACAATAATAGGGGCTGGCGGAAGCTTGTAAATAATAAAATATAATGTCCAATGAGCTGTGAGGACTTAAATGTAACAAAACGACTTTCATATATGTATTTACACATCGGTCCAAGCATCAAGCTTGTGTATAAAAACACAACATAATTAGGGATTAAATCCCATTAACAAAACCAGTCTTAACTTCAGACTATGATTACATTCAGAACTAGTCTCAGTAACGTTCAAAATAAAAAGGTGAACTCTAAACCACCCATGAAGCCTTGAAGCTTGTCTCAGTAAAAACCTCAAAGTGAGGCACATAAGTTGGCTTGACAAAATAGAGTTTAGGTTGACGCCAATAAGTCCGCTCTTGCACTTGATCACCTACATATAAAACAATGAGTTAGAGCCCAATGAATAACAACTGTGTAAAGGGGTTATGAATGATGTCCTTACAGTCTTTGAAACAATTGATTAGCATTAGAACATTTTCAATCAATATCATTTGTCAATCAATTATTCAATTCGATCCATCATATTCATTAGGTCATACGCGGTACATCCAATAGCAACAATACATTAGGTCTTAAAAGACCGAACAATCAATTGATGGCCATCATACAATAACAATAATTCTAAGATTTGGAACTGACAGAGATCTCTGCAACAATAACGATATCAATAACAATAATACGCTATAGATGCCACGAATACAATTCAAAATAGGATCGTCATTCAATCGATAAAAAGTATCATTTCAGAAAGCAATATGATTTATCAATCTGAAAATAAATACAATTGAACATATCTTTACAACATTATTACTCATAGTTGGCTCCTTGAAACACGTAATCACAGTGCGGCGTCTGACCTACACAAAACACATTCAAGCACAATACCTCAAAGCATGTTCAATTCATTCAGTCGGTTCTTAAACCTATTCAGTCCATTTGGTGCTTCACTACAACAAATTTGGGATTTAAAGACGAAACAAATTTGTCCCAAAATGTATATATTTCGTCACCCAAACTATTTACGACGAACATTTTTCGTCACCCGTTTTGTCTCCAAAGGGTCGTCGCTAAAGGGTCTTAGAGACGAAAAAAAAAATTCGTCATTGAAAATGATAAATTTGTGACGAATTTTTTTGTCTCCAATACACTTTGTTGGGAGCATACTTGTAAGTAATTAGCGACAAAATATTTTGTCATTAAAGAAGAAATTAGAGACAAAAGTATTTCGTCATAAATATAAGAAATAGAGACGAAATAATCTTGTCACGTTTAATATAAACGAAGACGAAATTTTTTTGTCAAAGAAGCTACCAATAGAGACAAAAGAAAATTCATCATTAAAAATGTTAAATTTGTGACGAATTTTTTTGTCACCAATACACTCTGTTGGGAACATACTTGCAAGTAATTAGCGACAAAATATTTTGTCATTAAAGAAGAAATTAGAGACAAAAGTATTTTGTCATAAATATAAGAAATAGAGACGAAATAATTTTGTCACGTTTAATATAAACGAAGACAAAAAAAATTTGTCAAAGAAGCTACCAATAGAGACAAAAACAAATTCATCATTAAAAATGATAAATTTGTGACGAATTTTTTTTGTCTCCAATACACTCTGTTGGGAACATACTTATAAGTAATTAGCGACAAAATATTTTGTCATTAAAGGAGAAATTAGAGACAAAAGTATTTTGTCATAAATATAAGAAATGGAGACAAAATAATTTTGTCACGTTTAATATAAACGAAGACGAAAATTTTTTGTCAAAGAAGCTACCAATAGAGATAAAAACAAATTCATCATTAAAAATGATGAAATAATGTCAAAAAAAATTCGTCACACATTGAGGGTAATAGTGACAAAATGTGACAATATTTTTTGTCATGACAAATTCATTTAGCGACGAAATAAAGAATTTATGACAAAATTAATCATCCACCTATGCCAAATAAGAGACAAAAAAACCTTCTTTAGGGATGAAAAATTTTGTCAATAATTTCATAATATTTTTTTCCACATTATATACCTATTTTATCAAAATCTAAATTTTAGTTCAACAAATATGACCCTGTTCATGTTGAAACCTGTTGAATATAACAATTCCATCACAACTTAATCTAACCTGTTATCAACACATTTACGAATTAACAAAATGAAAATATCCATTCATCATTACAAATAATTTCATCCTGATATAATAAAATAGTGAAATATCCACAAAATATCCAAAAGTTATAGCTTGTTCAATTCCACCAAAAATCCAACAATAACTAGTGTAACTCCAAAAAGTATGTGTATCCTTATCAAACAAAAATGAACATTCAAACAAATTACATCATTGTTGCACGTCAAAAATGCCACCCCAATCCAATCTGCAAAAAAATAAATTAAAAGTTTTAGTAATTAATCAATTATACAAAAGATTAAAAACATTAGTAACTCATCAATTTACAATTAGATCAATTATACAATTTATCCCTGTAACAGACTTTTTTTTAGATTATGAGAACAAAAAATTAATTTTAAGGCTAATTCACAAATGGTGCATCCCATTAATGTGCCGTAAGTTCATACAACTTATATTGGTCCCTCCTAAGGTGTTTCTATTGGTTCTTGTACAAATCTATAATTGTGTGATAATTTAGCATTTCGACAGCCTTTTTTCAAGCTTTAAGTATAGAGAAAAAAATATATTTTTTAGACTAATTCACAATTTATACATCATGTGCACCTGTACAAATTGGATGTCATATGCATGTTTCCATTACTTCCTAATTCTTCAAACATGTATTCTTTTATAAAATTTGTTATATTAAAGTTAATATACTTTACCAAGAAGTATGTCCACTTGTGGATGAGTCCCCTCCACTTCCAAAGTGTCCAGTGAATCCTTTGGTCCTCAAAAAGTTGACAACATCAGCCATTATCTCCCCTTGCTTCTTCTTACCCTCTTCAAGATCTTCTATTTTATTGTTCTGCATTTGTATTTGTTCCTTTTGTGTCTCTATTTGCATCTCAAGGCGCTTCACATAATCATTTGTTTCAGCATATATGGTAGTGGCTCTCCTAATAGAGGATGAAGGTCTCATGCCAAGTCCCTTCACATAGCCAGACCTTGGCTTTAGGACTTTGATTGATAGCTCTTCTGCAGCCAAAGGGGTTGATCCTGGCTGTGAGAGGTGATCAGCCTGTGTCTGTATCATATTTTCCTATCAAATATAAAAAAAATTAAATAATTATTAGAAAATTAAATAAGATTATAACAAATAGTATTCTAAAATTTTGTTAATAAAAATTGCAATATATACTCACATAATTACACTGAGCTTGAGATGAGATCCACTCATGTGTTTTCTCATTATAGTGAGTTTCCTTGTACAACTCTGCTAGATCAGGTAGCATCTTCTTTTCTCGTGCCTAATTTGATAGACCAAATATTCAATAAATAAAGCTAAGAATCTAATATAATTCTGAAAGTGCAAGGATACGTACCAGTTTTTCTACTCTAACAGGGATTGACCTAGAACCACACCTATGTTTTGTATACATCCTTTCTCTGTTCGCGATGTTGGCCTTTGATTGTTCCTATAAGGAAGAATGACCAATATAACAATGAAATGTATCATTAGTAAGACAAATATGTTGGCTTTTGATTGTTCCTATAAGGAATAATGAACCAATATAACAATGAAATGTATCACTAGTAAAACAAATTTAATGGTTGATAATAAAGAAATTGCATTGTTCCTCTCTATCATTTTCCTATATATCATTTCAACTTAAAAGATATTTCAAATTATTCACTAGTTTCATTCAATTCTGTGAAAAATAGATTAGAGGACTTGTTGAGATTTCATCATAAGATGGTTTTTCTGGGTGAAAAAAGAAAAACGAGTAATTTACACCGTTCACAAATAGGGGGCATATAAGCATGGGCAAGATAGATTGTGAAAAAATCCATTTACATTTCACAAGATATGGAACAATTACTGATACCAAACTCATAACCCTTTCTTTCTTCCGCAACTCTATCAAATCTAAAGTTCTGTCTCAATACTCTATATTAGTTACTTAGCTAGTTGCTTACCATTATCATGAAACTTCAGACCAAACCCAAGAACAAACAGAAAATTAATACAATCATAGAAACTGAAATCTTAGTTCTTTAGTCTATGATGTGAAAGATGCACTTTAAGGAACCATAAATTAATCTCCTATTATGCGAGCCTTCCAATCCATGTTTAATAGTTTCCCTTTCTCATTTTTCCACTTATTTGGTTTTTATTATGTTCCACTTACATGCCTAGAAGATAAAGGGAAAAGAATACATATGGAATTTCACGGCAAATTGATTGTATTCTTTCTAGTTGTTTTAGAATCTCTCCCTATTCTAATCAAATTCTTTCTTCGCTAATATAATAAAAAAGATGAAAATGTTACCAGAAATTCTTTAGTGTTCCACTTTTTATCAATAAGATCTATCCACTTGGTAGGATCGACATTCTTTGGTGGGTGGTTTCTTGCATACTCCTCCCCTTTAGCCTCCTTCAGCTCCATGAATTGTTTGTGCAGCCTATAGGTATGGTTACTCAATCTCCGACCAAATTTTGTGTTCATTGCCTTCTCTATATCAACAGGGTCTCCTTGTAAATCAAATTGATCCTGCAAAAAATAGATAAGTCATAGATAATTCTTATAAAAAATAAAATAATTACAATAAATAATTAAGATTTCTAACCTATTATAAAAATGAGTAAAATCTCCTATAAGTAGACAACGAACTTACATTCAAGCGTTGAAACATCGCCTCCTTAATGGAGGCATCAACATACTTCCACCTACGAACACTTGGATTTGGTAAACGAGTTCGCACTTCTACACCAATCTTTGAGGCTAGTTTTGAGGCAAAGTCCCCTACCGGTGCACGAAATTCTGGAGGGATAGGCACGCTAAGCTTTCCATCTTTATCAACAAGGCCTTGAACCTCTTTGCCTCGAGTCGGGCCACGAGCACGCTTAGCAGCTGATATTGTGAAGCCATAATATTGAAATAGTATGTGAACAAATTTAATTAAGATCTCAAATCAATGTAAATAAAGAGTGTGTCTTACCAATAGTATTACCAGCAGTCACCTCAAGTTGAGGCTCCACATTGAGAGGTGGTGGCGGATTGCTAGTCACCTCAGGACGTGAAGAGGTATCCCCCTCTTCTAATGCGTGGGTCAATGCCTCATGATGAGATTGTGAACGGGCTCTCGATGGTATCTCTAACAGCTGAATAACATAATAAAATATGAATATATGTACAAAGATATACATGTCTATGTGTGTATGAATTGAAAGTAACAAGAAAGAATATATTTCACAATGCATAAATGTATAGTACCTCATGCTCAAACGAATCATAGGTTTCAGTGTCACTGCCATCTTCAGCCTCTGACGGTCGATAATCATCATCATTTTCCTCAATTGGTATTTGTTTTTCCTTCCTCAATTTCTTATGTTGAACCGTAGCCTTCAAACAAGTTGTTATATTCTTCACTCCTAGAGTCTTCATTCTCTCACAGTTTTTATTAATATTCTTCATTCTTTGTTTCTCATAGTTCGTTACCTTCTTAGTTGCGGTACTTGGTTTGGTCAATTGCTTTTTTGTAGCGTCCATTTTGCCCAACTATAAAGGATAATTGAACATTTTTTTGGTGGATACGCATAATTGAACATTAGATGTAAAGAAAAGATAATTATATATTTCTATACATAAAGCATAAAGCAACAACAATCTCAACAAGTGGATATGTCATATAGGCTCTAAATCATTGAAATATGGCTAGAGTGATATGGATGATTTTTGTTTTTACCATTTACTTATCATAGAACAAATTAATTACAAAGCCATCAGACACACAATATGACCAATCAATGATAAACCTACATAACAGTGGATGAACCCCACAACTGAAATTCAACTATATTAATTAAGAACAATGTTCATACAGAAAATGCAAAATAACTACAAATCCTAGTCTACATCAAGATCCATATCGTAATCCACATCAGGTTCGTCACACTCTTCATTTTGTTTGTCAGCTCTTTTCTGTATCATTGTTTCGTCAGATGACCTAACCCTTGTAACAACTTCTGCTTCAACACCATCTCTATAACATTGAACATTAGGGCCGATGTCAATTGGAACAACATCGGTAATATTTTCTTGTTGGAACACATCGTTTTCTTCTGGTTCATGTAATGATTCTCCATCACCTACCTCTGGTACATCAAAGACACCCCTATGTTGCACTCGTTGAACGACTTGCCAAGGTTGTCCCCATTTGGTATCATTTAGGTAAAAGACTTGCTTAGCCTGGCTAGGCAAGATGAAAGGGTCGTGTTGATACCACCGACTTGTGACATCAATACTTGTGCAATAATCATCAGTTCGCAATGTTCTACTTCGACCTGTATTTCCTGTGTTGTACCATTCACACTGGAACAATACAACTTTGTTATGACACATGTACTCCAATTCCCAAACATTGCACAAGTGACCATAAAATTCATGCGTCACTCCCTCATGATCCCCTTCCGTAAGCACACCACTATTCTGACTGTTACGGCGATTGTCTACTTCTCTTGTACGAAACCGTACGCCATTGATTATGCAACCTGAGTACTCTTTTACTAGTAAATTTGGGCCATTTGCTAACGACCATAAATCATTGGTTGCTTCTGGTGACTTTTCTTCTCTCAATATATTTATCTACATTCACATATAACGTACATTAAGATAATAAAAATAAATTAATAAATGATCAAATCTTATACAAATTTTTAATCATGTCTTAAAATTGAAAATGCCTTACCCGCTCTTTGAACCACTTGGGAAACTCTTGTTGTTGTATACGGGTTATGCCTTGGTCAGATGGAGTCCGTAATAGATTTTTGTGTATCCTACTCAAAAGAATGTGATTATTATGCACTGCTAACTACATTAACAAAGCAAAGAATACACATATTTAAATGAAAAACATACTCTAGATACTTCTCTATCTCGGGGCTATTGTTCAACAAGAACCAATGAGCCATATCACGATATTCTTGTGACATATCAGCATCCCTTGTGATTAGGCCAATAGGACGGGCAGTTTCTGTGAATACAGTTAACCCTTTGTGACGTTCGCCACGATCTTGATTTCGTTCGGGTCGATTATGCACTGTTTCGATCCCATCAACATACATTGAACAAAAAGTAACGCACTCTTTGACAATGTAAGCCTCTGCGATTGAACCTTCTGGTCGAGCTCGATTTGTAACAAACTTTTTTAAAGCTCCGAGAAACCTTGAAAAGAGAATTAGTTAAGAGCAAGGTTACACATGCAACATATAATTACGAACCTTTCAATTTAACAATTACCTTTCAATCCGGTACATCCATCGATATTGCACCGGTCCTCCAAGAATAGCCTCACGCGGCAAGTGAACGGCCAAGTGAACCATCACATCAAAGAAGGCTGGAGGAAAGATCTTTTCAAGCTTGCATAATATGTGTACTATACGTTCCTCCAATTTCTCAAGTTCATTACGGCGCAGTGTCTTTGAGCACAAATCCTGGAAAAAGCTACCTAACTCAAATAGTGTTTTACTAATCTCTTTGTCTACGTAACCATGCATCCCAATTGGAAGAATCCGTTGTATGAGTACATGGCAGTCATGACTTTTCAAGCCTGTTAATTTACCATTTCTCGCATTCACTGATCTTGATATGTTTGCAACATAGCCATCCGGATACTTCACTGATTTCAAGAATTCAAAGAAACCCTCCCTCTCTTCAGGGGTCAATGAAAAGATTGCCCTAGGTTTGACATAAGTTCCATCAGGACGACGTGTTAACCACAACTCTTTCCTTATACCCATATCTTCCAAGTCCATCCGTGCTTTGTCGGTGTCTTTGTTCTTTCCATCAATGCCTAACATAGTTCCAAAGGTATTTTCACTAAAATTCTTCTCGACGTGCATAACATCAATGTTGTGTCGAAGCTTCCGTTTCTTCTAGTATGGTAACTCATACAAGATGCTTACCTTTGTCCAATTTGGTGCCTGACGGAGTCTTTTCTTATTTCTTGGATGCTTCCCATATGTGACACCTGTCACTCTATCCAATTGCTCTAATATCTTTTCCACTGGTAACTTTAAAGATCTCTTTCGCTTCTCATGCTTACCATTGTAAGCCTTACTCTTTCGCCTTTCGGGGTGGTTTTGAGGCAAGTAGCATCGATGGTTAGTGTATGCAGTCTTACCTTTCAAGGATTGAAAATATGGTTCATCATTGCAAGTGTAGCAAGAATAATGACCCTTTGTTCTCCACCCAGATATGTCACCAAATGCGGGCCAATCGTGTATAGTCCACATCAAAGCTGCACGCATCTGGAAAGACTCACCAGTTACGGCATCGTAAGATAATGCACCATTTTCCCACAACTCATTCAACTCATCCACCAGAGGTCTCATGTAGACATCAATATCGATCCCTGGTTGTGATTCTCCAGGAATAAGTAGTGACATCATAAGAAAGGGATCTTTCATAACCAACCAAGGTGGCAAGTTATAAGGAATGAGTACTACAGGCCATAAACTATACGAGTTGCTCATGTTCCCGAAAGGATTGAACCCATCAACAGCCAACCCTAGCCTCACATTTCGAGGCTCCAGGGCAAACTGAGGATGTTGCACATCAAATTCCTTCCATTCATCACTATCGGCGGGATGTCTCAATACTCCGTCATCTATACGTTTCTCCTTGTGCCATCTCATGTCCTCAGCAGTCTTTCTTGACATGTACAATCTTTTCAACCTTGGTGTTAATGGGAAATACCGCAACACCTTATGGGGAATCTTCTTACCCCTGCCACGATTGATCTTGTATCTGGATGCCTTACATTTTGGACATTTATCTAACCTTGCATTTTCCTTCCAAAAGAGTACACAATCATTTATACAAGCATCAATTAACTCATATG
The DNA here is from genome assembly GCF_055761805.1 of Camellia sinensis. Classification (NCBI taxonomy): domain Eukaryota; kingdom Viridiplantae; phylum Streptophyta; class Magnoliopsida; order Ericales; family Theaceae; genus Camellia; species Camellia sinensis. The sequence continues at coordinate 114,619,370 of NC_138975.1, forward strand.
ACAAGCCCAAATCTCGAAGTATTTTCTTAGCTTCATAAAATGACTTTGGAACCAAATTATATTTTGGTAAAAGTTTTGTTAAAAACTCCAATAGTGTGTTAACCGACTTATTGCTCCAGTGGTTTGTTACCTTCATATTAAGCAACTCGATGACAAACTTCAACAGAGTGTAGTTTGTGCAACCTAAGTACACCTCATGTTTGGCATCATTCAATAGTTTATCAAACGTTTGTACTTCCTCATTCTGGGGTGCATCGTTGGGTTCTCCTCTTATTCGATCTTCCACTAAGGCATCAATACCACCTAAAACCTCATCTTCATCAATTGCCATTTCATGATGAGCCTCATTTGATACACGTGGTTCCCCGTGCTCATGCCAAATAGTGTACGTTTGCATAATCCCATATTGAAGCAAATGAATTTGCACATTTCGAAGATTTTGGGAATAATAGTTCACGCAGTTCAAACATGGGCACGGAATTTTACCTTCCTGGTCAACAACTGCCATTGCAAATTTGATAAATGATGTCACCCCATCAATAAATGGCTGACTCATCATTCCATCAGGTGTCTTACCCAATGCAATCCAACGCTTGTCCATGTCTGATCACAAATGAAAGATCAAGTTTTTTTTAATTTGTTTATGTCATAAAACGCATCATGTGTACTATTAACCTATTCCATTTAGGAATGCACAATGTGTATCATACAAAGAAAATCATATGACGTTGTCTATCTCTAATCTTTCCTTAGTTCTCCAAGTATATAACATAGATTAAGATGGAAGTATTATGGGAAATGATAGAGTAGAAAAAAAAAAAATGGTTCCTGACAAGTTTACAACATTAGTACATTAAAAGGAATAAAAGAAAATTTGCTCATTTAGGAAACTAGTTATTTTTGAAGAAATAAAAAGAATCTTAGTTGATTGGACTGTTTATAGAGGCAATATTGATTATGGTGTGTAACTGTGGCTTCAGATTTCTTAAATCTATACTATATATTAAGCAAAAGGGGGTTTTTAACCCCAAGCCTTGTGGGAGCTCAAATCTCCCAATCTAAATTTCTTAATTTTTTGATTTAAAAAAAAATAAAAAATCTTAGCATTTATTAATCTCTTTTAACTCCCAAGTCTTATCCTCATAATAACACTTTAATGCATTTAGAACAAGCATTTTTTTTTTTTTTGAAATCCAACACATATGAATTCCCATAAAAAGTCCCAACACATATGATTATTATCTCTCATAATAACACTTTAATGCATTAAAAACAAGCATAAAAAAAATTCTTGAAAAGTCCAACACATATGATTATTATCAAAATATTATACTTTAATATAATATAATAAAAAAAAGATATTTAATTCCTTGAAAAGTCAAACACATATGATTATTATCAAAATATTAAAATTTAATATAATATAAAAAGGGAAAAAAAAAAGACATTTAAAAAAAAAAAAAAAAACATCTATACCATATATTAAGCAAAATGGAATTTTGAATCCCAAGCCCTGTGGAAGCTCCAATCTCCCAATCTAAATTTTCTGATTTATAAATCATTTAATAGGACAAATTAATCAATTTTCCAAAATTATTAATTTTTAATTTACAAAATAGATTAAAAAAAACTATTGACTGATTTATTTATTTAATAACAAAAATATTTCATAATCTCTCCCTCCTAATCTCTCTCACAAATTTTCAAAAAAAATATTAAAACTTGCATTCATTTTCTCTTCTCCAAAAAATCAGATAATATTTTCTATTAAAGTTATAGATATCTACCTATATTTTATATATTATATTATAACATAACCAAAAAAACTAAAAAACTAAAAAGAAAACTTTAAAGTTTATTTAAATAAACTTTAAATCAATATAACTCATATGTCTATCACATATCTAACTCACATCATAGCTTACCTAAATAATAATAATTAAAAACAAATGAAAATTACAGATAAATTAAATTTTAAAAAATAAGATACCCACAACTCCATCTTAAATAAATTGAAAAAAAAAATACCCAAATAGAAACCACACAAAAATAAAAATAAAAAGAAAAAGATATATCTATCTATCTATCTATATATTAAGCAAAATATCTATATAAAAAGAAATTCCATACCTTGAAAGCTACACGAGACCTGCTTGTGTTTTTTATCGAAATTGCGCTCTTGACCTGTTTACCGGTTCATCTTGCAAAAGAAAAAAAAAATGTCCAAAAAATAATTAGTCATGTACATAACAATTTGCAAAGAAATCAGATATCTTTACAGGCTTTTTTGAAAACTACTCTTCCTCATGAAAAACATAAATCCCAGACAAAAATAATAGAAAAAAGAACAAACACATTTCCAATTAATTTTCAAGAGTAAAACTAAAAAAAAAAAAAAACCCAGTGATCCACATTGATCAAAGCAACTAAAATTAATAAACAGATTAAAGAAAAACTAATCCAGTGGCATAAGAATTTAGTTATATAGTGTTTTGGAAATTAGGAATAAACTCGCTTATTGGCTTCTTCTTCTTTTTTATTATTATTATTATTATTATTATTTAAAAAAAGGTGCAAAAAAATAGAGAACTGATGTGATCCAAATAAGCCAATAAATCGGCTTTTTCCTAGTTATCAAAATAGGCCTTAACCCAATTAGAAACTCTCAATTCTACCAAATGTCAACAACAATTTATCAAAAAAAAAATAAAAAATAAAAAAAATTCATACAATAGAAAAGAAAGCTCACATTCAAAATAACTAAATAAGTATATGTATATATATCAAGATACATACATACATGTGCAAATGTAGCCAAAATTGGTTTGATCACCCAAATTCTGAAACTGAAAACTCCAGGATAAAAAAATAAAATGTATACATAACAAAGCTCATGTATATATAGATATAGATATAGACTGTGTGTGAAGAAGGAAGTGTAGAACGTACATGGAAGCTCTGAGGCGTGTTGGTTTTCATTTCGACTCTGCGTTCTCTCTGTGGGGATTGGGAAGTGGAAGTGGCTGTGCGCTGTGCTTGGTGCTCTACATTTGAAGAAGTTATTTGGTGGTCTTCGGGCCAGTTACCTGGTGTTTAGAATTGTTGTGATTGATTATAAAATGAAAATTTATAATTTTATATTGAATAATTAAAAAATAACAAAAAAACATGATGTATAAGTGATTGGTGAGAAGAAACATGAGTATGTTGCACCCAGTAACACCGAATAATTTTTGCGTTGAAGTGTAATGTGGGAGTTTTTCCAGATGGGTCAGGTCTTAAAACGTGGGAATTGGCTGTATGTTTACATCAACTTATCAACTTCTCAACTTTCAATTTTATTTGGTTTTATTTTTTGAAAACGATTTGGAGTTATTTTTTGAAAACGATTTGGAGTTATTTGTTTTTTTTAGATACACTTAATTTAACTATACTTAAAATGTAAAATATTTATGAAAAATAAAAATCAATAAAAAAATGACAATGTACTAAATTTTTATATTTTTTTGTATGTAGTGAATTTTTTATAGTGTTTTCATAAATTTTGTACTTTTTAAATTTATCTAGAGGGCAAATTACACAGGTGGTCCCTATACTTTGTTTTTTTTTGTGTCATTGTGGTCCCTACACTTTCAATTGGCACAATTTTGATCCTTAATTTTAAATTTTGTGTCAATTTGATCCATTAATAATGCCATTAGTGTTTTTAAATGAAAATAATTACTGAATATTGATTGAAATTAACTCACTAAAGTTAGTAAATTTATAATTTTCTATAAAAAAAAATTAGTGGTAACCCGTACTACGCACGGCATGTAAAAAAGTTAATAATATATTTTTATACAAAATAATATAAATAGTTAAATTTTTGTATGCAAATTATGAACACAAAGAAGATTGAAATTTTACAATTTAAATCTCACAATTTATTTATTATTTTTTTAATTTGTCACAAATTTAATCATATAACTTTCAACCTCACTTTCTAAAATTGTAAACTTAGGTGGGCTCAACCCAAGCAACTTGAGTCAAGCTTAAATTTTTTTTAACGATTGAACTATATAGTTTTTAATTAAGTGAATACTTATGGAGAAATTCAAAAATTCAAACTAAATTTGAGTGGACTTGGGCAGAAACACCAATTAATAACTTGAGCAACCAAAACAAAATTATATATATAAATATATATATTATTTTCTAATTTATTTTTTAAAATAATGATTAAAATTAATTAAAAATTTAATATTAATGAACAAAAGAAAAAACAATATACTTAGGTGCCGTTTGGTAACACTTACGTTTGGTAAAAATTTAAAAAACTCAAATAAAAACTTGTTTGGTAAAATTTTTGATTTATAAATCAGTGGTCTCAGTTTATAAATTTGGCCAAAAAATGAAAACACAAAAAATGTGTTTCCATTTTAAGTTTTCAGTTTTTTCTTTTTTTTTTTACCACCCAACACTAGCCACCACCCGCTACCATTTTCCACCACCGTCTTCCGCCTCCGCCACCACCACCCATCACCCACCACCCACCCCCCCACCACCACTACCACCACTACCCACTACCCACCACCCACCTGCCATCCAACCACCACCACCCACCACTCACCACTACCATCCACCGCTCGCCACCACCACCTACTTGCCACCACCACTCACCACCCACCTGCCACCACCACCATCCACCACCTGCCACCACCACCAGCCACCTGCCACTCACCCGCCACCACCACCACCACCACCATCACCCACCACCCACCTGCCACCCATCTGCCACCACCACCCGCCACCACCACCCACTCGTTACCACCTATCACCCGCCACCGTCACCCACCCACTCACCCACCACCACCACCACCATCCGCCACCTACTCGCCACCACCCGCCACCCGCCACCACCCGCCACCCACCTGCCACCACCACCCACTACCCGCTGCCACCACCACCACCACCCACCACCGTCACCCACCCACCCACCATCACCACCCGCCACCACCCGTCACCACTCACCACCACCCGTCATCCGCCACCCACTTGCCACCACCATCCACCACCCGCCACCATCACCACCACCACCCACTTGTTACCACCCACCACCCGCCGCCGTCACCCACCCACCCACCCACCCACCATCACCACCCGCCACTACCTACCACTACCCGCCACTACCTACCACCACCCGCCATCCGCCACCCACTTGCTGCGACCCACCACCCGCCACCGTCACCCATCCACTCACCGCCACCTACCCGCCACCACCACCCACATGCCACCACCACCCACTACCCGCCACCACCACCACCACCACCACCCACTCGCTACCACTCACCACCATCACCCACCCACCCACCACCACCACCACCACCACCACCAGCTATCCACCACTCACCGCCACCACTTTCCACCACCGTCTTCCGCCGCCACTTACCACCACTCGCCATTTCTCACTCTTTTTTTATTTTAAATTTTTTTTAAACATTTTGTCAATTACCAAACGCGTTTGTAGTTTATGTTTTTCTAAAAATAAACAAAAAATAAACAAAAACCAGTTTATAAAATTTTTGTAAATATAAACTGAAAACGTAAACGTTACCAAACACACTTAAGATTTTTAATAGAATTTTTCTTAAAAATATTTAAAAAATATACCTTTTAGAAAGGGATCATTAAATAAAAGGTTGTTTGGGAAGTGCCATATTAGCTCTTTTATATATATATATATATATATTTTATCTTTTTTGGGTCACATCACATCTCTATTTTTCCGCACATTTTTTTATAAAAAATAAAAAAATATACTTAATTATCTTTTTTTGGGTCACATCAAATCTCTATTTTTCTATACATATTTTTGTAAAAAAATAAAAAAGTATACTTATTTAGCACTTCCCAAACTACCACTAAGTTGATATTAAAAAAAATTTACTTTTTATAATGGCAAAAATAATTTATATATGATTTTTTTGAAATTATTTTTAATTTAATAAAATATTAAATAGAATAAAAACAAATTTCTTAATTAATAGCGATTAAAGTTAAAATTTTATTTTATAATTTAATAAAGGATGCAAAATTTTATCACAGTTAAATTTTTTCTGTAAATTATGAAAACAAAAAAAGATTGAAATTTAAAATTTAAGTCTCACAATTTTATCACAATTTATTTATTATTTTTTAATTTATCACAAATTTATTCATGTAACTTTAAACCCCCCTTGCTAGAATTGCAAACTTAGGTGGGGTCAACCCAAGCAACTTGAGTCGAGCTTAAAATTTTTTAAAGATTGAACAAATAGTTTTTAATTAAGTGAGAACCTATGCAGAAATTCAAAAATTCAAATTAAATTTGAGTGGATTTGGGCAGAACCACCAAATAACTTGAGCAACCAAAACAAAATTATATATATATATATATATATGAATTATTTGCTAATTTATTTTTTTAAATAATAAATAAGATTAATTAAAAATTTAATATTAATGAATAAAAGAAAAAGCAATATACATAAGACTTCCAATAGAATTTTTATTGAAAATATTTAAAAAATATATCTTTTAGAAAGAGATCATCGAATAAAGAAGTTTGGGAAGTGCCATATTAGTTCACTTTTTTTTTTTTAATCTTTTTTTTTTTTTTGGGCACATCACATCTCTATTTTTCTACACAACATTTCGTAAAAAGTTAAAAAAAATATACTTAATTATCTTTTTGGGTCACATTACATCTATACTTTTCTATACATATTTTCGTAAAAAGTAAAAAAGTAGGTTTATTTGGCACTTCCAAAACTACCACTAAGTTGATGTTAAAAAAATTTACTTTTTATAATGGCATACATAATTTAAATATGATTTGTTAGAAATTCTTTTTAATTTAAAATTACAATAAAATATTAAATAGAATAAAAACAAATTTCTTACAAAATAAAAGTATTTGAATAAAAAAAAAGGTAACAAGGAAATTTAATATGGTATTTTTATTTAATCTGAAAATAATTTTAGATGAATAATAAATTATCACCTATAACCCTTTTCTTTTTTTAAAAAATAAAAAGGTTTAACGAACTATCACTTTTAATAAAAAAAGAAAAAGAAAAATTAAGGTTTCTTTCTAATTTATTTTAACAAAAGTAACTTTTTAACAATTTGAGCCAAATATTTCTTTATTCTTTATTTTAATTTCTTTAATTGATAATTGAGATAAATAAAAAAAATCTAATAAAATTCACCATGTTTAGTAAATACTAAAAAATTTATGTTTTGTTCTTTTTTTTAAAAAAAAAAATTATATTAAAAAATATTATTGTTCAAGTCCTTATAATTTAGAAGGATATAATTTTTTTTTATAAAATTTAAAACAAAAAAAAAATTAATAGCGATTAATAATTTGAACACATGTATTTAACACAAATTATATTTAGATCAATAATATTATGACACATGTAAATATTGAACTAATTCTAATCGTAGTAATATAATTTGAAGAAGAATTCACATTTGAAATTTTATTTTATAATTTAATAAAGGATTCAAAATTTAAGGAATGAATATTGATCTCATTCCAATTATAGTAACATAATTTAAGTAAGAATCCAAATTTGAAATTTTGTTTTTAGAATATAAAATTAATTTATAAACCAATCATATTGTAACACGTATTAACAAAAAATTAAACAAAATAAAAAAAATGAAAAAAAGGAATTGCAACTTTCAACCTTAATGAAATGACAATATTTTGAAATTATAATAGTATATAGATAAATCATGGAATATATCATTATTTAAAACTTATGTATTATGGGATAAAAAATAAAAAAATTAGAAAATTTAGATTGGAATATTGAAGCTCCCACAGACCTTGGGGGTTAAAAACCCCCTTTTGCTTAACACGGAATAATTATAAATATTTATATTTGTATTATATTTTTTTTAATATATAAATTATGTTTTTTAAGATTTTTTATAAAAATAATTTAACAATCTTATCACTAAGCATAGTGTATGAGAGAAGTTAAAAAGGGTACTGCAGTAACTATACACGGATTGTATCTATAATTATTTGTATGAGGGGATTTCAAATGCTGATCAGGGGATTGTATCAATAAATGCAGGCATGTGGAAAAACATGTGGATTGAAAAAAGTTAATAAATGTTGATCAGGGGATTTTGACCAAATCAATAAATGTTGAGTTTTTCTTTTTTTAATAAAAAATATAAAAAATTTAGATTCGGATATTGAAACTCCCACGGGCCTTGGGGGTTAAAAATCCCTTTTTGCTTAATATATAGTATAGATATAGATAGATAGATAGATATAGATATAGATAATATAATATAGATAGATAGATGTGTTGAAATTTTCAAGGAATTTTATTTATGTTAGTTTTTAATGCATTAAAGTTTAATTATGAGGGGTTTTGACCAAATCTCCCAAAAGGTATGGGGATTGGGAGAAATTAATAAATGTTGAGGTTTTTTTTTTTTTTTAAATCAAAAAATTAGAAAATTAGGATTGGGATATTGGAGCTCCCATAAGCCTTGGGGGTTAAAACCCCCTTTTACTTAATATATAGTATAGATTAGCATATCACCCGTGCTATGCACAGATTGTGTTTACAATTATCTATATATGTGAATTGCGATTTTTAAATGTCTTCTTTTTTTTCTTTTTTTTTTTAAATGTCTTCTTTTTTTCCTTTTTTATATTATATTAAAGTTTAATATTTTGATAATAATCATATGTGTTAGACTTTTCAAGGAATTAAATGTCTTTTTTTTATTATTATATTATATTAAAGTTTAATATTTTGATAATAATCATATGTGTTGGACTTTTCAACAAATTTTTTTTTTTATGCTTGTTCTTAATGCATTAAAGTGCTATTATGAGAGATAATAATCATATGTGTTGAGACTTTTCAAGGAATTCATGTGTTAGATTTCAAAGAATTTTTTGTTTGTTCTTAATGCATTAAAGAGTTATTATGAGGGTAAGACTTGGGGGTTGAGAGAAGTTAATAAATACTAAGGTTTTTTTTTTTTAAATAAAAAAAAATCAGGAAATTTAGATTGGGAGATTGCAGCTCCCACATGGCTTGGGGTTAAAAACTTCATTTTGCTTAATATATAGGATGGATGGATAGATAGATAGATAGATAGATAGCTATAGACATATAAATAGATAGATAGATAGATAGATAGATAGATAGATATAGATATGGCATATACCATTTATATGACACAAGGACCAAAGTACCGGGACAATTGCTGCAATTTGCCCTCATCTAAATTAAAGGGATTTAAAAAGTAAAAAAAAAAAATTATAATATTAAAAAATGTTCACTAAAAAAATATAGATTAAAAATTAAAAATTAATTATTGAAAACTCAATACTAAACAAGATAATGTTTTCTATTAATTTTGAAAATTAAAAAATTATTATTAATTTTTCCTCTGTTTTTTTTCTCACAATTTTTTTTTTTTTTTTTTTTTTTTTTTTTGTGGAGAGGGGTTTTGACCTGCGATTTTTCTAAAATGAGTCTTCTAGACGGAAAGGGTAGAATTGGTTCAGACAATGAGAAAAAGTGCTTATGCAAGGGGCGCCTTCACTATGAGAAAGAATAGTCAGTTTTGCATAGGGTGCCTTTTTGGATAATAGCTTCAATACTTGCATGCATGAAGAGCTTAAGTGTGAGACATATGAGAGGGGCTTTAGTGCGAAAATAAAAGAAATGGTTCACAGAGTGTCTTCTTACTTCACGACTTCAATACTTGTGAGAGAGGAGTAGGCTCAAGTGTGAGAGAGAAATGAGGGTTTCTAGGAAGTGTCTTCTTGGGTTGCGACTTGAGTGTCCGTGCACATGAAAATGAGTGATAAGGGTCAGAGTGTGTCTCTTGTGGTGACGGTTTCAGTGCTCTGAAACACAAAACCATAGCATTTTAATAAAGAGAAATAATTAGTGACAAAATCATATCCTAGCCAATAAAACCCATTATATAATGCTACCAATGCCTTTTCGATCCCCTTAAGTAATAGAAAAAACATGAGAAAAAGAAATTAGGAGAGGGTCATACCCTTTCCAGTTTGATGCCAATAAAGCCCCAAATTCCCCTGTTTAATGTCAAATAGTGAGCAAAATGAAGAAAATAATTAGCCCCAAATCGAAGGAGACATAGAGAGGAAGACAGCGACACATACACACACACACAGAGAAAGAGAGAGAGGGTGAAATAAAGGACATACCTACCCGAGACAAAGCGATGGTAGTGCTAACCCTTACGGTGTGCTCGTCTAACCCTTGCGGTGATGCTCCAGTAACAGAGAGGAGGGCAACGTAAGGCGTGAGAGAGAAGAGACACAGAGGCGTGAGGCGTGAGGCGTGAGAGAAGAGAAAGGGGGAGGTGAGGTCATGTAGGGTGAGGTTTGGAATCTGTGTGTGAGAAGAACTGATATATCTTATGCGCCAATATATTCAATTCCCTCTAAAAATCTTTAGCAACTAAACCATTTATTTGATGATAAAATTATTTTCTCACTAAAAATAAAATTATTAGTCACAAAAATAATTTTCTCACTAAATAATATTAAAATATTAAAAATTATTAGTGACAAAAATATATTCGTCATTAATAATTTTATTATTGGTGACCAATTTTTTCTTCACCAAAAGTCTGAAAATTTTGGCACCATCCAAAAAATTAGCGGGAAAATCTTTAGTGACAAAAAAAATATAAATAATGACAAAAAATAATTTCGTCACCTAATTTTTTTATTATGTATGCAGATTGGTGACGAAATTTTATTTTTGTCTCTAAAAATGGTACATTTGGAGACGAAAAATTATTTTTTTCACTAAAAGGTACGTCTTTCGTGACAAAATTTATTTTCGTCATTAGTTTTCGTCTTCAATTTAGCATGTAGATTACTTGTCAATTTTGTTAGCCCATAATTATTTGTCAATTTAGCATGTAGATTACTTGTCAATTACTTGTCAATTTAACTTCAATCATACAAATCACAAATATTTTTATGCTATCTAATTACAATAATATTTTTTTCATACTAAAAAAAATAATTGTAAAGAAGAACCATTAAAATAGTAAATAAAACGATTAAATAATTATGAGGGGGTTTTGACCAAATCTCCCAAAAGACATGGGGATTTGGAGAAATTAATAAATGCTGAGGTTTTTTTTTAAAATCAAAAAATTAGAAAATTATGATTGAGATATTAGACCTCCCACAAGGCTTGTGGCTTAAAAACCTCTTTTTGCTTAATATATAGTATAGACTAGCATATCACCCGTGCTATGAACGGATTGTGTTTACAATTATCTATATATGTGAATTGTGATTTTTAAATGTTTTATTTTTTTATTTTAAATGTCTTGTTTTTTTCCTTTTTTATATTATATTAAAGTTTAATATTTTGATAATAATCATGTGTGTTGGACTTTTCAAGGAATTAAATGTCTTTTCTTTTTTATTATATTATATTAAAGTTTAATATTTTGATAATAATCATATGTGTTGGACTTTTCAAGAAAATTTTTTTATACTTGTTTTTAATGCATTAAAGTATTATTATAAGGAATAATAATCATATGTGTTGAGACTTTTAAAGAAATTCATATGTGTTGGATTTCAAAAAAAAAAATTTATACTTGTTCTTAATGAATTAAAGTGTTATTATGAGGGTAAGGCTTGGGGTTGGGAGAAGTTAATAAATGTTAAGATTTTTTTTTTTTAAATAAAAAAATCAGGAAATTTAGATTGGGAGATTAGAACTCCCACAAGGCTTGGGGGAGAAACCCCTTTTTCCTTAATATATAGATATAGATAGATAGATAGATAGATAGATAGATAGATAGATTTAATAAGAATTTATGTTTGTTTTAGATATTTTTTTAATATACAAATTATTTTTTTAAAGATTTTTTTATAAAAATAATTTAACAATCTTGTTACTAGCCATAGTGTATGAGAGAAGTTGAAAAGGGCGTAGGAGTAGATATAGGAGAAGTCAAAAAGTGGGTTGGGAGAAGTCAACAAATGCTGAATTTTTTTTAAAAAATAAATAAATCAGGAAATTTAGATTGGGATATTGGAGCTCCCACAGGGCTTGGGGTTAGAAACCCTATTTTCCTTTATATATAGAAGAGATAGATAGATAGATAGATAGATAGATTTAACAAAAATTTATGTCTGTTTTAGATATTTTGGATGAGATCTTATAAAAAAAAAGTGTAGACATGAATGCCCTCCTATTTTATTGTGTTTATAATTATCTATATATGTGAATTGTGATTTTTAAATATTTTTTTTAAATGTCTTCTTTTTTTCCTTTTTTATATTATATTAAAGTTTAATATTTTGATAACAATCATATGTGTTGGACTTTTCAAGGAATTAAATGTCTTTTTTTTATTATATTATATTAAAGTTTAATATTTTGATAATAATTATATGTGTTGAACTTTTCAAGAAATTTTTTTATGTTTGTTCTTAATGCTTTAAAGTGTTATTATGAGGGATAATAATCATATATGTTGGAACTTTTCAAGGAATTCATATGTGTTGGATTTTAAAGAAGTTTTTTTTATGCTTGTTCTTAATGCATTAAAGTGTTATTATGAGGGTAAAACTTGGGAGTTAGGAGATATTAATAAATGCTAAGATTTTATTTTTTTTTAAATCAAAAAATCAAGAAATTTAGATTGGGAGATTGGAGCTCCCACAAGGCTTGGGATTAAAAACCCCATTTTGCTTAATATATAGTATAGATAGATAGATAGATATATCTTCTTCTTTTTTTATTTTTATTTTTGTGTGGTTTCTATTCGGGTATTTTTTTTTCAATTTATTTAAGATGGAGTTGTGGGTATCTTTTTTTTAAAATTTAATTTATCTGTGATTTTCATTTGTTTTTAATTATTATTATTTAGGTAAGTTATGATGTGAGTTAGATATGTGATAGACATGTAAGTTTTATTGATTTAAAGTTTATTTAGATAAACTTTAAAGATTTTTTTTTTAGTTTTTTAGTTTTTTTGGTTATGTTATAATGTAATATATAAAATATAGGTAGATATCTACAACTTTAAAAGAAAATATTATCTGATTTTTTGGGGAAGAGAAAATGAATGCAAGTTTTAATATTTTTTTTTGAAAATTTGTGAGAGAGATTAGGAGGGAGAGATTATGAAATATTTTTTTTATTAAATAAATAAATTAGTCAATAGTTTTTTTTTAATCTATTTTGTAAATTAAAAATCAATAATTTTGGAAAATTGATTAATTTGTCCTATTAAGTGATTTAAAAATTTTGATAGATATACATAAAAAAAAAAATACATAATTATATTATTAAATCATAATTCAAATTTAGATGTTATTTCTCTTTGAGATCTATAGCTAAATTCTTATCTTTTTATTTTTTATTTTTGTGTGTAACCATAGTACATGGGAGGAATTGAAAAGAGTGTTGCAATAATTATGAGAGAAGTCAAAAGGGATTCTGGGTTGGGAGAAGTCAATAAATGCTGAGGTTGGGTTGGGAGAAGTCAATAAATGTTGAGGTTTTTTTTATTTTAAATCAAAAAATTAGAAAATTAGGATTAGGAGATTGAAACTCCCACAGGCCTTGGGGTTAAAAACCCCCTTTTGCTTAATATATAGTATAGATATATATATATATATATAGATATAGATAAATAAATAGATATAGATCGATAGATAGATAGATATAGATGTAGATAGATAGATAGATAGATATAGATCGATAGATAGATAGATAGATAGATATAGATATGGCACATACCATTTATATGACACAAGGACCAAAGTACCGGGACAACTGCTGCAATTTGCTCTCATCTAAATTAAAGGGATTTAAAAAGTTAAAAAAAAAAAAAGAACAAAAAATTATAATATTAAAAAATGTTCACTAAAAACATATAGATTAAAAATTAAAAATTAATTATTGTAAACTCCATACTAAACAAGGTAATGTTTTCTATTAATTTGAAAATTAAAAAATTATTATTAATTTTTCCTCTGTTTTTTTTTTCTCACAAAAAAAAAATAGCTACATTAATTATTTTCTTTTTTTTTTTTTTTTTTTTGTGGAGAGGGGTTTTGACCTGCGATTTTTCTAAAATGGGTGTTCTAGACGGAAAGGGTAGAGTTGGTTCACATAATAAGAAAAAGTGCTTATACAAGAGGCGCCTTCACTATGAGCAAGAATAGTCAGTTTTGCATAGGGTGCCTTCTTGTATAATAGCTTCAATACTGGTATGCATGAAGGGCTTAAGTGTGAGACGTATAAGAGAGGCTTTAGTGCGAAAATAGAAGAAATGGTTTACAGAGTGTCTTCTTGCTTCACGATTTCAATACTTGTGAGAGAGGAGTAGGCTAAAGTGCGAGAGAGAAATGAGGGTTTGTAGGAAGTGTCTTCTTGGGTCACGACTTGAGTGTTCGTGCACATGAAAATGAGTGATAAGGGTCAGAGTGTGTCTCTTGGGGTCACGGTTTTAGTGCTCCGAAACACAAAACCATAGCATATTAATAAAGAGAAATAATTAGTGAAAAAATGTTTTTGTCTTCTTAAATACAAGAACAGAGAATTTATTATTGGTGATGAAATATTTTTGTCTTCCACAACATAACCTTATGAGACGAAAAATATATTCATTGTGCAATCAATCAGAATTTATTAGTGACTAAATATTTTCATCTCCCACAACTTATTCTTCCAAGACAAAAATATATTTGTCGCTCATTTAATAGAAAGATGAAACGGCATCGTTTGCATGATGGAGTGTTTATTGGTGACGAAACATATTCGTCTTCCATAACTTCTCATTCCTAGGCAAAAATATATTTGTCGCCTAATAAATGGAAATATGCAACAACATCGTTTAATAGATAGGGAATTTATTGGTGACAAATTACGTTCGTCACAAAAAATATATATATTTTGTGACAAAAATGTTCGTCTCTAATGAGCTAAAATAATTCGCGCCAAAGCAAATAAAATTGGCGCCTAAATTTTGCAGATGAAATTTTTTTTCGTCTCCTATACGTTTGAGAAAAAATAAAACAAACGACAAAATTAATATTTTATCATCTTTGGGTTAAATTTTAAGACAAAAAAAATTTCGTCACCAAATTTTGTCACAATAGCCTAGATTTCTTGTATTTTGTTTCATTGTTTAATTATTATTATTATTTTTTTCATATTGTGGTGAGGGGTTTACTATGAGAAAGAATAATAGCTTTGCACAAAATGTCTTCTTGGATAATAATGTTTGCATGCACAAACGGCGAGAATAGAGGAGCTTTAGTGCAAAATAGAAGAGATGGTTTATAGAGATTATTTTCTTGAGTCACAGCTTCAATACTTGTGAGAGAGGAGACTCAAGTGCGAGATAGAAACGAGGGTTTGTAGACGTGTCTTTTCGGGTCACGACTTTAGTATTTGTGTGTGTGTGAAAGTAAGTGATTAAGGTGAGAGTGATCTCTTAGTTTCTGACGACATTTTAATAAAGAGAAATAATTAGGGATAAAATATTTTCGTCTCAAACTCATATGTTCGTTGCCTAATCAACAAAAATACAAAAACAACGTTGTGTGGGGATGGAAAATTTATTGGTGATGAAATATTTTCGTCTCCTTCAACTTAACCTTATGAGACGAAAATATATTCGTCGCACAATCACTCAAAATGCAACACGACACATGGAGAATTTATTAACGACGAAATATTTTCGTCTCCCAAAACATATCCTTCCGAGACAAAAATATATTTGTCGCCTAATTAACAGAAAGATAAAATGAGCATGAAGAGTTTATTGGTGACGAAATATTTTTGTCTCCCATAACTTATCCTTCCCAGCCAAAAAATATATTTGTCACCAAATAAATAAGAAAATGAAACGACATCGTCTAATAAGTTTCGAATTTATTGGTGACGAATTCCTTTTGTCGCAAAAAACTTTAAAATTTGTGACAAAAATGTTCGTCTCCAATGAGCTAAAATAATTGGCGCCAACAAGAAAAAAAATTGGAGCCTCTTTTTTTTCTGATAAATTTATTTTTTCGTCTCCTACAGTTTTGAGAAGAATTAAAAGAAACGACAAAAGTAATATTTGGTCATGTTTGGGTTACATTCTAAAACGAAAATAAATTTTATCACCAAATTTTAAAAATTAATTATTGAAAACTCCATACTAAACAAGATAATGTTTTCTATTAATTTTGAAAATTACAAATTTTTTATTATTTGTTTCTCTGTATTTTTTCTCACAAAAAAATAGCTACAATAATTATCTTTTCTCTTTTTTTTTTTTTTTTGTGGAGAGAGGTTTTGACCTTTGATTTTTCTGAAATAGGTGTTCTAGACGGAAAGGGTAGAGTTGGTTCAGACAATGAGAAAAAGTGCTTGCGTACATAGGGTGCCTTATTGGATAATAGCTTCAATGTTGGCATGCACGAATGGCTTAAGTGTGAGACAGAAGAGAGGGGCTTTTGCGCGAAATAGAAGAAATGGTTTATAGAGTGTCTTCTTGAGTCACGACTTCAATACTTGTGAAAGAGGAGTAGACTCAAGTGCGAGAGAGAAATGAGGGTTTGTAGAAAGTGTCTTCTTGGGTCACGACTTCAAGGTCCGTGTACATGAAAATGAGTGATAAGCGTTAGAGTGTATCTCTTGGGGTCACAGTTTCAATGCTTCGAAACACAAAACCATGGCATTTTAATAAAGAGAAATGATTAGTGATAAAATATTTTTGTATCCTTCAATACCAGAACAAAGAATTTATTATTGGTGATGAAATATTTTTGTCTTCCACAACTTAACTTTAAGAGATGAAAAATGTATTCGTCACGCAATCAATTAGAATTTATTAGTGACGAAATATTTTCGTCTCCCATAACTTATTCTTCTGAAACAAAAATATATTTGTCGCCTATGTAATAGAAAGATGAAATGACATTGTCTGCATGATGGAGTGTTTATTGATGACGAAATATTTTCGTCTTCCATAACTTATCCTTCCCAGACAAAAATATATTTGTCGCCTAATAAATGGAAATATGCAACGACATCGTTTAATAGGTATGGAATTTATTGGCGACGAATTACGTTCGTCACAAAAAAAATTATATTTTGTGACAAAAAATGTTCGTCTCCAATGAGCTAAAATAATTCGCGCCAATGCAAATGAAATTGGCGCCTCATTTTTGCACACAAAATTTTATTTTCGTCACCTATACTTTTGAGAAAAATTAAAACAAACGACAAAATTAATATTTCGTCATCTTTGGCTTAAATTTTAAGACATAAAAAAATTCGTCACCAAATTTTGTCACAATAGCCTAGATTTCTTGTATTTTTTATTGATTTTAAGCATTTGGTGACGAAATTTGGTTTTCCTCTCTAAAAATAATACATTTGGAGACGAAATTATTTCCTCTCTAAATTTTTTTACAATGGTGACGACAAATTTCATCTCCAAAATGGCGCCAAATCTTCCACCAAATTTTCCAAGGGCGGGAAATTGTTTTGTGACGAAAAATAAAATTTAGAGACGAATAAAATTTTTGTCACCTATTGTTTTATTTGATTTTAAGCATTTGGTGACGAAATTTGGTTTTCGTCTCTAAAAATAGTACAATTGGAGGCGAAATCTTATTTTCATCACTAAAACATGTATATTTGGAGACGAACTATTTTTTCGTCACGCGTTTTTGTCACCATAGACCTTTTTTGTTGTAGTGCTTGTTCGTTCGGTTATTTCTATTTGTTCTTTAATTTCCAAATCTTCATGCAAAAACCTCCTTAATTTGTCAAGATTAAAGCTATACCTTGATGAATATAATGATTCAAAACTTTTCTTCCTTTTTCTTACAAAATATGAAATTAAAGCTATAAGGCTCTTAGAAAAATATTTACATATATGAATTTCAAATTAAGATCAAACTAATTCTTGATTGTCAAATTCAAATTATAATTTATTTCCTTAATTTGTCCAATTTTAGATTTAATCCATTTTCTTCATATCAAACCCAGTTTCAAACTCATAAATTCTAAAACATAAATTAAGCTTTTAAAACCCAATTTCATGTTCAAAACTCATGCAAAATTTTATCAAAACATGAAAATAATTATGAGCCATGATTAATCTTCAATAAATCTTTAACCAAATACTTAATTTATGATCATAGATGTTCTAATATATATATATATATAAATTGAATAACACTACAAAATTAGATTACATGCATGGATTAAAATTCAATATTAAACCAATTTCTAATCGTCATAATAAAATCACAATCTCATCTAATTTTAAGATTAACTCCAAATTTTTATGAACTTGCTATTTATAAAAACTCTTTCCTTCTTCTGTTTAAAATATGAAATTGATTGACTTAAATCTTTTCAAAACTCATGGTGCATGCAAATATATATCTGATATATATATATATATATATAAAGGTTTCCAAACTTAAGCTCAATACAATTATTTTCATGCTTATTAACTTTAACCATGTTTATAAATTAATTCTTCAAATTCATTGATGCATGTAAAGTTAGAACTCAAATTCATCAAAGATAATTAAAATTATTCCCAAAAGATGAGTTTCTAAATCATTTTCCTTGCTCTTAAACTTAATTTCATTTTCTTTATTCTTTTCCTAGTTGCTTTCTATTTTCAGGAAATTAGACCCATTCACTTCTTGATTTTAGTTGTTAGATAATGAATCTACAAAAATCAAGCTTGAAATCCTTACCTATCATCTTCAATGGTTGGATGTTTTTTTTTGATAAGTTCTTGAACTCCCTTTTTATTCCACACCTTTCCTAGCTTTTCCCTCCTTGTTCCTTCTTCTTCTTAGGCTCTTGAGTTGGATTCCCAGCAGCTAAATTCCAAGAATTGATACACACTTTATTTCTCTCTCTCTCTCTCGGCTGTTTTCTCTCCCCTTTTTTTGTTTTGTTTTAGCACAAGCCCAAATGAGCTCAAGGCTCCAGCACAATACACTAATACACACACACACACTTCTCTTCTTGACAGCACATTGCACACGTGCACTTTGTTTCAAGCTTCCAGCACATGGCTTATGCATATACACACAATCAGATTTCTCAGTACACCCACACAAGTTTCTCTGCACACCCACACACTCACAATTCTAGATTCTTCCTTAATTTAATTTTTGATTAAGATTAGCTTAATTTAATAACACTTAGTCTTAATAAATCTTAATTAATACATAATTAAATTAATTACAACTAATCATAAATTCCACATAATTTGATTTGTCTAATTTGACTTCCTTTATAGCCTAATTAATTATATTAAAATTTATCATTCTGAATCAGATTTTTAATCAAACTCCCAAAAAGTTTCAAATATTAAATTAAACTTATTTTCATCCTCAATTTTGGTTTCTTAAATCATTTAAGCCTTTAATTTCTAATCATACTCAAAATTTCGTCAATGAATTACATATTCAAATTAGGCATCTCATAAATGAATTTAACTCATAATAACTTTAATTCCCAATTCTTATAACTTAATTAACTCCAAGTCGGACCCAATTAATCAAATCTCAATTTACAAATCTGAATCGAATATTTAATTAAGCTCTCATACAGTCCGATACTCGAAATTAAACTAATTCAACGCACCAATTACACTCTCTTGAGCCATGTAGGCTTTCAATTTCTAATTCCAAAATAAATCCTCAATAGAATCGTATATGAATCAAACTAAATAATTTTTATAAACCCAAATTAAATTAGAACAATGGGCAATTAAAATTCAAATCTCTTTAATTAATTAAGTGCTAATCATTATACATGGTGGGGTCGTCACATTCGGCCCTTGGTTGCCTCCCCTACAAAATTTTAAAAAATAAAAAAGTTTGAGTTCAAATCCCCTCTATTTCGTGTAAGTATTTGAACAAATAACACGACAATTATGTCCACAATAAATAACTACAAATAAGTGATAAATATTAATAATTAAAATTATATTTTTTTTATAAATTATAATAATTCTTAAAAGGGTAAACTTCACTTTAACCCTCTATAGTTTGTACTATGTGCGATTTACCTCCCTGACATTTAGAAATGATCACATAACCCTTACGTGGTTCGTGGATTGAAATATACTGTTAAATATTCTGCCTACTTTAACTACAACTGTGAAACACATGGCAGATATAAGGGGCTATATGCTTATTTTCAAAGTTCAAGGGGTAAATCACACATTGAATAAAGCACAAGGGGGTTAAAATGCACTTTATTTACTATACAAATGACTAAAATATAGGAGTATTTTAATTTTTTTTAATTAAATCGTTAACAAATTTAATGATACACTTCATTGCACAAATCACAAGGAAGTTATGTGATCATTTTCAAACATTAAGAAGATAAACTACACATGACCAAAATTATAAGAATATAAAGTGAAATTTGCCCTTTTTTAAAATTACTACTTAATCCTAACTTCTACTAAATTTTTCCTATCCTGTAAGAAACCAACAAAGGGAAGGGATTTGCCGGCACCTTATCACCACCCTGCCTAATATATTTTTATGTATATATATTTGTACGGGAAGCAAATATTCGTCTCTTTATGTACTCCTTGTGTCCAAGTTTCGCTTCTTTCCGAGTGACCTGAGAACACAAAGACGGTGAGCTAGCCGGCAGTGTGCTGCCAGAAAAACCCTCTAATGGTCAAGTTAGCACACTAAGAGAGAGAGAGAGAGAGAGAGAGAGAGAAATGAGTAGGTAGCTCTGATAACCAGATGTTCCAGACCTGTGCATGGAGGCGCAGCACCGTTTATATAATTTCTACGCGCTCCTCTCTGTCTATTCTTCTCTTGGCGCGTGGATATGTTTCTTTCTTACCTTCTTCCACGTATAAGCACAAATACTGCCAAACACCAAATAGCGAAACCGCCTAATGGTATTAACGCGTATTATTGGTAGGTTTTCCTCCTCGCAATCCAGTTGGGCCACATAGCATCTCTTGTCATGCTACCCATAACCTGGCGCAAAGCCATTTACCAACTTCCATTAATCAGCTCAGCTCCGAGTTGTCCAATCGGTCAACCACAACTCGGCAAAATGTTGCTCGGTCTATATAAAGGATGGTATCATTAGCTCAGACTATCCTTAGGTCGGCTAATTTCATATGTAGCCCGATCCTTTATTCAGTGTAAATTCCTCTCAATTGCACACAGCTCGACCTACACTTCTCAACCACGCATATGCATAGATCGACCCATTCTGTTCATTGGATTTTCCCCTCACAATTGCCCCTTAATTCCGTCCACACCCACGTGACTGGAATTACATTAGTAGGCCGGGTTAGACTCTTAGCTCGGTGGTTTGCCTTGCTCGGTTGTTAGCCTTTAATCGTTTCTGTTGTATCACGATTGAGATTACTCAACTTCAGCTTGGTTTAGTGTTCAACATTGAAATAGCTCGGTTATGACATTCAAATGCCCCCCTCCTTTTTTTATCTCGACCCATACATATACCACATCCCGGCCCCTATTACGACATGACCTTCAATTGACGCAAATAATTTTAACTTTGTATTTGGTGGAATGGGTGTGGGGCAAAAAACTTAACTTTACAATACCAAACCAATTTTATAATAAAAACGCTTGGTGGGTCAAGCCTTGCATGATCATGGAATAAATTTTCTCACTTGAAAATATTGTCGTGCACTTTTTCAACAACAAACATATTAATTAATATGATTGTGTTTGGAGGTCCCACCATGAAACTTTGAAAAGAATCTCTTGCTTTGATCATGTGTTAATTAAGAGCTTACGTAGCCTTTTTCCAAAAATTTCCCCCCTGCAGCACGGAGAAGCAAAGACCAATCCAATACTGGTTTTGGAAAACAAAAACCGAGGGCCATCCAAACTAGCCACCAACTGAATTTAAAATAACTTTAAATTCCCACCATCACCCCACGTGATAGCAACAACAATAGACAGCTTTGCAACCGGTCAATGCTCATTTCGCATGCTATCAGCAATATGTGTACAGCATCATACTCTCTAAAAAATAGACCATGATATTGCCAATACACCGAGGCCAGAGCACGAACAACCCATCATGGCCGGATTATCTTGACCTCTTATAGTTCTCTGCCTCAATTCATTTGCTACAACTCTGGTGAAAGCTTCACCACATGCCGTTGAATGAACAGTGAGCAAAACAAACTTAACACTAGCGATCCATCACGACGGGAAGCCATTTCTGGTGAACCGAACCAAAACCCGACAGCGCACGACGTTACCAGCTACCACCACCACCTCAGAAGCTAAAAAACCCCAAGGGATAGTGACACCCACAGCCCAAGCACAAACCCAGTATTTATCTCATTATCAAGAGACCATATTTTCTTACAGTTCAAACACTCCTTTTTACAAGACTACCATGGTCACCGAAATAAAGATAACCACCGAAGTTATAGCACTCTAAAGCACAACAGACCCATGCAGTTCTATTTGCCTAACAAAATTCTTGTTGTAACTTTCACGGCTGGGCTGCCTATTGTAGCCCCAAATTTATACTGAATTCGACATTATTGCTCTATGGTTGAGCTGGAACAGGGTTCTCTCATAATCGAGCTACTTTCCATCAAATAGCCACATGCCCTATAACCAGGCTAATTTTCCATTCTCATCATTTAAGCTGAGCTGAACAGAGGTGGAACAAAATCTTACGGATGCTCCATAACCGAGCTAGGGAACGACTTTATATCTTGACCGTGCTATTTGCTCCAATCCTAAATATGGATAAATTTCAACACCGCTCCTCCATGGCTGAGCTAAACTCCAATTTTGGTTTATAGGCTGACCTTAACACGCTAAAGTCTTTTCACAACTCCATTTCTGAGCTAAGATCAAACCAAACACCCAACTCTTACGTCAGTATCGAGCTAGTGACCTCAACAGCACTTT
This sequence comes from Camellia sinensis, assembly GCF_055761805.1. Classification (NCBI taxonomy): domain Eukaryota; kingdom Viridiplantae; phylum Streptophyta; class Magnoliopsida; order Ericales; family Theaceae; genus Camellia; species Camellia sinensis. The sequence continues at coordinate 114,642,375 of NC_138975.1, forward strand.
TTCCTTTAGTTTCGAAGCCGAGCTAGAAATATTGCCCTTGCTAAAAAACTAAGCTAAATCTGCCGTACAAACTTCAAACAAATATTCAACCTTTACTTTGCTAAGCTTAATCTAATTTTAAGCAAGAAATGCACGTGATTGAACAAAACATCAACTTTTCCTCTTGTCGAGCTAAAACTGATCTAGAAAAGGAAATCACTTGGACAAAACACCATCTTTCCCTCTTTTGCCGAGCTAAATTTGCTCTAGGCAGGGAATTTCACTATGTTGGACAAATTACAAACTCCCCCTCTTGCTGAGCTAGATCTGCTCCAGGTAAGGAATTCACTTTTAATTAGACAAATCACCAACTCTACATCTTGTTGAGCTGAATCTACTCTAAGCAAGGAATTCACTTAGTTGGACAAATCACTAACTCTACATCTTGTCAAGCTGAATCTGTTTTCAGTAAGGAATTCACTTAGTTACATAAATCACCAACTCCTCCTCTTGCCGAGCTGGATCTGCTCTAGGTAATGAATTCACTTGGTTAGACAAATCACCAACTCCCTCTTTTGCCGAGCTGGATCTGCTCTAGGTAAGGAATTCACTTGGTTGGACAAATCACCAACTCCCTCTCTTGCCGAGTTGAATCTGCTCTAAGCAAGGACCAAGTTTCCGTATACCGGGCTTTATTTGTTCTGGCAAGGATCAATTTTTTCTCTTGCTGAAGGTAATCTGCCATGGACAAGGAATTAATTAAGTTGGACAAGACCCAATATTTTCCTCCTGCCAAGCTTACTCTGCTTCGGCAAGGTCAAAGTTTTCCTCTTGTTGAGCTTACTCGGCTTCGGCAAGGAATTCCAAAGTTGATCAAAACTGTTAATAAACCTCTTGCCGAGAAAAACTCGCCTGGCAAGGAATTCCAAAGTTGATCAAAACCATCAACAAACCTCTTGTCGAGCAAAATTCGCTCGGCAAGGAATTCCAAAGTTGAACAAAAGACCAACTTTATCTTACCGAGAAAAATCAGCTCAGTAAGGAATTCTAATCCATCAAGATGATTGTCAGTTGCCCCTTGGACCGTGATAAATCTGCTTGGCGAGGCAAAAATACAATAATTTTCAAGAAAATGGTCTACTTGTTTCATCACGCCAATGGCAAAAAGGGTTATAAAAATAAAGCTAAGAACAAAACTTTAGATTGGCAGAGTTTGATGTTCTGGAAATAGATTGGCTATTTATATTCTGCAAATTTTATGCCTATTTTCCTCAGCCTTCTTACTGACGTCTTCCAAAACCGAACTCTCTCGATCTCTTCCATGGTGGTTTGCATGGCTATTCTCTTGTCCGACTGTGTGAACCTTTCCCACTACGCTCTTGTCTTCTATTACCAGACTGGCCGTCACAGTAGTTGTGGCTGTATCGTCTTTGACTCAAATGTGCTCATTAATGTGTTGCATGAGCAGTTCCATAGTCGACGGTTGATTCATTGTGAGCGAGTCTCTCAGTCGATGTCTAACTGGAAGACCACGCTCATACTGAGTGATTGCAAAGTTGATCAGACAATCGAGGATCTCGTTGAAAGTCTTCCAATACTTAGCGTTATACGCCTTCAAAGAGTTGCCTTGCACCATCTTTACTCCCAAGAGATGGTCAACTTATTTGGGTGTTTTGGTGTTTATCTTGAATCTAGTGACATATGCCTCTGTCAACTGTTTCCATCCCTCGATGCTCTCTTCCAACAGCCTTTCAAACCATTTTAGGCCCAATTCGCCTAAACTTAATGGGAAAATGAGGCACATCAATGCTTCGTTCTGCCTGTGTCTTGCCATACCTTACCGGAAATGGCTCATGTGCATATAGGGATCGGTTTTTCCGTCATAGAGCGTCAACTTGGGTTAGTGGAACCTAGCTGGGAGTGGCGTGTTCTCTATCTCAATGAAAAAATAGGTGGCGCTTAGCCTTACCAATTCCCTGTCTAGTGGCGTATGCGCCACTAAGCATAGTGGCAGCATTACGACCTCTTCACTGGCTCACACTCCGGGGCCTAACAGTTGTAGCGCCAGTACCCTCTGTGCCTCGCGCCAGTGCACTCGCTCTTCCAAGACATCCTTGAGGTCCCCCGATCAGTCAAAGTAAGAGTTCATCGACATCATTGGTGGACGTAAAGGTTGATAGCTGTTGTCTCTAGTGCGAGATAATACAACTAATGTGACCGAGTCGCTAGCTCTGAAGCTCCTCGTGAATGAGAATAAAGGAGTAGGTCATCTACTCCAATTGCTAGAGTGTTGGGACTGGGCACGCTCACTGTGGTTTCTCACTCCAGCAACACCCTTTCCCTTTAGTTGGCGCTTCATGGCCTCCATTTCCATTGTCATCTTCCAAATAATAGCATCTTGGTCACCCAGCTTGCTTTCTAGGTGTTGAGTGTTGGATTTTCGCCGTTTGTGATACCCTTTAGGGCTTAGTGAGTACCCAAAGCTCCTTGCACATTTGTCTTGCACTTCTCTAGAAGGTCCTCCAACGTACAAGATGGTCTTCAAATCGGCCATTGTCTGAACGACGGGCAAGCCATCTCAACGTTGAACTTACTCAGAAGTGATGCCGTCGACAACGGACTTCAGAACGTCATCATTGTTCGCCATGGATGGTGATTAGAAAATCTTGGAGGATAAGGTTTTGTCTGTCAAAGATTTCCCACAAACGGCATCAATTGCACGGGAGGCAAATATTTGTCGCTTTCCGTACTCCTCGTGTCCAAGCTTCGCTTTTTCCGAGTGACTTGAGAACACAAAGAAGGTGAGCTACCTGGCGGTGTGCTGCCGGAAAAACCCTCTGACGGTCAAGTTAGCACACTAAGAGAGAAGAATAGAGAGAGAGACAAATGGGTAGGTAGCTTTGATAACCAGATGCTCCAGACCTGTGTATGGAAGCGTAGCACCGTTTATGTAGTTTCTGCGTGCTCCTCTCTGTCTGTCCTCCTCCTAATGCGTGGATATGTTCCCCCTTACCTTCTTCCACATGTAAGCGTAAATACTACCAAACACCAAATAGTGAAACCGCCTAACGGTATTGATGCGTACTATTGACGGGTTTTCCTCCTTGTAATCCAATTGGGCCACGTAGCGGCTCTTGTCGTGCTACCCATAACCAGCGCAAAGCCGTTTACCAACTTCCATCAATCGGCTTAGTTCCGAGTTGTCCAATCGGTCAACCGCAGCTCAGCCAAAAGTTGCTCGATCTATACAGAGGATGGTATCATTAGCTCGGACTATCCTTAGGTTGGTCGATTTCATATGTAGCCCCGATCCTTTGTTCGATGTAAATTCCCCTCAATTGCACACAGCTTAACCCACACTTCTCGACCGAGCACATGCATAGCTCGGCCCATTCTGCTTATTGGATTTTTCCCTCTCAATATTTATATGTAATTTAATTTGTTAAGTATAATATGACTACAATAACAAACTATATATATTTGTCATCTTTAATCTTTTTAACTTTTATAAATTATTGATTGTTATTTCTCATATGTAATGTTATCTCTTTCTTTTAATTTCACTCATTCTTTTAAGTTAACAAATTATCCTAACATCTCTCATATCCCCTTTCTGTCACCTCTCTAATTTATTTATCTCGATCGAGAGAGGGCCAGGGATATAGGACACCCTAAACCCAACCTCACTCTATTACCATCTGTTATATTCATAACAAAATTGTATATAATGAGTCACTCCATTTTACATTATTTTATCACTTTTAAATAAGAAATATCTTTTGTTACTTTTACATAATAAAGATTTTAATAGAGAAAGTTAAGCCTCTTTTATAAGTTAAGCCCCTTCCTAAAATCTGAACTGGTTATGAGTAATAAAACCCAACTATAATTTGGTTACAGTAATAGCACCATGACAATCACACCTGTCAATCAGCTCTTATCTTTGAATGCTCAATAATGTCACACTCAACCCAGTTATATGCATTATGCTGGTGCTTTTATATATTTATTGATAATGTAGTTTGGTTAGGAGAAGATAAGTTGGACTGATCCAAGCGTTTCACAAGTTGATTGTCCTTCATCTTCCTAATTTGTACCTACAACCAATCCAGTAGGTAGGTTCTGAAATGGGGGTGGTTTAGACCCTGTTGGGCTATGCCCGTCATTTATATATATTGACTACAATTTTTTATCCATTACTTTGTGCAACAAGGCCACGTTTGTTTGATTTTAGTATATTATTTTTTATAAGATTAGGCCTTGTTTGGAAAATTGACTATTTTAATAGATTATTTTAGTTATTAACTATTTTAGTAGATTAAATTTTTTGTGTTTGAAAAGATGGTTGATTTTTTTTATAGTTGTATGTGATATTTGTGAGAGAAAAAAGTAAAATGATTATGAATTTAAGGGTGGTTTGGGATGATCTAAATAAGTGCACTTTTTGATTTTTTATGAAATATGAGTTCGGTTTGAAGTGATGTGATAGAGATGATGTGACTTAAATAAGATGATGTGACTTAAACAGGATAGTGACTTTTTGACTTTTTTAGATTATGATAAACAAGGCCTAAAGTGACATTTTATTGACTATTTTAATTTATTTTGTCTTTTATAAAGTTTAGCCAAAAACAAAAGCCTACTTACCAAATGAGATTATTTATAGGATTATGTGAGATAAAATTATACTATGAAATTAGATGAAATAAGGATTGTATATATAATAGAATTATGGATAAGATTGTTGCGAGGGATAAGATTATATCATGGGATAAGATTATATCATGGGATAATAAATAAGATAAATAATTGGATAAAATGAGTGAGATATTATATTTGGTTAGGATAAAATAAAAAGATATAATTATTTTTGATTGAAGGCTGGATAAATAGGCTTCATTCTTCTAATACCATATTACCTATGATATTATTTAATCCCTTCATTTTTTTCTATTTAATTATCCATATCAATACTACAATCATCTGAAATTTAATATGCAAAACAAACACCAGAATTATCAGTGAGATCCACATGTTTCTTACCTTTAATTCCATATCCCTTATCCCACAATCAAATACCAAATTAATACCCCTCTAAAAAAAAAAAAAATTACCCAATTAATACTTTCATGGACCTAAATATTTCCTCCACATTCAATGCCTCTTTGTAGAAACCCCATTTTTTACGGCCCTTACGACTTGGACACCATCACATGCACACTCGATGATGAGTTTATTAGCTCGTTAAATGCTCAAAGTCCTCAACGAAATGCCACAACTTTGAGCCCTTCAAACCCTACACCCTTATTGCCTTATTCTTTGACCAAGCCCTTGGTTCTTCAAGCCTGCAGCCTCTGACAAGCCCTTGGTTCTTCAAGCCTGCAGCCTCTGGTGGCCTATCAGCCACCCCTTTTAGGCTATCGACCATCACTTTTGGGTTGCCGGCCACTGATGTGGCCTACCGGCCATCACTATGATGGTCGGCCGGCCACCAGTTTCTTTTGCAGATATTTTGTGACAGTTGTACTAGTTGTTTGCATAAATGCATGCATATGTCCCCACGCGTAGGGCTAGATATCCTTGAAAAGAATTCATGTTTTCTATATATAGGAGACCTCTCTCTCATGTTTTAACGTTAGAAAATTTTGAGATCAAAATTTTTCCTCTCTCTTTACAATTCTCTCTCTCTCTAGCAAATTCCTACACTTTTTTCTACAAATCCTTAACCTTTGCCTATACACCCTTATCCAAACCTTCTCATCTTTGAGCTAAGGCACTTTTGAGCTTGGTTTGAGCTCTTGAAGGGTATGTTGTCTTGGTTTTGTTGCTTGAATTGCTTCTTCTCTTCAAGAGGTATAAGGCTTTGCCTATTTGCTTGCTTTCTCTACTATTATTCTTGCTGTTTTCCAACTATTTTGGGGCTATAAAAACTATGAGTTTTTTGGCTAAAGCTTGGGTTTTAAGGCCATTAAAGGTTAAGGGGTGTTTTACCCTTCTTTATACCTTGCTTTGAAGGCCTTTCCCTTTGTATTTCCCACCCTTTTACTATCTTTTTCTAAGGTTTTAACACTAATTTTTAGAGCTTTTTCAATGACCAAAATCATGTTTTGAAGTCCAAATTTGGAAGGGTTAGCCTTCCCTCCTTGTGTCATGCTTACTAGCCTAGTTTGTGCCATGTTTTAACATATTAATCTAGTTATTTTTCGCTCAATTCCAACATGTGTTTAGGACTGTATTAGACATTTTTTAGCACTATTTTTGAGTGATAGTTGCATTTGAGCTTTGTTTTGCATGCTTATAGTGTAATTGTCCTCATAAGTATGGTGTTTTAGGCCTTAGACACTATCTCATTTGAATTGATAGCATTTATTTATGTTTTTCTCATTCATTTTCAACACTAATAACCTCTGCAACCTTCCTCTTTTTTTGGCTTTTGTTTTGCTTTGAAAGTGGTTCAAACAACTTGTTTGTTTAAGCATGAGATTGAGGTGTCATGCTTAATGGTTTAATCCCTTAGGGGGTTCATTACCAACGGTATGATGTCTCTTTCATGCCTAAGACAACTCTTGGTTTGAGCCTTCTTTCCATTAGAGGACTTAAACTCGTCCTTTGAACTCAATTGATTAAAGAATGGTTGGTAATTTAAAATGGAGTAAAATTGAGGCTAAAAATGGTGAAAGATAACAATTTGATCATGTTCAATCGGCCGTTAATTGAACACATGGAAGCTTAAACCATTTCATACTGATTAGTGATGAAATGATTCAAGGTTCCAAGGTCATTACTTCCCTTGATCATGCATGATAGGGAGATGGTTTTGAGAGTCTCATTTTGTTGCATTTATTGAACTTGCACACTTTGATTCACAAGCCATCATACAATGAAATTGCTTGAGTTGGTGGCTTGTGGCTTAAGCTCATTACTTCTTTGATTTGATCACGAAAATGAGGGGTGAATTGTGCAAACAAACCCTTGAAATACCCTGTGCATTGCTTTGTCTGTTCTCTGTTGCAGCAAGGTAAACTAGATAGCAGTGCCCGGCAAGCTAATTTCCATGACAGGCAGGCCACCTTTGATGGCCGGCCGGCTGTCACTGGTGGCCGGTAGGCCTTATCACTGGCCGACTGACCACTTATGCAAAATTCAACAGTGTGTTTGTAAAGCAGAGCAGAGTTATTTTGGAAGTGGGCAACAGTGTATGTGTTCTATTGTGCAACAGAGGCTCTTTGGAAGCAAAACAGTGGCTTTTCAGATGGAAACCGAGCATGTGCATGAGCATCCCTCGCGTACCGAGAATGTTTAAGTTTAAATTGTTGTAATTAATTAGTAGTAGCTAGTTAATTTTGCAAAGTGTTGTAATTAATTAGTTAGTTAAGTAGTTATTCAATTCCGTTGTTAGTTAACTAGAATACTTAGTTAATTTATTGTTTGTAAGAATTAGTTAAGTAGTTTAGTTATTTATTCATTTCGGTTTGTAATAATTAGCTTAATTAGCTTAGCTTTAATTAGTTAGTTAATTAGCTTAGTTCATTCGGACTCTTCTTCGTGAGAGCACAATGTAATAATGTGTATGTCTTCCAACTCCACGTCTTTCTCCCCTTTTTTTTAAACTGCTTATGATGGTTAGTTTAGGGACATCATGTTTCAATTAGCATACTTCATGTCTGCATCCACTTGTATTGCATGCATCGAGACTCGGTTCATTATTCTAACTACATTGTTTATTTAATACTTTTTTAAATACGTGCTTAGACCACATGCTATTTCATTGATCCATATGTCATGTTAGTAGCCGAGTCTATTAGTTGTATATCGTATATATTGCATTAGTCATATCGCATAGTTAGGAATCATGCATTTTTTTAACTCATGTTTATTTTTGGTTAGGAGTATTAGGTGAGCCTTTGCTCACTTTAGCATATTGCATGAGTGTGATTGTTGTCATGTTTAGCATGTTTGCTATGAGGCTAATTGCTTAAGTGCTATAACTACTTGAATGCCTATGGATGAAGGCTTGAATTGGAATAATTTGAGCAATGTTTATATGCGATCGCTTTTTCAAGTGGTACATATTTTCAAAACAATTTTCAAAACAAACATGAATTTAAGTGTTCCAATTTTTGCAAGTTAGTCTATACTTGTGTGTGTGCGCATCACATAGTAATGCTAGCCTAGTAATCGGAACATGAGCATATAATGTATATAAGATTCATATCATGATTAGTAGAGGCTGATCTTTGATCGGGCGAGTGGGGGTGCTAAATTCATGACCTTCCCCTCTTGTACCTAAGTTCCCGAGCCGAGACAATCTTGGTGATGATGGACACGTAGCCTTTGTCACGAGTCATAGGTTTCCTAGATTTCCTAAAATATTTAGGTGGCGACTCTGCATCTGGCAATACAGTCCATTTTTGGCAATTTGATTTAAAATCGATTTTTCAAAAGATTTGTCGGATTTGGACTCTTTGGTGATTATCTATTTTGCATTGCACTTGTGGAGTCAGATTCAAAACCGCGGGAGACCGAACAGTAAGGCTTATTTCGCCTTTCGAAATGAGGCGCGAAAAAAGTCGGGCTACACTTGACTATTTTAGTTATTGTTTTGAATTTAGTTTAAAAAGTTGTATTTGAGATGATAGTTGATTTTTTATTATAGTTGATTGATGGTTGTCAAATAAAAAGTGAAATGATTATAATTTGAATGTGACATTTTATCTTATTAACTATTTTAACCTATTTTATTTTTATTGATTATTTTAGTCAAAAACATATTCCCAAACACCCCCAGTAGAGGCTTTGAGTTCAAACTTCCTGTGTAGTGTTGGGGCAATCCAAATTTCTTTTCTTCCCTTTTGTTTTTTAGATTTAGGTTGTATAATTTGTTTTAAAAAATTAAAAAGAACATTTTATTAATTTTTTATGTACATTTTTTAAAAAAATTTTTAATAAAAAAATATTTTAAAATTAATATAAAGTGATTGGTGTTATTTATTTTAAGGAGACTTACCACCCCGTCCCCTTAATCAACCTTATTTACCTATAAGTCTTCTTCTTTTTTTTCTTTTTTTCTTTTAAATTTTATTTTACCTATCAATAACTTAAAAAAAGTGTCAAGGCAAAATAAACATTTTAAAAGTTAGGTGCTGTTTGATTCACTATACTAAAATGATCATTTCATTAAAAAATCTATTTCCATATTTGATTAATTAAAAAAATAATAAAAATTATATTATAAATAAAATCATAAATCGTCTGAAATCACCCTTCACCTATAAGTTATAAAATATTTTTAAATTTATATAAAATGATTCGTGTTATTTATTTTAAAAAGACTTACAGTACAATTATAGTAATCAAACTTATTTTTGTATAAGTTTTTTAATTTTTATTTTTTACCTAACAATATCTTCAAAAAGTGTTGAGGCAAAATAAAAATTTTAAAACTTAGGTGGTATTTGGTTCACTAAAATGAAATAATTATTTCATTAAAAAATCTATTACCATATTTGATTAATTAAAAAATAATAAAAAATACATTATAAATAAAATCATAAATCACCTTAAATGATCATTCACTACTCTCCCTATTCTAGTCCAATACATTTAGTTTCATTCTATTAAATCAATATTAAAAAAGGGTATAGAATTTATAAGCATTTAAATTCATCGTATAATACTTGCCCCTAATTCAAATTAAAAAATTCACTTTATTTCGTTTTGAGTTTTCAAAAATAATTTTTTGAACTTTCAATTTATATTTTTATATTTTTAATAATTTTTTGCAATATTTTAATCATTTTTTTATCCACTTAATCTTCATGCATTTAAAAAGTAAAACATTTGTACAATTTTTAAAAAAAATTCATTAAATACAAAAAAATACAAAAATATATTGAATTTTCATATTTTTTTATATTTTATGCTTAGTGAATTTTTAAATTTTTTTTCATAAACATTATACTTTTTAAGCATATTTTAAATTAAGTACATCCAGAAAATAAAAAAATTACCTAAAAAAATAAATAAATTCATTAAAAAAAAAACAAAAAACTCAATTTTGTCAAACTCACCTTAATTTATTATTTATTTATTTATATATTATTTTAGAATAATGCTTGGGACCCCCTTTTGGGGGTCACCCCCTCACCCCTTTGCCACGTGGCAGGTGGTGATTGGAGGAGCAGAAAAAAAAAGAAAAAGAAAAAAAAAATGTAACCAATGAGAGAAAGAGAGGGGGTCAAATGGTGGGGGAAAAAGGGGATGTAGCCTCCCAAGCTATGTCCTTGGAGGTGGCATGCTACTTGTACTTGAAAATGATATTCCCATATAGGGTGAGCCACAGCCCAGTAGAAATATACTAAACCAACCATGAACAATGACTAAAAGATTAGCAATTGATAGATGGCCAACACTGATACATTCACATAAATCACATATTTATGTCATACGACTTATGAGTCCAAGATACTTTTCAATTTCCCCTTTTTCAACAGATAAGCATGTTAGCCCTATCATCCTTTCAACAGATGTGTATAAAAACTATATCCCACATTCACAGATAAGCATATAAACTGTACCCACATTACCAACAGATATGTATAACAACAATATCCCTCATTCACAGATAAGCATATAAGCTGTATCCACACTTCACAAAGATAAGCATATGAGCTCTATCTTCACTTCTCTAGACAAGCATATGAGTTGTATCTACGGAGTTCATCCCCTATCTTCTCCCAACACTATCCGGTTTAGAGGTACATCCCCTATCTTCCCCTAAATCGCGGAGTACATCCCCCATTTCCTCATCTACACATAACGTATACAAACACATTGGTTCTATATACAATCACTCAATACATACAATTAATGTATTCTATCAACCGTCAATTTCCATGACACATTCCATTGATTAGTTTCCGTTTGCCTAATCATCATGCATTGTCTACAACAATCACGACTATCCTCCATCGATAGCCCAAAGCAGTTATCTCTATACAGAAAATAAATGCACAATGGATATTCAATCAACATTTCAATTCAGTGAGTGATAAATAATTCAACTACACCCTTTAACCCCATACATTCCCAATCTCGACAATTCCATTTCATTTCCTCATTTCTCACAATTAATCAAATAATGTAATTAGGTCATTTTCCATAATTACCATCTCAACCCTTAGAGCATCTCCAATGGTTATTGCTATATTATGGTTGCTATTGCTATAATTTGACAATGAATAGTGTTATTTTGTCAAATTATAGCAATGGTGCTCCAATGGTCATTTGCTATTTTTGGCAAATCTCAACCAATTTCCCTCCAAGTTTGTAGGTGTTGTTTGTATATAAATTTTTTGTGATTTTATTTTTATTTATTTTTTGTCTTTTGTGACATTTTTTTACCTGTTTGTTAAAAAAATTATATATTTATATTATTCTCATCTAGACAAATATTGAGGCATCACTATTTTTTGTATTTATATTTATTTATATTTATATTATATAATTTATATAAATATATATAATATTTATATATTTATATATTTATATTCATTTAAACCATTCCCGAACAAACCCAAAATTATATATTTATATTTATATTATATAATTTTTTGTTGAACAAACCAAACAGAGCCGAACGGCTCTTTATTTACACTGAGGCATCACTACTTTGCCATACATCTGTCTACAATTTCTCACTCTCCTCACTCTCATCTCCTCCACGGTTCATTCTCACTCTTTCTCCTCCTCCATGGCCAAAATCAAACAGAGCACAAACCAAATAGAGCACAAGATCGGAACCCGATCTCCCCTTCTCCTCCAAGATCGGAACCCCCTCCTCCATGATGTCCTCCGAGATCGAAACCCTTCTCCTCCATGATCTCCTCCATGATCGGACTCGATCTCCCTCTTCTCCTCCAAGATCTGTGTACTCTCCGTCTCTAGTATGATCTTCATCTATTTACATATATGTTTTGATCTGTGTTGATCTCCATCAAAAAAATCAGTGTTCATGTGTTTTGATCTCCATCAAAAATCTGTGCATGTGTTTTGGGTTTGATTTTGATCATATATATATATATATATATATATACGGTCTGCTATGGCTTCATGGGTTTGATCATATATATATATATATATATATTTATATGTTTTGGGTTTGATTTTGATCTTGATCATATATATATATATATATATATATACTGTCAACAGAGGTTCATGGGTTTGATCATATATATATATATATTTTGGGTTTGATTTTGATCATATATATATATACAAGTTGTCTTCATGGGTTTGATCATATATATATATATATACACGATCTGTCTTCATGTGAAATTTGCTTGATTGTAAAAATTGGGTTTGATTTTGGAAAATAGCTTCCCTACTGGATTAATTCTGTTATTTTCTCAACTGAATTTGGTGCCAATTTCTGTTGATTTTTGCTGATCTGGCAAGGTTGGCATCTGCTATTTCACTTGCCATATTTGAGAACACATATGGCATCTGCCATCTTTGGCAAGTGAAATAGCAGACCGTTGGAGATTGATTTTTGCCATTTCTGTCATTTTTTAGCTTTGGCAACTGATATAGCAGCTCCATTGGAGATGCTCTTAGGTCCCATTTTCATCAATGATTCAACATTTATTCCATTTCTCTATACCAAACATGCACCTAGGTTTATTATAAATAAAACCCCAACTTTTGTAAAATAACACAAAAGCCCCAAACTTTCACAAAATTACCAAACCAACCCCAACATCTCAAAATACCAAAATTTAAAGACAAAATCCATAGAGAGGAGTAGGATATCCCTACCTCAAATTCGGAGCTCCAAGGGAGAAGATGACAAAACCCAACGTGCTCCAAATTCCGAAATTTTCAGATTAAAATGAAGCCCTCGACGATCAACAACTTTTTTGTAAAGGTCAAAGATGAGCAAATCACTCCTACTAGATCAAAACCTAGAGAGAAGGTAGAGTTCTAGAGTGAGAGGCTCAACAATGGTGTTTTTGGAAAAGTATGAGAGAGAAGAGAAAGTGAAAAAGTGATTTGAAAAGTCAAAACACGGAACTTAAACCCAGTCGACCCGCTCGAGCGTCAAACACCCCGCTCGAGCGTCACTCACAGACTCCCGCTCGAGCGTCAACAATCCCGCTCGAGCGGCGGATACACACTCCTAGAACTTTTACAGAACCAGGTCTCCGCTCGAGCTTCCAACTCCCCGCTCGAGTTGCACTCACACAACCCCGCTCGAGCGACCAACTCCACGCTCGAGCGTCCAACACTGCACATGAAATACTGGATGGGTGCAATTCCCGCTCGAGCGCCAAAACCCCCGCTCGAGCGGACAAGTAAAAATCTGGGCAACTAGTTTTGGTTTCTAAACTCAACCAACCTGTAACAAATCTGCCCAACACATCCTATAACTCAAATACGAAGTAAAAGGGATGTAAACAAGATAATAATCAACTACCAACATCCACGGACACATGTCCGGATCACTGTACAACAAGGGTAAATCCGGGATTGCTATATAGCGAACGATGGGTCTAGCGACGAAAAGATGGCTTTAGCCATAAACTCATTTTCAGCATGTTTTCAAAAAATGTTTGAAGTTCATATCTTCGTTCCCATTTCTTTCTGAGCATTCTTAGGCATGAATTATGAGTCATTAAAGATTAATAAGCTAAGAAACAACATAAGTAATTGCATTGGAAAATATATAAGATGAATCCGAGTATGTGATTCATCTGTATAAGTTATGTGAAATGGATTGAATAAGAAATCAATGTAAGGAAAACTAAGCCATGAATGGCCATATGAATGAGTAATAATGAGATGTGTTTTGTGCTATGTACATTTGTGTTTGTAGTTCAAGACTCGAGGACCGACCAATTGTTTCTGGAAGCCCATTGTGAGTAACATTATTGTAAAGATATGTTCATATGATTATGTTTGAAATGTTATACGACAAATTATGATTTCTGAAATGTGGTTTTGTTAATGTGAACGAATGCCCTGTCTTGAATCTATTATGGCATCCAAAGAAAGTCCCAAGTCATGGAGGACGACATGTTAATGCGAGTCCATGACATATATGTGATTACAAGATCTCGTTAGCCACTTAATAGAGTGGTGATATGTTAGATAATCGGTCTCTGGTACCTTACTGTAGTCGAAAGACGTTATGTTATGTTCTTTTGGATGTACCATTATTATGTTCATATATGAGATTGATTCTGTTATGATTTGTTTAATGAATATGATATGTTCGGAATTCGTTCACTAATCTCTTTACCTTAATGTTATTTATTGGGTTTTAGCTCACTGTTTATATATATATATATATATATATATAAATAGGTGAGCGAGTGCAAGATCAAGTCTAATGACGCCTACCCGGATCTGTGTTTTGTCAACCAACTTATGTGCCTTCCGTGGAGGTTTCCGAAGTGTAAAGTGATCAAGTTTTGTGAACAAGATACAAGTTTATTTTCTTTGTTTGTTGGACAAGTTTTTGCATACTTTGTAAATAGGGCTAAGTCCCGTTTTGGTTTATTTGTATATAAAGATGACGTAAGACTGATGTTATGATGACTTATATAATATTTGGATATAAAGTTTAAATTTGCTGTGTCTCATATAAGTCTGCACAGCTCATGGACGTTGTATATTTATATTTTGCTTCTACTAGCCCCTAATATTTTGAATCTGATTAAGAGGTCTTTGATAATCTTAAGATTACTGGATGGTCATGACGCTAAACCTATGAGGGCAGGTTTGGGTCGTGACAACTTCAGATCAAAGTAGAAGTTAACATAAAGTAGATTGTTGTGACTGCAAAAGAATTTGATTTTGCTGCAAAAAAAATCCCTATTTATCATCAATCCTTCAAGCCAAGATAAGAAAGAATAATGATAGCTACTTCTGTTCACTGAAGAAAGGAATAATTTAAAATAGTTCTGATACTATTCTGAAATTTATTGCTGGTTAAATGACAAGATTATTCACAAATCTAGGAAATTATTCTGAAGGAGGCTTGTAAGAACATTTAAAAAGTTAATTTAGGGCAGCTTAACGTACAAACAGAGCTGCACGCTCCCCTGTTTCTGAGAATAAAATGACTTTAACCTGTTATCCATGCTTAAAAAATCAATCAAGGATGTTAATGTTGGGCAATCTTCACTGTATTCGAAGAATGGATTAAAGAGAGAAGAGATATTGTTTGATTATAAAAATTAAAACAGTATATAAAAATAAATAAATAAAAATAGATTCTTATTTTGTTACAAAAACAAAATCTGAAAAAGGAAAAAGGAAAAATAATAAAATAGAAAAGTAATCAAAGCACTTACCTTATTATTTTTCTCGAACAAAATTTGATTAAGTCCAGTGTTTAACACTGTGTCCTTAAGACAGATTCGTCCTCTCTATGGTGCTTTCAGATTGTAGACGTTTATCTCCCAAGATAAAATGATCAACAATGAATAGCAGTAGCACTACAAACTATTCTCACAACGAACACACTTTATGTTTACACTCTTTCTCACAGGAAAATAATGTAGCAAAATGCAGAGAGTAATAATAGAGGCAAGAACGAAATTTCTGAATCCAAAATCCAAATGAGGGACTGTCTATTTATAGATGGAATAGTGGTTGTTTGGTTTGAATCCAACAGGTAACAAATCTGTTTGAACAGGTACCATACCTGTTCAGCACTGTTTGAACAGATAAGGAATTGTTTGGGTTTGAATTTTGAACAGATACTGAATCTGTTTAGTTTAATTTCAAACAGATTGAATCTATGCAGACAGATATGGAACCTGTACATAAATTTTGAAGAGGTGCAAGCCAAATTTGAATTCTTCTCCAACTGAAATTTGAAAACAAAATTGGAAAAATTTAATTTTTTCAAAAAATAAAAATAAATTCAAATGTGTTTGGCCCTAAAAGATAAGTATTGGGCTAGACAAGCCTAACCCAACCTTACACCACGCACCCGTGCCCAAGCCTAGCCCGACCAGATGGACGGTGATGGCGGCGTGCGTGTGTTTATTTTGGGTCCAATGGATCTAGCACACTTTGCCCATAACCTCACCTTTTCACAAAACTTGGGCACTCCTTAGGGCCCTCCCCAAGTTGCAAACCGAAGCCTTATAAAACCCACAAAAGTTTGCCAACCAAACCAATGTGGGACAAGTCTTAACTCAAAAGGAAATTTTACCAAACACACCATTTTCATGGAGCCCATTTTGGCATCAATTTTCCATTCACCCGATAATGGTTTTGATGGGTCCCACCTAAAAATTAGACCAAAGTTAGAAAAAAAAAATGTTTTTCCCAAACCAATTTTCAAACCATTTCTAACAGTTAATAGACATAAAAATAAATAAATAAATAAAACATGAACCCACCCATGGTATTGAAGCCAAACAGTGCAAGAATGAACGTGGCAGTGTCATCAAAGAAAGAACACATGCCTTACATATCATCATGTTGTAAAGTATCAATTTGGATGTTTGTTTTTAGTGATCTATTTTATTTTTACTTTTAGTTTTTCAATCCTTTTTTTTTTTTTGAAAACTTAATTTTTTGAAAGAAAATATAAATAAAATTCCAAAGGTGTTTGGGATTGACATTGACGTTTTAAGCTTTTTTGTTGAGTTTTTTTTTTAAAAAAAAGTTTTTAATAAAAAATAATGATGATTTTTGTAATTAGATGTTAAACTAGGCCTAATAAATTTTCCACCGACTTTTCAAAGCTTTGAAAGGAGGAAATTTTATTTCTACACACCTATTTATCTTTGTGCACATCATTTCTCAATATACACATTTAATAATTTGATTATTAGTTATTTTTCTCATTCCACACACCAAATCTCCAATTATACCCTTAACTCATATCTTGTACACAAACTACCTCAACCCTCTTTCTACACACTTCTTCAAAATTGTAGACCAATTGTTGACCCCTATTTCGGTTCCACGCAGTGAAGACCTACCACCTCAACCCTCTATTGAAGACCCTTCATTGGATTGTTGAAGGTGAGTATTTCTTATTTTCGATTTTGTAAGTAAGCATTTTCTTTGATAATAGTAGTATCAGCAGTTGTGAATCGTCGGTGTCAAAGAGATCGGTGGTTTACAGAACTCTGTTTGGGGAGAGTCATGGTGGTTTGCAGTGGAAAAGTCTCATTGACACCATAAAGATGAAATCGATGAGACGATTTATCACTATTCCATTGTTGTCTAGGTACAATATTTCAAAGAAAAATTTGATAAAAAAAATTTGGGGGGGGGGGGATCAAAGTGCTGATGATGAAATCGATTGTGGTGATATGATGTTACATTTGCCTAGAATAAATTTATTTTACTACTTGCCTAGAATAAATTTGATGTTACATTTGCATTTATTTTACTATTTGTTCTTCGTACATAATTTTGTGGATGATATTACTTTAGTTTAGACAGGGTTTTAATGCAATTGAGCTGTATGATTGATTAATGTCGTCATCAAATTGTGGAAGCTCTAAAAATAAGGAATAGAGAATAAACCAATGTATTACAGTTAGTTTCACAAAATCTTAGAATGTATAAACGGGTTTGTGTTATACATGTATATGTAAATATATCCCAATAGGTATGTATTATAGGCATAGGAATATAGACATAGTTATATCTTCACATAACTTCAAAGCTATGTTACATGCACTTAGAAACATGTATCAGGTGCCTGCATGTGCTGAACTATCAAGTTCATCATACCTTTTATGTCCAAGGACACCAGAACACAACTAGATTCATATACTGTCAAGGGGATGCCACCCATGTTTTACACTATAAGAACCAAAACAATAAAAAACAACTCCTATACATCAATATATTCAAAATTCTCAACAAAATTCAAAAAAGGATTCAATGAAGGGTCAACACTCCTCAAGATCCAATTGTAAAAGATGGTTAGAATTCTACTCTTTAAAACAAAAATGAAAGTCTTAAGACTCTTAACACCATCAAAACTTCTATTAAGCTCCCTCCAGATGCTCCAAAATAAAATAGGAGGTCCTAGCTGCCAATCACCTCTTTTTTCGCTTTTTAACTCTGGTTACCCTCCAAGAAAGCAAAAGGTCCCAAACATTTGAAGGGAAGAACCAACCCACGTCAAACAAGACTAAAAATAAGGCCTAAATGTCCCAAAAGATGTGATCCCTCTCCCTACTCACATATCACTAACAACAACCCCTCTATCAATTGCTATCTGCCTTGAGCTAGACAGGCCAGCTCCAACTTCTCACCACAGCAAAGATGTCACCAAAACTGAATTCTCAAACACAAACCTCAGATGATGGTGAAAAACATACCCAACCTTCCTAATACCCTATAAAAGGCCCATACCGATGCACAAAAACCTCCAAAGACATCCAATCACCCCACCTATACCCATATTTTGCCAACACAAACCTTCTCTGAAATCTATCCCGCTCACACAGAAAACTCCATAACCAGTTTCCCAAAAGAGCTTGATTAAAGATTTTAAAACGCCAAATCCCCAACCATCCACTCAAATAAGGGAGCGAACCGTATCAAATCAACCCAGTGGTTAAATATATCCCCCAACCCACCCTAAAGAAAGTCCCTTCACAACTTTTTCAACCACTTAGCTACTAAGACTGGAAAAATTTGATGGGTCGTTGAACACGCCAAAATTAAACGCTAAACTACACCAAATTCTTTTAGAATTGTACGGGGAAGAAATAATTCTCCTCGTATAATCCTGTTGACTAAGTTCACGCTCCTCTATACGACGTTGCTTTGTCACCTGAAAACACAAACGTGAGCTAGCCGGCGGGTGTGTGCCGGAAACCTCTCCGATGCCTAAGTCAGAAAACTTGACAAATAGACAAAGCTCAATGTATTCAGGAAGCAAAAATTGTGTGTTGTGTTCTGTTACCTCCTCCAAGGTGATGTTTGTGAGCTTTTATAGATTTCGAGTGGCACAATCCTAGTAGGACTGTTATTTCTCCACGCAGAGTCCTCCTAGGATTCATACTCCTAAAGGATAATGCTTATCCTTTTACACCCCCCCCACTGCTTAAACCAAGTGGGATGGTTTTCACCATGGCCGAACTGCTATTTGACCGAAGTAAAACTGGCTTTGCTGAGCCACGCAATAGGCCGAACTATCCTTGGTTCGGTTCCCTATTTACTCCTCCTTACCTCGGTTCTCTCCTGTTCAATCCATGGTATGTTTAGACCGAACCAACGATTTGCGACCGGCATAACTCCAAGACCGGTCTAACTTCAAGCTACTTTCGAACCGAAGTAGATTCACATCTTGACCGAAGTGACTTCATCTCCATGACCGAAGTAACTTTACAATTCTGAGCCGAAGTAACTTCTCGGCCCTTTTTTACCCAGCCCGTCATACATTGGGCCATAAAGTCCATCTCATAGCTCGGCCCAATCTTCGCCCAAAATTACCCTCTCAATTGCCCCTTAATTCCATCTGCATAGCATGATTGGGATAACCAAGTGACCAGCCGAGCTAACGTAAGCCTTTCCAGCCGAACTAAAAAATCGTTTTAGCCTCTCCAGCCGAGCTTATTTTACTCCGGCTCTACTTGCTCGGTCAAAACGTCTCTTCAATCACTGACTGTAACGCTTCACTTTCCAATGACACGTGGCAGGCTCTGATAGGTTGTGAGCTGTCAGCACGCCGCCTTCGTACCACGAAATTTTTGAACAGTCCCGCCCCCTTTTTGCCGCTCGTTCTTTTCACAAAACACCCCTTCATCTCCGAATCACTCACTCAACTCCTTACTTCTTTTCTCCCTTGCTCCTGAGCCCTGAGTTTGTGCTTGCTGTGTTCGTGCCCTCCATTACTGCTATTGCTTCCATCTTCAAGCTTCTTCCTTTCTATTCTGGTAAGCAAATCTATCCTTCTTGCTCTTGTTCGTTTTTGCATTTGTTTCTTGCTTTCTATGTTTTTGTGAAACACTTTTCCTCCATTTCTGCTTTGCTGCTTCTGTTCTTCTATAAAAAGAACTTTAACAGTAGAACACATGTGTGTGGATTATTTTGTAGAAAACTAGTCTTAGATCCAAAATCATGTAGCAGCCGAACTAGGATACTTTTTGTCTTATATAGGTAGATCACTTTAGCAAATAACCGAACTAAAACTTAGAAGAAACAGTAGTTTCAGTGGGTTATCAATTCTTGAGTTACTCTAGCCGAGATAAGTCCACCGAACGAAGTTTGAACTCCTCACTTTAGGAACCTCGGTCTCCAACCGAGCTAAGCCTTTGGGGCTAAGCCAGCTTTCCTAGCTTCTAAACCAAGCTCATAAAAGCTGCCCCTAGAGGCTTAGCCGAAGTAATAGAACTCATTGTACAACCGATTTAGGCCTTTGGGGCTGAGCCAGCTTTCTTAGTTTTTTAGACCGAACTCAGAAAGCTGCCCCTAGACGATGAACCGGTCTAACAAAAATTGTTTCCAAAGCCAATACGCTGAGATACTTGCCAAGGTTTGGCTAGAAAAAACCCTGCTCAAACTGAGCTACCAAGCATTTTGATGAACCGAGATAGAACCCGTCCATAAAGCCGAAGTAGGACTCTTTTACCTCGCTTTTAATTTGTAGCACGGTCCAATGATCTGTGCTTAACCCCTGTGTTTTCTTTGCAGACTTAGGTTGCCCAGGCACTCCTGCGTGCGCTCAACCGGGCTACTGAGCACTATATTTGCACCGAAATAACTTATTCTTAAATTATACGATAGATGGGGAAGTATAGACACTTAGTAAATACTCCGGGCGGCCTAGACGAATTCAGGAAAGACTACCAAATTCCTGACGACGTCCAACTGGTACTGGCCGAAAAAGACATCATTCCCTGGGACAATGAAGGCTTCGTCCCCTTCACCCTTTTATCCATAATAGAAACCGGACTACGGTTTCCTGTGCAACCATTGATTTGCGAGTTTCTTAGGCAGACTAGAATATGCCCAACCCAATTATCCACCAACTCATACCGCATAATTATGGGAATAGCCGAGCTGAACCGTCAGGCCGGACTAAACCTCGGGCTGGCCGAAATCTTCCATCAATATTCAATCGGCTCAAAGGACGATGGGTGGGTTTATTACCTTAGGATACGCCACCGCCGAGAGAAGATAATTAAATATACACCGGACAAAGACCTAAATGACGATGATTTTTTCTGGGTCTCTGGGAACTTTGAGGATTTTCAAGCCCAAATTCCTGGCCGACCTATAAATTGGAAGAAAGGAGAGCCTGGTAATTTAACTTCGGTCTTCTTCCTTGCATTTGTTACTTCGGCTTGTTAATGTTTCAACCGGACTAACAGTTGTCTTTTCTCGCAGATTTTGCCCACCTTCATTCCTTATACAGCTATCCAAACCTTGGAACTTTGCGAGCCGCACTACGATATCCTGAACGTAGCTGGGCCAAATTGCTGCAATTCGAGCCGACCTACCGATATAGTGGTCGCCGGAAAGCCAGAGTGACCGACTTTCTTCTTGAAGACGCCCTAGAACCGGACCCCACCTTGCCCGAGATCAGACTGATCCTATTGACAGCCGAAGAAGAGATGGCGAAAAAGAACAGAGTCAGGGCTCTTTTAACCGAGACAACAAGGCCCGAAGTAACGCCACCCAGCCAATCGCAACCTGCTGTTGTGGCCCTCCCTTCTCAACAGCCGTCCTCTTCTCACCTAACCAAGCGCGCCCGGACTGCTGAGGCCGAACAAATTTTGGTTGATGAAGCAGAACCCGTACTTCCGCCGAGCTTGCCACCGAGCCCTCAACCGGTACCTTCTGACCGAACTACCGGCAGTTGGGCCCCAAAACTTACCTTCAACGACCGAGACATCCGAGATACAGATTCGGTTGTTGCTGAAAAAGACCACTTGTTGGCCCTCAATCTGGCCAAGGATGTGTGCCTCCCCAAAGACATGGAGCACCACCAAAAACAACTGAATACCGAACTAAAGGCCATCCGGTCAACGACAAAATCCATGATTCTGGTAAGCAACTTCGGTCGTTTTGCTGTCTACTTTCTTTTTCAACCTCTACTTCGATTTAAAAGAAAACCTTTGCTTTGTCAGGCCCTTCAGAAAAACCAAATCACTCATAGGAAAGTACTGGAGCTTAGGAAAGTAACTAGGCAAGCAGCGGCAGAGGCTGAGGCAAAAGCGGCCGAGCTGGAGGAGGCTAGAAAGGAAATGGCCGAACTACGGGGTGAGGTCGGCAGAGTGACCGGAATGGTTAGTTCGGCCGAAGCCGAAAAGCAAAAGACTGCCATTGCTCTGAAGGACAAGTACCTGCGCGAGCTGGTAAAACTTGAAAAGAAAAAAGACGCCGAAATAACCCAGGCGAAGGAGAGCGCAAAAGAGGCCGAGAAGAAAGGTTTCAAAAAGGCGGAGGATGTATACGTCAAGCAATGTGAGGCTGCCAAGGAGTTGTTCTTTAAGTGCGGCTAGAGGGGGGCCGTTGAGAAGCTCGGTCATGATCCTCAGACCGAGGTTTTCGACCCTCCAGCCTACTTTATACCGAAATCCCTTGCAGAGTATGCGAATGTTATGCAGCAGCAGTTTCTTGAGGGCTCAGACTCAGATGAAGATTCTGTTTCTGACGATGCTCCGGTTGTTGATGTGGATCAGACAGTTCGGTCGGAACCTGTGGTGGAAGACATAGCTGTTGATCAACCAGGCGAAGTCGTGGTTTCGACCGAAACCACGCTTGTTATCGACACCGAGGTCCCGCCTGAAACCGGTCGTCATGCTGATGCTGCCTTTGACGCCGAAATCGAAGATCTCTTTTCTTGACTTTGTACTTTTTCTCTTTTTGCTTCCTTTTGTCTTTGTAACCGGGCTATGCCCCTCTATAATTACTTTTTAATGAATGAAAATTTTGTTGGACTCTTACTCCGGTTTTGATGTGTGCTTGCACTTGTAATGTCTTAATATTCCAACTGCTATTCCGGTTTTAAATGGTTTAACCTAACCATGCTTACCAGCCAACCACTCCTTAGCCGATGTACTTACTTCGGCTGAGGAGTATAAAGAGTAGAGATAATCCGGCCAACCATTCTTCAGCCATACCCATACTTCGGCTGAAGAGTACAAAGAGTTAGTTTAATCCAGCCAACCACTCTTCAGCCATACCCATACTTCGGCTGAAGAGTACAAAGAGTTGGTTTAATCCAGCCAACCACTCTTCAGCCATACCCATACTTCGGCTGAATAGTACAAAGAGTTGGTTTAATCCAGCCAACCACTCTTCAGCCATACCCATACTTCGGCTGAAGAGTACAAAGTGTTGGTTTAATCCAGCCAACCATTCTTCAGCCATACCCATACTTCGGCTGAGGAGTACAAAGAGTTGGTTTAATCCAGCCAACCATTCTTCAGCCATACCCTTACTTCGGCTGAAGAGCAATAAGAGTTGGTTTATTCCAGCCAACCACTCTTCAGCCATACCCATACTTCGGCTGAAGAGTACAAAGAGTTGGTTTAATCCAGCCAACTATTCTTCAGCCATACCCTTACTTCGACTGAAGAGCAACAAGAGTTGGTTTATTCCAGCCAACCACTCTTCAGCCATACCCATACTTCGGCTGAAGAGTACAAAAGAGTTGGTTTAATCCAGCCAACCACTCTTCAGCCATACACATACTTCGGCTGAAGAGTATAGAGAGTTGGTTTAATCCAACCAACCACTCTTCAGCCATACACATACTTCGGCTGAAGAGTATAGAGAGTTGGTTTATTCCAGCCAACCATTCTTCAGCCATACCCTTACTTCGGCTGAAGAGCAACAAGAGTTGGTTTATTCCAGCCAACCACTCTTCAGCCATACCCATACTTCGGCTGAAGAGTACAAAAGAGTTGGTTTAATCCAGCCAACCACTCTTCAGCCATACACATACTTCAGTTGAAGAGTATAGAGAGTTGGTTTAATCCAGCCAACCACTCTTCAACCATACACATACTTCGGCTGAAGAGTATAGAGAGTTGGTTTATTCCAGCCAACCACTCTTCAGCCATACACATACTTCGGCTGAAGAGTATAGAGAGTTGGTTTATTCCAGCCAACCTCTAAGTTAGTTTTTTCCAGCTAACTTAAAACAATGTTTGGTTATTCTGACCAAACGTCCTGCAGCCTGGATCTTTATCCTGGGCTTAGGAAGGGTGTTGGTTTATTCCAGCCAACCTCTAAGTTAGTTTTTCCAGTTAACTTAGAATAAAGGGTTTGCAATATTCCTATCTACACTAAAGCTAACTCTTACAGAGAACAACTCATGCTGAAAAAGAATTTATTGTTTTATTGAGAAAAAAGGAGAAATTACACGTTTGAAAGAGAAAGAGTTAAAAATAAAACAACTTGAGATTGGCCGTGTTCCATGGCCTAGGGATTGCTTTGCCGTCCTTGTCTTCTAGGTGGTATGCCCCTTTGCCTGCTAATCCAACCACTTTGTAAGGACCTTCCCAGTTTGGCCCTAACTTGCCATCTCCTGGTACCAAGGTGTTTCCCATTACCTTGCGCAGTACCCAATCGCCGATCTTGAATTGTCTTGGATGTACCTTTTTGCTGTATTTTCTGATTAACTCTCGTTGGTATGAAGCAATGTGAACCAGTGCTTTTTCTCTTCTTTCTTCCGCAAGGTCAAGTTCCAATGTTATGGTTTCTCCATTTAAGTCTGGATCAAAATTTTCGCTTCGAATTGTGGGGAGGCCAACTTCCAGTGGGATTACTGCTTCCATTCCATAGGCTAAGGAGAATGGTGTCTCTCCTGTTGATCGTCGAGGTGTGGTGCGGTAAGCCCATAAAACATGAGGAAGTTCGTCCGCCCATTTACCTTTTGCCTTCTCTAGTCTTTTCTTAAGTCCATCCAAGACGACTTTATTTGATGCTTCTGCTTGGCCATTCGCTTGAGGATATGCCGGTGTAGAATTGTAGAACTCTATCTTGTATTCTTCGCAAAAGCTTCTGAAGATTCTGCCGTCGAACTGAGTGCCATTGTCTGAGATTAGGGCTTTTGGTATGCCAAACCGAGTGATGATATTTTGCCAAACGAACTTCTTCACATCTTTTTCCTTGAGGGATGCCAATGCTTCTGCTTCAACCCACTTTGTGAAGTAGTCTGTTGCCGCGAGAAAGAACTTCCTGCCGCCGGGTGTTGTTGGAAGTGGTCCTACTATGTCTAAGCCCCACATTGCGAAAGGCCATGGTCTAGTCAATGGTAGGAGTTCTCTTGCTGGTTGATGAATTTGATGTGCGAATTTTTGGCATTTCTCACACTTTTTGACATATTTTTCTGAGTCTGCCTGTATGTATGGCCACCAGTAACCTTGTGAAATGGCCCTATAAGCCAGTGATCTTCTACCTTGGTGGCTTCCGCACACCCCCTCATGTATTTCGAATAAGAATGCTTCTACTTTGCTGGGATGAACACACTTTAGGTAAGGCCCTGAGAATGACTTCTTGTATAATGCCAAAGATGGAGATAGCCAAAATCGCTGCGACTTTGCTCTTATTCCGTTGGCTTCTTTTTTCTCTTCTGGTAGGATGCCGTCTTTTAGGAATAGGATGATGGGATCCATCTAGGAGGGGCCTAATTCTGCGCTACATACCTCTTCTGCTTCGGGGTCTTTTATGCTTGGTCTTGGTAAGAAGTCGATGAGTAATGGATGAGGGATGGATGTATCTGCCATTGAGGCAAGGCCTGCTAGTTCGTCCGCTCGGCTGTTTTCCTCCCTGCCAATTTGTTCTATCCTTACTACATCAAACTTCTTGATCTTTGTTCTGACTAGCTCTTGGTACTTGGCCATCCTATCATCCTTCACCTCATAGTCGCCAGAAATTTGATTTACCACCAGCTGTGAGTCGCTGTAGACCATTAGTTCGGTGGCCTTCATGTAACATGCTGATTTGAGTCCTACGAGAAGCGCTTCATACTCCGCTTCGTTGTTTGATGCTGGGAAGCCAAGGTTGATTGCTTGCTCTATAACCAGGCCGTCTGGGGAGATGAGGACTATGCCAAGCCCTGCACCATGCCGGTTGGATGTTCCATCCACAAAGAGCTTCCACATCTCTCCAACGAACAACTTCCAGCATGTGGAGGGGTCAGATGATGTCGTGGGGTCAAGGATGGTGTTTTCATCAAGATCCATGTTTGCTGTCTGCCCTTCGTTATTTGATTGTACTGTTGGTGAACCTTTGTTCGTTTCTTCCTTGTTGTCCTTAGCCTGGTCTGCCTTGGAGTTTGACTGAGCACCTTCTACTAGGGGTTGCGTTATTCCGGCGTCAACTTCCGTTCCTAGTTCGGTTGTGTCAGTTAGGTCGACTGGGCAGATATGATGACTTCCAAGAGTAAACTCTGCGACAAAGTCTGCCAAAGACTGGGCCTTTACTGCGGTTCTGGGTTGGAACTTGATGTCGAATTGTCCCAATTCTACTGCCCACTTCAAGATGCGCCCAGAAAAGTTTGCCCTCTCAAACAAAGCTTTTAGTGGAAAAGCTGTGAGGATGACTATGGTGTGGGCATGAAAGTAGTGTGCCAATTTTCTGGAGGCCATCATTAATGCCAATGCTAGTTTCTCCAAGGGTAAGTACCTTGTTTCGGCTCCCAACAATGTCTTGCTGACATAAAAGATGGGCAAGTGTTGTATTCCTTCTGCACGAACCAACACTGCGCTAACTGCGTGCTGAGAGACTGCTAGGTACAAAAAGAGTTCTTCACCAGGTACTGGAGTAACAAGCAGTGGTGGGGAGGATATGTACTCTTTCAAGCTTTCCAGAGCTTGGTCGCATTCTTCATCCCACTCAAACTTGGCTTTTAAAGCTTGAAAGAATGGTCGTAATTTGTCTGATGACCTGCTTATGAACCGATTGAGCGTAGCCGCCACGCCGGTGAGATGCTGTACTTCTTTGACTGAGTTTGGTCTCTCCAACTCCTGGATTGCCTTGATTTGAGAGGGGTCTGCCTCTATACCTCGGTTGGTCACGAGGAAGCCTAGGAATTTGCCAGATCTTACTCCGAATGCACACTTGGACGCATTGAGGCGCAACTTGTGCTTCTTCAGGATCTGGAACATCTCGCCTAGGTCTTTAAGATGGTCACTCTCATCCTTGCTTTTGACCACCATGTCGTCGATGTAAGCCTCCATTGTTCTGCCTAACAATGGTTCAAACATCTTGGTGACCATCCGTTGAAATGTTGCCCCTGCGTTCTTTAGGCCAAAGGGCATGACCTTATAACAGTATAGTCCTCTTGGAGTTGTAAAAGATGTGACCTCCTGGTCTGGTTCATGCATGGCGATTTGGTGATAGCCTCTGTATGCATCCAGAAAGCTGAGTCGGTTGTGCCCTGCCGTCAGGTCTACCAGTTGATCTATCCTTGGTAGAGGAAAGCTATCTTTTGGGCAGGCCTTGTTGACTGTTTTGTAGTCGACGCAGACTCGCCATTTGCCATTTTTCTTTGGCACTACAACTGTGTTGGAGATCCATCTTGGGTAGTGCACTTCTCTAATTGCTCCTGCCTCCAGCAGGTTGCCTACTTCTTCCGCCACTATTTCGGCGTGGTGGAGTGCCGATCTGCGTGTGCGTTGAATGACTGGTCTGGCGGATGAGTGGACATTGAGTTGGTGACTGATGAAGTTTGGATCAATGCCTGGCATGTTGTAAGGCATCCAGGCAAACACTTCGATGTTAGAGGTCAAGAATTCCAAGACCTCTAATCTCTCAGTGCTGGATAACGACGAGCCAAGCAAGAAGAACTTATCCGGGTTCTTCTCATCTATTTTTACCTCCACCAAGTCTTCCACCGCTTTTTGATCAGCCTCTTTGCCGACGTCCGCGAATAGTTCATTGCTTTCAGGTTCCTCCACCGAATGAACGTATCCTTTGGCAGCGCGGCTGCCATTTACCGTGGCGAAACATTGTTTTGACATGATCTGATCTCCATATACTTCTTCAATTATACCGGTGTCCTTGGGGAACCGCATTACCTGATGGTATGATGACGCTACCGAACGCATGGCGTGCAACCATGTTCTGCCCAAGATGATGTTGTAAGTGGAGGGGACCTTCAATACCCAGAACTCCACCTGTTTTGTTACGCTTCCTGCTCTGACCGGAAGAATTATTTTGCCGACGGGCCATTCTGGCATGGAGTTGAATCCAATTAGGGGAGAGACTGCAGGTGCCAAGTCTTTGTCTTGTAGCTT
Organism: Camellia sinensis; assembly: GCF_055761805.1. Taxonomy (NCBI): domain Eukaryota; kingdom Viridiplantae; phylum Streptophyta; class Magnoliopsida; order Ericales; family Theaceae; genus Camellia; species Camellia sinensis. The sequence continues at coordinate 114,670,604 of NC_138975.1, forward strand.
CAGTTGTTTGAATGTGTCGTAGTACATGATTTCACATGAACTACCCTGGTCAATCAGAATCCGCTTGACGTCAAAATCCTTGACTCGGAGAGTGACGACTAGGGCATCATTGTGAGGACAGTATATTCGATTCAAGTCTTTATCCGAAAAGGTCAAAACATTTGTTGCCTCTGTCTTCCCCTTCTTGATGGCAGGTTGTGCACTTAACACTTCTCTAAAATGCTCAGCCTTCTTGATTGATCCCCTGAGCTCGCATACACGCTCAGGCTCAAAGACTCCATGTATTACATTGATAATGCCTTGAGGTGGGGCGTCGATTGGCATTCCGTTGGGGTTATTGTGATCTTGGGGGGCTGGTTGCGTCCCTCCTTCAATATATTTGTCCAAGTGGCCTGCTGCCACCAACTCTTCCAAGTGTTGTCTCAATGGCGTGCAATTCTCAGTTCGGTGCCCCTTTTCTTTGTGGAAGGTGCACCGTGATCTGTCGTCGTAGTCTTTCTGAGCTTCTCCTAGCTTGGCTGGCCACTTGACGAAAGGCTCATCTTTTATCTCGCTCAGAATTTGATATATCGGTTTTTTGAACACCGTTGTTATGGCAGTGCGGATTCTCAACCATCTTTTATCTGGGTCTTCTCCGTTATCTCGTTTGCCACGTCCGTTTTTGTTACTTCGGTCTATCGTGTTGACCTTTGCTGAGGTCTTCTTTTCTGGTGCTGCGGTCGCATTAGATTTTGCTTTGGCTCGTGCGCCATCCTCTTCTACCCTGATGTGCTGATGCACTCTTTCCATCAGGGCTTCCATAGTGAGGGGTGGCGTCATGGTGATTGAGTCCCTTAGTCTGTTTCCAATTGGAAGGCCTCTTTTATGTTGTGCAATGCCAAGATTGGTGGGGTAGTCCCCAATCTGATTGAACGTCTCCCAGTAGCGACTGTTGTAGGATCTTAGGGTCTCCTTATCACCCATGTCGATGGAGAGTAGCTGGTCGATCTCCACTGGAGTTTTAGTATTCGTCCGAAACCTTGTCACGAAGGCTTCTGCCAATTGTGCCCAAGAGGCTATGCTGCCCTCTGGAAGTTTCTCGAACCAAGTCAAGCCTAGATTGCCAAGGCTTGATGGGAAGAGTATGCACATTAAGGCCTCGTTTCGCCTGTAAACAGCCATGACCTGGCGAAAGTGGCTTAAGTGTGAGTACGGGTCCGTCTTCCCATCATATGTGGTGAATTTCGGCTGAAGGAAGCCTGATGGTAGGGGCGCATTCTCGATTGCTGGAACAAACGGCGAAGTTTGTAGTCTTGCCAAAGCTTTGTCTGTTGGTTCGTAGGCCGGGTGCGGTATTGGCATTCCAACCTCGACGCTTCCATGCGTCCGAGGAGCCAACCACTGTAAGGCAGAAACTCTGTGCGGATCTCGTGCCCTGGCATCCTCCTTGCATCGTGCTTTCTCTTCGAGCAGGGTTCGTAAGTCGGATGATCTAGGTAATTCTGTCTGTCTAGATCTAGTCTGATGCGAATGAGAGGGCCAGTATGTGCTTCCTTCTGTGTATGATCTTTCAGACTTCGTCCTCTCAGACCTGGAGTGACGAGTTTTGGAAGACCATGATTGAGTATCGCCTGTCCTGAGGCTTTTACTCTCTCCTTGTGAGGGTGTAGTATTCCTACTATGATTTTCTGAGTGGCAAGGGGGCGTCTTGTTTTTGCGCCCCTCTCCTGTCGCCACTTCTTTTTTCTTCATCTGGCGTTTCAAGGCCTCCATGTCCGCCGCCATCTTCCTTATCAATTCATCTTGCTCTTTCACGCGATCTTCCAGAGCTTGAGGGTCAATCCTTCGTCTTTGCCGGTCGGGACTTTGAGAATGGGATTGACGGGGGTTGTGATTCCGTCTTCCCCTAGCATCCCTCCTGGAGGTATGTCGTTGTGGCTCCAGATCCGCCATGGGAGGGACAGAAGGTAATCCTTCACGCCTTGCGCCCCCTTCTGGAGTTAGTCCGTCGACGGCGGACTGCGGCAATTCTTCAATGTGTGCCATTGAAATTAAAGGGGAGAAGCTTTAATCAAGAGGTTTTGTTCTGTCTGTTGTTCCCACAGACGGCGCCAATTGTACGGGGAAGAAATAATTCTCCTCGTATAATCCTGTTGACTAAGTCCACGCTCCTCCGTACGACGTCGCTTTGTCACCTGAAAACACAAACGTGAGCTAGCCGGTGGGTGTGTGCCGGAAACCTCTCCGATGCCTAAGTCAGAAAACTTGACAAATAGACAAAGCTCAATGTATTCAGGAAGCAAAAATTGTGTGTTGTATTCTGTTACCTCCTCCAAGGTGATGTTTGTGAGCTTTTATAGATTTCGAGTGGCACAATCCTAGTAGGACTGTTATTTCTCCACGCAGAGTCCTCCTAGGATTCATACTCCTAAAGGATAATGCTTATCCTTTTACACCCCCCCCACTGCTTAAACCAAGTGGGATGGTTTTCACCATGGCCGAACTGCCATTTGACCGAAGTAAAACTGGCTTTGCTGAGCCACGCAATAGGCCGAACTATCCTTGGTTCGGTTCCCCATTTACTCCTCCTTACCTCGGTTCTCTCCTGTTCAATCCATGGTATGTTTGGACCGAACCAACGATTTGCGACCGGGATAACTCCAAGACCGGTCTAACTTCAAGCTACTTTCGAACCGAAGTAGATTCACATCTTGACCGAAGTGACTTCATCTCCATGACCGAAGTAACTTTACAATTCTGAGCCGAAGTAACTTCTCGGCCCTTTTTTACCCAGCCCGTCATACATTGGGCCATAAAGTCCATCTCATAGCTCGGCCCAATCTTCGCCCAAAATTACCCTCTCAAGAATAATGGCAAGTCCAGGTATCGATCCACAAAGACAATTGTGAAATTAAACTAATTTAATTGTTAAATTCCTAAATTAATTTTGATAAAAAGATTGATTGTTCATAACCTAATTTAATAACAAATAAATTAAACTAAGGAATTAAATTATCAATAATAAATGAAATTGGGTTTACTAATTTGGAGAAAAACCTAGGGTAAAGAATCCACCACTAGTCACGTAATTAGGGTTTCCAATTGAAATCAATTATGTTATGGTTCGAACGGAATAATGCTTTGCAACTACAAGTTCAAAGCATTTAACAAGAAAATCATCACGTTCAATGTACGAGTACGAACCATCTCAAGTAGTACGAACCGTTCACTCTAAACTAGGGTAGTGACACGACTCGTCCCTCGTAGTATGATTCGTCTCATACCTTGAATGTGAAAGAATATAAAACTCATGTATGGAAGACATTCAACAATCACAGAAAGCAGAATACTTGAAGAAATAATGAAAATTATATATAAAGAACTTCTAAAACACCATACAATTGTTCAAACCTTTACATAATTGAGAATAAAAAAGAAAACAAAATAATTACATGGCTAGGGTTTCATCAAAACTTTAGAAAAGGAGACTAGCCACTCATGGAGGAGTGGAAGGAGGTAGATGGAGAAGGAACCACCATGGGAGACATCTTTGAAGCTTTAAGTTTCTCTTCCCTTTCAAACCCTAGCCTCTCTTTTTAGGTCAAAACAAGTTCAAAACCCTATTCCAGCCTTTTCCTTTCCTTTTTATACTTCTGAACTCTTCCAAATAGGTTTAAAACGTCGGGCTGACTTTCCCAAAAAAAGTTAACGCACGTGCGGAAAAGTCAACTCTCTCCAAATTCTATCTTTTTGCCCATTTTATGCTCCGACTAGGTACAACCTGATTGACATTCAACACATATAAAGTATACAGTTTGACCAACAAGTGAAATTAAAAGATTCTAATTAACGGCATCAATGATGTATATTTCGGCCTTAATCAATAACCACCAAACCAAACCAAACTAAGCATTGTGTCCCAATTGAGTGGAGTCGCCTACATGAATTCTTTTGTTCTATTCCGCTCTGTCAAAGGCTATATGACAAATTAAATTTAATAAATTCAAATCATTTTTTACTACAACATCACATGTCAATTTAGATCTTCCCCTCCTAACATTTTCATTTATGGTGATCATATCATTTTTACTTATTGTTGCATCTACAAGTCTTTGTTGAACATAACAACCATCTTTATTAGCGTAAGGCTACCACCTTTTTAAAAATAGAAAATATATATATATATATATATCAAACTCAACCTAAAATTAGTTCATCCAAAAGACCAATAAGGAATTCCCTAAAACAATCTCCAAACTCCAATGAATTAAAGGAATCACTAAAACAATCATCCACTTTTTAATTCATGCACTCCAATCTCAAAAATTTTATAACACCACTACTTTCAAATACAACACAATATGCACAACGTTAAGGTCCAAACATTCACAAGTGGGGATCAAAAACCCTGATATTTGCACTGAGGTTCATAAACATTTTTACCTTTTTTGCTTGTGCTCCCTTCCTTCATGGGAACATGTTTTAAGCCAACCCAAAAATGTCAAGATTTCTACTAACAAATCTGTGACTTTCTCATTGTTTTAACAACTAGTATATTCAATTTCAAACTTTTTTATGGTACAATGTAGCATTATTATTGAAAAATCTAAAAATTTCAGAGATATTGATTTGTGATTATATTTCAATTTTAAATAACGAATGACATTCCCAATCAAACAATCAAAGGCAAATCAACACAACGATTTAACGTGGAAAAACCACAATTAAAGCGTCTCCAATTGTGATAAAAAACCACGAGCCAAAGCCACAAAACAATCCACTAAGAAGACAACAAAGAATTATACAAGTGTACCCTCAATTACCTAGCGAATCCACGCCCGAATTAAACCGATCCCTATGTGCCTCTTCCACCACCGTCTCTTGCCATCGTTGAATCCACAATGCCAATGTCAAATCCACGACGATGAGCCACTCCGGAATCCACCAAAGCTTCAAGTCCAAGTTCTACAGAATCCATCGAAGAACAACTCTCTCTTTTGTGAATAAATGAAAACAAACAAACCCTTGATGATGTTGATATGAAGTTCATGGATCCATTGATCACTTTTAAATCATCAAGGCAACACTCAGAAAACACCCTCCAATATAAAACACTTTGTATCTTGTTCCTCTCTGAAAATCTGGATGGCTCCAACCCTAGAAATAATGAACAATGCACTTTATAGAAAACAAGCTCACGCAGACTGCTCGAGCGCACATTTCGCCGCTCGAGCAATGTGACTAAAGGCGGTGCGAAACATATAGACTGACCGTTCGATCCCTTACTTATTAGCGAAGTGGCAAACATGAAAGGATTAAGATCTCAGACTCATTTGCATAGGCATAATTTGGGTTGGATTCGCATCTAAATAATCATAGCCTCACTTAAACAAAAAAGAAAATAAAATTACAACTGAAAGGAGTTTTGTCAAACATGATTGCCAATTACAAAAACCTAACATATTCTGACTAAAGCCAAGAATTTACATACATGTAAAAGGATTTAAGCAACACAAAACTTACTCTTTGGGAACCCTATGTCAGAATGCGGATTGGAAATTTTGATGAGACTATCCTGTGTTTTGCTCTTTTCTTTTATTTATCGTTTATCCTCCGTGTTTTTAATTTGTTGATGACTTCAAGTAAAATTCGATTAGAGTGGTTAATAATGCACATAAGTATGATGGTATTGGGTTATGCAACTCTTTTACGTGGATCAAGGCCCGTGGCAATGTTTGTCTAGATCTTGAGGAAAATCATGGCCCAACTAACTATTACATTGAAGTACAATTTACTATAGTATATTAACAAACATTTAATGAACAAAAGATGATTCTCTGTTATTTATCAAAAAAAAAAAAAAATTTAATGAACAAAACTCAAAAATATCACTCATCAATTTGAAACAAACATGTTAAATGAGTAAGAGGTTAACACACTCCACGAACTTGACTCTTTCAAGCACAAAGCTTTCCAATTGAAATTTCCTAAATTCAGTACATCAATTCTACATTTTGGGTTTTGCTAAGTAAAAATGATAAGGGTTAAATCCTAATTATGTTTTTTGCTTAGGGCATTTTATTGACATTTAAAAATATATAAATATATATATATATATATATATCAGTAGGACCCCCAGTAGGGGGTGACCTCCAGCACCCCCACCTCCACGCGGGGGGCTCTCACATCATGACTAAAAAAAAAAAAAAAAAATCTGAGCCAATCAAAAAACAGTGGGGGTCACCCCCACCGGGGGTCCAAGGCATTTTTCATATATATATATGCAAAAGTGCCCTCACGTGATTTTGACTCATCTCGCACTTTACCTCCTTACCATTACTAATTTTGTCCAAATTGACAGAAATTATGTCACATGACCCTATTTTAAGAGTTGGCATGAAAAACAAATAGTCAAAAGTCAAATTTTAGTGTAAAAAGACAAATTTTCCATTTCATTTTCTTCTTTCCCATTTGAAAACCCCAACCCTAACCCGAACTCACCCACTCTTTCTCACCACCATCCCGGCCACCTCTTCCACCTCTTTGCCACCATCCCGCACCTCTCTACCATGCCGCTACCTTCCCTCTAGCACTACTCGGGTTTCACAAATAACTTTCATTTATTTACAACATTCATTGCAAAAATTGTCTCAAAATCACTAATTATAGAAACAACCTAAGCAAGTTCAAACAAAATGGAGGTGAGCCTGAACCAAAGAAGTATTTTCTTCTTCTTTTTTTTTTTTTTTTTTTTTTTTTTTTTTTTTTTGAGGAAAAAAAATCTACAAAACTAAACAATGTGTAGATCGCTGCACCTGATTCGCCTTCATCTTCTTTTTTCTTTTTTCAACTAATCTCTTTAAGCTATTTGAATTTTGAAGTAAACAATATACATATATACAACCCACACACGCATATATACATACATATCACATATATACATAATTTCTTTGGGTTTGAATTTCAAAATTAAAATGGAAATTTGAAATCAAAATCAAACGTGTATATCATGTGATATAGTGGGATTACTGGATCTTAAAACCATGATTCAGGCTGGTTGTTACAGTGGGTTGCAATTCAAACCCAAGATCAAATGTGTATATCATATGATGCAGTGGGATTGCTGGATCTTAATAAAACTATGATTTTGGCTGGGAGTTACCATGGGGACTCTTAGAGAGAGAGAGAGAGAGAGAGAGAGTTAGTCTTTTTGCAATTTCCAATAAAATAGTTATGGGCGAATTACACTAATGGTCCTTATAATTTGGGGCTTGTGTCACTTCGGTCTTTGACTTTTCAATTGTGACACATTTGACCTTGAATTTTGAATCTTGTTTCAAATAAGGACAATTGAAGATACCATTGCTTAATTTCAATGGCAAAATTGTCAAGTTGATAAAATATAAACTAATTTGATAAAAATAAATGTCAAAAAAATATTTTTGAATTTTTAAAAATTATTTCTACCCACTAAAGATAAAATTATGTAAAATTCACAAATATTTTAAACATTTATTTATTTATTTATTTTTAGCAAATTAATTTTTATTATGTGTTTGGATGATGATCATGTAATGGGTAGTTTTTATTTTCATTAAGTTAGTTTCTATTTTTTTCAAAAGTCAAATATGGAGATAATTTTAATATAATTATTATTAAATCAAAAAATTCAAAACTAAAAATATTTCATATATTAAATATATCGATTACACATTAAAATTCTAACAACTACACATTACATGATCATCATCCAGACACATAATAAAAATTAATTTGGTAAAAAGAATAAATAAATAAATGTCTAAAAGATTTATCAATTTTACATAAGTTTATCTTTGGTGGGTAGAAATAATTTGTCAAAATTTAAAAATATTTTTTTGACATTTATTTTTATCAAATTAGTTTATATTTTATCAAATTGACAATTTTGCCCTTGAAATTAAGTAATGGTATCTTCAATTGTCTTTATTTGGAACAAGATTCAAAATTTAGGATCAAATGTGTCACAATTGAAAAGTCAGAGACCAAAATGACACGAATCCCAGATTATAGGGACTATTAGTGTAATTCGCCCAATAGTTATTTTAGTTCAATTTATGTAGGGGTAAAGTGTTCCAAGGTGAAACCACAAGGGGTAGAGTGGATTTTGCTCAATGATAAATTACAATTCATCAATCCCCAAAAATGCACTGTACCATCATTGATTATTACCTAATACACTATTACATACTGCAATTAATCAACTGAATAATCCAAGCAATTCAATGCAAATGTCAAAAGAACCCATTTGGTTTCTCTACTGGGTTTTGAAAATCAAGACATAATCAATATGGTGTTTCAATTTTCAAAACTCCATAGGACTAGTATCCATATGAATACACATGTATATGTATATATATAAAAAGTAGGAATCAAAATCCAAAGTGGCATCAAGATATCATCAAATGTTAAAAACCCAATATAGTACCTTGTAAAAGTTAGAGAATTGGGATGAGAACGAGATTGCCTAAGACCTCCACCAAACCCACTAATCTGGGACAGGACAACAGTTGACGAACTCCACGAAACTGTTGCCATTCTCACAAGAATGGGTGGGTGAGGCGTTAACGGTTAGGTAGTGAGGGAAAGTTTGGTGCTTTTGTTTTCTGTCTCTCTAGTCTCTACCAATAACCAAAATTTCAGCCCCTGAATAAATAATAATAATGAAATTATTTAGTGACAAATTATTGTTTTGAAAAATATTTTTTTCTATCTGTATCTTATTGCTGCTAGATCGTCAGACTGCCGTTGAAAATGATCGAAAAAGTCATTGAAAAGTTGTCGTAAAGTTGTTGACGCGGCAACCGTTGGTGGTGGTGATTTGTACATATAGATAGATTAGATGGACAAATAGATAAATCAATTGAACATATAGGTGACATATGAATAAATATGATAATGACACGTGTAGGGATGCAAGAAAAATCGATAAAACCGAGCCGACCGATCAGAACCGACTGAAATTTTAGTTTTCGGTCTGTTTTTCATAACATATAGTTTGTTTTGATTTTGAAACTTTTTATATCGATGCAAACCGAATCGACCGAATATTATATTTAAGTACGTTTATATTATAATTTCTTGAACATTAAATGAGAAGTAACTAACATAATACACTTTTGTGATAAAAATTAGGGAGAAAAACATTTATAGAGCAATTTTCATATATTTTCTTCATTTATTTTCAATGTAAAATTCTATAATCTACTATAAAACTTTTTAAAATTTCATGTAAATTTCTCTTCTACATCAAACTGACAAAACTGATAAAATAGAACCGTAGTATACGGTCTGTATTGGTTTCTCAATCATAAAAACCGAAAGGATTGATTTAGTGCTAAATATACTCTTAACACCGACCGAACCGAACCGTTTACACCCCTAGACACGTGGATAAATACGTGGGCAGATAGATAATATTTGAATAAATAAGTGATGTTGATAGTAACATATAGACATATAGGTAAAAATAATATGGTCAGATTATTCCAAAAGTTTTAAAATTTGACTTATGAATTGAGTTTCCTTTAATAAATTACAAATATGCCTCCAGAGATTTGTCAAAAATACAAATTGTCTCCTTATATTCTGGAAATTATAAATGCCTCATTGTGAGAATTTATCCTTCAATTCAACTGACCTAACATAAAAATAAAATTACTCAACATAAAATATTTGCTATCCCTAAAAAAGTCCCTTAATTTAAGTCACAATGATATGGCATGATCAGTGTAAACTTTTGATTTGTTACACACTTAACTATATTGAACCCAACTCTACTGTTACATCATTGTGGGTAAATTATTGTGAATTTTTAGGAGTTCTCATTACTCAAATATCCTCTAGTAGCAAAATGAAAATTATTATATTACTTTCATTTCAATCCATAATTTACCAAAGGGTATCGTTTAAGTGTGCAACCCCCTTAAGGTTGCACACCATATGCAACCTAATTTTTAGCTGTTAGATTACAACAATTGATCAAGACCATTGAATTGTTTAATCATAAAAAATTTGAAACCGGGGCAACTGATTAATCCTTTTATTTGCATCCCACTTTCCCCTCTCTCTCTCTCTCTCTCTCTCTCTCTCTCTCTCTCTTATTGTCTTCATTTGTGTAAGGTTGACTGTGTAACCCTTGATTTCCATTAACAGCGACAAGCCCCTGCTAGGTTCCATTGATGAATCTCTGTAGGGAACAGTATAACCCTTGATTTCCAGTAACAACGGAATTACAAGGTTCTGTTGGGTTCCATTGCTGAATTAAAGGCGTTCTCTCCAACTAGATATTAGGTATGGAGCTATCTCCCGCTCTCTGTCTCTCTACCCTTTTCACTTCAGCAATTTTCTCTCAATTAAACCCTCATCCTAACTTCAACCCCTCTACGCTTTGCATTGACATTGGTATTAATATCAGTTCATGTTTTTTAACTACATGTTGTACTTAGTGGGGGGAAAAAACTGAAATGGGTATCAGCTAAATTGATTAGATTTTTCAGTCATCAAGTAGTTGTTTGTACTAATGTCATGTACAGTATGGCCCCAGCTGAAGTTAAAAGTGAAGGTGTTGATTATAACATTCCAATTGAAGTAGATGATATTCATTTGAACAATGAAATTCGAGTGGAACCTTGTCATGGTAGCAAAGTTATTCCAAGCAATGAAGAAACAACCAACATCAACATTGAAGATGGCCGAGCCGATGTCAAACAAGAAATGGTTGACGATGCTCATCACAATGACATGGTTGGTGAGGTTGAACGTGTTCTCAAACAGAAATTTGATTCGGTTGAGGATGGAGAAGCTTTCTATAACACGTATGCTAAAGTCAAGGGATTTAGTATACGAAAATCCAAATTTAACACAAACAAACATGGAAAGATTGTTAGTAGGCTATGGTTGTGTTTAAGGGGAGGTCAGAGATTACCAAAATACTTAGACCGTGTTGCTGAGAAGAGAAGAGCTCCAAAGGCACTAACAAGAGTAGGTTGCAAAGCATAATTTCGCATACGGTATGATCTAAAGGCTAGTGAAGGGGGAAAGTATGTTGTGGCTCACTTCATTGCAGACCACAGCCATGAATTGGCGGAACGACACTGTGTGATGTATCTGAGGTCACATCGGGGTTTAAATAACGATGACCAAGCTCAAGCAATGGCTATGCGCAATGCCAATGTAAAGACTAGCCAAATCATAGACTATATGGTAAATCAATCCGGGTCTTATGAGAATGTTGGTTTCATCCGTATGGATCTACACAACCATATTCAAGTCAAACGTAGAGCAGAAGTTGAAAATGGTGATGGTAGGGTGTGTTGGTTTACCTATGTGCAAAACTTAATATTGACCTACTTTTTTTTTACAAGTATGATGTGTGTAAGGATAACAAGTTACAAAAAAATTTCTGGGCAGATTAAAAATCGTGGGCTAACTACTCAAAGTTTGGCGATGTGTTAATATTTGACTCAACTTATCGAACCAATGCATACAAGAAACTTTGTCATGTTGGATGGTATGAGTAACCATTTCACGACCACGATATTTACATGTGTTTTGCTAGCTAATGAGACAATTGATACATAAACAAAGGTTTTGGAAACATTTATGGAGGCGATGGACAATAAAGCATCTGTGTCCATATTGACAGATGGGGATAAGGCGATGCGAGAGGCAATCAAAAGAGCATTCCCAGACGCAAGACAGCGATTATGTAATTGGTATCTTGGGAAAAATGCCATGTCAAATGTTCACAAAAGTGGCTTTGCATATGCTTTCAAGCAGTGCATGGAGATGGAATGGATAAGGCAATGTTTGAGGATGGTTGCACGAGAATGGTCGAAAAATTTGGACTTCAAAACAACAGCTGGGTGTTGGAGACATATGAAAAGCATCATATGTGGGCTGAGGCATATATGCGTAGCCATTTCTTTGCTGGGATGAAGAGCACTCAGCGCTCAGAGAGTATGAATGCTTATTTCAATCCCTTCCTCCAACACAAATTGAAGCTATATGAATTTGTTAGACACTATGATCGGGTTCTTGGAAGGATAAGGTATAATGAGGCTGGAGATGACGCCGAAACAAATAACACTTTTCCGGTATTGATTACTCCATTGTGAGATATAGAGAGACATTAAGCTGACCTATTCACCCTGAATATATTTAGAATGTTTCGTGATAAAATCTTAGAAGAGGGGAAGTTGAATGTAAATGGCATGTTCCCTTTGCCAAATGGTCAGAAAGGCTACTATATTCATAAGTACTAGGACAGGGATAGATCGTGGATAGTAACACACAATCTAATGGATGTCACAATGATATGTTCTTGCATGAAGTTTGAGTCGTTCGGTCTACCTTGCTGTCACATGATATATGTGTTATGAAAGTGGAAAATTTAATGCAAATTCCCCCAACTTGTGTGTTGCATAGATGAACAAGGGTTGCAAGTAAGGATGGCTAACAATGGCGTTAACCCTTAATTGATAGCACTACAACACAGATGGCCCATTATGGGATATTGAGTTCTTCTTACAATGAAATATGTTTCTATGCCTTGCAATCAACGAAAGGTTTCAAAGAGATTAGGGATGTATGTTGTCCGATGACGAACCAGATGAATGAGCTATATCAGAGGAATCACAATCATGGTAATGGGGACGAAGGGAAACATTCAATCCCACGTCAATTTGGAGTAGAAGATCCTAAACTTGTGAAGACAAAATGGAACCCAGAACGGGCCTCGTCCAAGTGTCGAAGACCAAGAAAATGTGGGAATTGTAAATGCATTGGCCACACATAGTGAACGTGTCCGAAGGTTCAGTTTAGCCAAACAATGGGTAGTAACTCAAATGCAGATACAACCCACATCACTGACCGTGAGTACAATGCAAACTTATTGCTCATTTGCTGTAAAACTAGGTTGGTGGATCCAAGTACATCACACATTAAGAAATGTCGCCTATTTTTCGATGTTTCTCCTGATTCAAGGCAGGGAGTGGGCCAATACGGTAGTGTCGAAGCACAAGTGTGCAAAAATGATTCTACCACAATTGATGAGGTGAATCAGGTAATTGTGTGATTTACTTATTCCCTTAATTTATTAGGTACACAGTACTAGCTACTGAAAACACATCATTGCCAACAACATGGTAGATATATACGTAGTTTTCATTTTGCACGGATTGTTATACGTAACGTGTAAATAATTGCTTATGTACAAGGATAGGAATTGACACAATGTTGATGAAAATTCGTGGTTAATGAATCGAACTTAACACGTAAAAATAGATGTGGTTGATGTGAATGATCTACACATTACAAGTTGTTGTTTATTGTGTTCCCCATTACAATAATCGGTGTGGTATTTTGTCAACTTGTAATTTCCAATATTTGTATTTCAACGTACTGTTGAACATCAATTAGTGAGTGATTTGGATTGCGACAGTCATAAATTAGTTTTGCTCTATTTATGTTGACTTACTATGCATAGAACTACATACAGTAATTTCCATATTGTTTAGAGTGATTTGTCATTTTGTTTATAGTGACTTGTCATTTTCAGAACTAAATGAAGGTGAGATATATATGGGTCTATGTTGTCTATGTATTGTTTTGGGTTGAAAATTGGCTTATGTTTGTATTCCAAGATTCCTATTGTGGGTTGCTGGTTTCTATTCTATATTTGGTTGGATCTAACTGAAGAGTTGTTGCGGTGTGGTTGACAACTAATAATGTGTTTGGCTTCGTATCACTTTGTTATGACTTATTTCGGTAAATTACTATTACATTTCATCTTGTGATTAAAATATGAACTTTGTCCATGTGCTTTTTCAAAATTACATCCCACCACATGCATTTTTTCTATAAGTTAAGTGTCAATTAATTATTGGGTATTACTTGGACAAATTAGCCCAACCAACTTGTGTACTTTATCTTTATGCCAATTTCTATATGAATTACGAATTATGAACAGGAGTTGTGAAATAATTTGATGTTAACTATGAAAGTGATGGGGAAATTGTTAGTAAAAATTATGCTGGGCCTAGATCGACAGCAACCAAGCAGTAATTCAAACTAGACAATTTAAACAAAAACAATCAAACAATTATGGTATTGGTTCGAATACCTTAAAAGGATGAGGACTTCTTTGGATCAATTGATGGTAACAAAGTAAACAAGTAAAATGAACTTTCTTATATCAACTGATGGTAACAAAGTAGACAAGATAAACAGAAGTAATTTCAGGTTGAAATCACCAAAGTTCATCAAGTTACAAAGTACAAATTACAAGGGAACAAGCAACTCCTACGTCACAATTTGAACTACTCATAAATCTAAAAACTAAGTTGTTGTGTAGTTGTTGATGTCCTCTCTCTCTACAAACCTTCTGGCCTTTATAACTCTTCTTTCCCACGACCCTATGATCTCCTTAATCTGCAACTGCAACTGTGTAACTTCTATAACTGCACCCTCACTTCCAAGTCTTCAAACCACATCAAACCTTCACTTCTACTTGTCGAACTGCATCTCCTTCAAGTTGCCACGTGTTGCTAAGTTCTTTTAGCATTTCCTCAACAGATACAAACTCTTACTTTGTTCATGTTTCCTCTTGGAGACTGCCCATTAAGTCCATGATCACTGCCGGTAACTGCTCCACCATCTAAGTTAGCTCACATGCAAAATTCAATTTTAGTTGATGACCCTTGTTTTCTAATACTAAATATCCACTCTGGACTTGCCATGTGTCCTTAATTGACTGGACCACCTGTTGACAGTATCTGGCAAAAATAGGTACAACAAAAATAAAAGAACAAAAAACAATCAGAATTTAGCTTCAAATATTAGTCAAATTCAAAAAAAAAAAAAAAAAATGCAGTTTTAAATTTTATGATTTTAAACCTGAAATGTATAATTTCTTTTCAATATAAATAAGTTGCGTATTTTGGTAACGTAAAATCTAGGACAACAATTGTATTTAAGTCATTAAAATCCAAAAAAAGAGTATTTCAAATATTAACAAGTTTACCTACATTCAATTTATTGATTAAATTACTATTTGCCCAAATGGTTCAGGTTAACGAAAAATTTAATATGATTTGGATTGAAAGCAAATCCAAATATTAAGATTAAAATTACGAAACAGTAAGTAGTCGGCAGTAATTTTTGTAGCAGACTGAAACCATAGGCTTTTGTTATCACTCCAGTGGTGAGTTGCCCCCTCCAGTTATGGCTATGGGTTTTCCTTAAATATAACCTTAATGTTGGGGAAAAAAACATTCTTCTTCAACATCTATCTTTTGTTGAGCGGTGTCTGTCCTTCAGTTGAACATAGGTAGGCATTTGTTTAGTTACGAAATTTGGTGTGTAATTGTTTGCACCTACTTGTGTTGATGAACCTGTCGACAGGTGGACAAATGAAAGAATGACACATAATGGAGTCAAAGTGAAATATTACGACATCAATCTAAGGGGCAAATGACATGAATAGAGTGGTTATGTGCAAAAAATGGTGGAAACAACTCTGAACCAGCTACTGGCTAAGTGTTGTGGTTTAGTGGCCCACTTGCAAAGGATCGTGCTTGTGTTAAGTGGACAATTATCTGTTGATTTTTATCTCAGAATGATAAGGGACACACGCCAGCATAGTGGAAAGGAAGTTTGACAGGGAAGGTTCAATATTTGGCAAAGTTTGAAGATTGAAAGTTGAGGGGCAGTTACAATGGCAATTATGGTGGCGAAGTGTGAGATCACGCAATAATGGGCCACAAAAAGAATATATGAATATAAAACCCACGATGTTGGCCGAAGATAGGACAACATCATCAACAACACAAGTTAAGAAGTTTATAATTCTTTCATAATTTAGGAGTTGCTTTATCATGAAACGAACAGGTTCTTTTGTAAATCGTATCGTTGTAAACTGTGGTGAAATGTAGGACTTTCAGCTGCGAAGCACTGTTTCCGTACTGTGGACGCACCCCGAGGGCATTGCTTACCACAGTTTGGACTCAAATGTCATGGTTCTAAATCTAATCCCGCAAAGTGTAATGCGAGACCGATAAATCACCAAAGAGTCCAAATCCGGCAAATCGTTTTGGAAAACTGATTTTTAAGAAAGAAGTGCCAAACATGGACTGCTTTGCCAGATACAGAGTCGCCACCTAAATATTTTATTTTGGGGGAATTTAAGAAACCCTGACTCGTGCCTAAGGCCACGTGTCCATCATCACCAAAGTTGCCTCGGCTCGGGAACTTGGGTACGATTGGGGAAGGTCATCTATGAGCACCCCCGCTCGCCCGATCAAAGATCAGCCTGTACTAAACATGATGTCTTGTTTTTGAAAACATATGCGTTCTTATTCCGGTTAATTAGCTAGAATTACTATGTGATGCGCACAACACACAAGTATAGACTAGATCGCCTAATTTGGAACAAAGCATCGCATACCCGTTTGTTTGGAAATGGTTTGAAGTTTGCTACTCGTAAGTAGGCTAAAATGCAGATTTCAATGAATTGTTCCAATTCAAGTAATCCAACCTTCACCCACAGGCATTTAGGTAGTTATATCATATAAGCAATTAGCCTCATGGTAAGCATGCTGTCATGGCAAAACTCACACTTATGCAAGATGCTAAAACATAAACACTTACAGTGTACTCCGAGCCAAAACAAGAAACTAGTTAGTAATCAATGCATGATCCTAGTTCATGTTAGCAATGGCTAATGCAACACATGCAAAATGCAATTAGAGTAGGCTCGGCTAATCTAAAATGGCATGTGAGATGTGACAATTCGATACATGTATTCAACTTGGAATTGAAATACAATGCAGTTAGTATGATGCGCCGAGCCCGGTGCATGCAATACAAATGAATGATGCAAACATGCAAGCATAAAGTATGCTAAATGAAACATGTCCTAAAACTAACCATCGTAAGTGGTTAAGTAAAAGGGAGAAAGAAATGGAGTTGGAAGACATGCATCACACACACGCACGCTTATTACACAATTGCGCCCTCTCGATGGAGGGACCGGAAGAATAATACAAATCAAATAATTAACTAACTAACAAGCTAATTAATTAATTACATAACAAAATCGAAATAAATAACTATTCTAAGTTATTAAAACACTGAAATGGCCTCGAGACGAGAGATGCATGCATGCTCGGACGGCTTCGCTCGAAAATCCATTGCCATGCTTCATGTTGCCTCTGTTTACACTGCTCTGTACCTTTGAAAACTGTGCCAATTCCTGTGACATTTCTAAACTACCTTGGGGACATGCTGAGAGTCCATCGGCCAAGAGATAGGGCCATCGGCCAAGGAAAACTGGTCATCGACCAAAAATTAGGCTCTCGGCCAACAATTTGTTACTGGCCGGCACTGAAGATGGCCGACCGGCCATCCCTTTCTGCTGACTGCTTCTTTTGCTGCAACAGAGGACAGACAAAGCATGGCAATACATTTGCAAGACAATATGTGCACAACCACCCTCCCTATCATGTCATGAGCTCAAGGGAGTATGGTTCTCGACCCTCGGACCATCAATCACGCATTTCAATGCATGATGGCCAAAGAAGCCAAGTGTGCAATTCAATATGGAATAAAATGCACAACAAAACACATAAGGGGCCCCAACCTCTATCATGCTTGATCAAGAGGCAAGGGAATGCACACACAATGCAATGCAACATAAGCATGCAAACAACTCAAACATGATACAAATCTAATGCAACATAAGCATGTTAATGAGAATGCCATACAAGGCTAATGGTGACAAGCATGCCAAATACAATGTAACCTAAACAAGTATGCAAGATACAACATGAACATTCAAGCATGCAAGGTGGACAAGTATGCAACAACATATAAAATGAGACAAGCATGTGACAACATGACAAAGGGATAAGCATGCAACAAGCATGCAACATACTAGCATGCAACAACTTGCAAGGTACTAAATATGCAACAAGCATGCGACAACATGTAAGGCAAGCATGCGACAACATGCAAATGATAGACTTAAACCAAAATGGACAGCTCTCAAATAGGCCCAAATCAGTGGCCAAAGTGATGAAACAAAAGGCATGAAATACACATGCAAACATGCACATGTAATGGCCCATCACCTAGGCATAAAAGGACAACTCTTAAGCACACTTAAAAGAGACAAATTTTGACATGTGACAAACATGTTAGGCTCTGAAATCATGCATGGAAAGGTGCCAAACCAATCAAACTACACAAGTAAAGCATGCGAGAAAGCCCAAAGCTTGAGCCTAGCCAAGGGACTCAAACCATGGCTATGCAAGACAAGCCCCAAAGGGCCAAGGGGACTTAAAACAATCCCAAGGCAGGTCCAGACAAGACCAAAAGCAAGCTCGAAATTAGCCAACACAAGCTAGAACACAACGCCAAAAGCATGAGGCATGCAAGGCTATACAAGGGGTCTTACACTACACCTATCAAAACCAAACATGGCATGATTTAAGCAACCAAAATCAGAGTTATGGCATGTCAAAGTAAGCCCCAAAACCCACTTAGATGGCATCCCAAAGACTTAAACATGATGGCATACACAATAACCCATTCATGAGGCATAAAACATCAACTCTTTAAAACATTAAAGGAGTGATAAGTGCAAGTATATGAGCATACTATATGGATTGAAATAGCATAACAAGTGATGCCAAATCACTGAAATGAGCCAAGTAAAGCATGTTAGTGACTTGGACACTCAAAGCTAACAAGCTAAAATGCATGGTAGCTATGCAAAGCATGGCATACATGGTCAAAACAACTCAAATCAGAGCTTAATCATGCTATAACAAGGCTAAAAGCTTCATGGAGTTGAGCCAAAATCATGCTATAAAGACATGTCAAAGCATGATGCATGTTAAGGCAAATAAGAGGATTGCAAGGCAAGTACATGAAGCATACATGGCATGTCCAAACCAAGTCAAAACAGTGCTATATCATGGCAAAACAAAACCTAATATATACTAAAATGAAGCTAAAACAAGCTAGACATACAAGCTACCAACACAAGCCATTTATGTAAGCATTCAAGACAACAAGGAGAGGGGATGACCCTCTCCTATTTAAGACCTCAAAACCACCTTTCCACCACTGAAAATCCTCTGGATTTCAGTGGTAGAAAGGTCATGCAAAGCTAAGAATAAGGGCCAAAAGGGATGGCCTAAAATAAGGCCTAACAAGGCCTTAGGAGGGGTAAACAACCCCAAACCAAAAAATGATCTTAAACAAAGATCTAAAGCAAGCAAAAAAAGAACTTATTGTAGTTTATAGTTACGCTTAAAACAATAAGCAAGATAGGCTAAAAGCTTAAGCAAGAATGGGGTATCTAAAGTTTAGTTGCTCACCCGTGTAGAACCTCTTCAAGAACAAAGTTCCAGCAGTTTTTCTGAGTTCAAACCCACCCAAGAACACCAAAACCAACTCCCTAGTACCTCAACAACAAGAGGGAGGTGTATTGCTAGGTGTTTGTGTGTTAAACTAAGACAATACTACCCTTTTGAAGCACAAAAATGGAGAAACAAGGCAAGATAGATACAAGGCTATCTCTATCTCTCAAAGATGATTTTTTTTGAACCCCTGAGAAGGGAGGAGGAGCTCCCCTCTTATAGGAATTCAATTCCAAGGCTTCTTGGAGAAGCTAAGCAAAGGTGTAAATCCCTCCATACACGTGTATGGAGGGTGTGAATTGTGCATGCCAGCTGTGACAGCTGGCATAAAATATCTGCCAAAAGCAAATGAACAGGGTTCGGCCAGAAAATATGGCCGATCGACCAACACAAGGGCCGGCCGGCCGACCAAAAATAGTGCCGATCGGCCAACACTTTTGGTCGATGGAAAGAAAACAAGGCCGATGGCCTCAAGCCTTGGCTGATGGGTTAAGAGGATGAAAAACAAGCCACCCTCTTCCCTCAAAAGCAAAAACACAAGTGTTTGGTCCACAACCAAGCACAAAACAGGCAAGTTGAGAGATCCTGAGGCAAGGCGCGCGGCCGAGGCCTCCGAGAGCTCAAAATGAACACGAACATAGATGATCATCGAGTGTTCAAACGGTGACGTCCAAGTCTTGAGAACGGTCAAAAATGGGGTGTCTACACGTACCGTTGTTTACTACTGTTTACTTTGTAATTGTCACTTGTTGAAGACAACTGTCACGCCCCAAAATTTGGACAAGTAAATATTAAATTAGGACTAAATCCCAATCAATATTCCATCATTCAAATCCTAAGAGTGAAACAAAATCTAAATATTCTCATCTCCATAAGGTTTAAGTAAATTTCCATGCTCAAAAGATTACAAAGGATAAAAAAAAACTAACAAAATGCCAACCAAACCATCCACCATAATTTCATAACTATCCAATACCTCCAACATTAAAGTAACAACAAATAGTCAAAACAACTTAAATAATGTAAAGTTACAAAATAATTCACCATGTCAAATTATCAAAATACTAAGGTAAAAATAAAAAATAAAAAAAATACATAAACTAATATCAACCCTAAGCTCAAGAAAACAAAAGAAGTCCAAGTGACATGTCCAACAACTATAGTTATTTCTCGTCACCACCGTAGTCCCAACCAATCCTGTAAAGAAAGCTCGGCTGCGCTCAAACAGAACGCACCCGAGATGCCAAGAGATAAAATGGGTCAGTATACAAGTATACTGGTATGAGGACAAGATTTGACAACCATGTGTGCACCAGACATAAACAAAAGTACATTTAATTCTTATTATGAGACGAGGCAAGTAGTTCTACCCGCATCGAGACGAAGGGGTAGTTTCTCGAGATACTGTGGCATTTAATTTCTTGCCCGTACATAACTAAATATAAATTGAGTATAAAATAAATAAAATAAAAATAAAAATAAAAATATGGTGGGTCAGCCCTGCATAAAAAGTTAGTAAGACCCACCATTCTGCAAAAAATAAAGTTAGTATAATTTAATTATAAGTAAATTGTTGAAGAAGTATAAAAACGCACTGTTTCATACTTAAATCATTTAAATTGACCAAAACTCAAAGAATAAAAGTTGTACAAAATCACATTTCCTAAACGACATTGTGAAGGAATTTAGTAGAAATTGAACAGGTTGAGAGAAAAACTTAATAGAAGAACCTAGATGAAATTCGATTGAAAAATCTGGAACTAAAAATGAAAAGAAACTGCCCTAAGATGATTTTTTTCGGAAAAGTTCAAAACACAAAAAGTGTTCAAAATAATGTTTTACTTCAGTTTATGCGAAATCAATAAGAATGAGCTTGTTTCGTGGGTTAAAACAACATCTAAAATCTACATTGCTAAAATGAATAAAAACTATTATAACCAAGATCATCCAATTACAAGTTCTAATCGATCTTTCTAGTACAAAGTTAAAATGCAATAGTTGTCTAAAATTACGTATACATGCCTTTGCCCAAAATTTGTAATTTATCAAGGTCGTTTACTATTTTTCAAGATGTACAAATCAACACAATTCAAACTATACCAATAAGTTCATATTTAAATCTTTGTACCTCAACTCCACCACTTTGGCCCTTTACTTCTGGCCTACACGTATATCCCATGTGCCTCTTGTATACCTAGCACCGCTTCGAAGCCAAACTTGCACAAGGATATCGTCTCGACTTTGACCCACACTCCCCAGATGGTTAGTACATACGTACACGCGTAAATCAAAGCACTCGTCTACTCCTGAGAACGAGGCAACAATATATATATATACACAACCCCTCATCTACTCATGAGAACAAACACAACAATGCCAAGCCTAAGACATTCAAATAAATCTCATAATCTTCATTTTTTTTTATACACTCTTTCTTACCAGCACTCAAATAAAACAACAATCCATGGAGTCATGGTGGAGTATTCAGAATTTATCTATGGGTTCCAAGTTTATTTTAATTTCATATATCCATGAGTGTGATTACAACCATTAAATAAATATATATATATAGAAACCCTAAACCTTGCATACACAACTAACCAAAATAATTGAAATCAATCCATCATCTTCATGCCAATATAATATCAAACCAACATCAAATAAATAACAATAAATAAATAATAACAACAAAATAAACATAAATCAAGAAAAGTGGGTTTTGCACTCACAATTATTTTTTTGAAGATCAAAGAAATATTTGGAGAATTAATGAAGCCGCCAAAACAAAACCTTAACCATTTTCTTCCTTTTTCTCCACCTCTCTCTCCTTGCCGTCTCTCTTTCTCGGCTCTCTCTCTCCAGCACACACTAAGCACTCTTTCTTTTCTTTTCTTTGATGATCGCAAAGTGTCTCTCTCTCTCTCTCTCTCTCTCTCGGCTTGCTGCTGCTATGAGTAAAACCTAATAACTATTATACTTATATTTTACAAATACAACATAAATATCACATACATAAATATGATATATATTTTATCAATATATAAAACACTTTTTTTTATATTAAAAAAATAAAATATATAAATATACGGATTAATTATATATAATTAACTAACACATTAAATTAATTAAATACCACATTAAATTCTCATGTATCCACATAATTAATAAAGCCAAAAAAAATCAAAATAAAGTAATAATAATAATAATAACAAATAATAACTTAAGAAAAATTAGAGTCGCTACAACAAGTCTTGTTGGCACCATAAATTTAGTTTCTCTGTCGCCAGAAGCATAATCATGAACAATAGGGTCCAACAGTTGGGCCCATGAAGCAATATACAAACCTCGTTTGGCAAGTGGACTTTTTTGGTTTTTTGGCTACATTAGCCACAAAACAGACAAAATATGCTAAAAAGGCAATAACCGAATGTGTCCCATCCAAACCCTAAAAAGAAGGGTATTAGTAAGCAAAAGACATGTATTATTGTAATTAAGTGACAAGTTAATCGCATATTTTTTTTATATCCAAGTTTCCATGTGTTTAATCCTTTGATTTTTAACAATACAACCTTCAAAGAAGTCCTTCAATCCGTGTTAGTCAAAAGCATGGTAGGCCTGGATCGACAGAGGCAACCAACAATTTCAACAAACAATCAAGCCAGCACTAGCAACCAAGGGTGTAAATTGATTCACTGCCTTTTGGTTTGATGGACCACTGCTTTGATGCTTTCTTTATTGTCTACACACCTGATGTAAAGAAATATTTGTGGTTAGGTAAAAGTAATCGAATGCTTTGTAAAATTAGGTTAACAAATATACCATCTGTGAAGTGCAACAACAACAGGTGAATTTGTATCACATAACTATTTTCAATGGATTTTTCAATGCGGGTTTCAACAAAAATAAATAAATGATATATTAATCAGCTTGTTCGGTTTCACTTTTACCAAAATTCAAATTTCTAATATTTCGTATTGTGTTGTTTTTAATAAATTTTTTAGAGTAAGTTTTTAATTTTGTTGATATAGTTAACATAAACACACTTAAGGGCTATAATATTTGTGAAAAAAATCTTTTACAAATGGGATGGATAGAAAACTGTGTTTTGCTTTTAATGAATCTCAACTCGAGATGACATAGTTCAAAGGCCCAAGAATGGCAATGACTTAATAAACTAAATTGGTCCACTAATGAGCCCAATATATCATGGTCCAAAAAAAGGAAAATTTATAATATATAAGCATACGATTTTGAAATTGAAACACACTTCATTTTTGCTTCTTCGGTTTGTCCGTCCTGCTTTCGTTTACTAGGTGTACTACTCTTCCTTAAACCC
Organism: Camellia sinensis; assembly: GCF_055761805.1. Lineage (NCBI taxonomy): Eukaryota > Viridiplantae > Streptophyta > Magnoliopsida > Ericales > Theaceae > Camellia > Camellia sinensis. The sequence continues at coordinate 114,694,385 of NC_138975.1, forward strand.
TAGCGATGACTCCTAAGAAATCTCAGTTGAAATCAAAGGCGAACCAACCATAAACCTCAGAAGTGTCTCCTGTGCGTTTCCCTTCCGAGATTGAAGAGATCATTGAAGCACACAAATTTGACAGTTGTATTATCCGTAGCAACACCACTACACAAGAAGAATTAGGTCCATCTTTCCTTACTACTTTCCCTGACAAATTAGCCCCATACTATCTAATCGCCTAAATTGAAACCTTGCTCCTTGAAAAGGTCAAGTTATCTTGGCACCAATGGGACACCAGCAATAACCCTCTCCGTTCATGGCAAAAACCTAGTTCAAAATGGAAACACTGGGTTAATCGCATGATGGAATATGAGCTTCGCTTATGGAGGGCTTTGGGTATTTATGAAGCCGTTCGACTGCCTACATTCCCACTAGACATGGATAAATGGGCTATTAGTGCTGCAACTTGCTTCTGGTCAACCTCACGCAACTCTTTGATGCTGAGGTGTGGATGCTTTCTCCCATCGTTCTTGATGTTGTACACTTGGTTGGCCTGCCTGTGGCTGGCGAACACATAAGTGCCCTTTTGAGACCTAAAAAGACTGGTTTTGACATTATAACCAACATTAGTTACGGCAATTTTATGAAAAATACCAAAAATTTGCCGGCCAACCCTCTGCTGAGGAAAGGGTAGCATTCTATCTCTTGTGGCTAGGCCAATTCTTTTTTTTGTGTTCCTGGTTTTAAGATTACCAAGAAATACCTACCTCTTGCCATCTGCATTGAAGAAGGCACACAACTTGCCTTTGCCCTATTTCTTTTAGCAACATTGTACAGAGGCCTTTTTTCATTAGCTTCTAAAGAAATTGATGTTAATTGTAGTGGCCCATTCTGGCTTTTTCAAGCCTGGCTTTATGCCTACTTTGCTGAGATCAGGCCAACTAAACAACTTCCATTTGCTTCTCCTTGTCAAAGCTACGTTGAACATAATCTTTCTTTCAGACCTAACCCTCAAAACTCCTTCACTCAAGCTTTCACTTTCTTTTTTGAACTTGCAATCGACAGAGATACAGCTCTGTTCATACATTTCCATGACTTTCACTTTATTTCTTCTAGGCTACGTGATGTTTATACTGACCCCCAAACCTTAAGATGATACCCTCAAAGGCAAGCAAAAGAACTTTTGGGCCCAAGTTCTCACTGCAAGATACATCTTAGTTAGAGGATCTATAGTCACTAACAAATTATCCAACTACAGTTTTGAGGGCTATAACCCATGCCAATGGGCTAGGCAGTTTGGGTCGATCCAGATCTTACATTGTCCTTATTATTACCCCACTATCCATGAATTTGTGAAGGCAAGAGGACAGCTGAAAGAATCTACAAAAGTTGATTTTATTTTAGCTAAAAATGTACAACTTCTTCATAAGTTCAGCTTTTACTTCTGCACCACTACCCCCTATTCATCCCAAAGATACAAAGATTGGTGGGTGCTTATGGTTGTAATAATTTTCCACAAGGAGCTTGATACTTGTCTTTGGGATCTTCATCCAGACAACAGACAAGGAGCAGAGAGAGTCATCAGTAAGTTTATCACCTCATTCTGATTACATCCCTTTATATTTTCATTAATTTGTTACAGTCATTACTTTTGTTCTTTATTATGTTTTACTTTCCATGTTAAGATCCTACTCCTTTAGCAGTATAGAACCCAGTCACCTCTGGCAAAGGCAAGGAAAAAGCTACAATGGTTCAAACCCCAAAAGCAAGAAAGAACCCATTGGACAGTTCGTGTGCCTCTTTCATCCTATATGAGGCCGCTACTAAAAGAAGTAAGCAAAGACAAGAGGGAGATGCTGCATCTACAGTGCTTCCTCCACTAACCATATCTCAAGAAGTCCCCACTGTGGCTGCTTTTGCAATTTATTCATCATTATCATCTGACTGGGACACTTCTATCGGCCATATATTTTGCCCATCCACTCAAAGAACACCTGGAAAGCCCACCAAAAGATCCCGTGCATGCCCCTGAGTCACAGGTTCAGACTCTGTGCATTCTTAACCATGATCCCATTTTTTATTGTGGCCGTTGTCTAACAGCATATCTGCTTTTCTCAGGGATGAAAGAGAAGAAGACTCATTTCTCCTACCAACAGTCCTGACAGTCAATTTAATTAACCTTCCCATGACTTCACTCGTCCAAGGACTAACAACACTTCATCTCCACTGAGAAAAATCTTTGCTGATATTCCACCTGGCATAGCTGTTGGAGACCTTATGGTTTTTCCAGTCCAAGGCACGGTCCTTAGTTCTACAGAAGTGTTTAACTCTGAAAACTTTGATGATATCATCAATCATGCTGAGGATGCACGGACGCCAACATAAATATGAATCACCCAACAATGACAGAGGATAATACAACAAACATCCCCACTGTTGACGTGGATATCAGTTGTAATGAAGAATCACAACCTGTCGACAGTGTCTCTCCTACATCCAATCAACCAAAAAATCGTGGTGGAGATGACACTTAGGAAGTTGATAGTGAACGTGACTCCAACCAAGATGGATTGAAGACCCCTCAAGTTGGCATTACAGCTTCATATGCGAGGCATACTCCATCTCCTTCTACTACTGCACCTGACTTAGAGGGTATTTCATTCTTTCAACTCCCCTCAGCTGCTGTCTCTCCCTTAGAAGGAACAAAACCGGCTGATCCTGACACTACTGCAATCCTTCAGGTTGAGGTTCAATAACCTTTTACCCATCTAAATGCTGTCGTCAACAATCAAGCCTCGTAGACCTCTCTTGCTAATCGTCAGAATGAGGTAATCTCAAAAACATTGCATCATCTTTGCCAACTAATACGTACAGGTCCGGCCCTGAGAGCAGGCCAAAGAGGCCTGCGCCTTGGGCCCCAGATTTGGGCTGAAAATAGAGCCCCAAAATATGGTTTTATGTTTTAGATATAAAAAAAAAAAAATTTCTAAATACTATAAGCCCAATTGTATATGGGGCCCAAAAAAAACAAAATATATCATGCCAGATTAGAGGCCCAATTGACATGGGTCCAAAAACAAGAAACACATGTGTTTGGTTTAAGTTTTTTGAATTAAGTTTTTTGAAAACTGAGTTTTTTAGTTTTCGTATTTTTTTTGTTTTTAGTGAATATTTTTAAAATTTTAAACATTTTTTTTTTTACTTTTTTAGATGCACCTCACTTAGATGTATCTAAAAAGTAAAAAATTTGTGAAAAAATATTTTTAAAAATTAATGAATACATAAAAATACAAAAAATATACTGAATTCTCATATTTTTTTTTTGTATTTTTGGTATTTAGTGAATTTTTAAAAGGTTTTTTTCAAATTTTTTTTTTTACTTTTTAGGTATATTTATGTTAGGTATGTCTAAAAATTAAAAAAATTGCTCAAAATATTAAAAAAATTCAATAAAAACACGAAAAATAAGAAAGTAGAATTTTCTGAAAAGTGTTTTTGAAAAATGATAACCAAGCATAATATAATACCCACTGAGACTAAGAACGTGGGTCACTAAAAGAAAATAAACATTAGAAAATTAGAAAATTTCTGGAAGTACATTATAAAATTTCTTAAAATTTCTGGAAGTATATTAGAAAATTTCTGGAAATATAAACATTAGAAAATTTGTGGATTTGTGATTATATAGAGTAGTCATGCCTCCTAGGAAGTATATTTTTGGATTTGAAAAAAGGAAAAAGAAGCAAAAATTAGAAAATTTTATTCAATCTCAATCGGGAGCGCTTGATAAATTTTTTGGTAGCAAGAAACATATAGAAAGTTCATGTTTGGTTGATGAAGAAGTTGTTGTAAGTAAATTTTTTTTGTGACTACAAACAATTAAAAAAGTTGTTGTAACTTATTGTTTTATTCATCAACTTTTTTTTTTTTAATATAAGAAAGGCCCCATTTCCAAAGGTCGCTTTGGGCCCCTTAAATCTCAGGGCCGGCCTGAATACGTACACCTCTTCTAACTAAATTATTGGTAGGCTACAAGTGCATCACACACTCCTGCTACTGCAGATATGGGTGTGCAAACCACTTCACCTTCCAGTCCAAATAGGGAGGACATGTCACCAACAATTTATCCAGCAACATCTGCCATTGCAATCATTTTAATAGTGGAGGTAAATCTCTTATCTTTACTTATAAAGATAAGGTGACACTTCTTTTAACTTACTAATATTGATTTGTCTATGTAGGTTGACTCAACTCCAGTTGTGACTTCTTCGCAACCTACTATTGAAGCCCTTCTCGTGGAGGCCTATAATCTCTAACAATCATTTGCTAACCTCAATTTTGAAGAAAGACTCAAACAACTTACTCCAGAAGAGCAACATATTGTTCATCAATTTTTTCAACTATTGCGCCTTTCATTCGATGAGGTGGCCCTGAGCAGATCTTTAGAATTGATATAATGTTTTCAGGCCATTACAACCCTAGGGCCAAAGCTTTTGACCTAGATCAAGTACGAGTCTTTAAAGACTTTTTTGATATCCTTCCGCGGCAGATTTTAGCCATCAACAACCATCACACTCAATGTGAGGCCAACAAAGCTCAAGTCAGCCAACTGAAATCGGTTGCTACCTCTTTGGCTACTGCTTCTCAAGCCTTTCAACAAACTCTCGTACAAGACAACCTCCTTTTGACAGAAGAAGCTCACTTGGAAGCTCAACTGGCACAAGTTAGAGCGAAAAGGGCTCCTCCTCAAGCAAGAACAAGTTCAGATCAAGCAGAATATGCAAGCTTTGCTAACTGAAGTAGAGAATGGTGCTGCCAACAGTAAATCTGTTGCAGCCAACCTGCAACAAATAAAATCTAGGCATAGGACTGTAATCCAAAGTTGGAACAATTTCATTTCATATTTTGAGAAAGACTGGCAAGTGTAATTTTGTGACCACTTTGTACATTCCTCATATTTTATCAATGGAACAATTGTTGTGCATGTATGTTTGTTTGTCTTGTATACTTAACTTTCATCTCATACTTTCCCGCATAGTTGGGTAATACTTTTTCAAGTGTTTCCCATTAATTAGTCTTGTATTTGGTTCTCTTTCAAAGGATGCAAGATGATATGCTCCTCCTTTAAGAACAAAAAAAACCTTGGTCCTGCTCCTTCCCAACTAGGGGACCATTTTTGATACTCTGGATTCTTTGTTCCAAGAGGCAAATTAGTATTCCAAAATAAATGGAGAAGCAATTGAGCTTGCCGACAGTTGGAATGGAAACAAGGAAGAATTGCATCCGACAGTTTGAGGTTGGAAGTTAAAGTTTTTGCATAAAATCTCTCAATGGTGTTCTGCAAATGTTATGTTCGTAATAACACTGTATGTGCCATTGTTGTTTATTTGCAACCTTGCACTTACCTCGACCAGGAGAAGGTCATAACGTAGTGTGATGCTGTCAACATAGACCTTATATTGTTTTCTATGGCAGATCTTCAACTTGTACATTCTTTCAATGTTTCATGGCCTCAAACCATGTCCAAGCAAGATCCTTTTATTGTTCTTTGAAGCCCAACTTTGTGAAGGAAGCAAAAGTTGCTCAGTTCTCTTCTTATGTATCTAACCATTCAGCTTACCATCATCATGAGCAGAGTCTTCCCAATACCATCATTAGCGTGGCATAGGATTATATGGGAAACATTAACTTCAACCTGCTTTAATCATATGCTCACTTTCGCACTCATCATTAGGTGACAATATAAATATTTCACTCAATCAAATGCAAACAAACATATTCGAGTTTCTTGTTTTGTTTTAAAATTGGCTCCTAGTCTTACATGTATCGTTGTTTCTTAAAAGGGAGGCAAATATCATGTGAGTGGTAGGTACATATACACTCGACTTTCTCCTATCACATGATTCACGTGAGCCAAGGATGATGTTATACTTCTTTATTACGTGAATGAATATTAGTTGATTACCATCGACCTCTATACCTTTGTCATGCACCAAAAATTGTACGAACTTCCCTGGGGTTTGCCAAATGCATATTTCCAGTTCGTTCATTTTTAACTTATGACTTCCCATTATTTGAAATATTTATTTTACATGATTTACATGTTCCTCAAATGTTTCAGATATGTCTTTGTAGAGTATAGGCATCCAAAACAATATTCTACATGGAGGGTTGAGATGCCATGGCAAGAGGGTTTAAGTCAACCTACATATACAAAGCAACATTCATTATTTAAAAGATGTGTTGCCTTATCCTTACCATCTAAATAGATAATGACTGTACAACCATGGGTAAACTTGTTGAAGTGATCTGTTAATGTTACAAGAATTACTGTTAGTGTGCTCTCTCTACTTGGACTATTACATGCAGTGGGTTGTACACCCATTTTAGTAGTGGCAAGACTTTAAGGTCCTGTCGACAGCTAAATCTTCTTCATTGGAATCTGTATCCAAGTCATACTTCTCAGGCATTTCAATCAATTCGAATCAATTACCTGGTCGCTTTGGTTTAGTTGTTTACTTGAAATTCTTGTTTATTTTGTGTCCATTCATAATAAGCATGATTTGTAGTCACACTTAAGCATGAAATGTTATTGCTTGTAATACCAAACTCCTTTACGTCCTTTAATTTGGGATTGATTAGGAATTGGTGTTATGTTATTGTTTGTAATATAAAATTTGTGTTAATTCCAGTCGACACGTGGATAAACCACAGCATCACATGTGCCAAAGTCAATGTCAGAGTCCATCAGTGACACAAATCGAGAGGGTTTACTTTCACTGTATTTGAGGGCCCACATGGTGCAGCAATTACCAGGCTAGGCCATGAACTAACTAGGTGGATTGCAGAAAGGGGTCGTTGGCAGAATACAGAATTTGACCTGTCAATGAAAAGCCCACAATGTGGAGGGACATGTGGAACATAATTGTAAGGTGGTTCGACAGGAGAAGTTCAGGACTTTGTTGACCACACGAATTCCTGTCAACAGGTGGACCCCAGTTGTTGCATTATTCTCATTGCTCTGTGTTTCTTCTCTGGGTTAATTTTTTGCTTGGTCTCTGACAAAATTATGGCATTCTAAAACAAAGCTAGAAAGACATCCCACAGCCACATAAAATTTGTAGAAATTTAAATGTAAGTGATTCGAATTATTCATGATATAGGGTTATTTCAGTAACGACGTCATGATCATGGTCTACATCATTCCACCCAAACACGTACCCATAATTCCACTGATATTAGAGTTGCCACATCCAAATTATGCCCAATTTGGTAAGCACTTACAGACGACGATAAAAGCTTACAAACATTAGTATTGTCCTTTATTTGTTCCAATCCCAAATATCCGAATTATGTGTACAATCAATATGCTTACAACAATTAGTATTATCACAGCTGCCACATTCAAATTGTCGCCAAAAGCTAACTCACCCATCTTTACATATTACTACAAACAAATTATTGATCCATCTTTACATCATTGTTCCTAAACATAGGGAGGACTCATATTTACACCCATCTTCAAAACAATTACTACAAAATAAAGTGAACTATGGTTGACCATCCAAATTATTGTTGTACTGGTAGCGCATTCCCTATTACTACCTTGTTTGTTGTAACTGCAATCAATCATGCATGAAGGATACTCTTTGATCTTTGAATTATTCACATCAATAAGGAAGTCAAATAACAACTTACAACACACAGACGGATGAAACTTTGAACACAAAACAAATAATAGAAATCAGGAATAGTTGTAACAAATACAAGTAAGGATTTATTTCACAATTGGAAATGAAGTGGTAGAATGTACCTTGTGTGGACCAGCGGGTGTATTAGGCCACTGCATATACTTGATCACAAACATCCCACAGTCAAAAGTGCTATAAATGAAATTTAACATTAAATTTCTCATCAATATAAGTAGGTTCGTTAAATGAGTCATTCAAGAGACACATAAATGTGACGGACAAATTGTGGATTACTCGTCCACTTGTTATAATGGCCTTTCGTCTAACATGCGGACGTCAAAGCTACGAACGTCTTTACCATATTTATTTCCAAATTGTAGTTGCAGTAAGTCATGCATAGTTTGAGCTTGTTGCAGAAGGTGCCAGTTGGTTTATGTAAAGGATGTTAAAGTTTATTGTAGTTTTGTCAAATCCAACAGGACATACCAACATTTTTTCCGCATTAAGCTTCTTGTCATCCAGTGTGGTGGATGCTAATGAATCAAATAGGTGTGCCATGCCGTCTACCATATCTATTTGTACGCACAACCAATGTAGTCCTCTATAATTGAAAGGCATATAAATCAACATGTAAACACAAGTGAACACATTATTTAGAGGGCATGCGAACATGTACTCACTTTCATATTTACATTGAATATAATGGGATCAACATTCGTATTACCTTCTCACATGTATCAAGTACAACAGTATATCTGTCATGTCCAAAATACGATTTGACAATATTTGCATGATTCAGAGGTTGTGTATTTTTATTTAGTATCAAAGTTTGCATGTTTAATGTATAAAGGTCATTGAGCCAAACATTTGTCAAAATATGTCATTTACAATATACAACCTACCTAAAACATTTACTTATCGACAGATATACTGGAAAGAACCAGGCAGTATGCCTCCCCGTCTTTGTGTAAATCCTGCTCTCCAGTAGTCAATTGAACTGTGACCAAGTTTATTGGCTGGAACATTGTATGTAAGAGACGAAGCAACTTCATAAATAAGGTTTGTAGTTTCTTTAAATCTAATACGAAGATGATATGTGAGATGCCAACACTTGCAGTGTCGGATAGCCACACCCTTGGTTTTAGCGTGTATATCTTACGTCTAGTACCGCATTCGTATGGCATTCCATGAAAATTCATAGACACGACATTGTCCCTACAAGGAAGAAATATCCGTACAAAATGGAAGTTATTTCACAAATACTACTGAACAGGTTAATTGCAAGTACTAAATTGAACTATACCTTTCTTTTTTTCTGTCGTCAAGTACATAGTCAACAAGTTTGTCTTCGTTCGCCGATAAAACCGCTGTGCTCTCCAATAACATCAACTCCTCCTATTCATAGAAACAATCAACTAACTGAACACAATTCGCAAAAATTTTTTATAAAATACATAACACATATCATTACGCATATAAAATTAGTGAAGCGATATTTAACCTCTGAATGGAACCGCTTGTCTAACTTGTGTAGCTTCGACAGGACAAATAATGGTTCAGTTATTAACAATAATGTTGTCGGCATCAATTGGTAATGAAATATACGAAAGGTGAAGCGATATGGTGACTTGGGAATTTTTCTACAATAAGTCGAGTACTTATTTTGCTATTGTTGCACGAATGCGTATCCCCTACATCTATGGCTTTAACTCCTCTTTCTCTTCTTTTTCTTTTTCCTCTTCCTCTTTCCTTTCCTCTGCCTCTTACCATTCCACTTGCTCCCAATGTTTGGGCAATCTTAGTAGGAGAAGTATGTACTTTGTCTACTTCTTGTCGTATTGGAGGCAAGGTTTGCACATCATCAAAGGAAGATACACTCTCTTTTGCCACGTTCTTGATGGCCAGAAACTCAACTGAACGAGATTTGGTTTCTTCGCTTTCATATGTTTCCTCCACGGTAAGGTCATGCTTCTTGTGCGTGTCCTCAACTTTTTGGATGGTATGCAAAGGTCCATCATGCATATTAATTTTCTCATTTGCCAACATTCCCTTCACATTCTTTTCCTCATGATTCACCCTCTCTAAAGCTAGACTAGAGAGAGAGAGAGAGAGAGAGAGAGAGAAGATTCATGGAAAGTACCTCCAGATTATGAAGATCGAATCCAAAGACAATTGATTCACATATATATATATAGATATATGAATTCAATGACAGACATAAAAGCAATGAACAGAGAGAGAGAGAGAGAGAGAGGGCAGAGCTCGATATTGATGAGTAGAGACCGGAGGAGGGAGGGAAATAGGTGCCGTCACCACCGATAGCAACAACGGTGGTGGCTTGTTAGGGTTATGGTTTGGAGGATGAAGATGGTAAGGGTATTTTTGGTATGGTGTAGACACCCCATTTTGACCACCCCTAAGACTTGGGCGCTTGATTCTGAACACCCGATGATGAAAGTTACACTGTGCAATCTTTTGAAATCTTAACAGAAGAATTTGGATTCAAGCTCTAATCCCAAACCTTGCACTCCATTTTGGCCAAACTATTTTAAACCTTAAAACCTTATTTTTTAAAATATTTTTTCAAATATATCTACGATGTTTCAAGGCTCGTATTTCGTTTAAAACATTGCACTTTTTGGTAAACCAAGTAAGGACAAAGTGGAAATACATGGAAGGGAGGTGAACTCTTTGAAAAATATTTAAAAACATCTTATTTATAGGTTTGGAGTTGAAGAAAATAGGAGGGAGGGGTGGAAGAAAACTAGTTCAGAGAAGTTAGGCATCAATCCAATTAAGATAGAAATGAGCAGCTTTCACTAAATTAGGCATATCTCTTGACACACTTAGAATTTAGATGTTAGGCCACCACCATTGGAAATTAGATTTTTGGGGGTTCAATTTAGACTTAAGAATCACCTAAAATCGAGTCTGGATGAGGGAGATATACCCGTTTGAAATCAGGCCTGAAGTGCAGTCATTGAGACCCGACCGGGTCCATTGAGGCCTGGCTGGGCCTCAATGAAAATTTCTCCAAAGTGTTTTTTTAGACCTTGCCTTGTATTTTTAGGCCTAGCCGCGCATTATTGAGGCCCGACTGTGTGTTTTGAGGCCCGGCCGAGTCTCACTGGCGAGAAACAGACAGTTGGCGAGAATTCGACAGCTAGCTTTGTTTGGAGATATTTTGGATCAAATTGGCTCAAACTCTATAAATAGAGCCCCTTCCTTCCGAATTCAAGGTTAGCAAATTTTCCAAAGGCTTTAAAGAGCTAAAAAGACCTCTTTCCATCTTCCTTCCTCCTTGGACCCTCAAACCTCGTTTTAACTATACATACACCATTGGAGCTTATTCTTGAAGCTTTTTACTAGAATTTCAAACCAAATTTCATAAACTTGAGGGTGCTTTGGAATCAAGTTTGTTTAACCAAAGCTTTCTCTCTTCAAGAGATATAAGCTTGTCACCTTTTTCCTTGCTTTCATTTCCATCTTTTTCTATCTTTTTCTTGTGTTTATACACTGTTTTGGATCCATTCCAAGTGCTGAAACTTGGGGTTAAAGGGCTACCAAAGGTAGAGAGGTTTAATAACCTTTCTTGCACCTTATCACATAGCTCATACCCCTTGTTTTCCCACTCTTTTCTTCGGTTTACATGCTGATTTTCAGAGTTTAAAAAGGCTAGAAAACATGGTTTAAAGGTCTCAAAAGTAGAGGGGTTAGCCACCTCTCCTTGATTTTGCTTACTAGCTTTATATCTCTTGCTTTTGTCTATCTTTTTGTGCTCTTTAAACATACTTTTAGCCACCATTTTTGGGCTATTTTGGGATTGTTCTTGGACTGTTTTTGGGGCTGAAATATGTGATTTAAAATTGCAAAAAGTGGAGGGGTTAGCCACTCCTTCCTAGGCTTTGTTCCATAACTTTTTCTCTACTCCTTTTACTTACTTTCTCTTGCTTTTAGCTACTTTTTTTTTTGTACCTTAGGGGCCATTTAGACGCTATTTTAATTCATTTAATTAGTTCATGCTTTAGTTAATTTGCTTGTTGTATCATAAGCTCTCATATATAGCTTGTTGTATGTTGTTCTTGGCTTTTCTTTATTTAATTTCCATGTCAAGAGTCCCATTTTAATAAGCAATCTAGCATTGATTTCTGGAACCTCCCTCTTCTCTTCTTTTCTTCTTTTGTTTGAGAGTTATTTCAAACTATTGAGGTTATTCAAAACATGTAAAAGAGATCTATGCTTAACGCCTTAATCTTTACAGAGATTCATCGTCAACGGCATAGTCTCATTTTCATGATTAGAAGCACCTCTTGTTTGACGTTTCTTCTCATTGAGTGGACTTAACCATCAACTTGGTCAAATGGACTAAAGAATAGAAATGACTAAAAGAATTGGTTTAAAAGCAACCAACGCACTTAAAGAAAATGAGTCATCTTGCTTAGGCTTGGCCGGACGTTATGCCAAGTTTATTGAGTCAAGAGTGATCATGCACTAATTCATGGCGTTTTGATGATTCTTGAAGCGTCTCTACTACTCTTTTTGAGTTAATTCCATGATAAGAGGGAGGGATGGTCATATCCATTGCATTTCATTGATTTTTGTCCAAAATTGTATCCGGGATCATCAAGCAATCAATTTGCCCATTGATGGCTTTGGAAGCAATTCTAGCATTCTCTTGAGGCTTTTCCATGACAGAGAAGGAAAGAAAGGGACAAATAGAGCTTGAACAACTCTGTCTACACTGTTTTCACTTCAGAACACAAAACAGAGTTTTGCATAAAACTGAGGCACGACCAGCCTTCTTTATGCCTGGCCGGGTTTCATTGAGGGTTGGCCAGCCCTCAGAGTTTGGTTAGCAGTGTATTTTTGCAGAAAACAGAGGGCATTGGCTGAGGTAAAATAGAGCAAGCTTAGGGCAGACAGAGCTGTTCTTGAGCATTGTGCATGTGCATGCATACAATTCTTGCGCATCCTCGCTTCTATTGATTATTGTAATTAATTAATTTAATGTTGTTTATTGTGATTGGTCTCGTTAATTATTAAGTGTTGTAATTATTCATTATTGTCTATTTGTAATTGTTGTACTTAATTAGTTTAAATAGCGAGTTTTCTTTATCTTGATTATCCTAATTGTAATAGCCTAGATAGCCTAATTATCTAGTTAATTAGCTTAGCCTATTCTATTCATTCGGTTTTGTAATAATTAGTTTAATTCGGACTTTTGGACTTTGATTCCCGCCCTCTTGCACGAGGGCAATGTTGTAATAATGTGTATGTCTTTCAACCCCACGTCTTTCTCCCTTTTACTTACTTGCTTACGATGGTTAGTATAGGGCATCACGTTTCATTAGCATTTTTATGATTTGCATCCATTGTCTTGCACGCATCCAAGGTTCGACTCATCATGCTAACCCAATATCAATGTTCAAATTCATTGCTAGAATACGTGCCTTATCGCATTTCTTGAATGAAATCATATGCCATGCTCATAGCTGAGCCTATAAAAATGCATAATGTGTGCGTTGCATTTTATAATCATATTGCATTACTTAGGAACATGCATATTTCTCTAATTATTTTGCTTTATTTTGGCTTGGAGTACTAGGCAAGCTTTCATTTGCTTTAGCATAATTGCACGAATGTGATTGTTGCCATGTCAAAAGCATACTTCCATGAGGCTAATTGCTTAAATGATATAATTGTTCGAATGCCTGTGGATGAAGATGCTCGAATTGGGATGGTTTGACAAAATGACCATTTTAAGCCCATTTTTTCAAGTGGCAAATTCACAAAACATTTTCAAACAAAACATGAAATCAAGTGTTCCAATTCTTGCAAACTAGTCTATATTTGTATGTGCGTCACATAGTAAATAATAGCTAATAAATCAGAATAAAAGCATATAATGTAAATAAGAAACACATCATGACTAGTAGAGGCCAATCTTTGATCGGGCGAGTGGGGTGCTCAATTCATAACCTTCCCCTCTCGTACCTAAGTTCCCGAGCCAAGACACTTTGGTGATGACGGACTGATGGCCTTTGGCACAAGTCTTGGGTTTCTTAAATTTTCCAAAAATAGTTAGGTGGCAACTCTATAATCTGGCAAAGCAGTCTATTTTTGGCATTTGATTCAAACATTAATTTTTCAAAAAGAATTGCCGGATTTGGACTCTTTTTGTGTTTTCAATATTTCATATTGCACTTGTGAAATTAGACTCAGAACCACAAGTGGAGTCCGAACTGTAGGGCTATTCGCCTTTCGAAAGGAGCGCAGAAAGTCGGGCTACAGTTTCTGGCGACTTTGCTGGGGATTTAGAGAACTTGACTCAAACTTCATGATGTGAAATTTTATCTACACTTAAATGTTCTTTGCATTGCATTTGCATCGGCGCGCTTAAGTCACTATGTTTGCCATCTGCTATTCCTGGACGGTTTGCCAGAGGTTTACCCAAAAGCTTGCCAAAAGGCTGACCGGTCATGGGCTTTGCCATGTTGGGAACACAACCCTTGGATTTGAACTACAGCTGTACCGTTTGATCCTCCTTTCACTTCTCAGTGTTAGGTGTGAGGGGTATACTAGGTAGTCTTGCTGAGGTACCCTTTTGACCAATCGACCTAGCTGCATATAGTAAAGCCATAGTGACTGTTCCAACTTAGGACATGATACTCTCCTATATGCAGGATGATGTGATACCGCTTGTTTGAGTAGTAAAAGCTATAGATCACTCCAAAACTAGGACAGGGAAACCCTAAACCTCTCATAGGGGTGTTTTGAATGCTTTTATGCAAAAATGTGAAATCTTTGGAAATGCATGATTTCCAAATGTGAAATCTTTGGAAATGCATGATGCAATCCCTTTCAAACTTGAGGATCATATCAGAATTGGATTTGGGTCGAAATCTAGGGATTTTTGTTTGATATTGGTGAATTTTCCGCAAGACCAGAACCAGGGCCGAAATTGTATCTTGCTTTGTTTTGACCAGCATACTTGGTATCTTGATCTGATGGGGCATTTTGTTTTTAATGCTAGGTTTGTCCGAGCCAAAGAAGGAGCAATACCTAGCTTAGCAAAGGCCCAACCCCAATCCAACCTGGAAAGTCTTAACCTATCACAGTCCATCCAATTCCAAAAAAAAAACCCACTCAACAAAGGTCCAGTCCATCTGATCCGCAAAAGGCCAACTCAGAAAAGATCCATCCACTACCAAAAGATCCATTTTGAAAATCTAGTCAAACCTGTCTAGACTAATCTAGTTCAAATACATCAAGCATAACAGGGTCAAAATCAGTCAGCTCTCAGCTTACACCTATCCATTTCCTCGATTGCCAACTCAGTAGACCCATGATGGCTTAGAGTCTAGAAGAAGCTGTGGCCAGGATAGCGGCGTTAAACCAGTGAATTGCCATGCAGGATGAGACCAATGCTGAAATGTAATACCCATCTAGGCCATCTACTATACTTCCAGTCCCTGACCCCCAGTCGAACTTTGGCCCACCTTCGCTAGCTAAAGATTTGCAGGGTCCAGATCCTCAAGAAGGGTTAGCTCAAGCTCGAGTTTTCAGACCCCTGGTGCAGCTTAATGAGGGGCTTTATCCCCTTGATACTAATGATCTTGATTCGACCTTGTTAAAAATTGCTGACCTTGAGAAGCAATTAAAAAAGGCACAGGGAATTACCTCCATTCCCGACATTGAGGATTGGTATACCGAGGTTGCTGTACGGCTCCCAGACAGATTCAAAATGCCACACATTGACTGTTTCGACGAGTCTGGAGGTCTTATGGTACATATCCGGCTTTTCTTGGACGTCCTAAAACTGATAGGTCTAACTAAGCCTCATAAACTCTCTCTGTATGGAATATCCCTGTCAGGCATAGCAACCACTTGGTATGCCAAGTTGGAGGATAAAGTGAAGTAGAATTGGGAAGAATTTCCTGAGGCATTTGTCGATCAGTACTCTTACAATACCTAACTTGAAATGACCACCCAAGAGCTTGAAGCAACCCATCAGAATCCTAAAGATCCTTTCGTGGAATTTGTTGCAAGATGGAGAGCAAAGGCAGCACAAATGACAGATCAACCTTCTGAAAGGGATCAAGGGCGGATAGTGGTGCAGAACCTTGAGCCTGATATGCTACAAAAGTTAATAGTCGCTCTACTATTCACTTTCAAAACTTTGTATGAATTAGGGAATCAGATTGAGAGCGCATTTAACAAAGGGATCATTCCTAGAGCAAGCGAATCAGCAAGGAGGGTGTTTTCTGGGAGTACCAATGCTAGTAGTAGCACTATTCCAAAACCCGCTGAAATCAATACCGTTGCTGCCACTCCCAATACTGCCAACCCTTTTGCCAATGCCAACCCACAAACAGCCAGCCCAACCTGAGCTCAATGCAGAACTTTCACCCCCCTCCACATGAGCCTAACTAGCACATTAAAAATCCTGATGGAAAGAGGGTATCTCAAGCCCCTTGATCCCCAACCACTTTCTGACCCACTCCCTACTAGACATAACCCCACCAAATACTGCGTGTACCATCAGCAGCACGGTCATGGTACCGATTGATGCTACCATCCTCGTCATGAGGTTCAAAATATCATTGACAACCAGACGATAGCCCCACCTCAAGAACCTAATGTTACTACCAACCCACTTCCCATCCATGACCAAACACCTTCTCCCCACCTTAACCTCATCCATACACTACTTTTTACCTTCAAGCCTAGTGCATACATCACCCCAGCCCATTTACCCAAGCCTGAGGTGTTCATTCCAGAAAGTACCGATCTGTGCATGATGGATGCACCCAACCCAATTCAGGCACACGAAGAGCGCCAAACGGCCAAACCCACTACTGCTGAGATGTTGGAAATGATTGAAGACCTTCAAGGAACGGTGGCAGATTTAACATTTGGGGTTTCGATCCCATCAAAAAGCTCCCCAATCTTGGGGCGAGCTACAGTTAAAAAGGGCCAACCCAAAGCTATCTCAAGTTTGGGTGATGACAGATCAACAACAAATGGGCCTCACTTGGATATAGCCACTCAATCCCTTCGCCAAGCAGAAACAAGTGGCAAGAACAAGGCTGGGGTAAGTATTGATCCCTATGCACAACTTCGGTGGGCTATTAAGGCTTTGAAAGTCAAAGGTTTAAACAAGCAGCAAGTGCTTGAAGTTGTTGCAAAGACTGCGGATGACACTTTTATTGCTCAGGATAAGAGCATTTTGAATCAGGGGGCAAACAATGGAAAGGGATACTTTACTAGAAACACTCATCCTGATTCCATTCCCAAGCCCATGAATACTCGACCAACACTCGCCAACCCATTTGCCAATGTTTCTAAACCTAGCGCTTTCTCCTCCTCGAAACGAACCTTCGCTCAACTCTATATGAGCCTAACCTGTGCATTGAAGGTACTGATAGAGAAAGGGTATCTCAAACCGCTCAATCCTCGACCTCTCCTTAATCCTCTCCCACCTAAACACGACTCTACCCAATATTGCACATTCCATCAGCAGTACGGTCACCATACTAACCGTTGCTTTTGCTTTCGCCATGAAATTCAAGACTTGATTGACAAAAGAGTCATCACCCCACCTGAAAATCCCAAAGCTGTCAATAATCCTCTCCCTGATCGTAATAGATTGCCACTCCATAACATAAAATCCACCCACAGCTTGTCACCAACCAACCATTACCCTAGCCAACACATCATACCAGCCAATGAGCCCAAACCCATTGTGTTCATTCTTGAATCTTCCGATTCTAATCTGAGTAAAATGAACAAAATCTTTGAAAAGATGGAAAGTTTACTCGATCTCGGCGAGTTCAAGCTTGATGAAGCATTGATGCCAGCACTGGTGGTTGGAATGATGAACCTCCGTTTCAGTTAGAGTAATTGTCGAAAACACTTGGGAATGACCTTCTGAACTAGGGGGCATGGTGTAAAAAAGTAATTGTTTCGGTCAAGAGGATGTGTGGGGACAACGTAATTATGAGATTCACTCTGTAAGACTCGATTTGAAAGTCGAAAATCAATCCTTTTGGGTGTGGATGTGTATCGTTGAATTGGAGGCAGGTCTGGACCTTCTCGTGGGCTACTTGACATTGTTTTTGAAATTCTACAGATGGACTTGGAGAAGGGACCCCCCCTTTTGTCTCAAAAATGCTTATTTTGTTTTAAGTTATGTCCTGTAAATAGTTGTGTTGTTGTAGACACCCCATTATGATCGGCCCTAAGACTTGGGCGCTTTCTTTTGATTACGCGATGATAACAATTAGAATGTGTTTCT
The DNA here is from genome assembly GCF_055761805.1 of Camellia sinensis. Taxonomy (NCBI): domain Eukaryota; kingdom Viridiplantae; phylum Streptophyta; class Magnoliopsida; order Ericales; family Theaceae; genus Camellia; species Camellia sinensis. The sequence continues at coordinate 114,712,355 of NC_138975.1, forward strand.
CACAGAGTCCTTAACTAGAAAAATGGAATTTGAGCTTTAATCCCAACCTTCACACATTTTTGGCCAAACTATTTTAGACCTTAAAACCCTCTTTTCAAAATATTTTTCCAAATGTTTCTACGATGTTCCGAGGCTCCCATTTCAATTAAAATATTGTACTTTTCAGTAAACTGAGTAAGGACAAAGTAGAAATAAATGGAAGGGAGGTGAACTCTTTAAAAAAAAATTTAAAAACATCTTTTTTATAGGTTTGGATTTGAAGGAAACAGGAGGGGATGGAAGAAAACTGGTTTAGGGAAAGGATGAGTATCAAATTGTTAAGAAGGAAATGAACAGCCTTCACTAAATTAGGCATATCTCTTTGTATGCTTGGATTTTAAATGTGATCCCACCACCATTGGAAAGTAGACTTTTGGGGATTCAATTTAGACCCAAGAACCACCTAAAACCAAGTTCGGATAAAGGAGATATGCCCATTTGAAATTGGGCTTAATAGCAGATTTTGTTGACCTGGCCCGAAAGAAATGAACAACCTTCACTAAATTAGGAATATCCCTTTGTACACTTGGAATTAAAATGTGAGGCCACCACCATTGGAAATTAGACTTCTAGGGCTTCAATTTAGACCCAAGAATCACCTAAAACCAAGTCCGGATAAGGGAGATATGCCCGTTTGAAATTGAGCTTAATAGCAGATTCTGTTGACTCGGCCCAAAATAACAGCAGCAGCCCCGTTTTTCTTGTTTTTGGTTCGGTTGGGACACCCCATTGAGCTATTTTCTGATCCATTCAAGTACACCCACTCATCCCCCAACATCCCCACTCACCATCTACTTTCATAATCACATCCCACTATCTCTACTCACCATCTACTTTCATAATCACACCACACCATCCCCATTCACCATCTACTTTCATAATTACACCCCACCATCTCTACTCACCATCCATTTTCATAATCACATCCCACCATCCCCACTCACCATCTACTTTCATAATCACACCCCACCATCCCCACTCACTATCCGCTTTCATAATGACATCCCACTATCCCCACTCACCATCTACTTTCGTAATCACATCCTACTATCTCCATTCACCATCTACTTTCATAATCATATCCCACTATCCCAACTTATCATCTACTTTCATAATAACACACCACCATCACCATTCATCATTCACCTCCATTATACATTGTCCCCCATTAACTCCATTATATTTCCTAAAAATGCTCCACTTTGTCCTCCACTTTGTCTTCCATTTTGTCCTCTACGTTGTCTCCCACCATTGCCTACTTGCATTGGCTATATAATGAGAGCTCTAGTCTTGAATTTGAGAGGGAATTTTAAGAAGAGAAGGGTAGGGAGAGAATGTTAAAATTGTGTTAGAATTTGAGAGAAAAGAAGTCTTAAAAACAAGAGAGTTGTTTTGCCAAACTAGTGAAGTTACATAGCCTCTTATATCTTACCTCCCCGTGTCAAAAACCACTCAAAGCCTTTATCAAAGAGAGAGTATTCTTACCAAGAAAAGAGTGATCATACACTTGTTCAAAACCGTCATTTTAAGCTCAAATTCCAAGCTCTTGAATTGAGGATTAAGATCATAATTCACAACCTTGGGGTGATCAAGAGGAAGTTTGAAAATCAAGAAGTTCAATCTTTATTTGGAAGGTGAATTTTCAATTCTTTCATTTTTCTTTCATGTTTTATTTTATATTTATTTTCTTGTGTTAGTTTCATATTATGTTCTATCTTGTATTTGTTTTCTTATTTTAGTTTCATATTACTTTTGTTGTAATCTTGCATATTCTATCTTACATTTGTTTTCTTGTTTTAGGTTCATGTTCGTTTTGTTGTAATCTTGCATGTTCTATCTTATATTTCTTTTCTTATTTTAGTTTCATATTAATTTTGTTCTATCTTATATTTGTTTCCTTGTTTTAGGTTCATATTAGTTTTGTTGTAATTTCGTATGTTCTATCTTATATTTGTTTCTTGTTTTAGGGTCATGTTAGTTGTGTTGTAATTTTGCACTTTTTATTTTATATTTGTTTTCTTGTTTTAATCTAACCGGTGGTGGTTAGTTGAGCCACCTATATATTTCTTGTTTGTTCTTTCTCTTGGTTTTGCAATAAGACAGGTTTTGCTAGGCCTAATTGGCTGGCCAGTAGGGGTGTGCATAATACTGCCGAAACCGCCAAAACCGCACCGAACCTCACCGCCAAGGAAAATTCGTTATTATTTGCCAATCGAACCACTGGTTTTTGGTAAGAAAAATGACAAATTCTAGTGACACTTTTATCAATCCGCCGGTTTCTATTTTTCTTCCAAACCGCACCGACCCGCACCGCTATTAAATCATGTTTTATAAGATTCTAAAAATTCTTTTTTACTTAAGTTTGCTTGTTGTTCTATACCTTAGAATATAGTATTACATTACTGCTCGAGGGGAATTCAAGATGTCAGTAATCCAAAATAAAGTTGGATTCCAATTCACTTTTCAATCTTTTTTTTTTTTTTCTGGCCATGTTGCAAACTTGCATCAGTTCACTTTTCAATCTAAATACTTTTCAATAGTAAACATTTTCAACATATTGTAAACCCTGAATGATATTAATTTTATGTATTGTATTTGATCATTGTAGCTTCCACAGATGCTTGTAATGAACTGATGGCAAAGTCGTTGATATTATCATGTTGTTGCTACACTTGCTGCATCAGAAGAAAGCTTTGCAAGATGCTTAACATCACGGTATCTCTCGTCTTTTTTTTACTCTTTGATTTAAGTTTTGTAATTTGAATTATATTTTTTATAAACCGCCAATCCGCCCGAACTGCCAAGGCAAATCCGCCATTATTTGCCAACCGAACCGCCGGTTTTTGATAAGGAAAATGGCAAATTCTAGTGACACTTTTATCAATCTGCCACCCGCCATACGGTTTCTATTTTTCTCTCAAACCGCACCGACCCGCACCGCGCACACCCATACTGGCCAGCCAATAGGCTAGCCGATTAGCTTCTTTTAGACCAAACGACATTGTATTCCGATGTTAACCCAACTTCCGGTGGTTTCCAAGGCACATGAAACTTTTTATTTTATTTATTTTATTTTGACTGTTTTGTGAGTTTTTTTTATTTATTTTTTGTTATAATATTCTCCTCATTCCTCTCTAATTTGGTTTGTAATTATTCTTTCAAATGTTGTAATAATTCCCCGCCCCGCTTCTTTCTATCCTATTCTTTTACTCGCCTTCTTTATTTGTGAATATGCATCATATTTTGTTTTTCATTATATCCATGCTTTGTATCTATGTTTCGTGCATCTTGATTCAGCTAAGTTTGCATTTGTGGATTTAATCAATTTCTATGTGATTATGTGCGCTACCTAATGTTCTTGAGGTGATTCACATATCATATCTTAGAAGCCGAATCTTTAGTTGCATCTCATGAGTGAATTGCATTAGGATTTTATATATAAGATCATGTTTTACTTTGTTTTGTAGTTTGTTTGCGGGACGTCAAACATGTAAGTTTTTATGCTTTAGCATCCCATTTGTGTGTGTTTTTCTTACTATGTTTAGCATTCTACCATGAGGCTAATTGCTTACTTGATATAACTGTATGAATTCCAATGGATGGAGGTTGTGTTGCTTAATTTGGAATTATGTTGATTTTTCATGTTTGTAAACTCAATTTATTTGGGTTGTACATCTTCAAAACTCTTTCAAAATGCATGATATCAAATTGTTCCAAAATGAATGACATAGTCTATACTTGTATGCTTCACATAGTAAATTTTAGGATTTATTAAATAATTAAAACATGAACATACAAAGAAAATAAAATTCATATCATTGTTTAGTAAAGGCCGATCTTTTGATCCGGTGAGCGGGGGTGCTCAATTAATGACCTTTCCCTTTCATACCTAAGGTTCCGAGCCAAGCATCCGTGGTTGCGACGAACAGTGGCCTTGGCATGAGTCACGGGTTTCCTAATTTTCCTAAAATAAATATTAGGTGGCGACTCTGAGATCTAATGACGCAGTTCATTTGTGGCAACAATTTTGAAATAAAATGGATTTTCTAAAAGTTGCCAAATGTGGACTCTCATCTATGTTTCACATTGCACTCGTGAGACTAGATAAAAGAGATCGAGGGTCCGAACTATTTAACGCGTATAGGTCCCCCCCGGGCATGTTACAGTTGTGAGTTTTATTTTCTATATTTTCTTGCATTGTTGTGTCAGTTGAGTCTTTTCCTGTTAGTCGCTCTCGTGTACCCTCAGGTGTTCATCTTTATAAGAAAGTGAAAGTCAAGTTTCTGATCATTTTATTGTGCCTATAGTGATACATCTGTGCCTTTTTTACAAATAGAAAGAGATTTTGAATTTACTTTTGAATTCGTTTTTATGAGATTCTATTAATAAGCTCGAGTGTTGAAAAGGATCCCCCGAATGGTTTGAGTGAATTTTGAATTATCGCCGCAAAGTCCTTCATGATTTCAAAAATTCTATTTCTTTTGCAAAACTTGCGAAGATAGGTTCGGAATTGTGCGGGGTGTTCTACATTGTCCTGGGGATTCTCTTCGCCGTTAGGCGATCATGTTGGCAAGCACAAGGTGGCTTTCAGACCTGCAAGTACAAGGAAGATTTCAGACCTCACAAATCATAGAATTTCTCCCCTGGTGATTTCATTATTTCAAACCAGGAAAGAAGAAAAAAAAAAGAAAGATAAAGAAATGGATAAAAGAAAAGAAAAAAAAGAAAAAAAAGAAAAGAAAAGAAAAGAAAAGGGAAAAGAAGTTAACCATCAAGCCAGGGACATTCATTGGAATGAAATTCAATCAACCATGGGAAAGGGAACTTTTGTCTGCATTTGGGAAGCCAATGCGAGGAAGTATCACATTGCAAGAAGAACCACCTTTGAAAATAGAGCGAAAAGAAAAGAAGAAGGCATGCATAAAAGAATGGAGAACCAAGCTCAAATCAAGGCAAAACCAGTTCTAGTGTTAGGGTAAGGATGACTATTCATCAAATTCACCACAAGTGTTGTAACGCTATCCTTGAGAGGCTCGCTAGGTCGAAAACCCAAAAGGGCGACCTAGGCAAAAGTTAGAACATGAAAAAAGAGAAATCAAACAAATAGAACTCGCAAGGTTGAAAAGCCCAAAGGGGTAACTTTGGCAAAAGTTAGAGCGCAAAAGGAGAGTGTCAAAACCCGAGTGAACCTTAGCCATGAACTACGTTGACCTCATTCCCATTCTTGGGATATGTAGGCAACTTCATCCTGAAGTTCGGTCATAACCATATCCATCTTATTCTCTCAACCCAATCACCTTGCCCAATTCACGTCGTCAACTTTGCATCAATCCATGAACTACATCGACTGCTACGCATATCACATACTTGCGTTGGGTAAGAAAGAACTAACTTGAATCAACAAGTGGAGAAATTTTCAATACTTGAACTTATCAGTTGAATCTATCTTAAGCAAAAAATGAATCGAAACTCGTGTTTTGCGAAATTGATTTCTAAAGGGAACATAAGTAAAACTAGGGGCACTATGAATGATCAGTTACCTTGAGTCTTTTTCTGCTTTTGGGTCAGTTATGAGTTTTGTTGTGTCGTGCCTAGTGTTTGTCTCAGTCTGCACTCTATATCGAGTCACCATAGCGTGTCGCTCTTTATCGAGTCACCATAGCATGTATGTCACTCAAAAGCACTCTTCATCAGGTCACCATAGCATGTCTGTCGCTCAAAGTTCAACAGAGTGGCCTGGTCAAAAGTCCATACATGAATGTTCACTCCAAACTCGAAAACAAGTTCATGTGTGGAATTCATAAACGAGTTGAGAGTGCCCATACAAAGGGCATTGCGTTCATGATCATTGCAAAGCATATATGCGGAATTTGTCACTACTTTGGAGGGGACTGGAGTGAGTTCTCAACTTGTTGGGAAAGAAGAGAAGAATGAGTCTGATCAACTGTTCCAGGATCTGATGATCCCCCTTACACGTGCTTACATAATGTTGGAAAATGCGGCCAATGACTAGACACTAGGGGCAATTTTCAATGCATCTGATTGGGCCATCCATCGAATAAGAGGCATGAATCCAACCGGTGGCCAATGACTAGACACTAGGGGCAATTTTCAGTGTATCTGATCAGGTAATCAATTGAACAAGGGGCATGAACCCAACCTTCCCAACCTTTCTCTCAGTCTACCAAAGCCATTTGTTGGACACTTTCCCCTAAATTAGGGTGTGCTCACCCCCATGATGATTCTGACATGATTAAGCTTTCAAAAGTTGTCTTCGATCATTTCAAAACTCTCTTGGGATTGCCATCTTCCATCTGATTAATATATGTACTTTGGGTTATGTCTGCATACTTATACACTCTGATTGCTTTGAGCTTATTTTTAACTTTGTTCTGCACTTAACAGAGTTTTGTCGAGTTGCCTCTATTTGTTACATTTCAATGAGTTGTGGCAAGTTGTCCTGCACTCATTTCATAAGGTACGTGACGCATTACTCTGAGTACTGCTCATTTCCCTCTGCATACCAGGCATCGCTTACCTGTATTGCACTATTTTGTGCATTTCACTTTGCATTGCACTTTTTTGTGCACTTTGTATTACACTATCCTATTCACTTAGTATCACACTATTTTGTGCACAATCACACTATCTTGTGCATTTCAACTCAATTACACTATCTTGTGCATTTCAACCTACAACGCACTATCTTGTGCATTTCACCTTGCATCGCACTATCTTGTGCATTTCAACTTGCATCGCACTATCTTGTGCATTTCAATTTGCATCGCACTATCTTGTGCATTTCAACTTACATCGCACTGTTTTGTGCACCTACATCGCACTATCTTGTGCATTTCACCTTATCGCATTGTCTTGTGCACCTTGAGTTAGCACTGTCTTGTGCATTCATTCACCTCGCACTGTTTTGTGCACCTCACTCACACTGTCTTGTGCACCCATGGGTCCAGGAGACCTTAAATCCTCTAAAGGCGCAATTCCTTTGGTGTTTATCGTGCCCGAACGACTTCTGGCGGTCTAGTATAGCCACCTGACTGTATTTGTAGTGAGTTCCTAGTAGATCAACTAAGACGGTGGAAACTAGAGTTCGAACGGCGAGGCCTAGAACACAAAGGTTTGGAATTTCCGAGACCAAAGTCTGGTTTAAATACCCAGGGGTGTATCCTCAGCTTGAAATCTGTATGGCAATCCCATAGGTTGAGGTGGCTTGTATGCGCCTCAATTCTAGATACTGAACCAATCTAGTCTATCACCCTGTTGGAGAATAGAAAAAATTGCAAACATAGCCAGGGAGAAAAGTAGTACCCGTGGTTTAAAAGTGCAATAAGAAGAGGAGGAAGATCCCCAACAGCATGAGGTGAGTCATCACTAATTGCCCCTGTAAGGTATTTTCACTTCCCAGCTACTACATCATAGTTATTATCTATTACCTCTATTTTATTGCTTGTAACATCTATCAGATTGCATACAGCATCTGTTCCATTACATCCATTACATCATACCATTTTTATCATCATGCATCCTTTCCATGTTAAGCTTAGTCTGGCATGTCCTCATACTTTTCATTTGTTGAAACATGGTTCTGTTATGTGTAAGTACCTATATTGCGCTGAGGCCAATATTGAGGGTGTTGGCATATTTTCTGTGTTAGACGTGGTCTGTTTTGTGTCCATACATTTTCTAGGTAAAATGTGGTTCGGCCTACACCTTATTCACTACAACCATTACATCCATTGCATTGTACTTTGTATTGTTGCATTCAGCATTTAGGATCATTATCTTTCCCCAGCAAATCATTCCTCACTTATATCATACCACCCAATTACTTGTACTATTTCTCTTTCTATAAAAAACATAGTTTTGCTGGTGCTCGCACCCCCTTTCACGTATGTGTAAGCATCCATGCTGCGCTGAGGCCAGTATTGAGGATGTAGGCACTTAGCCTGTGTTAAGCGTCGTTTGGCTCGTGCCCACATTTCTTTTCTTTATAAAACGTAGTTTGATTTGCATCTCCATTCCTTTATGATATTTGTGTGTTTTGCACTGCTTGTGGTTTGATGATTTCGTTATATACATACATTGTATATCATTTGTATTGTTTCGTTGCATTATGTATCATTTGCATCCTGCCACAGAACTACGTTGGTTTGATTCCTTGCAAAGGGATACGTAGGCAACCCTCGGGTTTAACCAACTACATCTGCATTTTGTTTGTTTGCCCAAGTCTTACAGCCTTGTCAAAATGGGTCGTCTTTGGGCTTTGACATTCACTCACGTCATTTCATAACTTCAAGCTTTGTCAAAGAGGGGCAACTGTAGACATCCTATTTTTGACTGCCCCTAAGACTTGGGCGCTTGATTCCGAACACTCGATGATGAAAGTTACACTGTGCAATCTTTTGAAATCTTAACAGAAGAATTTGGAATCAAGCTCTAATCCCAAACCTTGCACCCCATTTTGGCCAAACTATTTTAGACCTTAAAACCTTTTTTTTAAAAATATTTTTTCAAATGTTTCTACTATGTTCTGAGATTGACATTTTGTTTTAAACATTACACTTTTTGGTAAACCAAGTAAGAACGAAGTGGAAATACATGGAAGGGAGGTGAACTCTTTGAAAAATCTTTAAAAACATCTTATTTATAGGTTTGGAGTTGAAGAAAATAGGAGGGGAGGGAAGAAAACTAGTTTGGAGAAGTTAGGCATCAATCCGATTAAGATAGAAATGAGCAGTCTTTACTAAATTAGGCATATCTCTTTACACACTTAGAATTTAGATGTGAGGCCAACCATTCGAAAGTAGACTTTCGGGGCTTCACTTTAGACTCACGAATCACCTAAAATCGAGTCCAGATGATGGAGATATACCCATTTGAAATTGGGCTTGAAGTGCAGTCATTGAGACCCGACCGAGTCCATTGAGAACCGGCCATGCCTCATTGAGGCTCGGCCGGGCCTCAATCAAAATTTCTCCAGAGTGTTTTTTTAGACCTTGCCTTATATTTTTAGTCCTGGCCATGCATTATTAAGGCCCAACCGTGTGTTTTGAGGCCCGGCCGGGTCTCAGTGGTGAGAAACAGACAATTGGCGGGAATTCAACAGCTGGCTTTATTTGGAGATATTTTGGACCAAATTGGCTCAAACTCTATAAATAGAGCCCATTCCTTTAGAATTCAAGGTCAGCAAATTTTCCAAAGGCTTTGAAGAGCTAAAAAGACCTCCTTCTATCTTCCTTCCTCCTTGGACCCTCAAACCTCTTTTTAACTATACATACACCATTGGAGCTTGTTCTTGAAGCTTTTTACTAGAATTTCAAACCAAATTTCAGAAACTTGAGGGTGCTTTGGAATCAAGTTTGTTTAACCAAAGTTTCTCTCTTCAAGAGATATAAGCTTGTCACCTTTTTCCTTGCTTTCATTTCCATCTTTTTCTTGTGTTTATACACTGTTTTGGATCTATTCCAAGTGCTGAAACTTGGGGTTAAAAGGCTACCAAAGGTAGAGAGGTTTAATAACCTTTCTTGCACTTTATCCCATAGCTCATACCCCTTGTTTTCCCACTCTTTTCTTTGGTTTAAATGCTGATTTTCAGAGTTTAAAAAGGCTGAAAAACATGGTTTAAAGGTCTCAAAAGTGGAGGGGTTAGTCACCTCTCCTTGATTTCGCTTACTAGCTTTATATCTTTTGCTTTTGTCTATCTTTTTGTGCTCTTTAAACACACTTTTAGCCACTTTTTTTGGGCTGTTTTGGGACTGTTCTTGGGGCTGAAATATGTGAAAATTGCAAAAAGTTGAGGGGTTAGCCACCCCTCCTTAGGCTTTGTTTCATAGCTTTTTCTCTACTCTTTTTACTTAGTTTCTATTGTTTTTAGCTACTTTTTTTTGGGGTACCTTAGGGGATATTTAGAGGCTATTTTAATTCATTTAATTAGTTCATGCTTTCGTTAGTTTGCTTGTTCTATCATAAGCTCTCATATATAGCTTGTTGTATGTTGTTCTTGGCTTTTCTTTATTTAACTTCCATGTCAAGAGTCCCATTTTAAAAAGCAATCTAGCATTCATTTCTGCAACCTCCCTCTTCTCTTCTCTTGTTCTTTTGTTTTAGAGTTATTTCAACCGATTGAGGTTATTCAAAACATGTAAAAGAGATCTATGCTTAATGGCTTAATTTCTACAGAGATTCATCGTCAACGACATAGTCTCATTTTCATGATTAGAAGCACCTCTTGTTTGACGTTTCTTCTTATTTAGTGGACTTAACTATCATCTTGGACAAATGGACTAAAGAATGGAAATGACTAAAAGAATTGGTTTAAAAGAAACCAACGAACTTAAAGAAAATGAGTCATCTTGCTTAGGCTTGGCCGGACGATATGCCAAGTTTATTGAGTCAAGAGTGATAATGTGCTAATTCATGGCGTTTTGATGATTCTTGAAGCGTCTCTAATACTCTCTTTGAGTTAATTGCATGATAAGAGGGAGGGGTGGTCATATCCATTGCATTTCATTGATTTTTGTCCAAAATTGTATCCGGAATCATCAAGCAATCAATTTTCCCATTGATGGGTTTGGAAGCAATTCTAGCCTTCTCTCGAGGCTTTTCCGTGACAGAGAAGAAAAGAAAGGGATAAACAGAGTTTGAACAACTTTGTTTGCACTGTTTTCACTTCAGAACACAAAACAGAGTTTTGCACAAAACTGAGGCACGGCCGGCCTTCTCTATGCCAGGCTGGGCTTCATTGAGTGCCGGCCGGCCCTCTGAGTTTGGTCAGTAGTGTATTTTTGCAGAAAATAGAGGGCAGTGGCTGAGGTGAAACAGAGCAAGCTTGGGGCAGACAGAGCTGTTCTTGAGCATTGTGCATGTGCATGTGTAGACGCGCCCGTGTGGGCCTCGCTACAGTTCGGACTCAATTTATGTCACGGTTCTTAATCTGAGCCAACGAGTCCGAATCCGGCAAATCGTTTTGAGAAACAGATTTTTGAAAAGAAGTGCCAAACATGGACTGCTTTGCCAGATACAGAGTCGCCACCTAAATATTTTTTATGGGGGAATTTAGGAAACCCTGACTCGGTGCCAAAGGCCACATGTCCGTCAACACCAAAGTTGCCTCGGCTCGGGAGCTAGGGTACGATTGGGGAAGGTCAGCTATGAGCACCCCCTCTCGCCCGATTTGAAGATCGGCCTCTACTAACCGTGATATCCGTTTTTGAAAACGTTATGTGTTCTTATCCCGATTATTAGCCTAGAATTACTATGTTATGCGCACAGCATAAAAGTATAGACTAGATTGCCTAATTTGGGAATAAGCATTGCATATCCGTTTGTTTTGAAAAAAAAAGATGTTTTGGAATTTGCTACTCGCAAGTAGGTAAAACACGGATTTCAATGAGCTATTCCAACTCAGACAATCCAACCTTCACCCACAGGCATTCAAGCAGTTTATATCACATAAGCAGCTAGCCTCATGGTAATCATGCTATCATGGCAACACTCACACGCATGCAAGGATGCTAAAGTATAGATACTTACATCGTACTCCGTGCCAAAACAAAAAAACTAGTTAATAATCATATGCATGATCCTAGTTCATGTTAAGATGGCGAATGCAACACATGCAAGATGCAGCTAAGATAGACTTGGCTAATCTACAATGACATGTGAAATGCTACAATTAACACGTATTCAATTTGGAATTGAAATACAAATGCAGTTAGAATGATGCGTCGAGCCCGGTGCATGCGAAACGGATGAATGAATGCAAACATGCTGTTATGCTGTTATGCTAATTTAAATATGCCCTAGTCCACCATCATAAGCAGGTAAATAAAAGGGAAGAAAGACGTGGGATTGGAGGACATGCACACACGCACCCACACTTATTACAAACTTGCCCTCGCTCGGAGGGACCAAAAGAATAATACAATCCGAGTAATGAATTACCTATCCTAGCTAATTAATTTATTACAGACCCTCTAATTTAACAAATTAAATGCAGAATAGGGATGGCCGCAGCCCTGCCTCGGGATACGCGAATGATGCATGCTCGATCCAACTTGCCCGGAAACCCATACCATGCCACTGCTGCCTCTGTTAATGCTGCCCTGCTCCTCTGAAAATTGCCAAAGTCTTGGGATGTGTTCTCTACACACTGTAGCACACCATCGGCTAAGAGAAATAACCACCGGCCATGGAAAATTTCCATCGGCTTCTTTCAAGTCCATCGGCCTCATATTCTTTGCCGGTCGGCATTAAACACTGTCGATCGGCAGCAAATTCCTGCTGGGACCTGCAGTTGACAGTAACAGAGGGCAAAGCAGTACATGGCATGGAATTTTGAGCAAATGTGAGCTTGGTCACACTCCCAATCATGCACGAGACTCATGGGAGCGTGACCCTCGACCTTCGGGCCATCAAATGTGCATTTTTGATGCATGATGGCCTAAGAGGCCAAGGTTGCGATTCAATGTAAAATGCATGCAAACAAAACACATGAATACCAACACCCTATCATGTTGGAGTCGAGGGGATTGGCGACCGAGGGTTGAGGCGTGTTTTGTCACTTGAAGTACAAACACTCCTCAATCCCCATGCCCGGTTTGACACCCCAAACCAAGCAATGCGATGCATATATACAAACTTGGCTCAAATGCACAACATGAGGTTAAAATGCAAAACATGCCAAATGTAATGCAACCTAAACATGCAAACTAAGTTAGTGCATTCTAAATGTGCCAAGTATGGTACAATGTATATGAGATGCAACTAGATAAATGCCATGCCAACATGCAAGCATGATACAATGTAAGCATGAGGACCAAAACAATGCAACATGATCATGCAATGGTGGTGCTAAATCATGAAGGGCAGACCTCAGTCCAACCCAAAACAGTGACCAAAAAATGTCCAAAATGGTAAATAAGCACTCATACCAAAATTCAAGCCGAAAGGGCCCAAAGCTAAGGCACAAACAAGGGGCATTCCACTACAACCATCATGACCACTCATGGCATGGACTAAGCAACCAAAACAGATGTTCAATGCAGTAAGATACACCCAAAAACCCGCTGATATGGCAACCCCAAAATGCCTTAAACATGCGAGCATGCACAATGCCCATTTCAAGGCACAAAACTACAACACCTTAAAGCATGGGAAGGGACACAAATGACAATGTAAGACCACCTTACATGGACTGAAATATGACCTTAAATAATGCCAAATCATGAGGATAGTCTAAGTTAAGTATGCTAGAAGCCAAAATACTCAAGGCCTACAAGCCAAAATGCAAAGCAACTACATCAAGCATGCCAAATATGACCAAAACAGTGGCCAACAGACCTTAAGCATGACAAATTATGACCGAAAGCTTCAACAAGCTAAGCTAAATCATGCAAGCATGGAAGCCTAAATAGAAGATGCATTTCTATGCAAAAGGGAGGGATACAAAACAAGGGTATTATGCATGCAAAAGACCACAAACCCGACCAAAGATAGAGATATATTATGATCAAAAGACACCTAAAAACCTCTGAAATAGGGCCAAAATCAGTCAAGCATGCATGTTGCCCTTTAAGCCAAAACAAGGATAAAAGAGAGACAAAAGGGGAGAGGGGCGTCCCTCCCCTATGCAAGACCTCAAACCATCTTCTTCACCACTGAAAATCCACTGGATTTCAGTGGTGAAAAGAGCAATACAACAAATGTCAACAAGGCTTAAAGAAAAGGCACCAAAAGAGGCCTAAGAGGGGGAGTTCGACCCCCAATGCCAAAATGACCTCAATGAGATGCCTTAAACATGAAAATACAAAGCTTTTTTCAGTTATACACAAAGCCTAAAACAGAAAGCAAGATAGGTCAAAAGCCAATGCAAGATTGGGGAAACTAAAGTAAAGTGATTACCCTTGAAGAACCCTTGAAGAACAGTTGGTCCAGCCACCCTCTACTGACCAAAATCAGTCCAAAACTTCAACAAACAACCCTCAAAGTCCCTCAAAGTCGAAGTAAGGTGTGGTAGTGTGTGTCCCTCACAGTCCCTCTGGTTTTTCTTTCCAAAATCACCAACCTAGAAGAAGGAGGAGAGCTCTACTCTTATAGAAGTTCCCCCTTGCAAAGCTTACCAAACAAGCTTGCTTAGAGGGAAATCCCTCCATACACGTGTATGGAGGGGAACAGAGTGGGTGCCAGCTATCACAGCTGGCACAAAATATCTACTAAAGGTAGATGAATAGTGATCGGCCATTCAAAATTGTAATTTTGGCAAAATAAATGGCCGACCGGCAACAAACAGTGCCGACCGGCAATATAAATTGCCGATAGAATAAAATCACTGGCCGGTGGCCTCAAGCCATGGCCGGTGATGTGTGGGGATGCCTCACAAGGCATTCCCTGCCCCTCCAAGGCAAAACACAAGTGTTTGGTATAAAACCAGACACAACACGGTCGAGTCGAGAGGTCCTGAGGCAAGGCGCACAACCGAGACCTCCGGGAACTCAAGACGAACACAAGCAAGGGTAATCACCAAGTGTTCCAATGGTGACGTCCAAGTCTTGAGGACGGTCAAAAATGGGGTGTCTACAGTTGCCCCTCTTTGACAGAACTCGAAAGTGATAACAATGACGGGAGTGATTGTCAAAGCCCAGAGACGACCCATTTTTGACAAGGCCGAAGACTTAGACAAACATGCAAGGAAAACAAGATATGCGCCCCAAGGCAGGGGCAAAATGCAAGACAATTCACAGAGCCGAACATAACTTATGATCATGCAAAGAAAGCTGTAACGAAGCACACATGCGACAGTTTTAAGCTAGCATACACCAATGCAACTACATTACAAATGCAGAAAGGATGTAAGAGAATTATGCAATTCTCGATACGTCTCACTCGGAGGATACAATACCTGTGCGGTTCGTCTGGTTGCACCAGCCTCAAATGAACCGTACATACAATATCGTGCTTGTGAAGAAAACAACTTAACAGGTACGATGTTATTAGCAACATGCATGACAATGCAAAGATGAATGCAAAATGATATGCAATATATACAAAACAATGTATAAACAATGCAAATGAAGATGCAATGTAATTGAAACAATGCAAACTATATTCAAAGCAATTGAATCATGATCCAATCATGAGCGGTTCGAAACCACACCTATGTCAAATAGATTGATGGAGGTAACAAGTCTGTCTACCATAGAACGGTCAACAAAACTATGAGTAATGTAGACGGACACAAGAACAAGCATTGGGGGGGGGATGACAAAGGTGGGGAAACGACCCGCTGGGGAAAGGACAACGATCCTAATGCTAGATGCAACAATTACACTACAATGTAATATATAATGAAAATGCTGGGGAAATGGCAATGGATATGGCACGCGGGCCAAACCAATTCTTGCCTAGGAAAGGCATGTATACATACAAGCCACGTCTAACATAGAACGGTCCACTGAACTATGCTTCGACACGAGAAGTATGGGCACATACTGGACCAAGCTCAACATGGAAAGGTGCAAGCCATAAATGGAAGGTGATGCAATGAATGCATGCAAACTACAATGCAATGTGCACTGGGATGGAAAAGATACGATGGATAAGGCACGCAGGCCAAACCAAATCTTGCCTAGGAAGGGCATGTACACGTACAAGCCGCGTCTTAACATAGAACGGTCCACTGAACTATGCTTCGACATGAGAAGTATGGGCACATACCGGACCAAGCTCAATCATGGAAAGGCGCGAGCCATAGATGGAAGGTGGTGCAGTGAATGCATGCAAGCTACAATGCAATATACACTATATTACAATGGAATAGAAATGCAATATGATGGATATGGCCTGCGGGCCAAACCAAATCTTGCCTAGGAAAGGCATGTACACATACAAGCCGTGTCTAACATAGAACGGTCTACTGAACTATGTTTCGACGTGAAAAGTATGGGCACATACCAGACCAAGCTCAATCATGGAAAGGCGCGAGCCATAGATGGAAGATGGTGCAGTGAATGCATGCAAGCTACAATGCAATATACACTATATTACAATGATGCATAACAATGCAACTGTTTACAATGATGCATGACAATGCAACTATTTACGATGATGCATGACAATGCAACTATTTACGATGATGCATGACATTGCAACTATTTACGATGATGCATGACAATGCGATTGCATTTTTTTGTTTTGTTTTTGTTTTTGAAATGCAAATGTATGATGATGCATGATTTCGAAGCGCGCGACAACGCGCGGCTTTTAAGGTACATGACAATGTAAATGGACTGTGCACATCAATGCACTAAAGGTCTTGCACCTTCCGAGGATTTAAGGTCTCCTAGACCGTATATATTGCACAAGAAATGCATAACAATGCAAGTGAACTTGAAATGCGCAACAACGTGCGGCTTAAGATATGCATGACAATGCAAACGAACTGTGCACATCAATGTGCCAAAGGTCTTGCACCTTCCAAGGATTTAAGGTCTCCTAGACCGTGTATATTCTCGGTATGTCTCACTCGGAAGATACAATACCTGTGCGGTTCATCTGGTTGCACCAGCCTCAAATGAACCGTACATACAATATCATCCCTGCAAAGAAAACAAACCTAACAGGTACAATGTGATTAACAATATGCATATTAATGTACTTGAAAATGCGTGACAACGCAAAACAAGTGGGAAGCATAACAATGCTGTGAAGGCACAGTGATGTAAGTGGAGCACGCGGTCTACGCAGGCAACGAAATTGATCATAAGCATGCGGTCTACGCAAGCAATGAAATTGAACATAAGAATGCGGTGTACGCAAGCAAAACATGCGGTCCACGCAAGTAATGAAATTGATTACAAACATGCGGTCTACGCAAGCAAAACATGCGGTCTACGCAAGTAAAACATGCGGTCTACGCCAGGAAAGCATGCGGTCTATGCAAGCAAAACATGCGGTCTACGCAAGTAATGAAATTCATTATAAACATGCGGTCTATGCAAGTAAAACATGCGGTCTACGCCAGGAAAGCATGCGGTCTACGCAAGCAAAACATGCGCTCTACGCAAGTAATGGAATTGATTACAAACATGCGGTCTACGCAAACAAAACATGCGGTCTACGCCAGGAAAGCATGCGGTCTACGCAAGCAAAACATGCGGTCTACGCAAGTAATGAAATTCATTATAAACATGCGGTCTACGCAAGCAAAACATGCGGTCTACGCCAGGAAAGCATGCGGTCTACGCAAACAAAACATGCGGTCTACGCAAGTAATGAAATTCATTATAAACATGCGGTCTACGCAAGCAAAACATGCGGTCTACGCCAGGAAAGCATGTGGTCTACGCAAGTAAAACATGCGGTCTACGTAAATAGTGTAATTAATTATAAAAATGCGGTCTACGCAAGTAAAGCAATTGATTATAAACATGCGGTCTACGCAAGCAAAACATGCGGTCTACGCAAACAAGACATGCGATCTACGCAAGTAACAAAATTGATTGAATGTATGCAAAATGCAATGAGATGCGTAAAACCGCACGATGCGTTTAGACAACGCGAGTGCACAAGACAGTGCGATTGATTTGAAATGCACAAGACAGTGCAATTGACATGTGATGCACATGGGGAAACTTTTGAGTTTTGTAAAAGCCAAAAGGATAGGGAAAGGATACACCTTGCATGAATTCGAGTGCCACGCACAGAAGACACGACCCGAGGTCAAAACGGAGGCCGGTTGAGCGTCGGAAATGCACTGTTTTGCACTGTTTTGAGCACTAAAGGCCCTGGACCCCACACATAACTCAAACAAGAGTGTAGGAGGCTCCAAAATCACTGTAGGAGACCACCGGATGTCCACCGGCCATCAAAATGCATCACCGGCCGTCCATCGGCCATCATACAATCTGCATCGGCACAATATTTTGCCGACCAGCAAAGAGTTTGGCCGACCGGCAAAAAGTCCCTGTATCGGGGCAGTTCTGTCATTTGGCCACGGGTTTTTTAAAATAGGGCTTCTAGCCCTATTTTGTTCACTTCCTTTTGCTCGAAAATCCTCTCCCTTTCTCTCTAGAGTGTTTTCCTCCTTCGATTCTCTCATTCTCGTGCGTTCTTGCCCCCGTTTCGTTGTCCGATTCGCAAATACCTTCGCGTTTTGAACGTTTTGAACCGAACGAAACTTCGTTTCGGTGTTTTTTTTTCGATTTCCGCCACTTGGGGCTTGTTTTCCTCGAGTTTTTCTCGATATCTGTGCCTTTTCCACAACTCGGCTTTTTCGGCCTTTTTCGGCCCTCTCGGGGTTGACTTTCTGTTGACTTTTCACATTCTCGCCCGGTTTTTCATCTTCCGGCAATTTTCACATCCTCTTCGAGATGGCGGACAACCTTCCATAGGGCGGGACCCCTCCAGAGCATGAGATGGACCCCGAGGCCGAGCCCTTGCCACTTCACATCCGGCCGTTCGATCCGGAGACTTACAGGCCTGCGATTCATGTGATGCTCCCCGATGGACTACGCCAGTTCCGGAGCTTCGAGAGGAGCGTGGCACCCGAGCTTCTCCTGCGTGAGCCTACCTCCCATCTGTCCTTCGGCACTTCCGAGATAACATTCTTTCTTCTGTTTTATTATTTTCCGCAATGTAGAACATAGCTGCCATTAGTAGATTCTGTTCTCTAACTGCTTAGCCCGGATGCACCGATACACTGTACACTGTAGTTGATTGCAAACAAACTTACAACCGATATCTGTTCGAAACTTACACGTGCACACATACTGTACTGACCCTGAATCACCCAAACACACGACGCACACTGTATTTCACTGCATACACACTGGTACCCGATATCTGCTTGAGTCTGAAAACATGCACACATGCTGTATTTGCCCTGAACCACTCAGACACGCTGACACATCACACGTTGTAGTTCACTGTAAGTACACCGGCACCCGATGTCTGTTTGGATTTGAAAACATGCACGCATGCTGTATACCTGTATGTTTCTTAAAACTGTGTTTTGAATATTGCCTCGCAATTGTTGTTTTTGATTACAGGGGGATTCCCATACCATCCGCGGGTATGGGAATATCGTTGCTCGGGACTGGTACCTAGAGCTTCCAGACGCGGTTCGTCATATCATCGACGAGGCCGGTTTCGGCATTTTCTGCAGGGGGCTCTCCCGGCTTACGACCTGTAGGCCCTTGCTCGCCGCTTTAGTGGAGAGGTGGTGGGATACCACCAACTCCTTTCACTTCTCCGCTGCGGGGGACATGACGATGACTCCTTATGATTTCTCAATGCTCACCGGCATCGGGGTAGGGGGTGATCCGATCCCCTTCGACACCGATATGGGT
The DNA here is from genome assembly GCF_055761805.1 of Camellia sinensis. Taxonomy (NCBI): domain Eukaryota; kingdom Viridiplantae; phylum Streptophyta; class Magnoliopsida; order Ericales; family Theaceae; genus Camellia; species Camellia sinensis. The sequence goes on from NC_138975.1 coordinate 114,731,755, forward strand.
GAGTGGGACGCCGCCCAGCTGTACCTTCTCAGTACTCAGCCTCCCCTCGCTCGGGCAGGGTTTGTCAGGTACTCTTGGTTTGAGAGCCATTTTCGGATCCAGCCAGCCTTGGTGGAGGAGGCGCAGATGACCCCGGAGGAGGTGGATCAGTATGCGCGAGGCTTCATCATGCTCCTCTTCAGGACGACTCTTTTCGCCGACCGGGCGAACACCGTGCCTCTATGTTTGTTGAGCGCACTGGTGGATGTCAGGCGGATCCGCCACTATGACTGGGGTGGCGCCGGCTTGGCCACCTTGTACGGTTACATGAGTTCTTCTTCCCGTCTCAGCGGACAGCTTCTCGGCGGCTACTGGCGAGCTTGGGAGGTACATCTTCTTCCCCTTTTACATTTCTGCTTCACGTTTTCTGTATTCTGTACACTGCACACACCACGGTCTGCGTCTCACTGACTATATACTGCACACGCGGCACACATATACTCTGCTTTACTTTGACTGTATACTACACACACTGTATACTCTGTACAATACACTGCACAACACACGGCTCTGCCATTTCTGCTTTATTCTATATTTTGCTTTATCTGATAGTCATACTTATATATGTTCTGCAGTTGTGGGTGTATGCCTACTTTCCCAGGCTTGCCCCAGTACCTGATGTGGAGACCCCACTCGGCGTCCCCTTTTCTCATCGCTTTGATGTGCGATGCGTGCGGAGACCATGGGAGTTTTTTATTTTCTTCCGCCGCTACTTCGACACCATCACCGCCGCGGAGGTATGTTCAACTTTAGAATTTGCTTAGGCTTCGCTTAGCACTGTATGTTTTCAATAACAGTAGATAACAAACTGCATATTATTTTCAGATCACCTGGCAGCCCTGGGCTCTGTTGCCAGCCGTGGTGAGGGATCACTATGAGGGCGCAGGGGAGACTGCCTGTTGTCGGATTTTGTTGGAGGGCCCGGTCTGTCGGGCTTGGTACCTGGGCGAGCGTTTCTTGCGTCAGACCCTGGGTTTACCGGAGCAGATAGTGTCGGGTCCACCTCCTGCCCACATGAGAGATACTGAGAGGTTCGCCGCCCAAGAGATGAGGGACTACACCGTCGGCTGGGGTGCAGAGCATCACAGAGGTGAGGGCGACTACGCAGAGTACGTTCGGACCTACATTATGCGACCCTTGAGCAGTGGCCGTCGAGTTGAGGGAGAGAGGCCAGCGGCGCCGGCAGCTGGAGCGGGAGCGGGGGCTGGAGCAGGAGCGTCGAGGAGAGCTCGAGTCCGCGGCAGGGGTGGAGTTCAGAGAGGGCGGGGGACCAGCTGGCCTACTCTGCCCACTTTACTGACATACAGAGGGCAGGATGGGGCGACCTATCAGATCTCCTTTGCTCCTCCCCCGGCTGATCATGAGTTAGCCGGTATCCCCGACTTGCCTCCGGTATGTATTACTTTATTTTGCATCTTGCGTTGGCATTTCATTTCAGTTTATTTGATATCCCGCGGAATACTGATATATCTTGTACTCTTGCAGGCGTCCTCCGAGTACACCCGGCAGTCCGTGGAGTTGAATGCCTCTATGATGGGGATGCTACAGCGGACCTTCGACCTCCTGGCCCTTTATAGTATTCCGGTATGTTCTTCTGATCACGGCCTCAAACCATACTCATAAGCTGCTTCGCGTAATCTGATGCACGACACAACACCTGACACACTGATCTCACAGCATCTGATACACTGTATACACTGCATTTATACATTGCACTCTGCACTGATAAACTACTCACGGCATTCACACACTGTACTCATACACCGCATTCTGCACTGATAAACTGCTCACGACATTCTGATGTATTTGCCTTTTGTGCTTTTCAGCCTCCCTTCTAGATTCCTCCGGTGGGTGGTGCTCTGGCTGGGCCGTCTATTTCTGCTCGAGGAGGGCGTGGAGACACTGTACGTCCCCGTACCAGGGGAGGGCGTGTTCATGTCGGGAGTAGCTCTCGGGCGCCGACCCCCGATGATGACGATGATGATGATGACGAGTCTGAGGCAGAGGTAGGGGCCGGGTCATCTGAGGAGGCTAGAGACGACTCAGACTCAGGCTCAGATGACGATGCTGATGACGATGCCCCTAGACCTTCGTCTAGTAAGAGGGTGAGGACAGATCCCCGGGCCCGAGACTACTGATGATGATCCAGATTGCTGCTTTTCTTCTTTTTGTACTTTTTCTTTTCTTTTTCTCTTTGCTGGTAGTTAGATTACCTTGTATTGCCACAGGCAGATTTTTGTTTTCAAAGCTATGTACTTGAAAAAGATAATGAAATGAACAAACTTTTTGCTTAAAAAGTGTTACATTTACATATCTCATGTATTGCATCGCATCACATCATGTTATACCTCAATGTGAATGGAATTGACCTGTTGTCTAAAAAATTGAGCATTTGCATTGTAATAATCAGATAACGAACCAGTCAACAGCAAAAACAAACCATACCAGCCACTGCATTCTGAACATTTGGCTCACTCTACTGGGGATTAATCTGCATACGGCCCCTAACACCATACTCGGTTCATTCTGCACACAGCAAATCCTGAACAAACGGCCCAATCTGACAAGGCGGAACACAAAGATGGATCCAGTTGGAGTTGAAGCACGCTCAGATGCCCCAAAATTTTTCTTCGCACAGATGTAGAGAATGGCACAGCACTCTGAGCATAAACGATTTTTGAAATAAAAAAGGATTTTCAACCGGGGTATCGAGCCTGCAACTGAACACAGCGGGGAGGACTCAAACAAAAGTGGTACATGACCTAAACACAACGAGACATGCTCGGAAAAGACCCAAAACAAAAGTTGAGGTGAACAAAACGAAAGACACGACACGCGGACTTGTTCAACGAAAGACCTCAAATTTCGAAGAGCCAGTTCCTCCGGGTATATTTCCCACCCTTTCTGATTTGTGATTCTCACATCACTCGGCTCTCAGGCTCGGTTTTTTTTTTCTCTCAAAACCCTTTTTTTGACTTTTCTCTCAACTTACACCTCTCTATTCTTTATTCTCTCATTTTTCGTCCTTCCCCAAGGTGATTGATGAATGAATAGGAAGTTGCGGGTTCATGGCCAACGCCGTTAGCTCACGGCTATTTCTTCTGGTGGGTAGAGTGCCCACCTGGCAAGTATGTTGACGACGGGGGAAAGACAGAACGCCTGACTCAACTGTGCCCCTAGTTCATCATTTTGACCATTTTTTGTTTTGGTTTTCTACTAAAACAGTTTTGATCAAGATGAGAGTCAGATTAACGTACTTGTTCAATTTTTGATTTGAAAACCATGCAAGTCAGACTATAAGCACTGAAAATTTTCCTTTTTGGGTCCAAGAAAATGGTCCAGTTTTGGAAAATGGAATAGTTTTCGAGAAAATAGTCAACCTCAGTAAAAATTTTCAAAAACTATTTTGCAAACAGTCAATGCTCAATGAGCATGGAACTTACTCTTTGAGATGCGCAACCTCGGATCGGATGCAATGGAAAATTGCCCCTGGCTTGAAAGGGGTGGATGGCAACGGAAAGTTGCCCCTGGTTTGAATGGTGACTGATGGCAACGGAAAGTTGCCCCTTGTCTGGATGATGCCGCAGCATGTTGTAAACAGTCCTTACCAGTGATGATCACGACCAAACTTTCTCAGATACAGAGAAGACGAAGATGGTCAAAACCAATATATGGACACAGTCACTTTGAAGGTGTTGAGTGACTGGACTTTGGGACGAAGTTTCCTATGTATCCCATTGTCACAACCGAACTATCAGATTCGGGGAGGGCGAAAATAATCAAAACCATTACATGGACTGAGGCGCTATGAAAGCGTTGAGGGCTGGACTTCAGGATGAAGTTGCCTATGTATCCCAAACATGGGAATCAAGCCTTACGTAGTTCCGGTTAAGGTACACTCGGGGTATTTTAACCTTCACTTTTCAGGCTCTAACTTTTGCCAAGGTGCCCGATGCGGGTTTTCGACCTTGCGAGCTTCTTTTCATTTTCTTTTTTTTCTTGATTTTTTGTATCTTTTCATTCTCTTTTTTTTTTTTTCCTTTTTTTTTGATTTTATTTCTTCTCTTTTTTTTGCATTTTTTGTATTTTTCTCTTGCTCTAACTTTTGCCTGGGTCGCCCTTCCGGATTTTCGGCCCAGCGAGCCTCTCAAAAGGGTAAAAGTGTAACAAGTCCATGCCAAATGGTTTTTGAAGTTGAAGCCTCTCTGTATCTAGGAGAACGGCTGTTGCAATGATTTGTAGGAGAATCCATCATGGCTGCTCCACGAGCTTCTTCTGGTGAGATCTAATCTTTTTTTATTCGACTTTGGTGCCTCTTGTTCGAGGGCTGCTTCAAAACTGGCCACACGGGCCTCCTTTGACAGTTGACTGTTGAATGTTCCGAATGAGTTCGAGGTTCAAAAAGAACAGGTCGAATCTTGAGGCTGAGAGTGATCCTAGGCTGCACAATCTCAAGAGCGATTCCACACAGGTCTTCACAGGGCCGCGCAAAACATCTGTTTTTGAAAGTTTTTAAGAAAGTGACAAATCGCTCGCGCTGAAGATGGTGTGGAACCGGTCTGGATCAAGCCAGGGTCCTTCCCAGTACTCACGCTGACAAGCATGGTTTCAATCATTAAGGGCTTAGCATGCCTCTCTTCCTCTCAATTGATCAAGTTTTGCAAAACTTGAGGAATTCCTTCCTCTTCGTTTTTATCACAATGTTTCGAAAAAAGTTTTGAAAAACTTAAGTCATTACAATGACTTCAAAGGCACAGAAAAGGCAGGCGAAGAGCACTGTCATTTCATTCAAACTTCTGGCACAACTAGCCCAAAACAGACAATAAGCACGGAAACGTGATAGCCACAGCTGTTTCATTTAGGTTTCTCGGATGTAACTGGCTCCACAGCAGAGACAGACTCAAAAAGAAGGCAAAAAGGTTAAATACAAAAATGGTGTTCGAGGTAACAACCCCGGAATCACTCGACATCCTATACAACGGGACTGACTCGGTACCACAAGACAGACCCAAAAACAAAAAGACTGACTCAAAGCAAAGAGGCAGCCTCAAAAACAAAACAGAGAACTGACTCAAAACCCAAGCCAGAAGCTACAAAACCGCATTTACAAATGCTCAAAAAGTGCGTGCCAGACGCCACATCTGAAATACACCGAGCGCCGCCCGCAGGTGGTCCAATCCCCTGATCACATACTCGTAGTATCCTCAAAGTCCAACAGCTCGGTGGTAACAGACTTCGCTGAGGTAGGTGGAAGAATGACCTCATTATCGATCAGATCCTGCACTTCATGGCGAAGGCGGAAACAGTTGTCGGTGGCATGACCGGTCTGTTGGTGGTACGCGCAGTACAAAGCAACATCATGTGTGAGAGGGAGATTCTTCGGGAGAGGCCGAGGTTCAAGGGGTTTGAGGTGCCCCCTTTCGGCAAGAATCTGAAGTGCCTTAGACAGAGGCATGTAGAGAGCATGAAAGATCCTGCGCCCTCGGGGCAGGTACTTTGAAGTTTGAGCATTCTTACTAGACGCACTAGCAAAAGGGTCGGCAGGCACTGCCTTGGTTTTCTGATCTTTCCTAGGTGCAGGGTTGGGAATAGGAGGAACTGTTCTGGCATGACGGGGCCTATCCCGATTTTCTGACTGACTTGAACTACCCTCAGGTGGAGTGGGGAAAGCATCTTCCACAGTTTTTGCCACAACTGCGGATATCTGTTGCTTGTTCATCCCCCCGGCTTTCAAAGCCTCGACTGCGCGCAGCAGTTGTTCAATGGGATCGGCATCTGCCTTCATTTTGTTCTTGCCTCTGGCCTCAGCCTGATCGGGGGTTTGGGTTACTGCATCAGAGCAAAGCCCAGTTGTTGCTGACACATCGTTGCCGTAGCTGGAGGCAACCTCTGGTTGGCTGAGCTCTATCACAATCCGCCCCAGTAGCGGGGGCTCCTGTGGTATGAAATTCCCAGCATACGGTGCCGCTGGCGGCAAAGCCGACATTCCATAGGCCAGATCGGCCACGGATCTCTGGAGGTCGTCTATCATTCCCATCAATTCAAATGTGGTGGGCTCACGAGCCTGATACAACTGGGGGGTCCAGACTGGGTGCGCGACAGGCGACCTAGGCGGATGTGAAAGATAAAGAAATGGATAAAAGAAAAGAAAAAAAAGAAGAAAAAGAAAAGAAAAGAAAAGAAAAGAAAAGGGAAAAGAAGTTAACCATCAAGCCAGGGACATTCATTGGAATGAAATTCAATCAACCATGGGAAAGGGAACTTTTGTCTGCATTCGGGAAGCCAATGCGAGGAAGTATCACATTGCAAGAAGAACCACCTTTGAAAATAGAGCGAAAAGAAAAGAAGAAGGCATGCATAAAAGAATGGAGAACCAAGCTCAAATCAAGGCAAAACCAGTTCTAGTGTTAGGGTAAGGATGACTATTCATCAAATTCACCACAAGTGTTGTAACACTATCCTTGAGAGGCTCGCTAGGCCGAAAACCCAAAAGGGCAACCTAAGCAAAAGTTAGAACATGAAGAATGAGAAATCAAACAAATAGAACTCGCAAGGTTGAAAAGCCCAAAGGGGTAACTTTGGCAAAAGTTAAAGCGCAAAAGGAGAGTCTCAAAACCCGAGTGAACCTTAGCCATGAACTACGTTGACCTGATTCCCATTCTTGGGATACGTAGGCAACTTCATCCTGAAGTTCGGTCATAACCATATCCATCTTATTCTCTCAACCCAATCACCTTGCCCAATTCACGTCGTCAACTTTGCATCAATCCATGAACTACATCGACTGCTACGCATATCACATACTTGCGTTGGGTAAGAAAGAACTAACTTGAATCAACAAGTGGAGAAATTTTCAATACTTGAACTTATCAGTTGAATCTATCTTAAGCAAAAAATGAATCGAAACTCGTGTTTTGCGAAATTGATTTCTAAAGGGAACATAAGTAAAACTAGGGGCACTATGAATGATCAGTTACCTTGAGTCTTTTTCTGCTTTTGGGTCAGTTATGAGTTTTGTTGTGTCGTGCCTAGTGTTTGTCTCAGTCTGCGCTCTATATCGAGTCATCATAGCATGTATGTCACTCAAAAGCACTCTTTATCAGGTCACCATAGCATGTCTGTTGCTCAAAGTTCAACAGAGTGGCATGGTCAAAAGTCCATACATGAATGTTCACTCCAAACTCGAAAACAAGTTCATGTGTGGAATTCATAAACGAGTTGAGAGTGCCCATACAAAGGGCATTGCGTTCATGATCATTGCAAAGCATATATGCGAAATTTGTCACTACTTTGGAGGGGACTGGAGTGAGTTCTCAACTTGTTGGGAAAGAAGAGAAGAATGAGTCTGATCAACTGTTCCAGGATCTGATGATCCCCCTTACACGTGCTTACATAATGTTGGAAAATGCGGCCAATGACTAGACACTAGGGGCAATTTTCAATGCATCTGATTGGGCCATCCATCGAATAAGAGGCATGAATCCAACTGGTGGCCAATGACTAGACACTAGGGGCAATTTTCAGTGTATCTGATCAGGTAATCAATTGAACAAGGGGCATGAACCCAACCTTCCCAACCTTTCTCTCAGTCTACCAAAGCCATTTGTTGGACACTTTCCCCTAAATTAGGGTGTGCTCACCCCCATGATGATTCTGACATGATTAAGCTTTCAAAAGTTGTCTTCGATCATTTCAAAACTCTCTTGGGATTGCCATCTTCCATCTGATTAATATATGTACTTTGGGTTATGCCTGCATACTTATACACTCTGGTTGCTTTGAGCTTATTTTTAACTTTGTTCTGCACTTAACAGAGTTTTGTCGAGTTGCCTCTATTTGTTACATTTCAATGAGTTGTGGCAAGTTGTCCTGCACTCATTTCATAAGGTACATGACGCATTACTCTGAGTACTGCTCATTTCCCTCTACATACCAAGCATCGCTTACCTGTATTGCACTATTTTGTGCATTTCACTTTGCATTGCACTTTTTTGTGCACTTTGTATTACACTATCATATTCACTTAGTATCACACTATTTTGTGCACAATCACACTATCTTGTGCATTTCAACTCAATTACACTATCTTGTGCATTTCAACTTACAACGCACTATCTTGTGCATTTCACCTTGCATCGCACTATCTTGTGCATTTCAACTTGCATCGCACTATCTTGTGCATTTCAATTTGCATCGCACTATCTTGTGCATTTCAACTTACATCGCACTGTCTTGTGCACCTACATTGCACTATCTTGTGCATTTCACCTTATCGCATTGTCTTGTGCACCTTGAGTTAGCACTGTCTTGTGCATTCATTCACCTCGCACTGTTTTGTGCACCTCACTCACACTGTCTTGTGCACCCATGGGTCCAGGAGACCTTAAATCCTCTAAAGGCGCAATTCCTTTGGTGTTTGTCGTGCCCGAACGACTTCTGGCGGTCTAGTATAGCCACCTGACTGTATTTGCAGTGAGTTCCTAGGAGATCAACTAAGACGGTGGAAACTAGAGTTCGAACGGCGAGGCCTAGAACACAAAGGTTTGGAATTTCCGAGACTAAAGTCTGGTTTAAATACCCAGGGGTGTATCCTCAGCTTGAAATCTGTATGGCAATCCCATAGGTTGAGGTGGCTTGTATGCGCCTCAATTCTAGATATTGAACCAATCTAGTCTATCACCTTGTTGGAGAATAGAAAAAATTGCAAACATAGCCAGGGAGAAAAGTAGTACCCGTGGTTTAAAAGTGCAATAAGAAGAAGAGGAAGATCCCCAACAGCATGAGGTGAGTCATCACCAATTGCCCCTGTAAGGTATTTTCACTTCCCAGCTACTACATCATAGTTATTATCTATTACCTCTATTTTATTGCTTGTAACATCTATCAGATTGCATACAGCATCTGTTCCATTACATCCATTACATCATACCATTTTTATCATCATGCATCCTTTCCATGTTAAGCTTAGTCTGGCATGTGCTCATACTTTTCATTTGTTGAAACATGGTTCTGTTATGTGCAAGTACCTATATTGCGCTGAGGCCAATATTGAGGGTGTTGGCATATTTTCTGTGTTAGACGTGGTCTGTTTTGTGTCCAAACATTTTCTAGGTAAAATGTGGTTTGGCCTACGCCTTATTCACTGCAACCATTACATCCATTGCATTGTACTTTGTCTTGTTGCATTCAGTATTTAGGATCATTATCTTTTCCCAGCAAATCATTCATCACTTATATCATACCACCCAATTACTTGTACTATTTCTCTTTCTATAGAAAACATAGTTTTGCAGGTGCTCGCACCCCCTTTCACGTATGTGTAAGCATCCATGCTGCGCTGAGGCTAGTATTGAGGATGTAGGCACTTAGCCTGTGTTAAGCGTCGTTTGGCTCGTGCCCACATTTCTTTTCTTTATAAAATGTAGTTTGATTTGCATCTCCATTCCTTTATGATATTTGTGTGTTTTACACTGCTTGTGGTTTGATGATTTCGTTATATACATACATTGTATATCATTTGTATTGTTTCGTTGCATTATGTATCATTTGCATCCTGCCACAGAACTACGTTGGTTTGATTCCTTGCAAAGGGATACGTAGGCAACCCTCGGGTTTAACCAACTGCATCTGCATTTTGTTTGTTTGCCCAAGTCTTACAGCCTTGTCAAAATGGGTCGTCTTTGGGCTTTGACATTCACTCACGTCATTTCATAACTTAGAGCTTTGTTAAAGAGGGGCAACTGTAGACACCCTATTTTTGACTGTCGCTAAGACTTGGGCACTTGATTCCGAACACTCGATGATGAAAGTTACACTGTGCAATCTTTTGAAATCTTTACAGAAGAATTTGGAATCAAGCTCTAATCCCAAACCTTGCACCCCATTTTGGCCAAACTATTTTAGACCTTAAAACCTTCTTTTTTAAAATATTTTTTCAAATGTTTCTACGATGTTCTGAGATTCACATTTTGTTTTAAACATTGCACTTTTTGGTAAACCAAGTAAGAACGAAGTGGAAATACATGGAAGGGAGGTGAACTCTTTGAAAAATCTTTAAAAACATCTTATTTATAGGTTTGGAGTTGAAGAAAATAGGAGGGGAGGGAAGAAAACTAGTTTGGAGAATTTAGGCATCAATCCGATTAAGATAGAAATGAGCAGTCTTCACTAAATTAGGCATATCTCCTTACACACTTAGAATTTAGATGTGAGGCCAACCATTCGAAAGTAGACTTTTGGGGCTTCACTTTAGACTCACGAATCACCTAAAATGGAGTCTAGATGATGGAGATATACCCGTTTGAAATTGGGCCTGAAGTGCAGTCATTGAGACCCGACCGAGTCCATTGAGAACCGGCCATGCCTCATTGAGGCTCGGCCAGGCCTCAATCAAAATTTCTCCAGAGTGTTTTTTTAGACCTTGCCTTATATTTTTAGTCTTGGCCATGCATTATTAAGGCCCGACCGTGTGTTTTGAGGCCCGGCCGGGTCTCAGTGGTGAGAAACAGACAATTGGCGGGAATTCAACAGCTGGCTTTATTTGGAGATATTTTGGACCAAATTGGCTCAAACTCTATAAATAGAGCCCATTCTTTTAGAATTCAAGATCAGCAAATTTTCCAAAGGCTTTGAAGAGCTAAAAAGACCTCCTTCTATCTTCCTTCCTCCTTGGACCCTCAAACCTCTTTTTAACTATACATACACCATTGGAGCTTGTTCTTGAAGCTTTTTACTAGAATTTCAAACCAAATTTCAGAAACTTGAGGGTGCTTTGGAATCAAGTTTGTTTAACCAATGTTTCTCTCTTCAAGAGATATAAGCTTGTCACCTTTTTCCTTGCTTTCAGTTCCATCTTTTTCTTGTGTTTATACACTGTTTTGGATCTATTCCAAGTGCTGAAACTTGGGGTTAAAAGGCTACCAAAGGTAGAGAGGTTTAATAACCTTTCTTGCACTTTATCCCATAGCTCATACCCCTTGTTTTCCCACTCTTTTCTTTGGTTTACATGCTGATTTTCAGAGTTTAAAAAGGCTGAAAAACATGGTTTAAAGGTCTCAAAAGTGGAGGGGTTAGCCACCTCTCCTTGATTTCGCTTACTAGCTTTATATATTTTGTTTTTGTCTATCTTTTTGTGCTCTTTAAAGACACTTTTAGCCACTTTTTGGGCTGTTTTGGGACTGTTCTTGGACTGTTTTTGGGGCTGAAATATGTGAAAATTGCAAAAAGTTGAGGGGTTAGCCACCCCTCCTTAGGCTTTGTTTCATAGCTTTTTCTCTACTCTTTTTACTTAGTTTCTATTGTTTTTAGCTACTTTTTTTTGGGGTACCTTAGGGGCTATTTAGAGGCTGTTTTAATTCATTTAATTAGTTCATGTTTTCGTTAGTTTGCTTGTTCTATCATAAGCTCTCATATATAGCTTGTTGTATGTTGTTCTTGGCTTTTCTTTATTTAACTTCCATGTCAAGAGTCCCATTTTAAAAAGCAATCTAGCATTCATTTCTGCAACCTCCCTCTTCTCTTCTCTTCTCTTGTTCTTTTGTTTTAGAGTTATTTCAACCGATTGAGGTTATTCAAAACATGTAAAAAAGATCTATGCTTAATGATTAATTTCTACAGAGATTCATCGTCAACGGCATAGTCTCATTTTCATGATTAGAAGCACCTCTTGTTTGACGTTTCTTCTTATTTAGTGGACTTAACTATCATCTTGGACAAATGGACTAAAGAATGGAAATGACTAAAAGAATTGGTTTAAAAGAAACCAACGCACTTAAAGAAAATGAGTCATCTTGTTTAGGCTTGGCCGGACGATATGCCAAGTTTATTGAGTCAAGAGTGATAATGTGCTAATTCATGGCGTTTTGATGATTCTTGAAGCGTCTCTACTACTCTCTTTGAGTTAATTCCATGATAAGAGGGAGGGGTGGTCATATCCATTGCTTTTCATTGATTTTTGTCCAAAATTGTATCCGGAATCATCAAGCAATCAATTTGGCCATTGATGGGTTTGGAAGCAATTCTAGCCTTCTCTCGAGACTTTTCCGTGAGAGAGAAGAAAAGAAAGGGATAAGCAGAGTTTGAACAACTTTGTTTGCACTGTTTTCACTTCAGAACACAAAACAGAGTTTTGCACAAAACTGAGGCACGGCCGGCCTTCTCTATGCCAGGCCGGGCTTCATTGAGGGCCGGTCGGCCCTCTGAGTTTGGTCAGTAGTGTATTTTTACAGAAAATAGAGGGCATTGGCTGAGGTGAAACAGAGCAAGCTTGGGGCAGACAGAGCTGTTCTTGAGCATTGTGCATGTGCATGTGCATGTGTAGACGTGCCCGTGTGTGCCTCGCTACAGTTCGGACTCGATTTGTGTCACGGTTCTTAATCTGAACCAAAGAGTCCGAATCCGGCAAATCGTTTTGAGAAACAGATTTTTGAAAAGAAGTGTCAAACATGGACTGCTTTGCCAGATACAGAGTCGCCACCTAAATATTTTTTATGGGGGAATTTAGGAAACCCTGACTCGGTGCCAAAGGTCACGTGTCCGTCATCACCAAAGTTGCCTCGGCTCGGGAGCTAGGGTACGATTGGGGAAGGTCAGCTATGAGCACCCCTTCTCGCCCGATCCGAAGATCGGCCTCTACTAACCGTGATATCCGTTTTTGAAAACGTTATGTGTTCTTATCCCGATTATTAGCCTAGAATTACTATGTTATGCGCACAGCATAAAAGTATAGACTAGATTGCCTAATTTGGGAATAAGCATTGCATATCCGTTTGTTTTGGAAAAAAAAGATGTTTTGGAATTTGCTACTGGCAAGTAGGCTAAAACACGGATTTCAATGAACTATTCCAACTCAGACAATCCAACCTTCACCCACAGGCATTCAAGCAGTTTATATCACATAAGCAGCTAGCCTCATGGTAATCATGCTATCATGGCAACACTCACACGCATGCAAGGATGATAAAGCATAGATACTTACATCGTACTCCGTGCCAAAACAAAAAAACTAGTTAATAATCATATGCATGATCTTAGTTCATGTTAAGATGGCGAATGCAACACATGCAAGATGCAGCTAAGATAGGCTTGGCTAATCTACAATGACATGTGAAATGCTACAATTAACACGTATTCAATTTGGAATTGAAAAACAAATGCAGTTAGAATGATGCGCCGAGCCCGGTGCATGCAAAACGGATGAATGAATGCAAACATGCTGTCATGCTGTTATGCTAATTTAAATATGCCCTAGTCTACCATCATAAGCAGGTAAATAAAAGGGAAGAAGGACATGGGATTGGAGGACATGCACACACGCACCCACACTTATTACAAACTTGCCCTCGCTGGGAGGGACCAAAAGAATAATACAATCCGAGTAATGAATTACCTATCCTAGCTAATTAATTTATTACAGACCCTCTAATTTAACAAATTAAATGCAGAATGGGGATGGCCGCAGCCCTGCCTCGGGATACGCGAATGATGCATGCTCGATCCAACTTGCCCGGAAATCCGTACCATGCCACTGCTGCCTCTGTTAATGCTGCCCTGCTCCTCTGAAAATTGCCAAAGTCTTGGGATATGTTCTCTACACACTGTAGAACACCATCGGCTAAGAGAAATAACCACCGGCCATGGCAAATTTCCATCGGCTTCTTTCAAGTCCATCGGCCTCATATTCTTTTCCGGTCGGCATTAAACACTGCCGATCGGCAGCAAATTCCTGCTGGGACCTGCAGTTGACAGCAACAGAGGGCAAAACAGTACATGGCATGGAATTTTGAGCAAATGTGAGCTTGGTCACACTCCCAATCATGCACGAGACTCATGGGAGCGTGACCCTCGACCTTCGGGCCATCAAATGTGCATTTTTTATGCATGATGGCCTAAGAGGCCAAGGTTACGATTCAATGTAAAATGCATGCAAACAAAACACATGAATACCAACACCCTATCATGTTGGAGTCGAGGGGATTGGCAACCGAGGGTTGAGGCGTGTTTTGTCACTTGAAGTACAAACGCTCCTCAATCCCCATGCCCGGTTTGACACCCCAAACCAAGCAATGCGATGCATATATACAAACTTGGCTCAAATGCACAACATGAGGTTAAAATGCAAAACATGCCAAATGTAATGCAACCTAAACATGCAAACTAAGTTAGTGCATTCTAAATGTGCCAAGTATGGTACAATGTATATGAGATGCAACTAGATAAATGCCATGCCAACATGCAAGCATGATACAATGTAAGCATGAGGACCAAAACAATGAAACATGATCATGCAATGGTGGTGCTAAATCATGAAGGGCAGACCTCAGTCCAACCCAAAACAGTGACCAAAAAGTGTCCAAAATGGGGAATAAGCACTCATACCAAAATTCAAGCCGAAAAGGCCCAAAGCTAAGGCACAAACAAGGGGCATTCTACTACAACCATCATGACCACTCATGGCATGGACTAAGCAACCAAAACAGATGTTCAATGCAGTAAGATACACCCAAAAACCCACTGATATGGCAACCCCAAAATGCCTTAAACATGCGAGCATGCACAATGCCCATTTCAAGGCACAAAACTACAACACCTTAAAGCATGGGAAGGGACACAAATGACAATGTAAGACCACCTTACATGGACTGAAATATGACCTTAAATAATGCCAAATCATGAGGATAGTCTAAGTTAAGCATGCTAGAAGCCAAAATACTCAAGGCCTACAAGCCAAAATGCAAAGCAACTACATCAAGCATGCCAAATATGACCAAAACAGTGGCCAACAGACCTTAAGCATGACAAATTATGACCGAAAGCTTCAACAAGCTAAGCTAAATCATGCAAGCATGGAAACCTAAATAGAAGATGCATTTCTATGCAAAAGGGAGGGATACAAAGCAAGGTTATTATGCATGCAAAAGACCACAAACCCGACCAAAGATAGAGATATATTATGATCAAAAGACACCTAAAAACCTCTGAAATAGGGCCAAAATCAGTCAAGCATGCATGTTGTCCTTTAAGCCAAAACAAGGATAAAAGAGAGACAAAAGGGGAGAGGGGTGTCCCTCCCCTATGCAAGACCTCAAACCATCTTCTTCACCACTGAAAATCCACTGGATTTCAGTGGTGAAAAGAGAAATACAACAAAGGTCAACAAGGCTTAAAGAAAAGGCACCAAAAGAGGCCTAAGAGGGGGAGTTCGACCCCCAATGCCAAAATGACCTCAATGAGATGCCTTAAGCATGAAAATACAAAGCTTTTTTCAGTTATACACAAAGCCTGTCATGACCCGAACCCGCCCCTATGGGTTAAGGACATAACCGGCCAGCAATCTTGAGACTACCTACGGCCTCAGACCAAAACAGACATAACTTGTCAGAGTAAAGGGGCCAAACGGAAGCAATAAATAAAAACTTTGTCCATAGAGCCGTGCTTATATGCACATTAACAGACCATAATCAGTTACGTTAATAACCCACATCAAAAGTACAGTTCCACAAAATTCATTACAGTCAGGATCATCCAAAACGAGTCAACCTATGATAGACTATTTACAGATATACATAAAGTCCTTGCCGGCAAGACAAAATATAATTACATAGCAAAAAGGCAAGGGTAGGTCTCAAGAGTGAGACGCAAGGCTGACTTCTGCAAAACTCGGATTTTTTTTTTCCTAACAGACTTCACTGGGGCTGGGTTTGGACTTCCCTTGGCTCACCTACAAACACATGAATGAGCGTGAGCGATAGCCCAGTGAATAATATCAAATATGACAGTTACATAACAATGTAGAACAACATGTTCCAAACGGCCTTTGGCCCAATTCACATTTCTACTTAACATGTATAATATATATACTTATACAAAATTTAGATCAAGTGACTGTAGTTCCAACGTGCTGGCCTTTGGCCCATTCAGGTTTCTGTTCTTGTCAAAACGGCCTCCGGCCCATTCATTTATGTCAAACGGCCTTCGGCCCATCCATTTATGTCAAAACGGCTTTTAGCCCATTCATTTACGTCAAAACGGCCTTCGGCCCACTCATTCATGACAGAACGACCTTCGGTCCATTCATATTCATCTAAACGACCTTTGGTCCATTCATATACATCAAAATGACCTTCGGTCCATTCATTCTTATCAAAACGACCTTCGGTCCATTCATATTCATCTAAACGACCTTTGGTCCATTCATATACATCCAAACGACCTTCGGTCCATTCATTCTTATCAAAACGACCTTTGGTCCATTCATTGATCCCTGTCAAACTTTTGTCCACAATCCCAATTAACAACCCATAAAGTTTATAAGGGAATAACAATTGGACATTGACAAGCTTTCAAATATTGATATTACTCACAGTGATCGGCTTGTGGATTCGCCCTGGAGCTTGACCCTACACATTCCATGCACACAAAAGGGTCATTAACCATTCAATCCGTCCCTTAATTCACATATTCCTCTGTAGGCTTTATTCTTATCCCATTAACTCATTTATAATATTTAACACACGCCGAAGAGTGATTACAAGTGAAAGAGAACGGAAAACGAAACACAGAACGCATGAACAAAATTCCAGAAATTAGGGTCCCCGCTCGAGCGTCAATTTACCCGCTCGAGCGGACCCTCAAGGCCTGCAAAAGTATTGGTTGCATGAAAAATACGCTCGAGCGTTAAATAGGGCGCTCGAGCAGAAGGCCTGACAAAATAGCTCCCACGCTCGAGCGTCAACTTCCCCGCTCGAGCGGGAACCATGTCTGCAAAAAAATTGCTGGGAGCTCGATTTCTCCGCTCGAGCGTCACTTCACCCGCTCGAGCGGACATCGAAAATCTGGGTTTTCCAGATTGAGTTCTTGAGCTTCATCTTGACATTCAAAGGTTCCAAATGCATGATTTCGGTCCAAACTTCACATAATCATATACTAACATGGTACAAACATAGAATTACAACATATTGAAGCTCAATTTCATAATTTATCTACATGCATGTCCCAAAATATGTCAAAATCAATCATTAACATAACCAATTCATGCATTCCAAACTCATGTCTTCTCAATTTGTACATGCATGTGATGGATTAGCCACATTCTCAACTTAGATAACACAAATGGTGATCAAAACATGAGTTTCCTTTTAACATTTCACATGGGTTATACACATTTGTGTTTAAACATGCAAATTTCAAGGTATTTCTTACATGCATGCACATATTAAGCCTCAATTCAACAAACACAACTCAACTTCATCACAATCTTGTTCTTGATCACCAAGATAGCTTGGACATGCACAAAATTACAATTATAATCCAAGAATCACTCACCTAGGAGCTTGATTCTCACAATCTATGATCAAATCTTGACTTAGGCTTCCAATCTCCAAGTTTCAAGACCAAAGTTGCACAATCCCTCTTTCTCCCTCCCTATAGTCGGCTCTCCCTCTCAAATTGAGTTCAAGAATCAGCCAAAATAAGCTAAGGGAGAGAAATAAGGTGTAGTGCTCAAATATGGCAAGTCCCACTAAGTCAATATAGTATTAGTAAATAATTGGGCACCAATTTACCAATTTAATCAACTTAATCTGGTCCGAATCAATTTTTCAATTAAATTTCACCGTAGGCTCTAAAAATTATGCCAATCACAATGGCGTAATCAATTTCGGGTTCTGTGGCCGATGAGGCACTCGATTAAATTTCCAAAGTTGATTAGTCAAACAGATATTCCTACAGTGAACAGATAAAACTTCAAAATCACATATATTCACATAATGGCACATAAAATCATGATAAACACATAATCCTACTCAATTTAAGGACCAATTAGCATACTACGGAACAGGGGTATCACAAAGCCTAAAACAGAAAGCAAGATAGATCAAAAGCCAATGCAAGATTGGGGAAACTAAAGTAAAGTGATTACCCTTGAAGAACCCTTGAAGAACAGTTGGTCCAGCCACCCTCTACTGACCAAAATCAGTCCAAAACTTCAACAAACAACCCTCAAAGTCCCTCAAAGTCGAAGTAAGGTGTGGTAGTGTGTGTGTTAGTGCAAAACTAAGGTAAAAATGCACTTTTGGGCCATAAAACACACAAGGGAGGAGAGAGAGGGAAATATAGAGAGAGAGTGTGTATGTATATGTGTAAGCTCTGGTTTTTCTTTCCAAAATCACCAACCTAGAAGAAGGAGGAGAGCTCTCCTCTTATAGAAGTTCCCCCTTGCAAAGCTTACCAAACAAGCTTGCTTAGAGGGAAATCCCTCCATACACGTGTATGGAGGGGAACAGAGTGGGTGCCAACTATCACAGCTGGCACAAAATATCTACTAAAGGTAGATGAACAGTGATCGGCCATTCAAAATTGCCATTTTGGCAAAATAAATGGCCGATCGGCAACAAACAGTGCCGACCGGCAATATAAATTGCCGATAGAATAAAATCACTGGCCGGTGGCCTCAAGCAATGGCCGGTGATGTGTGGGGATGCCTCACAAGGTATTCCCTACCCCTCCAAGGCAAAACACAAGTGTTTGGTGTAAAACCAGACACAACACGGTCGAGTCGAGAGGTCCTGAGGCAAGGCGCACAACCGAGACCTCCGGGAACTCAAGATGAACACAAGCAAGGGTAATCACCAAGTGTTCCAATGGTGACATCCAAGTCTTGAGGACAGTCAAAAATGGGGTGTCTACAGTTGCCCCTCTTTGACAGAACTCGAAAGTGATAACAATGACGGGAGTGATTGTCAAAGCCCAGAGACGACCCATTTTTGACAAGGCCGAAGACTTAGACAAACATGCAAGACAAACAAGATATACACCCGAAGGCAGGGGCAAAATGCAACACAATGCACAGAGCCGAACATAACTTATGATCATGCAAAGAAAGCTGTAACGAAGCACACATGCGACAGTTTTAAGCTAGTATACACCAATGCAACTACATTACAAATGCAGAAAGGATGTAAGAGAATTATGCAATTCTCGATACGTCTCACTCGGAGGATACAATACCTGTGCGGTTCGTCTGGTTGCACCAGCCTCAAATGAACCGTAAATACAATATCGTGCCTGCGAAGAAAACAACTTAACAGGTACGATGTTATTAGCAACATGCATGACAATGCAAAGATGAATGCAAAATGATATGCAATATATACAAAACAATGTATAAACAATGCAAATGAAGATGCAATGTAATTGAAAAAATGCAAACTATATTCAAAGCAATTGAATCATGATCCAATCATGAGCTGTTCGAAACCACACCTATGTCAAATAGATTGATGGAGGTAACAAGTCCGTCTACCATAGAATGGTCAACAGAACTATGAGTAATGTAGATGGACACAAGAACAAGCATTGGGGGGGGGGGGGGATGACAAAGGTGGGGAAACGACCCGCTGGGGAAAAGACAACGATCCTAATGCTGGATGCAACAATTACACTACAATGTAATATATAATGAAAATGCTGGGGAAATGGCAATGGATATGGCACGCGGGCCAAACCAAATCTTGCCTAGGAAAGGCATGTATATATACAAGCCACGTCTAACATAGAACGGTCCACTGAACTATGCTTCGACACGAGAAGTATGGGCACATACCGAACCAAGCTCAACATGGAAAGGCGCAAGCCATAAATGGAAGGTGATGCAATGAATGCATGCAAACTACAATGCAATGTGCACTGGGATGGAAAAGATACGATGGATAAGGCACGCAGGCCAAACCAAATCTTGCCTAGGAAGGGCATGTACACGTACAAGCCGCGTCTTAACATAGAACGGTCCACTGAACTATGCTTCAACACGAGAAGTATGGGCACATACCGGACCAAGCTCAATCATGGAAAGGCGCGAGCCATAGATGGAAGGTGGTGCAGTGAATGCATGCAAGCTACAATGCAATATACACTATATTACAATGGAATGGAAATGCAATATGATGGATATGGCCTGCGGGCCAAACCAAATCTTGCCTAGAAAAGGCATGTACACATACAAGTCGTGTCTAACATAGAACGGTCTACTGAACTATGTTTCGACGTGAGAAGTATGGCCACATACCAGACCAAGCTCAATCATGGAAAGGCGCGAGCCATAGATGGAAGGTGGTGCAGTGAATGCATGCAAGCTACAATGCAATATACACTATATTACAATGATGCATAACAATGCAACTATTTACAATGATGCATGACAATGCAACTATTTACGATGATGCATGACAATGCAACTATTTACGATGATGCATGGCAATGCGATTGTATTTTTTTGTTTGTTTTTGTTTTTGAAATGCAAATGTATGATGATGCATGATTTCGAAGCGCGCGACAAGGCGCGGCTTTTACGGTACATGACAATGTAAATGGACTGTGCACATCAATGCACTAAAGGTCTTGCACCTTCCGAGGATTTAAGGTCTCCTAGACCGTATATATTGCACAAGAAATGCATAACAATGCAAGTGAACTTGAAATGCGCAACAACGTGCGGCTTAAGATATGCATGACAATGCAAACGAACTGTGCACATCAATGCGCCAAAGGTCTTGCACCTTCCGAGGATTTAAGGTCTCCTAGACCGTGTATATTCTCGGTATGTCTAACTTGGAGGATACAATACCTGTGCGGTTCGTCTGGTTGCACCAGCCTCAAATGAACCGTACATACAATATCGTCCCTGCAAAGAAAACAAACCTAACAGGTACAATGTGATTAACAATATGCATATTAATGTACTTGAAAATGTGTGGCAACGCAAAGCAAGTGGGAAGCATAACAATGCTGTAAAGGCACAATGATGTAAGTGGAGTACGCAGTCTACACAGGCAACGAAATTGATCATAAGCATGCGGTCTACGCAAGCAATGAAATTGAACATAAAAATGCGGTCTACGCAAGCAGAACATGCGGTCCACGCAAGTAATGAAATTGATTACAAACATGCGGTCTGTGCAAGTAACGTAATTAATTATAAACATGCGGTCTACGCCAGGAAAGCATGCGGTCTACGCAAGCAAAACATGCGGTCTACGCAAGCAAAACATGCGGTCTACACCAAGAAAGCATGCGGTCTACGCAAGCAAAACATGCGGTCTACGCAAGTAATGAAATTCATTATAAACATGCGGTCTACGCAAGTAAAACATGCGGTCTACGCCAGGAAAGCATGCGGTCTACGCAAGCAAAACATGCGCTCTACGCAAGTAATGGAATTGATTACAAACATGCGGTCTACGCAAGCAAAACATGAGGTCTACGCCAGGAAAGCATGCGGTCTACGCAAGCAAAACAAGCGGTCTACGCAAGTAATGAAATTCATTATAAACAAGCGGTCTACGCAAGCAAAACATGCGGTCTACGCCAGGAAAGCATGCGGTCTACGCAAGCAAAACATGCGGTCTACGCAAGTAATGAAATTCATTATAAACATGCGGTCTACGCAAGCAAAACATGCGGTCTACGCCAGGAAAGCATGTGGTCTACGCAAGTAAAACATGTGGTCTACGCAAATAGTGTAATTAATTATAAACATGCGGTCTACGCAAGCAAAACATGTGGTCTACGCAAGCAAAACATGCGATCTACGCAAGTAAAACAATTGATTATAAACATGCGGTCTACGCAAGCAAAACATGCGGTCTACGCAAACAAGACATGCGGTCTACGCAAGTAACAAAATTGATTGAATGTATGCAAAATGCAATGAGATGCGCAAAACCGCGCGATGCGTTTAGACAATGCGAGTGCACAAGACAGTGCGATTGATTTGAAATGCACAAGACAGTGCAATTGACATGTGATGCACATGGGGCAACTTTTGAGTTTTGTAAAAGCCAAAAGGATACGGAAAGGATACACCTTGCACGAATTCGAGTGCCACGCACAGAAGACACGACCCGAGGTCAAAACGGAGGCCGGTTGAGCGTCGAAAATGCACTATTTTGCACTGTTTTGAGCACTAAAGGCCCTGGACCCCACACATAACTCAAACAAGGGTGTAGGAGGCTCCAAAATCACTGTAGGAGACCACCGGATGTCCACCGGCCATCAAAATGCATCACCAGCCGTCCATCGGCCATCATACAATCTACACCGGCACAATATTTTGCCGACCGACAAAGAGTTTGGCCGACCGACAAAAAGTCCCTGTATCGGGGCAGTTCTGTCATTTGGCCACGGGTCTTTTAAAATAGGGCTTCTTGCCCTATTTTGTTCACTTCCTTTTGCTCGAAAATCCTCTCCCTCTCTCTCTAGAGTGTTTTCCTCCTTCGATTCTCTCATTCTCGTGCATTCTAGCCCCCGTTTCGTTGTCCGATTCGTGAATACCTTCGCGTTTTGAACGTTTTGAACCGAACGAAACTTCGTTTCGGTGTTGTTTTTTCGATTTCCGCCACTCGGGGCTTGTTTCCCTCGAGTTTTTCTCGATATCTGTGCCTTTTCCGCACCTCAGTTTTTCTGGCCTTTTCCGGCCCTCTCGGGGTTGACTTTCTGTTGACTTTTCACATTCTCGCCCGGTTTTTCATCTTCCAGCAATTTTCACATTCTCTTCGAGATGGCGGACGACCTTCCACAGGGCGGGACCCCTCCAGAGCACGAGATGGATCCCGAGGCCGAGCCCTTGCCACTTCACATCCGGCCGTTCGATCCGGAAACTTACAGGCCTGCGATTCATGTGATGCTCCCCGATGGACTACGCCAGTTCCGGAGCTTCGAGAGGAGCGTGGCACCCGAGCTTCTCCTGCATGAGCCTACCTCCTATCTGTCCTTCGGCGCTTCCGTGGTAACATTCTTTCTTCTGTTTTATTATTTTCCGCAATGTAGAACATAACTGCCATTAGTTGATTCTGTTCTCTAACTGCTTAGCCCGGATGCACCAATACACTGTACACTGTAGTTGATTGCAAACAAACTTACAACCGATATCTGTTCGAAACTTACACGTGCACACACACTGTACTGACCCTGAATCAGCCAAACACACGGCGCACACTATATTTCACTGCATACACACTGGTACCCGATATCGGCTTGAGTCTGAAAACATGCACACATGCTGTATTTGCCCTGAACCACTCAGACACGCTGACACATCACACGTTGTAGTTCACTGTAAGTACACCGGCACCCGATGTCTGTTTGGATTTGAAAACATGCACGCATGCTGTATACATGCATGCTTCTTAAAACTGTGTTTTGAATATTGCCTCGCAATTGTTATTTTTTCTTACAGGGGGATTCCCATACCATCCGCGGGTATGGGAATATCGTCGCTCGGGACTGGTACCTAGAGCTTCCAGACGCGGTTCGTCATATCATCGACGAGGCCGGTTTCAGCATTTTCTGTAGGGGGATCTCCTGGCTTACGACCTGTAGGCCCTTGCTCGCCGCTTTAGTGGAGAGGTGGTGGGATACCACCAACTCCTTTCACTTCTCCGCTGCGGGGGACATGACGATGACCCCTTATGATTTCTCGATGCTCACTGGCATCGGGGTAGGGGGTGATCCGATCCCCTTCGACACCGATATGGGTGAGTGGGACGCCGCCCAGCTGTACCTTCTCGGCACTCAGCCTCCCCTCGCTCGGGCAGGGTTTGTCAGGTACTCTTGGTTTGAGAGCTATTTCTGGATCCAGCCAGCCTTGGCGGAGGAGGCGCAGATGACCCCGGAGGAGGTGGATCAGTATGCCCAAGGCTTCATCATGTTCCTCTTCAGGACGACTCTTTTCGCCGACCGGGCGAACATCGTGCCTCTATGTCTATTGAGCGCACTGGTGGATGTCAGGCGGATCCGCCACTATGACTGGGGTGGCGCCGGCTTGGCCACCTTGTACAGTTACATGAGTTCTTCTTCCCGCCTCAGCGGACAGCTTCTCGGCGGCTACTGGCGAGCTTGGGAGGTACATCTTCTTCCCTTTTTACATTTCTGCTTCACGTTTTCCGTATTCTGTACACTGCACACACCACGGTCTGCCTCTCACTGACTATATACTGCACACGCGGCACACATATACTCTGCTTTACTTTGACTGTATACTGCATACACTGTATACTCTGTACAATACACTGCACAACACACGGCTCTGCCATTTCTGCTTTATTCTTTAT
Source organism: Camellia sinensis (assembly GCF_055761805.1). NCBI lineage: Eukaryota > Viridiplantae > Streptophyta > Magnoliopsida > Ericales > Theaceae > Camellia > Camellia sinensis. The sequence goes on from NC_138975.1 coordinate 114,755,898, forward strand.
TTTGCTTTACCTGATAGTCATACTTATATCTGTTCTGCAGTTGTGGGTGTATGCCTACTTTCCCAGGCTTGCCCCAGTACCTGATGTGGAGACCCCACTCGGCGTCCCCTTTTCTCATCGCTTTGATGTGCGATGCGTGCGGAGACCACGGGAGTCTTTTATTTTCTTCCGCCGCTACTTCGACACCATCACCGCCGCGAAGGTATGTTCAACTTTAGAATTTGCTTAGGCTTCGCTTAGCACTGTATGTTTTCAATAACAGTAGATAACAAACTGCATATTATTTTCAGATCACCAGGCAGCCCTGGGCTCCGTTGCCGGCCGTGGTGAGGGATCACTATGAGGGCACAGGGGAGACTGCCTGTTGTCGGATTTTCTTGGAGGGCCCGGTCTGTCGGGCTTGGTACCTGGGCGAGCGTTTCTTGCATCAGACCCTGGGTTTACCGGAGCAGATAGTGCCGGGTCCACCTCCTGCCCACATGAGAGATACTGAGAGGTTCGCCGCCCAGGAGATGAGGGACTACACCGTCAGCTGGGGTGCAGAGCATCAGAGAGGCGAGGGCGACAATGCAGAGTACGTCCGGACCTACATTATGCGACCCTTGAGCGGTGGCCGTCGAGTTGAGGGAGAGAGGCCAGCGGCGCCGACAGCTGGAGCCGGAGCGGGGGCTGGAGCAGGAGCGTCGAGGAGAGCTCGAGTCCGTGGCAGGGGTGCAGTTCAGAGAGGGCGGGGGACCAGCTGGCCTACTCTGCCCACTTTACTGACATACAGAGGGCAGGATGGGGCGACCTATCAGATCCCCTTTGCTCCTCCCCCGGCTGATCATGAGTTAGCCGGTATCCCCGACTTGCCTCCGGTATGTATTACTTTATTTTGCATCTTGCGTTGGCATTTCATTTCAGTTTATTTGATATCCCGCGGAATACTAATATATCTTGTACTCTTGCAGGCGTCCTCCGAGTACACCCGACAGTCCGTGGAGTTGAATGCCTCTATGATGGGGATGCTACAGCGGACCTTCGACCTCCTGGCCCTTTATAGTATTCCGGTATGTTCTTCTGATCACGGCCTCAAACCATACTCATAAGCTGCTTCACGTAATCTGATGCACGACACAACACCTGACACACTGATCTCACAGTATCTGATACACTGCATACACTGCATTTATACATTGCACTCTGCACTGATAAACTGCTCACGGCATTCACACACTGTACTCATACACCGCATTCTGCACTGATAAACTGCTCACGGCATTTTGATGTATTTGCCTTTTGTGCTTTTCAGCCTCCCTTCCAGATTCCTCCGGTGGGTGGTGCTCCGGCTGGGCCCTCTATTTCTGCTCGAGGTGGGCGTGGAGACACTATACGTCTCCGTACCAGGGGAGGGCGTGTTCATGTCGGGAGTAGCTCTCGGGCGCCGACCCCCGATGATGACGATGATGATGATGTCGAGTCCGAGGCAGAGGCAGGGGCCGGGTCATCTGAGGAGGCTGGAGACGACTCAGACTCAGGCTCAGATGACGATGCTGATGACGATGCCCCTGGACCTTCGTCCAGGAAGAGGGTGAGGACAGATCCCCGGGCCCGAGACTACTGATGATGATCAAGATTGCTGCTTTTCTTCTTTTTGTACTTTTTCTTTTCTTTTTCTCTTTGCTGGTAGTTAGATTACCTTGTACTGCCACAGGCAGATTTTTGTTTTCAAAGCTATGTACTTGAAAAAGATAATGAAATGAACAAACTTTTTGCTTAAAAAGTGTTACATTTACATATCTCATGTATTGCATCGCATCACATCATGTTACACCTCAATGTGAATGGAATTGACCTGTTGTCTGAAAAAATGAGCATTTGCATTGTAATAATCAGATAACGAACCAGTCAACAGCAAAAACAAACCATACCAGCCACTGCATTCTGAACATTTGGCTCACTCTACTGGGGATAAATCTGCAGACGGCCCCTAACACCATACTCGGTTCATTCTGCACACAGCAAATCCTGAACAAACGGCCCAATCTGACAAGGCGGAACACAAAGATGGATCCAGTTGGAGTTGAAGCACGCTCAGATGCCCCAAAATTTTTCTTCGCACAGATGTAGAGAATGGCATAGCACTCTGAGCATAAACGATTTTCGAAATAAAAAAGGATTTTTAACCGGGGTATCGAGCCTACAACTGAACACAGCGGGGAGGACTCAAACAAAAGGGGTACACAACCTAAACACAACGAGACATGCTCGGAAAAGACCCAAAACAAAAGTTGAGGTGAACAAAACGAAAGACACGACACGCGGACTTGTTCAACGAAAGACCTCAAATTTCGAGGAGCCAGTTCCTTCGGGTATATTTTCCACCCTTTCTGATTTGTGATTCTCACATCACTCGGCCCTCAGGCTCGGTTTTTTTTTCTCTCAAAATCCTTTTTTTGACTTTTCTCTCAACTTACACCTCTCTATTCTTTATTCTCTCATTTTTCGTCCTTCCCAAGGTGATTGATGAATGAATAGGAAGTTGCGGGTTCATGCCCAACGCCGTTAACTCACAGCTATTTCTTCTGGTGGGTAGAGTGCCCTCCTGGCAAGTATGTTGACGACGGGGGAAAGACAAAACGCCTGACTCAACTGTGCCCCTAGTTCATCATTTTGACCATTTTTTGTTTTGGTTTTCTACTAAAACAGTTTTGATCAAGATGAGAGTCGGATTGACGTACTTGTTCGATTTTTGATTTGAAAACCATGCAAGTCAGACTATAAGCACTGAAAATTTTCCTTTTTGGGTCCAAGAAAATGGTCCAGTTTTGGAAAATGGAATAGTTTTCGAGAAAATAGTTAACCTGAGTAAAAATTTTCAAAAACTATTTTGCAAACAGTCAATGCTCAACGAGCATGGAACTTACTCTTTGAGATGCGCAACCTCGGATCGGAGGCAATGGAAAATTGCCCCTGGCTTGAAAGGGGTGGATGGCAACGGAAAGTTGCCCCTGGTTTGAACGGTGACTCATGGCAACGGAAAGTTGCCCCTTGTCTGGATGATGCCGCAGCATGCTGTAAACAGTCCTTACCAGTGATGATCACGACTGAACTTTCTCAAATACAGAGAAGACGAAGATGGTCAAAACCAATATATGGACACAGTCACTTTGAAGGTGTTGAGCGACTGGACTTGGGGACGAAGTTGCCTATATATCCCATTGTCACAACCGAACTATCGGATTCGGGGAGGGCGAAAATAATCAAAACCATTACATGGATTGAGGCGCTATGAAAGCGTTGAGGGCTGGACTTCAGGATGAAGTTGCCTACGTATCCCAAACATGGGAATCAAGCCTTACGTAGTTCCGGTTAATGTACACTCGAGTATTTTAACCTTCACTTTTCAGGCTCTAACTTTTGCCAAGGTGCCCGATGCGGGTTTTCGACCTTGCGAGCTTCTTTTCATTTTCTTTTTTTTCTTGATTTTTTGTATCTTTTCATTCTCTTTTTTTTTTCCTTTTTTTTTAATTTTATTTCTTCTCTTTTTTTTGCATTTTTTTGTATTTTTCTCTTGCTCTAACTTTTGCCTGGGTCGCCCTTCCGGATTTTTGGCCCAGCGAGCCTCTCAAAAGGGTAAAAATGTAACAAGTCCATGCCAAATGGTTTTTGAAGTTGAAACCTCTCTGTATCTAGGAGAACGGCTGTTGCAATGATTTGTAGGAGAATCCATCATGGCTGCTCCACGAGCTTCTTCTGGTGAGATCTAATCTTTTTTATTCGACTTTGGTGCCTCTTGTTCGAGGGCTGCTTCAAAACTGGCCACACGGGCCTCCTTTGACAGTTGACTGTCGAATGTTCCGAATGAGTTCGAGGTTCAAAACGAACAGGTTGAATCTTGAGGTTGAGAGCGATCCTAGGCTGCACAATCTCAAGAGCGATTCCACACAGGTCTTCACAGGGCCGCGCAAAGCATCTGTTTTTGAAAGTTTTTAAGAAAGCGACAAATCGCTCGCGCTGAAGATGGTGTGGAACCGGTCTGGATCAAGCCAGGGTCCTTCCCAGTACTCACACTGACAAGCATGGTTTCAATCATTAAGGGCTTAGCATGCCTCTCTTCCTCTCAATTGATCAAGTTTTGCAAAACATGAGGAATTCCTTCCTCTTCGTTTTTATCACAATGTTTCGAAAAAAGTTTTGAAAAACTTAAGTCATTACAATGACTTCAAAGGCACAGAAAAGGCAGGCGAAGAGCACTGTCATTTCATTCAAACTTCTGGCACAACTAGCCCAAAACAGACAATAAGCACGGAAACGTGATAGCCGCAGCTGTTTCATTCAGGTTTCTCGGATGTAACTGGCTCCACAGCAGAGACAGACTCAAAAAGAAAGCAAAAAGGTTAAATACAAAAATGGTGTTCGAGGCAACAACCCCGGAATCACTCGACATCCTATACAACGGGACTGACTCGGTACCACAAGACAGACCCAAAAACAAAAAGACTGACTCAAAGCAAAGAGGCAGCTGGTCCAACCCCCTGATCACATACTCGCAGTATCCTCAAAGTCCAACAGCTCGGTGGTAACAGACTTCGCTGAGGTAGGTGGAAGAATGACCTCATTATCGATCAGATTCTGCACTTCATGGCGAAGGCGGAAACAGTTGTCGGTGGCGTGACCGGTCTGTTGGTGGTACGCGCAGTACAAAGCAGCATCATGTGTGAGAGGGAGATTCTTCGGGAGAGGCCGAGGTTCAAGGGGTTTGAGGTGCCCCCTTTCGGCAAGAATCTGAAGTGCCTTAGATAGAGGCATGTAGAGAGCATGAAAGATCCTGCGCCCTCGGGGCAGGTACTTTGAAGTTTGAGCATTCTTACTAGACGCACTAGCAAAAGGGTCGGCAGGCACTGCCTTGGTTTTCTGATCTTTCCCAGGTGCAGGGTTGGGAATAGGAGGAACTGTTCTGGCATGACGGGACCTATCCCGATTTTCTGACTGACTTGAACTACCCTCAGGTGGAGTGGGGAAAGCATCTTCCACAGTTTTTGCCACAACTGCGGATATCTGTTGCTTGTTCATCCCCCCGGCTTTCAAAGCCTCGACTGCGCGCAGCAGTTGTTCAATGGGATCGGCATCTGCCTTCATTTTGTTCTTGCCTCTGGCCTCAGCCTGATCGGGGGTTTGGGTTACTGCATCAGAGCAAAGCCCAGTTGTTGCTGACACATCGTTGCCGTAGCTGGAGGCAACCTCTGGTTGGCTGAGCTCTATCACAATCCGCCCCAGTAGCGGGGGCTCCTGTGGTATGAAATTCCCGGCATACGGTGCCGCTGGCGGCAAAGTCAACATTCCATAGGCCAGATCGGCCACGGATCTCTGGAGGTCGCCTATCATTCCCATCAATTCAAATGTGGTGGGCTCACGAGCCTGATACAACTGGGGGGTCCAGACTGGGTGCGCGACAGGCGACCTAGGCGGATGTGAAAGATAAAGAAATGGATAAAAGAAAAGAAAAAAAAGAAGAAAAAGAAAAGAAAAGAAAAGAAAAGAAAAGGGAAAAGAAGTTAACCATCAAGCTAGGGACATTCATTGGAATGAAATTCAATCAACCATGGGAAAGGGAACTTTTGTCTGCATTCGGGAAGCCAATGCGAGGAAGTATCACATTGCAAGAAGAACCACCTTTGAAAATAGAGCGAAAAGAAAAGAAGAAGGCATGCATAAAAGAATGGAGAACCAAGCTCAAATCAAGGCAAAACCAGTTCTAGTGTTAGGGTAAGGATGACTATTCATCAAATTCACCACAAGTGTTGTAACGCTATCCTTGAGAGGCTCGCTAGGCCGAAAACCCAAAAGGGCGACCTAGGCAAAAGTTAGAACATGAAAAATGAGAAATCAAACAAATAGAACTCGCAAGGTTGAAAAGCCCAAAGGGGTAACTTTGGCAAAAGTTAGAACGCAAAAGGAGAGTGTCAAAACCCGAGTGAACCTTAGCCATGAACTACGTTGACCTGATTCCCATTCTTGGGATACGTAGGCAACTTCATCCTAAAGTTCGGTCATAACCATATCCATCTTATTCTCTCAACCCAATCACCTTGCCTAATTCACGTCGTCAACTTTGCATCAATCCATGAACTACATCGACTGCTACGCATATCACATACTTGTGTTGGGTAAGAAAGAACTAACTTGAATCAACAAGTGGAGAAATTTTCAATACTTGAACTTATCAGTTGAATCTATCTTAGGCAAAAAATGAAGCGAAACTCGTGTTTTGCGAAATTGATTTCTAAAGGGAACATAAGTAAAACTAAGGGCACTATGAATGATCAGTTACCTTGAGTCTTTTTCTGCTTTTGGGTCAGTTATGAGTTTTGTTGTGTCGTGCCTAGTGTTTGTCTCAGTCTGCGCTCTATATCGAGTCACCATAGCGTGTCGCTCTTTATCGAGTCACCATAGCATGTATGTCACTCAAAAGCACTCTTCATCAGGTCACCATAGCATGTCTGTCGCTCAAAGTTCAACAGAGTGGCATGGTCAAAAGTCCATACATGAATGTTCACTCCAAACTCGAAAACAAGTGCATGTGTGGAATTCATAAACGAGTTGAGAGTGCCCATACAAAGGGCATTGCGTTCATGATCATTGCAAAGCATATATGCGGAATTTGTCACTACTTTGGAGGGGACTGGAGTGAGTTCTCAACTTGTTGGGAAAGAAGAAAAGAATGAGTATGATCAACTGTTCCAGGATCTGATGATCCCCCTTACGCGTGCTTACATAATGTTGGAAAATGCGGCCAATGACTAGACACTAGGGGCAATTTTCAATGCATCTGATTGGGCCATCCATCGAATAAGAGGCATGAATCTAACCGGTGGCCAATGACTAGACACTAGGGGCAATTTTCAGTGTATCTGATCAGGTAATCAATTGAACAAGGGGCATGAACCTAACCTTCCCAACCTTTCTCTCAGTCTACCAAAGCCATTTGTTGGACACTTTCCCCTAAATTAGGGTGTGCTCACCCCCATGATGATTCTGACATGATTAAGCTTTCAAAAGTTGTCTTCGATCATTCAAAACTCTCTTGGGATTGCCATCTTCCATCTGATTAATATATGTACTTTGGGTTATGCCTGCATACTTATACACTCTGATTGCTTTGAGCTTATTTTTAACTTTGTTCTGCACTTAACAGAGTTTTGTCGAGTTGCCTCTATTTGTTACATTTCAATGAGTTGTGGCAAGTTGTCCTGCACTCATTTCATAAGGTACATGACGCATTACTCTGAGTACTGCTCATTTCCCTCTGCATACCAGGCATCGCTTACTTGTATTGCACTATTTTGTGCATTTCACTTTGCATTGCACTTTTATGTGCACTTTGTATTACACTATCCTATTCGCGTCGTATCACACTATTTTGTGCACAATCACACTATCTTGTGCATTTCAACTCAATTACACTATCTTGTGCATTTCAACTTACAACGCACTATCTTGTGTATTTCACCTTGCATCGCACTATCTTGTGCATTTCAACTTGCATCGCACTATCTTGTGCATTTCAATTTGCATCGCACTATCTTGTGCATTTCAACTTACATCGCACTGTCTTGTGCACCTACATCGCACTATCTTGTGCATTTCACCTTATCGCATTATCTTGTGCACCTTGAGTTAGCACTGTCTTGTGCACCTTGAGTTAGCACTGTCTTGTGCATTCATTCACCTCGCACTGTTTTGTGCACCTCACTCACACTGTCTTGTGCACCCATGGGTCCAGGAGACCTTAAATCCTCTAAAGGCGCAATTTCTTTGGTGTTTGTCGTGCCCGAACGACTTATGGCGGTCTAGTATAGCCACCTGATTGTATTTGTATTGAGTTCCTAGAAGATCAACTAAGACGGTGGAAACTAGAATTCGAACGGCGAGGCCTAGAACACAAAGGTTTGGAATTTCTGAGACTAAAGTCTGGTTTAAATACCCAGGGGTGTATCCTCAGCTTGAAATCTGTATGGCAATCCCATAGGTTGAGGTGGCTTGTATGCGCCTCAATTCTAGATGCTGAACCAATCTAGTCCATCACCCTGTTGGAGAATAGAAAAAATTGCAAACATAGCCAGGGAGAAAAGTAGTACCCGTGGTTTAAAAGTGCAATAAGAAGAAGAGGAAGATCCCCAACAGCATGAGGTGAGTCATCACCAATTGCCCCTGTAAGGTATTTTCACTTCCCAGCTACTACATCATAGTTATTATCTATTACCTCTATTTTTTTGCTTGTAACATCTATCAGATTGCATACAGCATCTGTTCCATTACATCCATTACATCATACCATTTTTATCATCATGCATCCTTTCCATGTTAAGCTTAGTCTGGCATGTGCTCATACTTTTCATTTGTTGAAACATGGTTCTGTTATGTGTAAGTACCTATATTGCGCTGAGGCCAATATTGAGGGTGTTGGCATATTTTCTGTGTTAGACGTGGTCTGTTTTGTGTCCATACATTTTCTAGGTAAAATGTGGTTCGGCCTACGCCTTATTCACTGCAACCATTACATCCATTGCATTGTACTTTGTCTTGTTGCATTCAGCATTTAGGATCATTATCTTTCCCCAGCAAATCATTCCTCACTTATATCATACCACCCAATTACTTGTACTATTTCTCTTTCTATAAAAAACATAGTTTTGCAGGTGCTCGCACCCCCTTTCACGTATGTGTAAGCATCCATGCTGCGCTGAGGCCAGTATTGAGGATGTAGGCACTTAGCCTGTGTTAAGCGTCGTTTGGCTCGTGCCCACATTTCTTTTCTTTATAAAACGTAGTTTGATTTGCATCTCCATTCCTTTATGATATTTGTGTGTTTTGCACTGCTTGTGGTTTGATGATTTCGTTATATACATACATTGTATATCATTTGTATTGTTTCATTGCATTATGTATCATTTGCATCCTGCCACAAAACTACGTTGGTTTGATTCCTTGCAAAGGGATACGTAGGCAACCCTCGGGTTTAACCAACTGCATCTGCATTTTGTTTGTTTGCCCAAGTCTTACAGCCTTGTCAAAATGGGTCGTCTTTGGGCTTTGACATTCACTCACGTCATTTCATAACTTCAAGCTTTGTCAAAGAGGGGCAACTGTAGACACCCTATTTTTGACTGTCCCTAAGACTTGGGCGCTTGATTCTGGACACTCGATGATGAAAGTTACACTGTGCAATCTTTTGAAATCTTAACAGAAGAATTTGGAATCAAGCTCTAATCCTAAACCTTGCACCCCGTTTTGGCCAAACTATTTTAGACCTTAAAACCTTCTTTTTTAAAATATTTTTTCAAATGTTTCTACGATGTTCTGAGATTCACATTTTGTTTTAAACATTGCACTTTTTGGTAAACCAAGTAAGAACGAAGTGGAAATATATGGAAGGGAGGTGAACTCTTTGAAAAATCTTTAAAAACATCTTATTTATAGGTTTGGAGTTGAAGAAAATAGGAGAGGAGGGAAGAAAATTAGTTTGGAGAAGTTAGGCATCAATCCGATTAAGATAGAAATGAGCAGTCTTCACTAAATTAGGCATATCTCCTTACACACTTAGAATTTAGATGTGAGGCCAACCATTCAAAAGTAGACTTTCGGGGCTTCACTTTAGACTCACAAATCACCTAAAATCGAGTCCAGATGATTGAGATATACCCCTTTGAAATTGGGCCTGAAGTGCAGTCGTTGAGACCCGACCGAGTCCATTGAGAACCGGCCATGCCTCATTGAGGCTCGGCCGGGCCTCAATCAAAATTTCTCCAGAGTGTTTTTTTAGACCTTGCCTTATATTTTTAGTCCTGGCCATGCATTATTAAGGCCCGACCGTGTGTTTTGAGGCCCGGCCGGGTCTCAGTGGTGAGAAACAGACAATTGGCGGGAATTCAATAGCTGGCTTTATTTGGAGATATTTTGGACCAAATTGACTTAAACTCTATAAATAGAGCCCATTCCTTTAGAATTCAAGGTCAGCAAATTTTCCAAAGGCTTTGAAGAGCTGAAAAGACCTCCTTCTATCTTCCTTCCTCCTTGGACCCTCAAACCTCTTTTTAACTATACATACACCATTGGAGCTAGTTCTTGAAGCTTTTTACTAGAATTTCAAACCAAATTTCAGAAACTTGAGGGTGCTTTGGAATCAAGTTTGTTTAACCAAAGTTTCTCTCTTCAAGAGATATAAGCTTGTCACCTTTTTCCTTGCTTTCATTTCCATCTTTTTCTATCTTTTTCTTGTGTTTATACACTGTTTTGGATCCATTCCAAGTGCTGAAACTTGGGGTTAAAAGGCTACCAAAGGTAGAGAGGTTTAATAACCTTTCTTGCACTTTATCCCATAGCTCATACCCCTTGTTTTCCCACTCTTTTCTTTGGTTTACATGCTGATTTTCAGAGTTTAAAAAGGCTGAAAAACATGGTTTAAAGGTCTCAAAAGTGGAGGGGTTAGCCACCTCTCCTTGATTTCGCTTACTAGCTTTATATCTTTTGCTTTTGTCTATCTTTTTGTGCTCTTTAAACACACTTTTAGCCACTTTTTTTGGGCTGTTTTAGGACTGTTCTTGGACTGTTTTTGGGGCTGAAATATGTGAAAATTGCAAAAAGTTGAGGGGTTAGCCACCCCTCCTTAGGCTTTGTTTCATAGCTTTTTCTCTACTCTTTTTACTTAGTTTCTATTGTTTTTAGCTACTTTTTTTTGGGGTACCTTAGGGGCTATTTAGAGGCTGTTTTAATTCATTTAATTAGTTCATGCTTTCGGTAGTTTGCTTGTTCTATCATAAGCTCTCATATATAGCTTGTTGTATGTTGTTCTTGGCTTTTCTTTATTTAACTTCCATGTCAAGAGTCCCATTTTAAAAAGCAATCTAGCATTCATTTCTGCAACCTCCCTCTTCTCTTCTCTTGTTCTTTTGTTTTAGAGTTATTTCAACCGATTGAGGTTATTCAAAACATGTAAAAGAGATCTATGCTTAATGGCTTAATTTCTACAGAGATTCATCGTCAACGGCATAGTCTCATTTTCATGATTAGAAGCACCTCTTGTTTGACGTTTCTTCTTATTTAGTGGACTTAACTATCATCTTGGACAAATGGACTAAAGAATGGAAATGACTAAAAGAATTGGTTTAAAAGAAACCAACGCACTTAAAGAAAATGAGTCATCTTGCTTAGGCTTGGCCGGACGATATGCCAAGTTTATTGACTCAAGAGTGATAATGTGCTAATTCATGGCGTTTTGATGATTCTTGCAGCGTCTCTACTACTCTCTTTGAGTTAATTCCATGATAAGAGGGAGGGGTGGTCATATCCATTGCATTTCATTGATTTTTGTCCCAAAATTGTATCCGGAATCATCAAGCAATCAATTTGCCCATTGATGGGTTTGGAAGCAATTCTAGCCTTCTCTCGAGGCTTTTCCGTGACAGAGAAGAAAAGAAAGGGATAAACAGAGTTTGAACAACTTTGTTTGCACTGTTTTCACTTCAGAACACAAAACAGAGTTTTGCACAAAACTGAGGCACGGCCGGCCTTCTCTATGCCAGGCCGGGCTTCATTGAGGGCCGGCCGGCCCTCTGAGTTTGGTCAGAAGCGTATTTTCGCAGAAAAAAGAGGGCAGTGGCTGAGGTGAAACAGAGCAAGCTTGGGGCAGACAGAGCTGTTCTTGAGCATTGTGCATGTACATGTGTAGACGCGCCCGTGTGGGCCTCGCTACAGTTCGGACTCGATTTGTGTCACGGTTCTTAATCTAAACCAAAGAGTTCGAATCCGGAAAATCGTTTTGAGAAATAGATTTTTGAAAAGAAGTGCCAAACATGGGCTGCTTTCCCAGATACAAAGTCGCCACCTAAATATTTTTTATGGGGAAATTTAGGAAACCGTGACTCGGTGCCAAAGGCCACGTGTCCGTCATCACCAAAGTTGCCTCGGCTCGGGAGCTAGGGTACAATTGGGGAAGGTCAGCTATGAGCACCCCCTCTCGCCCGATCCGAAGATCGGCCTCTACTAACCGTGATATCCGTTTTTGAAAACGTTATGTGTTCTTATCCCGATTATTAGTCTAGAATTACTATGTTATGTGCACAGCATAAAAGTATAGACTAGATTGCCTAATTTGGGAATAAGCATTGCATATCCGTTTGTTTTGGAAAAAAGATGTTTTGGAATTTGCTACTCGCAAGTAGGCTAAAACACGGATTTCAATGAGCTATTCCAACTCAGACAATCCAACCTTCACCCACAGGCATTCAAGCAGTTTATATCACATAAGCAGCTAGCCTCATGGTAATCATGCTATCATGGCAACACTCACACGCATGCAAGGATGCTAAAGCATAGATACTTACATCGTACTCCGTGCCAAAACAAAAAAACTAGTTAATAATCATATGCATGATCCTAGTTCATGTTAAGATGGCGAATGCAACACATGCAAGATGCAGCTAAGATAGGCTTCGCTAATCTACAATGACATGTGAAATGCTACAATTAACACGTATTCAATTTGGAATTGAAATACAAATGCAGTTAGAATGATGCGCCGAGCCCGGTGCATGCAAAACGGATGAATGAATGCAAACATGCTGTCATGCTGTTATGTTAATTTAAATATGCCCTAGTCTACCACCATAAGCAGGTAAATAAAAGGGAAGAAAGACGTGGGATTGGAGGACATGCACACACGCACCCACACTTATTACAAACTTGCCCTCGCTCGGAGGGACCAAAAGAATAATACAATCCGAGTAATGAATTACCTATCCTAGCTAATTAATTTATTACAGACCCTCTAATTTAACAAATTAAATGCAGAATAGGGATGGCCGCAGCCCTGCCTCGGGATACGCGAATGATGCATGCTCGATCCAACTTGCCCGGAAACCCGTACCATGCCACTGCTGCCTCTGTTAATGCTGCCCTGCTCCTCTAAAAATTGCCAAAGTCTTGGGATATGTTCTCTACACACTGTAGAACACCATCGGCTAAGAGAAATAACCCCCGGCCTTGGGAAATTTCCATCGGCTTCTTTCAAGTCCATTGGCCTCATATTCTTTGCCGGTCGGCATTAAACACTGCCGATCGGCAGCAAATTCCTGCTGGGACCTGCAGTTGACAGCAACAGAGGGCAAAGCAGTACATGGCATTGAATTTTGAGCAAATGTGAGCTTGGTCACACTCCCAATCATGCACGAGACTCATGGGAGCGTGACCCTCGACCTTCGGGCCATCAAATGTGCATTTTTGATGCATGATGGCCTAAGAGGCCAAGGTTGTGATTCAATGTAACATGCATGCAAACAAAACACATGAATACCAACACCCTATCATGTTGGAGTCGAGGGGATTGGCGACCGAGGGTTGAGGCGTGTTTTGTCACTTGAAGTACAAACACTCCTCAATCCCCATGCCCGGTTTGACACCCCAAACCAAGCAATGCGATGCATATATACAAACTTGGCTCAAATGCACAACATGAGGTTAAAATGCAAAACATGCCAAATGTAATGCAACCTAAACATGCAAACTAAGTTAGTGCATTCTAAATGTGCCAAGTATGGTACAATGTATATGAGATGCAACTAGATAAATGCCATGCCAACATGCAAGCATGATACAATGTAAGCATGAGGACCAAAACAATGCAACATGATCATGCAATGGTGGTGCTAAATCATGAAGGGCAGACCTCAGTCTAACCCAAAACAGTGACCAAAAAGTGTCCAAAATGGTGAATAAGCACTCATACCAAAATTCAAGCCGAAAGGGCCCAAAGCTAAGGCACAAACAAGGGGCATTCTACTACAACCATCATGACCACTCATGGCATGGACTAAGCAACCAAAACAGATGTTCAATGCAGTAAGATACACCCAAAAACCCGCTGATATGGCAACCCCAAAATGCCTTAAACATGCGAGCATGCACAATGCCCATTTCAAGGCACAAAACTACAACACCTTAAAGCATGGGAAGGGACACAAATGACAATGTAAGACCACCTTACATGACCTTAAATAATGCCAAATCATGAGGATAGTCTAAGTTAAGCATGCTAGAAGCCAAAATACTCAAGGCCTACAAGCCAAAATGCAAAGCAACTACATCAAGCATGCCAAATATGACCAAAACAGTGGCCAACAGACCTTAAGCATGACAAATTATGACCGAAAGCTTCAACAAGCTAAGCTAAATCATGCAAGCATGGAAGCCTAAATAGAAGATGCATTTCTATGCAAAAGGGAGGGATACAAAGCAAGGGTATTATGCATGCAAAAGACCACAAACCCGACCAAAGATAGAGATATATTATGATCAAAAGACACCTAAAAACCTCTGAAATAGGGCCAAAATCAGTCAAGCATGCATGTTGCCCTTTAAGCCAAAACAAGGATAAAAGAGAGACAAAAGGGGAGAGGGGTGTCCCTCCCCTATGCAAGACCTCAAACCATCTTCTTCACCATTGAAAATCCACTAGATTTCAGTGGTGAAAAGAGCAATACAACAAAGGTCAACAAGGCTTAAAGAAAAGGCACCAAAAGAGGCCAAAAGAGGCCTAAGAGGGGGAGTTCGACCCCCAATGCCAAAATGACCTAATGAGATGCCTTAAGCATGAAAATAGAAAGCTTTTTTCAGTTATACACAGCCTAAAACAGAAAGCAAGATAGGTCAAAAGCCAACGCAAGATTGGGGAAACTAAAGTAAAGTGATTACCCTTGAAGAACCCTTGAAGAACAGTTGGTCCAGCCACCCTCTACTGACCAAAATCAGTCCAAAACTTCAACAAACAACCCTCAAAGTCCCTCGAAGTCGAAGTAAGGTGTGGTAGTGTGTGTGTTAGTGCAAAACTAAGGTAAAAATGCACTTTTGGGCCACAAAACACACACAAGGGAGGAGAGAGAGGGAAATATAGAGAGAGAGTGTGTATGTATATGTGTAAGCTCTGGTTTTTCTTTCCAAAATCACCAACCTAGAAGAAGGAGGAGAGCTCTCCTCTTATAGAAGTTCCCCCTTGCAAAGCTTACCAAACAAGCTTGCTTAGAGGGAAATCCCTCCATACACGTGTATGGAGGGGAACAGAGTTGGTGCCAGTTATCACAGCTGGCACAAAATATCTACTAAAGGTAGATGAACAGTGATCGGCCATTCAAAATTGCCATTTTGGCAAAATAAATGGCCGACCGGCAACAAACAGTGCCGACCGGCATTATAAATTGCCGATAGAATAAAATCACTGGCCGGTGGCCTCAAGCCATGGCCGGTGATGTGTGGGCATGCCTCACAAGGCATTCCCTACCCCTCCAAGGCAAAACACAAGTGTTTGGTGTAAAACCAGACACAACACGGTCGAGTCGAGAGGTCCTGAGGCAAGGCGCACAACCGAGACCTCCGGGAACTCAAGACGAACACAAGCAAGGGTAATCACCAAGTGTTCCAATGGTGACGTCCAAGTCTTGAGGACGGTCAAAAATGGGGTGTCTACAGCATGCATACAATTCTTGCGCATCATCGTTTCTATTGATTATTGTAATTAATTAATTTAATGTCGTTTATTGTAATTGGTCTCGTTAATTATTAAGTGTTGTAATTATTGATTATTGTCTATTTGTTATTGTTGTACTTAATTAGTTTAAATAGCGAGTTTTCTTTTTCTTGATTATCCTTGTGTAGGCACCCCATTTTTGACCACCTTTAAGACATAGGCACCACTGATTGATCACTCGATGATGAAAGTTGTGCTGTTCAAACGTTTGATTTCCTCAGCAAGAAGAGCTTTTAAATCCCAACCTTACACCCCATTTTGGACCAAAACTATTTTGACCAAAATCATTTTAGACCTTAAAACCCTCTCTTTCAAAATATTTTTTAAAATGTTTCTACGATGTTTCGAGGCTCGCATTTCGTTAAAATTGCACTTTTCGGTAAATTGAGCAAGGGCAAAGTGGAAATAAATGAAAGAGAGGTGAACTCTCTGAAAAAATCTTTAAAACATCTTATTTAGAGGTTTGGAGTTGAAGAAAATAAGAGGGGAGGGAAGAAAATTAGTTGGGGGAAGAGTTAGGCATCAATCCGTTAGGACAAAACTGAGCATCCTTCACTAAAATAGGCATATCTCTTTCCACACTTAAAATTTAGATGTGAGGCCATCTCCATTGGAAGCTAGACTTTCGAGGCTTCAATTTAGACTCAAGAATGACCTAAAACGAAGTCCGGATGAAGGAGATATGCCCGTTTGAAATCAGGCCCGAAAATAGATTTTTTTGGCTGGCCATTGATGTGGCCTGCCGGCCATTGATGAAACTTTTTCCCCTTTTGAGTGTTTGCCAGACACCAGTGATGGCCGGCCGGCCACTGGTGTCAAAACCATTTTTTTTGCAGATATTTTCCTCTAGCTGTTTCCGCAAAGTTCCAACTGCCCCTTTTAGATATTTTCGACCTAAGGCTTATGTTTTCTATATATAGATGACCTCCCTCTCATATTTTAAGGTTAGAAACATTTAGGAGTGAGGAAATAATTTTGAAAAATATCCTCTCTTTCACTCTCTTGCAACTTGCATAGCCTATGCCCAAACACTCTAAACCAAACCTAGAGAACTTCTTGCTGAGATGATTTTAGCTTGAATTTGAGCTCTTGAAGCACTTGAGAGTGTGAAATTGGTAGTTTGTGACTTAAGGGTTCATTCCTTTTCAAGAGGTATACCTTCTCTTGCCTTTGTACCATCTTTACACCACTTGTTTTCCTTCTTTTCTTGCCGTTTTTAAGCTCTTTAAAACCTATTTTTATGGGCTGAAGTTTGTGGTTTAAGGCTATTACAGGTAGAGGGGTTAATCACCTTTCTTTGAGCCTTGTTATCTAAGCCTTTCCACTTGTGTTTCCCATCTCTTCATCAACTTTTTTTGAGATTTTTACCACTGATTTTCATAGGCTAAAAATTGGTTTTGAAGTTCCAAAATGGAGGGGTTAGTCACCCCTCCTTTGGCTTGTTTACTTGCTTGAATTGCTCCATGTTTTAGCTTATTATTTTAGCTACTTTTGTCTTCATTCCAGCACATTTTTGTACTATTTTTAGGCTGTTTTTGGACTGTAAAAACTCTGTATTTTTGGACTGAAACTTGTGGTTTAAGGCCTTAAAGAGTGAAGGGGTGGTTCACCCTTTTTTCCACCTTGTTGTTCTAGCCTTTGCCCTTGTCTTTCCCACATTTGCACTATATTTTTTTGATCTTTTAAACACTGATTTTCAGAGTTATTTTAGTGGCTAAAATTATGTTTTGAAGTCCAAATTTGGAGGGGTTAGCCTCCCCTCTTTGTGTCTTGCTTACTAGCCTAGCTTGTGCTATGTTTCAGCATATTAATCTAGCTTTTTTTGTCTTAATTCCAGCATGTTTTAGGACTGTATTAGATCTATTTTAGCACTATTTTTGGTTGATAGTTGCATTTGAGCTTTGTTTTGCATGCTTATAGCGTAATAGTCCTCATGAGTTTGGTGTTCTAGGCCCTAGACATCATCTGCTTTGAGTTGATAGCATTTATTTATGCTTTTCTCACTTATTTTCAGCATTAATAATCTCTGCAACCTCCCTCCTTTCTTGACTTTTGTTTTGTTTTGCTTTGAGGGTTGTTTCAAGCCTCTTATTCTTTTAAGCATGAGATTAAGGTTGTCATGCTTAATGGTTTAATCCCTTTTAGGGGTTCATTATCAACGGCATGACATCTCTTTCATGTCTTAAGTTAACTCTTGGTTTGGCACTTCACTCCATTAGAGGACTTAAACTCACTATTGGACTCAATGAATTAAAGAATGGTTGGTAAACTAAAATGGAGTAATAAAATTGAGGCTAAAAAGGTACAAGATAATAATTGGTGTTGTGTTCAATCGGACGTTAATTGAACAAATGGAAGCTTGAGGCATTTCATACTCATTAGTGATGAAATGGTTCAAGTTTCCAAGGTCACTACTTCCCTTGATCTTTCATGAAAGGGAGGTGGTTTTGAAAGTCTCATTTCATTGCATTTATTGAAATTGCACACTTTGGTTCATAAGCTATCATGAAATGAAATTGCTTGAGTTGGTCGTTTATGAACCAAGTTCACTACTCCTTTGATTTGTTCATGAAAATGAGGGGTGAGTTGTGCAAACAAACCCTTGAAAATAACCTGTGCATGCTCTGTTTGTTCTCTGTTATAGCAAGATGAACTGGGCATCAATGGCCGGCAAACCACTTTCCATGGCCGGTAAATGGCCGGCAGACCACCTTTGATGTCCAGCCGGCCACTGATGCAAAATTCAACAGTGTGTTCTTCAAACAAAACAGAGTTATTCTGGAAATGGGCAACAGTGTATGTGTTCTATTGTGCAATAGAGGCTCTCCGAAAGTAAAACAGTGGCTTTTCGGGTGGAAACCGAGCACATGCATGAGCATTCCTCGCATTTCGAGCTTGTTTAAAGTTTAAATATTTAGATCAAATGTTTGTTGTAATTAATTAGTTGTAGCTGGTTAATTTTGTAAAGTGTCGTAATTAGTTAGTTAACTAGTTAATTCATTTGTTGTAATAATTAGTTAAGTAGTTTAGCTAATTTCATTTCGTTTTGTAATAGTTAGCTTAATTAGCTTAGTTTTAATTAGTTAGCTAGTTAGCTAGTTTATTCATTCAAACTCTCCTTCATGAGAGCGCGATGTAATAACGTGTATGTCTTTCAACCCGACGTCTTTCTCCCTTTTACTTAACTGCTTACGATGGTTAGTTTAGGGACATCATGTTTTGTTTAGCATTCTTCATGTTTGCATCCACTTGTATTGCATGCATCGGGGCTCGGTCCATCACTCTAACTACATTGTTAGTTTAATATTTCTTTGAATACGTGCTTAGACTGCATGCTATTTCATTGATTCATATACCATGCTTATTAGCCGAGCTTAGTAATTGCATATCGCATGTGTTGCATTAGGCATAATTGCATATTTAGAATCATGCATTTTTCTAACTTTGTTTTCTTTTGGCTTGGAGTACTAGGTAAGCTTTTACTTGCTTTAGTATATCGCATGTGTGTGAATGTTGTCATGTTTAGTATGCTCGCCATGAGGCTAATTGCTTAAGTGTTATAACTATTTCGAATACTTGTGGATGAAGGCTTATTGCTTGAATTGGAATAATTTGAGTAAAGTTTATATGCGATCACTTTTTCAAGTGGTACATATTTCGAAACAATTTTCAAAAACAAACATGACTCAAAATGTTCCAATTCTTGCAAATTAGTCTATACTTATGTGTGTGCGCATCACATAGTAATGATGGTCTAATAAAACCGGAACAAGAACATATAATGTACATAAGATTCATATCATGATTAGTAGAGGCCGATCTTTGATTGGGCGAGAGGGGGTGCTCAAAAGTATTCGTGACCTTCCCCTATCGTACCTAAGTTTCCGAGCTGAGACAATCTTGGTGATGGCGGACACGTGGCCTTTGGCACGAGTCATGAGTTTCCTAAATTTCTCAAAAATATTTAGGTGGCAACTCTGTATCTGGAAAAGTAGTCTATTTTTGGCAATTTGATTCAAAATCAATTTTCCAAAAGATTTGCCGGATTTGGACTCTTCGGTGATTATCTATTTCGCATTGCACTTGTGGAATCAGATTCAGAACCGCGGGAGTCCAAACTGTAGGGCTTATTCCGAGCTTCCGAAAGGGGGTGCGAAAAATTCGAGCTACACCTTGTTGTAATAGCCTAGATAGCCTTATTAGCTAGTTAATTAGCTTAGCCTATTCTATTCATTCGGTTTTGTAATAATTAGTTTAATTCGGACTTTTGGACTTTGATTCGCACCCTCTTGCACGAGGGCAATGTTGTAATAATGTGTATGTCTTCCAACTCCACGTCTTTCTCCTTTTTACTTACTTGTTTACGATGGTTAGTATAGGGCATCACATTTCATTAGCATTCTTATGATTGCATCCATTGTCTTGCACGTATCCAAGGTTCGGCTCATCATGCTAACCCAATATCAATGTTCAAATTCATTGCTTGAATACATGCCTTATCGCATGTCTTGAATGAAATCATATGCCATGCTCATAGCCGAGCCTATAAAAATGCATAATGTGTGCGTTGCATTTTAGTCATATTGCATTACTTAGGAACATGCATATTTCTCTAATTATTTTGCTTTGTTTTGGCTTGGAGTACTAGGCAAGCTTTCATTTGCTTTAACATAATTGTACGAATGTGATTGTTGCCATGTCAAAAGCATACTTCCATGAGGCTAATTGCTTAAATGATATAATTGTTTGAATGCCTGTGGATGAAGGCTAGATGCTTGAATTGGGATGGTTTGACAAAATGACCATTTTAAGCCCATTTTTTCAAGTGGCAAATTCACAAAACATTTTCAAACAAAACATGAAATCAAGTGTTCCAATTCTTGCAAACTAGTCTATATTTGTATGTGTGTCACATAGTAAAGAATAGCTAATAAATCGGAATAAGAGCATACAATGTAAATAAAAAACACATCATGACTAGTAGAGGCCGACCTTTGATCGGGCGAGTGGGGTGCTCAATTCATAACCTTCCCCTCTCGTACCTAAGTTCCCGAGCCAAGACACTTTGGTAATGACGGACTTATGGCCTTTGGCACAAGTCTTGGGTTTCTTAAATTTTTCGAAAATAGTTAGGTGGCAACTCTATAATCTGGCAAAGCAGTCCATTTTTGGCATTTGATTCAAACATTAATTTTCCAAAAAGAATTGTCGGATTTGGAATCTTTTTGTGTTTTCACTATTTCACATTGCACTTGTGAAATCAAATTCAGAACCACAAGTGGAGTCCGAATTGTAGGACTATTCACCTTCCGAAAGGAATGCAGAAAGTCAGGCTATATATTGTAGGATGTGTATTGGGTGTAAGTTGATAATTTAAATTTATGTAGTGTGTGTATTGAGAAAGATGTGGAAAGAGGGGAAGGGGTGTGTGTGCAAATAGAAGCTCCCAGCTTTTGTGGCTGTGGTGTTAGTTTTCTTGCCAAAACCGTAAAATTGAATCAAAAGGTAAAGACTCAACTCAGTGATCTCATCTCTAATTCTAAATTCTACCTTACATCTTCCATTTCCTTTTTAGAATTAATAACTGTGATTGAATTCTGTTTCTGGGTTTCGCTTTTCTAAGCCATGTATGTATATGTCAAATGTATACACACATGGGTGTGTGCTTGATATGGTTGAATAATAATTCTGGGTTTTTTGTTTGGCTATGTTGAACACAGTGATATGTGTTGCCTCAGTGTGATTTGATTTGCACCATATGTTGTTACTATGAGAAAACTTGTCATTGTTTGTGTATTTTGTTAAATTGGATTACTTGTAGGCTATGTCATTGTTTGTGTATCTTGGAATGAAGTGAACTGTCCAAAGTGACCAAATGTTTGGGATTCGAGCATTTCTCAATACTGGAATAACTTGTAATTTGGGGGCTAGATGTATATGTATATATGAATGGTGGGTGCAAATGCTATGTGATTGTAATTTTACATTTAAGTTTTTGGACAGATGAATGAGGTAAATTGTGTTGCAATTTTAGGCAGTTTGATGAATGAAAAAAAAATTTCCATTTAGTAGTTGTTGAATGTGGCAATTATTAGATGTGAAGGGCATTCTTTTTTCCTTTTTTTTTTTTTAAAAAAAAAACATGACAATGTTCACACAGAGATGTGTTTTTATGAAAGGTAGAAATTCCTCATATTGTTATAATTGCTAGTAATGTTTCTTATGAACTGGGATATTTTCGTCTAGCATTTACTTATGATTGCAAGATTTGAGATTAGGTGTTATTTGATTGGTAAAAATTCAGATACTGTATTGGAAATTTTGGTAGAGATTGGACTTCAATGTCGTAACATTAAGTGACCTACCTGAATCTTTTTTTTCTCTATTATGCTCTATCAAGGGCAATATGCTTATTGTTTGTGTATTTTGTTAAATTGGATTACTTGTAGGCTATGTCATTGTTTGTGTATCTTGGAATGAAGTGAACTGTCCAAAGTGACCAAATGTTTGGGATTCGAGCATTTCTCGATACTGAAATAACTTGTAATTTGGGGGCTAGATGTATATGTATATATGAGTGGTGGGTGCAAATGCTATGTGATTGTAATTTTACATTTAAGTTTTTGGACAGATGAATGAGATAAATTGTTTTGCAATTTTAGGCAGTTTGATGAATGAAAAAAAAATTTCCATTTAGTAGTTGTTGAATGTGGCAATTATTAGATGTGGAGGGCATTCTTTTTTCCTTTTTTTAAAAAAAAAAAAAAAAAAAAAAAAACATGACAATGTTCACACAGAGATGTGTTTTTATGAAAAGTAGAAATTCCTCATATTGTTATAATTGCTAGTAATGTTTCTTATGAACTGGGATATTTTCGTCTAGCATTTACTTATGATTGCAAGATTTGAGATTAGGTGTTATTTGATTGGTAAAAATTCAGATACTGTATTGGAAATTTTGGTAGAGATTGGACTTCAATGTCGTAACATTAAGTGACCTACCTGAATCTTTTTTTTCTCTATTATGCTCTATCAGGGGCAATATGCTCACTTAAATTAAGTAAATTTGAGTCCTTATTTACTACACTATCCCGTGTCAACATAGGTCTCCCCCTCCTCCTTAGCATTTCCATCAACCGTGATCTTATCAAACATCCTTATTGTTACCTCTATCGGTCTTCATTAGTGCTGCTTTTACCATTTTACAAATAGATTTATTTATGATTCTACCTTTCATGGTCTTACCACACATCCACCTAACATTCTCATCTCAGTTACATTCATTTTACTTACGTGTTATTTCATAGTTTATTAACATTTGTCTCATGATGCATTGCTGACCTTATAACTGTTCTATAATTTTTTTTTCTCCCAATTATGTTGGTAGATCACATAATATGTCAGAAGTATTCTTCTACTCTAAACAACCTACTTTATTTTATGGGCCACATCATCTCCAATCTTTCATCATTATTAATAATTGAATCTAGATAATGAAATTGTTCACTCTTAAATATCTCTTGGTTTTCAATTTTCACTTTTCCTCATTATTAGAAATCAAAGATAATAAATTATCTCAAAAGTGTTAATTTCTTAGCCAACTCAACTACACAAATTTTCATTGTTCTATTGTTTGTTGTCAAATGCACTCATTTTTATTTTTATTTTTGTTCTGCATAGTCTGTTCTTATACTTATTTTTGTTACCTTGCTGGCTCAGCCACTTACAAATTTTGTGCCCTATTCTTTCTTGTAGTTTGTTATTCATAATTCCTAAGATTGCACTAGAAACATGGATTTGAATATGGATTCAAATCTAAGGATTTAAACTCTAAAATGCTAAGAATTAATTGATGCATTTGGGAATACACACACACAGACAAAAACATAGAATATGTACATACATATAGATAACTATATAGTGTTTGAGCTAGGGTTGTGGATTTAAAGAAAATCATGGAAGGGGAGAGAGACCTGGCTCAAGCAAATCCGAACATAGCCCAAAAGCAATATATTTCTTTGGAATGAGCTCAAGCAAATCTTACTATATGTTAAACATATCTATTATGTATGAGATAATGGTCATCTTAGTTGACTTACCTTTAAGCAATTGTTGTTTTGTGGTGTGTGATTTTAAGCTCTTCCAGTGCTCACTCCTTGTTCATTAAGGTCTTCATATTGTGGTTTTAGATAGAAGGTTAAAGAGTCATGGGTAAGGACTCAAAGGCAAAGGAGTTAGGAGGAAAGGGAAAGGGAAAGGGAAAGGGAAAGGGAAAACATGCAGCAGGAGGAAGTGACAATATTGCTTCAAAAGGTAAAGGAAAAGGTGTGAAGACAGATGGGCTTGGCACCTGCACATATGACGAAGGTTGTTTCTTTCCCTTAATCTATTTTTTAGGAGCTTCTATGTTATTTTAATTGCAATTTATCTAGTATGTTGAGTCTCCTGATTTGACTCTGTGTCAAGCCCTGACTTTTATTACCCGAATTCATTACCAAATCCTTTATAATTATCCCATTTTAAATAATGCTATCCATTTGAGAATATAAACAATGAATAAATAATAACATTCTCTCACGATAATGATAATGATATATAATTAAAATATGGTACAATGCCCCTAGGCTTACATTGAATAACAGTAATTAAAACAAAAAGGGATTTACCCTTAAACAAGACATGGCTCCCGGCCAACAAATAAATGGCCTCGTGACCAAATAAGTAAAAAGACATCAAGTCCCGAACAATCCTTCAACCTTGTACCTAAATTTTTTTTTATCAACACGTGGGATGAGCACTATACCCAGTAAAGATCCCAAAGATCTTAACCAATCACAACATATAGATAAAATGATCATGCATGCTCCACATTATACCATATAAATAGTGTGGCAATTAATATCCAAAAATATACTCATATAGATATATTTTTTTCTAAAAAGTTCCACTTGACACAACATAGTGTACAAACAAATCATTTCTTCTCTTTTACATTCTCATTATTATTTCCAAAAGAAGACATTTCAAAATCCCATCCTTTCTTTGATAAAGTTTATAAAGAAGTTTCACTTAAACATCATTTCTGACAATACAACCCCTCATGCACATTATACATAGTCCTACATCTCAATACACCATATACACCAATGCACCAATACATCCACTATCTTCTCTAGCTATAGGCCTAAGGAAAAAAGACAACCAAGACATGAAATCCTATAACATATATATATTCAAAATAAATGTCATGGCCTGGGTTTATCGAGTCAGGCCCATGTGAATAAACCACCCAACAACAAACAATAGATAAACAACTCTCATGCAGATGTATATACTATAATCACACAATACATGTGTTTATTCGATAAGAGACATTCCTAGATACAACATCTACGTCAAATGAATGTTCTATAACTAAAACATGCACTGATGTTATAAATTAAATTAAATATCCAGAGGCTTACATCATATACAAAAGGTACAACCTTGACAAGTAAGGCACACGGTCTAATAAAGAAACGAATGGCCGATGGCTTGCAAATAAGGAACCACCCTACACGGTTCTGATCACAACTTCTACGTCTCAGTCCACATCCACATTGGCACACCTGAAAAATGTTTTCAGCCACATAGGGTGAGCATAAAGCCTAGTAAGAAATATTTCAAAAACTAAATATGCTCCACCAGCATAAATGATTATTATGCATTATATATATACAATATGCCCAAATACAATTTCAATCCATTTGATTTCTCAACAAAATCCTTTCTTTCCAGTTACCAAAACCTCATGTTCAATCAAAATGTTTTCCAAGTTCAAAACATCTGTTTGATATAAAATCCCATTCCAAAACCACATTTAGGTATCTTAATACTAACTAGCAAATACATTGCCAAATCAAATACGAATACATCTATGGAGAAGTGGTTTGGAAATACTATTCTGATCTTGGGGGACGCTAGTGATCCTCTGCTAGTCACCTGAAAAGGAATAAACACTCCGGTTGGGGGTGCTAGAATTAGCACTCCGACGGGCAAGTTAGTCTCTGCACTCAAGATTACTTATATTCTAAGTTAAACACAATAGTTCTCGCATACCTCTTCTTGGCTAATGTTCTTCTATTTGTATCTTTTCTTTCTTAGGCCTCAGGATTGGGTCCACTCTCAAATCTTTATTCGGCTTTAACTGTAACAAATCGCTTTTCACTCGGCCCCTTGCTTGACCGGCTATTGGGCCGAATAAGATGGGGTTCGAGCGTGTGAGATGGCGCTGAATGCTATATATTTTGACCTAGAGTTCGACTATTCGGCATCTTTGTGACTCCCAATATTCGGCCCTCACAATTGCCCCCCAAGTAGTTCACTAACGACAGTTGGCTGGAGTATTTGGTTTCGGACTCAAAAAGTTAGCCGAAATTCGGCGGCTACGGTGGCTGACCTCATTCCAACGCAAATGTCTAAGTACACGCTTCTCGGTTATCACTTTAACTTCCTGCCCCTTTGTACACTTCTATTTATTGTGATTTAAAATTTGGACGTCTTTTCAAATACATACACACTTTTTGACGCTCGTCGCTGGACTGCATTCCGAATTACCTCTGCAACTTCCTTTTCTTCACTACACTCTTCGTCTTTTGTAAGTTCTCTCCCTCTCTGCCCTGAATCTTTTCTCTCGCTTTGTTTTTGGATTAGCACGATCCTACAGACTGAAAGAAATGGCAAAACATTTAACAGATCTCCTTTCCTTGGATCGAATCTCTGGCTTCCGACGCCATTTCTCCATTCTGGATGACGTCCGTCTGTCACTTGTGACAGACGACACCCTCGATATGGAGAGGGCTGATGAAACCATGATTGTCTTCCCTCTCCTGTCGATCGCAGAGGGTGGAGTTCGTTTTCCCCTTTACCCATTCCTTAGGGCTGTGCTTTGCCATTGGGGTTTAACCCCTTCCCAACCCAATATCAACTTTTTTAGAATCGTAATGGGGATTATCGCACTAAACCGTCGCCTTAGGATTAACCTCGGCATTCCTGCTATTCGGCATTGTTATGTCTTGGCCAAGTCTTCTGGTCGGCATAGGCATTACTTCCTTAGGGCCAAGGACACCGACCATCAACTAGTGACTATGTTTTCCAGCTCCGAGAAGCGAGTCGATGATGTTTGGTCGTTGTCCAAGGTAATTAGGAGTTCGGCAAAGGCGAGGATAGCCTCAATTCTATTCCTAGATGGAGGGGCGAACTATGTGGCTGTGTAGCTTCTTTTATTTGTTTTTTGTTATATTTTCAAAGCTTCATTTTTGAGACCTCATGGTTTTACTTGTGCAGGGAACGATTTGAAGAAAGTCCTAACTTCAGCCGACGACGCCGTTTTTTCGAAAATCAAGGTTGCGCTCAGATATTTCGGCCGGTCGAGTCTTCAAAAACAGGGGAGGGCGGCCAACGTTCTTCTCCGTTGCGAGCCAACCTATACGACCTTCTTGCCTGCAGAAAATATCCCAGTCCCAAAGGGTGAGGAGTTTCTTACCGCTCCTATCTTGACCGATTTCAAAAATTTGAGGCAAGTCGATTTCGAGGGGTCTGATTCGAAACGGCCAGAAGTAGCTGAGGTTGTTGAGTCCGATCAGTCTGAAACTGAAGTCGACGAGGCTTTGAAATTAGCCTTTGAGGAAGTCGACCTCAACTCAGCCGACCCTCCGTCCACTTCGGGCTGAGAGGACCCTCCACTTGATGACATTTTTCACGGCCTAGAGGACCTTCCCGGCGCGTACCCCGAAGATATGGCTGGGTTAAGCCTCACACAACTGCCAAGAAGGCGAACGCGGAAAGGATGGCAGCACGGCGAAGGGGAGAGGCCATTCGAGCTCGAGTGCCTCCTGCCACCGAATCTCAGCCCTTCCTACCTGTTGGTGAATACCAGCCCTCCTTGCCTGTTATTGAGGAGGGAACAGCAGAAAACCAAAGTGCCGAGGCTGAGTTGGCTGTGCAGACCGATCATGAGGCTGAACCAAGGGCAGAGAAACGCCCTGCTGAGGTTGAGGCCGGCTCAGAAGATAACCGTGCCGACAAGCGACCTCGTTTAGAGGAATCGGATGTGATCGTGCCTTTCGTTATTCACTCGAAGATGAAAAACACACCGATCCCCTCTGATGCTTCGGTAATTAAGGATCCAGAGGTCGCTCTCAGCATGGCTACGTACGTTTCACTGCCGGCTGACAAGGCGGCTTTCCAAGCAGAGCCGGATCTGGTTGCAATAGCATTGGCTGCATAATCAGCACTTTTGGTATATATCTTGACTTTGTCTTTTCACTTTATGCAAACACTATTTTGGTTTTAATTTCCTGTTTTGCAGACCGTCGGAAGGATAGTGGAGATGGGCTGTCACCATCATGACGCCATCGAACAGCTCGGTCGTCTTCAAACGAAAGTTGAGGGCTAAAGGAACAGGGCCAAGTTCGAGGCTTTAAGGGCGAAGATGGAAGGCGCGCGGGCAGAAGCGGAGATGGAGAGGGCACAGAATGCGAATGAACTGAGGTTAGCCACCAAGAAGAGGGCGGACGCAAGTGAAGTGGCGTTGAAATTGGCCCAGGAGGCGATCTTCAAACTGGAGGCTAAGTTGGAGGAAGTAAAGGCGACAAAGGAAGCAGCCGACTCAAAGGCTTCTAAGGCATTCGAGGCCGGGAAAAGTGCTGTATTCGCCGAATATGTAGACGAAGTCCCCAAATTTGAGAATTGGGGATTCAAACACGGCTGGCTCAAAACCCTTGCTGCTGCTGATGTGACACTGGCAATGCCAATTCCATACGAGCAAGTAGATATTGAGTCGCTGGAGTCTGACTCCAAGGATTAATTTGGGCGACACCTTTTTGTGCTGGAGCAATACCTTTTTGTTGTTTTGTTTTAGGAGTTTTTGAATGTATTTTTACAGCTTTTTGTTTGGTAATTTTCATGTGTAAAATGGCTACAATTTGTGCCCAATTTCCTAATGAAAATTTCCTTTTTAGCCTTGTTGTTATCTGTGCTAAGTTTTGTTATTGATGAATGATATTGCTCTCGATTGCAAAAATGGCTACACTTTGTTTTTAATACCAAGTATCAATCAACATTGAGCTTAAATACTTGACCTTAGTAGATGTATGAGTTTTTAATACCAAGTATCAAGTGCGAGCTCCATAAGCCAAATAGGCCTAGTTCGTGTAATGGCTGCGGCATAAATCAATCAGCATTGGGCCTAAATACTTGGCCGATCAGATTAATAAATTTGTCCTTGCCCTAGCCAGTGCACGAGCTTCATAAGTCGAATCACCATAGTTCGTGGAATGGCTGCGGCATAAATCGATTGGCATTGGGCTTAAATACTTGGTCGATCAGATTAATAAATCTGCCCTTGCCCCAGCCAGTGTACGAGCTTCATAAGCCGAATCACCATAGTTCGTGGAATGGCTGTGGCATAAATTGATTGGCATTGGGCTTAAATACTTGGCCAATTAGATTAATAAATCTGCCCTTGCCCTAGCCAGTGCACAAGCTTCATAAGCCGAATCACCATAGTTCGTGGAATGGCTGCGGTATAAATCGATCAGCATTGGGCTTAAAAACTTGGCCGATCAGATTAATAAATCTGCCCTTGCCCCAGCCAGCACATGAGCTTCATAAGCCGAATCACCATAGTTCGTGGAATGGCTGCGGCATAAACCGATCGGCATTGGGCTTAAATACTTGGCCGATCAGATTAATAAATCTACCCTTGCCCCAGCTAGTGCACGAGCTTCATAAGTCGAATCACCATAGTTCGTGGAATGGCTGCGACATAAATCGATCGGCATTGGGCCTAAATACTTAGCCGATCAGATTAATAAATCTGCCCTTGCCCCAGCCAGTGCACGAGCTTCATAAGCTGAATAGGCCTAGTTTGTGGAATAGCTGAGGCCTCCGTCGATCGGCGTTCGGCTTCTGGTGTTTGGCATTAATGACGTCGCCTCAGGGGCGCTGCATACATATGAATAAATGGGGTGAGTTCGCGCCAGTGATTCCACTTATTTTTATTCAGACTCGATTTAAACTAGCTTGGGGCAAGTTCGAATGTCAAAGAGACTGTTCTTCAACAGCAGAGGAGAAGGACGAACGCTGGCTGAGCTAGACACTGCAATGAATCGCAGCAGCGAGCCTGCACGCATGAGATGAAGGACGTCCAAGGAAAGGGAAAAAGTCAGCCCTCAAGCCGTCAAAGTAGATCACCCCAAAAAGAGAAACAGCAACGGGGAAGCTCCCCACGACCACGATCGAGGAATGAGCCAGATGCGACGCCACGACCATTGAGTTTTGCGGTGTTCATGGGAAGTAAACCGATGACTGAGGCAGATTCCATCATTAATGATCCGGGTGTAGCAGTCGAGTTCGCTCGACAGATCTTTCCCTCGGAAGTCCAACAATCGATGGTTGGACAACAAGATTTCGAAGTGTTTTGAGAAGGTATCCATGGGCCGGTGAAGGGGCTGTACACCACCTACGAAGTTGGCATGCGCTTGCGCGCCATGCGGCGGGAGATAGAGAGAAAGGACGAACGGATCCACAATTTGGAGGCTTGAGCGGAGAAAGCCGAACGTGAGCTTAAGGAGCTCAGGAAGGCTAAAGGTGCCGAGCCGCATGCAGCGGGTCAATCTAATCCGATCATGGAGGAGAGGGTGAACCAAAGGCTATTAAGTCACGCCATCGCCGACCGAGATACGGCGAGCATGTTTGCCGTAGAAAATGCGAGGGTCATGGGTTATGAGCAAGGCTTCCATGCGGGCCGGAAGGTTGGGATCGACAAAACAAAAGAGAAACTTGCAGATGAGGTCTGCTGATATGAGAACCAGGGCTTTAGGCATGGCTGGATTGCGGCACTTTAAGCCACGGAGGCTCTCCGAGCAAAGGATGTTGATTCGGCGTTGCCGTGGTACCAACGTGAGCAGTTTCCCTTCTCTGCCTTTGAAGTCGAAAAGAGTGACGATGAGGGAGATGCCGCATAAAAATATTCATTGTAATGCTCAAACACAGATTGCGTCTAAAATTATGTAATTATTGGTTGATCAAATAAAATGTTTTGTTTTCAATTTGTAGCGTACTCTTCAATTTGTAGTGTACTTACTTACTTTGAATGTTCGCGTGTTTTAGATTATGCTTGTGCGCCCTGAACTATTCCATTTTGAATAGACACATATTTCAGCCTTTTGAATAAGCATATTTCAACCTTTGCTTATACGGCTTGTACGAAGGCGCCTCGAATTCGGAAAGCTTTTAATCAGCCCAAAAGCATCATGCGCCGATGGGGCTCCGAATCCAGAGTTTTAATTGGCCAATCGTGATATCCATGAAGGGCGCTCCGAATCCGGAGTCTTAGTCGGCCCAAAGGTGTCATGTGCCAAAGGGGCTCCGAATCCGGAGGCTTTAATTTGGATAATAGTACATTGTTTATTTCAACTGTTTGTTTCATTGTAATTTTTATTCGGCACACGCATGTTTGCATGTTTTTTGTTTCATTGTATAAATGTTCGAACAAATGTATAAACATTATATAAACATTGAGATAATTGTATAAACATTGACTGGCATAAGTCATCATGCGCCGATGAGGCTCCGAATCCGGAGGCTTTTTTGGCCTAAAGGCGTCATTCGCCAGTGGGGCTCCGAATCCAGAGTTTATTTGGCCAATCGTGATATCCATGAAGGGCGTTCTGAATCCGGAGTCTTAGTTGGTCCAAAGGCGTCATGCGCCAAAGGGGCTCCGAATCTGGAGTCTTGGCCAATCGTGATATCCACGAAGGGCGCTCCGAATCCCGAGTCTTATTCGGCCTAAAGGCGTCATGCGCCAAAGGGGCTCCGAATCCGGAGTCTTGGCCAATCGTGATATCCATGAAAGACGCTCCGAATCCGGAGTCTTAGTCGGCCCAAAGGCGTCATTTGCCGATGGGGCTCCGAATCTGGAGTCTTTATTTGGCCAATCGTGATATCCACGAAGGGCGCTCCGAATCCGGAGGCTTTATTGGCCCAAGGGCGTCTTGCGTCGATGGGGCTCCGAATCCAGAGACTTTAATTGGCCAATCGTGATGTCCACGAAGGGCGCTCCGAATCCAGAGGCTTTATCCGCCCAAGGGCCTCATTCGCTGATGGGGCTCCGAATCCGGAGACTTTAATTAGCCAATCGTGATATCCACGAAGGGCACTCCGAATCCGAAGGCTTTATCGGCCCAAGGGTGTCATTCGTCGATGGGGCTCTGAATCTGGAGACTTTAATTGGCCAATCGTGATATCTACAAAGGGCGCTCCGAATACGGAGGCTTTATTGGTCCAAGCACTTTGTAGTGAATAAATTGGGAGCTTTGCATTACAAAACTGGAAAGTGTACATGGTGAATCATTCTCCACAGGTTGGGTTTAATGATAGAATTTGCGCAAGTGCATTGAATTCCAAGGCCGTGGCAGACTCCTTCCTGACATGTCTTTGAGCTGATATGCCCCTACTCCTGCAATCGAATCAATCTGATAGGGGCCGTTCTAGTTTGGACCCAATTTTCCATCTGCCGGCTTCTTGGCAGCTGGAAGTACCTTCTTCAGGACCAACTCTCCTGGTTTGTAACGGCGCAGCTGAACACGTTGATTATATGACTTGGCAAGCTACTGCTGGTATCGCGCCATGGACGCAAGGGCACGGTCTTTTCTTTCTTCGATCAGAATCAAATCCAAAGCCAGCATCATGTCATTTCGGTCCATATCAAAAACATGCGATTTCAGGGTTGGGTGGCCGATTTCCAGGGGTATGATGGCCTGGGTTCCAAAGCATAGAGCAAACGGCGTTTCTCTAGTGGATCGCCTCGGCGTAGTTCAATGAGCCAACAATACACTCGGCAATTCTTCGACCCATTTGCCTTTGGCTTTCTCCAACCTCTTCTTGATGCTATCCAAGATGGATTTGTTAGAGGCCTCGGCTTGACCATTGCTTTGTGGGTAAGCCGGTGTAGAAAAGTAAGGCCAGATACCATACTTGCTGCACAGTTCTCAGTAGACGCCACAATCAAACTGGGTGCCGTTGTCTGAAATAAGAGCTCTTGGAATGCCGAATCGTGTTATGATATTTCTCCATACAAAGCGCTTAACATCAGCATCTCAAATGTGCGTTAATGCCTCTGTTTTGACCTATTTTGTGAAGTAATCTATCGCGACAATCAAGTATCGCTTGTTCCTTGGGGCCCTCGGCAATGGTCCCACAATGTCAAGTCCCCACAGAGCGAACAGCCAGGGACTAGTAATGGAGCTTAACTCTTCAACAGGCAGGTGGGTTAACGGGGAGAACTTCTGGCACTGTTCACATTTCTTCACATAGCATTCGGCATTAGCTCTCATTGTCGGCCAGTAATACCCCTGTGTTATAGCTCTATGGGCCAAAGAGTGCCCGCTAGAATGGGCACCACAACTGCCTTCATGTATTTTAGTAAGAAGCTCTTCGACTTTGTCAGGGTGCACACATTCCAAATATGGACCAGAGAGGGATTTTTTATAAAGCCTTCCTTGCGGATCCAAGTAGTATCACAGGGCTTTGTTTCGCAACTTGTGCGCTTCTTTCTTGTCCTCTGGGAGCTGTTTGGAAGACAGGAATGCAGCAATGGGATCCATCCAACTCGGTCCAGATTCTATAATATTGACCTGGACTTCCTCCGAAGGGCCGATGCTCGGCTCCGGGATGAAACCTACTTCGATGGTCCGTTTAATCTCTGAGTTAATGGTAGAGGCTAGGCAGGTAAGGGCATCTGCATGTGTGTTCTGATCACGTGTTATTTGGTTCAATTCATGATGGTCAAATTTTGCCAGCAAGGAGTTGGCCGTTTTCATGTAAGCCGCTATGCGGTCGTTTCTTGCCGCGTACTCTCCCTTTAGCTGATTGATCACCAGTTTTGAATTGCAAAATACAAGTAAGCGCCGAGCACCCAGAAGATGTGCATTCCGCAAACCGGCTAGAAGGGCTTCGTATTCAGCTTTGTTATTTGACGCTTCGAAGCCGAGCTTGACGGCCTACTCAATTATTGCACTGTCGGGAGCCATGATCACAACTCCGGCTCCGCTGCCCTGTGATTGGATGATCCATCACAGTACAACTGCCAGATGTCCCCAACATAAATTCTCCAGTTCGGCTCCAGTTGAATTTCATCAGACTTGAAATCGGCAAGACCCCCAGTGAATTCGGCAACAAAGTCGGCCAACACCTGTCCCTTGATTGAGGTTCTAGGTAGAAACTGAATGTCGTACTGGCTGAGTTCGAGAGCCCACTTTGAAACACATTCTGATGCTTCTGCACTTCGTAGTACTGATCAGAGGGGATAATCTGTTAGAACCCCAATGCCATGTCCTTGGAAGTAATGGATCAATTTTCTTGTCGCCATGACTAGGGCTAGGATGAGTTTTTCCAGTGGAAGGTAGCGTGTTTCGGCGTCAACCATTGCCTTGCTCACATAATACATTGGTCGCTGCTCCCCCAGCTTTTCCTTTATCAGTACGGCGCTGACGGCCCTGTCGGAAACTGCTAGATACAAAATGAGTGGGTCACCAGCAGCAGGCGTTGTCAAGAGTGGTACTGAGCGGAGGTAAGTCTTGAGGCCGTTGAACGCGGCTTCGCATTCGGCGAACCATTCAAAAGCCTTGCCCTGCCGTAGTGTATGGAAGAATTGTTGGCAGCGATCTGTAGACCGACTGACGAACCTGTTGAGTGCGGCGGCCATCCCCATCAACTTTTGAACCTCTTTTACTAAACGAGGGGAGCTAAGTTTCAAGATTGCTGTGATTTTCCTCGAGTTGGCCTCGATTCCCCGGTGGTTGACAATGTAACCCAAGAACTTCCCGGAACCGATCCTAAATGCAAATTTGGAAGCATTCAGCTTCATTTTGTATTTACGCAAGATGCCGAACGTCTCTTCTAGATCGGCTAGATGGGTTTGCTCTTCTCTGGACTTGACCACTATGTCATCAATGTACACTTTCATAATGTGGCCGAGTTGCTCCTAGAACATAGACGTGACCAGTCTTTGGTAAGTTGCCTCTGCATTCTTCAGCCCAAAAGGCATAACCTTATAGCAGTAGGTTCCTCTTGGGGTGAGGAATGCAGTTTTTTCTTGGTCCTCAGGATGCATGACGATCTGATAGTAGCCTCTGTAAGCATCGAGGAAGCTCATGCACTGATGGCGTGTCGTCGCATCCACAAGTTGTTCAATCTGGGTAGGGGAAAACAATCCTTGGGGCAGGCTTTGTTTAGGTCCGTGAAATCGACGCACACTCGCCAGGTCCCATTTTTCTTCTTCACAACCACTGTATTAGAGAGCCATGTAGGGTAGGTCACTTCCTTAATTGCCCCGGCGTCAAGCAGCCTGTCAACCTCCTCAACAACGGCGGCAGTGTGCTCTGCGGCTGATCGCCGGGTTTTCTAAATAATCGGCTTGCATTTATGGTCAACATTCAAACGGTTCTGTGAAATGGATGGATTTATACCCGGCATCTCGTAAGGAGTCCATGCAAAGACGTCAAGGTTGCTAAGCAAGAAAGAGATTAGCTGCTGTCTGTCGGCTTGACTCAGGGAGGCACGACCATGAAGAACTTCTCTGAGCTTCTGTCAATTTCAACCCGGTCTAGGCCTTCCGTGGCCTTTTCACTTGGAAGCCGCCTAACATCGTCAAGGCTCTCCCGATCCGGCACCTAAATGGAATTTACTTGCAATTCCTTTGCCGTCTTTCCAGCGAGGAGATAACATACTTGTGCTGATTTCTGGGAGCCGCGGATTTGCTCAATGCCGCATTCCGTCGGGAAGCGTAGCAGCTGATGATACGTACTCAGCACGGCCTACATGGTGTGCAACCAAGTTCGCCCCATAATGAGATTGTACGGCGATGGCAGCTTGACAACCAAGAATTCTACATCCACTATTTGGGAGCCCGTTCGAACAGGTAGTGTGATTTTTCCCAACGGGTACTCTGGATTGGCGTTGAAGCCAAATAGTGGATAAGGAGCCGGAGAGAGATCTGATTCGGAGAAGTCGAGTTTGGTGAATGTCTTGTAGTACATGACCTCCGATGTGCTCCCCGGATCAATGAGTACGCGCTCAACCGTGTATCGGTTTACGCGTAACTCAATTACCAAGGGATCAATGTGGGGCAGTGCCACTCCGGCCAAATCTGAATCATCGAAAGTAATGCCTGCGGCTTCATGGGGCCATTTAGCCGGAGTGAGTTGATTTTGCGGGTCGGGACTCGACTGAATCGTATGCACCGTCGATGACATTGGCAGGCTGTATATCATGTGGATCATGCCAAGTGGAGGTGAATCCTGTCTTAAGGCTATTGCTTTGGTTGGGTTGCCTTTTTGGACGTACTGTTGTAGGCGGCCATCTTGTACCAATTCCTCCAGGTGATCCTTCAATGCATAACAACTCTCAGTATCATGGCCATGGTCCTTGTGCCTTATACGAGGATTCTCTTCAGAAGAACTGGAAGTTTCACATCGTCCTTTCTTCTTGGGCTCCGGGGATAATGAGTCGGAGTTGCTATTAGTGTCTTGTTGTCGGGCTTGAGGTCGTCGACCACCTGCCCTCACAGGTCGTTCCGGGCCTTGGTGTACAGCTTGTTTGGACTTCGCCACCTCCAAGGCCAAATCCTGACGGAGACGTTCGTTCTCTGCGATCATGTTCTCCAACCTTTGTTCGTTTTGTTTTTCTTGTTCCATGATCGCTTGCATTGCTTCATGCTCTAGAGTTGAGGGTGAGGCGAAGTTCAAAGCGCGTCTTGCGGGGATAGTCTCCGGTCCAAGCATGTTTGTTGGAATGAGGTCGTCTCTCTGCGTGGTTTCATCAGTGACTATCGGAGGGTCTTTCGTTACGCCCGCCATGGATGTGTTTTAGTATTCCCACAGACGGCGCCAATTGTGGAGAAGTGGTTTGGAAATACTCTTCTGATCCTGGGGGATGCTAGTGATCCTCTGCTATACACCTGAAAAGAAATAAACACTCCGGTCGGGGGTGTCAGAATTAGCACTCCGACGGGCAAGTTAGTCTCTGCACTCAAGATTACTTATATTCTAAGTTATGCACAATAGTTCTCACATACCTCTTCCTGGCTGATGTTCTTCTATTTATATCTTTTCTTTCTTAGGCCTCGGGATCTAGTCCACTCTCAATTCTCTATTTGGCTTCAACTGTAACAAATCGCTTTTCACTCGGCCCCTTGCTTGACCGGCTATTGAGCCGAATAGGATAGGGTTCGAGCGTGTGAGATGGCGCCGAATGCTATATATTTCGACCCAAAGTTCAACTATTCGGCATCTTTGTGACTCCCAATATTCGGCCCTCACAACGTCGTTAACCAATAGCAATTACATTGCTAAAATCGTTTTCAAATCATTTCTTTTCAAAACAAAAATGATAATAAACAAAGTGGGTAAATCTCCAGGGCTAGTATTTATATGTGTAACTATACAAGTCACAAGGTTATTTTTACCAGGATTATCCGGAAGGCTCAACACCTACCGCGCGGGTTTTAGGTTTTTACACCATGGACACACCGACCAACTTAATTTTTCTTTAACACCCGCTACCCAACTTTACCATTTTATTTACCTTTTTCCAGTAATACAGTACATGTGATTCAAAATATTGTTTTCCAAAACAATGCAGTTATTCCAAAACAAATACAAGGATTTTCAAAACTTCTTTCCAAAACAAACAATTAAATTTCCAAAATCCATTATATGCTCCATGATATGCATGATTTATAAACAGTCCAGCTTGTCTAATCCACATGCAATTTATAACACACGGCAATGCTATCCTCCACCAATAGCCAAAACAGCTATCTCTAATGCAACAATTAAAAGATAACAATATAGATACATAATCCAATCCAATAGTTTCAAAACAGTACTTAATACTCGGTATTTTCAAACAATCTCATCATACTTTCCAACCAATTCCATTTTCCCAAAACACACCAAGCTCTTAACATCAACATCATTTATAAACACCTCTCAATAACTTAATATTTTTTAAAAAAATATAAAGCCCTCGCCGGTTCAAAAATTCCATAACATTCTCTTTCCAACCTAAACCTCTTTTCCGAAAATCCATTCAAGGAGTTTAAAATAACATTTCCAAAAGAGTATCAACACCCATTTTCAAAATTCATCATCATTTCATTTCTCTCTTTGTCTAACCCAATTAGTTACAACAAAAATCAATTCAACTCCATTTAGGGTATTATTTTTTAGAACTTGGGGCTTTTCTATTTCTACACAACCACATGCAATTGATATGCCAAAAATAGATTTATTAGAACATAAAACACAAACAAACAGCCCATAATGTCACAAAACCCTCAAATCCAACATAAATTTCGAAACTAAAATTAAAACAAAATATAAATAACGAAGTACGCCATAAATATGCTACCGAACTCACATCGAGTTTGAGAAATAGACCCTACCTCTTGAAGCGAAGAGGAAACAAGCCGAAAAAGCCGCCGATGACGAAAAGACAATCCATTCAGATTAAATGTAGCCCTCAGTGAGCTCTACGGTTTGGTATGTGGAACTAGGGGTAGAATATGGGTGGAACTAGATCAAACCAAGCTTAAAGAGCTTAAGAAGCCAAAAATGGAAAACTAGAACAGAAAGAAGAGAGAGAAAAGCAAAAACAGATATTTTGGTGACTTTCGGACCTTTTTGTAGTAAAGACCATCGCGGGCGAGGTAGGGAATACTGCGGCCGCGACTGTTGCAGCCACGATGAAGGCGGTAGCGGGCACAACCTGCCATGGGACAAACTGAGCAGTGTGATCCTATGGTTCACCCAAAGGTAACCTATTGAAAATAAAGTGCAAAATAAAAAGGAAAAAAAGGAACACATCAAAGTAACATCATACGATGTCGGTCAAACCGAATCATCACAAAATAACTGTGAGTAATACATACTACCAATTCCATCTCCACTGGCATATAGCACAGATGCCAGATTCCACAACACAAATAACACATAATACTTTACCGGTCTCACCCAGAAGGGAGTGCCCCTCAGGTCATACTTTACCGGGCGCAAACCAAAAGGACGAAAAGCCTATCACAAGGTGCCACACTTTGCCGGCTATGATACGGCGGGAAACAAACCCCATTTCATACTTTACTGGGCGCAAACCGGAAGGGAGAGGAACCTCTGTCAATGTGCCACACTTTGCCGGCTCAATACGGCTGGAAACGGACCCCCAAACAACATCATCATAACACATAACAAGCCAACCAACATCAATATACACTGGTGTAATACATACACCTGATCCAATTGTCACAATCCTAACTATTAACAGTTAAATACATTAACCCAATTTCTTCCAAATGTGCTCAACGCACCACCGTTTAACAATGGGTTTTCTTATTTTTTCTCAAAATGTTTTCAAAACACTAACATTAAAGCACAACTATCCAACCATAGCCTCATAACATAAACAACATTTATAAACGTTCCGATTACTTCTTTAACAACAACATTCATAACTCAACAATGAAATTGTCTATCCACAATGTTCAATTAAAAATCAACAACATATTGTCCAACATCACATAGCACATCCTACAATAGTACTCAGCCTATATCTAGCAACAAGCAATATCATCCTCCATCGATGGCCAAGGACAAAACTCTAGACATCAATTACATAATCCGAAACAATAAATACACCATTAAGCACTTCCATATTCTTGTGTTTTATAAGACAATAATTTACCCAAAAAAACCTCACTACTCCGAATCCCAACAAACACCACCATAGCCAACATTCCCAATTACAAATCTAATACCCCAAATATTTAATAACAACAACCATTATGTATAAGCCGAATTGTAACTCACGAATTTATAAAAGAAATTACACAATATGTATTTGTTTTGAAAACCAAGTTCCATTTTATTTTAAAAACAAAATCTCACAAGTCCAACTCTCAACAATTATGACAATAGCCAACGTTCACAATAATATTCCAAAATCCACTATCCTTAATTCAAAATCCCATATTTGCTAACAACCATAACATAACCGAAATTCCATTTAGTATTTATCTTTTTGTTTAACATTCCTAAAATTACAATTAAAATACCAAACCTTCAAAACCACATCCTAACATGATTCTACAACCCAAAATAAATTATAAACATAACCCACAACTCACCAATTCCAACCAAATCAGCCCCCAAATGCTTTTTAACAAAAATCAACGGTAACTATGGTTTTAAATGTTATAAAAATTACCACAAGTCTATCTATAGCGAGGTATTGAAAAGAAGCTCAAGAATCCTTACCTCTTGAAGCGAAGAGGAGAAAAGTCAAAAATCCACCAGCGACGAAAACATTATCCGTTCAGATTAAATCGAAACCCTCGCGACCCTCTACGTTTTGGTATATGGAACTAGGGCCCAAAAATCACTCAAACTAGATCAAACCCATGGCCAAAAAGCTTGGAAGCTCGGCCATGGAAGACGAGAGAGAGAGAGGGAAGAAAAGATCTGCAAATTTGACTTTTCAGCGCACTAACAGACTTATAAAGATGCACCACCACGTGTGCTCCACACGATCGCAGGCGTGACCCTCCTAGTCACAGGCGGGACCAAGCAAAGCCCAGATTCCCTGGCTACTACCAATAGCCACCTCAACGCACTTCCACATCACTCGGCACAATCCCGTGTCCCAACCAACACTAACACCGATAGGGTTAAACTGACTCAAGCCTCTACATTCTGGGCTTTAGATTTTGTTTTTAGCAAGGCATATCTTATGCGAGAAGCAAGGGAAGATTAATGAAGCATACAAGAAGCTAGAAAAGATGGCTGGCTTAGTAATGGAGACAAGGTTCCACTTGCTGAGTTTGCAAAGGTGATTTCCCCATTACATTATCCATTTTCTCATTATATTTTAACACATTTAGTTTAAAACTTTTACACTTGTTGGTCAAGTTTGTGTCAGTATCAATTTCTGGTTTTAAACTTGGAAGGGATCATTTTTTAATTTCATATTTTTGTAATGACTAGTAGAGTAGCACATTTGTTGCACGTGATAAATTTTCTTATCTATCTTTTTTTTATTATTATTAGCTTTTATAATAGTTTTGAACTTTTTGTGTTTTACTTTTTTAAAATAGTTGCATTGGCTAGACCGTATGAGTGGGTATTGAATGTATGATAAAAGAATATAAATTAGCATAAACGTTTCACATATTATCCTATGTTTTTATATTAATGTTTAAGCATTAAAAATTTGAAGGTAGATCGAAACCAATCACATAAAATAATTGCAACCCATATCACATGGTTGGACTTGTTACTATTAAATGTATAATTCACTAGATTGTTTTACTTTTGTTATGTATACGCATGTAGATACCACTTGGTAATTGAAAGGTGAAGAAATAAAACACCCAACTAACATAGTAATATTATTATTATTAAAGGTGAAGAAATAAAACATCCAACTAGCATTGTAATATTATTATTATTATTTTGAAATGAAATAAGTAAAGAAAATTAAAAGCTAAAATATTTTTTATAAAATTAATTCATTCTCTAGTTTGATCATCTTTGCAGATAAGCTTTGAGAATTTGTTATATTGCTATTTTTCATTCCATATTGATTTTCATCATTTTGTACTTCTTCTGCTACAATCTTCCCTGATCTACGATCCTTGTCATTCATTTTGTCTAACCTTGTGAAAAATATGTATGTTCAGAAGCAAGGTTTAGCGCTTCAGAGTGGGTAAACTGATTGTAGAATCTATTTTAGATTCCGAAACATGGTTGTTCCGAACCCTCCGAAACAAAGTCTATTATTAATACACAAAACCCAATTGAAAAAAACAATTCAAGGGCTATCAGTTTGCCAGCAAGATCAATTTGAATCATCACCACTCATTCAAAGTAGAGCAATTGCAAAAATATTTTTTTTCTTTATATATTTTCATGATTTTTCTTCATTTGAATCTCACAAAATTTCTCACTCCCCGTTCATGAGAATGTAATGGAGAAAACAAATATTGAACAGGCCACAATAGTGGAATTATGAAAAAAAATAATCATATTATGATGTTTGAATGCTCACTGTTCATGAGAAGGTAGTGGAGGAGACAAATATTGAACAGGCCACAATAGTAAAATTATTAAAAAAATAATCATATTATGATATTTGAAGGTGTTTGAATTCCAGAAGGTGTTTGGTTGTTCGATAGATGTAGGTTGTTGTGTGATGTTTAATAAGTTTGGAAGGATATTTTCGAAGTACGTAGAAAGTAGAAAACATGGCAATTCTTCACACTTTTATAATAGTAATAGATTTATGATCTTGATGGTGAACCTGATTCAATTGTATTTAGTTGGTTTTCATTTAGGTATTTAATGGGTTCATCATTTTCACTTAGCTACTTAATTGCTTTCAAGCCTTCTAAAATGTGCTAAATAATCATGATCTCTTCAACTTAATGATTATTATAATAGTTTTTGCAGTACTACATTACAAAACCTTGGTCATTGGAAACAAATTGCATGAACACAACATGTTAAAAGTTAACTAACGGTCCATATGTTTGGGTGAGAAAATGTTTTTCTTATTTTCTGGGTTTGGTACAATAGAAAATGAAAGTCAACAAAAAATATTTTTTGTGGTAAAAAAAACCTATTTCGGCAAAAAATGGTTGCACTTTTAAAAGGTGCAAAACTTTTTCCAGACCAAAGTCTTATCAATCTCACCACATTACCACCAGCAACACCATTACCACACTGCCACCACTACTGCTACAACCTCCGCGTCACCACCCTCACTCTTGCCACCACTGCCACCACTACCATCACCCTGCTGCCACCTCCTTACCACCACTAATACAACTGTTAGTATATTAGTTTCAAGGATGCAAAATGTTTTTCGTTGGAAAATGTCTTTCGCTGAAACAAAATGAGTGTAAGAAAATAGTTCGGGTGTTCTTTGTACATTCTCCTAAAGAGAATTTTTGGCTAAGATATTGTTTCAAGAATATTTGAAAGAGCCATAACACTGACATCTCCATGTTGCTTTTTTGTCTTTTTCTTCCCGCTAGCAGCAGAATATTCAAAGTGCCCATCAGGGAAGAAGGGTAGAGACTTGGGATGGTTTTCGCGTGGCAAGATGGCTGGCCTATTTGAAGATGTTGCCTTTAGCACACCTGTTGAAACTACCAATGCACCATTTAAATTAACATATGCTATTTTAATTCCTGATTTTTGCTCTACAAACCAACTATGTGTTAAGCTTTATCTTATGCTGTTTATGTTGCTCAGACCGACTAACTTTGTTATGCTATTGATGGTACAGGCATGGATACCACATTCCTTGTCTAAAGGGAGAAAGAATTGATAGAACTTGGCATTCAAAGTTGGGCTCTCTCAGATTATTAACCATCAAATCAAAGTAAGCATTGTGTATTTATCTGTGTGAGACTTTGGCTTGATTGTGGCATGGTTTTCAGAATATAATTGACTCAATGATGCTTCACCCTTTTAGACATTGGCTTGATAAGTAGTTTTTTTTTTTTTTTTTTGGTAGTCACTTTCTGTTAACTTTCTGTTATACAGAGTTTTGACTGCTGGATTTGGTCTTCATTGTAGTTCACTTTTTGTTAAAAATCATTTGATAATCAAAGGTTGTGCATGGAATCCACTGATCCTTAAGTTGATACAAAAATGATGAGAAGGGGAACATGACACCTCATGCACATTCCAGAATATACAGAACTCTCTCTCTCTCTCTCTCTCTCTCTCTCTCTCTTTCTCTCTTTCATATACATTATTTAATCACCTACTATCTAACTAAAGAAGAATGTAGTTTAGGTGAAGGTACTCTATGGAGAGTCGTGCTTGTCATATGTAGGATTTTGGGGTCATCATAGGCAAAA
The DNA here is from genome assembly GCF_055761805.1 of Camellia sinensis. Classification (NCBI taxonomy): domain Eukaryota; kingdom Viridiplantae; phylum Streptophyta; class Magnoliopsida; order Ericales; family Theaceae; genus Camellia; species Camellia sinensis. The sequence goes on from NC_138975.1 coordinate 114,799,421, forward strand.
TGGTCTCTAACATGTGCCAATCATTATCACATTATTTGGTTTTCCAAGACGAGGATAAAACTCCTGTTTGATTTATTTTTTCTTGGACAAATTACTCTTAACCCCTAGATTAGACTCAAAATAACTAAGATCCTATATAGTTTCATTTGTGATGATAATGTTGGGAATCTTCTGTGTATAAAATGAAAATTGAAACAAAGTAAATAAATTACTTACAGGAGGTTCTTGTACTGGAAAGTTCGAATAGCAAAATCTCTGAAAAGTTTAGAACAGCAAAATCAAGATCAAGCCGAGTGTGTGACACTCTGTCCTTAAGATAAATTCGTTGTTGCACAAGTGCTCACAGATTATCGGCGTCTATCTCCTAAGATACAATGATCACCCCCATTGATTGTAGTAGCACTACAAATAATCTGTCTTGCGAAGCAGAACCTGAGTTCTGTTCTCTCCAAAACTTCTAAGAACTAGTATGAAGAACAGATGTAGGAAAAAAAATAAAAATGAGAATGAATTGAATGAATAAATCTGCTAGAAGACCTTGTATTTATAGGCCAAGAGGTGATTGTTCAGAAAGGCAAAAAACCCTTCGAATAGATGTGAAACCTGGAACCGCTGGAAAATGAAGAGAGACGACTGGAGAGGCACTCTTTCGGGAAGCAATGTTAGGACTTCAAATTTTCCCCAAAATTTTGAAAAAATTGTCCAAAAAATTAAAACTAGGACCCGACTCGATTGACAACCCATACCACGCACCCGCGCCCGACCGAACAGATTGCAGCACGAGTGCACGTGTGTGGTAGATTTGGGTCAAGCCCACTTTGTCTATAACTTCACTCCTTACAAAACTTGGGGTGCCCTTTGGGGCCCATCCCAAATATGTCACCCTAGAGCTTATATACTTATGCAAGCTCTCTTAATGTTTCTATGTGGGACCACCAAAACAAGGTAACCCACATTCGACTCTTCAACTTCCCATTTCACGAAATTGAAAACGAGATCAACTTTTCATTCACATATAAATGGTTTTGACGACTGTCTTCACCGTGTAACTTGCCATACGGCAAGGAACATGTCACCACTTGGACCCATCTCAAAAGACGTGTGGGTCCCACTTAAAGTTGGGCTCAAAGTTAGCCTAAAATAAGCCTATGAAGCAAAATTTCCAATAATTCTCCATATGAATGGAATTGACGGAGAGAAAATACAACATGATGTTTCTTAAAAGAGTACAGAAATCAGAGATATTCTGCAAAGGATAAGTAGCTTTTGGCTTTGAGCCTTCTCTTGTGAGACACTATCGGATTTATTAGCTAATCAGTGAACATGATGTCTTGAACTGTTCAACTATTTGTATAAACTAAGACAATAGAACTTACACAGCATATTTCCAGACACAGTTTAGTACTCATGATTGTGTTCATTTTAGACTTGAACAACCTAGTACTTCATGAGTGCTCTAGAGAGTTGTAGCCCTTACAAATCTTATAGAACGAGCCCAATTCACACTCATATAGCTGATTCTTATGAAGAGTATCCTGCCATACTCCACTAGGTATTCCTAGATATAAGAATTATTTAAAGCATTATTTATCCTAACACGCTGCAAATATCACTATTTCATCATGGAAATGGATAGGAGTTTGACTCCCTAGTGATCCTTATGAGTCATACACAACTCGGTTGTCCCTTTGAACCTAGATCTTGGGATCTCTAGTCAACTAGGTTGGGTTGCCGTTATGGTGACTCTTATTTAATAGGCTTAAGTCTCATTCCCCTCAATGAATTTTCAATTAACTCTCTTGCTAACCCTTTGGTTAGTGGATCTGCTATGTTGTATTCAGACTCTACATATTCAATAGAAATAATTCCATTAGAGAATAGTTGTCTCACGGTGCTATATTGATGACGAATGTGTCGTGACTTACCGTTATACATATGACTCTGTGCTCTACCTATTGCTGATTGACTATCACAATGTACGCATATAGCAGGCACAAGTTTTGATCACATTAGAATATCTTCAAGGAAGTGACAAAGCCATTCTGCTTCTTTCCTAGCTTTATCTAAAGCTATAAACTCTAATTCCATAGTAGACCTAGCAATACAAGTCTGTTTGGAAGATTTTTAGGATACAATTTCACCACCAAGACTAAAAACATACCCACTGGAGGATTTTTTTGAGTCTCTAGTATCCGATATCCAGTTTGCATCATAGTATCCTTCAAATACCGCTGGATATCTAGTATAGTTTAGCCCAATGTTACGAATAAATCTGAGATATCTTAAACCCTTATAATTGCTTTCTATAGTTCTACTCTTGGATTACTCGTATATCTACTTAATTTACTTACTGCATAAGCTATATCTGGGCGAGTGCAGTTCATTAAGTACATTAAGCTTCAAATAATTTGGGCATACTCCAATTGAGAAACACTTGCTTGTACATGCTTAGAAAGAAACAAATTAACATCCACAGGTGTTCTAGTAAGACGATTATCATCTTTGCTAAATTTATCAAGTATTTTCTCAATGTAATGTAACTGTGACAAAGCATATCCTTCTGATGTTTTGATAATTTTCATACCAAGAATTACATCAGTAATCCCCATGTTCTTCATGTCAAAATGTTTATTCAACATTTTCTTGGTAGTTTTAATAATTTCATTATTACTACCTATGATGAGCATATCATCAACATAAAGACACACTATAACATAACCTTTGTTTTTGTTTTTAACACAAACACATTTGTCACAATCATTAATTTTAAATCCATTTGACATTATCGCCTTGTCAAATTTCTCATGCCATTGTTTTGGTGCTTGTTTTAAACCATATAATGATTTAATCAATTTGCACACTTTTTTTTTCCCCTAGAACAGAAAATTCTTTTGGTTGTTTCTCGTAAATTTCTTCATTTAACTTGCCATTTAAGAAAACTGTTTTCACATCCATTTAATGAATTTCTAGATTGTATAATGATGCAATGGCAATTAGCATTCTGTAACGGCGCCCGGGGAGGGGCCTCGCTACAGTTCGGACTCGATTTGTGTCACGGTTCTAAATCTGAACCAAAGAGTCCAAATCTGGCAAATCGTTTTGAGAAACAGATTTTTGAAAAAGTAGTGCCAAACATGGACTGCTTTGCCAGATACAGAGTCGCCACCTAAATATTTTAAAATGGGGGAATTTAGGAAACCCTGACTCGGTGCCGAAGGCCACATGTCCGTCATCACCGGAGTTGTCTCGGCTCGGGAGCTTGGGTACGATCGGGGAAGGTCAGCTATGAGCACCCCCTTTCGCCCGGTCCGAAGACCGGCCTCTACTAACCGTGATATCCGTTTTTGAAAACTTTATGTGTTCTTAATCCGGTTATTAGCCTAGAATTACTATGTTGTGCGCGCAGCAAACAAGTATAGACTAGATTGCCTAATTTGGAAATAAACATTGCATATCCGTTTGGTTTGAAAATGCTTTGGATTTGCTACTCGCAAGTAGGCTAAAATACGGATTTCAACGAGTTTTTCCAACTTAAACAATCCAACCTTCACCCACGGGCATTCAAAACAGTTAAACACATAAGCATCTAGCCACATGTTAAGCATGCTGTTATGGCAACATTCACACTCATGCGATATGCTAAAGCGGAAATACTTACATAGTACTCCATGCCAAAACAAAGAACTTGTTAGCAAATATGCATGATCCAAGTCCATGTGAAGTGCCTAATGCATCGCATACAAAATGTTGCTAGAATAGGCTCGGCTATCCTAAACATGTCATGTGAAAATGCACAATTATCACGTATTCAGTTTGGGAATTTGAAGTATTGATGCAATTAGCGTGATGTACCGAGCCTAATGCATGCAATACAAATGCATGGATGCACACATGCATAGCATAAGGTATGCTAAATTAGACGTGCCCTAATACTAACCATCAAAGCAGGTAAGTAAAAGGGAAGAAAGAAGTGGGGGTTGGAAGACATTCACACACCCACACACACTTATTACAGATTTGCCCTCGCTCGAAGGGACCGAATAAATATTACAAATTAACTAACTACGCAAGCTAATTAATATTACAAATTAACTAATTTAATTAACAAATTAAATTAAATTAATTAAAGCAGGAAAGCGTCTCGGGAAACGCGCCACCATGCGCAAGCTGCCTCTGTTTTCCTTCCTTTCCTCCTCTGGAGGCTGTCAAAGCCTCAGGACTACATCCTTGGACAGAGGGGATCATCACCGGCTGAATGAAACTTCCACCGGCAGTGTAGTACGGCCATCGGCACAAAATAGGGTCTGTCGGCAGAGAAAATTGTGCCGGTCGGCACATTACACTGCCGGTCGGCAGAGTATTCCTGCAGAACCTGCAACTCACAGCAACAAAGGGGCAAAACAAGGCATGGCAGCATATTTCAAGGTATGTATGCATCAACCATGTCTCTTATCATTGTAATGACTCAAAGGGACATGTGCCTCGGTTCTTGGACCACCAATCACGCATTTCCATGCATGATGGCCCAAAGAACCGAGTATGCAACTTTGATTTCAAATGCATGCAAACCAATCAAACAAACTAGGCCCTATTTCTATCACCAATTCAAGGAACAAGGCATGCATGCGAAATGCAATGCAACCTAGGCATACAAGCTAGGAATGCAACATGACATGGCAATGCACTTATGCAATCATGCAAGCATACATAGGGCAATGCAAATGGATGGCAAGATGGACTTATACATGAATTAGGCAGCTCTAAAGTAGGCCTAAAACAGTAGCCATTGTGCTAAAAGGTGAGGGCTAAATGGCATGCACACACACATGCACATAAGGACCAACACTTAAGCATGAATCAAACAACATTCAAGCACACTTGAAAGGAGGGATCATGGACTAATTAGCATGCAACATGAGCCCCAAAATTATGTTATAAAATGATGCCAAATCAAGTTATAAATCAAGCCAAAACATGCAAAGAGTAGTCCAAGTATTCAAGGCAAATCAATAATGCATTGAACTACACTTATCATGACCAAACAAGGCATGCATTAAACAACTAAAAACAGATTTTTAGCATGTTAAAACAAGGCCAAAGGACTCCTTAGATGGCATCTAAGTGGCCCAAGTACAAAGGCATACACCATGGCCAAAACATGGAGCATTGCAACACATGCTTCCAAAGCATTAAAGAGACATGCAAGGCAATCAAACAAGCATGGAAATGGGACTGAAATAGCATGCAAGATGATTCCAAATCATCAAAACAATGCAAAGATGGCATGCTACACATGCACATACTCAAGGCCAACAAGCCCAAATGCAAAGGAGCCATATAATGCAAGCAAAGATCAACCCAAACGACTATGGACAGATCTAAAACATGGCAAAATAAGCATATCATCTTCACAAATACAAGCCTAAAACATGCTCCAACAAAGGCTAACAACCTAGACATGTCAAGGCACAAACATGGCATTACAAGGCAACTATGCTAAACATGCATGAAGTTCCAAAACCAACTTTAAATCATGTTATATCATGGATATATAAGCATGAAAAACAAACCAAACATGCTCAACACACACTCAAGCATAGGCTTCTTTAAGAGGCCAAAATGTGTCCTTTTCAAGGACAACAAGGAGAGGGGGTGGCCCTCTCCTTCTTGGGACTTCAAAGGATCATCTTCACCACTGAAATCCCTCAAGATTTCAGTGGTGAAGAGACCTCAACACCAAAATCCCGGAGCTAGCACAAAATGGCTCAAAATGAGGCCTTTTGAGGCCTAAGGGTGGTCAACACCCCTCAAACAACAAAACACTCTTAATAAACAATAAAGAGGGCTTAAAAATAGAACTTTTTTATGTTATACAATAATCACAAAAACAGCTCTAAGACTAGTAGAAAATTGATGCAAAAAAGGGGAAAAAAGGACTAGTTTCTCACCCTTGATGCCTTCTTCAACAAAGATGCTCCAATGGCCTCCTTGAGCTTGAATCCAAGACAAAAACTTCAAAACACACTCTTTAGAACCTCAGCTCCTAGAGGAAGGTGAAACACTAGGTGTTTGTGTGCAATAGTAAGGCACAAAACACCTAGTGAACAAAATGAAAGGGAAAGAGAGATAGATTGTGTATGTCTAACCCTAACCCTAGAAAACCAGAGCTCTTCTCTGTATTTTCCTCTCTCTAAAAAATGTCTAAAAGCCTCTTCTCTTTGCCTTAGAGAGAGCTCTCTCTATAAGCCTCTTGTAAAGCTTCTCAAACAAGCTTTGCAAGAGGGAGATCCCTCCATACACGTGTATGGAGGGGAGCAAAAGTTATACAGCTGTCCAAAAATATCTGTAAAAGCAGATGAACAGCAATCGGCCGGCAAAAAATGCCATCTTGGCCAAACAAAGTGCCGACCGGCACAAAAAAGTGCTGACCGGCAACAAATAGTGCCGACCGGCAAACTATTTTGCTGGTGGCAGCAAAAACCAGCCGGTGGCATCTAGCCACTGCCGGTGATGGGTGGGGATGGTCTACAAGCCCCACCCTGCCTCTCAAAGGCGAGATGCAAGTGTTTGGTGCAAAACCAGACACTAAACGGTCGAGTTCGGGGATCCTGAGGCGGGGCGCGCGAGCCGAGACCTCCGGGAACTCCAAACGAACACAAACATGGATAATCACCGAGTGTTCAAACGGTGACGTCCAAGTCTTGAGGACGGTCAAAAATGGGGTGTCTACAGTTGCCCCTCTTTGACAGAACTCGAAAGTCATAGCAATGACGGGAGTGAATGTCAAAGCCCAGAGACGACCCATTTTTGACAAGGCCGAAGACTCAGACAAACATGCAATACAAATAAGATATGCGCCCGGAGGCAGGGGCAAAATGCAAGACAATGCACGGAGCCGAGCATAACTTATGATCATGCAAAGAAAGCTGTAACGAAGCAAACATGCAGCAGTTTTAAGCTAGCATACCAAACTACACTACAATGTAGAAAGGATGTAAGAGAATTATGGAATTCTCAATACGTCTCACTCGGGAGATACAATACCTGTGCGGCTCGTCTGGTTGCACCAGCTTCAAATGAACCGTACATACAATATCGTGCCTGAAAAGAAAACAAACTTAACAGGTACAATATTGTTAGCAACATGCATGACAATGCAAAATGGATGCAAAACGGATGCAAAACGATATGCAATATATACAAAACAATGTATAAACAATGCAAACGAAGATGCAATGTAATTGAAACAATGCAAGCTACATGCAAAGCATTTGAATCGTGATCCAATCACGAGCAGTTCGAAACCACATCTATGTCAAATAGATTGATGAAGGTAACAAGTCTGTCTACCATAGAACGGTCAACTGAACTATGAGTATTGTAGACAGACGCAAGAACAAGCATTGGGTGGAATTGACATAAGTGGGGAAACAACCCGCTGGAGGAAGGACTACGATCCTAATGCCGGATGCAAAAATTACACTACAATGTAATACATGAATATGGATATGGCACGCAGGCCAAACCGAATCTTGCCTAAGAAAGGCATGTACACACACAAGCCATGTGTAACACAGAAAAGGTGCCGCAACCCTCAACCAACATACCAGCGTGGAATCGGCGCGATACACATGCAGAACTGTGTTTTAACATGAAAAGTAAGGGCACATACCAGACCAAGCTCAACCTGGAAAGGCGCAAGCCATAGATGGAAGGCGATGCAATGAATGCATGCAATCTACAATGCAATATATACAAATATGCAATGGAATGGATATGGATACAATGGATATGGCACGCAAGCCAAACCAAATTTTGCCTAGGAAAGGCATGTACACGTACGAGCCATGTGTAACACAGAAAAGGTGCCGCAACCCTCAACCAACATATCAGCGTGGAATCGGCGCGATACACATGCAAAACTGTGTTTTAACATGAAAAGTAAGGGCACATACCAGACCAAGCTCAACCTGGAAAGGCGCAAGCCATAGGCGGAAGGTGATGCAATGAATGCATGCAAACTACAATGCAAATGCATGACAATGCACTATGATGCAATGACTATGATTGCAACTTTCCCTATCTTACCAACAGGGTGATATACTAGGTTGGTTCAGTATCCAGAATTGAGGCGTAGACATGCCGCCTCAACCTATGGGGCTTCCATACAGATTTCAAGCCGAGGGTAAACCTCCGGGTATTTAAACCAGACTTTAGTCTCAGAACTCCCGAACCTTTGCGTTCTAGGCATAAGCCGTTCGAACTCTAGTTTCCATCGTCCCAGTTGGTCTTCTAGGAACTCATCGCAAGCACAGACAGGTGGCTTTACCAGACCACCGAAAAGTCGTTCGGGCACGACAAACACCAAAGGAATTGCACCTTTAGAGGATTTAAGGTCTCCTAGACCGGGATGCAAAATGTATGCATGATAATGCACCGAAGGTTTCGCACCTCCAAAGGATTTAAGGTCTCCTAGACCGTGCGTGTTTAAGGTCTCGCCAGACCGTGAATCACGGTGGGATGATACGCAAAACAGCGCAATGCGTTAGGCAACGCGAGTGCACAGAACAGTGCGATGAAATGCATGCAAAATGCAATGAGATGCGCAAAATAGCGCGAAATTTGAAATGCACAAAACAGTGCGATGCGCAGAACAGCGCGAGGTTTGAAATGCACAAAACAGTGCGATGCGCAGAACAGCGCGAGGTTTGAAATGCACAAAACAGTGCGATGCGCAGAACAGCGCGAGGTTTGAAATGCACAAAATAGTGCAATGCGCAGAACAGCGCGAACAATACAATGCACAAAACAGTACGATGCGCAAAACAGCGCGAACAATTACAATGCACAAAACAGTGCGATGCGCAGAACAGCGCGAACAAATACAATGCACAAAACAGTGCTATGCGCAAAACAGCGCGAACAATTACAATGCACAAAACAGTGCGATGCGCAGAACAGCGCGAACAAATACAATGCACAAAACAGTGCGATGCGCAACACAACGCGAACAATTCAATGCACAAAACAGTGCGATGGTTAGTGTGACATGCACACCACATGGAATGTAAACGGGCTCAAATGCGCAACAACGCATGTATTCCGGAATGCATGACAATGCATGGAATGGAAATGCAATGATGATGCAAGAGAAATGTGCACGACAATGCAAAGGGGTGCGTGTTGCAACGCATGTAACACGTGCATAACAATGCAAATGTGTGGCGCACGACAATGCGATGTAATGCACAGAAGTAGTGTGATGAACTTGTGCAACACACATGGGGCAACCTTTGAATTCAAAAAGGATACAAAAAGGATACACCTTGCACGAATTCGAGTGCCACGCACTGGAGACACGGCCCGCGGTCAGAACGGAGGCCGGTTGAATGTCGGAGATGCACTTTCTTGCACTTTCTTGAGCTATGAAGACCAAAAACAACTCAAATGGCCTAAACAAGGCTGTGGGAACCCCACCGGCCGAAAGGGGAGGCCACTGGCTGGCCATCGGCACAAAAACAACTCCATCGGCACAAAAAAGTGCCGGCCGGCACAAAACATTGCCGACCGGCAAACAGTTGCTGGTGCGGGGCAGTTTTGTCTTTCCACCTCGAGTGTTATAAAATAGGGCTTCATGCCCTATTTCCTCATTTCCTACCGCCGAAAACCTTTGCCCTCTCTCTCTAGAGTGTTTCCTTCTCATTTTCCTTCCGTTTCTTCGCGTTCTACGCCCGTTTCGTCGTCGGACTCGCGATCCTCTTCGCGTTTCAGACATTTTCCACCGATCACTTTCTCGTTTCGGTGCCTCGTTTGGCGTTCTAGCCTTTTCGGGGTTTGTTCCCCTCACTTTCCTCTTCATTTCCGTGCCCTTTTCACATTCCGGCCTTCCCGGCCATTTCCGACCCTCTCAGGAGTTGACTTTTCAGTTGGCTCTTCGTATTCCGGCTCAGTTTTCCTTTTCCGGCCATTTTTGCACCATTCTCTACATGGCGAACGACATTCCACGTGGCGGGACTCCCCCGGACCACGAGATGGACCCCGGGGTCGAGCTCTTACCACTGAGCGAGCGCCCGTTCGACCCGGCGACCTACCGGCCGGCGATCCACGTTCTGCCCCCAGACGGCCTGCGTCAGTTCCGGAGCTTCGAGAGGTACGCGGCCCCTGAGCTACTGCTACGCGAGCCTACCTCCCACCTTTCATTCGGCACTCCCGAGGTAACTCTTCATCTTCTGTTTTACTTTCTGCAATGTAGGATACAAAACTGCCATAGTTAGCCGTATTCTTTAATTGCTGAAATCTGATATGCCGTAGACCGTAGTTGACTGTAAACATACATACAACTGATATCTCCTTGAGACTGACACAATGCACACACACTGCACTAGCCCTGAATCACCCAAACACACGGCACACACTGTATTTTACTGCACACACACTGGTACCCAGTATTTATCTGAATCCGTTAGATTTGCACACACGCTACATCTGTTCTGAAACACCCAAATACGCTGACACAGCACACGTATTTTACTGTAAGCACACCGGCACCCGGTATTTGCCTGAATCTGACAAACTTGCATACATGCCATATCTGTCTTTTCAAAACTGCATTTTGAATGTTGTCTTGCCATTGTCATTTTCTGTTTGCAGGAGGGTTCCCATACCATTCGCGGGGATGGGAATACCGGTGCGCGGGAGTGGTATGACGAGCTCCCTGCCGCAGTCCAGCGCATCGTGGATCGGGCGGGCTTCGGCACCTTCTGCCGAGGGCTCTCTAGGTTGTCCACCTGCAGACCTCTTCTTGCCCCTCTGGCGGAGAGATGGTGGGACACCACCGATTCTTTCCACTTTTCTGCCGCAGGGGACATGACGATGACCCCTTATGACTTCTCGATGCTCACCGGCATCGGGGTAGGGGGTGATCCGATCCCCTTCGACACCGATATGGATGAGTGGACCGCCGCTCAGGTCCATCTACTGGGGGAGGCCCCACCACTAGCTCGTCCAGGCTTTGTTCGATATTCCTGGTTCGAGGCACAGTTCAGGGTCCAGCCCGTTTTGGAGGAGGTGCAGATGACCGAGGAGGACGTGGAGAGGTGTGCGCGCGGCTTCCTCATGTTCCTGTTCGGGACTACTATATTCGCCGACCGGGCGAACACCGTGCCTCTCTGCCTTCTCAGCGCACTGGTGGACGTCCGAGACATCTTGCACTACGACTGGGGCGGCGCTGCTCTGGCCACCCTCTATGGGTACATGAGCTCGGCTTCTCGCGGCAGCGGCCAGCTGCTCGGAGGTTACTGGCGGGCTTGGGAGGTACATTTCTTCTCCACTTTTCATTTCTGTCTCGTACTTTCTGTACTCTGTACACTGCACACACCGTAGTCTGCTTTACACTTACTGTATACTGTACACACGGCACACACATACATTCTGCTTTACACTGACTGTACACTGCTCACACTGTACACTGTACACAATACACTGCACAACACACGGCTCTGTCATTTCTGCTTTATTCTGTATATCCTGCTTTATCTGATGGTCATACTGACATCTGTTTTGTAGTTGTGGGTTTACGCCTACTTCCCTAGGCTTGCACCTGTACCAGTTGCGGAGCCTCCTCCGGCTGTCCCGTTCTCGAGTCGTTTTGACGGGAGATGTACCCGGCGACCACGGGAGACTTTCGGCTTCTTCCGCCGATATTTCGACACCATCACCCCCACGGAGGTATGCTTTACTTTCAGTTCATTTAGCTTCGCTTTCCCACTGCATATTTCAATAACAGTAGATAACAAACTGTGTGTCACTTCCAGATCACATGGCGGCCATGGGCTTCCTTGCCGTCGGCGATGCGGGGTCGGTTCCCTGGTGCTGAGGAGACCTCGCGTTTCCGGATTCTGCTTGAGGGTCCGGTCTGTGGGCTTGGTACCTGGGGGAGCGTTTTCTACGCCAGACCCGCGGGTTACCTGAGCAGATAGTCCCGGTTCACCCTCCTGCAGAGATGAGGGAGACCGAGGGGCTGACCACTGAGCAGCTGGATGATTACTCCATCGGCTGGGAGGAGGCCGGCTTCCGAGGTACCGGCGACTATCAGGAGTACGTGCGGACGTACCTGATGCGACCTTTGAGCGGCCGTCGAGCAGAGGGGGCCAGGCCTGTAGCATCGGCGACTGGGGCCGAAGCAGGAGCAGGGGCTGGATCTTCGAGGAGGGCCCGGGTCCGTGGCAGGGGCGGAGTGCGGGGTGGACGAGGAGCTGGGTGGCCTGCCCTGCCCGCTGTGCTGACTTTCCAGGGGCAGGGTGGGGCGACCTATCAGATCCCCTTCGCCCCTCCACCGGCTGGTCATGAATTCACTGACATCCCCGACCTTCCGCCGGTATGTATCATTGCACTTCGTACAGTTATTTCATTTCAGTTTACTTGATATTCCACAGAATACTAATGCATCTGATACCTTTGCAGGCTTCTTCTGAGTACACCCGTCAGTCGTTGGCGATGAATGCCTCGATGATGGGGATGCTCCAGCGGACATTTGACCTTCTGGCTGTCTACAGCATACCGGTATGTCCTTCTGACACTGGCCTCAAACCATTCATACACTGCTTCGCCTAATCTGATTCATGGCACCATACCTGATACACCGATCTCGCAGCATCTGATACACTGCGTACACTGCATTCTGCACTGTACTCTGTACTGATAAACTGCTCACGGCATTCATACACCGTATTCACACACTGCATTCTGCACTGATAAACTGCTCACGGCATTCGCACACTGCACTCATACACTGCATTCTGCACTGTTAAACTGTTCACGGCATTCATACACTCTATTCAACATTGCATTCTGCACTGATAAACTGTCTACAGTATACTGATGTATTTCACTTTTGTGCACTTTTTCAGCCTCCTTTCCAGATTCCCATGGCGGGAGGTGCTCCAGCGAGACCTACTGTCCCTGCTCGGGGGAGAGACGAGGAGGGCAGGATATTTCCCCGCACTAGGGGTGGGCGTACTCACGTCGGGAGCAGCTCGCGAGCTCCAGTCCCGGATGATGACGACGACGAGGAGTCAGAGGCGGAGGCAGAGGCGGAGTCCGAGTCATCGGAGGAGGAGACCGGAGATGGTTCTAGCTCGGGCTCTGACGACGACGCTGATGATGCTCCTGGACCCTCGTCTAGGAAGAGGACCAGGACCGACTGACAGCCCTTGGGGTGCTTGACATAGATGCAGATTTTTGCTATCTTTTCTTTCTTTCCTTGTACTTTTCTTTTTGGTTGGTAGATAGATTACCTTGTACTGCCGCAGGCAGGTTTTTGTTTTCCTCAAAACTTGTACGTTTGAAAAGATAATGAAATGAAACGGACTTTTTATCTGAAAAAGTGTTTATACTTACACATTTCATGCATTGCATCGCATCTCATCATGTTACATCTCAATGTAAATGGAATTGATTGGTTGTCTGAAAATTGAACACTTGCACTGTAATAATCAGATAACTAAACAGCCAACAGCAAAATACTCCCAAGCAACCCACTGCCTGATTCCGGACACACAGCCCTTACTCTGTTGGGGATTAATCTGTATACAGCCCTTAACACGGCATTCGATTCATTCTGCACACTGCAATTCTCAAACAAAACAGCCCAATCTAACAGGACGGACCTCAAAGATGGAACCGGTTGGAGTCGGAACACGTTCCAATGTAGAGAATGGCACAGCATTCTGAGCATAAGCGATTTTTGAAATCGAATGAGGGTTTTTCAAACCGGGATATCGAGCCTACCACTGAACACAGCGAGGAGGACTTAAACAAAGAGGTACACGACCTAAACACAACAAGACACGCTCGGGAGAGACTCAAAACAAAAGACGAGACCGTCAAATGAAAGAGACACGACACACAGACGCGTAAACGAAGATGGGAGACCTCGGACCACGAGGAGCCAGCTCAATCTGAGTATTGTTTCCCACCCTTTCTCATTTGTGATCCTCACATCACTCGACTCTCAAGCTCGGATTTTTCTCTCAAAACCCTTTTCCTCTCTTTTCTCTCAACTCACACCTCTCTATTCTTCATTCTCTCATTTTTCATCCCTCCCCGGGGTGATTTGATGGATAAATGGAAAGGTGCGGGTTCATGCTCAACACCGTTAGCTCACGGCTATTTCTTCCGGCGGGCAGAGTGCTCTTCTGGCAAGTACGTCGATGACGGGGGAGAGACAGAACGCCTGGCTCAACTGTGCCCCTAGTTCATCATTTTAACCATTTTTTCGTTTTTGCCTTCTACTAAAACGGTTTTGATCAAAACGAGAGTTGGATTAACGTACTTGTTCGATTTCTTGATTTGAAAACCGTGCAAGTCAGGCATGTAAGCACTGAAAATTTTCCTTTTTGGGTCCAAGACAATGGTCCGATTTTGGAAAATGAAATAGTTTTCGAGAAAATAGTCAACCTCAGTAAAAATTTTCAAAAACTATTTTTCAAACAGCTGATGCTCAACAAGCATGAAACTTACCCTTCGAGATGCGCAACCTCAGATCGGAGGCAATGGAAAATTGCCCCTGGTTTGAAGGAGGGTGGGAGGCAACGGAAAGTTGCCCCTAGTTTGAATGGCGGCTCACGGCGGCTGGTGGCAACGGAAAGTTGCCCCTTGTTTGGGATGGTGCCGCAGCAACCCGCAGACAGTCCTCAACGGCGGTGGTCGAGCTCTTGGACACAGGGACGGCGAAGACGGTCACAACACATATATGGACACAATCACCTTGAAGGGTGTTGGCCACTGGGCTTTGAAATCGAAACCATTGCATGGACTGAGACGCTTATGAAAGCGTTGGGGGCTGGACTTCAAGATGAAGTTGCCTACGTATCCCAAGCATGGGAATCAAGCCTTACGTAGTTCCGGTTAAGGTCCACTCGGGTATTTTAACCTTCACATTGTTTGGCTCTTACTTTTGCCAAGGCGCCCAATGCGGGTTTTCGACCTTGCGAGCTTCTTTTCGTTTTCTATTTCTTTTTCTTCTTTCTTTTTTTCTTTTTTTTTTCTTTTTCTTTTCTTTTCTTTTCTTTTCTTTTGTATTTTGTATTTTTCTCTTGCTCTAACTTTTGCCTGGGTCGCCCTTCCGGGTTTTCGCCCCAGCGAGCCTCTCAAAGGGTAAAAGTGTAGCAAGTCCATGCCAAATGTTTTTTTGAAATTGAAGCCTCTCTGTGTCTAGGAGAACGGCTGTTGCACTGATTTGCGGAGAATCCATCAGGGTTACTCTACGAGCTTCTTCCGGCGAGATCTACTCCTTCTGATTCGGCCTTGATGCTTCTTGATCGAAGGCTACCTCAAAACTGGCCACACGGGCCTTTCATGGCGTTTGTCCGTTGAACTTTCTGAACATTCTGAACGGGTTCAGACTCGGAAAACAAATAGGTTGAATCTTGAGGCTGAGAGCGATCCTAGGCTGCACAATCTCAAGAGCGATTCCACACAGGTCTTCGCAGGGCCGCGTAAAATATTTGTTTTTGAAAGTTTTTAAGAAAGCGACGAATCGCTCGCGCCGAAGATAGTGTGGAACCAATCTGGATCAGGCCAGGGTCCTTCTCAGTGCTCACGCCGACAAGCATGGCTTTATTCATAAAAAGGCTTAGCACGCCTCTCTTTCTCTCAAAATGATCAAAATTTTGCAAAGCCCGAGGAATTCCTTCCTCTTCGTTTTCATCACCGCAGTGTTCAAAAGTTTTTTTTTGAAAAACTTAAGTTAATGCTATGAGTTTGGCGCGTAGGAGAGCAGGCGAGATGTACTGTCAGCCCAATCAAATTCTCTGGCACTTATGCTGAAAGCAAGCATGAAGGTTGAGATAGCAACAGCTGTTTCAATCGGCTTTGTTGGTGCAACTGGCCCCTTGGTAGAGACAGACTCAAAACAAAAACAGATAATTACAAAACAAAACGGTGTTCGAGGCAACAACCCCAGAATCACCTGGTATTATATACAACGGGGACTGACTCGATACAACAAGACAGACCCTTAAGCAAAAAAAAAAAAGACTGACTCAAGACAAAGAGACAGACTCAAAACAAGAGACCGACTCGATATCCAAGCCAAGATTTACAAAACTCGGTTTCACCGATGCTCAAAAATGCGTGCCAGACGCTTCATCCAAAAATGTACCAAATGTTGCCCGCAGGCGGTTCACTTTACATACTCGCAGTATCTGAGCCCTCGAAATCCAGCAACTGGGTGGTAACGGGCTTGCCTGAGGTGGGTGGTAGGATAACCTTGTTATCGATCAAATCCTGCACTTCATGACGAAGGCGGGAACATCCATCGGTGCTGTGACCGGACTGCTGATGGTACGCGCAGTACAAGGTAGCATCATGGGTGGCGGGGAGATTCTTCGGGAGCGGCCGGGGCTCCAAAGGCTTAAGATGCCCATTCTTCGCCAATATTAACAATGCCCTAGACAAAGGCATGTGGAGGTCGTGAAAGACTCTGCGCCCTCGGGGCAGGTACTTTGCAGTTTGAGGATTCTTGCCAGACGCGCTGGCGAAAGGATCAGCTGGCGCTGCCTTGGCTTTTTGAACCTTCCCCGGTGTAGGGTTGGGAACTACTGGAATTGTCTGGGCTTGACGGGGCCCATCCCGGTTTTCTGTCTGGCTTGAACTGCCTTTGATTGGAGCGGGGAAAGCATCATCTACAGCTTTGGTCACTATTACAGACGTTTGTTGCTTGTTCATCCCTCTGGCCTTCAGAGCCTCGACTGCCCACAGCAGTTGTTCAATAGGGTCGGCATCTACCTTTGCCTTATCTTTTCCTCTGGCCTCAGCCTGATCGAGGGTCTGGGTTGGTGCTGACATATCGTGGCTATAGCCGGAAGCCACCTCTGGCTGGCTGAGCTCTATTACAATCCGCCCCAGTAGCGGGGGCTCCTGTGGTACAAAATTCCCGGTATACGGCGCCGCTGGCGGTGAAGCCGACATTCCATAGGCGAGGTCTGCCACAGACCTTTGGAGATCGCCTATCATCCCCATCAATTCGAAGGTGGTGGGCTCACGAGCCTGATATAACTGGGGAGCCCAAACCGGGTGCACAACAGGCATCCTGGGCGGGTATGACATACTGATGCTGGCCTCACTCTGCGGAGTGGTTCCCTGCTCCGACACGGCTGCCATAACCACAATTTCTTCTGAACTTTGTGCCGCCATAAATCCTGCCTCAGCAAGGGGGGACACTGGCTATTCTGTTTCAACTCTGCAACTCTCTGAACCTTGAAAGAAAAACAGACAGCATTTCAGCCCAAACTGATCAAACGCGGGTGTAGCCAAACAACTGTACCCTACTGCCGATCACTGTTCCCAGAAGTCACTGTTCCCGAAAACTGAACCAATACCCACGGATAACTGATTCTCACAACTGATACTGATACTGGTGTCCCCAGGTTTGATACTCAAACTTGCAAACTGACATGTGCGTTCCCTGTAGAGCAACACTCTAAAAGCACATAACAAGTAAAGAGAACAAAACACCCCTATGTTGGGGTAGGGTTTCCCTGTCCTATTTTGTCAGGAGCTAGGGTTTCACTACGCACACAGCGGTTTCAAACAACCTATCGGGTAAGCAACCTGTCCTAGTTTGGAATGGTCACTACGGATTCCGAATATGCACTAGGTCGAATGGTCAAAATGGGTGCCCCGGTAAAACCGGGGTTTGTGTTCCCATACTGTCAGAGCCCATAGCCGGTCAGCCTTATGGACATGCCTTGACAAGACAAGCCTCCGGCAAACCGTTCAGGAATGGCAGATGGCAAACACTGTGTTCCTAGGCGCACCAATGCACATGCAATGCAGAGAAACACATAAATGAAGTCAAAACAGAATATCACGAGTTCGAGTCAAACTCTCTAAAAGTCCCCAGCAGAGTCGCCAGAAACTGTAACGGCGCCCGGGGAGGGGCCTCGCTACAGTTTGGACTCGATTTGTGTCACGGTTCTAAATCTGAACCAAAGAGTCCAAATCTGGCAAATCGTTTTGAGAAACAGATTTTTGAAAAAGTAGTGCCAAACATGGACTGCTTTGCCAGATACAGAGTCGCCACCTAAATATTTTAAAATGGGGGAATTTAGGAAACCCTGACTCGGTGCCGAAGGCCACATGTCCGTCATCACCGGAGTTGTCTCGGCTCGGGAGCTTGGGTACGATCGGGGAAGGTCAGCTATGAGCACCCCCTTTCGCCCGGTCAGAAGACCGGCCTCTACTAACCGTGATATCCGTTTTTGAAAACTTTATGTGTTCTTAATCCGGTTATTAGCCTAGAATTACTATGTTGTGCGCGCAGCAAACAAGTATAGACTAGATTGCCTAATTTGGAAATAAACATTGCATATCCGTTTGGTTTGAAAATGCTTTGGATTTGCTACTCGCAAGTAGGCTAAAATACGGATTTCAACGAGTTTTTCCAACTTAAACAATCCAACCTTCACCCACGGGCATTCAAAACAGTTAAACACATAAGCATCTAGCCACATGTTAAGCATGCTGTTATGGCAACATTCACACTCATGCGATATGCTAAAGCGGAAATACTTACATAGTACTCCATGCCAAAACAAAGAACTTGTTAGCAAATATGCATGATCCAAGTCCATGTGAAGTGCCTAATGCATCGCATACAAAATGTTGCTAGAATAGGCTCGGCTATCCTAAACATGTCATGTGAAAATGCACAATTATCACGTATTCAGTTTGGGAATTTGAAGTATTGATGCAATTAGCGTGATGTACCGAGCCTAATGCATGCAATACAAATGCATGGATGCACACATGCATAGCATAAGGTATGCTAAATTAGACGTGCCCTAATACTAACCATCAAAGCAGGTAAGTAAAAGGGAAGAAAGAAGTGGGGGTTGGAAGACATTCACACACCCACACACACTTATTACAGATTTGCCCTCGCTCGGAGGGACCGAATAAATATTACAAATTAACTAACTACGCAAGCTAATTAATATTACAAATTAACTAATTTAATTAACAAATTAAATTAAATTAATTAAAGCAGGAAAGCGTCTCGGGAAACGCGCCACCATGCGCAAGCTGCCTCTGTTTTCCTTCCTTTCCTCCTCTGGAGGCTGTCAAAGCCTCAGGACTACATCCTTGGACAGAGGGGATCATCACCGGCTGAATGAAACTTCCACCGGCAGTGTAGTACGGCCATCGGCACAAAATAGGGTCTGTCGGCAGAGAAAATTGTGCCGGTCGGCACATTACACTGCCGGTCGGCAGAGTATTCCTGCAGAACCTGCAACTCACAGCAACAAAGGGGCAAAACAAGGCATGGCAGCATATTTCAAGGTATGTATGCATCAACCATGTCTCTTATCATTGTAATGACTCAAAGGGACATGTGCCTCGGTTCTTGGACCACCAATCACGCATTTCCATGCATGATGGCCCAAAGAACCGAGTATGCAACTTTGATTTCAAATGCATGCAAACCAATCAAACAAACTAGGCCCTATTTCTATCACCAATTCAAGGAACAAGGCATGCATGCGAAATGCAATGCAACCTAGGCATACAAGCTAGGAATGCAACATGACATGGCAATGCACTTATGCAATCATGCAAGCATACATAGGGCAATGCAAATGGATGGCAAGATGGACTTATACATGAATTAGGCAGCTCTAAAGTAGGCCTAAAACAGTAGCCATTGTGCTAAAAGGTGAGGGCTAAATGGCATGCACACACACATGCACATAAGGACCAACACTTAAGCATGAATCAAACAACATTCAAGCACACTTGAAAGGAGGGATCATGGACTAATTAGCATGCAACATGAGCCCCAAAATTATGTTATAAAATGATGCCAAATCAAGTTATAAATCAAGCCAAAACATGCAAAGAGTAGTCCAAGTATTCAAGGCAAATCAATAATGCATTGAACTACACTTATCATGACCAAACAAGGCATGCATTAAACAACTAAAAACAGATTTTTAGCATGTTAAAACAAGGCCAAAGGACTCCTTAGATGGCATCTAAGTGGCCCAAGTACAAAGGCATACACCATGGCCAAAACATGGAGCATTGCAACACATGCTTCCAAAGCATTAAAGAGACATGCAAGGCAATCAAACAAGCATGGAAATGGGACTGAAATAGCATGCAAGATGATTCCAAATCATCAAAACAATGCAAAGATGGCATGCTACACATGCACATACTCAAGGCCAACAAGCCCAAATGCAAAGGAGCCATATAATGCAAGCAAAGATCAACCCAAACGACTATGGACAGATCTAAAACATGGCAAAATAAGCATATCATCTTCACAAATACAAGCCTAAAACATGCTCCAACAAAGGCTAACAACCTAGACATGTCAAGGCACAAACATGGCATTACAAGGCAACTATGCTAAACATGCATGAAGTTCCAAAACCAACTTTAAATCATGTTATATCATGGATATATAAGCATGAAAAACAAACCAAACATGCTCAACACACACTCAAGCATAGGCTTCTTTAAGAGGCCAAAATGTGTCCTTTTCAAGGACAACAAGGAGAGGGGGTGGCCCTCTCCTTCTTGGGACTTCAAAGGATCATCTTCACCACTGAAATCCCTCAAGATTTCAGTGGTGAAGAGACCTCAACACCAAAATCCCGGAGCTAGCACAAAATGGCTCAAAATGAGGCCTTTTGAGGCCTAAGGGTGGTCAACACCCCTCAAACAACAAAACACTCTTAATAAACAATAAAGAGGGCTTAAAAATAGAACTTTTTTATGTTATACAATAATCACAAAAACAGCTCTAAGACTAGTAGAAAATTGATGCAAAAAGGGGGAAAAAAGGACTAGTTTCTCACCCTTGATGCCTTCTTCAACAAAGATGCTCCAATGGCCTCCTTGAGCTTGAATCCAAGACAAAAACTTCAAAACACACTCTTTAGAACCTCAGCTCCTAGAGGAAGGTGAAACACTAGGTGTTTGTGTGCAATAGTAAGGCACAAAACACCTAGTGAACAAAATGAAAGGGAAAGAGAGATAGATTGTGTATGTCTAACCCTAACCCTAGAAAACCAGAGCTCTTCTCTGTATTTTCCTCTCTCTAAAAAATGTCTAAAAGCCTCTTCTCTTTGCCTTAGAGAGAGCTCTCTCTATAAGCCTCTTGTAAAGCTTCTCAAACAAGCTTTGCAAGAGGGAGATCCCTCCATACACGTGTATGGAGGGGAGCAAAAGTTATACAGCTGTCCAAAAATATCTGTAAAAGCAGATGAACAGCAATCGGCCGGCAAAAAATGCCATCTTGGCCAAACAAAGTGCCGACCGGCACAAAAAAGTGCTGACCGGCAACAAATAGTGCCGACCGGCAAACTATTTTGCCGGTGGCAGCAAAAACCAGCCGGTGGCATCTAGCCACTGCCGGTGATGGGTGGGGATGGTCTACAAGCCCCACCCTGCCTCTCAAAGGCGAGATGCAAGTGTTTGGTGCAAAACCAGACACTAAACGGTCGAGTTCGGGGATCCTGAGGCGGGGCGCGCGAGCCGAGACCTCCGGGAACTCCAAACGAACACAAACATGGATAATCACCGAGTGTTCAAACGGTGACGTCCAAGTCTTGAGGACGGTCAAAAATGGGGTGTCTACAGTTGCCCCTCTTTGACAGAACTCGAAAGTCATAGCAATGACGGGAGTGAATGTCAAAGCCCAGAGACGACCCATTTTTGACAAGGCCGAAGACTCAGACAAACATGCAATACAAATAAGATATGCGCCCGGAGGCAGGGGCAAAATGCAAGACAATGCACGGAGCCGAGCATAACTTATGATCATGCAAAGAAAGCTGTAACGAAGCAAACATGCAGCAGTTTTAAGCTAGCATACCAAACTACACTACAATGCAGAAAGGATGTAAGAGAATTATGGACTTCCCATGTGTGATTTTGCAAGATGGACTCAATTTCGCTATTTATAGTCTCTTTCCATAAAGGAGCCTCAAGACTGGACATAGTTTTTTTAAAAGTTAAAGACTCATTTTCTAGCAAAAAAGTCAAAAAATCTAAACCAAAAGATTTTAAGATTCTAACATGTTTACTATGCCTAGGTTCCTCTTCTTCATTTTGATCTATCTTTTGTTCTTGCACTTGATCTTGTTCTTGATCATGACTAGTAATAACATCATAAGATCTTTTGCTAGTACTAGTCTCTTGTCCAGTTTTATTAGAAAACACATGTTCAAAGAACGCTGCTGTAGACGTCCCCGAACGCATCCGGGAGGGTTAGGTCCCGTTTCGTTCATTTTGGGGTCACTACAGCTCAGGACTCTCAAATTTGTCACGGTTCTAAATCTGAACCAAAGAGTCCAAATCCGGCAAATCGTTTTTGAGAAAACTGATTTTTGAAAGAAGTGCCAAACATGGACTGCTTTGCCAGATACAGAGTCGCCACCTAAATATTTTGTTTTGGGAAATTTAGGAAACCCTGACTCGGTGCCTAAGGCCACGTGTCCGTCATCACCAAAGTTGCCTCGGCTCGGGAACTTGGGTACGATTGGGGAAGGTCACTTCGTGAGCACCCCCGCTCGCCCGATCAAAGATCGGCCTCTACTAACCGTGATATCTATTTTTGAAAACTTTGTGTGTTCTTATTCCGGTTTATTAGCCTAGGTTACTATGTGATGCACACAGCATATAAGTATAGACCGGGTCGCCCGAATTGGAACGAAACATTTCATGTTCGTTTATTTGAAAGATGGTTTGCTACTCGCAGGTAGGCTTAAAATACAGATTTTGCCACCCTCAGGTGGGCTTAGGAAAAGATGATTTTGCCACTATCTAGTGGGCTTAAAACAAACATTTGATGAATTATTCCAATCCAAATAACTCGACCTTCACCCACAGGCATTCATACAGATATATCACATTAGCAATTAGCCTCATGGTAAGCATGCTATTCATGGCAGTCACTCACACGCATGTAAGGATGCTAAAGCATAAAGCTTACCGAGTACTCCAAGCCAAAATAGAAATTTCATTAGAAATCATGCATGATCCTAAGTATACAGAAATGCCTAATGCAACACATGCAAAATGCAATTATAGCGGGCTCGGCTATTCTAAGATGGCATATGAAATGTTACAACTATCATGTATTCAACTTTAGAAATTGAAAGTACAATGCAGTTAGTATGATGCGCCGAGCCCGGTGCATGCAAAACAGATGAATGATGCAAACATGCTATCATACTGTATGCTAATTGAAATATGCCCTAATCTAACCATCAAAAGCGGATAAATGAAAGGGAGAAAGACGTGGGGTTGGAAGACATACAACACACACACGCACACTTATTACAGTTGTGCCCTCGCGCAGAGGGTCCAAATAAATATACAGTCCGAATATTACAGTCCCGAATAAAAGAATATTACAGTCCCGAAATATTACAAAATCCTAATTAATTAACAAATTATCTAAGAAAATAAATAAAACTGGCATGCAAGCCAGGGACTGCCTCGCTTCTGATGGATGATGCATGTCCGGGTTGTCTTGCGCGGAAATCCACCGGGATGCCCCAATTAGCCTCTGTTTAGCAGTTATTCTTGAAACGTGTGCCAAGCCCCGAAAAATTGCTGATTCCTGATTTTGCTGCAACAGAGAGCAGGAAAGGGGCATAGCAATGTATTTGCACAGATATATGCATGTCTCGATCCTCGTGCCACAAATCACGCATACCGAGGCATGATGGCCGAGGAGTCGAAATGCACAACTCAATATAGAATGAATGCACATGAAACTACAGCTAAAACCTAACTCCATCATGGATAATCCGGAGTGTCGGTGACTGGGGAATTGAGACACATTCCGTCACTCGGAGTATGAAATGCACCTCGTTTCCCATGCCCAGGCTAACTCCTATCCCGAACACGATGCAATATGCATGACATGGATGAAATGCGACTAAGATACAATCCTAACATACACGATGCTATGGAAAATGAGATGCCTCGAAATACGTGCACACGGGCACACAAATCGAGAAAATGCATGAATGCAATGAAAATGAGGCGCCTTGAAATGCGTGCACGCGGGCACGCAAACCGAGGCGATGGCAAAATGCTATGAAAATGAGTTACCTCGAAATGCGTGCACACGGGCACGCAAATCGAGACAATGGCAGAAATAATGCGAATGTCACGAAAATGAGATGCCTCGAAATGCGTGCACGCGGGCACGCAAACCGAGAAAATGACATGTCTCGAAATACGTGCACACGGGCACGCGAACCGAGGCAATGATATGTGTCTCGAAATACGTGCACACGGGCACGCAAACCAAGGCGATGATAAAATATGATGAAATGACATAGAAATGACAAATGGGCTTATACCAACATGAGTGAGCCTCAGCCACACTCACATGGGATGCCGGCGGATAAAAATAGAGTGCCTCGAAATGCGTGCACAGGGGCACGCAAATCGAGGCAGTGACGAAATGCGATGGAATGACAGGAAAACATGATATGGACTTATACCAACATGAGTGAGCCTCAGCCACACTCATATGGGATGCCGGCGGATGAAAATGAAGTGCCTCGAAATGCGTGCGCACGGGCACGCAAACCGAGGCGACGACAAAATGCGATGAAATGACATGGAAATGACAAATGGGCTTATACCAACATGAGTGAGCCTCAGCCACACTCACATGGGATGCCGGCGGATGAAAATGAAGTGCCTCGAAATGCGTGCGCACGGGCTCGCAAACCGAGGCGGTGACGAAATGCGATGGAATGACATGGAAATGACAAATGGGCTTATACCAACATGAATGAGCCTCAGCCACACTCACATGGGATGCCGGCGGATGAAAATGAAGTGCCTCGAAATGCGTGCGCACGGGCACGCAAACCGAGGCGGTGACGAAATGCGATGGAATGACATGAAAACATGATATGGACTTATACCAACATGAGTGAGCCTCAGCCACACTCACATGGGATGCCGGCGGATGAAAATGAAGTGCCTCGAAATGCGTGTGCATGGGCACGCAAACCGAGGCGACGACAAAATGCGATGGAATGACATGAAAACAAGATATGGGCTTATACCAACGTGAGTGAGCCTCAGCCACACTTACATAGTATGCCGATGAACGAAAATGAAGTGCCTCGAAATGCGTGCACACGGGCACGCAAACCGAGGCAATGCAAAAATGCGAACTATGGCATGGGAAATGATATGCAAACATGGTAATGGATTTTCAGCAATGAAATATGGGGTAAAACAGTCCCGAAATGAGGCGAAATGACATGAAATGCATGGAATAGTCCCGAAATGCGAATTTAGGCACCCGAAATGGCCTATAGCTATGCTAAACATGCACAACATGGACATGCAATGCAAAGACAGAAGCTAGACAGTCCCAAAATAAGCACTTTTCCAGTTTATAGCATGGCCAAACAGCAAGTATAGATATGG
Organism: Camellia sinensis; assembly: GCF_055761805.1. NCBI lineage: Eukaryota > Viridiplantae > Streptophyta > Magnoliopsida > Ericales > Theaceae > Camellia > Camellia sinensis. The sequence continues at coordinate 114,824,900 of NC_138975.1, forward strand.
AAAAAATGGCATGCAAGAATGGGGAATAATCATGAGATTAAGAGGCAACTCATAGCTACAAACCCCAAACAGGTTCGGGACCTTCAACAACATTGAAGAGGGGCCAAAAATAAGCACTTTCACAGAACTGTAAAAACCTCAAAAACAAAAGCATGGTAGGCTAACAAAACATGCAAGAAAACGGACCAAAAGGTGGCCAAAGAGGCAAGTGGTATATACAATACTCAAACTGAAAAATTCCCTTCTACAACATTGAAGAGGGACCAAAAATATGAATATTTGAAGAACTGTAAAATGGCCAAAACAGTATACAAATATGCTAGAAATGTGATGCAAAAAGGGGCTCAAAAGTGGCTACAACATGAAGTATGCAAAATAATCACCAAACAGCCAAAGACCCTTAATAAAACATGAATTATAGGTCAAAACAAGACTATATCTAGGCCTGTAAAATGGCCGAAAACAAAATCATGGTAGGCTAACTAAACATGTAAGAAAACGAACCAAAAGTGAGATATAACATGAAGTGGCTTATGGGGGTCTCAAACCATGAAAGACCCTAAACAAAACATGAATAATGGACCAAAATAAGGACTTTTTCAGAACTGTAAAATGGCCAAAACCGAAGCATGGTAGGCTGCCATTGCATGCAAGAATGGGGAAGAAAAGAGGAGTATAAAGGTAGGTACAACATGGAAGTCCCACATGGTGTTGAGCCCTTCTTCAATGTTGAATAGGGGCTCAAAATAAGCCTAATATCAGTTTACAACATGCTCGAAAATAAATTGCTCATGGGCCAAAAATAGCATGCAAAACTATGACATACAAGAGGATCAATGAAGCAAGTGTGTCATGGAGGGCTCAAACAGGGTTGAGCCCTTAATGAAAAGTGAAGATGAGCTCAAAAGAGGGCCCTTTTCAGTTAGGGCCGGAGCTTGAAAAAAAAAGCATGAAAGGCTTAGAAATGGATCAAGAAAAACGGCCAAAGTGAAGAAATTTTACTCACCCTTGAAGACTCAAACTTTTGTTGCTTCTTGGATGGATTTGTAGCTTCTTTTGCCTTTGAGAAACCTTCCTTGTTGCTGGAAATGGGATGGTGGTGGTAGAGCTTGGTGGTGTAGAAGGAATGATGGTTAGGGACTTAGGGTTTTTTTGAAGAAATGAGAGGTATGGAGATGGAGTTGTGTATGGAGGCTTGAAGGTGAAATTTTCTAACCTCTCTAATGCATGTTTGCAGCTGGTTATATGGACCAAAAGGAGGGTGTAAAGGTGGGGCATAAAGGAGAGCAAAATTCCCCCAAAAGGGTCCCCCCGGATGTAGATATTTTTGGGAGAAAACAAAGGCACAGCTGGAATGCACTCAACCTGAAGAAGCAGGCCGGCCTATCACTTTTGCTCCAGGTGGCCGGCCGGCCACTTAACATAGCCGGCCGGCTAGATCAAAGCAAAAAATGGCCGACCGGCCAGAAAAAGTGGCCGGCCACCTCTTAGGATGAAGCCCCAGAAGTTAGCTTTCCAATGGCGCAAACCTTGCATTAAAATTCCTCCTGTAGAAAAAGTTATGCCCCTTTCCGTGAAGCCGCGCAGATTCAGTCCAAGCGGACTTCAACCAACCACATCTCCCCCCCCCCCCGGACTTGGACTTGGGAGATTCTTGAGTGCAAAATGAAGCCCCGGAAGTAAGCTTTCCAATGGTGGTGGCCTCATATCTTAATTCCTCTTGTGCAAAGAGTTACGCCCATTTCGGTGAAGCCGCGCAGCTTTTTCTCCTTCCCGGATTCATGCTGAACCACTTTTGACCCAAAAGAAGTTGGATTTTCGGCAAAATTACTGGCCTCCCACCAACTTTTGGTGTCCTCTCATGTGTGTAGATCACATATATGTGGTTTGGGGTTGGCAACAGTGACTCCAGGGTGTTCAACATTGCATTTGAAGAGGAGGGGCAAAAATGGAAAGTGGAATTAATGGCCGGCCATAAACTTTTAGGATCCTCCCAAGTGTGTAGATCACAAATATGTGGTTGAAAGTTGGCAACACTAACCCCAGGGTGTTCAACATTGGACCAGAAGAGAGGGGTAAAAAAGTAATTTTACAATTACTGGCCGGCCATGGGTTTTTAGGGTCCTCCCAGGTGTGTAGATCACAAATATGTGGTTGAAAGTTGGCAACACTAACCCCAGGGTGTTCAACATTGGCCCGGAAGTCAGAAAAACGGGCGCCGGGAGGCTCCGGAGGAGAGATAACTGGTTGCTGCAACAATTACTAGCCTCCCACCCTTCAGTGACCTTCCTAATGATGAAACAGAGGTACCTGCCAAAAATGAACAAAAATCGATGCAAAACGAATGCTCGGGAGCCAAAACACGCAGTTCGGGATCCCGAAAATGGGCTGTTAAGCACCGAAAGTGGCGTTCGGCCACGAAGTGGGTTTCTCAGACCCCAGTGTCCCTCAAAAGGGAGAAAATAGGAAGTATGCCAAAAACCGGAGCAATAGGAGATGGTTAAGCGGTCCCGAACCGAGGCACACGGCCTGACGGTCCCGGAAAACCAGAAACCGGGCTCCGAAATGGGCAGAATGGCCTATGGCCACAAAATGTAGCCCACGGCCACTAAGAGATGGTCTACAGGACCTCTCCCTCCCCTCAGGAAAAGAAACAGAGAAAACCGAGTCTGGTTCGCAAACCGAGACAAGGCATAGAAGAGGGTTCGGAAGTCTGGAGGCGGGGTTCACAGCCGCGACTCTGAGACTTCTGAACAAGCGCGATATGCCACATCACCAAGCGCTCAACTGGTGACGTCTAAGTCTTAAAGTCGGTCAAAAATGGGGTGTCTACAGTTGCTCCTCTTTGACAGAACTCGGAAGTCACAAGTGACGGGAGTGAATGTCAAAGCCCAGAGACGACCCATTTTTGACAAGGCCGAAGACTTAGACAAACATACAAGATAAAAAGGTGTGCCCGCAGGCATGCCCGCAGGCAGGGGCAAAATGAAAAATGATATGCAAGAAGATTTTGAAGATTGGACTTATACGCGACGCGAAGCCAATTTTGAAAGTTGGACTTATACGCTACGCGAAGCCGGTTTTGAAAGTTGGACTTATACGCTATGCGAAGCCGATTTTGAAAGTTGGACTTATACGCTACGCGAAGCCGATTTGAAAATTGAGGATTCATGCATGCAATGCACTGTAATGTAGTGACTAAAATGCAATGTAATGGCCTAGAGGTAAAGGTACCTCACAGGGGTAATTGGCGATGACTTACCTCATGCTGCTGGGGATCTTTCGCTTCTTCTTGGTTGAACTGCAGGTACTACTTTTCTCCCTGACCATGGTCGCAGCTTTCCCTATTCTCCAACGGGGTGACAGACTAGGTTGGTTCAGTATCCAGAATTGAGGTGCATACAGATGCTATCTCAATCTATGGGGCTGCCATACAGATTTCAAGCCGAGGATATGCCTCTGGGTATTTAAACCAGACTTTAGTCTCGGAAATCCCGAACCTTTGCGTTCTAGGCATGAGCCATTCGAACTCTAGTTTCCACCGTCGCAGTTGGTCTCCTAGGAACTCACTGCAAACACAGGCAGGTGGCTATACCGGACTACCGGAAGTCGTTGGGGCACGACAAACACCAAAGGAATTACACCTTTAGAGGATTTAAGGTCTCCTAGACCAGGAGTGTACAAGATAGTGCGAATAAAGATTCAGGATTTAAGGTCTCCGCAGACCGGAGGATTTAAGGTCTCCTAGACCGGGGAGTGCACAAGACAGTGCGATGCAGAGTGAATGCACAAAACAGTGCTAAACAGATGCACAAAATAGTGCGATGCTAAAGGTGTACAAAACAGTACGAGCAAGGTGAATGCACAAAACAGTGCGATACGAATAAGGTGCGCAAGATAGCGCGATACAATGCACTTAACAAGTACAGGTGAGATGCGCAAGATAGCGCGATAGAATGCATGCAAAATGCAAGTAAGGTGCACAAAACAGTGCAATGCGCAAGAAAGCGCGAGTGATTTGAAATGCACAGGATAATGCGATACGCTAAACAGCGCGATTGAAATGCACTAGACAGTGCGATGCGCTAAACAACGCGATTGAAATGAAATGCACTAAACAGTGTGAGTGATGCATGTTCTATGTAAATGAAGTGCATTTTCTACGCAAGTATGGAAGAGTGCATTTTCTATGCAAAAGATACGAGCATTTTCTATGCAAGTATGGAAGAGTGCATTTTCTATGCAAAAGATACGAGCATTTTCTATGCAAGTATGGAAGAGTGCATTTTCTATGCAAAAGATACGAGCATATTCTATGCAAGTATGGAAGAGTGCATTTTCTATGCAAAATATACGAGCATATTCTATGCAAGTATGGAAGAGTGCATTTTCTATGCAAAAGATACGAGCATATTCTATGCAAGTATGGAAGAGTGCATTTTCTATGCAAAAGATACGAGCATTTTCTATGCAAGTATGGAAGAGTGCATTTTCTATGCAAAAGATACGAGCATTTTCTATGCATGAAACAAGCAAAGCATATTCTATGCGGAATCGAAAGCAAGCATATTCTATGCAGAGAATCACAACGATGCGCGGCGCGGATGCCACAACAGTGTATATGAAAATTCACATTCTATGTAGTAGAGGAGTATCAAATATACTCTAGTGCCTCTGATTTACCTCTTAGAGGACTTTGCAACACACTCAGCTCAAAAAGGGCACACCCTGTTCAAATTGGCAGGAGATAAAATCTGCTGCTGCTGCTTTAATTGCCGTTCTGACTTGAAGCATGCTTAAGCTTGGAGTAGAGGCACACTTATTCTTCGGGGCACTGGCAAGGCCTGAAGAAGTACATATGGAATGCAATCTCAGAATCTTCTGAAGGTGAAACACACTCAGATGCTCAAAATTTTCCCTCTTTTCTTTTGCTCTGTAGTCTGGAACCCATATAGCTTCAAATAGGTCCTTGTTTTACCGCTCACACTTATCGGGGGTGGACCCTGCAGTTTTATGAAAGAATGAATCTTGTTTTGTACAAATGTGGAGAACGACACAGCACTCGGAGCACAAAATGATTTTATTTGAAAATGAGAAATGAGTTCTTAACCGGGTATTGAGCCTACGACTGAACACAGCAAGACAACTCAACACGGAAATAAAAGGCACACAACCTAGACGCATCGGGTAACACTCGAGACGACTCAAAACAAGAATCGAGATAAAACAAAAAGACACGACACTCAAATGTGCACAGGGAGCCTGTTTCACCGGGTAGTGTTTCCCACCCTTTCTTATTTATGGTTCTCACATCACTCGGCCCTCAAGCTCTGTTTTTTCTGAAAAAGCCCCTTTCTCACTTTTTCTCTCATCGTACATCTCTCTATTCTTCAATCTCTCGTTTTTCATCCCTCCCCTGGGTGGTTGATGGATAAACAGCAAATTGTGGGCTCGTGCCCCTAGCATAATCAGCTCGCGGCTATTTCCCTCGGTGACATGTGTCGATGCGCCGGATGAGGGAATGGAGCATCTCGATCCATTCCAATTCGTGCTTCGCACTCGGCTTGATACCTCGCTGCTTAGAGGATGAGAGAGCTTTCTGCCCTTTGTTGCTAACTTCGGTGGCGCCCTTTTTGGCGGGTAGGGTGGCCTTTCTGGCAAGTATGTTGGCAATGGGGAAAAGACAGGAAGCCTGACTCAACTGTGCCCGTAGTTCATTATTTTGACCATTTTTTAGTTTTAGTTTTCTCCTAAAAAAAATTTGGCCGAAATGAGAGTTAGATTAACATGCTCGTTCAATTTTCTGATTTAAAATCATGCAAGTTAGGCTGTGAGCACTGAAAATTTTCCTCTTTTGGGTCCAAGAAATGGTCCAGTTTTGAAAATAGAATACTTTTCGAAAAGGTTAGTCAACCTCAGTAAAAATTTTCAAAAACTATTTTTGCGAACGACCACTGCTCAACGAATACGGAACCTACTCTCGAGATGCACAACCTCGGATTCGAAGGAAAATTGCCCCTTGCTTGAAGGGAACTGCATGGCAACGGAAAGTTGCCCCTTGTTTGAAATGACACCACAGCGCATTGAATGGCAATGGAAAGTTGCCCCTTGTTTGGATAGCACCGCAGCGCATTGAATGGCAACGGAAAGTTGCCCCTTGTTTGGATGACACCGCAGCGCATTGTAGGCAGTCCTCAGAGCGACGAACACAACCAAATTCTCAGATACAGAGAAAGCGAAGATGATCAAAACCATTACATGGACACAATCGAATTGTTTTACGGCTGGACTTCAGAATGAAGTTGCCTACGTATCCCAAAGATGGGAATCAAGCCTCACGTAGTTCGGGGTTAAGGTACACTCGGGTATTAACCTCTCCTTTTTAGGCTCTAACTTTTGCCAAGGCGCCCGTTGCGGGTTTTCGACCTTGCGAGCTTTGTTCTTCTTTTCTTTTCAATTCTTTTCATTTCTTTTTCCTTTTTTGATTTTTGTCGTTTTTTTCTTTGCATCTTTCTTTTTTGTTCTCTTTTTTTCTTTTTGCATTTTTTGCTTCTACTTTTTTTTTTTTGTATTTTTCTCTTGCTCTAACTTTTGCCTGGGTTGCCCTTTCGGGTTTTCGGCCCAGCGAGCCTCTCAAGGGTAAAAAGTATAACAAGTCCATGCCAAATGGTTTTGAGATCCTGGAGTCATCTGAATCCAGGAGAATGGCTGCTGCTTTGCTTTGTAAGCTTCTTCTGATGAGATCTGATCTTCTTGACCTGACTTTGGTGCCTCTTGTTCGAGGGCTGCTTCAAATCTAGCCACACAGGCCTCACATCGTAGTTGACCGTCGAACCTTCTGATTTCAAGTTCAAGGTTTGGAAGCGAAGGGGTTGAGTCTCGAGGCTGAGAGCGATCCTAGGCTGCACAATCTCAAGAGCGATTCCACACGGGTCTTCGCAAGACCGCACAAAACATTTTGTTTTTGAAAATTTTTAAGAAAGCGACAAATCGCTCGCGCTGAAGATAGTGTAGAAACCAGTCTGGATCAAGCCAGGGTCCTTCTCAGTACTCACGCTAACAAGCATGATTTCATTCATTAAGGGGGTGGCACGCCTTTCTTTCTCTCAAATGATCAAAGTTTTGCAAATCCCGAGGAATTCCTTCCTCTTCATTTTCATCGCAGTGTTCAAAAAGTTTTGAAAAACTTAGGTCGATACAATGATTCTGGGGCACAAGAGAGCAGGTGGAATGCACTGTCATTTCATTCAAACTTTCTGGCACAATTGGCACAAAGCAGAAGCAAGCACAAAGCATGAAAAACCACTACTGTTTCATTCAAATCTGTTGGTACAACTGGCTCCAAGGCAGAAACAGACTCACAAGGAAGCGAAAAGACAGACGCAAAACTGAATAATGATATCCGAGGTAACATCCCCGGAATCATCCGACTTCTGTACAACAGGACTGACTCGATACAACAAGACAGACCCTACTGACTCAGTAAGAAAAAACTGACTCTGTACAAAACAACAAGACTGACCCAATACCCAGGTCAGAAAGCACCAAAGCTAGCATTCGCAAATGCTCAAAACAGTGCATGCCATCCACCATATCTGGAGTAAACTGAGCGCTGCCCGCAGGTGGTTCATCCCTCGATCACATCACATTATCCCCCAAATTCACTGATCAAGTGCCGATAGGCTTTGCAGGACCTGGTGCGGGGATGACCCCGTTGTCAATCAAATTTTGTATCTCGTGGCAGAGACGGACGCAACTGTCGGTGTCATGACCGGTTTGTTGATGGAAAGCGCAGTACTGGGTAGCATCATGCATAGCCGGAAGAGGGTTCGGGAGAGGCCGAGGCTCAAGGGGTTTGAGATGGCTTTGTCCAACAAGGATTTGGAGAGCTTTGGACAAAGGCATATAGAGGGCATGGAAGACCCTCCGACCTCGGGGTAGATACTTCGAGGTTTGTGGATTTTTGTTGGACGCACCAGTAAAGGGATTGGCAGGTGCTGGCCTGGTTTGTCAACCTCTTCCGAGTGCAGGATTATAATTGAAAGGAACATTTCTGATACAACGACCTTTCTCCCGGCTCGTCCCTTGATTCAAAATGCTCTCATTCTGAGTGGAAAAAGTGTCGTTCACAGTTTTTGCAACAACCGCGAGCACTTGCTCTTTGTTCAGTCCCTCGGCTTTCAAGGCCTCAACAGCCAACAGAAGACGTTCATTGGGATCCATGTCCGCCCCTATCTTGTTTTCACCACTTCCCCCCACTTGGTCAAGGGATCGGCCTTCTTCAAATGCAGCCCGTCTCAAGATTGGGGAGCTTTTTGTCGTGAAACTCCTGGCATGTGCTGTGGTTGATGATGGAGCCAATGTCCCGGAAGCTAGATCTGTCACAGTTCTTTGAAGGTCTTCGATCATTCTCTTTAGCTCCGAAGTAGTGGGTTCACGGGTTTGAAATAACTGAGGTTCCCAGATCGGATGTGCGGCAAGTGTCCTGGGTGGGTGTGGCGCTCCAACATCGGTATTACCCCGCAATGTGATTCCTTGGTCTGATGCGGCTGCCATAACCATAATTTCTTCCGAATTGTGCGTCATCACGAGTCTGCTGATGATGTGACTGGTGACTGTCGGATCAGATGAACAAAATGAGCCCTATCTGGCCCTCCTTTGCCTTACCTCAGCGAAGGAACACTGATTTTCCCTTGAACTGAATTTCCGACCTGACAAAGTCTATCGACACGGATCCAATGTACCCGAGGGATATCGGAGCCTTCTGAAGCTATAGTTCCAAGACTACCTAGCAAAAGGGGAAACATGCAACATCTCAGCCCGATTCTATCTGAACGGATACAAGCATAGTTGAATGAGTGTGCCCTCTACTGAATTCCGCCCCAAAATTCGGCCTCAAAGTCTGAGTCTGATACCCGCAGGTAAAGCTGACTCCCAAATACTGATAGTAATACCCGCAGGCCTGATGCCCAGATTCACAAACTGGTGCCCGCAGGCCTGATGCCCAAACTCATACACTGATACATGCATTCCTGTAGAGACGCACTCTAAAGCACATAACAGATAAGTGAGAGCCAAAACACCCCTATGAAGGGGTAAGGTTTCCCTGTCCTATTTTGTCAGGAGCTAGGGTTTCACTACGCACGCAGCGGCTTCAAACAACCTATAAACGGGTAAGCAACCTGTCCTAGTTTGGAATGGTCACTAAGGATCCGAATATGCACTAGGTCGAAAGGTCAAAGAGGGTGCCCCGGTAAAACCGGGGTTTGTGTTCCCATACTGGCAGAGCCCACAACCGGTCAGCCTTATGGTCATGCCTTGACAAGACAAGCCTCCGGCAAACCGTTCAGGAATAGCAGATGGCAAACACGGTGTCCTAGGCGCACCAATGCAAATGCAATGCAAAGAAACACACAAGTGTAGCCAAAAACAGATATCATGAGTTCGAGTCAAGCTCTCTAAATCCCCAGCGGAGTCGCCAGAAACTGTAGACGTCCCTGAACGCATCCGGGAGGGTTAGGTCCCGTTCCGTTCATTTTGGGGTCACTACAGCTCAGGACTCTCAAATTTGTCACGGTTCTAAATCTGAACCAAAGAGTCCAAATCCGGCAAATCGTTTTTGAGAAAACTGATTTTTGAAAGAAGTGCCAAACATGGACTGCTTTGCCAGATACAGAGTCGCCACCTAAATATTTTGTTTTGGGAAATTTAGGAAACCCTGACTCGGTGCCTAAGGCCACGTGTCCGTCATCACCAAAGTTGCCTCGGCTCGGGAACTTGGGTACGATTGGGGAAGGTCACTTCGTGAGCACCCTCGCTCGCCCGATCAAAGATCGGCCTCTACTAACCGTGATATCTATTTTTGAAAACTTTGTGTGTTCTTATTCCGGTTTATTAGCCTAGGTTACTATGTGATGCACACAGCATATAAGTATAGACCGGGTCGCCCGAATTGGAACGAAACATTTCATGTTTGTTTATTTGAAAGATGGTTTGCTACTCGCAGGTAGGCTTAAAATACAGATTTTGCCACCCTCAGGTGGGCTTAGGAAAAGATGATTTTGCCACTATCTAGTAGGCTTAAAACAAACATTTGATGAATTATTCCAATCCAAATAACTCGACCTTCACCCACAGGCATTCATACAGATATATCACATTAGCAATTAGCCTCATGGTAAGCATGCTATTCATGGCAGTCACTCACACGCATGTAAGGATGCTAAAGCATAAAGCTTACCGAGTACTCCAAGCCAAAATAGAAATTTCATTAGAAATCATGCATGATCCTAAGTATACAGAAATGCCTAATGCAACACATGCAAAATGCAATTATAGCGGGCTCGGCTATTCTAAGATGGCATATGAAATGTTACAACTATCATGTATTCAACTTTAGAAATTGAAAGTACAATGCAGTTAGTATGATGCGCCGAGCCCGGTGCATGCAAAACAGATGAATGATGCAAACATGCTATCATACTGTATGCTAATTGAAATATGCCCTAATCTAACCATCAAAAGCGGATAAATGAAAGGGAGAAAGACGTGGGGTTGGAAGACATACAACACACACACGCACACTTATTACAGTTGTGCCCTCGCGCAGAGGGTCCAAATAAATATACAGTCCGAATATTACAGTCCCGAATAAAAGAATATTACAGTCCCGAAATATTACAAAATCCTAATTAATTAACAAATTATCTAAGAAAATAAATAAAACTGGCATGCAAGCCAGGGACTGCCTCGCTTCTGATGGATGATGCATGTCCGGGTTGTCTTGCGCGGAAATCCACCGGAATGCCCCAATTAGCCTCTATTTAGCAGTTATTCTTGAAACGCGTGCCAAGCCCCGAAAAATTGCTGATTCCTGATTTTGCTGCAATAGAGAGCAGGAAAGGGGCATAGCAATGTATTTGCACAGATATATGCATGTCTAGATCCTCGTGCCACCAATCACGCATACCGAGGCATGATGGCCGAGGAGTCGAAATGCACAACTCAATATAGAATGAATGCACATGAAACTACAGCTAAAACCTAACTCCATCATGGATAATCCGGAGTGTCGGTGACTGGGGAATTGAGACACATTCCGTCACTCGGAGTACGAAATGCACCTCGTTTCCCATGCCCAGGCTAACTCCTATCCCGAACACGATGCAATATGCATGACATGGATGAAATGCGACTAAGATACAATCCTAACATACATGATGCTATGGAAAATGAGATGCCTCGAAATACGTGCACGCGGGCACACAAACTGAGAAAATGCATGAATGCAATGAAAATGAGGCGTCTTGAAATGCGTGCACGCGGGCACACAAACCGAGGCGATGGCAAAATGCTATGAAAATGAGTTACCTCGAAATGCGTGCACACGGGCACACAAACCGAGACAATGGCAAAAACAATGTGAATGTCATGAAAATGAGATGCCTCGAAATGCGTGCACGCGGGCACGCAAACCGAGAAAATGACATGTCTCGAAATGCGTGCACACGGGCACGCGAACCGAGGCAATGATATGTGTCTCGAAATACGTGCACACGAGCACGCAAACCAAGGCGATGATAAAATATGATGAAATGACATGGAAATGACAAATGGGCTTATACCAACATGAGTGAGCCTCAGCCACACTCACATGGGATGCCGGCGGATAAAAATAGAGTGCCTCGAAATGCGTGCACAGGGGCACGCAAATCGAGGCAGTGACGAAATGCGATGGAATGACAGGAAAACATGATATGGACTTATACCAACATGAGTGAGCCTCAGCCACACTCACATGGGATGCCGGCGGATGAAAATGAAGTGCCTCGAAATGCGTGCGCACGGGCACGCAAACTGAGGCGACGACAAAATGCGATGAAATGACATGGAAATGACAAATGGGCTTATACCAACATGAGTGAGCCTCAGCCACACTCACATGGGATGCCGGCGGATGAAAATGAAGTGCCTCGAAATGCGTGCGCATGGGCACGCAAACCGAGGCGGTGACGAAATGCGATGGAATGACATGAAAACATGATATGGACTTATACCAACATGAGTGAGCCTCAGCCACACTCACATGGGATGCCGGCGGATGAAAATGAAGTGCCTCGAAATGCGTGCGCACGGGCACACAAACCGAGGCGACGACAAAATGCGATAGAATGACATGAAAACAAGATATGGGCTTATACCAACGTGAGTGAGCCTCAGCCACACTTACATAGGATGCCGATGAACGAAAATGATGTGCCTCGAAATGCGTGCACACGGGCACGCAAACCGAGGCAATGCAAAATTGCGAACTATGGCATGGGAAATGATATGCAAACATGGTAATGGATTTTCAGCAATGAAATATGGGGTAAAACAGTCCCGAAATGAGGCGAAATGACATGAAATGCATGGAATAGTCCCGAAATGCGAATTTAGGCACCCGAAATGGCCTATAGCTATGCTAAACATGCACAACATAGACATGAAATGCAAAGACAGAAGCTAGACAGTCCCAAAATAAGCACTTTTCCAGTTTATAGCATGGCCAAACAGCAAGTATAGATATGGCAAAAATGGCATGCAAGAATGGGGAATAATCATGAGATTAAGAGGCAACTCATAGCTACAAACCCCAAACAGGTTCGGGCCCTTCAACAACATTGAAGAGGGGCCAAAAATAAGCACTTTCACAGAACTGTAAAAACCTCAAAAACAAAAGCATGGTAGGCTAACAAAACATGCAAGAAAACGGACCAAAAGGTGGCCAAAGAGGCAAGTGGTATATACAATACTCAAACTGAAAAATTCCCTTCTACAACATTGAAGAGGGACCAAACATATGAATATTTGAAGAACTGTAAAATGGCCAAAACAGTATACAAATATGCTAGAAATGTGATGCAAAAAGGGGCTCAAAAGTGGCTACAACATGAAGTATGCAAAATAATCACCAAACAGCCAAAGACCCTTAATAAAACATGAATTATAGGTCAAAACAAGACTATCTCTAGGCCTGTAAAATGGCCGAAAACAAAATCATGGTAGGCTAACTAAACATGCAAGAAAACGAACCAAAAGTGAGATATAACATGAAGTGGCTTATGGGGGTCTCAAACCATGAAAGACCCTAAACAAAACATGAAGAATGGACCAAAATAAGGACTTTTTCAGAACTGTAAAATGGCCAAAACCGAAAGCATGGTAGGCTGACATTGCATGCAAGAATGGGGAAGAAAAGAGGAGTATAAAGGTAGGTACAACATGGAAGTCCCACATGGTGTTGATCCCTTCTTCAATGTTGAAGAGGGGCTCAAAATAAGCCTAATATCAGTTTACAACATGCTCGAAAATAAATTGCTCATGGGCCAAAAATAGCATGCAAAACTATGACATACAAGAGGATCAATGAAGCAAGTATGTCATGGAGGGCTCAAACAGGGTTGAGCCTTTAATGAAAAGTGAAGATGAGCTCAAAAGAGGGCCCTTTTCAGTTAGGGCCGGAGCTTGAAAAAAAAAGCATGAAAGGCTTAGAAATGGATCAAGAAAAAGGGCCAAAGTGAAGAAATTTTACTCACCCTTGAAGACTCAAACTTTTGTTGCTTCTTGGATGGATTTGTAGCTTATTTTGCCTTTGAGAAACCTTCCTTGTTGCTGGAAATGGGATGGTGGTGGTAGAGCTTGGTGGTGTAGAAGGAATGATGGTTAGGGACTTAGGGTTTTTTTGAAGAAATGAGAGGTATAGAGATGGAGTTGTGTATGGAGGCTTGAAGGTGAAATTTTCTAACCTCTCTAATGCATGTTTGCAGCTGGTTATATGGACCAAAAGGAGGGTGTAAAGGTGGGGCATAAAGGAGAGCAAAATTCCCCCAAAAGGGTCCCCCCGGATGTAGATATTTTTGGGAGAAAACAAAGGCACAGTTGGAATGCACTCAACCTGAAGAAGCAGGCCAGCCTATCACTTTTGCTCCAGGTGGCCGGCCGGCCACTTAACATAGCCGGCCGGCTAGATCAAAGAAAAAAATGGCCGACCGGCCAGAAAAAGTGGCCGGCCACCCCCTAGGATGAAGCCCCAGAAGTTAGCTTTCCAATGGCGCAAACCTTGCATTAAAATTCCTCCTGTAGAAAAAGTTATGCCCCTTTCCGTGAAGCCGCGCAGATTCAGTCCAAGCGGACTTCAACCAACCACATCTCCCCCCCCCCCCCGGACTTGGACTTGGGAGATTCTTGAGTGCAAAATGAAGCCCCGGAAGTAAGCTTTCCAATGGTGGTGGCCTCATATCTTAATTCCTCTTGTGCAAAGAGTTACGCCCGTTTCGGTGAAGCCGCGCAGCTTTTTCTCCTTCCCGGATTCATGCTGAACCACTTTTGACCCAAAAGAAGTTGGATTTTCGACAAAATTACTGGCCTCCCACCAACTTTTGGTGTCCTCTCATGTGTGTAGATCACATATATGTGGTTTGGGGTTGGCAACAGTGACTCCAGGGTGTTCAACATTGCATTTGAAGAGGAGGGACAAAAATGGAAAGTGGAATTAATGGCCGGCCATAAACTTTTAGGATCCTCCCAAGTGTGTAGATCACAAATATGTGGTTGAAAGTTGGCAACACTAACCCCAGGGTGTTCAACATTGGACCAGAAGAGAGGGGTAAAAAAGTAATTTTACAATTACTGGCCGGCCATGGGTTTTTAGGGTCCTCCCAGGTGTGTAGATCACAAATATGTGGTTGAAAGTTGGCAACACTAACCCCAGGGTGTTCAACATTGGCCCGAAAGTCAGAAAAACGGGCGCCGGGAGGCTCCGGAGGAGAGATAACTGGTTGCTGCAACAATTACTAGCCTCCCACCCTTCAGTGACCTTCCTAATGATGAAACAGAGGTACCTGCCAAAAATGAACAAAAATCGATGCAAAACGAATGCTCGGGAGCCAAAACACGCAGTTCAGGATCCCAAAAATAGGCTGTTAAGCACCGAAAGTGGCGTTCGGCCACGAAGTGGGTTTCTCAGACCCCAGTGTCCCTCAAAAGGGAGAAAATAGGAAGTATGCCAAAAACCGGAGCAATAGGAGATGGTTAAGCGGTCCCGAACCGAGGCACACGGCCTGACGGTCCCGGAAAACCAGAAACCGGGCTCCGAAATGGGCAGAATGGCCTATGGCCACAAAATGTAGCCCACGGCCACTAAGAGATGGTCTACAGGACCTCTCCCTCCCCTCAGGAAAAGAAACAGAGAAAACCGAGTCTGGTTCGCAAACCGAGACAAGGCACAGAAGAGGGTTCGGAAGTCTGGAGGCGGGGTTCACAGCCGCGACTCTGAGACTTCTGAACAAGCGCGATATGCCACATCACCAAGCGCTCAACTAGTGACGTCTAAGTCTTAAAGTCGGTCAAAAATGGGGTGTCTACAGATGCATTCCTAGATTCAATAATAGTATTTACATGCATTTCTGAGTGTTCTAACTTATGAATCAAAAATCAATATGCACTACTGTTCTTGGCATAATCGATGAATATGCAATCAACAGTTTTCAAACTTATCTTAGCTTTTTTTAGGACTAGGAATAGCCACTTTAGCCAAACACCCTCACATTTTTAAGTATTTGTAGGATGGTACTCTCTCATGCCACATTTCATAAGGTGTTTAATTCACTTTCTTTCGGGGTACCTTATTGAAAATATAATTGGCAAAAAGTATTGCTTCCCCCCACAAGTTTTGAGGTAATCCAAAACTTATTAACATGACATTCATCATTTATTTTAAAGTCCTATTTTTCCTTTCAGCAGTACCATTTTGCTGAGGTGAGTAAGGAGCGGTGGTTTGATGAATTATTTCATGTTCTTTACAAAACTCACCAAAAGATGATTCATATTCACCACCTATATCACTTCTTAGAATTTTAATTTTCTTTCCAAGTTGATATTCAATTTCATTCTTATATTGAATGAAAGTTTCCAAAGATTCATCCTTGGTTCAAATTAAATAAACATAATTATATCTAGCATAGTTATCTATGAAAGTGATAAAATATTTTTTCCCACCTCTAGTTTGAATTGATTTAAAATCACAAATGTTACTATGAATTAATTCAAATGGTTCAGTACTTCTTTCAATTGAATGAAAAAGAGTTTTAGTTAATTTTACCTTAACACAAATTTTACATTTATGATTTGAATCAATTTCAAATTTAGGTAAACTTTCCATATCAATTAATATATGCAAAGATCCATAATTAACATGTCGTAATCTACCATGCCATAAATTAGAAGACTTAAGCAAGTAAGAAGATGTATTTTTATTAATCATAGAAGATACAATAGTCATTACATTCATTTTGAAAAGGCCATCATTTATGTAACATTTTCCTACATACATCCCGTTTGTAGCAAGTACAAATTTGTCACTCTCAAAAACTAGCCTAAACCCATTCTTGCTCAACAGAGATCCGGAAATAAGAATCTTGTGAATGTCTGGTACATACAGCACATTGTTGAGGATGAGTTCCTTTCCAGGTGTCATCTTTAGAATTAGCTTTCCTTGTCCTTCGACTTTCGATGTTGAGGAGTTTCCCATGAACAGTTGTTCTTCATTGTCCACCACAGAATAAGAGGAGAACATCTTTTTATCAGCACAGATGTAATGAGTGGCTCCAGTGTCTACCCCTCATTCTTTGAGATTTCTGACAAGGTTGACCTCGGAGACAACGGCTAAAAGGTTTATGTCATCAACACCATTGGAGATTCGATCCGTTTCGGTGACATTGGCTTAAGCAAGTTTCTTACTTGAATTTCCTTTACCTTTGCGCTTGCTACAACAATCTTTGGCCTGATGTCCCTCTTTGTCATAGATGTAGCATTTGCCATTAAACTTGAACTTCTTGTTCTCCTCTCCTTTTAGAGCCTTGTGAGGAACTTTCTCTGGTAAATTTTCCTTTCTATGCTTTTGGTGCATGTTCCACCATATTTGCCTTTGACTCCATAGGATGCGTTCCAACGCTCTTCTCAGAAGTCTGGCTATCTTCTTCAATTGTCAATCGCACAGTTAATTCTTCCAAAGTCATTTCTTTGCGCTTGTGCTTGAGATAGTTCTTGAATTCCTTCCATCATTGTGGTAATTTTTCAATTAGAGTAGCGACTTAAAAGGACTCGCTTAGTGACATGCCTTCTGCATAGATGCCATGCAGGATAAGTTGGAGATCCTGAACTTGGCTGATCATAGTCTTTGAATCAACCATCACAAAATCCAAAAATTTGTCCACAACAAATTTCTTCGAGCCAGCATTTTCTGTTTTGTATTCTTTCTCCAATGACACCCATAATTCCTTTGTCATCTTGATAGGGCTATAAATGCTGTATATTGTATTATCAAGCCCATTTAAGATATAGTTGTGGCAAAGGAAATCTGCATGCTTCCAAGCATCGACTGCAGTAACCACTTGTCGTTCAATTTCATCCTCTTTTAGAATAAGAGCATCCTCACAAAGAAAATATGCCTAATTTAATGTAGTAAGATAGAATAGCATTTTCTGCTGTCATCTTTTAAAGTCAGTTCCTAGGAACTTTTCTGGCTTTTTTTCATGATTCACCGAGACTATCACAGCAGCGGGAAAGATTGGGGCAGTCCCAACACTGATCGGATTAGAGGTTTGAGCAATTTCAGTAGCCATTGAATTCTAAATTATAAAACAGAATTATAATTAGAATTATATACTACACAAAAAATTAAACCAAAATACACAGAATATAATTCTGTAAAAGTAAAAGAATCAAAATTGTAACTTTTATTTTAAATTAATTTGAAAATAAACTTTTATTTAATCAAATTAATTCCACACAAAATATTCTTTCTGTAAACTTCAAAAATTAAAATACTAAAAATTAGAATTTTAATTAATGAAAACTTAGAATATTATTTCTGAAAATTCAGAATTAATTTCTGACAAACTTTACACAGAAAATAATTTCTGTAATAAAAAACAAAAAGAATTTTTTAAAAGGAAATCAACAAAAAATTCTATATAAACAGAATAATTCGAGTCTGCCTTAAGATTGTTGGAAAAATCTTTTGCATATAAAATAAAAATTGAAACAAAATAAATAAATTACTTACAAGAAGTTCTTATACTGGAAAGTTATAACAGCAAAATCTCCGGAAAGTTTAGAACAACATAATCAAAATCAAGTTGAGTGTGTGACACTTTATCCTTAAGACAGATTCGCGGCCTCACAGTTGCTCACGGATTATCGGCATCTATCTCTCAGGATATAATGATCACTCTCACAGATTGTAGTAGCACTAAAAACAATCTCTCTTGCGAACCAGAACCTGAGTTCTGCACTCTCCAAAACTTCTAAGAACTAGTATAGGAAAGAAAGAAAAATCGGAATGAATTAAATGAATGAATCTGCTGGAGGACCTTGTATTTATAGGCCCAAAGGTGACTGTTCGAAAGGGTAAAAAAACCTTCTAACAGGTGTGAAACCTGGAACTGCCGAAAAATGAAGAGAGGCGACCAGAGAAGCAAAATTCGAATTCGAATTTGAATTTTGGCACAAAAGTTTGAATTAATCCGTTAGGATTTCAATTTTCCCGCCAGAATTTGAAAAAATTCAAATGAATTTTGGGCAAAAAATTGAAGTGAGGACCCGACCGACACGGCTCGGCCGGATAACGGCGCGTGCACGTGGTGAATTTGGGTCAAACCTACTTTGTCCATAACTCCCCTCCTTACAAAACTTGGATTGCCCCTTAGGGCCCATCCCAAGTATGTCAACCTAGAGCTCTTATACTCATACAAGCTCTCTTAATGTTTCTATGTAGGACAACCAAAACAAGGTAACCCACATTTGACTCTTCAACTTCTCATTTCACGAATCCAAAAATGACGTCAGCTTCCCATTCACCTATAAATGGTTTTGATGAACCGTCTTCACCGTATGACTTGCCATGTAGTAAGCAATACATCACCACTTGGACCCACCCCAAAAGATATGTAGGATCCACTTAAATTTGGGCTCAAATTTGGCCCAAAATAAGCCTATAAACGAAAATTTCCAACAGATAAACCTCCTTGTGATGGTCACCATAGTTACTCTCTTAGCCAATAAGATGCTCTAAATAAGATGCGAGGAAAAAAAAAATGAAAGTTGAACATTTATGGTCATAGCAAAAAAGGTTAATTTTTTACAATGATTTTCCATTAAAAAACATTGAGGATATAAAACAGATACAAAATATGGAATAGACTTTGGATTTGAAAAATAAAGTCCCCATTGGCTTTAGGAAGGGCCTTACTTCCAAGGTCTCAGGGCCCTTCTTTGATGGGAAAGCTGGGAATGATCAATCTCCAAAGGCCTAGATAAAAGCTAAAAAAGAGAAGTCATAGTGGTTGTATTCCACCATTTGATAGAGTTTCAACGGGTTCAATAGTTGCGAGCCTATGAATGTACATACACGTACATAGAGAGAGAGAGAGAGAGAGAGAGTCGGGTCGCCGGGAGGGGGAGGGAGGATTAGTTAGAAATTAGAAATCTACCAAATGTTGATGGAAGGCATATGTTGCACTTTGTAAAAGTCTTTTCCTTCTTCCGTGTTGACCCCATGAAGCTTGTTATAAAATGTTTTACACATTCTACTAACTACAATTTTTTAAGGGTAGTAATGAATCTCAATCCCTTTGAAACCATTTTCATCTCTATACAATGAACAATGCTTAAAGTAGAGATATTGGGCATGGCTCCTTTTTTCCTGTAACGCCCTAAAATAAATACAACAAATCCTTCTCATAAACAGAAGTATAATTGAAACAACATGCTTTTATCAATCAGAGTTTAATATACAAAAGTGACCGACACAATAAGGAAAGAAAGCTATACAAATATTCATATGCCTTATTGGCTTACATCTTTCTGTAGACACCCCATTTTTTACCGTCCTCAAGACTTGGACGTCACCATTGGAACACTCGGTGATCATCCATGTTTGTGTTCGTCTTGAGTTCCCGGAGGTCTCGGCTTGCGCGCCTTGCCTCAGGATCTCTCGACTCGACTGTTTAGTGTCTGGTTTTGCACCAAACACTTGTGTTTTGCCTTGTCGGGGCAGGGAATGCCTTGTCAGGCATCCCCACACATCACCGGCCATGGCCAGAGGCCACCGGCTGGTGTTTTGTTTCCATCGGCAATGTATATTGCCGGTCGGCATTTTTTGTTGCCGGTCGGCACTCCATTTTGTCAAAATGGCAATTTTGAGCAGCCACCTACTGTGCATCTACTTTTTGTAGATCTTTTGTGCCAGCTGTGATAGCTGGCACCCACTCTGTTCCCCTCCATACACAGATTTCCCCCTAAGCAAGCTTGTTTGGTAAGCTTTGCAAGGGGGACTTCTCTAAGAGGAGGGCTCTTCTCCTTGTTCTAGGTTAGCAACTTTGAGAAGAACCAGAGCTTATATACATATATCTGCTAGATATATCATCTCTCTACATATTTCCCCCTCTCTCCTCCCTTAGTGTGTGTTTGGTAGCCCAAAAGTGCATTTTTACCTTACTTTTGCACTAATACACACACCATTACACCTTGCTCCGAGATTGAGAGGCTTTGAGGGTTGATTCTTGAGTTTTTGGACTGATTTTGATCAAAAGAAGAGGGCTGCATTGACTGTTCTTCAAAGGTTCTTCAAGGGTAATCACTTTGCTTTAGTTTCCCCAAACTTGCACTAGTTTTTTACCTATCTTACTTGCTGATTTAGGTTTTGTGAATAACATAAAAAAAGCTTATATTTTCATGCTTAAGAACTTTCATTAAGGGTGTTTTGTGGTTTGAGTTCAAACTCACCCTCTTAGGCCTTATTTGGCCTTTTTGGTGCTTCCTTTGTGAGGCTTTGTTTGCTTGAGTGTCTTGGTCTTCTCACCACTGAAAACCAGTGGATTTTCAGTGGTGAGGAAGGTGGTTTGAAGTCTTGTATAGGGGAGGGACACCCCTCTCCCTTCATTGCCTCATTTCCTTGCCTTTCGGCTTAAAGGGCAACATGCATGCTTGATTGATTTTGGCCCTATTTCAGAGTTTTTTGGGTGTCTCTAGGTCACATATTATCTCTGTTTTTGGTCAGATTTTTGCCCTTTTGCATGCTTAACATACTTGCTTTACATCCCTCTATTTGGCCTAGAAATGCATCTTGTGTTTTGGTCATAATTCTTGCATGTGTTAGCCTTATTTCATGAAGGTATTGGCATTACGTTACCATGTTTAAGGCTTGTTGGCCATCTGTTTCAGTCATTCTTGCCATGTTTGGTGTCATCTCTTTATGTTTTGGCTTGTAAGCCTTAAGTATATTGGCCTCTAGCATGCGTAGCTTAGACCATCCTCATGATTTGGCATCATTTAGGATCATATTTCAGTCCATAAATCATGTTTGTATGCTTGCATATGTGACCTCTTTCATGCTTTGAGAATGTGCCCTTTTATGCCTAGAAATGAGTTTTGGTGCATGCATCTCATTGGAGCCACTTGAGCTGCCATATCAGTGGGTTTTGGAGCCCATTTTTACATGCTAGAATTCTGTTTTTGGTTGTCTAATTCATGCCATGAATGGTCATGTTAGTGGAAGTAAAGTGCCCCCTTTTTGTGCCTTAGCCTTAGGTCCATTGGCTTGCGTGTTGGCATGAGTGTTTGTCCACCATTTTGGGCACTTTTGGCCACTGTTTTGAGGTGGATTGAGGTCTGCCCCTTTATGGTTTAAGGCCACCATTGCATGCTTGTCTCATGTTTGTTGCATGATTGCTTAATTAGGTGTTGTAACATGATGATCCTATTGCTTAAATCACCCATGTTTGCATTGCATTTGCATCTTGCATGCCTAGCATTGCATATTTGCCATAGTAGTTGCATGGCATTTGGCATGCCTTGCATAATTAGTATCATGTTGTATTTTGAGCCATGTTTGCATAACATGCATTGCATTGCTTGGTTTGGGGTGTCAAACCAAGTGTGAGGGATGAGGGGCGTTTGTATTTCGACTGACAAAACACACCTCAACCCTCGGTCACCGAGGCCCTTGACTTTGGCATGATAGGCTCTTGGTCCTCATTTGTGTGTTGCATACATTTTTACATCAAATGGCAAGCTTGATCTCTTAAGCTATCATGCACAATTGATGGCTCGAGGATCGAGGGCCATGCTTCCCTGAGTTCAATACATGATGGGGAACATGACCCTGCTCACATGTGCCTGAAATCCCATGCCATATACTGTCTGTCCTCTGTTGCTGTCAAAACTGTCTTCTGCAGGAAGTTTCTGCCGACCGGCAGAATTTAGTGCCGACCTGCCATTGGTGAATGGCCGATAACTCCATCAGCAGCCGATGGAAATTATATATTGCCGGTGGGCATTTCCTCCAGCCGATGGTATTCTGCAGTGTGCAAGGAACCTGTCCCAGGACTTTGGCATTTTTCAGAGAAGTAAGGCAGTAAAAACAGAGGCATCAATGGTATGGTACGGGCTTTCTGGACGAGACGGGTTCGAGCATGCATCACTCGCGCATCCTGAGGCGGGGGCTGTGGTCACCTGTCCTCTTTTGGCATCCTTTCTGTTAATTAATTAGAAATTCTGTAATAATTAATGTATTTATTATTCGGACTGTAATATTTATTTGGACCCTCCGAGTGAGGGCAATTGTGTAATAAGTGTGCGTGGGTGTGTGTATGTCTTCCAACCCCACGTCTTTCTTCCCTTTTATTTACCCGCTTATGATGGTAGACTAGGGCATATTTAAATTAGCATACCTTATGCTATGCATGCGTGCATTCATACATTTGTCTTGCATGCACCGGGCTCGGCGCATCATGCTAACTGCATTTGTACTTCAATTCCAAATTGAATACGTGCATCAATTGGTCGCATTTCACATGCCATGTTTAGGTTAGCCGAGCCTACTCTAATTGCATCCTGTATGTGTTGCATTAGTCAATTTGACATGAACTAGGACCATGCATGTTGGCTAACTAGTTTATTGTTTTGGCACGGAGTACGATGTAAGTATTTTCACGCTTTAGCATATCGCATGCGTGTGAATGCTATCATGAAGGCATGCTTACTATGTGGCTAGATGCTTATGTGATAAACTGTTTGATTGCCTGTGGGTGAAGGTTGGATTGTCTGAGTTGGAAAAACTCGTTGAAATCCATATTTTAGCCTACTTGCGAGTAGCAAATTCCAAAGTGTTTTTCAAGACAAACGGATATACAATGCTTATTTCCAAATTAGGCAATCTAGTCTATACTTGTTTGCTGCGCGCATAACATAGTAATTCTAGGCTAATAAATGGAATAAGAACACATAACGTTTTCAAAAACGGATATCATGGTTAGTAGAGGCCAATCTTCGGATCGGGCGAGAGGGGGTGCTCATAGCTGACCTTCCCCAATCATACCCAAGCTCTCGAGCCAAGGCAACTTTGGTGATGACGGGCACGTGGCCTTTGGCACCGAGTCAGGGTTTCCTAAATTCTCCCATTTTAAAATATTTAGGTGGCGACTCTGTATCTGGAAAAGCAGTCCATGTTTGGTACTTCTTTTCAAAAAATCTGTTTTTCAAAACGATTTGCCGGATTTGGACTCTTTGGTTCAGATTAAGAACCGTGACAAATCGAGTCCGAACTGTAGCGGGGCCCCACGCGGGCGCGTCTACAATTTCTGGCGACTCTGCTGGGAAAATTTAGAGAGCTTGACTCGAACTCATGATATCCTGTTTTGATCTCATTTATGTGTCTCTTTGCATTGCATGTGCATTGGTGCGCCTAGGACATCGTGTTTGCCATCTGCCATTCCTGAACGGTTTGCCGGAGGCTTGTCTTGTCATGGCATGACCATAAGGCTGACCGGTTATGGGCTCTGACAGCATGGGAACACAAACCCGATTTTACCGGGGCAACCTTTTGACCATTCAACCTAGTGCATATTCGGAATCCATAGTGACCATTCCAAACTATGACAGGTTGCTTACCCGTTTATAGGTTGTTTGAAACTGTTGCGTGCATAGTGGAACCCTAGCTCCTGACAAAATAGGACAGGGAAACCCTACCCCAACATAGGGGTGTTTTGGCTCTCTTTACTTGCTATGTGCTTTTAGAGTGTATCTCTACAGGAATGTACATATCAGTTTGCAAGATTGAGTATTGGACCTGAGGGTATCAGCATCAGTTTATGAGAACCAGTTATCTGCGAGTACCAGGTTCAGTTTTGGGAACAGTGATTCTGGGGAACAGTGATCAGTATCGAGGAACAGTGTATTCGGCTTACCAACTGTGTATTATGAATACCCAACTGTGCATTGTATGTGTTTATTTTACGCCGTTGTGCTGTCCGATTGTTTGTTTATTTACTGCTTTATTTATCTTTTTGCTAGGTAGTTTAGCACCATTGCTTCCAACCCGGTAGATATTCCCCAAGCACTCTGGGTTAGAGGTTGTCGGCTCCATCGATCTGAGGATCTGGTAGACGGACAACCAGTGTACCACTCTCTACCCCCGGTTACTAGACGGAGGACCGCTAGGCGGAAGGCATCAGTACAGCAGTCAGTTCAGAGGGCCTTATCTACCCCACCTGAGTTCAGTAGAGATCAGGGTCCTGTTTCATCTACAGAGAGGGAACATATACCGGTAATTCAACCAGAGCAGAATAGTATGGCTAGCTTAGAGGAGATGGTGCGCCAACTCCAAGAGAGCATGAAAATGATGTAGCAGGATGCTGTCCGGCAGGCAGAGTTCGCCAAATAGCAGGCCACAGTTATGAATGAACAAGCAGAGTTAATCATGAGGTTACAACAGCAAAACGGAGCATCTGCTTTGCAAGAAGTTCCTCCCCCGCCAGGAATTCCTACCCTCGGGGAGACAGCTAATGTTCAGAATGACACGGACATTCCCATCGGACCACCTCCACCCCCGATCCTACCCCAAATCCAACCTCAGTTATCCAAAACACCCACCAACCTACCGGACTCTCCTTTCGAGTTCGAGACAGATCCCACAGCATTAAAGCTGAGCAAGCTCGAAAAGCTGTTCAAAAGATCCCAGGGAGTCAAGACCATCCCTGACATCGAAGACGGGTATACCGACGCAGCCGTGACGCTGCCTGACAGATTCAAGATGCCGCACATTGATCGATTTGATGGGTCTGGAGACCCCATGGTGCACCTAAGATTGTTTTCAGACATCCTAAGGCCAATGGGCCTTACTAGACTGCAGAAGCTGTCTCTATTTGGCCGGACCCTGTCGGGTGTAGCGGCCATATGGTATGCCAAATTGGAGGATGACGTCAAGAGAAGTTGGAACGAGATGGCTGAGGCCTTCATCTTGCAGTACTCATACAATACACAAATCGAGATTACGACCCGGGATCTCGAGACAACAAGGCAAGAACCCAAAGAGAGCTTCTCAGAATTCATAACCAGATGGCGGGCTAAGGCTTCGATGATGACCTTAAGGCCCACAGACAAAGACCAGATTCGGATGATTGTGCGCAATCTTCAGCCGAAGTTGATGCAAAAGATGATTGTACTCCCCTTCCCTACCTTTTCTGATCTACATGAAATGGGGGTACAGATTGAGGATGCCTTAAAACAAGGATTGATTGATAATGACCGGGAGCAACCCCGCAGAACTTTCAATCGTAACACTAATGCAGGCCCGAGTGGCGCTACAACTACCAGGACCTCCGAAGTGAGTATGGTCACCACCAACCCTCCCTCAAGAACTATGGCAGCCGCACCATTCTCTGGTGCGTCCGGAAGCAACCCACAAGCAGTCAAATACCCACCCAAAAACACCAGAACCTTCGCTCCACTTTATATGCCCCTGTCTAAAGCTTTGGGGGTCTTAATCAGAAAGGGGCATCTGAAGCCCCTAGAGCTGCGGCCCTTACCAGAAAGACTCCCCGCTACCCACAACCCAGCCAAATATTATGCATTTCACCAACAGCACGGTCATGACACCGACCTGTGCTTCCGATTGCGTCATGAGATTCAAGATCTCATCGATAACGGGGTGATTTTGCCTCCCGAGAAACCCAACGTTACTACAAACCCTCTCCCCACACATAACCAAACTCCACCACCCAAAAGAGTTAACTTCATCCAAGCTGGGGTCGTGCCTTACGATCCTAGCATCTATATCACCCCTTCCCACCTGCCTAAGCCGGAAGTGTTCCTTCCCGATTGCACCAATTTGTGCATGATGGACATCTCCCTAACCCAACCTAAGCCAACGGTGGTGACTATTGAGAACAGGAGAGAGAAGACTCCAAAGGAGAAGGGGGTTGTTGAGCCAGAGTCTGCGGAATCTGGGAGTGGTGTTGGGAATGCTTATAGTCCGAGCGACTACATTTTGTCAATAGGCCAGGACAGGCCAGATATGGAACTACCAACAGAGGGGGAGCTGTGTGTGATCCAAGGGGACAGTCTGGGACAGGGAACAGATGATGTAACGGCTGTGGAAGAGGACCTTGCCAAGCTCTAGTTTTACAGTAATCAAGATCCAGGGGACTTAGCCGTCAACTGGTTCGATTATGAGGAATCAACAGAGGCTACAGGATGGTTGGACGATCAACCAGATGTGGTGGAAGAGTTTCAGCCACAACAAGGCCCGACAAGGGCAAGAATCTCAGTGACAGCCGAAAGGGTTGGAGGACAGAGTGCATCGCCGGAGAGCACCGGTGTCAAGAATTTCGCTCGGGATTGGAGCATTTCGAGTACAGGGATTATTGAACAGTCGGCTGCATTGACACAATCGGGACAGGAAAGATTCGAAGATTCCGAGAGAATCAGGAAGGCAAAAGCCCATGTGGGGACTGAGACTGCTATAAACACAGAAATGGAAAATGCTGTGAGCATAGGGATAGAAGGTACTGCGAGTATGAGAACAGTCACGCCAGAACCGGACAGGTGCCTGTCAGCAGCAGATGGGATGTGGTGGGAAGACGATGATCTATGTCTTGCCCACACAGACGAAGATTGGGGGAGTCACCAACCAAATGATACCTGGTATATCGGCGAAGTCGATCACATGACCAGGAGTGGATGGTATTTCAAGCCCCCACACCTAGATCAACCAGAGGCGTCTGGAAAAGATAGGGAGGCAGAAAAGCAAAAGGAAAAGCAACTCGAGGATGAGGCCGTATTGAGACAATTGAAGAAGATACAAGCAGACATCTCCATCTGGGGGCTGCTTATGGCTTCTCGAGTACATAGACAGGCTGTCCTTTCAGCCATAGACAAAGCCAAGCTTTCTATAGACACCACGCCCGAACAGCTGGTGGGCCTAGTCTTTTCGGGAGGAGCTACCCTGATGTTGACCTTTTCTGACAAAGAACTGCCACCCGAGGGTGCGAACCATAACAAGCCACTCTACATCTCCGTGGAGTGCAGAGATAAATGGATACCCTTGGTGCTTGTCGACACAGGGTCCGCCATCAATGTCTGTCCGGCAAAGACAGCCTACGCAATCAGTTTAAAAATCGCGGATTTTGTGCCAACGGCCCAGGTGATTCGGGCATATGATAACACGAGTCGAGAAGTAATGGGAACAGTTAAGATTCAAACAAAGGTTGAGCCAGGATGGCATGAGATAGATTTCCATGTCTTGGAGGTTCCTGCAACTTTTAACCTGCTTTTGGGGCGGTCGTGGCTGTATCAGGTAAAGGCGGTCTCCTTCACCCTACATCAAGTGGTGAAATACCCCTATGGGAAGGGAGTAGCCATTGTTTTCGGAAACTCATCAATTCATCCGCCGCCGGAGGTATCTACGCCTGTTCTAGAAATCGAGCACGGTATGGGAGATGTGTTCATATCGGGTTTTACCTTGGCTGAGGCTCGGGTTGTACAAGACATCATGGCAGCTAATGAAGGGGTATATGTCAGTGCTCAAGCAGTCTATCTCGTGAACAAGCTCCAACACATCCCCGGGATGGGATTGGGAAAGAGCGGCCGGAAAGGCGTCGCAGCATTGGCCGAAGTGCCACACAACCCTCATACCTTCGGATTGGGTTATCTACCCACCAAAGAGGACTGGATAAGGAAAGGAAATGGCCGGAAGAGCCAGAGCGAAACAGATGGGGAAGCCCTTTGACTTAATGCACCGGCCCATTCAGGGTACCCTAAACGGACGCTTCGTCCGGGAGGGGGAGGACTTTCCGTTCTGTGGTTTCCCAGAGCCGTGGCTGAACGCGGAGAGGAAGCGCGTGCCGGGGTTTGAGATTTTCTTTGATCTACAGTTACCTGGGGATGACATCGCCGAAGAGCAGACAGACCCATTAGCCGAGGCTGAGCAAAGTAAGGAAGTGCAGTCTGAGGACGCTGAAAACGAAATGGGGGTAGCGCTGGCATGTCTACTTTCAGATCCTCCGATCGAACAGAAGTGCTTGGGGGATAACTCCTCGGTATGCATGATCGGGAATGAAACGGCTGCGGGCCTACCATCATCTATTTTGGATGCATCCATCACACCCTCTCTCGTCTGGTAATATGAAGAGGGATTTTTATCAAGCAGCACCGGGTCAGGTAGTGAGCCGGAATCTGATTCCACCGAGTCTTGTGGGTCGGAATCAGGTTCCAGCTTAACTGAGTCTGAGTCTGGTATTCCTGGGGGTGATAACCCGGATGCCACAGTCCTGTCTAGGTCGTCATTTTCTTTCTCTTTTGAGTCTGTTGTAACAGAAGAATCGGACGGCTTGGAAGTATTTAATGAGAATGATGTGGATGTGGTTTCTGAGTATTTTTCTGTGCCTTTGATTTATTACTTAAATCAGGATTTTCAAAATTTTGATGAAAACGACGAGGAAGAAATTCCTCCGGTTTTGCAACGATTAATTGATCAAGAGTAGGAAAGATTTGTTAAACCCTTAATGGACGAAATCACTACCGTGAATGTTGGTACTGAGAAGGACCCGCAACTGGTCCAGATCGGGTCCACGTTGTCTTCGGAGGAACGCGAGCGCTTAGTCGCTTTATTAAAAGATTGTAAAGATGTTTTCGCATGGTCCTACGAAGACATGCCTGGAATCGATCCTGAGATTGTACAGCACCGGATCCCTCTCGACCCCGAGGCCTGACCGATCAAACAAAAGCTCAGAAGGATTCGTCCGGACTGGGCCATCAAAATTAAGGAAGAAGTCACCAAGCAAATCGATGCAGGCTTCCTGTTAGTATCCGAATACCCGACTTGGTTGGCCAACATTGTTCCAGTGCCGAAGAAGGATGACAAGATCCGAGTATGCGTGGATTTCAGGGATTTGAATAGAGCCAGTCCGAAGGACGACTTTCCCTTGCCACATATTGATGAGTTGGTGGATTTTACAGCGAGGCATGCTTTGCTCTCGTTTATGGATGGTTTCTCAGGTTACAATCAGATAGTGATGGCACCCGAAGACCGGGAGAAGACTGCTTTCACCACCCCGTGGGGGACATACTGTTACAGAGTGATGCCGTTTGGGTTGAAGAATGCTGGGGCCACATATCAACGGGCTGCAACCACAATATTGCATGATATGATCCACAAAGAGGTCGAGGTGTACGTGGATGACATGATTGTCAAGTCCAAAGAAAGAGAAGGCCACTACGCCGCCTTGCAAAAGTTCTTCCAAAGGATCAGAGAATTTCGGTTACGACTAAATCCTCAGAAGTGTACATTCGGTGTTACAGCGGGAAAAATGCTGGGATTTCTGATTACACAAAGGGGCATCGAAGTCGACCCTTCCAAAATCAAGGCCATCTTAGAAATGCCACCACTAAGGACTGAAAAGGAGGTGCGCGGCTTTCTAGGTAAAGTGCAATTCATAAGACGGTTTATTTCAAAACTAACCTTGACTTGTGAACCACTTTTTGGTCTCCTGAAGAAAGGAAAGAAGTTCCAATGGGACGGCCGATGTCAAGCAGCTTTTGAACAGATCAAAGAATATTTATAGAACCCGCCCGTGTTATCGCCGCCAGAGCAGGGAAGACCGTTGATATTGTACCTTTCAATAACTGAGACTACCATGGGTTGCATGCTTGCTCAAGAATCAGAGGACAAAGTGGAGAGGGCCATCTACTATCTAAGCAAGAAGATGCTGGATTACGAGACCCGCTACACTCCACTGGAGAAGGCTTGTTTGGCCTTGGTATGGGCTACCAGGAAACTGCGGCACTACCTGTTAGCTCACTCTGTAATGTTGGTTTCACGCTTGGATCCCATCAAATATCTTTTTGAGAAACCGACACTTACGGGTAGGCTAGCTCGTTGGCTGCTGTTGCTTTCTGAATTTGATCTGAAGTATGTGACACGCAAGTTAGTAAAAGGAAGAGCGGTAGCGGAGTTCCTTGCCGACCACCCGGTTGGAGGGGATGAGGCGGTCGAGTACCTATTCCCAGATGAAGCCATTCTGCACGTCGAAGATGAAACTTAGACGATGTACTTTGACGGAGCGTCAAACCAGTACGGGTATGGGATAGGAGTGTTGCTAATAGCGCCTGACGATTCCCGTATCCCTTTAGCATTCAAGCTCCAGTTCAAAGTCTCGAACAATGAAGCAGAATATGAGGCATGTATTGCCAACCTAGAAGCAGCCCTAGAACTAGGGGCAAAGCGGTTGGATGTCATTGGGGACTCGAACCTTGTTGTGTCTCAAGCAAAAGGAGACTGGAAAGTCAAAGAGGAGAAGATGATAATTTACCATCAAACCTTGGATTTGTTAATTCCTCGGTTTGAGAAGCTAAATTTCACCCACCTAGTAAGAGAGAACAACAGGTTCGCAGATTCACTAGCAACTCTATCTTCCATGATAGACATCCCGTCCGGAGTCCGGATGCGTCCAGTTATCATTGATCAGAAGCTTGTGCCGGCATATGAGTCAATTTTTGCCATAGATGAGGCTCAGGACGACAACCCCTGGTATTACGACATTTGGAACTTCTTGGAGAAAGAGACGTATCCACCAAGGGCAAATGCCAAGGATAAAAGGGCGATTAGAAGAATGGCCGTTCAGTTCGTCATCTGTGGGGGTAAGCTGTATAAGAGAGGTCATCTGGGAATGCACAAGCTATGTGTCGAAGCCGAAGAATCGAAGCGCCTGATGGAAGCCATCCATGGAGGAGAGTGCGGTGCGCACATGAACGGAGTAATGCTAGCACGGAAGATCCTCAGACAGGGTTACTACTGGTCCACCATGGAGGAGGATTGCATCAGTTTTGTTCGGCGATGCCACAAGTGTCAAATCCATGCGAACCGCATGAACATCCCGCCGTCAAAACTGTATAACATGACTTCGCCATGGCCATTTTCAGTTTGGGGAATTGATGTGATCAGGGCTGTCACTCCGAAGGGATCGAATGGGCATGAGTTCATCCTTGTCGCGATAGATTACTTTACAAAGTGGGTCGAGGCCCAATCATATGCCGTGTTGAAGGCGTCGCACGTCGCAAAGTTCATCAGAAACAACATCATCTGCCGCTATGGGGTCCCAAACGAGGTCATTTCGGATAATGGCTCCCACTTTAAGAAGGAAGTAATTGACTTGTTGGAGAAATATAACGTGGCTTTTCATAAGTCATCCACATACCGGCCGCAAACCAACGGAGCAGTTGAGGCCGCCAACAAGAACATCAAGCATATACTGCAGAAGATGGTGGAAACCTACCGGGATTGGCCAGATAAGTTGTCGTTTGCTCTGTGGGGCTACAGGACTTCAATTAGAACTTCTACCGGAGTGACTCCGTATTCATTGGTTTATGGGATGGAGGCCGTTCTACCTATTGAAATTGAGGTTCCGTCATTACGAGTATTGGCTGAGTGTCAAATAGCCGAAGCAGATTGGCAGCAGAGCAGGTTTAAGGAACTCATGCTCTTTGATGAGAGAAGACTGAAAGCACTGTACCATGTTCAAGGTTCTCAGCGCAGAATTGCTCGGGCTTTCGACAAGAAAGTTAAGTCCAGGAATCTAAAGGAAAGAGATTTGGTGCTCAAGGACAACCGAGCTCCCATCCACGACCCATGGGGCAAGTTCAGGCCTAATTGGACTGGTCCCTACATCATCAAAGCTATCTGGTCAGGTGGAGCTGTGGTTCTGATGGACCTAGATGGACTAGAATTTTTCCAACCGATCAACATGGACAAGTTGAAGAAATATTACCCCTGAGAGGCTCGCTAGGCCGAAAACCCGAAAGGGCGACCTAGGCAAAAGTTAGAGCACAAAAAATTGGAAAATATAAAAACTGAGCTCGCAAGGTTGAAAACCCGCAAAGGGCGACCTTAGCAAAAGTTAGAGCGTAAAAGGAGAGTGAAAATACTCGAGTGAACCTGAGCCTGAACTACATAAGGCTTGATTCCCATCTTTGGGATACGTAGGCAACTCCGTCCTGGAGTTCAGCCATAAACACTTCCCCGATCAACTTTGTCCATTTGATCGTCTCGGCCATCTGTGTCTATTCAGCATTCAAGGGTTCGGTTATGATCTCCGGTGCAGTGCTCTTCAGACTAGGGGCAACTTTCCGTTGCCATGCAGTGCCGCGGTACTCTTCAGACTAGGGGCAACTTTCCAGTCGCAGAGATCCAGGGTTGTGCATCTCAGTGACAGATCTCAGGCGTGTCCAGTTCTGATCCACTTCGAAAACGATTTGAGAAGTTTTAATAAAAGCTGACTTTGCTCAAAATAATCTTTTTACAACTTTGACCATTTTTGGACCAAAGCGGAAAATTTTCAGTACCACAACCTTCAATTTCATTGATTTCAAAACAGAGTCCTCCTGCTCTTGCATACAATCAAAGTTGCTTTTTATTACATTCATAAAGAAAACTTGAAAGTACTAATAAAGCAATAAATCCGGGGCATAGTCAAGTCAGGTGTTCCTACGCCCCCTCCCAGAGCTGGTCGAAGCCTCTGACGCCAAGGTGGGCCCGACCTGTGCCTCCTCATTAAGCCAATCCAAGCACTCATCAGACAAAGTGCAACTGAAAGTAGGAGCGGGGGCCAGGAGTTCTCTCGTCCTCCACGCGATGGCCTGCCAACCAAGCTATGCGCCTCGGGCTAGGAATGTAGCAGGATACTCTATCCCCTCTGGCGGGCAGGTTTGGTCATGACCGAATTGGCGCTGAATCCGGAATGGGAAGTAGAATACACAGTGAGTAAGACCAATCAATTGAATCCCAGTCTGCCGGGGCATATTGTAACTCATTGCTGGGAGGTTCAGCCAAGGGCACCGCCAAGCGATACGGTCTGCGGACAAGCGGCACATCCAAGCGAACCACCATCCCTCATCCAGGGCATTGACTAGACGGTGCCGGAAGAAGTAGCCGCGAGCTGAATATGCTGGGCAAGAGTCCACAACCTGCAATTTGTCCATCAACCATACCTGGGGAGGGATGAAAAATGAGAGAATAAAGAATAGAGAGATGCATGAGGAGAGAAAAGTGAGAATAGGGTTTTGTGAGAAAAGACCGAGCTTGAGGGCCGAGTGATGTGAGCAATGCAAATGTGAGATTGGGTGGGAAACATTACCTGTAGTAATAATGGACTCCCTGCTAATCTGGTCGTCTCATGACGATAAAAGGCGTCTAAGCCCATCAACGTCTCAGCCAGAGTCATGGCAATACAGCTCTTTCCCTCCTTCAAGCCTTGGGCAACCTCGGTCAGCCGGACACTAGACCCTCCGGAGCCTGAGACAAATAGAAAATGAGATAGCAGGCACAAACAGAGGGCGTGTCACCGGAAGCCTTGCCAATGATGGTTGTTGCGATCACCAGCATTAGAAAACTGATCGATCAAACTCGGAATGTCCAACATCCTGTCACAAATCAGAGACCGAGCGTCACGCATACTGAGTCCACACATTCTCCCTAAGGATTGGGCATGGCCAAAATTAAGTTGGGGCAGGAGCTCCTCGTCACGCTCGGACTCCATTAAGGCTCGGAAATCTTCAAAGGTAGGACATATCTCTTGCCCAGCGAAACTAAAGACATGCGTCACCAGATTCCAAAACCTTACCGCGGCATAGAGAAACGGGAGGTGCAATGGGGTACGACCCAGAGTGAATAGTGCATTTATGCCGAAACCCCGGAAATTCAACTTTTCCGAGCCATCCAAGCTAGCAATCCAAGCTGTGAGATTTTGAGCAAGAAACTCTTCCATTAGAGCAAATCAGTGTGGAATTGAGAAAAACTACGAAGCTGTGGTCTTTTGTAGGAGATAAGGTTGGGTGGAGGATAGGTGTCAATATTCTGGTGATTCCCTCATTAAACAGCCGGCCGGCCAAATATTCTGCCGACCGGCCATTATATTTTGCCGACCGAACAAGTTTATGGCCGGTGGCCATTCCTTGCGGCCGATGGCCTCTACCCCTGGCCGATGGGCTCCCTCCTGGTTCCCTGAGCTGTTTATGCTAGGGATTGGGGAACTCCACCACCTCCGATCCCTCCCCCGGTGATCGATTCTTGCGGAGTCACACCTGTCTGCTTATCGAGTTATTGTACATTTGTTTATCGAGTTGTATTTCACTCTCTTTGAGATTTTGATTTGTTTATCGAGTTGTACTCACACTTGTTTGGTTATATCACGCCTTTGTTTTGCTTATCGAGTTGTAAGTCGGTTCACTACCTGATTATTACGATGCAAATACTTAGTGTTCAAAATAGGTCCAATTTCGTTCACATTGTGGTGTGATACCTTGCGTTGCGATGCACAGAAAGTTTACAAATGCAACATCTTTTGAACAAAATGGTTGTTTCATTCCCATCACATGTTTTGCAAAATGTGTAATTTTGAGAAGAATAAAACCTGCCCGAGGCAGTGCAATGTGCTTAAACTACCGGTAAAAAGGAAAGTAAAGCATAGAATGGCAGGGTAGTAAAGTGTCGGAATTGATACTAGTAAAACTCCCCTTGCGGTCAACGCACCTTCCGCGCCTTTGTTCGGGTCGACTACGTGGTTTGGCACCTTCATCACTCGAGACAATGCGGGAAAGCGCACTTTTGAAACGTGAACCTTTGAGTTGACCTCAGGCCACAACTTCTGCGAGCAATGCTCGATACGTACGAAGAACGTCCCGTCCCGTGTCCTTTTCATGTCTTGTGAATTCCACGAATCGTTTCAATTATGCTGTGTTATAGTACTTTACATTCCAGCATCGTGAATGACATGTTTTTACTCACATGTGTACATTCAACTCTTCTCATACACACTACTTGCGTAGACCACATGTTTTGTTTGCGTAGACCGCATGATTGTTCAATTTCATTACTTGCGTAGACCGCATGTTTTGTTTGCGTAGACCGCATGATTGTTCAATTTCATTACCTGCGTAGACCGCATGTTTTGCTTGCGTAGACCGCATGATCGTTCAATTTCACTATTTGCGTAGACCGCATGTTTTGTTTGCGTAGACCGCATGATTGTTCAATTTCATTACTTGCGTAGACCGCATGTTTTGTTTGCATAGACCGCATGATTGTTCAATTTCATTACCTGCGTAGACCGCATGTTTTGCTTGCGTAGACCGCATGACCGTTCAATTTCACTACTTGCGTAGACCGCATGTTTTGTTTGCGTAGACCGCATGATTGTTCAATTTCATTACCTGCGTAGACCGCATGTTTTGTTTGCGTAGACCGCATGATTGTTCAATTTCATTACCTGCGTAGACCGCATGTTTTGCTTGCGTAGATCGCATGATTGTTCAATTTCATTACCTGTGTAGACCGCATGTTTTGCTTGCGTAGACCGCATGATCGTTCAATTTCGTTACCTGCGTAGACCGCATGTTTTGCTTGCGTAGACCGCATGATTGTTCAATTCATTACCTGCGTAGACCGCATGTTTTGCGTGCGTAGACCGCACGTTTGCCCAATTTCATTACCTGCATAGACCGCATGTTTTGCTTGCGTAGACCGCATGATTGTTCAATTTCATTACCTGCGTAGACCGCATGTTTTGCTTGCGTAGACCGCATGTTCTCCTTGCGTAGACCGCATGTTTGCAATCAATTCCATTACTTGCATAGACCGCATGTTTTGCTTGCGTAGACCGCATGTTCTACTTGCGTAGACCGCATGCTCATGATCAATTTCGTTGCCTGCGTAGACCGCGTGCTCCACTTACATGTCTGTGCCTTCACAGCATCGTCATGTTTCCCTTTTGCTCGGCGTTGTTGCGCATTTCGAGTACATTATTATGCATGTTGCTAACGATATTGTACCTATTAAGTTTGTTTTCTTTGTAGGCACGATATTGTATGTACGGTTCATTTGCAGCTGGTAGGACCAGACGAGCCGCACAGGTATTGTATCCTCCGAGTGAGACGTATCGAGAATTGCATAATTCTCTTACATCCTTTCTGCATTGTAATGTAGTTCGATGTATACTAGCTTAAAATTGTTGCATGTGTGCTCCGTTACAGCTTTCTTTGCATGATCATAAGTTATGTCCGGCTCTGTGCATTGTCTTGCATTTTGCCCCTGCCTTCGGGCGCATGCCTTGTTTGTCTTGCATGTTTGTCTGAGTCTTCGGCCTTCTCAAAAATGGGTCGTCTCTGGACTTTGACATTCACTCCCGTCATTGTTACGACTTTCGAGTTCTGTCAAAGAGGGGCAACTGTAGACACCCCATTTTTGACCGTCCTCAAGACTTGCACGTCACCATTGGAACACTCGGTGATCATCCATGTTTGTGTTCGTCTTGAGTTTCCGGAGGTCTCGGCTTGCGCGCCTTGCCTCAGGATCTCTCGACTCGACTGTTTAGTGTCTGGTTTTGCACCAAACACTTGTGTTTTGCCTTGGAGGGGCAGGGAATGCCTTGTCAAGCATCCCCACACATCACCGGCCATGGCCAGAGGCCACCGGCTGGTGTTTTGTTTCCATCGGCAATGTATATTGCCGGTCGGCACTCCATTTTGTCAAAATGGCAATTTTGAGCAACCGACTACTGTGCATCTACTTTTTGTAGATCTTTTGTGCCAGCTGTGATAGCTGGCACCCACTCTGTTCCCCTCCATACACAGATTTCCCCCTAAGCAAGCTTGTTTGGTAAGCTTTGCAAGGGGGACTTCTATAAGAGGAGGGCTCTTCTCCTTGTTCTAGGTTAGCAACTTTGAGAAGAACCAGAGCTTATATACATATATCTGCTAGATATATCATCTCTCTACATATTTTCCCCCTCTCTCCTCCCTTAGTGTGTGTTTGGTAGCCCAAAAGTGCATTTTTACCTTACTTGTGCACTAATACACACACCATTACACCTTGCTCCGAGATTGAGAGGCTTTGAGGGTTGATTCTTGAGTTTTTGGACTGATTTTGATCAAAAGAAGAGGGCTGCATTGACTGTTCTTCAAAGGTTCTTCAAAGGTAATCACTTTGCTTTAGTTTCCCCAAACTTGCACTAGTTTTTTACCTATCTTACTTGCTGATTTAGGTTTTGTGCATAGCATAAAAAAAGCTTATATTTTCATGCTTAAGAACTTTCATTAAGGGTGTTTTGTGGTTTGAGTTCAAACTCACCCTCTTAGGCCTTATTTGGCCTTTTTGATGCTTCCTTTGTGAGGCTTTGTTTGCTTGAGTGTCTTGGTCTTCTCACCACTGAAAACCAGTGGATTTTCAGTGGTGAGGAAGGTGGTTTGAAGTCTTGTATAGGGGAGGGACACCCTTCTCCCTTCATTGCCTCATTTCCTTGCCTTTTGGCTTAAAGGGCAACATGCATGCTTGATTGATTTTGGCCCTATTTCAGAGTTTTTTGGGTGTCTCTAGGTCACATATTATCTCTGTTTTTGGTCAGATTTGTGCCCTTTTGCATGCTTAACATACTTGCTTTACATCCCTCTATTTGGCCTAGAAATGCATCTTGTGTTTAGGTCATAATTCTTGCATGTGTTAGTCTTATTTCATGAAGGTATTGGCATTACTTTACCATGTTTAAGGCTTGTTGGCCATCTGTTTCAGTCATGCTTGCCATGTTTGGTGTCATCTCTTTGTGTTTTGGCTTGTAAGCCTTAAGTATATTGGCCTCTAGCATGCGTAGCTTAGACCATCCTCATGATTTGGCATCATTTAGGATCGTATTTCAGTCCATAAATCATGTTTGTATGCTTGCATATGTGACCTCTTTCATGCTTTGAGGATGTGCCCTTTTATGCCTAGAAATGAGTTTTGGTGCATGCATCTCATTGGAGCCACTTGAGCTACCATATCAGTGGGTTTTGGAGCCCATTTTTACATGCTAGAATTATGTTTTTGCTTGTCTAATTCATGCCATGAATGGTCATGTTAGTGGAAGTAAAGTGCCCCCTTTTTGTGCCTTAGCCTTAGGTCCATTGGCTTGCGTGTTGGCATGAGTGTTTGTCCACCATTTTGGGCACTTTTGGCCACTGTTTTGAGGTGGATTGAGGTCTGCCCCTTTATGGTTTAAGGCCACCATTGCATGCTTGTCTCATGTTTGTTGCATGTTTGCTTAATTAGGTGTTGTAACATGATGATCCTATTGCTTAAATCATCCATGTTTGCATTGCATTTGCATCTTGCATGCCTAGCATTGCATATTTGCCATAGTAGTTGCATGGCATTTGGCATGCCTTGCATAATTAGTATCATGTTGTATTTTGAGCCATGTTTGCATAACATGCATTGCATTGCTTGGTTTGGGGTGTCAAACCAAGTGTGAGGGATGAGGGGCGTTTGTACTTCGAGTGACAAAACACACCTCAACCCTCGATCACCGAGGCCCTTGACTTTGGCATGATAGGCTCTTGGTCCTCATTTGTGTGTTGCATACATTTTTACATCAAATGGCAAGCTTGATCTCTTAAGCTATCATGCACAATTGATGGCTCGAGGATTGAGGGCCATGCTTCCCTGAGTTCAATACATGATGGGGAACATGACCCTGCTCACATGTGCCTGAAATCCCATGCCATATACTGTCTGTCCTCTGTTGCTGTCAAACCTGTCTTCTGTAGGAAGTTTCTGCCGATCGGCAGAATTCAGTGCCGACCTGCCATTGGTGAATGGCCGATAACTCCATCAGCAGCCGATGGAAATTATATATTGCCGGTGGGCATTTCCTCCAGCCGATGGTATTCTGCAGTGTGCAAGGAACCTGTCCCAGGACTTTGGCATTTTTCAGAGAAGTAAGGCAGTAAAAACAGAGGCAGCAATGGTATGGTACGGACTTTCCGGACGAGACGGGTTCGAGCATGCATCACTCGCGCATCCCGAGGCAGGGGCTGTGGTCACCTTTCCTCTTTTGGCATCCTTTCTGTTAATTAATTAGAAATTCTGTAATAATTAATGTATTTATTATTCGGACTGTAATATTTATTTGGACCCTCCGAGTGAGGGCAATTGTGTAATAAGTGTGCGTGGGTGGGTGTATGTCTTCCAACCCCACGTCTTTCTTCCCTTTTATTTACCCGCTTATGATGGTAGACTAGGGCATATTTAAATTAGCATACCTTATGCTATGCATGCGTGCATTCATACATTTGTCTTGCATGCACCGGGCTCGGCGCATCATGCTAACTGCATTTGTACTTCAATTCCAAATTGAATACGTGCATCAATTGGTCGCATTTCACATGCCATGTTTAGGTTAGCCGAGCTTACTCTAATTGCATCCTGTATGTGTTGCATTAGTCAATTTGACATGAACTAGGACCATGCATGTTCGCTAACTAGTTTATTGTTTTGGCACGGAGTACGATGTAAGTATTTTCACGCTTTAGCATATCGCATGCGTGTGAATGCTATCATGAAGGCATGCTTACTATGTGGCTAGATGCTTATGTGATAAACTGTTTGATTGCCTGTGGGTGAAGGTTGGATTGTCTGAGTTGGAAAAACTCGTTGAAATCCGTATTTTAGCCTACTTGCGAGTAGCAAATTTCAAAGTGTTTTTCAAGACAAATGGATATGCAATGCTTATTTCCAAATTAGGCAATCTAGTCTATACTTGTTTGCTGCGCGCATAACATAGTAATTCTAGGCTAATAAATGGAATAAGAACACATAACGTTTTCAAAAACGGATATCATGGTTAGTAGAGGCCGATCTTCGGATCGGGCGAGAGGGGGTGCTCATAGCTGACCTTCCCCAATCGTACCCAAGCTCCCGAGCCGGGGCAACTATGGTGATGACGAACACGTGGCCTTTGGCACCGAGTCAGGGTTTCCTAAATTCTCCCATTTTAAAATATTTAGGTGGCGACTCTGTATCTGGCAAAGCAGTCCATGTTTGGCACTTCTTTTCAAAAAATCTGTTTCTCAAAACGATTTGCCGGATTTGGACTCTTTGGTTCAGATTAAGAACCGTGACAAATCGAGTCCGAACTGTAGCGGGGCCCCACGCGGGCGCGTCTACACTTTCCAAGTCATTGCTTGGGTACAACAAAAATGAGTCAAGCTCAACACAATTAAAGTCCTAGGCTTGTACATTATCAAAACAAAAGAACAAAATAGTGAGCCTTCAGTTCCACAATCCTCCCAAGCTAAGCTCTTGGCGCAAGCATATCACCAACACCTAAAAAAGGTTTTCCTATATAAGGTGAGCCAAAGCCCAATAGAGAAATCTAGCACAATATATGAATCTTAACAAAGATATAAGTATGATATGCATATACAATGCCCGTGATAAAAATCAACTATAACTCTTTTACAAAACCATATTGTGCCAAGCGTTATATCTCCATCCACTTTATCTCAATTCATGAGTCACTTCCCTTTCATTCAGACAACCAAACTAAGAGGACAACTCAGTGGGTCTTTAACTAACATAGCCATTATACTATCACTTCTATTTTCCATTTTACGGATATTTCGTCCGCGAGAATCGGCATCCATATATACGCGGGGTTTTTGGGACTTTCACCCTGGACACACAGGCCAACTTAATTCAATGGAGTACATCCCCTTTCTTCTCTCAAACTTGGAGTAAATCCCCTTTTTTCTCTCAAACATCATACATTTACAATATATTAAAGACATAGTCATATTCAATGCTAACGGATGAGAGATTAATTTCAATTCACCTAGTCCTCATGGAATTTCTACAACAATCATAGCCATCCTCCACCGATAACCCAAAATAGATATTTCTAAACAGATACACAATCTACAAGACAGATAAACTATCCAAATTTTTGTAGGTGAGAGATAATATATATCCAACTCCACCATTTATATGAACCTCCATCCAATTTCACATTCCCAAAACCAATTCTACTTATTTATACAAAATAACTATTTGAGACATGTTAGGGCGAACTCATTTTTTTTTCCAAAATCCGCCCCAAGTATCAAAATCAACAAATTTATCACAACACAACCTCTTATCTACTCCCATAACCATTTTTAATACATACATTTGAAAACCCTTCTTTTGATTTTAAACCAA
Organism: Camellia sinensis; assembly: GCF_055761805.1. NCBI lineage: Eukaryota > Viridiplantae > Streptophyta > Magnoliopsida > Ericales > Theaceae > Camellia > Camellia sinensis. The sequence continues at coordinate 114,866,280 of NC_138975.1, forward strand.
AACCCAAGGTTTGTCCAAAATCCTTCCAAATTCCAATATTTCTTAAACATCAACAACTAGCTAAGTTAAAAACCATAGAAGAGTGTAGAAAGTCCCCACCTCAAGCTTAGAAGACCAAGGAAGCAATAGAGGAACTTCAAAGACACCGAAACCAAGCTTTGTTCGGACCAAAATGGAGCTTTAGGGGAGTTCTACTTTTTTCCCAAAGACACTAGGATAGAAAAACCAATGGATCTAGGTGTTTTAGAAGAGAGAAGATGAGTTTTAGAGAGAGAAACTCTAGATCTAGGGTTTTTGAAATGTTTAGTGAGAGAGAGAGAGATGAAAAAGTGATGTAAAATGACTTTGTTACAAACTGATATAAACACAGTCCGCTCGAGCACAAGAAGTGACAGTCGAGCGCCCAAACACTATAAGTTGTTCCCCTCGAGCGCCAGAAGTCTCGCTCAAGCGCAGAATGCACACTTCCAGTAGTTTTGTAGACATCAAACCAATGCCTAAGCACAAAAAAGGTCGCTCAAGCTGAGACCACTCAAGCATAGGAAACACCGCTCGAGCGTAGAATACACTTTCCCAATAGTTTTGTAGGCTTGCAAAAGTACTGAGAGTTCACAAAGTTCACTCGAGCACAGGAAGTGACGCTTAAGCAGATGAGTAGAATTCTGGGCAACAAAAATTTGAAAACCAAGCTACCAACCTGTTTCAAACGCAACTAATACAACCCAATAGCCAAAATCAAGGAGGGAGAAGAGGAACAAGACAAGAACAACAATATAGAACCATGAAACCCAAGTCCAGAATATCAAATAGGTCGGGTCTAAAATCAAAATCACTATAATCTCCCCCCTTAAGGAATTTCGTCCCCGAAATTTCAAATCAAGTTTTAAAACTATGTTTAAACCAATTACAACAATGACAATTAACCAATTCCAACACCATGACCCATCCACTGGTCACTCAATCTCATCAACATGATAAACAAACCCTCAATACTAAGTGTACTATATTTCCAAAACATATACATTGTTTATATTAAACCCGTGTTTCCAAAACATATGCAACATATACAATGTTTTCATATTTCATTAACATAACATAATCTTAATACATATTCAAACATCAACAAATAAATCTGGGTACTTCTCACGGACTTCCAACTCATGTTTCCAAGTTGCTTCCTCAACTCCGTGATGTCTCCATAACACTTTAACTAAGAGAATTGTCTTACCTCGCAAGACTTGGTGTCAAGTATCCAAGACTTTCACAAGTCTCTCCTTATACGAGACATTCTTATCTACCCCTAAGGCGGTCCAATCCAACACGTGCGATGGATCCAGCTCATACTTTCGAAGCAAGCAAATATGAAACACATAATGAATCCCGAAAAGCTGTGGCGGTAAAGCCAAGCAATAAGCTACTTCCCCAATCCGCTCAAGGATCTGAAAAGGTCCGATAAATCAAAGGGACAACTTCTCACTCTTTCCAAACCTCATCAAACCTCGCCTAGGTGATATCTTCAAGAAGACGTGATCACCCACCTTAAAAGACAAAGGTCTCCTCCTATGGTTGGCATAACTTTTCTGGCGACTCTGGGCCATAAACAACTTACAGATAAGTACAACTTTCTCCGTCGTTTCTCGAACTAACTCTGGGCCCAACATTGGTGCATCACCCACCTCAACCCAATACATAGGGAATCTACACAGTCGGCCATACAAGGCCTTAAATGATGCCATGCTAATACTCGACTGGAAGCTATTGTTGTAGGCAAACTCTACTAAGGGCAAGTGCCTCTCCCATGCCACTTTAAAGTTAAGAACACAACCCCGAAGCATATCCTCAAGGATCTGAATAGTACGCTTGGACTGCCTGTCAGTCTGAGGATGATACGTGGCGTTAAAAGTCAAACTCGTGCCCAAGGCACTCTGTAAACTCTGCCACAACCGAGCCGTAAAATGCATATCTCTATCCGAAACGATCGTTACAAGGACCCCGTGCAACCCCAATATGTCTCTAATATAAAGGTCAGCAAGATAATCTATCGAATCACTTACGCGCATAAGTATAAAGTGCGTTGACTTGGTCAACCGGTCAATTACCACCCAAATTGCATCACTACCCCGTTGAGTCCTTGGAAGGTCCATAACAAAATCCATCATGACATGCTCCCACTTCCACTCAGCTATAGGTAAGGGTTGTAACAAACCCGCTGGCCTCTGATGCTCAGCCTTCACTTGTTGACAAGTAAGGCACCTCGACACAACACATGGCTACATCCTTCTTCATTCCCCTCCACCAATACTGACGACTAAGGTTGTGATACATCTTTGTGCTTCCCGAATGCACCGTAAGGTGTGAATGGTAAAACTCTCAGAGTACTTCCTTTCGACAAGACTCCGGCACGAAAAGACAGTCACAATATCTAACACTTGAATCGGGACACACATTTAAGCCTTTCTCTACCTTTCCACTAGAAATCTTTTCCCGGAGGGTTTCTACCTCAAGATCACCCTTCTGAGCTTCTATCACTCGATTCACAAGTGTAGGTTGTGCAACTACCGAAAACAAGGCTACAGACTCAACGGACTTGCCAAGATAGAGGTCAAACTCACCAATAGCACCCAATATTTCCTATTCCCAAATGGCAACACTAGCCACTCTACCAATGAATTTCCTACTCAAAATATCAGCCACAACATTAGCCTTTCCCGGGTGATAATGTAGCTCAAAATCATAATCTTCTATAAGCTCCATCCACCTCCTCTACCTCAAATTCAAGTCTTTCTGTGTAAACAGATACTTCAGACTCTCATGATCAGAAAATACGTCAAACTTCTCATCATACAAATAATGCCTCCAAATCTTTAAGACAAAGATCACCATCGCTAATTCTATATCATGAATAGGGTAGTTCCTCTCATGTGTTTTCAACTGCCGCAAGTTATAGGCTATTACCTTCCCTTCTTGCATCAAAATGTAACCCAAACCTTCCCTTGAAGCATCACAATACACCAAATAGCCCAAACTCCTCTTCGAAATAATCAATACTAGAGCAGTGGTAAGCCTAACCTTAAGCTCTTGAAAAGACTTCTCACAAGTCTCATTCCACACGAACTTAATGCCTTTCCTCATTAGTCTAGTTAACGGTGAAGCTAATCTAGAGAAATATTTCACAAACCGATGGTAATACCCGGCCAACCCCAAGAAACTATGGATCTCAAAAGCATTCTTAGGTTGTTCCCAATCGTGCACAGCCTCTACCTTGGATGAATCTATAGTCACACATTTTCCTGATACCACATGGCCTAAGAATTTTATTTCTCTCAACCAGAATTCACATTTTCCAAACTTGGCATAAAGTTTGTGGGCTTTAAGTAACTCAAGTACTACCCGCAAATGTTCTTCGTGCTCCTTCTTAGATGGTGATTAAATCAAGATATCATCAACAAAGACAACCACAAAACAGTCTAGAAACTCGCGGAAGATTCGGTTCATCAAATCCATAAACAAGGCTAGTGCATTGGTTAGCCCAAATGGCATTACTAGAAGCTCATAATGGCTATACCACGTACGGAATGCCGTTTTTTGGATATCCTCCTCCTTTACCCTTAACTGGTGGTAACCCGATCTTAGGTCTATCTTGGAAAAATAACAATATCCTTTCAACTGATCAAATAAATCGTCTATACGAGGCATTGGGTACTTATTGTTAGTGGTTACCCCTTTCAACTTCCGGTAATCGATACACAATCGCAGGGTGCCATCTTTATTTTTCGCAAAGTGAGCCGGTACTCCCCAAGGTGAAGTACTAGGGTGGATAAAACCCTTATCTAACAGCTCTTGGAGTTGAATCTTCAACTCACTCAACTCGGCGGGTGCAAATCTATATGGAGCCATAGATGTCATGACCCGAACCTGCCCCCATGGGTTAAAGACATAACCGGCCAGTAATCATGAGATTACCTACGGCCTCAAACCAAACCAAACGTATTTAATAGAGTTAATGGGGGCCAAACGGAAGCAATTTTAAAACTTTGTCCATAGAGCTGTGCTTACATGGCACATCCAAATAAACCATACGTATGTACATTAATAACTCACATTAGAAATACGGTATCATAAAGTTCTGCATAAACAGGATCATCCAAAACTAAGTCAACCCATGAAGACTATTTACAGACATATTCAAAACTTCGCCAACATGACAACATAATACAAAATGACAAGAGGCAAAGACTGGTCTCGTGCGTGAGACACAAGGGCTGACTCTCCAAAACCTTTGTTATTCCTCACAGACTTCACTGGGGCTGGGTTTGGACTTCTCTTGGCTCACCTACAAACACATGAATGAGCGTGAGCGATAGCCCAGTGAATAATATCAAATACAAAAGTTATATAAACAATATGAACAACAACGTACTTCAAACGGCCTTGGGCCCAATTCATATTTCTATTTACCATGCATACAAAATTTAACTCAAGTGGTTGTGGTTCCAAACATACTGGCCTTTGGCCCATTTTTCTTTTATTTATGACAAACGGCCTCTGGCCTATTCATTAATGTCAAAACGGCCTTCGGCCCATTCATTTATGTCAAAACGGCCTTCGGCCCATTCATTTATATCAAAACAGCCTTCGGCCCATTCATTTATGTCAAAACGGCCTTCGACCCATTCATTTATGTCAAAACGGCCTTCGGCCCAAATATACTTTTCGCATCAAACTAGCATTTAAGCCTTTCAAGCTTGTCATGTCAAACTGCATTTAAGCCTTTCAAATTTTCATTTCAAACTGGCATTTAAGCATTTCAAGCTTGTCATATCAAACTGGCATTTAAGCCTTTCAAACTTTCATTTCGAACTGGCATTTAAGCCTTTCAAGCTTGTCATATCGAACTGGCATTTAAGCCTTTCAAACTTTCATTTCAAACTTGCTCATAGGCCTTTCATATCAAACTGGCTCATAGGCCTTTCATATCAAACTATGTCCACCATTCAAATTAATTAACTTTACAAAACTTGCATAGAAGTAGCAATTGGACAATAACATATGTCAGATATTACTCACAGTGATCGGCTTGTGGATTTGCCCTGGAGTTTGACCCTACATATCACATAACACATATGGGTCACAAATAATTCAATCCATTCTTTAATTCACATATTCCTCTTTAGGCTTCATTCTTATCTCTTTAATTCAATTACAATGCTCAATGCATGCCTAAGAGTGCTTAGAAGTGAAAGGGGACGAAAAACAAAACACAGAATGCATAAACAAAATTTTAGCAAAACAGGGTCCCCGCTCGAGCGTGGACTCACCTGCTCGAGCGGACCCTTAAGGCCTGCAAAAGTGCTGGTTGCATCAAAAATACGCTCGAGCGTGAAATAGGAAGCTCGAGCGGAAGGCCTGTCTAAAAAGTTCCCCGCTCGAGCGTGAAATTACTCTCTCGAGCGGACATCCAAGTCTGCAAAAATGCTGGGGGCACGAAAATCATGCTCGAGCGGCAAGTTCCCCGCTCGAGCGGACATAAAATTTTTGGGTTTTCTAGATTGTGTTCTAGAGTTCGAATTCGACCTTTAAGCCAACATATCTTGCATCTCATGGCTCAAATCTCACATATACTTGTTCTAACATGGTGTAAGCACCAAAACACATTATCATGGAGCTCAATTTCAAGAATTAAACACATACATGTCCCAAATTGACACTAAACCCATTTCCAACATACACATTCATGCATTCAAAGCTCCTATCTTCATAATTTGCACATGCATGTGTTGTATTACTTTCATTCCCAACTTAGGTGATACAAATGGTGATTACAACATGAGCTTCCATCAAAACTCTACATACATCATGTATTTCAAGCTCAAACATGCAAATTCAAGCAATTTCTTACATGCATGCACATATTATCTTCCAATTCAACAAAGCCAGCTCAACACATGTTCTTGACCATTAATTAGCTTTGAATACACAAGATTACACATTAAGCCCATGAATTCAAGAATCAATTGCTTACCTAGAAGCCCAATCTATGGTTAATTCTTGAATTTAATCTTCCAATCTTCACAAATTTGAGCCAAACACCCAACTCTCTTTCTCCCTCTCTCTCTAGCCGGCCCCTTTCCTTTTCTCAGAGTCTATATCAGTTCAAATGAAGCTAAGGAGGAGAGAAATTGAGTGTATAAAGGCTCCTAATAAGCACCCACTCAACACATATTTTAATATAAACAATTGGGCACTTAATTCTTTAATTTAATCAATTTAATCTGATCCGAATCAATTTCTAATTAAATTTCACTACAGGCTCTAAAAATTATGCCAATCACAATGGCGTAATCAATTTCGGGTTCTGTGGCCGATAAGGCCTCCAACTTAATTTTGGAAGCGATAAAATCAAACAGATATTCCTACGGTGAACAGATAGAAATTCAAAACCACATATTTTCACATAATGGCATACAAAACCATAACAAACACATAATCATATTCAAATTAAGGAGCAATTAGCATAATACGGAACAGGGGTATCACAGTCTTCCCCCCTTTAGGAAGTTTGGTCCTCCAAACTTATTTCACCTTTAGTCAAACACAATTCGGAACACTTTTCATTCAACGGTTCCAATCCTTTTCATAGTCCTTTACTTAGTCTCAAAATCAAGCAATACTCTGTTCTCAGTCAGTCAGAGACTTACCTTTCCTGCCATACAAGGCTTGTATGGTGCCAAACTAAAACTAGAGTGTGAGCTGTTATTGTGAGCAAAGTCTGCCAATGATGGATAGATCTTTCCAACTTCCCTGAAAAATCTAACGCATATATTCGGAGCATTCCTCTCAAAATTTGAAAAGTTCTTTCTGATTATACATCAATTTGCGGATGAAAAACAGTGCTGACTCACAATTCAGTTCCTATTGCCTCTTGAAGGCTTGTCAGAATTCAACAACATTTTAGGATTCCTTTCTAAAACAGTAGATACTGGAACCCCATGCAAATGAGCAATCTTATTGATGTAAACAGTGGCTAGTCTACAAACATCACACAAAAATTTTACAGGGAGAAAATGAGTAAACTTAGTAATTCCACATACAATAACCCAAACGGGATTTATACCTTGGGTGCTCAAGGTAGCCCCACAATGAAATTCGTAGCCCCATATTCCTATTTCCATTCCAAAATAGAGAGAGGTTCAAGTAGTTCTGTCACTATTTGATATTCGACTTCGACCTGTTGGCACCGAAAAATATTCAGACACAAATTCACTAATTGCCCCTTCATGGTAGGTCACCAACAAATTTATTTCAGATGTTAGCTAACTTTATCACAAAAGTTCGGTTTATTCCCTTGTCACAAAAGTTCAATTCATTCTTCAATAATTCCACAATTCACAATCCGATCCGGTATTTAGTTCAACGACTCCTCACAGTTATCCAAGGTCAATCAAAAGTTTCCAGGAATTTAAAGTGGATCTGGACACTGATTCCTGAGTCAACTAGGATAATAACGAAGCAATCAACCACACGACATACGTAACTCATATACCCCCATAGTACCAATTGTAAAGCACAATAACACCGATGCAATCGACTTCTAACATAATATATGTGTTCTCAATTCATTCAACAGTTTACAGTTTGCAATTCGGTTCAATATTCAACTCCCTGTTCCATCGAGTCTTTCTACATTATCTGATAGTTGTCAAAAGCATGAGGCAATTCATATATTAATTCCCATTGCGTCAAAGATATTATCAGAAATAGTTAATCACATGTTGAACACAATTTACACATCCTCAGAACCCCAATTGTAGAATATAATGGCACTGAGCAGTTATTTACACAAGGCGTACTGAATTCACACACCTCCGGATAATCAGGGTTTTATTTTTCAAAGCTTATTGGATGTTTATAACATCTACATAATACCAAAAGATGACATTCCGGACCAAACAAAGGAATAATCGTCTCGGAGCCAAAGCACACCCGTTCATGACCGTCGGTGACCGACCCGAGATCGATTAGACAAACCCACCCGTACAAGACCGTCGGTGGCAAAAGAGGTATCTCAACAAAAGTGCTACATAGGCTTAGCGTCCCCTAGCACGAAAGGACGTCCCAAGAATGTCATCAAAACAAACATAATACCACTTACTATAACCTGATTTCCCAAAATCTGATAACACTGAAGCAGACACATGAAACATATTCTGATTAATCGAGGAAAAATATTCAGTACTGTTTACAATCAAATCAATCCGCTGTCATCGGTTTCTATAACGTCAAATAAGCAAAAATATGACAATTCAGAAGCATCGTTCCTTAAGACACCCAATTACAGGATTTGCACAACTCAGTTCATTTTTAACACATGTGTCATCAATAGTTGAAGGTTGGTTCTCAACGGTGTTTATAGTTAGATCAATCTGTTGATAACCTACAAAAGGTCTTTCGAATAAGTCAAATATTTTAAACGGATTCAAGTTTTGGGTCTATCAGTTCTCCTACCAAGAATAATCCGGCTATTTAATCATACGTAATCCATGATCCCCCCTAACAAGGTCAAATCAAATAGAGGGTCTTATCAGATCAATCCCGATAAAGGTCTCGCCAATCTAGATCAAACAAAGGTTCCATCAAATTATATCAAATGAGGGTTCTATCAGGTCGAATCAAACAAAGGTTCTGTCGGATCGAATCAGATAAAAGTTTTCTCACATAGGGTACATTCACACATTGTTATATTCTCATTTTATGTATCGTCAAGACACAATTAATCACATACGTGATAGATGATTGCATACTTATCAGATATCGCATGCTGACACTTACTAAATAACTATAAACCTAAATCATATTCATATAAACACCCATTTGCAGAATCGAATGCACATAGACAACTTTTCATGATGCATGTGTTCCTATATGTGCATTATACCAAAACAAACTTGTTGTACACATTAGCGTAACAGTTCATATCTCAAATTCAAATCATGTGTGGTACTTCCTTTAGCATAACATATCATGTTGGTCAAACATATCAAGTTCCGTAATGGAACCTCCGACACTGGTAACATATCTCATACATAGACCACGGTATTGTTTCCCCCGGGCGAGGGCCTGTGCCACGGTATTATTTCCCCCCAGGCTAGGGCCTCATGACCAAGCCGTAGTATTATGTCCCCTGGGCAAGGGCCTCTGCTAAGGATACCACAATTACGTTCAAGGAAAATTTGGACAATCATTCCTTCATACAAAACATAGCATTTCAGAGAACTTGTCCTTTCATATCATCAGAAGATAATTAAAGTTAAATGTAATTTTACAGAGTTATTACCCACCATTTGATTAAACTTGCATTATACTTTATACAAAAGATACACGAATATGCATACACTAGAAAGCATACACATTCAAACAATTTGTAATGCAAGCAAATCGCAAACTTATAGCACATAATTGTTCATATCAAAACATTTAAGCATATTCTTGATGCTTCCAAATTCATACCTATCACATGAATGCATCATAGATCTCATCTAGACGCTTATTGCTCTTTTGGACAAGTGTGTGAGTTATTAACTCGTGCTCTGATACCACTCTGTCATGACCTGAACTCGCCCCCATGGGTTAAGGACATAACCGGCCAGTAATTATGAGATTACCTACGGCCTCAAACCAAACCAAACGTATTTAACAGAGTTAATGGGGGCCAAACGGAAGCAATTTTAAAACTTTGTCCATAGAGCTGTGCTTACATGGCACATCCAAATAAACCATACGTATGTACATTAATAACTCACATCAGAAATACGGTATCATAAAGTTTTGCATAAACAGGATCATCCAAAACTAAGTCAACCCATGAAGACTATTTACAGACATATTCAAAACTTCGCCAACATGACAACATAATACAAAATGACAAAAGGCAAAGACGGGTCTCGTGCATGAGACACAAGGGCTGACTCTCCAAAACCTTTGTTGTTCCTCATAGACTTCACTGGGGCTGGGTTTGGACTTCTCTTGGCTCACCTACAAACACATGAATGAGCGTGAGCGATAGCCCAGTGAATAATATCAAATACAAAAGTTATATAAACAATATGAACAACAACGTACTTCAAACGGCCTTGGGCCCAATTCATATTTCTATTTACCATGCATACAAAATTTAACTCAAGTGGTTGTGGTTCCAAACATACTGGCCTTTGGCCCATTTATCTTTTATTTATGACAAACGGCCTCTGGCCCATTCATTCATGTCAAAACGGCCTTTGGCCCATTCATTTATGTCAAAACGGCCTTCGACCCATTCATTTATATCAAAACAGCCTTCGGCCCATTCATTTATGTCAAAACGGCCTTCGGCCCAAATATACTTTTCACATCAAACTGGCATTTAAGCCTTTCAAGCTTGTCATGTCAAACTGGCATTTAAGCCTTTCAAACTGGCATTTAAGTCTTTCAAGCTTGTCATATCAAACTGGCATTTAAGCCTTTCAAACTTTCATTTCGAACTGGCATTAAGCCTTTCAAGTTTGTCATATCAAACTGGCATTTAAGCCTTTCAAACTTTCATTTCGAACTAGCATTTAAGCCTTTCAAGCTTGTCATATCAAACTGGCATTTAAGTCTTTCAAACTTTCATTTCAAACTGGCTCATAGGCCTTTCATATCAAACTGTGTCCACCATTCAAATTAATGAACTTTACAAAACTTATATAGACGTAGCAATTGGACAATAACATATGTCAGATATTACTCACACTGATCAGCTTGTGGATTTGCCCTGGAGTTTGACCTTACATATCACATAACATATATGGGTCACAAATAATTCAATCTGTTCTTTAATTCACATATTCCTCTTTAGGCTTCATTCTTATCTCTTTAATTCAATTACAATGCTCAATGCATGCCTAAGAGTGCTTGGAAGTGAAGGGAACGGAAAACAGAACACAGAATGCATAAACAAAATTTCAGCAAAACAGGGTCCCCACTCGAGCGTGGACTCACCCGCTCGAGCGGACCCTTAAGGCCTGCAAAAGTGCTGGTTGCATCAAAAATACGCTCGAGCGTGAAATAGGGAGCTCGAGCGGAAGGCCTGTCTAAAAAGTTCCCCGCTCGAGCGGACATCCAAGTCTGCAAAAATGCTGGGGGCACGAAAATCACGCTCGAGCGACAGGTTCCCCGCTCGAACGGACATAAACTTTTTGGGTTTTCCAGATTGTGTTCTAGAGTTCGAATTCGACCTTTAAGCCAACATATCTTGCATCTCATGGCTCAAATCTCACATATACTTGTTCTAACATGGTGTAAGCACCAAAACACATCATCATGGAGCTCAATTTCAAGAATTAAACACATACATGTCCCAAATTGACACTAAACCCATTTCCAACATACACATTCATGCATTCAAAGCTCCTATCTTCATAATTTGCACATGCATGTGTTGTATTACTTTCATTCCCAACTTAGGTGATACAAATGGTGATTACAACATGAGCTTCCATCAAAACTCTACATACATCATGTATTTCAAGCTCAAACATGCAAATTCAAGCAATTTCTTACATGCATGCACATATCATCTTCCAATTCAACAAAGCCAACTCAACACATGTTCTTGACCATTAATTAACTTTGAATACACAAGATTACACATTAAGCTCATGAATTCAAGAATCACTTGCTCACCTAGAAGCCCAATCTATGGTTAATTCTTGAATTTAATCTTCCAATCTTCACAAATTTGAGCCAAACACCCAACTCTCTTTCTCCCTCTCTCTCTAGCCGGCCCCTTTCCTTTTCTCAGAGTCTACATCAGTTCAAATGAAGCTAAGGAGGAGAGAAATTGAGTGTATAAAGGCTCCTAATAAGCACCCACTCAACACATATTTTAATATAAACAATTGGGCACTTAATTCTTTAATTTAATCAATTTAATCTGATCCGAATCAATTTCTAATTAAATTTCACCGTAGGCTCTAAAAATTATGCCAATCACAATGGCGTCATCAATTTCGAGTTCTATGGCTGATAAGGCCTCCAACTTAATTTTCAAAGCGGTAAAATCAAACAGATATTCCTACGGTGAACAGATAGAAATTCAAAACCACATATTTTCACATAATGGCATACAAAACCATAACAAACACATAATCATATTCAAATTAAGGACTAATTAGCATAATACGAAACAGGGGTATCACAATAGAAATCGGTGTCATGCCAAGCACTAAGTCAATAGAGAACTCGATCTCTCGATGAGGTGGTAAACTAGTGAGATCCTCATAAAACATTTCCAGGTATTCACAAACTACCCTTGACAACTCAACTTGGATTTCATCGCATTCATTACCCAAGAAATTTGCAAGAAGGCAACTAAGCTCACTTTATCCACGCCGATCATACACTAGGGATAAAGCTCTATCAATTTTGTCTCCCATAAAATAAAAACAATCACCGCTCAAGGCACACACAGTAACCTCTGACAGTAACAATCTATAATAGCTCGATACGAAGATAATCAGTCCATATCCAATATAGCATCAAAACTGGACATGTCAATCAATACAAAAGCAAAAGGAAGTCGGCGATTGGCAACCTCTATATCATAACCCCAACACCCCTGCTCGAAAATAATCTCTCTACCAATAGGTGACTCTACACTAAGAAGAGATACTAATCGAGCCAACTCTAACCCCAAAGCCGATGCAAATGTAGACGAGATAAATGAATGGAATGCACCTGTATCAATCAACACATTAGCAATGGAATTGCATAACAAGAAAGTACCTCTCACTACCAAAGGCGCTAGTACTAGGTCTGGCGTGGTAACTATATACACATGTCCTATAGGTCTCTACTCAACCTGCTCACCCCTCGAAGCATAAGCCTAATGCACTGACTAAGCTAAAGAGGCTTCTTGATTGGCCCTCGAGGCCTGAGCTAACTGTGCAGGCTGGTGACTCTGTGTCTGCCTCGAACCAGAAACACCAGGTGTGCCACCCAACTGTGGACAAAACCTCTTCATGTGTCCCATTTGCCCACACTAATAACAAGCAAGCGGTTTCCCTCTCCCTTGACTCTGGCTCTGAGAACGGGCTAAAGATGATGTAGACCGTTGCCCTCCTCCCCTCTGCGGGCAAGCTGGAGACTTGTGGCCCAACTAGCCACACTTGAAACAAGTAAAATCTCCCTGACCACTTCTCCCCGAACCCGAACTCAGTACCAGAAAAGTGGACCTCGACTGAACTCCTTAGAACTGCTGTGGGTTACAGCCCCTCTGTCTCTTACTGTCCCCCTGAACATCCTATGGTCTCTTCTTGGAGCCCCTCATTCTCTCCTCCTCCATATGCATCACGAACTCAAGATGAGCCGTTGTCTCCACAAGGCGTCCATACCCTCTAATCATTGACCTGGCTACTTTATACATGAGCCCGATCCTTAGCCTCTTCTCAAACTCTAAACAACGACGCTCCTCCGTCGCCACGAGTTCTGGTGCAAACCTCAACAAGCTAGTAAATGTGGCCTCAAACTCAGCCACCGGGGTGTTCAACTGCATAAGCTTGGAGAATTGATCTCTCAACTTCTCCTTGACTGTGGAAGGCAAGTACTTGTCCTGGAAGGCGTCAACGAAAGCCTCCCAAGTTATACCAATGCGCCGTCACATATACTTCCACCATTGACCCGCGTCTCTCTTCAGTTGGAAGAACGCCAAGGTCACTCTCAATCCACCGTCTTCGATGCCAAGCATCTCAAACGTTTTCATCATTTGCTCCAACCACTCATCCACTTTCAGTGGCTCCTTAGGATCACCCACAAACTCGTTTGGATTCGACCGGAAGAACTCCTGTTTCAAGAGTGATGGCCACGCCTTAGCTACTTGGGCCTGGACTTGATTCTCAACCCTGAGAATGTCTATCAACTCTTGCAATGCTCCTGCCATTTCGCGGGCTAAGGCGCCCATGGCCTACTGACTAATTGGTTCGGCTACATTGGCCTGACCGACTCCTTCTTCCTGCGCTGAAATCTCATCCGATAAAGGCACCTCATGCCTTCTAGGCCTACCACGCTTACCACCACCACGTCCACGTCCTGGCATCCTAATGAAGGTAACGGAAGAGATTAGCACATTTACAAATGTGTCGAAGCTAATTCACTGGCGTCCTAATGTGATGGACAACAGTAATTCACTCCACATAAGCATGTAGTCACATAAACACATATAAATTTCATTCTTGGATAATAACCGTCCCGCGGCGTTGCTAGAGTTTCAATTAGAAACAGCAGTGATCAAGTGCTTTTCTAATAAGACGTCCAGAAACCCATAGACTCAATCAACATCCTAGAAATTAAATCTCATACCCATATAATCACATAGACATGTTATCACATAGCATTACAAACATACCAACATCTCTGTCAAGCGAAATAAACCCATTGTGGTAAGAACCACTCTCCACGTACCCAAAGTATTCAAACCCAGTACGCTTTGATACCAAGTTGTAACGCCCCAAAATAAATATAACAAATCCTTCTCATGAAGGGAAAAATATTTGAAACAACGCCTTTTATAGCGATCCCGGTTTTCCCTTTCTTTATTTATTGTAATCCGGACTTAGGTTCCGTGTGTTGGATGTTGTATATATCTTGTTTCCGTCCTTCAATACTTTGTATTTGAGTTATAGGATGCTTTAGGCAGGTTTGTTACAGGTTGGTTGTGTTTGGAAACCTAGAGTTCATGTCCAGAATTTGGCCTTCACGCTCGAGCGGGGCTTTTGACGCTTGAGTGGGCCCTTTGTTGCTGCTTCTCCGCTCGAGCGGGCGTTTTGACGCTCGAGCGTGAATATTCATCTCCCAGCATTTTTCTCTGCAGTCATCGGACGCTCGAGCGGGAGTTTCTACGCTCGAACGTGACCCTTTGATTTTGTTCCTCCGCTCGAGCGGGGAGTTTGACGCTCGAGCGGGGACCATGGTCTGCAAAAGTTCTGGAAGTGTGCAATCAACGCTCGATCGGCGCTTTTCACGCTCGAGCGTGAGTCTGTATCTGACGCTCGAGCAGGGGTTTCTACGCTCGAGCAGGGCCCGAGAAACCACTTTTTGGATCACTTTTTGACTTTCTTTCTCTCTCTTGCTTTTTCAAAACCTCCATTGGAGAGCACCTCACTCTAAAACTCCAACTTCTCTCTAGGGTTTGATCTAATTTGAGTGACCTCCTACCTTTGGGCCTTTGTAAAAAGTGTGGAGTTTGGTGAGAGCTACATTTTGATCTGAAAATTTTGAAGTTTGGAGCATTTCAAAATTCTTCATCTTCACCATTTGAGCTCCGAATTTGAGGTAGGGATAACTACTCATCTTTATGAGCTTTGACATAGATTTTGAGCATTTTGTATAAATGGTTTGATTTGGGTGTTAGGATTTGAGATTTGGAATTTTGAAAAGAGGGGTTCTGTTATTTTAACCCAAATATGTGTATTTTGGGTCTAAAAATAAGATTAGTGATATTTATTGTTGATATTTGGACCTTTGGGTCAATATTAAGAAATGGGAGAGAAAGTCCTAATTTGTTGTATAAATTAATTGGTATAATTAATTTGGGAAATAGATATATGAAATTGAGTTGGAAATGATGAAATTGGCATAATATAAGAGGGAATGGTGGAGTTGGATTTATTAATCGCTCACTTTTGAAAACATTGATAATATGTCTGTTGATGCATTTATTATCTGTTTAGAAATAATTGTTTTGGGCTATCGATGGACGATAGTATTGATTGTTGTAGACAATGCATGATGATTAGGCTAATTAAAACTAATCAATTGAATATGTCATTGAATATGACGGTTGGAATAATACATCAAATTTATGTATTGATTGCTCGTGTATATGATATGTGTTTATATACATTGTGTTATGTGGGAGGAGATAAGAGATGTACTCCACGGTTTAAGGGAAGATAGGGGATGGACTCCTAAACCGGATTTTATTTGGGAGGAGATAGGGGATGGACTCCATTGATACAGCGAATCTGTGTATCATTTATGAAGTATAGAAATGTTTTAATGTGATATTGATACAGCGAATTTGTGTATCATTGGTAAAGTATGGAAGTGTTTTAATGTAGTATTGATATAGCAAATATGTGTATCTATTGTGAATTATGGAAGCGTTTTGATATGAGTTGTTATCTCATAAAAAAAATAGGAAATGTTTTAATATGAGAAGTACTCTCATTTAAATTGTTTGGCCAGGTTCTGAGCCATATTGATAAATCGAAATGGTATAAGTAAAGGAAAGTGGAATGACACATAGATTATTTGTCATGGAACTGGATTGTGTCGTATGTTGGTTCATATGAATTAAACATTTATCGAATGCTAATGTTTTAGCTATTGCTCATATTATGTTTAGCATATCTCTATTGGGCGTTGGCTCACCCTAATGGGATATCATTTTCAGGTTCAGGTATTATGCCGCCTCCGAGGTCTTAGCTTGGATGGTTGTGGGAGTTGAAGACTCTTTTGTTCATTTTGGTTATTATTTTGTGTATTGCATGTAAATCAAGTCAATGGCTTATTTGTGTTTGAGTTAGTACTCTCCTCTTTGTAACCAAGTGTTGGGTTGGAAAGTTGTAAGCCCGTGAGGCATTTACTTTTATTGTCAACATGTAATACATTTTGTAAGAATACTATGATTTATGAAATATGATATATCTTTCTTGTATCATGAATATATGTTTTATGGATTTATTTTGAGGGCGTTACACCTTTCTTTAATCAGAGTTTAATATACAAAAGCGACAAATACAATAAGGAATGAAAACTGCACAAATATTCATATGCCTTACTGGCTTACAACTTTCCAAGTCGTTGCTAGGGTACAACAAAAATGAGTCCAGCTTAACACAATTAAAGCCCTAGGCTTGTATATTATCAAAACAAAAAAACAAAAGGGTGAGCCTTCAGCTCCACGATCCTCCCAAGCTAAGCCCTTTGGCACAGGCATATCACCAACACCTGAAAAAGGTTTTTCCATATAGGGTGAGCCAAAATCCAGTAAGAAAATCTAGCACAATATAAGAATCTTAACAAAGATACAAGTATGATATGCATATACAATGCCCGTGATAAAAATCATCTATAACTCTTTTACAAAACCATATTGTGCCAAGCGTTATATCTCCATCCACTTTATCTCAATTCATGAGTCATTTCCCTTTCATTCAGACAACCAAACCGAGGATACAACTCAGTGGGTCTTTAATTAACACAACCATTATACCAACACTTCTATTTGCCATTTTATGGATATTTCGTCCACAAGAATCGGCACCCATGTATACGCGGGGTTTTCGGGACTTTCACCCTGAACACACAGGCCAACTTAATTCAATGGAGTAACATCACTTTTCTTTTCCCAAACCTAGAGTACATCCCTTTTATTCTCCCAAACATCATACATTTACAATGTATTAAAGACATAGTCATATTCAATGCTAACAGATAAGTGATTAATTTTAATTCACCTAGTCCTCATGCAATTTCTACAACAATTATAGCTATCCTTTACCGATAGCCCAAAATGGATATTTCTAAATAGATACACAATCTTCAAGACAGATAAACTATCCAAATTTTCATAGGTGAGAGATAATACATATCCAACTCCACCATTTATATGAACCCCCATCCTATTTCACATTCCCAATACCAATTCCATTTATTTATACAAAATAACTATTTGAGACATGTTAGGACAAACTCTATTTTCTTCTAAAATCTACCCCAAGTATCAAAATCAACAAATTTATCACAACTGAACCTCTTATCTACTCCCATAACCATTTTTACATATATTTGAAAACCCCTCTTTTAATTTCAAACCAAAACCCTAGGTTTGTTCAAAATCCTCCCAAATTCCAATATTGCTTAAACATCAACAACTTGCTAAGTTAAAAACTATAGAAGAGTGTAGAAAGTCCATACCTCAAGCTTAGAAGACCAAGGAAGCAATGGAGTTTCAAAGACACCGAAACCAAGCTTTGTTCGAACCAAAATAGAGCTCTAAGGGAGTTCTACCTTTTTCCCAAAGACACTAAGGTAGAGAAACCAACAGATCTAGGTGTTTTAGAATAGAGAATGTGAGTTTTAGAGAGAGAAACTCTAGATCTAGGGTTTTTGAAATGTTTAGTGAGAAAGAGATATGAAAAAGTGATATAAAATGACCTTTTTACGAACTGATATACGCACAGTCCGCTCGAGCACAAGAAGTGACACTCAAGCACCCAGACAATAAGTTGTTCTGCTCAAGCGCCAGAAGTCTCGCTCGAGCGCAGAATGTACACTCTTAGTAGTTTTGTAAATAGTAGACCAATGCTCGAACGCAAGAAAGGCTGCTCGAGCATAGGAAACACCGCTTGAGCTTAGAATACACTCTCCTAGTAGTTTTATAGGCCTGCAAAAGTACTGAGAGTTCACAAAGCCCTCTCGAGCATATGAAGTGATGCTCAAGCGGAGGAGTAAAATTCTGGGCAGCAAAAGTTTGAAAACCAACCTACCAACCTATTTCAAACGCAACCAATACAACCCAATAGCCAAAATCAAGGAGGGAGAAGAGGAACAAGACAAGAACAACAATATAGAACCATGAAATCCGAGTCTAGAATATCAAATGGGTCGAGTCTAAAACCAAAATCGCTATATTTCTACCCTCAATTTCTTTAAGTGGGACAACCTACAGAGTGCTAGGGTTTCGAGTTGGGAGAAACCATTAGAAGAGCAAACCATTTCATTTCCTTTAAGTAATTAGATTCGTTTTCATCACTTGTGTGCTAATAGATAAGAGAAAGTATATACTACCTATATTGATCAATTCTGTATGCTTTTCAGCCCTGATGTAGTAACTATTGAAACTATCATCATATAGATAGATTGTGATAACATCTCTGTGTTTTTGTAGATGATTGTATTTACAAATTTGAAGATATTTGTATTAAAAAAAATTATGAATATTTTTAAGGATGTTTGCATACTTTATGTTTTTATAGATGCTTGATGTTTTAATAAAAGTGAATCTATAAACGTGCGACAACAAATGGCTGAAAAAATCTAATTTGTTTGGTAACATGACGCTAGAATAATCCAAATTGTTTTGCAATGTATAACCGAACAGGCCCCATCAAAAATTTAAAGGAAAAATGTTTTAAGGAAAGTAAATATGTAAATGTGCGGCAACAGATGACTGAACAAATATGATTTATTCAGTGACTTAACACTTGAGTAAATCAAAATCAAAAAGAATATTTGTAATGAGAAAAATTTGTAAGGATTTTAAAATAGTTTAATTTAACGTTAGTTTTGATATTGTAAAAGATGTAATGAGAATTTCAATTCTTATACAGAAATTCTACTTACACCACACAAAAAAAACTCATTACACCGTAATTTTTCAAAATAAAATTATTACACTTTTATCCCTTTTCAAAATTACCAAAAAAACCCTAAAACCTTAATTATCCTGTCACTACCATCTTCACCGCTCACCACCAATGTCACTGCAGTATGCAACTTTCCTTCCCATCGCTAGGAAGCCACTACTATTTCTGCAGCCTCCAGACGTCAAACCACATCGGAAATGACCTTCATTTGCCGCTCCACTGTCGTGTCTTGTAGATCTTCGTTGTCGTACCCACCATGACCCATCGCCATCGCGATCCACCTCTACGTTCCTCACTACCGTGACCTATCGCCATTGCGATCCACTTTCATTACAACAAAAATCCTAGGGTTTTTAGATTTGGAAAAACGAAGAAGAATAAGAAGGAGAAGGAGAACAGAAAGGGTTGTTTGTCGCAACAGAGATCAGTGGAAGAGATTCGCAATAAAGGACAGTTGTTGGAATGGGAGTCGAAGGTGAGGATGGAGAGGGTCACAGTGGTTGGAGATGGTGAGGAGTGTGATTGGTTCGTGAAGAATAATTGTTGTAGTGGTTAGTACTAGTTGTAGCAGTCGGAAGGAGGAGGCGATGGTAAAGGAGGTCGTAAGAAGAAGAGAGGGGTTGTGGAAGGGGGTTATTGGTGGAAAAGGGGCTGCAGTTTGGTGGTCGAAGGCGCTGACAATGGCTGCCGGAGTCGTTAGTGTTGGTTGTTGTTACTGAAGATAAGGGTGAGATAAATGGGTGTTTTGGGAAATTGGTAAAAAGTTGATTTTTTGACTTTTTTAGCTTATTTTATCTTTTTGTGGATAAGTTTTGTGAGAGGTGATGTGATCCAAAATTGATAAAAAGATGGAAGCTGACTTTTTACCAACTTTCCAAAAGAGCACGAAATTAGGGTTTGAAAATGTGGAATAAAAATAAGGGTAAATTTGATATTATGACAAGTGTAAAGAGAGAGAAGTAAAATTGATTTTGGTGAAATGAAAAATTAAGTGTAATAAAATAAAATAGTGATGTAAATAAAATTATCTTTTGGTGTGATGAAAAAATAAGGGGTTGTTTGGGATGTCCTAAATAAGTGCACTTTTTGACTTTTTATGAAATATAGGTTGGGTATAGGTTGGGTTTGAAGTGATGTAATAGAGAGGTGATGTGACTTAAATAAGATGATATGACTTAAATAGGATAGTGACTTTTTGAATTTTTTACTTTTTTTGATTATGCCAAACCAAGCCTAAGTATAAAGGGTTAAAATAATGATATAAAGAGAATTTTCTGTTAATGAAGTATTAACCTATCACCCGTACTATGCACGAGACAATTATAGATATTTGTATTTGTTTTAATTTTTTTAATATATAAATTATGTTTTTAAAGATTTTTTATAAAAATAATTTAACAATCTTATCACTAATCATAGTGTATGGGAGAAATTGAAAAGGGTACTGTAGTAACTATACACGGATTATATCTATAATTATTTATTTGAGGAGATTTTAAATACTGATCAGAGGATTTTGACCAAATCAATAAATCCAGGCATGTGAAAAGACATGTGGATTGAAAAAAAAGTTAATAAATGTTAATTAGGAAATTTTGACCAAATCAGTAAATGCTAAAAAAAAATTTTACATAAAAAATTTTAAAAATTCAAATTAAAATATTAAAATTCTCACAAATTTTAAAAATTAAAAAACCTTCTTTATTTAGGCCTAGTTTAGGAAGACTAAATAAGTGCACTTTTTGACTTTTTATGAAATATGGATTGGATTTGAGTTGGGTTTGAAGTGATGTATTAGAGAGGTGATGTGAGTTAAATAAGATGATGTGACTTAAATAGAATAGTGACTTTTTGACTTTTTATTTTTTTTCAATTATGTCAAACTTGACCTTAATATATAATGTAGATAGATAACTTCACAAAATGAAATTGGTTTGTAAATGGGCCTTCATTGATTAATATTGTCAACGACCTGTTAAGTACGCATATGTCCCTTCATTAATTAATATTGTCAATGGCCTCTGAAAGCACTGCCACCCCAAAAATTGTGCCATCTAGCCAGGTTAAGTACGCATCGGACGTCATATATTAAATTGATTAGACGGTCAAGTGAGCATCCGACGTCACATATTAAATAGAATAAAGTATCTGTAAGTCTGAATCCTTTTTATTTACAATCCGTAACTTGAGAGAGTGTGGCCTGAATTTGATTCGATAATAAAACGATGCCGTTTGATTTTTTTTTTTTCTTTGCGTTTTTTTTTCTTTACGTTTTTTTGAAGATGAAAAAGAAAGAAGAAAAAGAAGAAGAAGAGAAGAAGAGGAAGGAGCTGGCGCTGCTGGGTTTCATCATCAACAACAAAAAAAAAAAATGTTCAAATTACAAATTTTTTCTTGGCTCATGTGTTTATTGGATGCGCAAGTTCCTCTTTTATGCATTTTTGGTGTTAAGAAACAGGTTATATGAAACAGGTTAAATCTGCTCAAATTTTTTTTCCTTCATCCTCAGATTTTTTTTTGTTCATCAACATCATCAGATCTGGCTCGATTTTTTTTTTTGTTCCCTTCATCCTCAGATTCAAATCAGCAACAACATCATCATCATCTTCAACATAACCATCATCTTCATCAAAAAAAAAAAAAAAAATTACGTTTAATCCTCAAATACAGAGCTGGGTCTGATGATGATGATGGGTCTGATGATCCGGAACCGAACCAAGGAGCTGGGTCTGGTGAAGAATTAAGAAGAAGAAGAAGGAGCTTGGGGTTTGGTCTTCCTTCTCCTCCTCCTCTTCTCTCTTCTCTCTCTTTCCCTTCGTCTCTTCTCTCCCTCTGTATTTTAACACAGACAAAGAAAGAAAAAAAAAAAAAGAAAAGTCAAAACGACGTCGTTTTGACTATTCAGGTCACTTTCGAGCCAACAAATTCGAGCTACCGGCCATTTCTCTTTTATTTATGGGTTAATTACTTAGAGCATTTTCAAAAGTTCGTTAAATATTTTATTAAATTTGAATAAAAATATATATAATTTTTTTATTTGATATCAGACACTTTAAGAGAGTTTTCATCAAATCACAAGACGTTCGGAGGGTCAACCGACAAGAATTTTTTTTTTTTTTTTTGCCTTCATTTCTGTTTCCTCAATTCAAACAAGAATTCTTCAAAATATCCACAGTGAGAATTCTTCAAAATATGTATATATACAAATTATATATCTTTACATAATTTAATTGTTAGTCAAGAATATTGGAAGATTGAGGAATTGAAAAATATTGAACAACTGTTAATCAAAAATACGTATATATCTATCTATCTATATATATATATATATATATATGCAGTTAACAAGAACACAAAATTGGAAGATTGAGAAATTGAAAAAAATTGAGAGGTTTGGTAGTTAGAAAGAGATTTGTAAAATGCGAGATGTATAAAGATTGTTGTTAAATTCCAAATCAACATATCACCATCAAACTAATTCCAGTCAGAACTGAAAATAACAAAAAGAACATGAAAATACAAAGATGGAAATATGAACTTTATCTTCTATTTGAGACTGAGCTCTTGGGTGCTTAACCTACACTTATGGAATTGGAAATGAAATTGGAATTGGAGGTATAGAGTGGATCAGAGGTGAGAATTGAGAAAGAGAACATGATGGAAATGGATTTAGGGGAAAATGAAAATAGAGTTAAAAAAGATGCTAAGGTGGTTGATCGGGGGGTCGACCTGTCAATGTAAATTTTCATAATTTTTTGTCTTAAAGTGGTCATCCGAGGGACATCCGGCTAGAAGTCTAGCAAGCCGTCCGGTGGATCCAACTCAACGGCTATGCATAGTAAATTGCTGAAAGGTGCAAGTCATCCTCAGTTTGGTGAAACGTTTGATATTTTTTCAATTTGATACCGTTTTGGTGCAACCGTTGGAGCATAAAAAGTACCTCTTTTTCACCAAATTTAAATTTGATGATGGACTTGGTGAATGGTTGGAGATGGCCTTAAAGGGTCATAAAGTTTTTTTTGGGTAAGTTCTAATGAAAAAGTTGGTATTCCATTGAATCATATTTCAGTTTTGTTTGAAAAGTGGATTGGTTTTTTAATTTTTTAATTATTTTAATATGGGGTTAAAAAGTTTGTTTGGTTTAGCTTTTTTAACTTTTATGAGAAAAAAAGTAAAATGATTATGATTTAAATGTGACATTTTGTCTTATTAATTTTTTAATTTATTTTGTCTTTTTATGGCCATCAATCTCACTTTAGCCCATTGTCAAACGAAGGCTTCATCGTTTTTAATCTATATAGTTATATTTTCAAAATATTTATGTATATATGACTATTTTATCCTTATTAAAAAGTAGAATAAATTGAAAAGCGTTAATTCATTGATTACTAATAAAAAAAATTAAAGTACATCACATGACAATATTATCTACCAATTTCCAAGTAATATGCCTCATGTCCTAATATAAAATTGTGAATTTCACCATTTTCACCAATGAGAAATATTTTGGTAACTACCTAATCATGTCTCCAAATTACTAGATAATTTCTCTTATTCAAGTGTGTATTGTTGAGGTGATATTTGTATTTGTTTATTGTTTCAAAACGTAAAACTATTATAATTTTTAGAGAGTGTTTGAGATATTCTAAATAAGTATATTTTTTAATTTCTTACAAAAAGATATGTAAAACACTCAAAAAAGATTAATATATATATATATATATATATTAATATTGGGGATACCAAATGGTGTCTTAGTATACATATTTATTTTTAATAAAAATTATATTTTTAGAGTTTACATAATGAAATCTATCAAATATGATCAATATTGAATATAAAAATTTATAAAAATAAAATATTATTTTAGCTATACGAAATTAATAATTTTTAAGTTTGCGAAATTATTCAATAAAACTGAAAAAAAAAATTCAATGTTTTTTCGAATTTAAAAAGTTTAAAAACTGATAATATTCTCAGTTTTAAAATTGCAAAAAACTGAGAAGTTTCTCAGTTCTGTACAGAAATGTTTCATACAATTGTTTCATCAACTAAGAATTTTTTAGTTTTCTTAGTTTAGTAATTGAAATATTTCTCAATTTATTTATAAATATTTATGTGTGAAAGAGATATTTTTTTTGTTCAAAATTTTAATTTATGATTAGAAATTTAAAAAAAAAAATTGTAAATAAAAAATTAATGTTAATCTTATATGATAAATTTCATTGTGTTGATTTTAGAAATATAAATTTTGTCAAAAATACATATATATTGTAAAAATTATAATATTTTAAAATTTTAAAAATTAAAATAAATATCACATTAATATATTTTTTTATAAATCATCACAAATGACGAACAAACATAGTTAGAAAGGTAATTTGATTTATTAGGGGTTGTTTGGGATGACTTAAATAAGTATATTTTTTATTTTTTTATGAAAAAATGTGTAAAAAAGTAAAGAGATGATGTGATGAAAAAAAAAATAAAAAAATAAAAAGATAGATTATTTGAGACTTCCCAAACCAAACTTGACCTAAAAATTAAGCAAACTTAAAAAAATAATAAATTTTATCCAAAAAATAAGACTTATAGGTGCTATCTAGTCAGGTCAAGCACGCGTCAGATAGATTTTTTTTTAAAAAAAAAAGTACCCGTCAGGTTCCCCTCTAAAAAAAAAAGTACGCTCAGACACAAATATTTAGGTAGCGTTTGGTAGAATTTTGTAAATGTGATTTGAGAATATGAGTTGTATTTTGAGTTTGTGTGTTGTGGAATTATGATTTAAGTGTAGAAAATTTGTTTGGTAAAGAGTTTTGAAAATAGTTTTGGAAAAGAGGTTTGATTTGAGTGGGGAATTATTGATGTAACATTTGATATGTGATACAAAAATTTACAACTCATAACTAAACATACAACTCAAAATTATTTTAAAACATATAAAAAAATTAAAAATTTTCAGAAAATATTTGTCCCGATTATGTAAATCAATTGCAAAAAAAAAAAAAAAAAAAAAAAAAAAAAAAAAAAAAAAATCAATCTGGAAATCAGCCGGACGTCCGGGTGGACATCCGGGTGGTCTACCGGGTGGTCTTCCTTTGGACAGAAAACACGCCAGTGTGCACAGAGTTCTCTGCAGAGAGTGTGGAAAATTGATTTGAAAACGTAACCAAACATCATGCTCCAAAACACACGTAAAAAATTGATTTGAGAATACAAACAAACAGAGCCTTAAGTTTTGTTTGACATGATTTAAAAAAGTCAAAAAATTAAAAAGTCAGTATTTTATTTAAGGGGTTGTTTGGGATGACATAAATAAATGTACTTTTTTATCTTTTTACGAAAAGATGTGCAGAAAAGTAGAGAGATGATGTGATGGAAAAAAGATAAAAAGATGAATTATTTTAGTGTTGCCAAACTTGGCCTAAGTTACATCATCTTATTTAAATCACATTATCTCTCTAACACATCACTTCAAATCCAACCTATATCCAATCTATATTTCATAAAAAATTAAAAAATATACTTATTTAAACCATCCTAAACCACCCATTAATAGATGAGAGGGTCAGATATGCATCGGACGTCACATATTAGGCTATTTTAAGGTGCGAGTTGAAAGTCATTTTTTAGTTTTTTAATTTGTATTTTTTTAAAAAAAAAATTAAAAAGTTAAAAATTTTAATTTTAATTATCTTTTCAAAATATCCTTAAAGGTTATTTTAGAAAAAGATTTGGTTTATTTTCAGTTCGTGATTAGATTAAAATGTATTATTAGGCTCGTAAGGATTCATTGTGGGTCTTATTTTAATAATTCGAACTATACAATGTATAGAACTCGTTGAGTATTATATACCTGTTAAAAATTACGTTAATCAGATATCAATAGTTACGTTATTAAATCAATTTTGTATTAAAAAAAAAAACAGACGTGAAAAAATAAACGGTTGACAAAAATCTGATCCAATAAAATAGCTATTTATATTCAATCAACGTGATTTTTTATAAGCACATAGTACTCTATAAGTTTTATATATTAAATAGTTCGAATTATAGAAATGAGACCTGTGGTGGGCCTCTACAGGCCCAATAGCACCCTCCTGGAGGGAAGCCTAGCCTTTTAGAGAAATAATAATAAGTAATTTTTTTATTTATTTTCTTATTTTTTGGCTTATGTCCAAAATTATTTGAAAAGATAGAAAAAAACTACTTTTTTGTTTTTTTAAAAATTATTTTTATATATTATCACATGAGTAGGTAAAGAGATAGATTGATCATAGAATAAAGATTGGAATCCCCTTTCCCCCACCCCCTTTTGACCCTCTTTTTTTTTGATTGGTCACTTTTTCTTTTTCTTTTCTTTTTTTTTTTCTTCTCCTCCAATCATCACCTACCACGTGTGTGTGGGGGGGGTAGTGGGGGTTGAAATTTGAAGGGGTCTAAATCACTGGTGATCATATTATCCTCATGAAATTATGTGAAATTACAAGTTTACCCTAGTTCTCTTTCATACACAAAATGCTATTTTTATAATTTTAAAAGTTGAATTATTTTCAACTTGCCAAATAATTTTTTGCTCAAAAGAGCTAGTTTTTGGCTTTTTGAAAATAAGCCAAAAGTCAACTTTTCTTTGTCTTTCCAAATAGCTCTAAATAGATGATACCTAATTTATTAATCTTACAAATCACTCTTAGGCCTCGTTTGGGAACATGTTAATTTAGTAATTTTTTGGTTATTTGACTAAAAAAGTAAGTAAAAAAAACTTATATATTTGGGATGACTTTTTAGCTAATTACGAAAAGATGTACAAAAAGTAGAGAGAAAAGAGAATCATTGACTTTTTGGTATGAGTTGTTGACTTTTTGGCTAAAAAGGTAACTTTTTGAGTTTTTGACTAAAAAGGTAAGTCCCCAAACGGGGCCTTAATGATGTGTTAGACAAATAAATAAATTAACAGGTGTTAACAATACAATAAATGTAACTATCTAACTCACTATCATGAAAATAAAATAAAATAAATGCAATAACTATTTAGTTATAAAAAATTAAAATGATCAACATATCTTTACTTATTTATTTTTATTTTTGTCTTTTGTTTTTTCTTTTCATTTCTCACTACTCTAAAACCTATCGACCGTGTTTTCCTTGAGCTCAGCCGTTCTGCAGCTGCTGAAGCTATGCTTTTTGCTTCCTCGTAGCAAGATGGAAAAGGTCAAGACAAAGTACAGAAAGAGGCGGTTCAAAAAAAAAAAAAAAAAACAGTACAGAAAGAGCGAAAAAAAAAAAAAAGAACTCAGAAGAAAAGGTACTTTTATTTTATTCATATATATATATATATATTTTGAGATATGATATTGATTTTTTTTTTTAAATTGAAAACGCTTGTTTTTAGTTTTTCAAAAATATTTTTTTAAAATTTTACTCTCTTATGTTTTGTTTACTGAATTTTTTTTTGTATTTTAAGTAATTTTTTTAATTTTTAAACACATCTAACATAAATACACACAAAAAGTATAATTTTTGTGGAAAAAATATTTTAAAAATTCATTAAATACCAAATATACAAAAAAATACGAAAATTCAGTATATTTTTCATATTTTTATATATTCATTAATTTAAAAAAAAATTCACAAATTTTTTTACTTTTTAGATACATCTAAATAAGATTCATCTAAAAATGTTTAAAAAAATATTTAAAATTTTAAAAATATTCAGTAAAAACAAAAAAAACACGAAAAAAAAATTAGTTTTCAAAATATTTAATCCAAAAAACTCAAACCAAACACACAGATTTTTTTTTTTTTTTTTTTAACAGCAACACCGGATTGCATATCAAGAAATTGTTTTGACATAAATAGTAGGGGTGAGCATGGTCCAGATTGGTTTGGTTTGGGATAAAACCAGTACTAATTTTTTGTCTACGATTCTATAAAAATTGAAACCAAACTAATTCATCTAAATAATGGAATCAATCCAAACCAAACCATTTAAACATGGTTCGGATCGGTTTGAAATCACAATTTCATATAATCTCAACATGTACATAAAAGATTTGTTAAAACTATTTTGTATTATACACTTTCCTATTAGAAGACTGGAACAGAATAGTGACGCATTGAGCAAACAAAAAGAAAATTAGCCAAACTATAGCAAAATGAGCAAATATTTTCATGGAAAAATTATCCATAAATCCTATCCTGGTAAAAGTTAAACCATTTAGTCCTTTAAGTTTTTTTGTATACCATTTAGTTCTAATGTATTGCCAGATTTTTGAGGGTGTGATTTGATTACATTTATTTTTACATCAATACCCTTTTGAGGGTGTGATTTCCCTCTTTACATCGGAAAAATTTCTCTCCCTACATCGGATATTTTCTCCCTTTGATTTCATTATATCAACATCGGATATGAGCCGATCTACATCGGTGGTGGCTTCGACGAAGGTGAACTTTAGATCTGGCGGTGGTGGTGGATCTGGATCTCGCGGTTGGAGGAGCGGATAAGGGTGCGATTGGAGCAACGGAGAAGGGCGGATGAGTAGCGGTAAAGGAGCGACGCAGAGAGAGAGAGAGAAAGAGAGAGAAAGGCGGAGAGAGCAGTTTGGCGAGGCCTCGGTGGCCGCGGCGGTAGAGGCGCGATTGTGGAAGAGGCCGTTGCCGTGTGGCCTCGCTGTGACGAGATGGTGAAATAAGGCGGACTCTCGATTTCACACCTAGTTTCCCCAATTTCTTCAACTTTTCCTCCTAAGAAAATAGGGTTCTAGAAATTTCGAAAATATGGGGAAACAATTCAAGAGTATGTTGTTGATTCAGTGGAATTGCACGATACAGAGTTGCAAAGAACAAGAAAAATGACGAGCATGGGAGAGCATCTGTGTAAAGCGTTTGGTAAAGTAGAAAATTTGAAATGGATGGGAAAAAGTTTTGATCCATTTTCGTTTCGTTGGTGGTGTATGTTGATGATGGTGGTTGATGTTGATGATGTTCTCAATTTTGTTGTTGATGTTTGTTGATGTTTTGTTGATGATGCTCACAATTGTTTTTGATGATGTTTGTTGATGTTTGATGAGTTTTGTTAATGTTTGATGTTGTTGATGTGTTTGATGATGTTTTGTTAATTTTGATGTTTGTTGATGTTTTAATGTTTGATGTTGTTGATGTTTTTGATTATGTTTTGTTGATGTTTGTTTGGAGGGAAAACAAACATCTACAGAGTTTTGGGCATTACAGTCAATATCACTTTGGTGTTTTCCTCATTTACCCTTACCAAAAAGCGCAAAACATAGTGTAACATTGCTTATTTTGTCATTAACATTAACTTGGGACTAATTGGACCATAAGATAAAATATAGGACCAAATGAGTCATAAGATAAAAATTTGGGATTTATTGGTGCATCACCCTATTTTCATTCCACCTTACCAATCAAAAACTAAAGAAACAAGATTTCACAGCAGATGCTGAAATCATGAAACTTATATGTCAAAATAATTAATTGAAGTCACAAAAATATTGAATACATGACAAACGGTCCAGATCAGTTCTAATCTAAAACTGTGAACTGAAAACCAGAACCAATCTGTGAGCTACAGTTCCTCAATTTTCCAATCTAGAATCAAACCACGGATTCGAAAAACCAAACCAAACCAAACCTATCGGATTGGACTGGACCAGTTTGGTTTGCAGATTATACAGATTCCTTACTCAGCCCTAGTAAATAGAGTCTCCTAGAGAAGGTATTGTTTTAATTTGATTTTATAAATTTTTTTATTTATAATAAAATATAATTCTTGATTTTTTTTTTCTGTATTTACGTATTGTTTTTATTTTATTATAACTTTTTCATTTATAATAGAATATGATTGTTTGACTGTTGATTTTTATTTTTTATTTTATGTAATTCTTGTTACAATGTAGCACAAATATATGAAGATTTATTTAATTACAAGTGGAGAGAAAAAAGGTAATTTAGACCTTAATCGGATATAGTTATTGACAGCAGAATTAGTTAGATATATTTATTACATCCTTAACAAGTGTCTTATGAACATTTTCTTAACAAAATCCTTGTTATAAATGGATTGAAGTGAATCGAGACTAATTATTCATTTATTAATATTGTCAACGACCTATGAAAGCTCTGCCACACCAAAAATAGTGCCATCTAGTTAGGTCAAGCGCGTCCCGCGTGATATTTAAATGAATTCATACACTAATTACCGTATATATTAATATATTAATGAGTATTATAATATTATTAATGATTCTATTTATTATACAAATTATAATTATTTAAAATTTTTAAAATTATATTATATCATTGATATACTAATATATAAATTAATTAACACATATAGTATTACTTAAAGGATTAGAGGTTGAAGTACACATCGGACGTCATATTAAATGAATTAAAGGATTTCAACCATAATAATTACAGTTGTTGGTCTCTCTTGTGGCTGCTTGAGTTGTAATTGCTTCCACCATATAAAAAAAAAAAAAAAAAATCATAATAATTTGAGCACTCCGTGAAAAAAAAACATAATAATTTGAATTAAACCGATTATTTTATAGTATTAATCAAGTGGATCAATTATGCAAATAATTAGGTTGATCTTATATTAACAGCTAGATGATTGGATAACATTTATCATGTAATTTTGAGTATAATTGCTATTTTTTTTATATAATGCAAAATGTGATTTAAATATATAATTATTAATATTTGATCAATTTAATATTTTGTGAAAATAATTTATTTCAAAAATATTAAAAATTGAATAGTACATATCGCCAAAATAAGTTCACAATATTCCCATAGAGCCTCAAATGAGCTGTAACAATTGCGAAACATTCAAACCATTTATGTAACAAAAATAAAATATAGAGGTAGGTCATCGGATCATCAAAATCAAATTCAATTTTGTTAATGCTCGGATTCTCAAGTTTTACACATATAAATACTAAAATTATTAATTTCTTACCTATCTTATACACAAAAATTATTTAAAATATGAGGTGATAAATCTAATTTTAAAATAATATATTACTAAATAATTTGGTTATAATTTATTTTTTACAATAATTATAATTTGACATAAATTTTGGATATTTTCAATGGGTAATGTTATTAATTTATTTAATTTTTTATATGACGAAACTGATTGAATGTAAAATTTGATCAACTTGAACTGGAAAAATTATTTCTCTAGAGGCAAATGTAATTGGTATAATCGACAATATTGTATAAATAATCTATACATTTAGCAGATAACCATCCATTACTATTAAATAATTCACCACTTCAATTATTTTATAAAAAAAAAATCAATGAAACTTTATTTTTAAACTACTAATATAATAATGTAACATTTGGTTTACAGCAATAAAATTGAATAGAATGGAATGGTCATTTCTCATCCTTTGCAGAGAATGACTATTCTCTCACAATGATGATTCTATTTATAATATTTTTTTCATCATTTTTGTGTGTGAAGTTAACGTAAAAGTAAACATTATCATAGAATGATTATTTTATTTCAATAATTCAAACTTAACATATGAACTTAGTGGTATTTTAGGAAGATAGTAAAAAATTGACTTTTATCTTTTTCAACTTTTTTATGTGAGAGGTGATGTGACCTAAAAAAAAAAAAAAAAAAAAAGCTAATCTTCCCAAAATCCTTCAAGGACCTTACTTTTTACATAGAATTTGGGGTCCGAGGCAGCCGCCTTGGTGGCCTTCCCTCGAGGCTGGCCATGCCTCCCGTGAATAAATAAAATGACCCCCATTAGTGGATGGTGGGACAAAAAATTACAATTAATGATAAAGTTTATAAATTTTAATTATTAAAGTAATAAAATTTTTCTTTAGTATGTCATTATTTTTCTATTTGTAAAGTTGGTACCTCCATTAAGTCCTACTAGATTTATAGCGACCCTAGTTTGAATCCGACCCGTTGATGTTTTGGATATGGGTTTTATTGCCTTTTAGTTGTTCATGTCTGGCTCCTACTCATTGTTTATTGGGTTTGGTTATCAAAGTGTCTTGGTTGCGTTGGGAGCAAGTTGGTTACTTATTTCTCAAGCTGTTATTGCCCATAATTTTTCTTCTGTGCTTGAGTGGCACTTCTTGTGCTTAGGCGATCATTGTGAACTTCCAACACTTTTGCAAGTTTGCAGAGATATTGGGAATTATCATTCTTTGCTCGAGCGGCCATTCTTGCGCTCGAGCGGTACTTCTTGTGCTCGAACAGTGACTTATCTGTAAAACTTCTGAGAGTTTGTATTCTACGCTCAAACGATACTTCTTGCGCTCGAGCAATCACATTTTTTTGTGTCAGGACGCTTGAGCATTACTTCTTGCGCTCGAGCGGTCTGCGCGCTCAAAAAGTCGCTTTTTACTTTTCTCTCTCTTCTCTCTCCCCATTTTTTGTCATTTTAGGGTTTCTTGGACCTAAAATCTTGGGTTTCATCTAGTTACACCCATTTTCTACCCTTAGTCCTATAAATCAAAACGTAGAGGGTCGCAAGGGCTTCCTTTTGATCTGAGCGGATCATGTTTTCATCGCTGGTGGATTTTCAGCTTCTTTCCCTTTCACTCCAAGAGGTAGGGATTCTTGAGCTTGTTTTCAATACCTCACTATGGATAGACTTGTGGTAATTTTTATGGCATTTAAAAATATAGTTTATTGTTGATTTTTGTTAAAAAGCATATGGGTGGATTTGGGTTTATATTGGTGAGTTCGAGGGTTGTGTATAATTGGTTGTGGGTTATAAATTATGTTTAGGATATAAATTGGAAAGGTTAGGTGTTTTGTTTATTGATTTGGAATATTAAAGAGAAGTTTAATGTTAAATAGAAATGGGGTTATAATGGTTGTTTATGAATAATTGGGGTTTTGGTTTAATGTTGGTGGACGTGGCCACTGTGGTGTTTGTTGAGATTTGGAGTAGTAGGGTTTTATTTTAAAAACAAAATGGAACTAATTACCCCTTTTTATAAAAATTGTGAGTTTGCCATGAACGGGAGTGTGGAATTACCTAAGGGTGTATCTATTATCTCGGATTATGTAATTGGCGTCTAGAGTTATCCTTGGCCATCGGTGGAGGATGGTATTGATCATTGTTAGATATATGCCTTGTGTACTAGTATAGGATGGACAATATGTTATGAGATATTATGTTATTGGTTGTAAGAGGGCATTGTGAATAGACAATTCCATTGTTGAGTTATGAATTATGTGTTAAAGAGGTAATTGGAACATTTCTAATTGTTGTTTCCGTTGAGAAACTGTGGTTGAATAGTTATGGTCTTGATGTTTAGTGCTCCATGATGTGTTTTGGGAATGTTTGAAATAAAGGAAAACCCGTGTGGAACGGTAGTTCGCGAAGTATATTTTAAAAGAAATGAGTTAATGTAATTAATAGATTGTGGCTATAATGATGATAATTGAACTAGGTGTATGTATTACTCCCGTGTAGTATTCTGTTGATTAGCTCGTTATGATTTTAATGTGATATTGTTTGGAAGTCCATTTCCCGTCGTATTTTAGTCGGCAAAGTGTGGCACCTTGACAAAGGTTTCCTCATCCCTTCCAGTTTGTGCCCGGTAAAGTGTGAAAAGGGGGTTCATTTCCCACTGTATCTTAGCCGGCAGAGCGTGGCGCATTGTGATAGGTTCTTCGTTCCCCTACGGTTTGCACCTGGTAAAGTATGACCTGAGGAGCACCTCTTTCCGGGTGAGGCCGGTAAAGTGTTATGTGTTATTGGTATTATTAGATCTACCATCCGTGCTGTAGGCTGGTGGAAATGAGATTGGTAGTATGTATTACTTCAATTATCTTGTTTGGATATATATACACGTTGTTGGTTTTCATATTGTGGAGATGAGATTGGTAGTATATATTACTTCGATTACCTCATTTGAATGTATATATGTGTTAACGGTTTCATACCAGTCACCTTTTTAAATCCTTGGGCCTATGGTCAGGGAAGGTTGTAGATATATAAATTGGGATGTAAATGCTTATGGTGTATTGTGAGGTAGGATAGGGATTATGATCAGCATGGGGGGTTATATTCTTAGAACGGTTGGTTCAATGAGATTCTTTTGTCAACGCGGGCAGTTTTCATCAAAGAAAGAATGAGGTTTTAAAACTTTTTTTTTTTTGGAAATAATGATGGGAATGTGAAAGAGAAAAAAATTGATTTTATATTGAATTGTGTCAAGATGAACGTTTTGAGAAAAATACAGTTATATGTGTATATTTTGGGATATTAAATGTGGCACTACTTATATGGTATGTGTTGATGCATTCATGATTATTTTTATCTATATGTTGTGATTGGTTACGATCTTTGGGATCTCCACTGGGATTAGTACTCATCCCACATGTTGATAAACTTTTTCAGGTACAACGCTGTAGAAATCGTGTGTGACTTGAAGTCTTTCACTTGTTGGCCATGGGGCCCTTTACTTGTTGGGCCTGTGGCATGTATTGTATAAGGGTAGACCCCTTTTGTTTTATTTGTTGTCATTCAATGTAAGCCTAAGGGCATTGTACCATGTCTTATTGATATCATTATTGTTGTCGTGAGATAATATTATTATTTATTCTTATTCATGTTCTCAACTAAATGAAATTATGGTTATTACAAAGGCTTTGGTAATGAACTCAATTAATAAAAGTCGGGGCGTGACAAGATTATTTTGATCAATAAGGTCTCATGTTCAAGATGTTTATATATATATGAAAGCGTCAATTCAATAAGTGCAAATAAAAAATTAGACAAAATTCACTTTATCCCTTTATGGTTTAGCCTCGAAGTACTTTACCCCTTGTGATTTTGGATGAAAGTGCAAAGCTAGCTCTGTTAAAGTTAAGGGCAAAATTACCTAAATATCCCTATGTTATATTCTCTTTTTTTTTTCTCTAATACACATAATTTTCTATCTTAATCACATATTTAACAAATTAAATAATGGATTAAACTAAATACCCTAATTTATTACTATAAAATTGCCTTAAACTATTTATATTTTTTATTTTTAAACCATTTTTTCTTTAATAACTTTTTTAATTAAACATAAAATTATTATAAATTAAATGCCTTAATTTATTAACCATAAAATTAGCTTAATCTAAGCTTTAATTTTAAATTTTAAATTAAATTTTAATCTAATTTCTTATATATAACAAATTAAATCATAAATTAAACCAAACACCCTAATTTATTATCATAAAATTACATTATTTGATAACATTTTAAATTAAACATATAGGTGTATATATATTTATTTATTTAACAAATTAAATCATAAATTAACATAAATACCTTAATTTATTAGCATAAAATTAAATCATAAAATTACCTTAATTTAATTCTTAATTTTAACCCGATTTATTAATTTAATAACATTTTAAATTAAACATTTACACACACACACACACACACACACACACACACACATATATATATATATATATATAAATTAATTAAACCATAAATTAACCTAAATATTTTAATTTATTACCATAAAATTATCTTAACCTACCTATTAGTTTTTAACCCTATTTATCATTTAAAAACATTTTAAGTTAAATTAAATTATTGATGGAAGATCTCAATTAGGGTTAGGAATAATGCTATATGCACCAATTAGTGTACTAACTAGTATAACAATTGATGATGTGACATGATTTAAGAGGTTTTTGGTATTGGTAATTTGTATAATGAGTGGGGTCAATAATAATGTCGTCACGCCCCGGATTTACGGAGTCCGGCCCATGTGAATAAACTACCCATCGGTAAACAATAAACAATAACTCTCATGCAGATGTATATAATATAATCACACAATACATGTATTTGTCCGATTTCATACATTCTTGGATACAACATCTACATCGAATGAATGTTCTATACTTGAAACATACACAGATGTTATAATTTAAATTAAACGCCTAGCGATTTATATCATATACAAAGGATGTAACCCTTATAAGAATGACACATGGTCAATAAATAACAACAATGGCCCATGGCTTACAAATAATAGAACCACCCTATATGGTTCCAAACACATCTTCACGTCTCAGTCCACATCCACACATGTACACTTGAAAAACATTTTCAGCCACGTAGGGTGAGCATAAAGCCCAGTAGAGAATATGTGAAAAACTAAACATGCTCCATGAGCATAAATGATCATGCTGCAATACATATATACAATATACTCAAATGCCTTTTCAAATCTATCTGGTTTCTCAACAAAACCTTTTCTTTCTAGTTACTAAAACCTTTCGTTTATTCAAAAGGTTTTCCAAATTCAAAACATCAGTTTGATATAAAATCCCATTTCAAAACCAATCCAGGTATCTCAATACCAACTGGCAAATACATTGCCAAATAAAATACGAATACATCGTTAACCAGTAGCAATTATATTGCTAAAATCGTTTCCAAATCGTTTCCAAATCATTTCTTTCCAAAACCAAAATACCTATAAATAAAGTGGGTAAATCTTCAGGGCTAGTGTTCATGCGAGTAACTATACAAGTCACAATGTCATTTTTACCGGGATTATCTAGAAGGCTCGACACCTACCGCACGGGCTTTAGGTCTTACACCATGGACACATAGGCCAACTTAATTCTGCTTTAACACCCCCTACCCCAGCTTTACCACTTTATTTACCCTTTTCTAAAGAACACAATACATGTGATCCAATATATAGTTTTTCCAAAACAATGCAATGTTCCAGATATAATACAAGACTTCCCAAAATCTACTTTCCAAAACATACCGTTTAAATTTCCAAAATCCATGACATGCTCCATGACATGCATGATTTACAAATAGTCCCGTTTGCCTAGTCCACATGCAATTTCTAGCACACAGTAATTCTATCCTCCACCGCTAACCAAAACGATTATCTCTAATGCAATAATTAAAAGATAACAAACTTAGCTATACAATCCCATATAACTCCCAATAACCCCATATTTTCCAAAAGGATAGAAAACCCACCATTTCTAAAATCCAATAACCATTTTCCAAAACACAATCCAACTCCCAAAACAACATCATTTAGGGTTTTCTACAAATTGGGGCGTTTCCATTTTTAGAAATCCATAGGCAATTTTATATACTGAAAATACTTGTAGTAGCAAAACCAAAGCCCAACAGCTCCCAATCTCACAAAACCCTCAAACCCGAAATAAAATTCCAAAATTAACCAAATGACTACAAAATATAAATAACCAAATATGCCACAAATACGCTATCGAGCTCATATTGAGTTAAGGAAATAGACCCTCCCTCTTGAAGCGAAGAGGAGACAAGCCAAAAAAACCACCGGCAATGAAAACACAATCCGCTCAGATTAAAATGAAGCCCTCGCCGAGCTCTACGTTTTTATATAAGGGACTAGGGGCCGAAGGTGGGTAACAATAGATGAAACCCAAGCTCAAAGGGCTGAAAAAGTAAAAAATGGCGAACAAAAGAGAGAAAGGGAAGAAACAGATCTGAAAAGTGATATTTTCAACTTTTCGAACCCTTATATAGAAAAATAGATCACGAGCATGAACCCTAGGTCGTGGCCGCCAACTTAGCCACCTAGCCTGATCGCGGGCGTAACCAGGTCTACTGCGAGCGTGACCAACCGGGTTGCACAGTCACGGGCGCGACCACTCCATTCGCAGACGCAACTTGTTGAACTGCGACCTGACATTGCAGCCTCTCGCGGCCCACGCACCTCTTCTCCCATACATAGGACCTGAGAGCTGGTTTTCATCACGGCCTTATCGCAGCCTGGCCATGGGCGCCACCTACACTAATGCCCATTGTGGGTGCGATGCCTACTGGTCGCGGGGGGCAACCAGTCTATGCTCAGGTTTCTGGGCTGTTATCCAGCAAACCCTCTGACACAATCCGAAGGTCCAAATAGCTCAGAAAGGTCCAACTCACTTGGAACAACCCCGTGTCAAAGAAAAAGGTTGGGTTAAGCTGATCCGAGCCATTACAACCTCCCCCACTTAGGAAATTTCGTCCTAGAAATTGAAGAAACGCCAAAATCACTAAGGCCACCCAATCTATAAAAGAAAACACAACGCTAACCCAAGCTTAGATCAATTTGGGGGTACGTTCTCAGATCTCAGTCCAACACCTCGGTCCCCAAAGACACCCGAACACCCACAATACTAAAAATAAGCATGGCGGCCTCTTTGACCCACATAACTCGTAGCGGTCTATGAGACAAGAAACAGCAACCACCGCAACAACAACAAAAACTCGAACTCAGAAACATCAACCATGCCTGAACCACCTACAACACCGCAATCACCACAAGATGCTCAAACACTCGGACACAGAGAACAAGAAAACACACGCATATCAGACTCTCGGTCAACACTTGGAATGATGACACACAAAACGAAACCACCAGATAAAATACGGCTAAAGAATAACGAAAACGGCATAACAAGCCTCAGACATTTCTAACCCCCTGCAAAGTAACACATAGCACATAACTAGCAACCCAGGCTAGATCATAACGCACAGTTCAACACAAGGTACCACATCCAAGTTGAAGAAAATTTCTTACTTTTTTTTTTCTTTTTTTTCCATTTGTCTCAAAACACTTTACTTTCCCAAAAAGTGTTCCACTCACACCGTCACAATTCACATATATGTTCAACTATCCACAATTCTAAGATTTCTAGCCTAAGTTTTTGAAAACTACAAGTGTCACTCAAAACACCAAAATCAGTTTCATTTTAGTTGTGCTTTTTATGAAACCAAAGATTTACATTTCAAATCCAAAACTGTTTTTATTTAAGAAAAATAACCAAGGCCATAATACCAAAAGAAAATTATGTTTTTCTCAAAACCAACCAGTAGTATTCCTTCGATGAACCCCAACATGGTCACCCAACCAAAACCCATCACACCCACGATGATGCCACAACACCAAAAACAAATTTCCACAATGAGAATCCCTAAAAATTTCCAAAATGCCAACGATGCAATTACACAAGAGAGAGACATTTCACACCCATCAATCACATAATGGCACAAAAGCACAGTATACAACCAAGGTTCCCAACCATAACCCCAAACCGGTTACCACAAACCCAAAACAACTTTCCAACTGTCCATACAGGACTTACATGATATACCAAAACACCGTTCAATTACACAATCCTCACTTCCAATCTATTCCTGAGGTGACTATACGTCAACCACCCCAAATACCAACTAATCAACTATCCATAACCACTATCCCGCACCATTCTCCAAACACTAAAATACCATTTACTACACTTATCTTCACAGCAACACCAACACCTTGCTCAACCTCACCAACTCCGAAATGGAGTTCCATACACAACTGCCCATGCTCGTTGAATCACTCTAGATTCCTCAAAGTTAAACCACTGGACTCGGATTCTCTATTCACCCATCATACGTATGCCTACATGGCACGTACATCCTCACTTCACATTTGAGTCTAAATTGGACTTCTCAAGGGACAAAGTAAAATACAACAAACCCTAGCAAGTCAAAGCACACCCACCAACACTTCACACCACACACACAAGGACCGATAAGGTCAAAACAACTCTGACAACGTGCACCAATCACTTTACCTAATCTTACTTCACTCTGAGTTTCACTCTCCAAACCAAAATCACCACAAGAATTGTCTCAGTTCGAGAGATTCCACACAAAACTATCAAACAAAAAAAATACACACCAAAGTGACTCAGCACAAATGAACATTAGACCACCCTATCAATACATTAAATGCACCATTGCCATACTGAGGCAACCTCCTGGAATAGTCCAATGACCCATCCCTCTCATCACCTCATCTAACAAAAAGCACAAACCAAATACTGGTACACATCACACGAACAAAACTCCATTACTTACTGCATAACCTCTCACCCTCAATCCCAAATGGGTTATCTCAACACTATATCCCTCATTCTACCAAGGTACTCACAATCCCAACTAAATTCATAACCACAAATTTCACGTATTTATTTCCTCGCACCAAGCCAACCCACAAAAGCCTACCACACTACAACGCCACTGTTACCACGTAACAACCCAAACCGAACGATAAGCAAACACAACACCTCTATCTCTCAGCGACCCATAAGGTCAACTCTATAATCCGTATTCTAACTCGTCACCCAATATCTGCGTACAACCAAAATACTAAGTCCCGTGGTCAAACTACCAATTACTCATACTTACCGAACAATTACCCTGAACAAACCCAACACCTACACATATGGCCGTGTGTAGACTTTTCCAAGTCATACTAACCTATTTCCATAGAACAACAAAAGAAGTTCCCAACCTTCTCCACCACTCGAGCTACAACTCTACTTTCCCAACTACTCTTTCAACTAACCCAGAACACTTCTTGAGCCAAAACATAGCTCATCTCCGAAGAAAATCACTTGCTCCCCATCATTCTAAACCTTGATCAACAAATACAAAACCACTGTGATCCTATACATAAGTCACGCACCAAACATGGGTTATCTACTGAACCAACCTTTCCACAAGCATCTCTTAACTTGACTAGAAGTGAGGTACACGCCTCTCGCACCCAACTGCAATCACTAAATCCTAGAACTTAGGAAACGTCCGCAGTACCACTGCCCGAATCACAGCGTAGAGTGTTCAAAACACACCACACACCAAACACTAACAACCAATTTGCAACAAAGGACTAACATCTTTCACAAGAACCAACCAACCAGATAATACCAAGATCTGCTAACATAAGCCACCATTATGATATACGTCTATACTCAACTATACAATACTCTATTCTTTAAACACTAATAATTATAAATCTCTCTACACCTAAAATAAAGAGATATGCCACGTTTCGATACATCCATACACCACACCATACTAATCCACTAGGTCAACCCTACACCAGTCCATCGCGGCAACCCATCGCCCAAACGCTAACTCAAAACCAAGCACAAAACACCAACTCAAAACCCATCAAGTTATCCACGACCTCCTAACACACCTCATGTTTTACCAAATTACCCAAATCAACTAGAACCCTGCCAGGTATTCAACCAACTATCTCACTCAACTATAAAGAAGACAACTCCACCTACTCCAATCACACATCATCTACAAAGAGGACCCCAAGCCACCATGGCCCCAAAAAAAAAAATTCCACTAACCCCGAGAAAAGTCAACCACCACTCACATCCCAACCAATCACACTCCACAACATTAACCTCTAGATCCCCAACACCATAGTCGAAACCATACACTAACACCACCGACACATACGAGTTCAACCCTGACTCTCTGTGTCCCAAACTCCAACACCATCTACACACTTTCCACGGGTTACAAAACTTAAAACAACTCACTCAATTGAGGAACACTACCCACACTACACCGCACACCTCCGACCTCCCAAAGTCATAACGAACTCCAAACACACTAGTCCGCTGACTAAAAACCAACACCAAACCTACACGATGTCACTTAATTGAGTATCACAACTCCACCGAACCACCAAGCACAAAGGACTTGAAACACCACTGTCTTTCACAAACATACTAACTCACTAAAGATGAACCAACACCAACTCATAACCTACGCCAATACACAGCATCTCACCCATATGACACATACCGAGGTGCCCACATAACGTTCACTACCACTGTGATACCCCTGTTCCGTAATATGTCAATTGGTCCTTAATATGAGTATAATTATGTGATTGATATGATTTTGTGTTCCATTATGTAAAAATGTGTGATTTTGACTTTCTATCTGTTTACCGTAGGAAAATCTGTTTGATTTTTCCGCTTTAGAAATTAAATTGGAGGCCTTATCGGCCACAAAACCCGAAATTGATTACGCCATTGTGATTGGCATAATTTTTAGAGCCTACAGTGAAATTTAATTGAAAATTTATTCGGGTCAGATTAAATCGATTAAATTGATGAATTGGTGCCCATTACTTTATTATTATTATATTGGAATTGCTGGGGCCTTATGTATAGGGTCATACACTCTCTCGTTGTTTCTTTTTGAGTCCAAAAATCTGAGTTATACATTGTGAGAATGAGGAGGCCGACTATAGAGAGAGAGAGAGAAAGAAGAATTGTGCAATTTTGGTCTTGAAGTTTGTTAATTTTGAAGCCACACTTAATGTCACGCCCCTAACTTGCCCCTAAAAGTTTGGGCATGACCTAAACAGAAAAGGACACTTAACCTGGTTCCATAGAGGGGCCTACCCGGAAGCTGTAAAACATAATTGATAAAAACCAGAAAATATGACATCCATTGAGCTACTAAGTCATGCCAGGATCATAAACATTTTACAGGACAAGTACATCAAAAGCCAAAATACATTGAGGAGTTAGTTATTTACAGGCATATACAAAACCAACCCCGAGGTGGGGTATTTAACAAAATCATTAAGTACATAACAACTTAAGCCAATAGCAAAAGTGTGAGCCAACATCTAACAACTCCACAAAAGTAGGGTCCCGACCCCAAGCTTGGCTGTGCCTAGGCTGACAAAAGTATGACGATGCCGAGCTAAGATCGACCTCCTGGTTGATTACCTACAGAAACAGGCATAACATAGGGTGAGCCAAGCTCAGTGAACAATAGTACTAGTATGCTTGTAAACATATTTAATGCTAAAATCATGTAATTAGTCTGTCTCTGTACGGCTTGTTGGGACAACATAATCGGTTTATAATTATCATAATGTGGCCCCTGGCCTAAGAACTTCACACGTCCAGAAAAGAGTTCTTGGGTTCATAATTTACAATTCATCACATAGACCTTTGGTTCTTTTTGATTCACAAGCTTACAATAGTATAAGTTCATATTTCACACATCGGTCCTTGGTCTCATAAATTCATCATTCACAACCGGCCCTTGGCCACATTGGTTCACAATTCACAAATGACCCTTGGTCACGTAGTTTCACATTAGGCTCGTAGCCACATTGACTCACAAATGGCTGTAAGCCACATTGGTTCATAAATGGCTCTAGGCCACATTGATTCACAAATGGCTCTAAGCCACATTGGTTCACAAATGGCTCTAAGCCACATTGGTTCACAAATTCACAATTGCCTTGATACATTCCATTAGTCACAAGCTTCCACATAAGATGTGTACAACTTCACAACCCTTTTCAATGTTTCCACAATTTCGTATTGAATTACTTATAGCAAATATATCATTTCATACCAACACAAGTTTGATAGTGAAGTTCGTAACGTCAAGATATAACGTCAATACATAATATGATAAAACTTTCAACAAGGGTCACAATGTCAATAAACATAAATACTGAGTAGAGATACATTGGAGTGCTATTACTCACTGTGTTATGTCGGTGCACTTCCTCTTGAGGCGTTTCCTACACACATGAGAAATTACATTAGTCTCTTTATCCTTGTTAAATCAACATTCGGTTCACTT
Organism: Camellia sinensis; assembly: GCF_055761805.1. Classification (NCBI taxonomy): domain Eukaryota; kingdom Viridiplantae; phylum Streptophyta; class Magnoliopsida; order Ericales; family Theaceae; genus Camellia; species Camellia sinensis. The sequence continues at coordinate 114,910,231 of NC_138975.1, forward strand.
ACTTTGATTGATTTAACGAACATTCAAACAATATAAATTGTAGGTTTTGACAACATTAGAGGACCCAACACGCAAAACGGAGCATCCCAATTTTTCTAGCTTGAGCCGCACGTACGGCTAGGATCTCCCGCACGTGCGGCACACCTCCCGCACGTGCGGCATTGAGGCCCCGTACGTGCCTTTTTGGCAGTGTTGAACTCCAAAATTTTGCCATTTTCCCGCACGTGCGGCAGTGACTCCCGCACGTGCGGCTGAGGTTCCCGCACGTGCGGCCTTAGGCCCCGCACGTGCGGCGATTCTGCATCAAAAGTCCGAAATTCTGCACAATTTCCTCCTCTTGTAGACATGGTCAGGGCCTAAAAAATCTAGTTTTGAATTACCAATATATAAGCTCAAAGCATGTAAATACATGTGAACAAGGATCAAATTACATCTTTCATTTGAGTAAAAAAAATCAAATCATAAATTCACAACTTAAATTTACTCAAATTCACAAGATTTCTACTTGTTCTCACAGCTCAACTCATAACACAAATTTATATCACATACTTGAATTCAAACAAGTCAAGTGAAGACATAGAGTGAGGTCTCTCGTAGGGACTTCAAATTGAGTCAAAACATGCAAGGTAAGGTCATTTTGCTCATTTACAACTCACAACACCACAATTCCAACTCTTAGGAACAAGATCATAGAAACATCTTCACATAAATTATGACAGGAAGGGTTGTGGATGGAAATTAGACAAACATGTACATACCTTAAGCCCAAATCTCAACCTTCTTGAGGACCTTCTTTCTCTATCCCTTCACTTCTCAAGTCTAGAGTGATGAGTTCTTTTTTTTTTTTTTTTTTGTCAAATGACCAAGATCATATATATATATATATATATAAGGAGAGAATAAGACGAAAATCTATCGTTTACACGTCCGAAATTGAAATTTCACAGAAGTGCTTAATATTACCTAAAAATTATGCTGGTTCCAAATATATGATCAATTTTGATTTATTAAGCTGCTAAGGCCCTCAATTTCTACTTTATCGTTCGAGTAGTAACAGATACATTTCTTTCCTAACAGATACAATTCATTCCACAAGGCATTACAACATAGTTACTTGAACTTATTCTCTTATACAGCTTCATCTTAGTCATTTAACAGCACAGAATAAAGGATGAACATATATCACAAGCATATATGAGGTTCGGGTTGTTACACTCAAGAATTTGCTATTGATTGAAAGGATTGAGCCTCTAGGTAGGTAATTGATCTTGAATTCATAAGTTTGGACTTGTGATTTTGTGTATTCAAGCTAGTTGGGTAATCAAGAATGAGAAAGAGCATGTATTGAGTTGGTAATGTTGAATTTGAAGTCAAGTAATGCATGCATGTATTCAATTGTCATGAATTTGTATCGTTATGTATGAAAAATATGATTCATGTGGAATTTTGGTTAGAACTCGTGCTTGTGGTCATCATTTGCACCATCTAGATGAAGAATGGAGGTTATATCCCACATGCATGTACAAATCACAAGAGTATGAACTTGAATGCATGAAATTGTTATGTTGGAAGTAAGCTTGGTGTAAATTTGAGACATGCATGTAGATAATTTATGAAATTGTGCTTCAATGTGTGGTAATTTGATGCTTGTACCATGTTAGTACATGTCTATGAGTAATTTGAGCCATAACATGCATGAATTGTTGGTTGAAAGTCGAAAAAAAGCTTAAGAACACAATTCTGGGTTTTCTAGAATTTTGAGTTCCGCTCGAGCGGGGAACCAGCCACTCGAGCGGGAAATGCGTGCTCTCAGTACTTTTTGTAGACTTGATGTCCGCTCGAGCGAGGTAATTCACGCTCGAGCGGGGGAGCTATTTTGACAGGCCTTCCGCTCGAGCGCCCTATTTCACACTTGAGCGTATTTTTGATGCAACCAGCACTTTTGCAGGCCTATAGGGTCCGCTCGAGCGGGGACCCTGTTTTCTGAAATTTTGTTTACGTGTTCTGTGTTTCGTTTTCTGTTCTCTTTCACTTGCAAACACTCTTAGGCATATGTTAAGCATTGTAAATGAGTTAAAGAGATAAGAATGAAGCCTAAAGAGGAAAATGTGAATTTTGAACGGATTGAATTGTTAGTGACCCTTGTATGTTCATGGCATGTGTAGGGTCGAGTTTCAGGGCGAACCAATCAACCGATCACTGTGAGTAATATCTGACATATGTTATTGTCCAATTGCTACTTCTATGTAAGTTTTGTAAAGTTCATTAATTTGAATGGTGGACACAGTTTGATATGAAAGGCGTATGAGCCAGTTTGATATGAAAGGTGTATGAGCCAGTTTGATACGAAAGGCCTATGAGCCAGTTTGATACGAAAGGCCTATGAGCCAGTTTGATATGAAAGGCCTATGAGCCAGTTTGATATGAAAGTTTGAATGGCCTATGAGCCAGTTTGACATGAATGAATAGATGGGCCAGAGGCCGTTTTATCATGAATGGATGGGCCAAAGGCCGTTTGACACGAATGAGTGGGCCAGCGGCCGTTTTGACATTAATGAAAGATAAATGGGCTAAAGGCCAGTATGTTTGAAACTACAGTAACTTGACGTAAATTATATATACAGTTTAAATAGAAATGTGAATTGGGCCTAAGGCCGTTCGAAATATGTTGTTCTACATATTGTTGTATCTTCTTATTTGATATTATTCACTGGGTTTTCGCTCACGCTCATTCATGTGTTTGTAGGTGAGCTAAGAGAGGTCCAGACCCAGCCCCAATGAAGCCAGTGTGGAACAACCAAGTTTTTGAGAGTCAGCCCCTACGTCTCACGCACGAGACTCGTCTTCGCCCTTTTGTTTGGTATTCATATTTTGTCATGTTGGCGAGGACTCTATATTTGTTGTGCATAGTTTTGACGGGGTGACTTAGACTAATGATCCTGTCTGTACAGAACCTTATGTTACTGTATTTTCTGATGTGAGTTGTTAACATATTTGTGTGTGGAATGTTATGACGTGCATATAGGCACAGCTCTATGGACAAAGTTTTAAATTGCTTCCGTTTTGGCTCCCATTAACTCTGTTAAAATACGTTTGGTTTGGTTTGAGGCCGTAGGTAATCTCATGATTACTGGTCGGTTACGTCCTTAACCCACGGGGGCGGGTTCGGGTCGTGACAGAGTGGTATCAGAGCACGAGTTTATAACTCACACACTTGTCCAAAAGAGCAATAAGTGTCTAGAAAAGATCTAGGATGCATTCATGTGATAAGTATGAATCTGAAAGCATCAAGAATATGCTTAAATGTTTAATGTGAACGGTTTTACGTTATGAGTTTGTGATTCGCTTGCATTGCAAATTGTTTGAATATGTATGCTCTTTAATATATGCATACCTGTGAATATTTTGTATAAGGTATAATGCAAGTTTAATCAAATGTTGGGAACATGTGATTACATGAGATATGAATTGTTGCACTAATGTGTACAACGAGTTTGTTTTGTTATAATGCACATACGAATCATGAAAAGTTGCTTATGTGTATTCGAATCTGCAAATGGGTGTCTTTGTGAAATATGAACATGATTGAGTATATAATTACTTAGTAAATATTCAGCATGCGATATCTGATAAGTATGCAACCATCTGTTACGTATGTGATTAATTATGTCTTGACGATACATAAAATGAGAATATAACAATGTACCCATGTGTGTCTGTGTCTATTTTTGTATTGGGCACCCCAGTATTTGGCAAGGTTTAATAAGAGTTTGTGTAGAGTAAGGATAAATTAAGGGCATACGAGTTGGCAAACTCTTTCATAGCCCGACTTGACAGTCTGGAAGGAATAACACAAGGGATGGCAAAGATCTTAAGACAACAGTGTCAGTTACCGCTACGGTAAGAACCTTTGCCACCACCAGTGTAAGAAGCACCGAGGGGTTCGTTATAGATGTGGTAAAATGGACCATATGGTAAGGAACTGTCCCCGAACTGAACAATGTGAATAAATCTTCTGCCTCAGTTGAATTCGTGCCAGTGGTAGGAATTGCTAATCAAGATAGAGTGATTGCACTCGTCCCAGAAAGCACTCAGGATACTGCAACCGTTATCCCATGTATCTATACTGTTTATAAACGAATGCCTATGTGTTGATTGGTTCTGAATTAGTACATGTGTACATTTTTGCTTGGGATATTAATTGATTCGGATCGGCATATTCCTTCATGTTTGCTACATGTGTATCTAGATTGGTTAGACCCATCAGATCGAGACCGTATTCATTGAATGTATATGCTTTATTTGGGGAAATTGTGAAATACGTATTGGGATATTGATTAACTCTGCATATGCACCTGTACATCTGAACCTATGTTCAGGGTGATTTGTTATATTACTGTCTTCAATGACTAAACCACTGGAATTGTGACTTCGTGATTGTATAACTGAGTTGAGCACCCCAAATAATGAACTCTGCAAATTACGGGATCATGTATGTGGATTGGTAGAAAATTGACTGAACTACGTGACTATACTGAGCCTGACTCGTAAGCCTATGTTTTTGTGACTAATTTGGAACCTTTGCGTGACAAATCCTATATATTATGTGTAGCCAAAGAACTTTGTTAAATGCATTGCTGTGTATCATGTGCTTGCATATAAGACCTATTTGAGAACTGCCATCCTGATTACGATATATACCTCCTGATATGAACGCCTGCATATGCAACTACACCTGAACTTATATGAACAATGCCATATTGTACATGACTTGAAATACTTTGACATGAACAGTTGTGATAAATGATTCTGATATGCCTTTGAGAACTGATGAACTTAGGACAGTTGTAAAACTATTGACTATGCACCTAAATGAACGAAGTATGCCTTACAGAACCGAATGTACCCTATTCGAGAAAATTTTTACCCGATTCGATCTGATAGAACCTTTGTTTGGTTTGGTCTATTAGAACCCTCATTCGATATAATTTGATGGAACCTTTGTTTGATCTAGTTTGGCGAGACCCTTGTCGGGATTGATTTGATAAGACCCTCTGTCTGATTTGACCTTGTTAAGGGGGGGATCATGGATTACGTATGAATAAATAGCCGGATTATTCTTGGCAGGAAAAACTAATAGACCCAAAACTTGAATCCGTTCGGAATACTTGACTTGTATGAAAGACCTTTTGTGGGCTATCAACAGATTGATCTAACCATGAACACCATTGAGAATCAGCCTTCAACTATTGAGGACATATGTGTTATAAATGAACTGAATTGTGCAAATCCAGTGATTGGTAGTTTTAAGGAACAATGCTCGTGCATTGTCACATTCTTGTTTGTTTGACGCTATGGGAACCAATGACAACAGATTGATTTGATTGTGAGTCGTACTGAATATTTATCCTCGACTAATCAGAATATGTTTCATGTGTTTGCTTCAGTGTTATCAGATTTTGGGAAATCAGATTATGGTGAGTGGTATTGTGTTTGCCTTGATGACATTCTTGAGACGTCTTTTCGTGCTAGGGGACGTTAAGCCTACGTAGCACCTTTGTTGAGAAATCTCTTTTGCCACCGACGGTTTCGTATGGGTAGGTTTGTCTAATCGATCTCGAGTCGGCCATTGACGGTCGTGAACGGGTGTGCTTTGATTCCGAGACGATTATTCCTTTGTTCTGTCCGGAATGTCATCCTTTGGTATTACGTAGATGTTATTAACATCCAAGGAGCTTTGAAAAACCCTGATTACTCGAGAGTGTGTGAATTCAGTACGCCTTGTATGAATAACTGCTCAGTGTCATTATGTTCTGCAATTGGGGTTCTGAGGATGTGTAAATTGTGTTCAACAGGTGATTGACTGTTTTTGATAATATCTTTGACGCCATGGGGATTAATGTATGAATTGCCTTATGCTTTTGATAACTATCAGATAATGTGGGGAGACTCAATAGAACAGAATATTGAATATTGGACTGAAATGTAAACTATCGAATGAATTGTTAACACGTGTATGATTTTAGAAATTGACTGCTTTGATGCTATTGTACCTTACAACCGATACTATGGGGATATATGAGTTATATACGTCGTGTGATTGATTGCTTCGTCGTTATCTTTGTTGACTTGGGAATCAGTATCTAGATCCACCTTATGTTCCTGAGGACTTTTGATTGACCTTGGATAACTGCGATGAGTCGCTGAACTAAATACCAGATCGGATTGTGAATTGTGAAATTATTGAAGAATGAGTTGAACTTTCGTGACAAGGGAATAGACCGAACTTCTGTGATAAAGTTAGCTGAAATTTGAAATAAATTTATTGGTGACCTACCATGAAGAGGGCAATCGGTGAATTTGTGTCTGAATATTTTTCGGTGCCAACAGGTCGAAGTCGAATATCAGATAGTGGTGGAACTGCTTCAATCTCTCCTTATTTCGAAATAAGGATATATGACTATGAAGTTCATTGTGGGGCTACCTTGAGCACCCAAGGTATAAGTCCCGTTTGGGTTATTGTGCGGGGAATAAATAAGTTTGCTCATTTTCTCCCTGTAAAATTTTTGTACGATGCTTGTAGACTAGCCACTGTTTACGTCGACAAGATTGTTTGTTTGCTTGGAGTCCCCGTATCTATTATTTTAGATAGAAATTCTAGAATGTGTTTGAATTCTGACAAGCCTTCAAGAGACAATGGGAACTGAATTGTGAGTTAGCACTGCTTTCTGTCTGCAAATTGATGCATAATCAGAAAGAACTTTTCGAATTTTGGGAGAAATGCTCCAAATTTAGGCAGTAGATTTTTCAGGGAAAGATCTATCCATTATTGGCGGACTTTGCTTACAACCACAGCTCACACTCTAGTTTTGGTGTGACACCATACAAGCCTTGTATGACGGAAAAGGTAAGCCTTTGACTGATTGAGAATAGAGTATTCCTTGATTTTGAGACTAAGTGAATGATTTGTCAAGAAGGATTGGAACCGTTGAATGAAAAGTGTTCCGAATTATTTCGACTAAAGGTAAATTAAGTTTGGAGGACCAAACTTCCTAAAGGGGGGAAGACTGTGATACCCCTGTTCTGTAATATGTCAATTGGTCCTTAATATGAGTATAATTATGTGATTGATATGATTTTGTGTTCCATTATGTAAAAATGTGTAGTTTTGACTTTCTATCTGTTCACTGTAGGAATATCTGCTTGATTTTTCCGCTTCAGAAATTAAATTAGAAGCCTTATCGGCCACAAAACCCAAAATTTATTACGCCATTGTGATTGGCATAATTTTTAGAGCCTACGGTGAAATTTAATTGAAAATTTATTTGGGTCAGATTAAATCGATTAAATTGATGAATTGGTGCCCATTACTTTATTATTATATTGGAATTAGTGGGGCCTTATGTATAGGGTCATACACTCTCTCATTGTTTCTTTTTGAGTCCAAAAATCTGAGTTATACATTGTGAGAGTGAGGAGGCCGACTATAGAGAGAGAGAGAGAGAAAGAAGAATTGTGCAATTTTGGTCTTGAAGTTTATTAATTTTGAAGCCACACTCATGAATTTGCTATTGATTGAAAGGATTGAGCCTCTAGGTAGGTAATTGATCTTGAATTCATAAGTTTGGACTTGTGATTTTGTGTATTCAAGCTAGTTGGGTAATCAAGAATGAGAAAGAGCATGTATTGAGTTTGTAATGTTGAATTTGAAGTCAAGTGATGCATGCATGTGTTCAATTGTCATGAATTTGTATAGTTATGTATGAAAAATATGATTCATGTGGAATTTTGGTTAGAACTCATGCTTGTGGTCATCATTTACACCATCTAGGTGAAGAATGGAGGTTATATCCCACATGCATGTACAAATCACAAGAGTATGAACTTGAATGCATGAAATTGTTATGTTGGAAGTAAGCTTGGTGTAAATTTGAGACATGCATGTAGATAATTTATGAAATTAAGCTTCAATATGTGGTAATTTGATGCTTGTACCATGTTAGTACATGTCTATGAGTAATTTGAGCCATAACATGCATGAATTGTTGGTTAAAAGTCGAAATGAAGCTCAAGAACACAATTTTGGATTTTCCAGAATTTTGAGTTCCGCTCGAGCGGGAAATGCGTGCTCCCAGTAGTTTTGCATACTTGATGTCCGCTTGAGCGGGGTAATTCACGCTCGAGCGGGGGAGCTATTTTGACAGGCCTTCCGCTCGAGCACCCTATTTCACGCTCGAGCATATTTTTGATGCAACCAGCACTTTTGCAGGCCTATAGGGTCCGCTCAAGAGGGTAAGTCCACGCTCGAGCGGGGACCCTGTTTTCTGAAATTTTGTTTGCGTGTTCTATGTTTCGTTTTCCGTTCTCTTTCACTTGCAAGCACTCTTAGGCATATGTTAAGCATTGTAAATGAGTTAAAGAGATAAGAATGAAGCCTAAAGAGGAAAATGTGAATTTTGAACGGATTGAATTGTTAGTGACGCTTGTATGTTCATGGCATGTATAGGGTCGAGTTCCAGGGCGAACCAATCAACCGATCATTGTGAGTAATATCTGACATATGTTATTGTCCAATTGCTACTTCTATGTAAGTTTTGTAAAGTTCATTAATTTGAATGGTGGACACAGTTTGATACGAAAGGCCTATGAGCCAGTTTGATACGAAAGGCCTATGAGCCAGTTTGATATGAAAGTTTGAAAGGCCTATGAGCCAGTTTGACATGAATTAATGGATAGGCCAGAGGCCGTTTTGTCATGAATGGATGGGCCAAAGGCCGTTTGACACGAATGAGTGGGCCAGAGGCCGTTTTGACAGGAATGAAAGATAAATGGGCTAAAGGCCAGTATGTTTGAAACTACAGTAACTTGACGTAAATTGTATATACAGTTTAAATAGAAATGTGAATTGGGCCTAAGGCCGTTCAGAATATGTTGTTCTACATATTGTTGTATCTTCTTATTTGATATTATTCACTGGGCTTTCGCTCACGCTCATTCATGTGTTTATAGGTGAGCTAAGAGAGGTCCAGACCCAGCCCCAGTGAAGCCAGTGTGGAACAACCAAGTTTTTGAGAGTCAGCCCCTACGTCTCACGCACGAGACTCGTCTTCGCCCTTTTGTTTGGTATTCATATTTTGTCATGTTGGCGAGGACTCTGTATTTGTTGTGCATAGTTTTGACGGGGTGACTTAGACTAATGATCCTGTCTATACAGAACCTTATGTTACTGTATTTTCTGATGTAAGTTGTTAACATATTTGTGTCTGGAATGTTATGACGTGCATATAAGCATAGCTCCATGGACAAAGTTTTAAATTGCTTTCGTTTGGCCCCCATTAACTCTGTTAAAATACATTTGGTTTGGTTTGAGGCCGTAGGTAATCTCATGATTACTGGCCGGTTACGTCCTTAACCCACGGGGGTGGGTTCGGGTCGTGACAACCACAGCCCAACACGTCTTTATGAAAGAGAAAACACACAACCTAGGATACATAACACCAGTACCCTTCACCAAAATACTTACACAGTACCATCATAAAGCACATATGCAAACAATCACATAGAGACTTCCATCAATTTACATATCATTTACCACATAACATGTAACACATAATCGCGCTAAGTCTACAAAGATCATTCGTTCCAGCACTCACTTAGATTTCTCATTAGAAACAACGTTGATCAAGCGCATTTCCAATAAGACCTCCAAGTTAGTCAACTAGACACCGAATAATATCTATGTATCTCAACACCATGCCCACATAAATGCAACACATAAGCATGTTATCACATAGCACACAACATATAAATGTCCTCACCGAGCATGATAAACCCATTATAGCTAACCAATTTCTGTGAGCCCAAGGTTTTTAAACCCGGTTAGCTCTGATACAAAGTTGTCATGCCCCGAATTTACGGAGTCCGACCCATGTAAATAAACTACCCATCGGTAAACAATAAACAATAACTCTCATGCAGATGTATATAATATACACAATACACTTGTTTCACCAATTTCATATATTCCTAGATACAACATCTACGCCGAATGAATGTTCTGTACTTGAAACATACACAGATGTTATAATTTAAATTAAACGCCAAGAGGCTTACATCATATACAAAGGGTGTTATTCTTATAAGAATGGTACACGACCAATGGTTCCAAACATATCTTCACGTTTCAGTCCACATCCACACATGTACACCTGAAAATATTTTCAACCACATAGGGTGAGCATAAAGCCCAATAGAGAATATTTCAAAAACTAAACATGTTCAACCAGCATAAATGACCGAGCTGCAATACATATATATAATATACTCAAATGCATTTTCAAATCCATCTGGTTTCTCAACAAAACATTTTCTTTCCAGTTACCAAAACCTTTTCTTTGTTCAAAACATTTTCCAAATTCAAAACATCAGTTTGATATAAAATCCCATTCCAAAACCAATCCAGGTATCTCAATACCAACCGAAAAATACATCGCCAAATCAAATACGAATACATCGTTAACCAGTAGCAATTACGTTGCTAAAATCATTTCCAAATCATTTATTTCCAAAACCAAAATGCCAATAAATAAAATGGAATCTCCAGGGCTAGTGTTCATACGAGTAACTATACAAGTCACAAGGTCATTTTTATTAGGATTATCTGGAAGGCTCGACACCTACCGCGCTGGCTTTAGGTCTTACACCATAGACACACATGCCAACTTAATTCTGCTTTAACACCCCCTACCCACCTTTACCACTTTATTTACCCTTTTCCAAAGAACACAATACATGTGATCCAATATATAGTTTTTCTAAAACAATACAATGTTCCAGATATAATACAAGACTTCCCAAAATCCACTGTCCAAGACATACCATTTAAATTTCCAAAATCCATTATATACTCCATGACATGCATGATTTACAAACAATCCAGTTTGCCTAGTCTATATGCAATTTCTAACACATGAGAATGCTATCCTCCACCGCTAGCCAAAACAGTTTTCTCTAATACAATAATTAAAAGACAACAAACATAGCTATACAATCTCATATAACTCCCAATAACCCCATATTTTCCAAAAGGGTAAGATACCAGCCATTTCTAAAATCCAACAACCATTTTCCAAAACACAATCCAACTTCCAAAACAACATCATTTAGGATTTTCTACAAATTGGGGCTTTTCCTTTTTTAGAAATCCATATGCAATTTTGTATACCGAAAATAGTTATAGTAGAAAAACCAAAGCCCAATAACTCCCAATTTCACAAAACCATTAAACCCGAAATAAAATTCCAAAATCAACCAAATGGATACAAAATATAAATAACCAAATGCACCACAAATAGCTACAAAACTCATATTGAGTTAAGGAAATAGACCCTGCCTTTTGAAGCAAAGAGGAGACAAGTCGAATAAACCACCGGCAACGAAAACACGATCTGCTTAGATTAAAATGAAGCCCTCATCGAGCTCTACATTTTTATATAAGGGACTAGGGGTAGAAGGTGGGTAAAAATAGATGAAACCCAAGCTCAAAGGGTTGAAAAAGTAAAAAATGACGAAAATGAGAGAGAAAGGGAAGAAACAGATCTGAAAAGTGATATTTTCAACTTTTTGGACCCTTATATAGAAAAACAGACCACAGGCGCGAACCCCAGGCTGCGGCTGCCAACTTAGCCACCGACCTGGTCGCGGGCATGACCAGGTCTACCGCGGGTATGACTAACTGGATTGCACGGTTGCGAGCACAACTACCCCATTCGCGAGTGCGACTTATTGAGCTGTGGCCTGACACTGCAATCTCTCACAACCTACGCACCTCTGCTCCCATACATAGGACTTGAGAGTTGGTTTTCATCACGGCCTGGCCACAGCCACCACCTGCACTAATGCCCATTGTAGGCGCGATGCTTATTGGTCGTGGGCTCGACCAGTCTATGCTCAGGTTTCTGGGCTGCTGTCCAGCAAACCCTCTAACATAACCCGAAGGTCCAAACAACTCAGAAAGGTCTAACTCACTCAGAACAACCCCGTGTCAAAGAAAATGATCAGGTTAAACTGATTCGAGCCACTACAAATGCATAACTGGTGTAGGTACACTAGTTAGTGCACTAATTGGTGCATGTAGCACCACCGTTAGGGTTAGTGTTTGTAACGCCCTTAAAATAATACATAAAACCCATCACTTTAGACATGCATTGATATAAAAGAAACTAACCATCTTCCCATTAATCAGAGTAGTTCTTACAAAAGTATTACATGTTAACAACAAAAGCAAATGCCCTACGGGCTTATAGCTTTCCAAGTTAACACTTGGTTACAAAAAGAAGAGTGCTAACTCAATACATATTAAGCCATTGGCTTGAATTTACATGTAATACATCAAAAGAAAGCAAACAACGAAGGCAGTCTGTTTGCCTCTAACCTTCCAAGCTATGTCCTTGGAGGTGGCATGCTACCTGCACTTGAAAATGATGTCCCATAAAGGGTGAGCCAACGCCCAGTAGAGATATGCTAAACACAGTATGAGTAATAACTAAGACATTGACAATTGATAAATGTTCAATTTCCATAAATCAATTCATAACCCATTTCCATTTCATGACCACTATGTTCATATTTCATTTCAGTTTCCATTTCTTATCAATTTCACAATTTACGTCAACGGCTCAGAACCTGGCCAACCACTTATATGAGACAGTGACTCATATTAAACGTCTCACATTTCATAATAGATAAACATACTAGTTGTATCAACATCTCAACAGATAAGCATACAAGCTGCATCCACATTTCAACAGATATGCATATTAGCTATATCAACACTTCCAAAGATAAGCATATGAGCTGTATCAACACTTCCATAGATAAACATATAAGCTGTATCAACACGTTAACTGACAAGCATATGAGCTGTATCAGTGGAGTCCATCCCCTATCTCCTCCCAAACAACATCCGGTTTAGAGGTCCATCCCCTATCTTTTCCTAAATCGTGGAGTACATCCCCTATCTCCTCTCACACACACAATGTATATATACATAGGTCATATACACAATCAATCAATACACAACGTTAATGTATTCTAACAACCGTCATACTCTATGACATATTCAATTGATTAGTTTTAGTTTGCCTAATCATCATGCACTGTCTACAACAATCAAAACTACCCTCCACCGGTAGCCCAAGCAATTATTTCTAAACAGATAATAAAAGCTCGAACAGATAAAATATCAATGTTTTCAAAAGTGTGCGATTAATAAATCCAACTCCACTATTCTACTATATAATGAGCCAATTTCATTATTTCCAACTCAATTTCATATAACCACAATTTTCCCAAATTAATCATACTAATTAATTTATACAACCAATTAGGGTTTTCTACCACATTTTCCAATATTGACCCAATGGTCTATATATCAACAACCAACATCAATAACACCATTTTGAAACCCAAAATACATGTTTAAGAATCAAAATGACAAAACCCCCATTTATACTTTTTGAAACCCTAAGTCCCAAAATCAACCATTTAACAAAATGCCGAAAATCTAGGTTAAAACCCATAGTAGTGAGTAGGAATCCCTACCTCAAAATCGGAGCCCAAGAGAAGAGGATGAAGAAAACCAAAATGCTCCAAACCACAAGTTTCTCGGATCAAAATGTAGCCCTCGACGATCAACACAACTTTTACACAGGCCAAAGGGGAGGGGAACACTCTAACTAGATCAAACCCTAGAGAGAAGGGAGTTTTTAGAGAGAGAAGCTCTCAAATGGTGTTTTGGAAAAGTAAGAGAGAGAGAGGAAGTGTAGAAAATGATTCAAAAATGCCCAGCTGCCCTCAGTTATACAACATTCCCGCTCGAACGGAAAACACAACGCTCGAGCGTCAAGAACAAAAAACTAGGTCCGCTCGAGCGCAATAAGGCCCGCTCGAGCGCCAAGACACAAGAATAAAGTACATCCGCTTGAGCGCGAAAACCAGTCCGCTCGAGCGTAGATTTTCATCTCCCAGAACTTTCACCAACGAGGTACTACCCGCTCGAGCGCCAACAAGCTTGCTCGAGCTCAACCCGCTCGAGCACAAGAAACCCGCTCGAGCGTAGAAAACACACTTGCAGAAGTTTTGCAGGGACTCGAAATGCTGGAAGGGTGTAAACCCCTCTCGAGCGTAAAATGACCCGCTCGAGCGGACCACTCAAAAACTGGGCAACAGCAATGGGAGCCAAAGCTCTACCAACTTGTAACAACTAAGCCCAACACATCCTAAAACTCAAACAAATGGAATTAAAGGACGACAACAAGATAGACACAACTACCAATTCCACGGAACCGAGTCCAGAATGCAACAGAACAGTAAAGGGAATACCGGAATCGCTATAACCTTCCCCCTTTAAAGAATTTCGTCCCCGAAATTAAATACAAGTTTATCAAAAACAAGTTTTCTCCATTCCCAACAATATTACAACATAATGTTAAACAATCCGACCCGTTATCGATCAATCCCATCTCTTTTCAAGAGGCATATCACATTATACATAACAACCTACATTATCAACATGCATTCCTTTGAAATTTACCAATTTCAACTCATTTTCCACAATTCTATAATACATGCAACATTAACATCATGCTTGCATTCCCACAATACATTGAACATATGCAATGTTATAACAAATTTCCATTAACCAAAACATTCACAATGTTTTACAACTTAAGACATATATAATGCTCTTAAAGTTCAACGATATTACAAAATTACCAAGGCATGGTTACACATCAACAAACAAGTCCGGATATTTCTCGCGGACTTCCAACTCACGTTCCCAAGTGGCTTCCTCCACTCCATGATGTTTCCACAAAACCTTTACCAAGGGAATGGTCTTGCCTCGCAAGACTTGACCCGCTTATCCAAGACTCGAACCGGTCTCTCCTCATAAGAGGCATCCTCATCTACCTCTAAGTCGGTCCAATCTAACACATGGGACGGATACGGCTCATACTTCTGAAGCATACTCACATGAAACATGTCATGTACCCTGGACAACTGCGGTGGCAAAGCTAAACAATAAGCAACCTCCCAAATCCTCTCAAGGATCTCAAAGGGACCGATAAACCAAGGGGATAACTTCCCACTCTTCCCGAGCCTCATCAGACCTCGCCTAGGTGATATTTTCAAGAAGACATGATCACCTGCCTCAAACGCCAAAGGCCTCCTCCTACTGTCGGCATAACTCTTTTGGCGACTCTGGGCTGTAACAAGCCTCCTACGGATAAGTTCAACTTTCTCTGTCGTCTCCTTAACCAACTCTGGACCCAACAAAGGTGCATCACCCACCTCGGCCCAACACACTGGAGACCTACACGGTCGGCCATACAAGGCCTCAAACGGTGCCATACCGATGCTAGACTGAAAACTGTTGTTGTAGGCAAACTCCACCAAGGGCAAGTGCCTCTCCCACATCCCACTAAAGTCAATGACACAACCTCGAAGCATATCCTCAAGGATCTGAATAGTATGCTCGGACTGCCCGTCAGTCTGAGGATGATAAGCCGTACTAAAGGTCAACTTAGTGCCCAAGGCACTCTGCAAACTCTGCCACAACCTAGCAGTAAAACAAGGATCTCTATCTGAGACGATCATCACTGGGACCCCGTGCAATCTCACTATGTCCTGAATATACAAGTCGGCGAGATGATCTACCGAATCTCTCACGCGCATAGGAATGAAGTGCGCCGACTTAGTCAACCGGTCTACAACCACCCAAATGGCATCACTACCCCGCTGAGTCCTCGGAAGACCTACAACGAAGTCCATAGTGACATGCTCCCACTTCTACTCGGCAATAGGCAAGGGTTGCAACAAACCCGCTAGCCTCTGATGCTCGGCCTTCACTTGTTGACAAGTAAGACACTTTGATACGAAAACAGCCACATCTCTCTTCATACCCCGCCACCAAAACTAGCGACCCAAATCCCGATACATCTTAGTGCCTCCCGGATACACCGCAAGGCGTGAATGATGGAACTCTCGGAGTACTTCCTCTCGGAAAGACTCCGGCGCAAACAAACGGTCTCGGTATCTCACACTTAGGTCGGGATACACCGTCAAACCCTTCTCAACCTTCCCACTGGAGATCTTCTCTCGGAGGGATTCTACCTCAAGGTCACCTTTCTGTGCCTCTAACACTCGGGTCACAAGTGTAGGCTGCACAATAACAAAAAACAAGGCCGCAGCCTCAACAGATTCGCCCAGAAGCAAATCAAACTCGCCAAGTGCACCCAACATCTCCCATTCCCAGATGGCTATACAAGCTACATCACTAATGGGTTTCCTACTAAGGGCATCGGCCACAACATTGGCCTTTCCTGGGTGATAGTGCAACTCAAAATCATAGTCCTCAATGAACTCCATCCACCTCCTCTGCCTCAGATTCAAGTCTCTCTGTGTAAAAAGGTATTTCAAACTCTTGTGGTTCGAGAACACCTCGAACCTCTCACCATAAAGGTAGTGCCTCCAAATCTTCAAGGCGAAGATCACTGCTACTAACTCTAGGTCGTGTGTAGGGTAATTTTTCTCGTGTATTTTTAACTGACGTGAGCCATAAGCTACCACTTTCCTCTCTTGCATCAACACACAACCCAAACCCTCTCGTGAGGTATCCCAATAAACCGCATAACCCAACCCTCTCTCCAGAATAATCAAAACCAGAGCGGTGGTCAATCTAACCTTCAACTCCTGGAACGACTTTTCGCAAGTCTCACTCCACACAAACTTGATCCCTTTCCGCGTCAATCTAGTCAACGGCGAAGCTAGCCTGGAGAAATCTTTCACAAACCGACGGTCATACCCAGCTAATCCCAGAAAACTGTGGATCTCAAACACACTCTTAGGCTGTGCCCAATCTTGCACTGCCTCTACCTTGGATCTATCAACAGACACCCCTTCCCCGGATACCACATGGCCTAAGAATTTGACCTCTCCTAGCCAGAACTCACACTTCCCAAACTTGGCATACAACCTATGGGCTCTAAGCAATTCAAGCACCACTCTCAAGTGTTCCTCGTGCTCCTCCTCAGAAGGTGAATAGATAAGAATGTCGTCCACGAAAACGACCACAAATCGATCTAAGAATTCCCGGAAGATCCGGTTCATCAAGTCCATAAAGACTGCTGGTGCATTGGTAAGCCCAAATGGCATCACCAGAAACTCATAATGGCCATACCGCGTACGGAATGCCGTCTTAGGAATATCCTCCTCCCTGACCCTCAACTGGTGGTAACCCGATCTCAAGTCTATCTTAGAGAAACAACGGGAACCCTTCAACTGGTCAAACAAATCATCTATATGGGGCATAGGGTACTTATTCTTAACCGTAGCCCGATTCAACTTTCGGTAGTCGATACACAATCTCAAGGCACCATCTTTCTTTTTAACAAAGAGGGTCGGTGCTCCCCACGGCAAAACACTAGGGCGAACAAAACCCTTATCTAGCAATTCCTGGAGCTGAATCTTCAACTCACTCAACTCGGCTGGGGCAAAACGATATGGTGCCATAGAAATCGGCGCTGTGCCGGGCACTAAATCAATAGAGAACTCTATCTCTCGATGAGGTGGCAAACTGACGAGATCCTCGGGAAAAACGTCCGAATACTCCCAAACCACCCTCGGCAATACAATCTGGGTCTCATCACACTCACCACTCATAAAGCTAGCAAGTAGACCACTAAGCTTATTCCGCCCTCGCGGATCATACATCGGTGGCAACACACTACCAACCCGATCCCCTAAGAAATGGAAACACTCTCCGCTCAAGGTACATGCTGTGACCCTCTGGCGGTAACAATCAATAACAGACCGGTATGTTGATAGCTAGTCCGTACCCAAAATAACATCAAAACCCTTCATGGGCATGACAACAAAAGGAAAAGGAAGCCTATGGTCGGCGACCTCTATATCACAACCTCTACATCCGTGTTTCAAAATCAATTCACCCCCAACAGGTGATACAACACAAATAGGAGACGCTAACTATGCCAACTCCAACACCAACACAGATGCGAATGCAGCAGATACAAAAGAATGAGATGCACCCATATCAATCAATACATTAGCAACCGAGTTGCAAAACAAGAAGGTACCTCTCACTACGGATGGAGCCGGTACTAGGTCCTGCGCGGTAACAGCATACACGCGCCCTGTAGGCCTCTGACCCACCTGCTCACCTCTAGGAGCAAAAGACTGCTGCACTGACTGGGATGACGAAGCTCCCGGATTGGCCCTCGAGGCCTGCACAGACTGAACTGGCTGATAACTCTGCGTCTGCTTAGAACCAGACACTCCTGAAGTGGCACTCAACTGTGGGCAATACCTCTTTAGGTACCCAGGCTGACCACACTGATAACAAGACAAAGGCTGGCCCCTGCCCTGACTCTGGCCCTGAGGTCTAGCTGAAGAAGAAGCAGCTCGCTGACCCCCTCCCTTCTGCGGGCAAACCGAAGACTTGTGACCCAGCTGGCCACACGCAAAACAAGTCAAGCCTCCCTGACTACCTCTCCCAGAGCCCGCACTCGGTACTGGAAAGGTCGATCTAGTCAAACCTCCCTGAGACTGCTGAGGGTTAGAACCCCTCTGTCTCCTGCCGTCACCCTGACCATCTTGGCTCCTCTTGGAGCCTCTCTACCCTTCATCCTCCTTCTACATCGTAATCTCCATATGAGCTGCAGCATCAACCAAACGTCTGTACTCTCGGATAAAGGACCCTCCAACTCTCAGCTTGAGTCCACGTCTCAACTTCCGCTCAAACTCAAAGCAACGACGTTCCTCAGACGCCACAAGTTCAGGTGCAAACCTGGGCAGACTAGTAAAAGTAGCCTCAAACTCGGCCACTGACAAGCCCTGCTGTTTAAGCTGGCAAAACTGCTCCCTCAGCTTCTCCCTAGCAGTTGAAGATAAAAACTTCTCCTGGAAAGCATTCACAAACGCCTCCCATGCACCACCAACACTGCCCTTCTCGTACTTCCACCGTTGACCCGCATCTCCCTTCAGTTAGAAGGATGCCAAGGTCACCTTTAAAGCCCCATCCTCGATGCCAAGCATCTCGAACGTCTTCTCCATCTGTTCCAACCACTCGTCAGCCTTAAGTGGCTCATTCGGATCCTCAACAAACTCGTCCGGATTGGACCGAAAGAATTCCCTCTTCAAGAAGGAAGGCCTTGCCTCAGCTGCGTGGGCCTGTTCCTGATCCCCTGCTCTGAGAATACCCAAAGCTCCTGCTATCTCTCGGGCCAAGGCACTCATAGCCTGCTGACCCGCTGGCTCGGCCACATTGGCCTGACCAACACCCTCCTGCTGTGCCGGGATATCATCCGGTAAAGGCATCTCCTGCCTACCACGCCTGCCACGCCTACCACGTGCTCGTCCTGACATCCTAATAAAGGTAACCAAGACCATTAGCACATTCACAAATGTGCCGAAGCTATAACACTCACGTCCTAATGCATGGACAACTGTAATTCACTCCACATAAGCACATAATCACATAAGCAATTACGAATTTCATTTCCGGATAATGATAGTCCCGAGGCGTTAATTGAGTTCCAGTTAGAAACAGCATTGATCAAGTGCTTTTCCAACAAGACTCCCAGAAACCCAAAGATCTAATCAACATCGTAGAAACTACGTTTCATACCCACATAGTCACATAAACATGTTATCATCTAAGAACATAACACTACATCTAAGTCTCTATCAAGCGAGACAAACCCATTGTGATCCTAATCACTTCCCACGTACCCAAAGTATTCGAACCCGGTAGCTCTGATACCAAGTTGTAACGCCCTTAAAATAATACATAAAACCCATCACTTTAGACATGCATTGATATAAAAGAAACTAACCATCTTCCCATTAATCAGAGTAGTTCTTACAAAAGTATTACATGTTAACAACAAAAGCAAATGCCCTACGGGCTTACAGCTTTCCAAGTTAACACTTGGTTACAAAAAGAAGAGTGCTAACTCAATACATATTAAGCCATTGGCTTGAATTTACATGTAATACATCAAAAGAAAGCAAACAACAAAAGCAGTCTGTCTGCCTCTAACCTCCCAAGCTATGTCCTTGGAGGTGGCATGCTACCTGTACCTGAAAATGATGTCCCATAAAGGGTGAGCCAACGCCCAGTAGAGATATGCTAAACACAGTATGAGTAATAACTAAGACATTAGCAATTGATAAATGTTCAATTTCCATAAATCAATTCATAACCCATTTCCATTTCATGACCACTATGTTCATATTTCATTTCAGTTTCCATTTCTTATCAATTTCACAATTTACGTCAACGGCTCAGAACCTGGCCAACCACTTATATGAGACAGTGACTCATATTAAACGTCTCCCATTTCACAATAGATAAACATACTAGTTGTATCAACATCTCAACAGATAAGCATACAAGCTGTATCTACATTTCAACAAATATGCATATTAGCTATATCAACATTTCCAAAGATAAGCATATGAGCTGTAACAACACTTCCATAGATAAGCATATAAGCTGTATCAACACGTTAACTGACAAGCATATGAGCTGTATCAGTGGAGTCCATCCCCTATCTCCTCCCAAACAACATCCGGTTTAGAGGTCCATCCCCTATCTTCTCCTAAATCGTGGAGTACATCCCCTATCTCCTCCCACACACACAACGTATATACACATAGGTTATATACACAATCAATCAATACATAACGTTAATGTATTCTAACAATCGTCATACTCTATGACATATTCAATTGATTAGTTTTAGTTTTCCTAATCATCATGCATTGTCTACAACAATCAAAACTACCCTCCACCGGTAGCCCAAACAATTATTTCTAAACAGATAATAAAAGCTCCAATAGATAAAATATCAATGTTTTCAAAAGTGAGCGATTAATAAATCCAACTCCACTATTCTACTATATAATGAGCCAATTTCATTATTTCCAACTCAATTTCATATAACCACAATTTTTCCAAATTAATCATACTAATTAATTTATACAACCAATTAGGGTTTACTACCCCATTTTCCAATATTGACCCAATGGTCTATATATCAACAACCAACATCAATAACACCATTTTGAAACCCAAAATACATGTTTAAGAATCAAAATGACAAAACCCCCATTTTTACTTTTTGAAACCCTAAGTCCCAAAATCAACCATTTAACAAAATGCCCAAAATCTAGGTTAAAACCCATAGTAGTGAATAGGAATCCCTACCTCAAATTCGGAGCCCAAGAGAAGAGGATGAAGAAAACCAAAATGCTCCAAACCACAAGTTTCTCGGATCAAAATGTAGCCCTCGACGATCAACACAACTTTTACAAAGGCCAAAGGGGAGGGGAACACTCTAACTAGATCAAACCCTAGAGAGAAGGGAGTTTCTAGAGAGAGAAGCTCTCAAATGGCGTTTTGGAAAAGTAAGAGAGAGAGAGGAAGTGTAGAAAATGATTCAAAAATGCCCAGCTGCCCTCAGTTATACGACATTCCTGCTCGAGCGCAATAAGGCCCGCTCGAGCGCAAAGACACAAGAATAAAGTACATCCGCTCGAGCGCGAAAACCAGTCCGCTCGAGCGTAGATTTTTATCTCCCAGAACTTTCACCAACGAGGTACTACCCGTTCGAGCGCCAACAAGCCCGCTCAAGCTCAACCCGCTCGAGCGCAAGAAACCCGCTCGAGCGTAGAAAACACACCTGCAGAAGTTTTGTAGGGACTCGAAATGCTGGAAGGGTGTAAACCCCGCTCGAGCGTAAAATGACCCGCTCGAGCGGACCACTCAAAAACTGGGCAACAGTAATGGGAGCCAAAGCTCTACCAACCTGTAACAACCAAGCCCAACACATCCTAAAACTCAAACAAAGGGAATTAAAGGACGACAACAAGATAGACACAACTACCAATTCCACGAAACCGAGTCCGGAATGCAACATAACAGTAAAGGGAATACCGGAATCGCTATAGTGTTTGGTTAGGATTAAGAATTAATTTGGAGAATAAAATGAATATGAGGGTATTTTTGACATTTGATTTAATTTTTTACTTTGATTTAGAACTTTTGCATTGCCCACTCTAAATTTGGGAGAGTATGGCACACCTTTATTATCTTTAATGAAAGAATTAACTGTAGCACTTTAGTCCAAAGCCATAAGGAAGTTCTCCACCGATATTTGAACCACAGGGGATAAAGTGCTCTGAGGCTAAACCATAAAGGGGTAAAGTGAATTTTGCCCTAAAAAATTCTTAGGTGCTCTAAGTACACTACATGATATTATTATTCACCACTCACCGAGCATTATGTTTTATGCCCTAACACAAAATTGTAGGCCTTACCCTTTCTACCAATTACAAACCTCCTAGTAACCACTGACCATGCCCTAAAAATATTAGATAATTTCTCCTAGTTCAAGTGGGCACTAATGTTGTCACATTTACTTTTGTTTTGTTGTTTCAAAATTTAAAAACTTCATAACTTTTATTATATATATATATATATTTATTTTTAATTTAAAAAAAAATCATAGTTTAGAGTCTACACAATGAGATCTATCAAACAAGACCAATATAGTATATAAAATTTTATAAAAGTGAAATATTAGTTTTTGAGCTATACAAAACTAACAATTTCTCAATTTGTAAAATTATCTAGTAAAACTGAGAAATTTCTCAACTTTGCACCGAAATAGTCCGTATAATTGCTTCGTCAACTAAGAAATTTTTATTTTCTTAATTCCGTAATTGAGATATTTCTTAATTTGTTTATGTATGTTTATGTGTGAAAGATATATTTAATTTGTTTAAAATTTTAATTTATGGTTAGAAATTAAGAAAATGTAAATTGACTTACTTTTCAATTTTCTAAACTAAGAAAGTTCTTCAAACTGAAACATTTTTTAAATTTTAGTAATCATATATTTTAGATAAATTTCATAGTTGCAACGTAATTTTTTAATTTTTGGATGAAATTTGTAGTGTAATTTTTTCATTTTAAGTATGATTTTTCTCCATTTTTGTATGAAATTTTCTCTTAATTAACTCAACCAATTCCATATATTATATAAGAAAAAATTAGAACAAGTAAATATTGTTAGTTAAGTAAATTAAGAAAATTTATTATTAAAAATGGTTTAAACTTTAAATTTATAATAAAAAACATATTTTTATTTTTATATAATTTTAAATTTAATATTATTCTTGTTTAATAGATTTAGTTGGGTTGATTATAGAAATATAAATTTTATCAAAAATAAATGTATATTGTAAAAATTATGATGGTTTGAAGTTTTAAAAATCAAAATAAATGTCACATCACCATACTCTTTATAAACAATTACAAATGATGAACAATTATTATTTGAGGGATAACTTCGTCTATGAAAAATTAATGGTCTTGAAGGAGAAATTTTTTTTATTTAAGATTTAATAGAGTATAAATTTACAAAATAAGACTTGTGCATATATGTCGTTAAAAAAAAAATGAAAAAAGGTTGCTATAGCTATTTTTTAGCATGATGTACTTTTGCTAAACCCCAATATTAGACCAAGGGCCTCTTATTTGGGCTCTGTTTAGGTGTGCAACATATGCAACCTAATTATTAGCCTTAAGATTACAAAGAATTGATCAAGGCCATTGAATTGTTTAATGGTAAAGATTGAAAACCCGGGCAACCGGTTAACCCTCCTATTTCCATCCCACTTACCTCACTCTTTCTATTTCATCTCTCCCTCTTCTTCTCTTCCTCAGTGTAACCCTTGATTTCCATTAATAACAAGAAGCCTCTGTTGGGTTCCATTGTTGAATCTCTGTATAATCCTTGATTTCCAACAATAACGGAACTATAAGCCTCTGTTAGGTTCCATCGTTGAAGTGAAGGCGTTCTTTCCAACTAGATATCAGGTATGGAGCTCTCTCTCTCTCTCTCTCTCTCTCTCTCTCTGTACTTCAGCGATTTTCCCTCAACCAAACCTCCATTTTAACTTTAACCCCTCTACAATTCGCTTAACTCGAAACCCCCCCATCTGCGACAATAACCTCTCTCTCTCTTTCTCAATCGATATATGGGGATGCCCTAACACACACACACTCTCTCTCTCTCTCTCAATCGATTTTTGGCATGCGCTAACTGCATCTTTCTTTTCATGATCGATCAATTGCTCAATCTCCTTCACACTTTTAAAATCAATTCTATTTATGCTTATTATTATTATTTAGATAAGTTATGATCTGAGTTAGATATGTAAGTTTTATTGATTTAAAGTATGATAGTGAGAGATATTTTCAAATTAGATTTGTTTAAATAGACTTTAAAAATTTTAAAATTTTAAAATTTTAAAATTGGATATTGAGAGGCAAAAGAAAGATTTCAATTGAATAAATAAACAAATTTATTAATTTTAGCTGTTTGTATATCTGATTTTTAATTATTTTTGTTATGTTATAATATAATATATAAGATATAGATAGATACTTACAACTCTCATGAAAAATATTATCTATTTTTTGGGGGAGAAAGAGAAGGAAAACAAGTTTTAATATTTTTTTTTCAAAATTGGTGAGAGAGATTAGGATGGAGAGATTATAAAATATTTTTGTTATGTTCTCATTTGAAATCCATAAATTAAAGGATAATTATTATTTTTAAAATGATTAAATAAATAAATCAATTAATAATTTTTTTAATCTATTTTATAAATTAAAAAAAAATCAATAATTTCAGAATGAGAATTTAAAACTCTTAAGAAGTTTCTCATTAGAAATTTTCCATTTTTTATATAGTATATTAAAAAAATATGACCTTGTTTGGGAAGTTGGATATTTTAGTTTTTGATTATAGGTTAAAATATTTATGTTTGAGAAGATGGTTGAATTTTTTTATAATTAGATATGATATTTGTGGAAGAAAAAATAAAATAATTATATGATGTCACATTTTATCTTATTAATTATTTTAATCTATTTTATTTTTTTTTGTAAATTTTAGTCTAACAACTTAAAAATAGTCTTTACCAAACAACGCGTGGTGCCATATTGTACCGCGTTGGGTTAGGTGCTATGTTACTTTATGCATAATGCGCAAACTGCATTGTTTTTGTCCCGACTTTTGCATTACCTTTTTATTCGTTATTGTTATTTATTTATTTATTTATTTTAAGATTGACTACGGTTGTTATAGCTTGATATGTGGTTGTAACAACAATAAATAAATAAATAAATAAATTAACGTGCCGTGTTTGGACTTACGAGCTCATTATTGGTTCTTTTTAATAATTTTATATATGATCATCATTTAAATTAAACTAATAAAAAGTCATATTTATAAATGTTATGATAACTCATATCTTATTTAAAATTTTTTAAACTGATAAGTTCTATTTATTAAATTGAGAATATTATCAATTTTTTACAATTTTTAAAATTAAGAACATCATCAATTTTGCATAGTAGTATTTCAGATAATTGTTTCACTAACTGATGAAAAAAACAAAGCATGAAATTAAACGTTCTTAACCTTCTACTTATTAGTTTGATTCAACTATCCAATAAAATTAAGAACATTATCAGTTTTTTCTAGTTTTAAAATTGAGAACATTATCAGTTTGTTCATTTTCAAAGTTTTTATTTTTAGTTTTACACATTAATGTTCCATCATCATATTCCTTTATAGACAAAAAATTTTCAACTTTGCATAAAAAAATAATTCAATTTTTTCAATTTTTTTTTTGCAAGTATTTTTTAATTTTTTTTTTCAATTTGAAAGTTGATATTTTAAAGTTTTGAAAATCAAAATGTCAAATAATCACGTTCCTATATAGATAATCATAAGTGACGAACTATCATTATTTGAAGGGCAATTCTAACTATTAAAAATTTAATAGAACTTGAAGGTCCAAAAAATCTTAATTAGGATTTCATAGAGTATGAGTTTATAAATTAGGAATTGTGTATAAATGCTCTTAAATTAATAGTTAGATGATTAGATAACATTTATCATGTAATTTAAAAAAATAAATTGTTAATTTTGTTTTAAGATGAATTACTTCTCAGTAAAACAAATTAAAAAAATTATACAGACATTGAATGGTGCAATTATAGCGATTCTGATTTAGACCCGGCCCATTTTGTATTCTTGACTCGGGTTTCATGGTTTTGTATTGTTGTGCTTGTCATGTTTCTCCTTATTTCTCATTGAGTTTGAGTTTGGGAGTGTCCTGAATGTGTTTGGAACAGGTTGGTTACTAGTTGGTTCAAACTGTTGTTGCTTAGAATTTGACCTCTTCGCTCGAGCGAGCTTTGTGAGCTCCTAGTACTTTTGCAGGCCTATAAAGATACTAGGGAGGCAGTGTTCTTCGCCCGACCGAGACTTCTTGCGTTCGAACGACGGTCTTCTGTCTGTAAAACTTTTGAGAGTATGTATTATGCGCTCGAGTATAATTTCTTGCACTCAAGCGGAACAACTTATTGTGTCTGGTCGCTCAAGTGACAATTCTTGCGTTCAAGTGAGCTGCGCGTATATCAGTTCACAACAACACATTTTTACATCACTTTTTCATATATTTTTCTCTCAAAACCCTAGATCGACCATTTCTCTCTCTAAAACCCAACTTTTCTCTACAAATACACTTGGATCTAGGGATCTCTCTACCCTACTCCTTTTGAGAAAAAGATAGAGCACGCCGTGGGCTCTCTTTTCATCAGAACAAAAGTGGATTTCGGTTCATTTGAGGTTTCTCCGCTCTCTCCTTGATCTCTAACTTCGAGATAGGGACTTTCTACACTCTTCTATGAGTTTTAATTTAGCTATTTGTTAATGTGTAATAAATATTGGAATTTGGGTTGATTTTGAACAAATTTAGAGTTTTGGTTTAAAATCAAAAGAGGAGTTTTCAAATGTACACTGTCCAAATCATTAGAATTACATTAAAACTCTTAATTTGGGTTTATTTTTTTGGTTTAAATTTGGGTGTTTTTTTTTTTTTTTTTTTTGAATTGACTACGCCTTCACATGTACACTGTCCAAATCATTAGAATTATATTCAATACAAGAAAAGTGAGTTTATGAGACGGAATTATTTGCGACGGCACACTTGCCGTCTCAAAAAGTCACTTTTTTGCGACGGCAAAAAATGTCGTCTCAAAAAAGCAGAGTATTTGCGACGGCACCATTTGCCATCTCAAAAAAGCAGAGCATTTGCGACGGCACAATTTGCCATCTCAAAAAATGAGCCGTCGCAAATACTCTCATTTTTTGAGACGGCAAATTGTGTCGTCACAAATGTTCTGCTTTTTTGAGACGGCAAATGGTGTCATCGCAAATACTCTGCTTTTTTGAGACGACATTTTCTGCCGTCGCAAAAGTGCCTTTCGTGTTTTTTTTTTTTGTTTTTAGCGAATATTTTTTAAATTTTAAATATTTTTTTTAGATGCAGCTTACTTAGATGTATCTAAAAAATAAAAAATTATGAAAACATATTTTTAAAAATTAATAATTACATAAAAATACAAAAAAAAATGTATTGAATTATTGTTTTTTTTTTTTTTGTATTTTTGGTATTTAGTGAATTTTTAAAAGATTTTTTTTACAATTTTTTATTTTTATTTTTTGGGCGTATTTATGTTAGGTGTGTCTAAAGATTAAAAAAAAATACTTAAAATATTAAAAAAATTCTGTAAAAACAATATAACACGGAAAACAAGAAAGTATAATTTTCTCAAAACAGTTTTTGAAAAACTCTAACCTAGCATAGTGATTGTGGTTTTGAGATAGCTTCATATATATATATAGTCACAAAAATGGTTTGAATAAATTCAACGGTATTTTTCTGTCACAAAAAAAATTAAAAAAACAATATCGTCTTACTCTTTTGATATAACATTTCTCTTTTCATTCATTTTTTCATTTTCCTGTCTCTCTGTCTCTATCTTTCTCTATTCTCTTTATCTCTTTCACTCGTCACTCTTTTTTCTCTGTCTGTCTGTTTCCCTCTCTTATTTTCTCTCTATGTCTCTCGCCTATCTCTCTTCTCTCTATCTCTCTCATCAGTTTTCTCTCTCTGTCTCTCTCGCTCATCTCTCTTCTCTCTATCTCTCTCATATCTTTTCTTTCTCTCTCTTATCTTTCTATCTCTCTCTATCTCTCTCGTCCATTTCTCTTCTCTCTCTGTCTCTCTGTTTTTCGGTGTCTCTCTCTCGCTCATCTCTTTTTGCTCTATTTCTCTCTCTTTTTGTCTATCTCTCGCTCATCTCTTGTTTCTCTCTTTTTTTCTATCTCTCTCTCTCCCTGTCTCTCTCTCACTCATCACTCTTCTATCTCTCTTTACTTGTCTATTTGTTTATTTTCTCCCTCACTATGTTCGCCTTGCTCACTCTCTTACTTCCATCCTCTCTATTTATCGAGCTCCTTCTCGATTTATCGATCCACTATAAGAAAATACACTTTTAGCGACCACTTTGTCTCTCTCTCTCTCTCGCTCATCACTCTATCTTTGTCTCTCTTCTTTATCTGTCTCTCAGAAAATTAAAATATTTTTAAAATATTTAAATATTTAAAATTTTTAAAAAATTGATTTGAATTAAGTTTTGAAAAGAGTTTTGAATTATGTGTTTGGTTATGAGTTTCGAAAAGTAATGATTATATTTTGAATTGAGTTTTGAAAAATGGATGTAGAATTATGATTTGAAAGCTTAAAACAAACACCATACTTAAATCAATGGGTGGAACTATGACCACTACCACTACCACTACCACTCTCTCTGTCTCTTTTTTTTCTATGCCTCTCTCCCGTTAATCTCTTTTCACTTTCTTTCTCTCTCTTTTTGTTTATCTCTTGCCCATCTCTTGTTTCTCTCTCTTTTGCTGTCTATCTCTCTCTATCTCTTTCTCTCTCTCTCTCACTTATTACTCTTCTCTCTCTGTCTGCCTGTCTGTCTGTTTGTCTCTCTCCCCTACTGTATTCGCATTCCTCACTCTCTCCCTCATCTCTTCTTTATTTATTGAGCTCCTTTTCAATTTATCGATTAACTACAAGAAAATGTACTTTTAGCGACCACTTTGTCTCTTTCTCGCTCATCACTTTGTCTCTTTCTCTGTCTCTCTATCTCTTTTCTCTATTTGTCTCTCACTCATCTCTCTCTTTCACCACCTATCTTCTTTACCACATTTACCACTACTGCAAATGCCATTCAACTACCACCACTCTTCTCTTTCTCTCTTTCACTCATCACTCTTGTTTCTCTATCTGTTTGTCTATCTGTCTGTTTGTCTGTCTGTCTGTGTGTCTTTCGTTCATCTTTCTTCTCTCTATTTCTCTTATTTGTCTTCTCTCTCTGTCTCTCTCGCTCATCTCCCTTCTCTCTATCTCTCACATCTCTTTTCTCTCTCTATTTCTCTCGCTCATCTCTCATTTTCTCTCTCTCTGTCTCTCTCGCTCATCTATCTTCTCTCTATCTCTCTATTTTTCTATTCTCTCTCTCGTTCATTTCTTTTCGCTCTCTTTTTGTATCGCTCATGATCTCTTGTTTCTCTCTCTTTTTTCTGTCTCTCTCTATCTCTTTCTCTCTTTGTCTGTCTGTCTCTCTCCCCGTCTCTCTCTCTCACTCATCACTCCTAATAGAAAATAATTTTTATTAAAATATTATCCTTACTTCTACCAAATAAAAAAAAATAATAATAATTTTTTATTCATTGAAATAAAAATGAAACAAATAAATTCTCAACCTTAATAACGAAAAGAAAATGAAAATTATTATTTATTTATTTTTTATTATTTAAATATTCATTTATGATAAAATTATTATTTTTTATTTTTTTTCCCAATCCCACCCGCTCGGTTTCCCCTCTTTTTTTTCCATTCTCGCGCCCCCCAAAATCCCCACTCTCTTATAACCAAAATCCCTAATTTCTACCAAATCTCTCTCTCTCTCTCTCTCGCGACTATGAGCATGGGCGACGACGACGTTTACCCAAATCCCCCTCTTCTTTTTCTTTTTCGTTTTCCCGCTGTTTCTAATTCCCCCCTTACTTTCCCCCCTTTTGTTTCTCACTCACGATCCCCAATCCCCAACCCCTTAAACAAAAATATCCCCAATTTCAAAAATTCCCAAAATACTCTCTCTTTCTCTCTCTCGACTGCAAGCAGCGGCAAGGGGGGACAACGGCGGGCAACGAGGTGGAGGTCATCCGAATGGTTGTGAGAGAATCGCGATCAAGATCTTTGAGAATGGCGAGTGTTGCTGGGATGATTGGCTGAGGTTATGGATCTTCTTCGTGGATCCAATTAAAGAATTCGAAGAAGAAGAAAGCGATGAGGAAAAATGACAGGGTTAGGGTTTGTACTGCTTCGTATTCTGCTTCTTCTGCTGTCACTGATCCCTACAAGACATTGAGGATTCAACCAGGTGCTTCTGAATCTGAGGTCAAGAAAGCTTTCAGACAACTTGCTCTCCATGTAATTTCTCTTTCCATTTTCTTTTCAAATGTTGTTTTTTATATTTTCCTTTTTTGATTAATATCTTCTTCTATAAAATCTGGTTCTGATTGGTCTCCTTTCCTATTAATTTTTTATTTTTAAATTCATTTGAAAAATGTTAGAAACTCAGGATTTAGATCTTAAATTCACCTAATATGACAAGGTAGTAAAGTTGACACTTATTGCAAAAAAAAATTAGATTCTCAAACATTTTTGATTATGCTTAGAATGAGTGGTTTGAAAAAATATCGGATAAAAAATAAATAAAAATTTAATTGCAATTGCATTTGATGCATGTTTCATTTAATGTTATTTTTCATTTATTTGATTTGATTTAATTTTTTTTTGATTAATTATTAATGTGGAACCCATTTTATTAATTAATAATTATGTTTGTAATATGATCCAATTTTCAGCATCATCCGGATGTTTGCAGAGGAAACAATTGTGGGGTTCAGTTTCACCACATTAATGAAGCTTATGATGTAAGTCCCCTACTCTTTTTGTCTATGGGCCTTTTATTTTATTTATTTTTAATTATGATAGAGAATTCTCATGGTTCATTCATGTATTTTATTAATAATTTAAGAGTTTATCTTGTAAGATTTTGCCTTTAGTTGTCAAGAATAGTATGAAAACCTTTATTTGGAGTGGTTGCAACTTACATGGGTGTTGCTTTATTTAAAAGTTGTCAGTCTTGCTTCAGTAACATTAGCATTTGTGGGAACCAGGCTAGTTAATGCTGTTTTCATGGCTTCGCTTCACTTTTTTTCCTCCCATTCATTTCTGGTTCAAGATTTATTGGTAGTGTTAGTGATTTGAGCTTACATCTTTCTTCAGTGATGATTTTTGTATGGGATATATGTTTCACGATGTACTATGTAATAACACAACTTATGGCAAATCCAGTTACTACTTACCATTTTTAGAGGCTCTTTTCTGTCATATAATTTCATAGAACAGAACTTTGTTTAGTCCCTGCCCCTGGTATGATTGATTATGATATGAACATATATTTCTTCTTCTTACAGGTACTTAGTGATCCCAAATGTCGAGGGTGATGGTAGAGACGAATGGGAGATCAGATCGTCCATTGGCTTGGACTTAATGCTTGATAAATAAAATTTTCAATTAAAGTGAGTTATTTAATTTTTCTTGTGCAGTTGGATGAACATTTTTCTCGTCCTATGAAAGAATTTGTTTCCCTGTGTTTAAAGAAGGCTCCTTCTGAGGTAGGTACCTATGCCCGCAAAATTCCTGCCTTTTTTTTACTCATCTTATTGTGAAATTTTGTGGTGTAGATTATGGAGAAACTTATGGGTCATTCACAACACTGGATGTTCTTGCTAAGAACTATTTTCTTATGTAGTTCACTTTCCATAGAAAATCCTAAATGGTTGAGAAGTGCTGTGTTGGGTTGTGTTTAATTTGATCTTTTTCTTATGATCAGTAACAATTAATTTGATCTGCCTCTTCTTGCAGGCTTCACAATGAAAAAAACATACTGAGAGAATTTTTGGGCCTTTTAGCACTTTTTGGTGCCATGTCTCCATGTATACTTCCAATAACAATCTTTGATATTCATACTTGACATTGTGTTGCACTCATTTTGGATACTAGTTAACTAACACACATGGTCTGGATTCCTAAAATATACTTACAATAATAAAAAGAAATCTTTACTAACATATAGTTGCTCTCCCTCATGCTTGACATCTACATAATTTATGTTAGATCATGTATGATTTTGACTCCGCTTGCTGTTGAATTTTGTTGGATGCTTTCAATACCGTTAAGTTAGGAATAATGAATGTGTAAATAGTTATTGAGGGCTGCCTTCACATGTTGGGTTGTCTTGCCAAATATTGCTTTATTAGCAATGTTTTCCCTCTTGATTACTTTAGATGGTTAATATTTTTCTTGAAATGTAGCTCAACCTCTAACCAGGTGGATTGTCCAATGCATAGAGTCTACCCTAGAGTCCATACCATACCATGTTTCCAGATAGCCTAAGCAACTCTAGACATTCAGTGTGGCTTGTTGTCCAATCAAGGGCCTAGTTGATTGACCCAAGTACAAAAGGTTATTATCCTTGATTTATTTACTCCCTTCTTAATTCTAGAATTTCTATTTAATCTATCAAATATCAAATTAGCATGGCTTCAGGTGTAATCCTTGATCAGTTTGCATTACTCTATAAAAATTGACAGTTTTTGTTTTGTTTCCTATATAAAGGAAAAGAGAAATTGGAGAAGCAGTCCATTTTATGCTCCGTTTGGAGGAGGAGCTCGATTTTGTCCAGGGGCAGAATTAGCTCGCCTTCAAATTGCTCTCTTTCTTCATTACTTCGTTACTACGTACAGGTTATTTTCATCCCTCAAATACTTATGAAAAACATTACACAGACAAACAGACTTTTACGTAGTACCAAAATAAAAAATAAAAAACTTAAGAAAAATTATGTTGCATTAATTAATAATGGTTGTAAAATATGTCCTCAAATTATGGGTTTGTTTTTTGAGGGTTTATATATATATATATATATATATATATATCACCAAATACGTTTCACCATTTTCTTCAACTTCTTAGATAGATCCACACAATAAACTCCACCATATTTGCATGTAGGACACATCACATTCAAAAATTAATGGTGGGTCTCATTATTTATTTATAAATATGACGGATTATATACATATTGTTTTTTGTGTGGATGATGTGAAGAAATTATGCTGTAAATGAAGTTCTTATTTCGCTGCAAATTATTTTGGTAGGTGGACCCAACTCAAGAAGGATCAGATGTCTTTCTTTCCTTCAGCTCGATTAGTGAATGGCTTTCAAATCCAAATAACCAGACGGGATGACGAGTTGAAAAAAATAAAATTTTTATTTTCCCATTTTATACATTACATACTGTTTCCCTCCATATTTCAACCTTGAGGAAAACTGAGGGTTGAATATTTTGTAACCAATTTTCATAGTACAGATTTGTATTGTAGTGATGAAACATTCGACCTTCCTTCAAGCTTGCAGGTGAATTGAATATGTGAGATTGTGCAACTCAAAAAGAAAAGATTTTGTGGGATGAGGTGAAAATTTTAAGATCAAAACTGTAAGTGGAATAAAGAATTTGTGGGAACATTGTCAGTCTTTTTATTAAAACTGAGTTAAGTAACAGAAGTGATCATTGGTTACCTTTGTGAACTCTTGCTTTGTTTGAATTGTGAATTTATAAATGGAGAAAAAAGTAATTTTTATTCATTTATATTGTGTTTATTTTTTTCATTTCTTTTATATTTTTAAATTTTATCGGAGGATAATTATGGATGGAAGAATATTTTATTATGAAGAAATTGTTATTTTATACAGGAATTTTTATATTATTATGTAATTATTATGGAGAAATTTTAATATTTTTAATAATTTTATCGAAGGATTTTTTTTTCTTTTTTGTGACGGCACTACATTGTCGCAAAAAACATAAAATTTTATTATTTTTATTGATTTTGTTACAGGTTTTACTTTTTACGACGACACTAAACTGTCGCAAAAAATAGAAATTTTATTATTTTTTAATAACTTTTGCGACGGCATTACACTGTCGCAAAAAAATAAAATTTTTTATATTTTTAATATTTTTTGCGACGGCACCACACCGTTGCAAAAACAGTGTTTTTGCCGTTGCAAAAAAAGATTATTAGCGACGCTATTTTTTGTCGTCTCAAATAACATTTTTAGCGACGGTAAAATAGTGCCGTTGCAAAAAGTCAAGAAATTTCAAACATTATTAGCGACTGCACAGTGTCGTCGCAAAAGGCAAAAATGCCGTCGCAAAAACATTAGCCGTCACAAATGGCAAAAATGCCGTCGCAAAAATTCTTTTGCGACCCCTCGACCCCTCCATTTGCGACCCCCTATTGCCGTCACAAAAAGTCATTTTGCCGTCGCAAAAAGTTTTTGCGACGGCATTAGGAGTATTAGCGACGGTATTTTACCGTCACAAAAAGTCAATTTTTTTGTAGTGATTAAAACTCTTAAATTAAAGTTTCCAAACATTATTTGTTGTTATAACTTGATATGTGGTTGTTATAACAAATTATATAAAAAAATAAAATAAAATAAAAAATTAACGTGCCGTGTTTGGACTTACGAGCTCATTATTGGTTTTTTTTTTTAATAATTTATTTTATGATCATCATTTAAATCAAACTAATAATTATCATTTTATTTTATTTTATTATGTTTGAGCATTGGATATGCATATCATACTTATATCTTTGCTAATATTCATATATTGTGTTAAAATTGTTTGTACTGGGTTTTGGCCCACCTTACTTGGGAAAATCATTTTCAGGTGTTGGTGATATGCCTCCAGGACTTAACTTGGAAGGATTGTGAAGCTGAAGACTCAGTTTTGTTTATTTTATATTTAACTTTTGTACAAGCCTAGGGCTTTAATTGTATTGAGCTTATGATTCATTTTTTATGTACCCAAGCCTTGGCTTGGAAAGATGTAAGCCCTTAGGCCCCGTTTGTTTTGGGGTTAAATAGATGGGAGGGGATTAGGATGGAGGAGGTGATATAGATGGAGGTTGGAAGGGGGATTGAAATGGAGGAGGTGGAGAAGGTATTAGAAAAATAGTGAGGGGATCAGAAATTTTTTTATTTTCTACATATTGGGAATTTTTTTTTTAAATATTAATGTTTAATTTTTTATATTTTTTTATTTGTTTTATTATTTTATATAAAAATAATTTAACAATTCCTACACTAACAACTATCATCAAAACAAACACAATTTTACTTAATCCCCTTACTATCAATCCCCTCACTATGAATCTCCTCCATTCTATCTCGGAAAACAAACCGGGCCTTAGGGTATATGAACATTTGTTTAGCTTATCATTTCTATTATGTCATCTTGTATTAGTTGTTTGGAGTTGAATTATTGTAATTATTACGAGGCGTTACAGCAATTTTGAGTTGCACTCTCAAAATTTTTGAGTTGCATCCCATCATACAAGGAATTGCACCCTATGTTTTACACATTGTTTTTTTGGTCTTCTACCCTCTATTAATACTTCTTATTTTTTTATATAATGCAAATGTGATTTGAATAAATAGTTATCAATCTTTGATCAATTTAATTTTTTTAAAAAAATAATCTACTTGAGAGATATTAAAAATTTCAGAGCACCAAAATAATTCCATGTAGTCTCAAAAGAACTCTAACAAGTGCCGAACATTCAAGCCATATACGTACCAAATATAAAAATTGGAGATCATTCGATCATTAAAATCATATTTAATTTCGTTAATGATCGGATTTTTCTGATTTTATCCCTTTATTGATTTATTGGTTTCTTCTCACATTGTTATAGTAGCATGGTTCATTTTTCCTATCTTTCTAACATTATCACATTATTAATATCAATAATTAGAAAAGTATGGAACAAGGAGGAGACAGATCATCTCGACTAGTTAATTATAAAGTTATTTACACAAAGATTCCCGAAACTTTTGAGAAGTATCATTTTAAATCTCTACATTACAAAAGCGTATAAATGAACCTTTTAATCTATTGAAAAGTGTCACATTTCTACTATAAAAAAAGTATAAATAAACCCCTGAACTATTAGCATGTTTAAGTTTAACACCTTCCATTAACGGTCCAATTTGTACATTTTTATAGAACATTTGTACGCTTTTATAGTTTAGAAGGTAAATTGATATTTCTTAATAATTTAGGAGGCCAATTTGTACGTTTTATAATTCAGAAGATCAAAATGATATTTCTCAATTATTTAAGGGGTCTTTGTGTAAATAATCCTTAATCATACCAACACCACACCCATTAACTGAATTCTTTGGACCACCTTTTAGCATGAAGATCAGTTTCTTAAATTCCAATGATTAGGCAATATTTTATCAATTGTTATAACTTGCGTCACATTTGACACCAAATTTAGCTATGGCTAATTTTTTTTTTTTTTTTGTTTTTTTGATCGGTTGAAAAAGGAATTTTATTGATGAATACAAATATACAACACAAAAATTTACATCAATAAAAAAAGAAAAGAAAAAGGAAGGCGAGAGAAAATAAATATCATAGCGAACTTCAAAATCCCAACTAGCTAAACTTGTTAGCTCAAAAACACTGTTCAGGTTGACTATTCATCTTTCCAAATCACCCTGTCAAACAAATTTCAAGAAGTCTCAAAAATCATCAAATAGTTCAAAAAATTTCAATAAATCACCATAAATATTTACATAAATTTTTTAAGAATACATGACACTCACGTCCCTTGAAATTTTAAGAAAATATAGTTAGTCCTACACTTTTGACATAATTATGCTAACTTCCATTGAGATTTTAATTCACATAGTAGTTAAATATTTTTTTCATCAGTTATTATTGATGGAAAAAACAATATTCTTATCAATTTTTAACTAAAATGTATATTTATCTTTATACATTTTAGCATCTACCTATCATTCAGATTAATTTCAACTGTATCAGACTAAAAAAGATATTGATATAAGTATATAAAAAATGTGAGACTAATTAAATCTCAAATAACTGTAATTTAACCAATTTATAATGATAAATGTAAATCAAAACACAAAACATGCAGCGGATAAAATGTTTAGATCATACCTTTTTGATGATAGAACCTCGTGGATAAATCACGTGCTTCCAGAAACTGATAAACCAACCCAGCAGTGAAGTGATATCACAGATTGAATATCACCCACACAAATCACTGTGCAAAAGACTTGATCGTTGTTTTTGGGAGAGAGTCAGTATATGGGTAGAAACAGATCATACGTTGTTTCTCTCTTAATCACCCATAACCATATTCCAGATATATAATATGCTATTATTATCTATCCATATCAGTTAATGGAGATAATATCTGTATCCTGAGTGGTTATCCTAAATAGGTTTGAATTCAATTTCAAAACCTATTTGGAAAAGGTTCAAATTCAAATTCAAATGGTCATGCCACATGGGCGCCCATTACTAACATCTCCCACTCGCACATGAGTTGGCATGACACTGCCACATCTCTATCTCAATCTCCCCAAAAATGAACAATCTCATACTAGCCAATGCACCGTGCGACCGCTGAGAACACCTGCCTGTGGGAGCTCTATACTAGAAACTCAATATGAGTCAGCATAGAGACATCAACCCAAAAAGAACAGAAATAGTGTCTCATGTACCCAGACCCATCTAGCTACATCAGTCCAAAAACATCTCTAATCCCTCAAAGAGCATGTTTGACTCTCCCAGGTCCCGCATTATATTCACACCCAATCAGCATCCTATAAAGAGCGATGTGAGTTGTCGACAGTGAATATAGAGCAGAGATGTAGAACTAGATGATCTTCCCTTCACCCTCATATCATTCAATTTAAAATTGACCGCTTTCCCAGTAATGTCCCTTAAAGCCGAATCATACATGACCGCAGGCAACATACCAAAGTAGCTGAACATCAACTCCTCATCTTATGACATAGTCAAAGGTCACAAAAGGCACAAAGTGAAGTCATTTAGGGAAAAATGACTTTTAGGACTCACACGGTGAAGAAGCAGGGATCCATTCTTTCACCTCGCTAACGGGTCGATAAGCACATGCAGTATGAATGCATGTTATAGTGGAGTTACTCTTCCAAAGATTGATGTTAAACTCACACACCATACAGATCTTAGTCTAGTCGCTCTTAAGCGCACGAGTCGCTTCCTAGCGTCTAACTCGAATTCTCTATTTGCTCGTCTCTCAGGCATCAAATGAGATCTCGCATTTGGCTATCCATAACAGACATATCATGGAAAAGTGGGTACTTTCATATCCATGGTCGGTCTCTAACAAGACCTCATCTTGGCTCCAACCAAGGCGACATAGCTAGTGGATAATTTTAGCTTCTAGTCTCATCCTTACTCGCTACTTAGCGCTAAGGGCGATTGCTCGTGTGAGTGAGCCAATCTTGCCTGCTAACATCAATTTAATTATTTTGTGTATGCTAATTCACAGACCATTACTAAAAGTAGTAAACATAAATGTGTAATAGAAACAAGTATGAATACTAATGGCATAAATATCCCCAAAAAAAAGAGTTCAACTGAATACACATAAAAAAAATATCACCACCTACGTAGTCCTAAAGCCCTAACATGAGTAAGATAAACATCTCTAGCAATGGGCTTAGTCAAAGGGTCCGTAACCATGCGACTCGTAGGGATGTGCTCCAGGATCACTTCTTTCTGCGCCAAAATGTCTTTGATAAAGTTGAACCTCACATCAATGTGTTTGGTTCTGCCATGGTATTTAGGATCCTTAGCGTAAGTGAGTGCAGCCATGCTGTCACAATGGATAGTCACGGGGTCTGAAGTGTGTGTGACAACATCCAAATGTTGAAGGAATCTCCTCAACCACACGGCTTCCTGAACGGCAGATGAACAAGCCACAAACTCAGCCTCCATAGTCGATAAGGCGATACAGGATTGCTTCTTACTGCTCCAAGAAATAGCACCATCGCTAAGCATGAAAGCATATCCTGAAGTAGACTTACGCTCATCTAGGTCTCCTCCCTAGTCAGCATCACAATAGCCAACTAGATGTAGATCTGAACTCTGGTAGCAAAGTGTGTAATCTGCAGTTCCTTTAAGATATCGTAATATCCTCTTAACTGCTTTCCAATGAGCTGGTCCTGGGTTGGATTGGTAACGACTCACCAATCCGACTGCATAACAAATGTCAGGACGTGTACACATCATAGCATACATCAAGCTTCCAACAGCATTTGCATAGGGAACACAGGCCATCTTTTCATTTTCTTCTTGAGTCTTAGGACCCATATCAAGGCTTAGGCTCTTGCCTTTTGCAACAGGAGTGTCAATGGGTTTGCAGCTCTGCATCTGGAACCGCTCTAGAATAGTCTTAATGTAAGTCTCTTGAGACAAACCAAGAAGTCTCCTAGAGCGATCCCTAAGGATCTTAACACCGAGCACATAGCTCGCCTCACCCATGTCCTTCATTTCAAATGTAGAGAACAACCACATTTTAGTGGCGACAATCATCTCCTTGTCATTTCCAGCCAATAATATGTCATCTACATATAATGACAATATCAGAAAAATGTCCTTGGACCGCTTAACGTACACACAGTGATCTTCATCAATCATCGTAAACCTATTCGAAACAATGGCTCGATGAAATCTCAGATTCCACTGTCTGGATGATTGCTTTAAGCCATAAATAGATCGTTGAAGCTTGCAAACTTTGCGCTCCTGACCTACTGCCACAAAGCCTTCTGGTTGATCCATATAGATCTCTTCATCCAATTCTCCATTGAGAAATGCAGTTTTAACGTCCATCTGATATAGCTCTAAGTCCAACTGAGCTACTATGGCCAGGATTAGGCGAATAGAGGCAAACCTTACAACTGGTGAAAAAGTTTCCTCATAGTCCACACTCTCTCGTTGGGTGTAACCTTTCGCCACTAGGCGAGCCTTATACCTTTCTATGGAACCATCCGCCTTGCGCTTGATTTTGAGAACCCATTTGTTCCCAATAGTCTTGCGCCCTAGCGGCAAATCAACCAAGTCCCAGACATGATTTTTCTTCATAGACTCTATTTCTTCATCCATTGCAGTACTCCATTCTTTACTAGCAGGGGATGAGAGAGCCTCTTTGAGATTCTTAGGCTCCATCTCATCACTCGGAGCAATCATGAATGCTTCCCCTTCAATCTCAAAACGACGACGGGGTATAGCTCCACGTTTGCTTCTACGTAGTTGAGAATCCTGAGAATCCTCATCCATTGGATCTAATCCATGGGTAGGTAGATCGCTCCCACTGTCCCTAGGAGCTTGAGGAATTATTTCCTCATTCTCTACTAAGCTACTAGGTGCGCCTTCAAGTGGATCCTCCATCTCGTAGAATTCTACTTCTCTAGTTACCTCACCTCTGTTAGGGAAATCCTCCTCTAGGAAATTCACATCTCGTGACTCAATTTCAGTCACACTTCCATCCGGATGCTCCCCAATAAATACATAGCCCTTAGAATGCTCACTATAGCGAATGAAGATACACTTCTTTCCTCTAGGGCCCAACTTCCCAAACTTATGAGAAGCGTTGTGTATGTAAGCTGCCGAACCCCAAGGCCGCAAATTGCCCAAATCAGGCTTTTTGCCAGTCCACATCTCATATGGGGTGGAAGGAACTGATTTGGAGGGCACACGGTTAAGGACGTAGGCAGCAGTCAACAAAGCATCTCCCCAATAAGAAATTGGAAGATTAGCTTGCGCCATCATTGATCTAACCATGTCAAGCAATGTGCAATTCCTTCTCTCCGCTACACCATTTTGTTGCGGAGTCCTAGGAATTGTCAATTGCCTGATAACTCCTTTTTCCTCACAGAGCACTTTAAATTGCTTAGATAGATACTCACGTCCTCGGTCAGTCCTTAGAGCTTTAATGCTCTTGTCTAATTGATTCTCAACCTCATTAACATACCGTCTAAAGCAATCCAATGCTTCTGACTTGTGAGAAATCAGATAGACATGACCAAAACACGTGCAATCATCTATAAATGTGATGAAATAAGGGGCTCCATGCCTTGCCCTCACATTCATTGGTCCACATATATTAGAATGAATAAGTTGCAATGGGATAGATGCCCTTATGGCTTTCCCAAATGGTTTCCTTGTTGCCTTTCCAGCAAGACAGTGCTCACAAGTAGGCAAAGTGACTCTAGCGAGTGGGCCTAAAAGACCTTCTCTAGCCAATCTAGTCATCCTGTCTTGCCCTATGTGGCCTAATCTAGCATGCGATCTCATAGAATCATTATCACAAAAAGATGCAATATTAGAAATAGAGCCATTGGCATTTTTATTAATACTAGAATCATCCACATCCAAAACTAAAAAACCATCTGAAAGATAACCAAAACCATAAAAAATTGTTCCCAAATAAATGCTAACACCATTATTCTCAAAACAAAAACTAAAACCAAGGCTCATCATGCTAATAAATGAAACTAAGTTTCGCCGAATATCCGGAGCATAAAGAACATCATGAAGATACAAGGTGCGCCCTCGTCGCATTTCCAGCTTGAATGTGCCAATGCCAAGCACCTCCACACTAGACTCGTTCCCCATGTAAACGTTTCTGCTCCCAACAGGTACTCGGCGATACTTAACGAACCCTACTCTGTCCCTCGCGATGTGGTCTGTTGCTCCGGAGTCTACAACCCAAAAATGAGGAGAATGAGCAATTAATGCTTGACTAGACACAAAGCATTGAATGCGAGAAATTAAGTAAGGGAGTACCTTCTTCTGCTCAGGGCAATCCCGAGCGAAGTGTCCTTCTTTGTTACAGTTAAAGCATGTCAATTTAGCCTTTGCCTTCTTACCACCTCTCTTGCCCCTACGCTTGAAATTTCTAGCGCCATTGGGCTTAAGCGCAGCCGCTGTTTGCTTCTTAGGGGCACCTTTTGCTTTTCCACGTTTGAACTGAGAAGTCCTACGTGAGCTTGACTCAACCACCATAGCAGAACCATCAGACTTAGCCGCCTCAAGGCGCTCAACCTCTAGCTCCAAATGACGCGATATGTCTTCGAATGTTTTCACACTCTCATTATGCATCATGTTCTGCTTCATCTGCTCCCAAGAATTTGGCAGAGAGCGTATCACAGCCTGTACTTGCTGCTCTTGAGTCAAATTATGCCCAGCAGCCGCAAGCTCACGTATCATGGCTGACATGACTCTCAAATGCTGCTTCATCGAGTGATGCGCCCTTTTCTGATATGAGTCAAACTTCATAGTCAGCCCACGTAGCTTTGCCAAAGAGGTAATACCAAACTTTTGCTTGAGAGCTTCCCACATCTCAAATGCAGTCGGGCAATGCTCAAACTCACTAATCAAGTCGTTGTGCATGCTGCTCAACATAGTAAAGCGCGCACACCGATCTTTGTTACGCCAAGTCTGAAAGGCTTCAAGATCACGACGATGTTGAGCTGTATTGCCCTGCTCTGGCTCAACCATCACTTGTTCAAGTGTGGT
Source organism: Camellia sinensis (assembly GCF_055761805.1). Taxonomy (NCBI): domain Eukaryota; kingdom Viridiplantae; phylum Streptophyta; class Magnoliopsida; order Ericales; family Theaceae; genus Camellia; species Camellia sinensis. The sequence goes on from NC_138975.1 coordinate 114,952,838, forward strand.
CAACACTTCTTGCTCATTGAGGAGGTATTGGATCTTACGGCGCCATATATCATAATTGTCGCCATCCAATTTCTCTCCCTTAGTTAAGTCTGCCACCATTGTCTTAGCAGCCATTTCTACATACAGAGTAAATAAATGCACAGGGGATATTAATGATAGCAACACAAAACAAAATATTTTGCAGCAAAAAGAATCTAAATTAAATAATGATAATTTTACACATGTCTCAAGATCGAAAATTTGCTATGCTCGTAATCATCTCTTGCGCCTCTAGTGATAATTATCAAAATTTAATTTCATTCCATGCGCAAAAAACAATCAAACAATCTCCCACTACTTATGGCATATACAAAGCATGATAAATTCCATACAATAGCATCTCAATATAAATTTACAAACAACTCATGCTATATTTATTTAATGATGGAATTCAAATAAATAAATAAATAAATAATCATGCTTCTTTAATTGCAACATATTAAAAACCCAAAAAAAATATGTTGTATTCAATATTCAGATTATGCCATAATTAAAGTGTACATCATTTTTGAAATTTTCTGGAATTTTCTGAAATTTTCTGGAATTTTAAATAACTAATAAACACACATAAAATTAGAAATAAAAAATCCAGAAACTGATAAGCAGAAACAATATTCAGATTATGCCATAATTAAAATGTACATCATTCTGAAATATTCTGAAATTTTTCTGAAATATTCTGAAATTTTAAATGACTAATAAATACACATAAAATTAGAAATAAAAAATCCAGAAACTGATAAAATGAGAAAATATTACCAGTAAATAATAAAATCTTTCAGAAGTCTACAATAAATATTTCAACCCCAGAAAATTATTTATGCAATACCAGAAGCATTTTAAAGCATAAAACATGAATGATTAACACAGAAAAAATATTTTATATTTTCTGAAAATTTTCAAAATTTTACAGAATGTAGAAAAATTAATTCTGAGTCTAACAGTACAAGCCACGCATAAAACAAATATGTAATGAATTAATTATGACCATTTAACGCGATTCAGAATTAAAAACAAAACAAACAGTGCCTAATACGCCAGCAGCCAAGCCAGTCGAGCCGGCGGAGGAAAACGGCGCGGCTCAGCACGTGGCTCGGCGCGCGGCTCAGATCGAGGCTCGGCGCGCGGCTCAGCCCGCGGCTCGGAGCACGGTGCGCGTGCGTGGCGCGGAGGGCGCGCGCGTGGACAGCGCAGCTGACGCGCGCGTGAGGGCGCATGCAGGTGCGTCGGTAGAGCATCTGGCGCGTGGGAGCGCGTGGCTGCGCGTGGGAGCGCGTGGAAACGGCTCACGGCGTCAAGTGGCGTGTGCAGACCACGCGCCGCCTTTCAGGGTGTTTTCTGGTCCGATTTTTGTACTGCCGGACTGCTTTTTTCAAAATAAAACTATTTATGGTATGAAAAAAGACATTAATGAACATAAAAAATATATTTATGCTCCTAATCTGATAAAAATAAATTTTTTTTTTCTCCTCTACAAATATTCATGTGTATAATGTATACATATACATATAAAAGTATACACATGATTAAAGGAAACACGAAAATATCCATTAACTACGCTCTGATACCAATGTAAATCAAAACACAAAACATGCAGCGGATAAAATGTTTAGATCATACCTTTTTGATGATAGAACCTCGTGGATAAATCACGTGCTTCCAGAAACTGATAAACCAACCCAGCAGTGAAGTGATATCACAGATTGAATATCACCCACACAAATCACTGTGCAAAAGACTTGATCGTTGTTTTTGGGAGAGAGTCAGTATATGGGTAGAAACAGATCATACGTTGTTTCTCTCTTAATCACCCATAACCATATTCCAGATATATAATATGTTATTATTATCTATCCATATCAGTTAATGGAGATAATATCTGTATCCTGAGTGGTTATTTTGAATTCAATTTCAAAACCTATTTGGAAAAGGTTCAAATTCAAATTCAAATGGTCATGCCACATGGGTGCCTATTACTAACAATAAATTCGACCCAGTATTATTGCGTATCGTATCAACAATAAACGGGAGTCAAGACTTAATACCTAACAAGTCATGCTTTAAATTAATAGGCTAACACAATCCAACTCACTAACCCACGATTTTCAGCTTATACTAATCTCACAATGAACTTATCATTTTTCTAGCGATTTTCAATGTTAAAATATATGATTTTCAGGACTGATTTGTCTATAAAAGTCTCATTGAAGACTAACTGGGTAAATTCAAATTAATAGGATCAATTGGTAGTTTTTAAAATAAATAAAAAACAAGGGTTGGTGTGTGGGCTAGGAATTGGGTTTGTGAAGATATTATTGAAAGTGTAACGAGAACAAATTAAAATTAGATGAAATGTGAAAAGAAAAAGGGTGTAAAGATTTAATTTAATGGTGTAAGTAGAATTTACGCTATCTCATTTTGGACAAAATAAATCTACACGAACTTGCTTTGAAATGAAAGAACTTGCTTTGAAATGAAAAAGCAACTGCACAAGGAAAAACTATGGGTGGCCTTTGGGACAAATTAAAATAGTATTTCAATTTAATATTTATTGATTAGGTGTCTTGCACCGCGTTGGGTTAGGTGTCATATTATTTTTTGCACTAACGCGTAAATCGCATTGTTGTTATCCCATCTTTTGGATGACCTTTTCATTTGTTATTGGTTTTTTTTTTTTTTTTACTTTTTTTTTTGAATTGACTACGCCTTCTCATGTACACTGTCCAAATTATTAGAATTACATTAAAACTCATAAATTAGAGTTTTCAAACATTATTTGTTGTTATAACTTGATATGTGGTTGTTATAACAAATTATATTAAAAAATAAAATAAAATAAAAAATTAACGTGCCGTGTTTGGACTTACTAGCTCATTATTGGTTTTTTTTAATAATTTATTTTATGATCATCATTTAAATCAAACTAATAATTATCACTTTTATTTTATTTTATTATGTATGTCACAAAAAATAAGGAGTTAATTATTTAAATGTTATATTTACAAATGTTATGGTAACTTAAGTCTTATTTAAAAAAATTTAAACCAATAAGTTTTATTTTGTAAAACTGATAATATTATCAATTTTTTTTTCAATTTTTAAAATTAAGAACATCATCAATTTTGCATAGTAATGTTTCAAATAATTGTTTCAGTAACTGATGAAAAAAATAGAGTATGATATTAAACGTTTTTGCCCTTCTACTTATTGGTTTGATTCAACTATCCAACAAAACCAAGAATATTATGAGTTTATCTAGTTTTAAAGTTTTTTTTTTTTTTTTTAAAATTTTGCACATCAATGTTTTATCATCATACTTCTTTATAGATACAAAATTTTCAATTTTGCATTAAAATATAATTCATTTTTTTCAAAAAAAAAACAACATAATTTTTTTTTTGCACAATTTTTTTTTTAAATTTTTTTAATTTGAAAGTTGATATTTTAAAATTTTAAAAATCAAAATAAGTGTCAAATCATCATGTTCCTATATAGATAATTATAAATGATGAACAATCATTGTTTGAATGACAATTTCGATTATTAAAAATTTAATAGAATTTGAAAGTTCAATAAATTTTAATTAAGACTTAATGAAATATAAATTTATAAATTAAAACTTATATATAAATGTCTGAAAATAAATAACATATGAAGTGGATTCGGCAAAGCTTTTTTCTCTGTGTGACTTGTATTAACCTCTCTGTGTCTCTCTCTCAACTAAACCATCATTTTATTATGAGCCTTCTCAAGCAATTTAGTCCAGCCTCTCCACTCACTCCACATCCCAACCATTTCTCTTCTCCAACCGTCATCCTAGGCTACCCATCCCTTTAAACCCAGGTTTTGTTGGGAGGGAGGGACCGGTTTTGAATTCAATTGAACTGCCACAGAATGATATTGGAAGTGCCTGTTGTGTCCTTCATTGTCAACAGACTTGGAGACTTGTTGATAGAAGAAGCAAAATTCTTATATGGAGTAAGCGACCAAGTCGAACAAATCCGAATCGAGTTAAACCGAATGCAATGCTTCTTACAAGAGGCAGATTATGCAATACAATCATATCATCATGTAGATGCGAGGGTCGACAACTGGGTTGCGGAAGTCAGAAAACTTGCTTATGAAACCGAAGACATCCTCGAAACTTATGTTATCGAAGTTTCATCCAAAAGGAACAAAAGGGGTTTCCGAAAGAGCCTTAAAAGATTCGCTTGCATCTTCAACGAAGGGCAAGATGTTCACAGGGTGGGATGTGAGATTGGTACCATTAAAAACAAGATCACTGAGCTTACCGCTAGTTTACGTACATATGGCTTGCAATGTATAGGTGAGCAGTTCAAGTGTTGATTTTAAATTTAAGTTTTTATTTATTTATTTATGAATACTTTCAATTATTGTTATATATTTTTATTTTAAGTATATTTTTCTCTCTTTTGAGATGCAAAATTATTACTAATTAAAATTTGAAATTTAAATTATGCTAATATATTCCATTAATCTTTCATGTGACATAATCAATTTTATAATATTTTATATTTTAATTTTTCAGTTATATTTAGAAGAAATTAAAAAGACATAACTCTATAAGTTTGTATAAGCATTTAAGAATAACAACAATTTGCTTGCTAGTTAAAATTCTTGAGATTTGAAATATTAAAATAAAAATGACAACTTTAACTTTATAGTTCAAAATGCCCTCATGATTCCAATTAAAAAAATTCCAAAACTCATAACCAAACATTCAATTCAAAACTCTTTTTAAAACTCATAACCAAACCCTTTTTGAAAACTCTATTTTTTTTATAAAAAAAAAAATCAATTTTTTTTTTTTAGTTTTGTTCTTTAAAATTATTATTTTTTATTATTTTGAAAAAATATTTTTTTAGAAAATAAATTTTTATTTTTATTTTTTGAATAAAAATATTTTTTATTTTTTCAAAAAAAATATTTTGTTATTTTTTTAAGTGTTGGCCAAATAATTTGTTATGATTTTGATATACATGGGCAATCCAAATTTTTTTAAAATTTTAAAAAACTTAAATATTTAAAAAAATATTTTGTATTTAAAAAAAATTTAAAATTAAAATATTTAGAAAATAAAATATTTAAAAAAATAAACCGAACTAAGCCTTAAGTCTCATCAAACTGGGTCAGCTACATGAATCATTCTTCTCTACTTGACTCTTCCAACGGCCATTTGGTTAGTCAAATTTAGGAGATTCATATCTCTATTTACTGTACTTTCCCATGTTAATTTATATCTGTCCATTCCCCTAACACTTCCATCTACTGTCATTGTGTCGCATCTTACATCTATTGGTCTCCTTTTGTAACGCCCTCAAAAAAACAACATTAAACCCATCAAATAAGACATTCATTGACATGTGAAATAACCACATTCTTCCATTTCTCAGAGTTCCATTACAAAAGTATTACATGTTAACAACAAAAGCAAATGCCTTATGGGCTTACAGCTTTCCAAGTTAACACTTGGTTACAACAAAGAGTACTAACTCGTTTACACATTAAGCCCTTGGCTTGAATTTACATGTAATACATCAAAAAGTAAAACGACAAAAGTATGTCCGCCTCTAGCCTCCCAAGCTATGTCCTTGGAGGTGGCATGCTACCTGTACCTGAAAATGATATCCCCATATAGGGTGAGCCACAGCCCAGTAGAAATACACTAAACCAACCATGAACAATGACTAAAAGATTAGCAATTGTTAGATGGCCAACACTGATACATTCACATAAATCACATATTTATGTCATATGACTTATGAGTCCAAGTTACTTTTCATTTTTCCCTTTTCAACAGATAAGCATGTTAGCTCTATCATCATTCCAACAGATATGTATAAAAACTATATCCCACATTCACAGATAAGCATATAAGCTGTATCCACATTCCCAACAGATATGTATAATAACAATATCCCACATTTACAGATAAGCATATAAGCTGTATCCACACTTCACAAAGATAAGCATATGAGCTCTATCTTCACTTCTCTAGACAAGCATATGAGCTGTATCTACGGAGTTCATCCCCTATCTTCTCCCAACACTATCCGGTTTAGAGGTACATCCCCTATCTTCCCCTAAACCGCGGAGTACATTCCCCATCTCCTCCTCTACACATAACGTATACAAACACATTGGTTCTGTATACAATCACTCAATACATACAATTAATGTATTCTATCAACCGTCAAATTCCATGACACATTCCATTGATTAGTTTCAGTTTGCCTAATCATCATGCATTGTCTACAACAATCACGACTATCCTCCACCGATAGCTCAAAGCAGTTATTTCTAAACAGAAAATAAATGCACAAATGGATATTCAATCAACATTTCATTTCCTCATTTCTCACAATTAATTATTCCAATTAATCAAACCATGTAATTAGGTCAATTACCATAATTAACATTTCAACCCGTAGGTCCCATTTTCAACAATGATTCAACATTTATATCATTTCCCCATGCCAAACATGCATCTAGGTTTATTATAGATAAAACCCCAACTTTTGTAAAATCACACAAAAAGCCCCAAACTTTCACAAAATTACCCAACCAAACCCAACATCTCAAAATACTAAAATTTAAAGACAAAATCCATAGAGAGGAGTAGGATATCCCTACCTCAAATTCGGAGTCCCAAAGGAGAAGATGACAAAACCCAACGTGTTCCAAAACCCGAGATTTTCAGATTAAAATGTAGCCCTCGACGATCAACAACTTTTTTGTAAAGGCCAAAGGTGAGCAAATCACTCTTACTAGATCAAAACCTAGAGAGAAGGTAGAGTCTAGAGTGAGAGGCTCAACAATGGTGATTTTGGAAAAGTAAGAGAGAGAAGAGAAAGTGAAAAAGTGATTTGAAAAGTCACAACTTCGAAACTTAAACCCAGTCTTCCGCTCGAGCGTAAAACACCCCGCTCGAGCGTCACTCACAGACTCCCGCTCGAGCGGCCAAACTCTCGCTCGAGCGCCGGATGCACTCTCCCAGCATCTCGACAGAACCAGGTCTCCGCTCGAGCTTCCAACTCCCCGCTCGAGCGGCACTCACACAACCCCGTTCGAGCGGCCAATCCCACGCTCGAGCGTACAACACTGCACAGGAAATACTGGATGGGTGTATTCCCCGCTCGAGCGCCCAAACCCCCGCTCGAGCGTACAGGCCAAAATCTGGGCAACTAGTTTTGGTTTCTAAACTCAACCAACCTGTAACAAACCCGCCCAACACATCCTATAACTCAAATACTAAGTAAAAAGGATGTAAACAAGATAATAAACAACTACCAACATCCACGGACACACGTCCGGATCACTGTACAACAAGGGTAAATTAGGGATCGCTATAACCTCCCCCCCTTAAAGAATTTCGCCCCCGAAATTAAGCACAAGTTTTCAAAAACAAGTTTTCCTTCATTTTAAACAATGTCACATTTTAACATTCAACAATTCGACCCATAACCGGTCATCCCATCCCTTTAACAAGAGACATTTCACAATATGTAAACAACATATGTACTTTCAACATGCATCAACACTATGCATTTCCTTTCCAATTTCAACAACATGTTCAACATATATAATGTTACGTTCAACTTCCATATGAGGCAAGTCCCAAAACATACTTCCAATAAACCAAACATTTTCAATGTTTCACAACTTAAGACATATACAAAAGCTCTTAAGATTAACAATAGTTCAAAATCTAAATACAAGATCACATATCAACAAACAAGTCCGGATATTTTTCGCGGACTTCCAACTCACGTTCCCAAGTGGCTTCCTCCACTCCGTGATGTTTCCACAAGACTTTCACCAATGGAATGGTCTTACCACGCAGGACCTGATCCCGCCTATCCAAGACCCGAACCGATCTCTCCTCATATGAGGCATCCTCATCTACCTCTAAATCGGTCCAATCCAACACATGTGATGGATCTGGCTCATACTTCCGAAGCATACTCACATGAAACACGTCATGCACTCCGGACAACTGTGGCGGTAAAGCTAACCGATAAGCAACCTCGCCAATCCTCTCAAGGATCTCAAAAGGACCAATAAACCGAGGGGATAACTTCCCACTCTTCCCAAACCTCATCAAACCTCGCCTAGGTGATATCTTCAAAAAGACATGATCACCTACCTCAAACGCCAAAGGCCTCCTCCTACGGTCGGCATAACTCTTTTGTCGACTCTGGGCTGTAACAAGCCTCCTACGGGTAAGCTCAACTTTCTCCGTCATCTCCCTAACCAACTCCGGACCCAACAAAGGTGCATCACCCACCTCGGCCCAACACACTGGAGACCTACACGGTCGGCCATACAAGGCCTCAAACGGCGCCATACCGATGCTAGACTGAAAACTGTTGTTGTAGGCAAACTCTACCAAGGGTAAGTGCCTCTCCCACGTCCCACTGAAGTCCAGGACACAACCCCGAAGCATATCCTCGAGGATCTGAATAGTACGCTCGGACTGCCCGTCAGTCTGAGGATGATAAGCCGTACTAAAGGTCAACTTAGTGCCCAAGGCACTCTGCAAGCTCTGCCACAACCTAGTAGTAAAACGAGGATCTCTATCTGAGACGATCGTCACTGGGACCCCGTGTAATCTCACTACGTCCCGAATATACAAGTCGGCAAGATGATCCACCGAATCTCTCACGCGCATAGGAATAAAGTGCGCCGACTTAGTCAACCGGTCTACAACCACCCAAATAGCATCACTACCCCGCTGAGTCCTCGGAAGACCTACAACGAAGTCCATAGTGACATGCTCCCACTTCCACTCGGCAATAGGCAAGGGTTGCAACAAACCCGCTGGCCTCTGATGCTCGGCCTTCACTTGCTGGCAAGTAAGGCACTTCAATACGAAAACAGCCACATCTCTCTTCATACCCTGCCACCAAAACTGGCGACCCAAATCCTGATACATCTTAGTACCTCCCGGATGCACCGCAAGGCGCGAATGGTGAAACTCTCGGAGTACTTCCTCTCGGCAAGACTCCGGTACAAACAAACGGTCTCGGTATCTCACACTCAGGTCGGAATACACCGTCAAACCCTTCTCAACTTTCCCACTGGAGATCTTCTCTCGGAGGGATTCTACCTCAAGGTCACCTCTCTGTGCCTCTAACACTCTGGTCACAAGCGTAGGCTGTGCAACAACAGAAAACAAGGCCGCAGCCTCAATAGATTCGCCCAGTAGCAAATCAAACTCGCCAAGTGCTCCCAACATCTCCCATTCCCGGATGGCTATATTAGCCACATCACTAATGGATTTCCTACTAAGGGCATCGGCCACAACATTGGCCTTTCCCGGATGATAATGCAACTCAAAATCATAATCTTCGATGAACTCCATCCATCTCCTCTGCCTCAAATTCAAGTCTCTCTGTGTAAACAGATACTTCAAACTCTTGTGGTCCGAGAACACCTCGAACTTCTCACCATAAAGGTAGTGCCTCCAGATTTTCAAGGCAAAGATCACAGCTGCTAACTCTAGGTCGTGTGTGGAGTAATTCTTCTCGTGTATTTTCAACTGACGTGAACCATAAGCTACCACTTTCCCCTCTTGCATCAACACACAACCCAAACCCTCTCGTGAGGCATCACAATAAACCGCATAACCCAACTCTCTCTCCGGAATAATCAACACCGGAGCGGTGGTCAATCTAACTTTCAGCTCTTGGAACGACTTTTCACAAGCCTCACCCTATACAAAGTTGACTCCCTTCCGAGTCAGTCTAGTCAACGGTGACGCTAACCTGGAGAACTCTTTCACAAACCGGCGGTAGTACCCAGCTAATCCCAGAAAACTGCGGATCTCAAACACACTCTTAGGCTGTGCCCAATCTTGTACTGCCTCTACCTTGGATGTATCAACAGACACCCCTTCCCCGGATACCACGTGGCCTAGGAATTTGACTTCCCTCAGCCAGAACTCACACTTCCCAAACTTGGCATACAGCCTATGGGCTCTAAGTAACTCAAGCACCACTCTCAAGTGTTCCTCGTGCTCCTCCTCAGAAGGCGAATAAACAAGAATGTCGTCCAAAAAAACGACTTCAAACCGATCCAAGAATTCCCGGAAGATCCGGTTCATCAAGTCCATAAAGACTGCCGGTGCATTGGTAAGCCCGAATGGCATCACCAGAAACTCGTAATGGCCATACCGCGTACGGAATGCCGTCTTAGGAATATCCTCCTCCCTGACCCTCAACTGGTGGTAACCCGATCTCAAATCTATCTTAGAGAAACAACGGGAACCCTTCAACTGGTCAAACAAATCATCTATACGGGGCATAGGGTACTTATTCTTAACCGTAGCCCGATTCAACTTCCGGTAGTCAATACACAATCTCAAGGCACCATCTTTCTTTTTAACAAAGAGGGCCGGTGCTCCCCACAGCGAAACACTAGGGCGAACAAAGCCCTTATCTCGCAATTCCTGGAGCTGAACCTTCAACTGAACCAACTCTGCTGGAGCAAAACGGTAAGGTGCCATAGAAATCGGCGCTGTGCCAGGCACTGAATCAATAGAGAACTCTATCTCTCGGTGAGGTGACAAACTAACATGGTCTTCGGAAAAGACATCCGAATACTCACAAACCACCCTCGGCAACACAATCTGGGTCTCATCACACTCACCACTCTCAAAGCTAGCAAGTAGACTACTAAGCTCACTTCGCCCTCGCGAATCATACCCCGGTGGCAACACACTACCAACCCGGTCTCCCAAGAAATGGAACCACTCCCCGCTCAAGGTACATAACGTGACCCTCTGGCGGTAGCAATCAATAACAGCCCGGTATGACGATAGCCAGTCCATACCCAAAATAACATCAAAACCCTTCATGGGCATGACAACAAACGGAAAAGGAAGCCTATAGTCGGCGACCTCTATATCACAACCTCTAACACCCTGTTTCAGAATCAACTCACCACCCAAAGGCGATACCACACAAATAGGAGATGCTAACTGTGCTAACTCCAATTCCAAAACAGATGCAAATGCAGCAGATACAAAAGAATGAGATGCACCCGTGTCTATCAACACATTAGCAACCGAGTTGCAAAACAGAAAAGTACCTCTCACTACTGATGGAGCCGGTACCAAATCCTGCGCGGTAACAGCATACACGCGCCCTGTAGGCCCCTGGTCTAGCTGCTTACCTCTAGGAGCAAAAGACTGCTGCACAGACTGGGATGACGAAGCTCCCAGATTGGCCCTCGAGGCCTGCACAGACTGAGCTGGCTGAAAACCCTGCGTCTTCCTAGAACCAGACGCTCCCGAAGTAGCACTCAACTGCGGGTAAAACCTCTTCAGGTGCCCAGGCTGTCCACACTGATAACAAGACAAGGGCTGCCCCCTGCCCAAACTCTGACTCTGCGGTCTAGCTGAGGAAGAAGCAGCTCTCTGACCCCCACCCTTCTGCGGGCAAACAGAAGCCTTGTGACCCAACTGGCCACACTTAAAACAAGCAAACTCCCCCTGATTGCCTCTCCCCGAGCCTGCACTCGGCACTGGAAAGGTCGATCTAGAAACTGCTCCCTGAGACTGCTGAGGGTTATAACCCCTCTGTCTCCTGCCATCACCCTGACCATCTTGGCCCCTCTTGGAGCCCCTCTGCTCGTCCTCCTCTTCCTGCATCATAATTTCCATATGAGCAGTAGCATCTACCAGGTGTCTATACTCTCGAATGTAAGACCCACCAACTCTCAACTTGAGGCCTCGCCTCAACTTCCGCTCAAACTCATAGCAACGGCGTTCCTCAAACGCCACCAGTTCAGGTGCAAACCTGGACAGACTGGTAAAAGTAGCCTCAAACTCGGCCACCGACAAGCCCTGCTGTTTGAGCCGGCTAAACTGATCCCTCAGCTTCTCCCTCGCTGCTGCAGACAAAAACCTCTCCTGAAAAGCATTCACAAACGCCTCCCAAGTACCACCCACACGAGCCTTCTCGTACTTCCACCATTGACCCGCATCTCCCTTCAGTTGGAAGGATGCCAAGGTCACTTTCAGTGCTCCGTCCTCGATGCCAAGCATCTCGAACGTCTTACTCATTTGCTCTAGCCACTCATCAGCCTTCAGTGGCTCCTTCGGATCCCCGACAAACTCATCCGGATTAGACCGGAAAAACTCCCTCTTCAAGAAAGAAGGCCCTGCCTCAGCTGCCTGATTCCCAGCTCTAAGAATACCCAAAGCTCCTGCTATCTCTCTGGCCAAGGCACCCATAGCCTGCTGACCCACTGGCTCGGCCACATTGGCCTGGCCAACTCCCTCCTGTACTGCCGGAATCTCACCCGATAACGGTACTTCCTGCCTCGCAGGTCTACCACGCCTAGCACCTCTTCCTCGTCCTGACATCCTAATAAAGATAATACAGAACGTTAGCACATTCATAAATGTGCCGAAACTAAACACTCACGTCCTAATGCATGGACAACTGTATTTCACTCCACATAAGCACATAAACACATAAGCACTTACGAATTTCATTTCCGGATAATGATAGTCCCAAGGCGTTACTAGAGTTCCGGTTAGAAACAGCATTGATCAAGTGCTTTTCCAACAAGACTCCCAGAAACCCAAGGATTCAATCAACATCCTAGAAATTAAATCCCATACCCACATAGTCACATAAGCATGTCATCAATTAAGCACATGGCATATGATACTACATCTAAGTCTCTGTCAAGCGAGACAAACCCATTGTGATACTAATCACTTCCCACGGACCCAAACTATTCGAACCCGGTACGCTCTGATACCAAGTTGTAACGCCCTCAAAAAAACAACATTAAACCCATTAAATAAGACATTCATTGACCTGTGAAATAACCACATTCTTCCATTTCTCAGAGTTCCATTACAAAAGTATTACATGTTAACAACAAAAGCAAATGCCTTATGGGCTTACAGCTTTCCAAGTTAACACTTGGTTACAACAAAGAGTACTAACTCGTTTACACATTAAGCCCTTGGCTTGAATTTACATGTAATAAATCAAAAAGTAAAACGACAAAAGTATGTCCGCCTCTAGCCTCCCAAGCTATGTCCTTGGAGGTGGCATGCTACCTGTACCTGAAAATGATATCCCCATATAGGGTGAGCCACAGCCCAGTAGAAATACACTAAACCAACAATGAACAATGACTAAAAGATTAGCAATTGATAGATGGCCAACACTGATACATTCACATAAATCACATATTTATGTCATACGACTTATGAGTCCAAGTTACTTTTCATTTTCCCATTTTCAACAGATAAGCATGTTAGCTCTATCATCATTCCAACAGATATGTATAAAAACTATATCCCACATTCACAGATAAGCATATAAGCTGTATCCACATTCCCAACAGATATGTATAACAACAATATCCCACATTTACAGATAAGCATATAAGCTGTATCCACACTTCACAAAGATAAGCATATGAGCTCTATCTTCACTTCTCTAGACAAGCATATGAGCTGTATCTACGGAGTTCATCCCCTATCTTCTCCCAACACTATCCGGTTTAGAGGTACATCCCCTATCGTCCCCTAAATCGCGGAGTACATCCCCCATCTCCTCCTCTACACATAACGTATACAAACACATTGGTTCTGTATACAATCACTCAATACATACAATTAATGTATTCTATCAACCGTCAAATTCCATGACACATTCCATTGATTAGTTTCAGTTTGCCTAATCATCATGCATTGTCTACAACAATCACGACTATCCTCCACCGATAGCCCAAAGCAGTTATTTCTAAACAGAAAACAAATGCACAAATGGATATTCAATCAACATTTCATTTCCTCATTTCTCACAATTAATTATTACAATTAATCAAACCATGTAATTAGGTCAATTACCATAATTAACATTTCAACCCTTAGGTCCCATTTTCAACAATGATTCAACATTTATATCATTTCCCCATGCCAAACATGCATCTAGGTTTATTATAGATAAAACCCCAACTTTTGTAAAATCACACAAAAAGCCCCAAACTTTCACAAAATTACCCAACCAAACCCAACATCTCAAAATACTAAAATTTAAAGACAAAATCCATAGAGAGGAGTAGGATATCCCTACCTCAAATTCGGAGTCCCAAAGGAGAAGATGACAAAACCCAACGTGTTCCAAAACCCGAGATTTTCAGATTAAAATGTAGCCCTCGACGATCAACAACTTTTTTGTAAAGGCCAAAGGTGAGCAAATCACTCCTACTAGATCAAAACCTAGAGAGAAGGTAGAGTCTAGAGTGAGAGGCTCAACAATGGTGATTTTGGAAAAGTAAGAGAGAGAAGAGAAAGTGAAAAAGTGATTTGAAAAGTCACAACTTCGAAACTTAAACCCAGTCTTCCGCTCGAGCGTAAAACACCCCGCTCGAGCGTCACTCACAGACTCCCGCTCGAGCGGCCAAACTCTCGCTCGAGCGCCGGATGCACTCTCCCAACATCTCGACAGAACCAGGTCTCCGCTCGAGCTTCCAACTCCCCGCTCGAGCGGCACTCACACAACCCCGCTCGAGCGGCCAATCCCACGCTCGAGCGTACAACACTGCACAGGAAATACTGGATGGGTGTATTCCCCGCTCGAGCGCCCAAACCCCCGCTCGAGCGTACAGGCCAAAATCTGGGCAACTAGTTTTGGTTTCTAAACTCAACCAACCTGTAACAAACCCGCCCAACACATCCTATAACTCAAATACTAAGTAAAAAGGATGTAAACAAGATAATAAACAACTACCAACATCCACGGACACACGTCCGGATCACTGTACAACAAGGGTAAATTAGGGATCGCTATAGTATATGGCTAAATTATCTCAATCTATTCTCTCTCAACTTATTTTCTATTGGTACTACTCCTATTCATTCACGAATATACTCATTCATAATTCTGTCTTTTCGAATCTTGCCACACATCTACATTGACATCCTTATTTCAACAACACTTATCTTATCTACTTGTTGTTTCTTAAATGCTCAACATTCCGTCACTTACAATATCGCTGGTCTAATAGCCGTTCTATAAGACTTTCCTTTTAATGTAGTGAATACTTGTTTATCATACAGTGTCCCAGACGCACTCTTCCAATTAAGCCACCATGCCTTAATTCTATGAACTACATCCACGCGAATCTCATCAACTGTTGTGATAATCAATCCTAAATAATGAAAATGTTCACTCTTAGGTAGTTTTTGGTTCTCAATTTTCACTTCTTCTATGCTTCTATTGTTACTATAATTACACTCTATGCACTTGTCTTAGTTCTACTTATCCTAGATCCTTTAAATTCAAGTGTTTCTCTACAGGTCTCCAACTTAGTGTTAACTCCTTCTCTACTTTCGTCCACTAACACGATATTATCTGCAAAAAGTATACACCATGGCGCATCATCCTAAATATTTTTCGTCAACTCATCCATAACTAAAGCAAAAGGATAATGACTTAAGGTTGATCTATGGTGTAACTCCACAATAATTGGAAATTCACATGTGTCTCCAGCAGACGATCTAATAGTGATCACCACACCTTCATACATGTCCCTAATCACATCAATGTATCCTTTTGTCACCCATTTCTCCTCTAATATTTACAAGATTTATTCCAAGGTACTCTATCATGCTTTCTCAAAATCAATAAAAACCATATGAATGTCTCTTATAGATATATGTATATTTCTATTACTCTCCTCAAAAGACAGATCGTTTCTATTGTTGACCTATCAGGCATAAATCCAAATTGATTTTCTAACACTTCTGTTAAAATATTTTTTTAAAAATACAACGCACAAATGTAGTAAATACAATGCACATTAAAAAAATATATATTTAGAATAAAAAAATTTATCCTAAAAAAAATAAAATTTAGTAAATTTTCAAAGATTTAAAAAAATAAACTCAAAACAATTTCAAAGTACAACTCAAAACTTAAAACTCTTTTAAAACACATAACCAAACAAGTTTTCTATTTTCAAAACTCATTTCACAAATCTGTCTTTCAAAACACAACTCCACACTCAAATCATGATTCTAAAATTAAACCAAACGAAGCCCTAATTTTTCTCATAACATTGTTTCTCTCTCATGTGACCTTTTACGTTGTTGAAGTGGTTTCAAAATTTTAAAATTTAATAACATTTGATTTAAATCTCCATTTTTTGTAAAATTTATATTCTCAAAAATTTCATTGACTAGTCTGACTTGGTCCTCGAAATTTCACTGACTAATCGAAATTTTACCGACCTGCCTCAGGTTAATAAAATTTCGTCAAATTTTTTTTTAATTTTATATTCATCATGAACCTTATTTTATAGATATTAATGAAACAATTCAAAAAATACAAATTTTATAAATAAAAAAAATTAAATCAAAAGTTATATAATTTTGAAATTTTTAAATAAGTTAAAAAAGTAATAGGTGATACCTGAAGCGATATAGTGGGAGTATTTTTGTCATTGTATATTTTGGAGGACCTATATTACTCTGAAAAATTGTGCTGTCCTTGTTCTTCTAAAAAAATATTGCTAGAAATAATAAACAAAAAATCATGTAAATTTATAGAAACATATAAAAAAAATAATATTTCACAATTTTAACCTCTACTTTTTAAATATATATTTTATAAAGGATGTATTGTTATATGGTGAAAAATGATTCATAAATAGAATTCTTATATACAAAATTCATACAAATTATGTGACATTGTTATTTTTAGACCATAAAATGAGTGTTTTTTTTTTCCTCTTTAAAATGAAAGAATCACAAAAGAAAAAGAAAAAAAATCATTTTATGTGAGGTTTTTTTGTATGAAAATTCTATTTGTACAATATTATTATTGAAAATTGATTGTTAGAAATACTAAACTAATACTGCTACAGGTGAAGGCATAAGAAGTTCGATAGTTGAGAAGCAACAAGAATTGAGGCAAACGTATCAGCATGTTCTTGAAGAGGATTTTGTTGGGTTTGAGGAAGACTTGAACAAGGTTGTGAAACATTTGGTGCAAGTTAATGACTATACTCCTAGTCGAGTTGTCTCTATTTATGGCATGGGTGGTTTGGGGAAGACCACTCTAGCTAAAAAAGTATATCATCACCAAGATGTCCAGAATCATTTTGATTATTTGGCATGGGTATGCGTATCTCAACAATACCAAACAAGAGATATTCTGCAAAGAATCTTCATCAAACTTGTTCCAGAGAGGAAGGAGGAGGTTGTCAGGATGAGAAATAAAGAGTTGTTTGAGCAACTTTATGAAGTCCAGCAGAGTAAAAAATGCTTAGTTGTATTGGATGATATTTGGTCAATAGAGGCTTGGAAGAGCTTGAAACCGGCCTTCCCAGATAGAAACATGGGCAGCAAAATATTGCTAACGACTCGTAATAAAGCACTGCCTTCACAGATAGATCCATACTGTATCTTCCATGAACCCCAGTGTTTAAATGACGAGGAAAGTTGGGATCTACTTCAAAAGAAATCATTACTGAGAAGAGATGGTAGAGGTAATATTAATCAATCCACATTGCTATATATTTTGATACAAATTAAATTATTTCAATGTTAGTTTTCATATCATCTGTGTGATCTATTATCATCTAAAAAGATTAATGACCCATGGGCAAAAATTTGGAAAAGATGGAAAATACTTTAGCTCTACTGGCCATAGGGTCATACCAAATGTATTTAGAATATTCATTTTACGAAAACTACATAAAATTGAAAACTTTCAAGGGATTACTTTCCAGTGAGATAGAAAATAAAATTCTACACAAACATGTTTGCACCTCTGTACCTTTTCACTCGCATTTCATCACATAATCACTTGCACCCCATATTTTTATAATGTTTTTTCCTCTATCCCACTGTGTTGTAATTCCCCTAAGTTTCAATAGTTGGAATAGGGAAGGACATATAAAAATAAATAAATAAAAAATCAAATTAATCAGGCATTCAAAATCACATGATCCATAGTTGTTTTCTAAAAATAGATAGTATATTATCAAAATCATATATTTTTTTTAAAAAATAAATATGATCTTATTATTATGTGGTTATAAATATATGACTAATTATGATTTTTTTTTATAGTTGATTTACTCGATAAATCTTACAATACAAATGATTCAAATAATCGAAATAGACCCAAATTAACCCCACACAAAGGGTTACAACAAACATTCCCAATATACCAACAAAACTCAATGTTATCAAACATATAGAAACATAAAATTTATACATATATGTATATATATATATATATATATGGCGTAAATTATCAATAGGTCAAAATAGTTAGACTTAATTTTCATCAAGTAAAATTCAAAATAAGTACTAGTAAAATCGTAGCTAAAAAAAACTTTTTGTGATAATTTTTTGCATGTTGCTAAAAATTGACAATTACTGATTTTTTTTGGTCATAGTTTTTATATGTTATAACTAAAATTTACAATTAGTAATATTTTTCTGTGACAAAATTTTCAAACTGTAGCTAAAAGTTGAATATTAGTGACTTTTGTGACATTTTTTAAAACTCTTTAATTTTTGGATGGGGATGGAGGAAGAAGAAGAGAAGGAAGAGAGAGTTCATTGTGTATATACATACATACATATATATATATATATATAAATATATATCTTTGATTGGGAAACATTAAGAGAGAGAGAGAGAGAGGAAAGAAGAAGAAGAAGATGAAGATGAGGGTATAACTGTCAATTTACAACTTCTGCTAACAGAAAGTTAGTGTGCATTTCAATCCACAAATCACATAAGGGTTATGTGGTGATTTTTGAATGTTAAGGGGTAATCTACACCCTGCCCAAACCACAAGTGGGTAAAGTGAAGTTTGCCTCTAATTAAAATAACAAATTCTCAAATGGGGTCACAATTCATTTCTTGACCCCTTAACATCACTCTCTTTGCACCAAATGCATGCATGAGTTTGAGCTTTTTCTTCTTCTTTGTTGACATAGAACGTTTGATTGAAAAGATGCAAGTACCAATGTAAATAGTGCTAACTTTGAGGCAAAGTTGAGGACACGGCTGTTTTGGACCCCAACAATTGGTTGGAAAAAAAACTATCCCTTAAATAGAAACAAAAAAGGTTGTTGATGTAGTAAATTATTTAAAATTAACGGATGATTATTTTCAAATATATGGTTTGTGTCTAGAATGTTATTGACTATCCCTATTACAGTTGTTATTGAAGAAATAAACTTTTTAAAATTGAAATTGATTAAATCTTACCTTTGGTCAACTTTGTCACAAGAATAATTCAATGGATTTGATTGTTAAATTGAATTATGCAAGTTTGATTAGTAATTTTACAACTACTAATTTGAGTTTTATACTCGAGAATACAAAAGTTCAAAAATTTTAAATAAAATTTAAATTACCAACCGATTTGATTTTGCAGAAGAAATAAAATTTTTAAAATTGAAATTGATTAAATCTTACCTTTGGTCAACTTTGTCACGAGAATAATTCAATGGATTTGATTGTTAAATTGAATTATGCCAGTTGATTAGTAATTTTACAACTACTAATTTGAGTTTTATACTCGAGAATACGAAAGTTCAAAAATTTTAAATAAAGCTTAAATTACCAACCGATTTGATTTTGCAAAAAAAAAAATAAAAAAAAAAATAAAATAAAATCAATCCATATTACAAGCTCGCTTTAGAATTATCTATCTATATATATATATATATAAAAGGCCCACGTTAAAAAATTTGATTTGGGGGTCGAAAGAGTCGGCAAATTTTCATTTTTTATTGCTTATTCACGCATGCATTCATTAGAATTTTCATTTTTGTTGTTTTATAGACTTTAGGCAATAATTTAATTTTTGTTGTCTTTAAATTTTGCATTTTGTTATTTTTGTAGACTCTGGAGTGCTTGACACAAATATGGAGGCAATAGGGAGGAAAATGGTAAAGTTGTGTGCTGGTTTACCGTTAGCAATCATTGTGCTTGGTGGACTTTTGGCAACAAGGCATACATTAAGGGAATGGGAGGTTGTATACCAAAATGTTCGTTCGCATAAATGGAGTGACGACCCCATACAAGATGACAATGGAGTATCAACGGTGTTAGCTTTAAGCTACCATGACTTGCCTTACCAATTGAGGCCATGTTTTCTATATTTTGGTCACTTTCCGGAAGATTATGAGGTAGATGCTAAAAGACTATATCACTTGTGGATAAGTGACGGTATAATTGTAGATGATGATAGAGTGGGAGATGAAACAATAATGGATGTGGCAAAACGTTACTTGGGTGTGCTTGCACAGAGGTGCATGGTTCAAGTACAAGTAGAGAAGGATACTGAAAGGATCACTTATTGCGGCATTCATGACCTTATGTTGGAGCTGTGTTTATCAAAGGCAAAAATGAATGATTTTCTTGGGATCATTCATCTCCAATGCGAAACTGATCTAGCTAATTACTTTTCCACCACAACATCAACAACTACTGCTCCTAAAATACGCAAACTTGCAATTCATTTGGATAGGGATGTCGAGAGAGTTGTCCTCCCTGAATTGGAGGCAACTAAACATCTAAGATCCATATTGATCTGCACTTCAAGGAGTGTCGATGAGGAGTCTTTAATAGAGTTCAACTCCCATTTGAAGTTCTTCAAATTGCTTAGGAATTTGGATCTTGAAGCACTTAAGTTTGATGAAAAGTCAGTCGAATCAATAGGCAACCTAATTAGCTTGAGGTATTTGAGGTTTCAAGGTTGTCGGATACCGAAATGGCATTCATCTATCTGCAAGTTGAAACACTTGCAAACCTTGGATTTACGATTTTGCAAGTTCAACTCAGGTGAAGTAATAGTCATACATGGAATGGAACAATTGAGGCATTTGTATATTCAGTTGAATGATGTTAAATTCAAATTTGATGGGTTGAGCAACCTCGAAACATTACGAGGATTTAGCACAAGGTGTTGTGACGTCAATGATCTGTGTAAATTGATCAATCTTCGGCAACTAGAAGATGCAGCCTTCTTGAAGGTGCACAATCAGGACTTAGCGGCTTTCATCAATTACCTAGGCATCGGTGCCGACCACCTCCGACAAACATCTGTATTCGTTGAATTTTGCTTCAAAGAAGAAGAAGAGTTGACTCTTCTCAAACAACTGTTAGAGTGTCACCATCTTTACATGTTGAAAATTCGTGGAATTATTCCCGAGTTACCAGAGTACTGCCAGGGTTTCTCTCCCAACCTCATCACGTTAGCGTTGGTGGGATGTAACCTTGAAGAAGACCCTCTGCCAACATTGAAGAGGATACCCGACCTACAATATCTCTTTTTAGGTGACGATGCCTTTGTGGGGGACAAAATGGTTTGCTCCGCTAATGGTTTCCCCAAACTCAAAACCCTACATCTCTTTAGGTTGACGCATTTAAAAGAGTGGGAGGTGGAAAAAGGAGCCATGCCCAATCTCTCTGCTTTAGAAATTGCTTTTTGCCCTGTACTAGAAATGGTTCCAGAGGGACTGAGATTCATTGCTACCCTCAAACAATTTACAATTAAGGATGGGAGCGAAAATTTCATGAACAAGCTTCGAAGGGTCAATGGTGAAGAAGGAGAAGATTTTTACAAAGTGCAACATGTGTCCCACCTCGACATTCGGTAAATTTCATAATTCTGGATAATTCTTTCTTTGACAAGAGACGAAAAAATTGTTGGGTCTCTTATCATTTCTTTCACATCCCCCTCATTAATTCTCATCATAAAATATGTTGAGATATATCTCTCTGCTTTTTTGCCTTTATATTTGTTTAGGGGTGGACAAATTATCATACAATAAAAAAAAAACTAAACCAAACTGACATTATTGGGTTGGTTTGGTTTTCTTTTTTTGAATACATTGGTTTAGTCTTGAGTCTTCAATTCTATAATTCAATAGGATTGGATTAATTTTTGGTTTAGGTTATATCTATATCGAACAAACCTGATAACCAAATCTATATATTTATTTATATTATAAGATTCAATATATATTGGTATGTTTTTGTCTAATTGGTCTATTTTAATGGATTTGATTGCAACTAATCATTTTTCACTATTTATTTTGATTTTCAGTTGAGGGTTGCTAGCATAAGAAGAATCGGAATCGGAAGCGGAAGAAGAAAATACTAGAAGGTAAAGGTGGAATTTACGGTATTAGTTATGTTACTGGATTTGATTTATTTTGATTGTATTTAAGCTTGAGTTGGACTTCACTATATTATTCACAATTGTTGGCTTGTTTTAAACAATATTTATTTTATGTTTACGTTAGATTTAAATGTTGAAGACTTGTTTATTTTGATTATCATTGATTGATTCATTTTTTTAGATTGGATTGATTTGGTTTAAGTGCATGATTCATTTAATATCAATTCAAACCAACTGACCCAATCACACCCCTCTATTGCACTACAAGAATTTACACATTTGCCGACCAAAAAAATTTTGGTCGCAAAAAAATGACATTTGGTGACCAAATATTAATTAGTCACGAATGATCATTATTTTTGGCGACCAAATATTATTGGTCGCAGAATGTTATATTTTGGCGACCAAAAAATGAGTTGGTCGCAGAAAGTGGTATACTTTTGCCGACCAACTACAAATTTGGTCGCGGAAGGTCACATATTTTTTGGCGACCAAAAATTTGGTCGCCAAAAACTTTTTTTCAACAACTAAAAAAAATTAGTTGCCAAATTAGTACTTTTAGCGACTAATATTTTAGTCACCGTTGATTGAGATTTGGCGACTAAAAAAATTTGTCTGCGAAGGTACCTTTTCTGCGACTAATATGGTCTTTTGGTCGCCAAAAATTTGGGAGGGAAATTTGAAACGTAGAAGACATAAACAAATAGAAATATTCGCTTGCTCTCCCTCTCCCTCTCTCTCACCATTGCCCTTCTCTATTTCTCTCTTTGCTCTCTGTCTATTTCTCTTTCTCTTTGACATTCACATAAACACAAACCCTAGGCCACCATTCAAAATCACTATAGTACAAGAATTCAACAATACTCAACCTTTGCCCTCGGTCTCTCTCCCTTTCTCTCTCTACATATATATATATAATGCGGCGAATTTTAGTACGGAGAGAGGGATTTGAGCTCTGATGAATTGATTCCTTTTCTGGTTTGATTCTTCTTCTTCAACATAGCTTTGATTCTTCTTCTTCTTCTTTTTCAACATAGCTTCGACTTGCAGCTCTAACAGGTTAGTTCCGACTTTTCTTCTTCTTCTTCTCTATTTTTCGATCCTTCTATGTGTGTAACAGAGGAGACCAAACAAAGAGGAAGATGTCAGACCTAGACAGTCAAATTGAGCAGCTGAAGAAGTGCGAGCCTTTGAAAGAGTCCGAAGTCAAGTCCCTTTGCCTGAAAGCCATGGAAATCCTCGTCGAACAGAGCAATGTTCAAAGGGTCGACACACCTGTCACTGTAAGTGATCAAAAACATGCTCTTTTTTATACTCTGCTCGTGTATATATGTTAATTGCCCTTAAATCTTAATTGGGTTTTGTTCTGTTTGGCTTATTGTAGTTGAGCTATTAGTGATTTATTATTTAACCGTTTGATTTGTGTTGATTATGTTTTCGGAATCAATCAAGATTTATGTATTAATTTTGGAGATTTTTGTTAAGAACTTAATAAAAAGAAAAGAAAAGAAAGAATTTGAGGTTTTATGGGATTGGGAATTGGGTTTCTGTAAAATATCATTTTCTTGAAAATGTGGTAGTTGAAACCCTCCTCCCCCAATCCTCCGAAGCAACTTGTTTAGCGAGGAATGGGTGTTTGAAAATGCAGAATATCTTTTTGATGGGGCTGACATTTATTTGGACTTAAATGAACTGCAAGAATACAGTGGCTATTTGGTTATAACTTATAATTGTTTCAAATCAAGTGCAATTTATATACTTGTAATTTGATAATATTGCTACAAAGTTTGGTTTTCATTATTTATTTATTTATTATTATTTTCATTATTGAGTTCAAGTATGTGTTGTTGATGAATTTCATTTATCTTTCTTCATTTTTTTAGTTTTATTTATTAATCTAACATTGTGGTATGAATTACTTTTGACAAATTTGGTCAGATTTGTTAAGTTGACCCAAGTCCTACTGGATGAATCAGTATTGAAACTGAAGCTGGTGATCTATTCTACCAGTTTTTTTTTTTCCTTGCAGGTTACATACACCAGTATAATTCATTGGATTCACGAGTTCTTACATTTGATACCTCTTTTGGCCTTATAAAATGGGTTTTATGATAGTGTTTTACATAACTGAACAGATTTTGTTGATTTTACAAATAGGTTTGGAAAATGAGATTTACAAAACCAAATCAAGCAAGACCAGTGGGATTAGAAACTAGACTCAATAGTAGGTTAAACCTGTAGAGTTTCATAATTTTTTGGGTTTGTGGTTTAAGAGGTAATGATTTTTGCAGTTCACCCATTTGTTCTGTCTTTTTGTCAAAAATGAGTTCCATGCATTGTTTAGATCATAACTCCACTTACACACAATCTGACTTGTTGCGACTAGCGGCATTTGAAAATAGACTTAATAAGGAACACTTCGACCAAATTTCATGATCTTTGAGTAAGTAGATTAAGAGATGTGCATTTTCAAAGTTGATGGTTCTGGAGCAGGTGTTGTCAACACAGCACTCTAATAACAAATTAAAGCTAATTTTGACCGTCATGCCTTAATCCTTAACCTGGCATGGTGGTACACAGATTACTTAGTGTGTGCGAAACACTTGGCTTTTCGTTTTAAATTTTAAATGTAAATTATAATAGGCATGTCTAATCAACACGTAATTGTTAATTAAAGGTGTCTGTTAACGCCAAGGGTTTGGCCTGATGGATGAGGCCTGGACTTGGTAAACTCTGATAGAAAGTGAACCTATTAGTAAACTCTGATTGAGTGGGAGCAAATATTGTTTTAAAGAAAGTGATTTATTGCGCTTCAAAGCCTTCTGTTAACAGATTTTCTTTTAAACGTTTGGTTTAACTGATGCTATCACTTTCCAGCCAACCCCTGTATTATTGGGATCAAACCCAAGTACATTTTGTTTTTGGATCCTGAAACATATTTCTGCCTTGTTTAACAGATCATTTTACTATGGCTGACTATTGTACATTGCAAGGTTACATCTCTCATGATTAATTCTTTCCGAAATTATATATTGGTGTAGTGAGCTAATTTGGAATTTTATTTTAATGTGAATTGCAGAAGCAACACCTAAGACAATATGGGTAAAAGGTCTTGCCCTTTATCACTTGAAATCACATCTTCAGGTTTGTTGTTTCCAATTTTTTTGTATGCATATAATTTGATATTGTTCTCTAGTTTTGTTTGTTTGACATGCTCAAATGTCAAACCTCTTTCCCATGACCCTACCTATTCACAAGCACAAAGGAAAATATGAGAAAAAGAAAAGACTCCTTGAGCTTTCCTGCTGGAAGGGGTTGAACATTTGAATACCAATTTGAACCATTCTTTTTCAGTTTTATTCTTATAGCGACCCCGGTCTTTTCCCATTTGATTATTGTATCTGGACTTAGGTTCCGTATATTCTGTCATTGCATAATTGTTGTTGTCGTCTTTTATTTTCTTATTTGGAGTTATAGGATGTGTTGGGCAGGTTTATTTCAGGTTGGTTGGGTTCGTAAACCAAGTGTTGCTGTCCAGTTTTTGGGTTGGTCGCTCGAGCGAGGGCTTGGTCGCTCGAGCGAGTATTGTATTTTGTGTCTGATGGCTTGATCCAGCTTTTCTTCGATCGAGCGAGAGATTGCGTCTAGTATAGACCTGAGAGCAGTGTTTCTTCGCTCGAGCGAGATTTTCTTCGCTCGAGCGAGCGAGGTGTATGTTTTCGAGTTCCTCACTCGAGCGAGCATTCTGTCGCTCGAGCGTGCTTCTGGGTTGCAGACCTGAAGCATTGCATTCTTTGCTCGAGCGAGCTTTTCTTCGCTCGAGCGAGTATTTATTGTGTCTGGTCGCTCGAGCGACCAAGTCTTCGCTCGAGCGAGCCTGTCGGGTTTAAATAGGTAGCAGCGTGTTTCAGATCAGTTTTTCATCCACTTTCAGATTCCAAAACCCTAGGTACGAGTTCTCTCTCCTTCTACACACCTTCTTTCTTAGGATTGATCTACTTAGAGTGAGTTTCTACCTTAGATCCTTTATTAAAAAGATAGAGTGAGTCGAGGGCTTCCATTTAATCTGAGCGTTTGGTGGTTTGGAGCACATTGGAATTTGGGTCTTCATCTCCGTCTTCTCCATTCGGGTTATCTTCTTCGAGGTAGGGATTTCCTACTCCATCTTATAAGTTTTGTTCTAAGTTTTAGTATTTTGATATGTTGGTGGTACTTTGGTAATTTTGGGAAAAACCCTAGTTGTATTAATAAATTAATTTGTATAATTAATTTAAGGAAATTGGGAAAATATGGTTAAATTCATAGAATTGAAGAATTCATTGATTAAATGGTGTAGTTGGATAATTTAAATCACTCGCTTATTGAATTGTTGATATATTTATTTTCAGTCTAGAAATAACTGTTTTGGGCTATCGGTGGAGGATAGCCGTGATTGTTGTAGACATTGCATGTGGATTAGGGATAACTGAAACTAATCACATTGGTTAAGTCATTAATTTTGACTATTGAATTAATACAGAAAATACGTGTATTGATTGAGCATTGCATTTGCATATTGTGTGGGAGGAGATAGGGGATGTACTCCACGGTTTAGGGGAAGATAGGGGATGGACCTCTAAACCGGATTTTGTTTGGGAGGAGATAGGGGATGGACTCCATTAGCATCACTATTATGTGTGCTTATTATATTGAAGTGTTTTTACATGTTATTGATACAGCACTAAAATGTGTATCAAATGGGAAGTATGAAGTGTTTTGATATGAGCCTGAGTCTCATCTGTGTTGTTGATATTGGAAGTAATGTGAATATATTATATAGTTCACTGTTGTAAGTTTGGCCAGGTTCTGAGCCTTATTGATAATAATGGGAATTGAAACATGTCATAGACGTTAGTGTCATGAGACTGTATTAAGTTATAATTGGTTATCTTGGTTAACCATCTATTGAATGCTATAGCTTTATTCAATGCTTATATTTGGTTTAGTATTTTTCTACTGGGCTGTGGCTTACCCTTTATGGGAACATCATTTTCAGGTCCAGGTGATAAACTACCTCCAAGGACTTAGCTTGGAAGGATTTGGATTTTGAAGACTATCTTTAGTTATTTGTTTTTATTTGATAAACATTCAAGCCTAGGGCTTTATTTGTATTTGAGTTAGAACTCATATTTTTGTGTCCAAGTGTTGGCTTGGAAAGATGTAAGCCCATAGGGCATTTAATCTGATGTTACATGTAATGTTTTCATTTAGTAGTACTCTGATGAATGAGATAATGAATTGCTTTCTTTTAATATTGCATGTCAATGATATATATTATGGGTTTATTTTGAGGGCGTGACAATTCTGTTGATTTGTTACTAGCTTTGCTCATTTGCTGACTCTATAGATAACAATCTTTAATGTATTCACAGGCATAGTATTTGGTGTCTCATTTTTGCAGAAATGTCGTTTGGGGAAGCAATCTTGCAAGGAGTTACCTGACAGCTCTAAAGATGGTATCAACCTTGTTCTCACTATAATGCTTAGTAGTTTGTACATTGCATTATTGATAAACCATATGAAATTTAGCCCATCTACTACATTTGTATGTTGAATTTAAGGTGATCTTCAAATCAAGCTAATAAAAATAAGTTAGAACTACTTGAAAATTTAAATGCACACAAATGTGAGAACTTTTTGTCCTTTGGTATTAGGCATCCTTATTTCCATTAAGTTCATATATTGAAGGTCTGGTTTTGGGGTGTGTGTGGTTTATGTGGGATATGAGGGTGCATATCGTTGAAGAGAGGGAGCAGATGAATATCTGATGCATTAGGGAGTGAAAACGATGGATGTTTCATGACATTAGTATTAGTAATTGAAATTCGTATTGATTCATTGGTATTGTGTAATTGGAATTACAGCGTCTTGCATTGCTGAGAGTCAAGACACTAGTTCATGTACAGCATCATCGTCAAAACTAGCTCAAGATTTAAATAAGTATGTTACACACTTTTTCCTTCTTTCTTAATTTTTATTTTTAGCAAGTCTGAGACACATAAGCACTGAAGCCGAGCAGTACAGATTTAAACTAGCTCACTGTAATACCTGTATATAAACCTAAATTGACCTTCTGGTAACTAGTTTTGAGCTAAACAAAGCAGCACAGATATACTGTTGTCAATATGTGGTGATGACAAGAACCTGGAATGCTTCAATTTACAGTAGCTCTGTTCCCTGCCTTCGTAATTTTTATTTATTTATTTTTTTTAATCTGGGCAAGATGTGTTTGAATTTCATGGCATATTGTTTTTCACATAATTTGATTAATCCATGAAAGCCTTGCCCCTCAAATCCCTTATTAGATCATGAAGAAAGCTGAAGTATTTTTATTTCTTTTCAAATTGGAGTATTGTGACATTGTTTGATTAAGCAAACCAAATAGGATGTGCTGTGAATTGAACATTTGGGTTCATGCCTTGTCTTTCAGGAGGTAATGATGCTTCTCACTCAGCTGAAGCTACAGCCCGCAGAGGATCAAGTAGTGTTGCTCGCCCTGACGTTGTATTGTGTTGTGTTGTTAATGAATGTTAATGAATGTTAATGCTTCAATTTAGAGTTGTATTGTGTCGAATGTTAATGAATTATGTATTGTGTCGAATGTTAATGATTCAGTTAATTTGAATGATGCTTTAAAATTATAGGTTTATTATGGATTGAATGAATTATTAGGAATTACAGGTGTATTGTTTTCCTGCTTTGGCGACCAATTTATTAGTCGCGACAAATAAATAATTTTTTTTTCTCAAAAAATGACAATTGCCGACCAAGAGTTTTGGTCGCAAAAAATACATCTATTGCCGACCAAAACAGCTCTTGGTCGTGGAAACTCACTTTTGCCGACTTGGTCTTTTTGGTCACGAAATGTGATAATTGGCGACCAAACTTTTTAGTCGCAAAATGTGACAATTGGCGACTAAGAAATTTGGTCGGGAAAATATTACTTTTCGCGACCAAAGTGTTTTAGCGACAAAATGAATTAGTCGCGGTAATTAAATATTCAGCGACCAAAAATTTAGTCGGCAAATCCAACTTTTGCCGACCAACCAAAATATTGGTCGCGAATTACTTTTGCCGACCCTCAATTGGCGACCAAAGTAGCGACCAAAAAATTTGGTCGCGGATAACTTTTGCCGACCAAAAATAGACTTTTAGCGACCAATTTTTTTGTTGCCAAAAGTGTTAATTCTTGTAGTGTTGGTTCATATCCAATAAATAATAATAATAATAATAATAATAATAATAATAATAATAATAATAATAATAATAATACAATACCTGAGTAATAAAAGTTGAGATTTTTTATAATATATCCCTTATAATAAGACTTTTTTTGTAAGAAAAAAAACGAGCCATGAGTTTTATTGTAAGGAGGACAACACAAGCAACAAACACAACCCAATTATTGAATAGCTAATTTTATTTTTTTAACTTTTAAACACTAACTTTTAATTTAAATTTTTATTTTTTAAAAGTAATTTTTGGAATACTCTCATCGAAATCCATTTAGTAAGAGGTCGTATTGAATATGCAATATTGAAGAAAATGTTATTTATTTTCGAACAATGAAATTTTTATTATCTATGAATTGAGAAATTTCAAATTAAAAGCTAAAAATCCAAAATTAAGCGCTACAAAATGAAAAAATCATATTTCATTGTTTGTAGATTAGAAAGAAATTTCACTGTCTATTGACATCAAATAAAAAATTTTAAACTAGAGGGATAAAATACAAAATTAGCATTGGTTGCTAAAAAGATTGCGATAAAAACAGGCATCATGCTCACTATCAAGTAGAAACTTTTGTTATGTATAGTGTTTTTTTTTCCCCCCCTCCTATGCTCCTTAATTTTTAATTTTTTTTTTTTTACGAGCAATAAATATCAGTGATGGACTAAACAATATATATACATATACATACTAGCAGTCCACACACGGGATGTGTGTACAACTCAAAAATATATATATATTATAAGAATAATAATAATAATAAAAATGCACATGCATTGCTCAAGTGGTAAGAACATTTATTATTAACTCCATGGTCATGAGTTTGAGACTTGTCCTCCTCTTTGTATAATTTTTACAAAAAATACAAATATAGGAGTATTTTGAAAAAACTCAAAATATGAGACAAAAACATCAAAACGTTATGTACATACATGTATGTGCATATATAGAAAAACTTAACGGAGATTTTATATTTTTTTGAATTACTAATCAGTGCACATGCAATGCATATGCCATATGGCCCTTCTAACAAATAAATCAGCACTCAATTGAACTTAGTAAATCAAAATTTCAAATGTAAAAACAACTTGTTACATGTGGACATTTTGGTTAAGGACACATTTTGGTTAAGAGGTCCTTGTTGCAAATCATGAAAGGAGGATTTTTTTTTTTAAACTGTGTTTGGATCATAGACTTAAGTAGGTATTTAAAAAAGACAAAAATGAAAAACTCAGTAAAATATACATGAATTAACATTCTAAAATTTTACATATCTCCTCAATCTTCATGAGAATTTCACTAAAATTTTACAACTTAGTGATATAATCACATATGTGCTTCCTTTTCTAGATAAGAAAGGTAAAGCAGCTCCTGAAGGTAACATAATTGTAAGTAAACCAAAAATTATCCCAAAGTTATGATTCAGTCACACATTGAGACTAAAATGGACAAACTATCAATTCAAACAGGTTCCCAAAATTCATGGTATAACTTCTAAATAATCAATGTATATATATAGCGATCCCGGTTTTCCCTTTCGATATCTGTTGTATTCTGGACTTTGGTTCCGCGGAGTTGGTAGTTGTATCTATCTTATTGTCATCCTTTGATTCCATTTGTTTGAGTTTTAGAATGTGTTGGGCATGTTTCGAGCAGGTGGGTTGAGCCTTGGTCTAAAATCTTGTTGCCAGGTTTTTGGTCGTTCCGCTCTAGCGGGTCGTCTAGCGCTCGAGCGGCGATTGCACACTCCCAGTATTTTGGTACTCTGCAAAACTTCTGCAGGTGTGATTTCTACGCTCAAGCGGATTTCCTGCACTCGAGCGGGTCGCGCTCGAGCGGGCTTGTTGGAGCTCGAGCGGGTAGTACATTTTTGGTGTGAGTTCTGGGAAGGGGAAATCTACGCTCGAGCGGACTGGTTTTCGCGCTCGAGCGGATGTACTTTATTCTTGTGTCTTGGCGCTCGAGCGGGCCTTCTTGCGCTCGAGCGTGTCTAGATTTTTGTGCGTGACGCTCGAGCGTCCTGTTCTCCGCTCAAGCGGGAATGTCGTATATCAGAAGGCAGTTAGGCATTTTTGAATCACTTTTTACATTCACTCTCTCTCTCTTACTTTCCCAAAATCGATTTTGAGAGCCTCTCTCTCTAGAGACTCCCTTCTCTCTAGGGTTTGATCTAGTTAGAGTGCTTCCCTTTCCTTTGGCCTTTGTAAAAGTTGTGTTGATCGTCAAGGGCTTTGTTTTGATCCGTGGATCTTGAAGTTTGGAGCATTTTGGTTTTCTTCATCTCCTTCCCTTGGGCTCCGAATTTGAGGTAGGGATTCCTACTCACTTTTATGGGTTTTGACCTAGATATTGAGTTTTTGTATAAATGGTTTTGGGTTTTGGAAACTAGGGTTTCAAATGTTTAATTTTGAAAAGAGGGTTTTGTTTATTTTGGACCATAAATACGTATTTGGGTTTCAAAATGAGTATATTGATGTTATTGGTAATATATGGATTCTTGGAGTCAATATTGGGAATCAAGGGGAAAATGCCATGTTTGGGTATTTTTGGGTCACTAGTGTAATTAATGACAAGTGTTGAGAAAATATGGAATTGAGTTGAATATAATGAAATTGGCTCATTATGAGATGGATTAGTGAAGTTGGATTTATTAATCGCTCACTTTTGGAAATATGGATAAATTATTTGTTAACGCATTTATTATCTGTTTAGAAATAATTACCTTGGGCTACCGGTGGAGGGTAGTCGTGATTGTTGTAGACAATGCATGATGATTAGGCAAACTAAAACTAATCAATGGAATGTGTCATCATATATGACAGTTGAAAGAATACATTAACTTTATGTATTGTTTGATGATGTATATGATAATTGTTTATATGCATTGTGTTGTGTGGGAGGGGATAGGGGATGCACTCCACGGTTTAGGGGAAGATAGGGGATGGACCTCTAAACCGGTTAATGTTTGGGAGAAGATAGGGGATGGACTCCGGTGATACAGCTCATATGCTTATCCGTGGAAGTGTTGATATAGCTCATATGCGTATCTATGGAAGTGTTGATATATCTCATATGCTTATCTGTTGAGGTGTTGATACAGCTTGTATACTTATCTATTGCGAAATGGGAAACGTTTAATATGAATTACTATTTCGTTTAGAGTGTGTGGCCAGGTTCTGAGCCACGGGTATGAATTTGGAAATTGGATAAGAAATGGAAAATGAAATGAAACATAGACATAGTGGTCATGTAATGGAAATAGTTTTATGAATTGATTTATGGGAGTTAAACATTTATCAATTGCTAATGTCTTAGTTACTGCTCATATTGTGTTTAGCATATCTCTACTGGGCGTTGGCTCACCCTACATGGGACATTATTTTCAGGTACAGGTAGCATGCCACCTCCAAGGACATAGCTTGGATGGTTGTGGGAGTTGAAGGCGCTTTTTGATTATTTTGTTTGTATTACATGTATATCAAGTCAAGGGCTTATTTTGTATAGAGTTAGTAGTCTCCTTTTGTGTAACCAAGTGTTGACTTGGAAAGCTGTAAGCCCGTAGGGCATTTGCTTTTGTTGTTAACATATAATACTGTTGTAAGAACTACTCTGATGAATGGAAAGGTGTTGATTTTCTTATATTACTGCATGTCTGAATGATGGGTATTATGTATTATTTTGAGGGCGTTACAATATATGTTGGGCAGCCATTTGCTAGTTACTTGTTACACCTATGAGCAAATCAGTATAATCACAATGGAGATAAAACTTTGATCTTTACTTCGAGAACCCCATGTTCTTCATTTGCTTAATGTCAAACCTCAATTCCTTTGAACACCATCTATTACTCGAAGTCAGAATCTGATAGTGGCATCTAGTAAGCAGCTTTTGGTTCTGTGTCAGTGATGGAAGGAGGACAATCTTGGTTTGACACCGCTCTCTTCTTGCATCTCTAATTTGGTCTATCTTCATCATCCTGGAAATTTTAATATGGTGATTGAGCAAACATATAGAAAGCAAAGGAAAATAAAAATGCATAAAACAAATACTGTTTAACGTACAAAATGCTTATGCAAGTCCCACTGCAGTGAATTGGGCAGTTGTATATACATAGCAAAATTAAGATCACTGATATTTATGTTTGTTAGTTGTAATTATGTGTTAAAATAGGAATTAATATTGGAGATTGATGTCAACTATAAATTGTCTTTACTAAGTATAAATAAAAAATTGCAAAATAAATTTGAGTTGTTTTTCTTTTGTTTCTATGACATTTGTATGTTTGAGAGGTTCTATTTAAGTTGAGTGTGAGGTTCTTCCCCAATGGGTGTGCGTTTCTTCCTCAATGGAAGCGAGTTTCTTACAAGTTTCTTCCTTGGAAGTGGAGAATCACATTTCTGAGTAAGAAATGTCAACCAAGAAGGAATGTTTTGCTACTAAGAGTGAAAAGCTCGATAACTTAAGCTAAAAATGCCAATTTTCCTTTGATAAGGGCAAGCTTCCATCTCTATAATGAAATTTTTTGAAGCGTTAAGGAGAAAAGTATTTGCATCATATTTAATTTTTAATATTTGTTTACTACTTTAATACAAAATTCAAAATTCTAATGCCTCAATGCCTTGAGGCTTACGCCTCTCCTCACAAGGGAAAAAATGCCTCATGTTACACATTTGCCTTAAAAAATGTTGGTAATTAGTAGTAAGAGGTGCCAAAAGGAGAAATGTTGGCAGTGGTGCTAAAAATTATTTAGATTTAGAGGTTGGGAACTATATAACACATAACACATAACACATAACACATAACACATAACACCAGCAGGCTCCAGGTAGTTCAACACAAAGTTCAACACAATTTCCTTTTCCAAAGGAGCCATTAAATCAATATGTCCTTGAAAAATGATGGGGGATAACTGTTAAAGAAAACAATTACAGAATATTTGAAAAATCTAGAATTCCGCTAGATATTGATTTGAGATTATGTATCAATTTTAAGCAATAAAACAATCCCAATCAAATAATCAAGACAAATCAACACAACGATTTTAACGTGGAAAAATCACAATTGGAGCACCTCTAATTGTGATAAAAAAACCACGGGTAACAGCCACAAAACAATCCACTAAGAAGATATAAACGAATTACACAGGTATACTCTCAATTACCTAGCGGATCCATGCCCGAATTGAACCAACCCCTATGTGCCTCTTCCAACCCCGTCTTCACCTCGGAATTGTCTTGACGATGAGCCACTCTAGAATCCACTAAAGCTTTAGGCTCGAATTCTTCAGAATCCACCGAGGAACAACTCTCTCTTTTGTATAGAATGAACAAACAATCCTTTGATGTATCCTCCTTAAACCATGAGTTGAATACTCAATGAAACATCAAAGAAAACTAGCAAAATAGCCCTAGATATAAACCCTAGAACCCAAGAAGAAGATCTGGAGGCATAACCCTAGATTTGGAGCAACATGCGAATTTATAGAATCTAAAATCGCAAGGTCCGCTCGAGTGTGGGAATTGACGCTCGAGCGGGGACTCTATATGACGTGTTCCAAACCAGGATGTACGCTCGAGTGGGGAAATGGATGCTCGAGCGTAAAAACATGATACTCAGTATTTTTGCAGACACGCATACTTCTGGAACTCACCATTCTCCGCTTGAGCGGGGGAATGTCCGCTCGAGCGGACAAGCAACTTTGAATGCACTTTTACATTTTGCTTCGGGGGCGCTGCCCTGGACCCGCCAAGGGGCGCTGCACCCTGGACCCCTGTAACGCCCTCAAAATAAACCCATAATATATATAACATTGACATGCATTAATAAAAGAAAACCAACCATTATACCATTCATCAGAGTATTCTTATTGAAAAGCATTACATGTAACATCAAAAGTAAATGCCCTACGGGCTTACATCTTTCCAAGCCAACACTTGGACACAAAATGTGAGTGCTAACTCAACTACAAATTAAGCCCTTGGCTTGAGTGTTTACATGTAATATCAAATAAAATAAATAACAACTAAACTAAACAGAGTCTTCAACTCCAATTCCTTCCAAGCTAAGTCCTTGGAAGTAGCTTATCACCTGAACCTGAAAATGATGTTCCCGTATAGGGTGAGCCACAGCCCAGTAGAAATATATTACACCAAATATAAGCATTGAATAAAGTAATCGCATTCAATAGATGGTTAACCTAAACATCCATTTCATTAACATATAGTTTCATGACAAGTTTCACTTTCCATCTATACCAATATGGCTCAGACCCTGGCCAAACTATAACAATGAACTATATATTACATCAACAAAACAAATGAGACTAAGGCTCATACCAAAACACTTCCATACTTCCCGTTTGATACACATTTTAGTGCTGTATCAACCACATATAAAAATACTTCCATAAATCAATAAGCACACATATTAGCGGTGCTAATGGAGTCCATCCCCTATCTCCTCCCAAACAATATCCGGTTTAGGAGTCCATCCCCTATCTCCTCCCAAACCGTGGAGTACATCCCCTATCTCCTCCCAAACAATATGCATATACAATGTATTAAACACTTGTCATATACAACACACAATCAATACATGTATTTTCTGTATTAATTCAACAGTCTAAATCAATGACTTAGCCAATGTGATTAGTTTCAATTTTCCCTAATCCAGATGCAATGTCTACACCAATCACGACTATCCTCCACCGATAGCCCAGAACAGTTATTTCTAAACAGGAAATAAATGTATCAACCAACATAATTCCAACATTTTCATAGGTGAGTGATTAAACTAACCAACTACACCATTTAATCAATAAATTTATTAATTCCACGAACTCAACTAAATTCCCCAATTTTCCCTAAATTAATTATATAAATTAATTTATTACAACAACTAGGGTTTTTTTCCAAAATTTACCAAACAACCCCCAACATATCAAAATACCAAAACTTAGAACAAAACCTATAATATGGAGTAGGAAATCCCTACCTTGAAGTGAAGAACTCGAATGGAAAAGATGACGAAAGTCCAAAATGCTCCGCATCCTCTCTTTTTCAGATTAAAAGAAAGCTTTCGCGAAGCTCTACCTTTCTTCCAAAGGGACTAGGGTAGAAGACCACCGGAAATAGATCAAATCTTAGAGAGAAGGTAAGAGTAGAGAGAGAAACTCTCAAGTGGCGGTTTTTAAGAGTTAAGAGAAAAGAAGTAGGTCAAAAAGTGATCCAAAAAGTGAAATCTCGGACTGATGTAGTCGACTCTCTGCTCGAGCGTGGAAATCCCCGCTCGAGCGTCAGACACAGACTCACGCTCAATCGTAAAAAGAGCCGCTCGAGTGTCGATTGCACACTTCCAGAAGTTTTGCAGGCGATGGTACCCGCTCGAGCGTCAAACTCTCCGCTCGAGCGGAGGGATAAAATCAAGGGATCACGCTCGAGCAAAAAAAACTACCGCTGGAGCAGACGAACTGCAGAGCAAAGTACTGGGAGATGGAAAATCACGCTCGAGTGCCTAAACTCCCGCTCGAGTAAAGAAGCAACAACGAAGAGCCTGCTCGAGCGTTAAAACTTCCGCTCGAGCGTGAAGGCCAAAATCTGGGCATCACCCTTTCTGTTTCGAAGTGGAACCAACCTGTTTCAAACCTGTCCAACATAACCCAAGACTCAAATACAAAAGCAAAGGCTAGAAGTGATAATGATACAACAACAAGTCCACGGAACCAAGTCTGGAATACAGTATACAAAGGAAGGGAAAACTGGGATCGCTATAACCTCCCCCCCTTAAAGAATTTCGTCCCCGAAATTAAGTACAAGTTTTTTTTTTTTTTTTTCAAAAGGCATATCACATTATACATAACAACTTGCATTATCAACATGCATTTTCCTTTCAAATTCAACAGTTTTCAATATATGTGATTCCCATTTCCATATCATATTCAATCTCATGATATAACTCTAATTCTACAACATATTCAACATATGCAGTGTTACACTAAACTTCCATTATGAGGCAAGTTTCAAAATACTTCCATTAACCAAAACATAAACTATGTTTCACAACTTAAGTTATATTCAATACACTTAAGGTGCAATATTACAACAAAATAAGCAACATATGCTCAAGCATCTACAAATAGGTCCGGATATTTCTCTCGGACCTCCAACTCACGTTCCCAAGTGGCTTCCTCCACCCCGTGATATTTCCACAAAACCTTTACCAAAGGGATGGTCTTGCCTCGCAAAACTTGATCCCGTCTATCCAAGACCCGAACTGGTCTCTTCTCATACGAGACATCCTCATCCACCTCTAAGTCGGTCCAATCCAATACATGCGATGGATCCGGCTCATACTTCCGAAGCATACTCACATGAAACATGTTATGTACTCCGGATAACTGCGGCGGCAAAGCTAAACGATAAGCAGCCTCGCCAATCCTCTCAAGGATCTCAAAAGGGCCAATAAATCGAGGGGACAACTTCCCGCTCTTCCCGAACCTCATCAATCCCCGCCTAGGTGATATCTTCAGAAAGACATGATCACCCACCTCAAACACCAAAGGTCTCCTCCTACGGTCGACATAAGATTTCTGACGACTCTGGGCTGTAACAAGCCTCCTACGGATAAGCTCAACTTTCTCCGTCGTTTCCCTTACCAATTCCGGACCCAGCAAACTGGAGACCTACACGGTCGGCCGTACAAGGCCTCAAACGGTGCCACACCGATACTAGACTGGAAACTATTGTTGTAGGCAAACTCCACAAAAGGCAAGTGCCTCTCCCACGACCCACTAAAGTCAAGAACACAACCCCGAAGCATATCCTCAAGGATCTGAATAGTACGCTCGGACTGCCCGTCAGTCTGAGGATGATAAGCCATGCTAAAGGTCAACTTAGTGCCTCAGGCACTCTGCAAACTCTGCCATAACCTGGCAGTAAAACGAGGATCTCTATCTGAGACGATCGTCACTGGGACCCCGTGTAACCTCACTATGTCCCGAATATATAAACCGGCAAGATGGTCTACCGAATCTCTCACGCGCATAGGAATGAAGTGCGCCGACTTAGTCAACCGGTCTACAACCACCCAAATAGCATCACTACCCCGCTGAGTCCTCGGAAGACCTACAACGAAGTCCATAGTGACATGTTCCCACTTCCACTCGGCAATAGGCAAGGGTTGCAACAAACCCGCTGGCCTCTGATGCTCGGCCTTCACTTGCTGACAAGTAAGGCACTTAGACACGAAAGTTTCCACATCTCTCTTCATACCCCGCCACCAAAACTGACAACCCAAATCCTGATACATCTTAGTACCTCCCGAATGCCGCAAGGCGTGAATGATGGAACTCTCAGAGTACCTCCTCTCGGCAAGATTCAGGCACAAACAGACGGTCTCGGTATCTCACACTCAGGTAGGGATACACCGTCAAACCCTTCTCAACCTTCCCACTGGAAATCTTTTCTCGAAGAGATTCTACCTCAAGGTCACCTCTCTGAGCCTCTAACACTCGAGTCACAAGTGTCGGCTGCGCAACAACAGAAAACAAGGCTACAGCCCCAACGGATTCGCCCAGAAGCAAATCAAACTCCCCAAGTGCACCTAACATCTCCCACTCTCGAATGGCTATACTAGCTATGTCACCAATAGATTTCCTGCTAAGGTCATCGACCACTACATTAGCCTTCCCCGGATGATAATGCAATTCAAAGTCATAATCCTCAACAAATTCCATCCACCTCCTCTGCCTCAAGTTCAAGTCTTTCTGTGTAAACAGATATTTCAGACTCTTATGATCCGAGAATACCTCGAACCTCTCACCATAAAGATAATGCCTCCAAATCTTCAAGGCAAAGATCACAGCTGCTAACTCAAGATCATGCGTAGGGTAATTCTTCTCGTGTATTTTCAACTGACGTGAGCCATAGGCAACCACTTTCCCCTCTTGCATCAACACACAACCCAGACCCTCTCGTGAGGCGTCACAATAGACTGCATAACCTAACCCTCTCTCCGGAATAATCAAGACCGGAGCAGTGGTCAGTCTAACTTTCAACTCCTGGAATGACTTTTCACAAGTCTCACTCCATACAAACTTGACTCCCTTCCGAGTCAATCTAGTTAACGGTGAAGCTAACTTGGAGAAATCCTTCACAAACCGGCGGTAATACCCAGCTAATCCCAGAAAACTGCGGATCTCAAACACACTCTTAGGCTGTGCCCAATCTTGCACTGCTTCCGTCTTGGATGTATCAATAGACACCCCTTCCCTAGAAACCACATGGCCTAAGAACTTCACCTCTTCTAGCCAGAACTCACACTTCCCAAACTTTGCATAAAGCTGATGGGCTCTAAGTAATTCAAGCACCACTCTCAAGTGTTCCTCGTGCTCCTCCTCTGAAGGTGAATAAATGAGAATGTCGTCTACAAAAACGACCACGAAACGATCCAAGAATTCCCGGAAGATCCGGTTCATCAAGTCCATAAAGACTGCCGGTGCATTGGTGAGCCCAAAAGGCATGACTAGGAACTCATAATGGGCATACCGCGTACGGAATGCCGTCTTCGGAATGTCCTCCTCCCTGACTCTCAACTGGTGGTAACCCGATCTTAAGTCTATTTTAGAGAAACAACGGGAACCCTTCAACTGATCGAATAGATCATCTATACGTGGCAAAGGGTACTTATTCTTAACCGTAGCCCGATTCAACTTCCGGTAATCTATACAGAGTCTCAAAGCACCACCTTTCTTTTTAGCAAAGAGGGCCGGTGCTCCCCACGGTGAAACACTAGGACGAATATAGCCCTTATCTAGCAACTCTTGAAGCTGAATCTTCAACTCAACTAACTCGGCTGGGGCAAAACGATAAGGTACCATAGAAATCGGCGTCGTGCCGGGCACTAGATCAATAGAAAACTCAATCTCTCGATGCGGTGGCAAACTAACAAGATCCACGGGAAAGACGTCTGAGTACTCACAAACCACCCTTGGCAACACAATCTGGGTCTCATCGCACTCACCACTATCAAGGCTAGCAAGTAGGCCACTAAGCTCACCCCGCCCTCGCGGATCATACCCCGGTGGCAAAACACTGCCAACCCGGTCTCCCAGAAAATGAAACACTCTCCGCTTAAGGTACATAGTGTGACCCTCTGGCGGTAGCAATCTATAACTGCCCGGTATGATGATAACCAGTCCATACCCAAAATAACATCAAAGCCCTTCAT
The DNA here is from genome assembly GCF_055761805.1 of Camellia sinensis. NCBI lineage: Eukaryota > Viridiplantae > Streptophyta > Magnoliopsida > Ericales > Theaceae > Camellia > Camellia sinensis. The sequence continues at coordinate 114,993,581 of NC_138975.1, forward strand.
GGGCATAACTACAAAAGGAAATGGAAGCCTATGATCGGCGACCTCTATATCACAACCCCTAACACCTTGTTTCAAGATCAATTCACCCCCAAGAGGTGACACTACACAAATAGGAGATGCTAACTGTGCTAACTCCAACTCCAAAACAGATGCAAGTGCAGCAAACACAAAGGAATGAGATGCACCCGTATCAATCAAAACACTAGCAACCGAATTGCAAAACAAGAAGGTACCTCTCACGACCGATGGAGCTGGTACAAGATCCTGCGCGGTAACAGCATACACGCGCCCAGATGGTCTCTGATCAACCTGCTCACCCCTAGGAGCATAAGACTGCTGCACAGACTGGGACGATGAAGCCCCCTGATTAGCCCTCGAGGCCTGAACCGACTGAGCTGGCTGATGACTATGAATCTACCTCAAACCAGATGTATTAGATGTGCCACTCAACTGCGGGCAAAACCTCTTCATGTGCCCTGCCTGACTGCACTGAAAACAAGAGAGTGGCTGGCCTCTACCCTGACTCTGGCTCTGAGATCGAGCCAAAGAAGATGCTGCTCTCTATACTCCTCCCCTCTGCGGGCAAACTGGAGACTTGTGGCCCAGTTGGCCACACTTGAAACAGGTAATGTCTCCTTGACTGCCTTTCCCAGAACCTGCACTTGGCACTGGAAAAGTCGATCTAGAAAAGCTACTTTGAGACTGTTGAGGAGTGAAACCTCTCTGTCTCCTTCCATCACTCTGGCCATCCTGACTCCTCTTGGATCCTTTCTGCCCTTCCTCCTCCTCCTGCATCATGATCTCCATATGGGCTGCAACATCAACCATACGCCCATAATCCCGAATCATAGTTCCTTCAACTCTCAGCTTGAGGCCACGCCTCAACTTCTTCTCAAACTCAATACAACGGCGTTCCTCAGACGCCACCAACTCAGGTGCAAACCTGGATAAACTAGTAAATGTTGCCTCAAACTCGGCCACTGAAGAACTCGACTGCTTAAGCTGACAGAACTGGTCTCTCAGCTTTTCTCTGATAGCTGGAGATAAAAACTTCTCCTGGAAAGCATTTACAAAAGCCTCCCACGTACCTCCTATACGACCCTTTGTGAACTTCCACCACTGACCCGCATCCCCCTTCAGCTGGAACGATGCCAAGGTCACTTTTAACCCCTCGTCTTCGATGCCAAGCATCTCAAACGTCTTCGTTGTCTGTTCGAGCCATTCATCTGCCTTAAGTGGCTCTTTAGGATCACCCACAAATTCATCTGGGTTAGACCGGAAGAAGTCCCTCTTCAGAAAAGAAGGTCCGGCATCCGCAACAACAACCTGGGCTTGATTCTCAGCCCTAAGAATGCCAACCGACTCCCTGAATGCCCCTGCTATCTCTCAGGCCAAAGCGCCCATAGCCTGCTGGCCTATTGGTTCAGCCACATTAGCCTGGCCAACTCCTTCCTGCTACTCCGGAATCTCCTCCGGCATAGGCACTTCCTGCCTATCCTGCCTACCACGCCTACCACGTCCTGGTCCTCGTCCTGACATCCTAATAAAGGTAAACAAGGCGTTAGCACATTAATAAATGTGCCGAAGCTATAATACTAGCGTCCTAATGCATTGGACAACAGTAATTCATTCCACGTAAGCACATAATCATATAAGCACCTACGAATTTCATTCCTGGATAATGACAGTCCCAAAGCGTTACCATAGTTCCGGTTGGAAGCAGCATTGATCAAGTGCCTTTCCAACAAGACTACTAGAAACTCAAGGTTCCAATCAGTATCCTAGAAACTACATTCCATACCCACATAGTCACATAAACATGTTATCATATAAGCATATAACAGTACACTAACGAGACGAACCCATTGTGATACTAATCACTTCCCACGTACCCAAAGTATTCAAACCCGGTACGCTCTGATACCAAGTTGTAACGCCCTCAAAATAAACCCGTAATATATATAACATTGACATGCATTAATAAAAGAAAACCAACCATTATACCATTCATCAGAGTATTCTTATTGAAAAGCATTACATGTAACATCAAAAGTAAATGCCCTACGGGCTTACATCTTTCCAAGCCAACACTTTGACACAAAATGTGAGTGCTAACTCAACTACAAATTAAGCCCTTGGCTTGAGTGTTTACATGTAATATCAAATAAAATAAATAACAACTAAACTAAACAGAGTCTTCAACTCCAATTCCTTCCAAGCTAAGTCCTTGGAAGTAGCTTATCACCTGAACCTGAAAATGATGTTCCCGTATAGGGTGAGCCACAGCCCAGTAGAAATATACTAAACCAAATATAAGCATTGAATAAAGTAATCGCATTCAATAGATGGTTAACCCAAACATCCATTTCATTAACATATAGTTTCATGACAAGTTTCACTTTCCATCTATACCAATATGGCTCAGACCCTGGCCAAACTATAACAGTGAACTATATATTACATCAACAAAACAAATGAGACTAAGGCTCATACCAAAACACTTCCATACTTCCCGTTTAATACACATTTTAGTGTTGTATCAACTACATATAAAAATACTTCCATAAATCAATAAGCACACATATTAGCGGTGCTAATGGAGTCCATCCCCTATCTCCTCCCAAACAATATCCGGTTTAGGAGTCCATCCCCTATCTCCTCCCAAACCGTGGAGTACATCCCCTATCTCCTCCCAAACAATATGCATATACAATGTATTAAACACTTGTCATATACAACACACAATCAATACATGTATTTTCTGTATTAATTCAACAGTCTAAATCAATGACTTAACCAATGTGATTAGTTTCAGTTTCCCCTAATCCACATGCAATGTCTACACCAATCACGACTATCCTCCACCGATAGCCCAAAATAGTTATTTCTAAACAGGAAATAAATGTATCAACCAACATAATTCCAACATTTTCATAGGTGAGTGATTAAACTAACCAACTACACCATTTAATCAATAAATTCATTAATTCCACGAACTCAACTAAATTCCCCAATTTTCCCTAAATTAATTATATAAATTAATTTATTACAACAACTAGGGTTTTTTTCCAAAATTTACCAAACAACCCCCAACATATCAAAATACCAAAACTTAGAACAAAACCTATAATATGGAGTAGGAAATCCCTACCTTGAAGTGAAGAACTTGAATGGAAAAGATGACGAAAGTCCAAAGTGCTCCAAATCCTCTCTTTTCAGATTAAAAGAAAGCTCTCGCGAAGCTCTACCTTTCTTCCAAAGGGACTAGGGTAGAAGACCACCGGAAATAGATCAAATCTTAGAGAGAAGGTAAGAGTAGAGAGAGAAACTCTCAAGTGGCAGTTTTTAAGAGTTAAGAGAAAAGAAGTAGGTCAAAAAGTGATCCAAAAAGTGAAATCTCGGACTGATGTAGTCGACTCTCCGCTCGAGCGTGGAAATCCCCGCTCGAGCGTTAGACACAGACTCACGCTCGATCGTAAAAAGAGCCGCTCGAGCATCGATTGCACACTTCCAGAAGTTTTGCAGGTGATGGTACCCGCTCGAGCGTCAAACTATCTGCTCGAGCGGAGGGATAAAATCAAGGGATCACGCTCGAGCGAAAAAAACTACCGTTGGAGCGGACGAACTGCAGAGCAAAGTACTGGGAGATGGAAAATCATGCTCGAGTGCCCAAACTCCCGCTCGAGCAGAGAAGTAACAACGAAGAGCCCGCTCGAGCGTTAAAACTTCCGCTCGAGCGTGAAGGCCAAAATCTGTGCATCACCCTTTTTGTTTCGAAGTGGAACCAACCTGTTTCAAACCTGTCCAACACAACCCAAGACTCAAATACAAAAGCAAAGGCTAGAAGTGATAATGATACAACAACAAGTCCACGGAACCAAGTCTGGAATACAGTATACAAAGGAAGGGAAAACCGGGATCGCTACAACCCCCCGAGCTGACCGGGCAGCTCGATCCCCGTCATAGTCAGCGAAGTGGCAATCTTGAAAGAATTAAACACCACAAACTTCTCTGCAAAGCACGATTCGGATTGGATTCGCATCTAATAAACTCATAGCCTCACTAAAATAAACGTATGAAAAGAAGTACAACTGAAAGGATTTTTTGTCAAACGGGATTGCCAAGAATAAAAACCTAACAATATCAATGAATGAACACAATCATACAGGAATGATTGGTGGTGAGGGAAACAAGTTCAACTAGCAAGCAATAGTTCATGGTGAGGGAGACAGAAAAATTCTTCTTTAGCGTTTTTTTTTTTTTTTTTCTAGTGTCTCTGAGTTTGGGCTGGAGTGTTGCTTTTTCAATGAGAATGACAAGTCTAGAAATTGCAAAGCTAGAAAATGTAAATTGTTCGATGAGATGATTCAGAGATATGCTTAAAGCTATGACTCAGTACAATAATCTGTTAGGGGTAGAAACAAAATGACAATGAATAGGCAATAACATGGCCATCAAGAAGATAAAATAAAATTAAAAAAAAAAAAACAAAAACAAAACAAAACAAAAAAAGCTGCTACCCACAAGGTATATGTGAACGATAGCACAGAATGCACACACCAAAGAGAAAAACAATTAGACACCGATTTTTGTGGTTCGACACCAATTGCCAACATCCATGGGAGAGAGATTCAACTATGAATAAAAAATAGATAATACATGTGAGATGGTTAACACGTTCAAAACCCATATCACTACTAGAACCCTATGCTCAAGGGTAGTTGAGCCATTCATCACTCTAGTGCCTTCACTATATTTTTTGTCACCCCTTACATCACTATTTTATCCTCCTCTTAATCTCACCAAAACATAGTCTTCATGACTATTTATAATAGTCTATCCACAAAAAACTTAGTTCCATAAAATTAGGTAACCAAAACCTACACATTGGGTTTCCCAATAGATTCTGGACCCTACTATCCTAACCCAAATGCAGGCTTAAACTAATCTAACAAATGTATGGGACCCACATATATCACACGGGTGGACTAATCCTAACAGAATATTAATAGAAGTCACTAAATTAATCAAGTAAAATATTATGCAGCCAAGACATCACATATATGAAAAATAATTAGAAGGAAAATAATGATGTTGAAAAGTAGAAAAAGGGAAATGAAAGAAAGAACTAATCATGAGTCAAAAGAATATCAATAAAAATTACATTGGATTGGAGATGAAGACAATAGCTGGAAAAAAAAAAACAATAACAATGCTCCTAGGAGCACAATCTGCCATGACTACTTTTTTGCTCAGTTGAGTCTGATTATTTGATTGACTTGAATGAGTTGATTGGCTCCTTCGCAGCCAGATGCTACCAAAAGACATCCATGCTCCCAAGAGCAAGACTGGACCAATCCTTGGATCTACCAGGCGATTGTGGATTCCATTCATTATGCTACCAATTCTCTGTTTCATTCCTGTCCCTTTGGATAGAATCGTTTTGGCACCTACTGACCAAATAGGATCTGCATCTTCGGGAACAAGTGCAGGACTTTTTGCTCTCTGCGATGAGACAAATAGAAAAGGTTTGAGCAGGCAACATCTTGTATGAAAGAGATGCAACTCTAAGCTCCAGAGTGTGTACATCATTAAAAAAACCACAAAGTTCAATGAGTATCAATCTAAGAAGCACGGACACTTCTAAGAACGTACATGTCGTGTTCAGCACTCATTGGATACCTATGTAGCACAGGTGTGGGTGTGGATACTGGTACAAGTACACTGATACAGAAAAACCTCTAAACGAAAACAAAAGGATACGGGTACGGCTGTGGTACTTCAACAAATTTTTTAATTTTCATAGTTTATTGTTTGAGATTCAACCTACAAATCAAAGTTCAATACCAAAACTAAAAACAAAATTACAAAACCAAAAGAGAAATCACAGTTCAACAATACCAATATCAAAGCAAAGTCCATATGCTATTTTAATGCCATTAAACAGGAGAAATTACAAAACTAAGTTTCATTCCAAAAGCAAACTAAGAAAAATTTGGAAAGTTGAAAAATCAATTTTCACTTCCATCAATTTCATTATTGAATAATACGCCTTTCATCTTTGACACATCAAGTAAAAGACTTGCAATTTCAAGTAAATCATAACTCTCTAATAAATTAATGTCCCATAGCTTGGTGCACTCCCGATGTACCCATCATGTACTTACGAAGTACCCACCTGTCAAAAAATATATAAAAAAGTACCCGGTATGTATTTCATGTACCTGATACGCATGCAACCCTAACGGTACACGTACTAGTACCCTGTAAGTACTCGGTATGAGTATGACAATATTTTTGGAGTACCCGTGCTTCATAGCTGGACACTTTCGAACACTTAGACATACATGAAACATATTACGAGTTTGAATAAATAACTTGGAATTGAATGATACAACAAAAATTAAGTAAATTTATACCTATTCCTCTCCTTTATACTTCAAAAATGAATATATTTTACTTAAATATTTATATATATGACATAATAATTATTTATCCTTATATATGACATATATTTGATAAATACATAAATAAATTATATATTTTGCAGAAGTCCCCAACGTGTCGTGTCCTACATTTTCTGAAAATTTACATGTCAATGTGTTAGTGTCGTGTCACATGTTCGTGCTTCTTAGGTATCAATAATGGAGTGAAGGTAATTAAACCCCTCAAGAAATACACAAATTCATCCATTCAAGCACCAAAAGGGTGCTTAATTCTAAAAAAGTTTGTCTATGCTAACTTACAAAAAAGGAGAGCTCCCTAGAAACACCATCTTCGATTATTTGAGAGATCCACTTGATGATCTGCCAACCAAATAAAATAGAAACAACTCAACGTGAAAAGGTACACTAGATCACAAAGAATGTTGCATTTGCGTTAATTGCTCAATACATAGTGAAATATATCTCAATAATTAAACCATGTAGTAAAATCCATCTCACAACAGATAGAAGGCCAAACCTCTGAACTTTCTTCGAAACCATTGTACCTTGCAACAAGTTGTGATGTAGGATCCACATCGTCATTAATAAATGCCTCCAACATGTTTTTTGGCTTTTTTTCCTCAATTTTAATACTATCTTCTATAGCATTCCTTTTGTAACGTACAATAATTAACTGTGGTACATTTGTTATATCCCTCTGAGGTCCACATGTTTCATAGCTGTTCTCTATTTGAGTGTGGAAAAAAGCAATATCGCTGGAGAAGAAGAAAAATTTAGTGACTAATACAGTTGCAAAAGATCATTTGTTAAATGTTCCAGCATAGAATAGTCCATCATGAACATTATTAATTAAAGTATTATAATCCATAATTAGTAAGCACACATACTTCTACATAAAAAAAAAAAAAACCCTACAAATGGTTTTAGGAATAACAGTGGAGAGATAGAAAGATCATTCCTTCAACTGAATAAAGCAGAAGCAAACAACCTCTAATCATACGTACAATGCTGCTACAATGACGTCTTACACAATTACTATTGGAGTTTATGAATAATTTTCACCTTCGCAATATAATACTACATGCCTCGTATATGCAACCAGGTGAACTTAGTTTAATTTTCATTATATAACACTTCCTGTGAGAGGAATCACATTCTGTTTCCTACACTAAATAGTTTGACCTACAGAATAGCATTATTTGTATAGCTGGAGAGGAATCACATTCTTTGTACATATGGCCTGATCACAGAAATTCATTCTGTGTACTTTCTACACTTCTTTGTATTTCATTCTTTGAGATGAATCACATTTCCCTATACATGTAGCTTGATCCACGAAACAGAATCAACCAACAAGAGTACAAAATTTTTGTGAAAGATAACCTCGAAAGTTTTTAAAATGACCAAGAATCATAATGAAAAGCTTTCACCTTCTTTGGTTTAATTTATGAATTGCTTTTGAGTTTTTTTTTTTTCAAATTTTTTTTTTTGGGGGAGAGGGGGTCTTTGGCGAACTTTTTCATATTTATTATTATTATTTTTTTACTTTTCAGATGCGCCTAATCTAGATGCACTTAAAAAATAAAATATTTGTAAAAAAAGTCTGAAATTGTCTTTAACATTTTTGGCATTATTTTTCAAGTATTTTAAATTTTAAGTGCATCAAATTAGGCAGATCTAAAAAAAATAAAAAATAAAAACTAAAATATGAAAAAAAAAATCACTAAAGACAAAAAAAAAAAAAAAAAAAACAATTTTGAGTTCCAAAAGTTGGTTTTGAACTCAAAGAGGATAACAATGAATGGGGAATACTTTTAATGGGCCATGTTTCACATGGAGAACATAATCTAATACACCAAACAATTGAGGCGTACATGCTTCGCACTAGTCAGGCCATGGCTAAATATTTTTATACCAAAGCTTTTAAATGTGAATGAATAAGTCTCAAGGTATCAACACATAAGCATTTCAAATTTTTATATTTAGTGAGAAAAAGTTATTTAAAATTAAATAAAAAAAAAACAATGCCCAAGTAGTACACAGTAATTTTAATTTTATTTAAAATTAAATATAAATGTATAAATACTTTTCTCCTCAAGGCGTTGAACATTTCATTACAGAATATGAAACTTGCCCTCATCGAAGATGAACTTGACATTCTTAGTTTCAACTATTGAACTTCTTACTTGAGTCTTTGCTTTATATTTTTCTTGGTTTTTTCCATGGATTATGATGGTTACAAAAGAGGTTCTTATTTTTTATGTTTAAATATAAACTAGGTATTAGAAAAAAAAAAAAAAAAAACTATGTATTATAATAAGCTTCTTAACAACAACCCAAGATAAGCTCTCCATATACATACTGTTACATGGGACTCAGGTATGAGTATCAGGTGCGGGTGTGTATCCAAGCATTAGACCTTCATAAATTTAAATATTGGAATATGTATCCAAAATTGGATATGGGTACTAGGACACGTCATATGCACATAAATATTATATTTTATATAATATTGTTGGATGAGATGTTGTAAATTGTGTAAAAACATACTAGAAATTAAATAAGATATAGGAAAAAAATGAAATTTCTATATCTCATTCATGTGAGAGGCTAAAAACATTGCTTTACTAACAAATGTGAGTTTCTTCTTCTTCATGTATTGTCACAAATTGAAGGATTTGAGTGCCTAAATTGGGTACAAGTGTCGGACACATATCTCACATCCTTACCAATGTCATCCGATGGACACAGATACTGTGGGGGAAATAGAAGTGTCCATGTAGCACAACTCCTCATATTTATGTGCAAAAGGAGTACAAGGTGCACATGTGTTGCATGCCTCAAATTGTGATGTGCAAGTCTTTGGAGAGTTTCACCCAAAAATAAAAATAAAAACTCGATGCATGTTACCTTAGCCTCGCCTCGAAGCTAGCCTCAATACATCTTTAATATCTGTATAAACATGACATATTGTAGGATTTGTGGCTCAAATCATACAATAACATTCTAAGATTAATAACACATATTTTGAAAGATTATTAAAAAGTACTTGAAATTTCTTTTTTCTTTTTCTTTTTTTAACGAAAGGAAAAGAAGAGCCATATAAATGAGAATTACATCCTAAAATTCCAAATCAGTGACAAGCCTCTATAATCTTCTCAAAAAACCATATTCAGATGTCAAAAGGTTTATGAATGCAATCAGATTCTTGGACATTTCCAAAAGTTTCAAGTAGAAATTCTCAGCTGCTTATAGCACGAGAGTATAACACATAAGGAAGTTGTGACAATGTTTTTTGATACCGTGCATGTTCAAGGCCAAAGGTCACATGTGGTTTTAGCGTTTAATGTTTCAAAATTTACCCTGCTATTAGATTGAATGATTTGTAATGTAAATAATTTCACATCATTTTATGGTAATATAACACTGTCAGAATTTATAATAGCAATAATCACTGACCAGCTTTTCCAACTTAGGCCACCATTTGGATTAAGATACTGGCACTTTGGAAAAAATCTTCCAATGCCAATAGTGATCCCAACTAAGTTCGACAAATAGATTAAATTTCAGGATAAATTGCTACCAAGTACCATACAGCATCACATACATGACCCTCAAATTAATTAATCCATTCACTACTACAAATGTGAATTCAACTACAACTAAACTTGGAAAACATTGACATGCCAGACAAACAAAAGATGACACTTACTTGCTGGGCTTCCCTATCAAGCCAGGTAAATGTCAATCGCTTTTCCTTCAGTGCAACAGCCGCTAGCGACGACGGCTGATCTTTATCAACTGTGGACAGTGTTTCTTGGATCCTGCACAGAGTCTTTATCATAGTAATGTACCCCATTTAGTAAACAGGAAGAATATACTAGCATTTGGACATGCATACATGAATCTTTCTGTTATATTCAATGTCAAATTTTGAATGAGTACACTTTCTGTGTCATAACGTTGAATGAACATCATGATCTTTGCCAGGATTCAACAAATAAAGTTCTTTCACATTCTGTGTTTTCTTTCTAACCGCTTTCTCTACTATTTTCCTTAAGTTACCTTTTCTATTCTTTCTTAGGCAGTTGTCTATATTAATTTATGAAGATTTCTCTTCAAAGTTTAGAAAAATTAGCTGGCATCACTAAACAGTGATTTCCTAACGAAGTAGCCAAATCATTTCTAGGAAATAACTACCAAGTGGGGATTTAATTCAACATAACAAGTAGGGCAAACAAACACACTGCACGCATTTTGTTGAGTTCTGGGCTTGATCTTCCTGCTAGAATAACACAGTACCAAATTGTCGTTTCATTTCCAGCATGAGAATAACCATGGGCATCACAACCCAGCTCCATGGACGTCACACTTCTCATTTGTGGAAGCTCTAAAAATAAGGAACACAGGATAAACCAATGTATTATAGTTAGTTTCACAAAATCTTAGAATGTATAATCGGGTTTGTTATACATGTATATGTAAATATATCCCAATAAAAAAACAACTCCTATATATCAGTATATTCAAAATTCTCAACAAAATTCAAAAAAGGATTCAATGAAGGCTCAACACCCCTCAAGATCCAATTCTAAAAGATGGTTAGAATTCTACTCTTTAAAACAAAAATGGAAGTCTTAAGACTCTCAACACCATCAAAACTTCTTCCATTAAGCTCCCTCCAGATGCTCCAAAATAAAATGGGAGGTCCTAACTGTCAATTACCTCTTTTTTCTCTTTTCAACTTTTACCCTCCAAGAAAGCACAAGGTCCCAAACATTTGAAGGGAAGACCCAAACCAGATCAAACAAGACTAAAAATAAAGCCCTAATATCCCAAAAGATGTGATCCCTCTCCCTCCTCACATATCACTAACAACAAGCACTCTATTAATTGCTATCTGTCTTGAGCTACACAGGCCAGCACCAACTTCTCTCCACAGCAAATTGTCACCAAAACTGAATTCTCAAACACAAACCTCACATGATGGTGAAAAACATACCCAACCTTCCTCATACCCTATAAAAGGCTGCCAATGATGCACAAAAACCTCCAAAGACATCCAATCACCCCACCTATACCCATATTTTGCCAACACAAACCTTCTCCAAAATCTGTCCCGCTCACACACAAAACTCCATAACCACTTGCCCAAAAGAGCTTGGTTGAGATTTTAAGATGCCAAATCCCCAACCACCCACTCAAATAAGGGAGTGAACCGTATCAAATCAACCAAGTGGTTAAATATATCCCCCAACCCACTCCAAAGAAATTCCCTTCACAACTTTTTCAACCACTTAGCTACTAAGACTGGAATGGTAACCACCAAACTAAGAAATGTATCCCAATTGAGTGGAGTTGACAGCATGAATTTTGTTGTTCTATTCCGCTTTGTCAAAGGCTATATGACAAATTAAATTTAATAAATTCAAATCATTTTTTACAACAATATCACATGTCAGTTTAGATCTTCCCCTCCTAACGTTTTCATTTATGGTGATCATATCACTTTTACTTACTATTGTATCTACAAGTCTTTATTGCACATAACAACCATCTTTATCAGCATAAGGCTACCACCTTTTTAAAAATAGAAAAGAAATATATATACATATATATATATATGAAACTCAACCTAAAATTAGTCCGCTCAAAAAACCAACAAGGAATTCCCTAAAACAATCGCCAAACTCCAATTAATTAAAGGAATCACTAAAACAATCACCCACTTTTTAATTCATGCACTCCAGCCTCAAAATTTTTATAACATCACTACTTTCAAATACAACACAATATGCACAATGTTAAGGTTCAAACATTCACAAGTGGGGATCAAAAACCCTGATATTTGCACTAAGGTTCATAAACATTTCTACCTTTTTTACATATGCTCCCTCCCTCCCTAGGAACATGTTTTAAGCCATCCCAAAAATGTCGATATTTCTGCTAACAAATCTGTGACTTTCTCATTGTTTTAAAAACTAGTATATTCATTTTCATACTTTTTTATATGGTATATTGTAGCATTATTATTACTTTTTTATTTAAGGAAGCCAACATATTCTGACTAAAGCCAAGAATTTACATATATGTAAAGGGATTTAAGCAACACAAAACTGACTCCTTGGCAACCCTATGTCAGAATACGGATTGGAAATTTTGATGAGACTATCTTGTGTTTTGCTCTTTCCTTTTATTTATTGTTTATCCTCCGTGTTTTATAGTTTATGTGGGGAAGTATTTTGTGAATGGCGGCACGTGGCCAAGATAGCCCTGAGATGTTGGCTAAGGTGCTACGTGGATGAGTCATGGTGCCAAGGTGACCACAACATTGCCAAGATGTTTTGCGGTAATGCCAGAATCCCGAGATATTCGGACAAGATCAAGAGTTCATAATATTTATGGTAGCCTTCTATGATTATTTTGTATAGCTAGTATTTCACATATTTTCAACATTTGACTACAAACTCAATTGTTGTTGCTTATTAAAAAAAAATTCCAACAAATGAATCATGTATCTAAGTTTTTATATCAGTATGAAGAGTCTTTCCATCCCCACCGACATTAACATTGAAACCTTAGATTAAAGAAAAAGGTTTAAATTTCAAGGATTTTCTTTTTCACAGTTATTTCTTTTTCAGATTTTGGTTTTCTGGGATAATTCAAGTTAAGATATTTGTTACATATTACATGAAATATCAATTGTACAAAATGAGCAAAAACAACACAGCCAGTCCTTTGTTACATAGATTCTAAGCTTCATGTATGAGTGTCGAGTGCAAGTATGTATCTAAGCATCAATCCATCTAATTCCCAAGTCCTAGGGCATCAAGCATGGTTACATATAGATTTCTTAATACTATCTCTAATTTCACAAACTAAAATGGTATTTTCAAGTGATATTAAGTGCTATACTTCACTCACTTTAAATAAAATATGTAACAAAATTGATGTAGTAACGGAGTTTTATGTATAATTAAAGTTGAACAACTTTACATGCTTGTTAGGTGAATGTCCAACTAAAAATGTTAATTATTTAGAGAGTCTTTGTAAAGTACTTGCTCTTTTGATAATAGCCAAGATATATCAAGTCACTGTACCTATTGAGAATACCTGAATTAGCAATGCCTTTGAATTTTCAAACTTAGACAGAAAGTTCCCACAGGTGATGACCTCAAAATCATGATCTCCTAGATCTAATTTAATAGAAAAAGAAAATAAAAGAAAAAGATGATGACATCATATTAGAGTTGTATTTCCCACAACAAGAAACATATAGTACATGTTTCCAAATAAAAATCTTTGGTACAAAAGCAAATAGTCTAGAATGGAACAACTCAACTAACCAAAGCAAGCAGACTACAGCAATGGAAGGTCAATTTTAGAAAAAATTGTCCCAGCATGTTGCTCCTTGATACTATCAAGAACATGCTACAGTCAACAAATCAATGTCATGTATCAAAATAGTAAAGTCTATTGAGCAAAGAAAAATAGTAAAGGTTCAAACTAAGCACCATAGGCTTCATATTGATAGGATGATAGTTAAAAACTCACAATGTGCTTGTCAATACTGAATATGTCGTAATTCCTCTTCCATAAAGGATTTGCCAGCAGCTCAAAAGCATATCGAATCTGGAAATCAGACCACATAACTTAAATAATTACGATACTGGAGGTACTCAAGTTACCTCAAGTAGGATTTGATATTGGTGCCAACAAAACCACATAATTTCAAGACAAACCAAACCAAACCAAACTAATCCAATCAAGTGGTGTTGGCAACATGAATTCTTGTTTGTCATTCTGCTTTGTCAAGGGCTATATGCTCAATTAAATTAAATTAAATAAATACATATCATTTCTTACTATAACATCCCATATCAATTTAGGTCTGGGGCTCTCCCTAACATTTCTATTTATGCTGATCATATCACTATTTGTTACTATTGCATCTACACCCTTCATTGTACATGATCAAACCATCTTAGCATATTCTCTGTCAACTCATCTTAAATCGGTGTTACTCCGATCATTTCACGAATATATTCAATTTCTAATTGTGTATTTCCTAGTCTTACCACACGTTCTTCTACGTATATCTCTATCTCAGCTACATTAAATTCCTTACAACTTACCCGTGATGGATGCACTTTACGAGTAGCCATTCAATAGTTGACATGTCAGACCCATTTTGTTTTTTTACGTATTTTCAGTTTCTCCTTTGGTTTTTGTCTTTTCTCTCCCAAATTTCTCACTCAGTTCTTCTTTCAAAACATCTTATTGATAATATGATCTACATACACACATAAAAATCTGACTGATAATCTACAATGTTCAGACTATATTATTTATCTGATGCAACTAACGGAGGGGGCATACAATCTTAAGAATAAATTTTTGCAGTTGATGATGATGCAAATCCCCATCCTTCCATGAGTTTGTAATTGCAGAATCCTGTAGATCTTATCATAAATTCCATCTTCCATAAAATAATACAATAATTTCAAAACAAAACCCAAAATCTTGTAGAGCTTATCATAAATTCCATCTTCCATGAAATAATTACAATAATTTCAAGACAAAACCCAAAACCAAATCAGTTTTCCTAGATTAGAGTGCTGGAAATAATGGTTTTTATAGGCTTATTTTGGGCCAACTTTGAGCCCAATTTTGAGTGGGCCCCAAACGTCTTTTGGGGTGGGTCTGAAGAGGTGACGTGTTCCTTGCCGCATAGCAAGTCACATGGTGAAGACGGTTCGTCAAAACCATTTATGAGTGAATCAAAAGTTGACGTCGTTTTCAGGTTCGTGGAATGGACAATTAAAGAAGTAAATGTGGGTTTCTTTAAAATGGATTGTCCCACATTGAAACTTTAAGACAGCTTTTGTGTGTATATAAGCTCTAGATTACAACACTTGGGTTGGGCCCGAAGGGGCACCCAAAGTTTGTAGAAGGGAGGAGTTATGGACAAATGAAACTTTAGCCCAAACCACCACACACGCGTGCACGTGCCACCGCCGTCCAGCCGAGCCATGCCGGGTATAGCGATCCCGGATTTACCCCTGTTGTACAGTGATCCGGACATGTGTCCGTGGAGGTTGGTAGTTGATTATTATCTTGTTTACATCCTTTTTACTTCGTATTTGAGTTGTGGGATGTGTTGGGTAGGTTTGTTACAGGTTGGTTGAGTTTAGAAACCAAAACTAGTTGCCCAGATTTTGACCTGTCCGCTCGAGCGGGGGTTTTGGCGCTCGAGTGGGAATTGCATCCATCCAGTATTTTCTGTGCAGTGTTGGACGCTCGAGCGTGGAGTTGGCCGCTCGAGCGGGGTTGTGTGAGTGCCGCTCGAGCAGGGAGTTGGAAGCTCGAGCGGAGACCTGGTTTTGTAAAAGTTCTGGGAGTGTGTATCCGCCGCTCGAGCGGGTTTGTTGACGCTCGAGCGGGAGTCTGTGAGTGACGCTCGAGCGGGGTGTTTGACGCTCGAGCGGGGCGACTGGGTTTAAGTTCCGTGTTTTGACTTTTCAAATCACTTTTTCACTTTCTCTTCTCTCTCCTACTTTTCCAAAAACACCATTGTTGAGCCTCTCACTCTAGAACTCTACCTTCTCTCTAGGTTTTGATCTAGTAGGAGTGATTTGCTCACCTTTGGCCTTTACAAAAAAGTTGTTGATCGTCGAGGGTTACATTTTAATCTGAAAATTTCGGGTTTTGGAGCACGTTGGGTTTTGTCATCTTCTCCCTTGGAGCTCCGAATTTGAGGTAGGGATATCCTACTCCTCTCTATGGATTTTGTCTTTAAATTTTGGTATTTTGAGATGTTGGGGTTGGTTTGGTAATTTTGTGAAAGTTTGGGGCTTTTGTGTTATTTTACAAAAGTTGGGATTTTATTTATAATAAACCTAGATGCGTGTTTGGTATAGAGGAATGGAATTAATGTTGAATCATTGATGAAAATGGGACCTAAGGGTTGAAATGGTAATTATGGAAAATGACCTAATTACATTATTTGATTAATTGGGATAATTAATTGTGAGAAATGAGGAAATGAAATGGAATTGTCGAGATTGGGAATGTATGGGGTTAAAGGGTGTAGTTGAATTATTTATCACTCATCGAATTGAAATGTTGATTGAATATCCATTGTGCATTTATTTTCTGTATAGAGATAACTGCTTTGGGCTATCGGTGGAGGATAGTCGTGATTGTTGTAGACAATGCATGATGATTAGGCAAACGAAAACTAATCAATGGAATGTGTCATGGAATTTGACGGTTGATAGAATACATTAACTGTATGTATTGAGTGATTGTATATAGAACCAATGTGTTTGTATACGTTATGTGTAGAGGAGGAGATGGGGGATGTACTCCGCGGTTTAGGGGAAGATGGGGGATGTACCTCTAAACCGGATAGTGTTGGGAGAAGATAGGGGATGAACTCCGTAGATACAGCTCATATGCTTGTCTAGAGAAGTGAAGATAGAGCTCATATGCTTATCTTTGTGAAGTGTGGATACAGCTTATATGCTTATCTGTGAATGTAGGATATTGTCGTTATACATATTTGTTGAGAATGTGGATATAGCTTATATGCTTATCTGTGAATGTGGGATATAGTTTTTATACATATCTGTTGAAATGATGATAGAGCTAACATGCTTATCTGTTGAAAAAGGGAAAATGAAAAGTAACTTGGACTCATAAGTCGTATGACATAAATATGTGATTTATGTGAATGTATCAGTGTTGGCCATCTATCAATTGCTAATCTTTTAGTCATTGTTCATGGTTGGTTTAGTGTATTTCTACTGGGCTGTGGCTCACCCTATATGGGAATATCATTTTCAGGTACAGGTAGCATGCCACCTCCAAGGACATAGCTTGGGAGGCTAGAGGCGGACATACTTTTGTCGTTTTATTTTTGATGTATTACATGTAAATTCAAGCCAAGGGCTTAATGTATAAATGAGTTTGTACTCTTTTGTTGTAACCAAGTGTTAACTTGGAAAGCTGTAAGCCCGTAGGGCATTTTGCTTTTGTTGTTAACATGTAATACTTTTGTAATGAAACTCTGATGAATAGAAGAATGTGGTTATTTCGTATGTCAATGAATGCCTTATTTGATGGGTTTAATGTTATTATTTTGAGGGCGTTACAACTTGGTATCAGAGCGTACCGGGTTCGAATACTTTGGGTACGTGGGAAGTGATTAGGATCACAATGGGTTTGTCTCGCTTGATAGAGACTTAGATGTAGTGTCATATGCTATGTGCTTAATTGATAACATGCTTATGTGTTTATTTGGGTATGGGATTTAGTTTCTAGGATGTTGATTGGATCCTTGGGTTTCTGGGAGTCTTGTTGGAAAGGCACTTGATCAATGCTGTTTCTAACCGGAACTCTAGTAATGCCTCAGGACTATCATTATCCGGAAATGAAATTCGTAAGTGCTTATGTGTTTATGTGCTTACGTGGAGTGAATTACAGTTGTCCATACATTAGGACGTGAGTGTTTAGTTTTGGCACATTTGTGAATGTGCTAACGTTCTGTATCACCTTTATTAGGATGTCAGGACGAGGAAGAGGTGCTAGGCGTGGTAGGCCTGCGAGGCAGGAAGTACCATTACCGGAGGAGGTTCCGGCAGTGCAGGAGGGAGTTGGCCAGGCCAATGTGGCCGAGCCAGCAGGTCAGCAGGCTATGGGTGCCTTGGCCAGAGAGATAGCAGGAGCTTTGGGTATTCTTAGAGCTGGGAATCAGGCAGCTGAGGCAGGGCCTTCTTTCTTGAAGAGGGAGTTTTTCCGGTCTAATCCGGATGAGTTTATCGGGGATCCGAAGGAGCCACTGAAAGCTGATGAGTGGCTAGAGCAAATGAGTAAGACGTTCGAGATGCTTGGCATCGAGGACGGAGCACTGAAAGTGACCTTGGCATCCTTCCAGCTGAAGAGAGATGCGGGTCAATGATGGAAGTACGAGAAGGCTCGTGTTGGTGGTACTTGGGAGGCGTTTGTAAATGCTTTTCAGGAAAGGTTTTTGTCTGCAGCAGCTAGGGAGAAGCTGAGGGATCAGTTTAGCCGGCTTAAATAGTAGGGCTTGTCAGTGGCCGAGTTTGAGGCTACTTTTACCAGTTTGTCTAGGTTTGCACCTGAACTGGTGGCGTCTGAGAAACGCCGTTGCTATGAGTTTGAGAGGAAGTTGAGGCGGGGCCTCAAGTTGAGAGTTGGTGGGTCTTACATCCGAGAGTATAGACACCTGGTAGATGCTCCTGCTCATATGGAAATTATGATGCAGGAAGAGGAGGAAGAGCAGAGGGGCTCCAAGAGGGGCCAAGATGGCCAGGGTGATGGCAGGAGGCAGAGGGGTTATAACCCTCAGCAGCCTCAGGGTGCAGTTTCTAGATCGACCTTTCCAGTGCCGAGTGCAGGCTCGGGGAGAGGCAATCAGGGGGAGTTTGCTTGTTACAAGTGTGGCCAGCTGGGTCACAAGGTTTCAGTTTGCTCGCAGAAGGGTGGGGGTCAGAGAGCTGCTTCTTCTTCAGCTAGACCGCAGAGTCAGAGTTTGGGCAGGGGGCAGCCCTTGTCTTGTTATCAGTGTGGACAGCCTGGGCACCTGAAGAGGTTTTGCCCGCAGTTGAGTGCCACTTCGGGAGCGTCTGGTGCCAGGCAGACGCAGAGTTTTCAGCCAGCTCAGTCTGTGCAGGCCTCGAGGGCCAATCCGGGGGCTTCGTCGTCCCACTCTGTGCAACAGTCTTTTGCTCCTAGAGGTGAGCAGGTAGACCAGGGGCCTACGGGGCGCGTGTATGCTGTTACCACGCAGGATTTGGTACCGGCTCCGTCGGTAGTGAGAGGTACTTTTCTGTTTTGCAACTCGGTTGCTAATGTGTTGATAGACACGGGTGCATCTCATTCTTTTGTATCTGCTGCATTTGCATCTGTTTTGGAATTGGAGTTAGCACAGTTAGCATCTCCTATTTGTGTAGTGTCACCTCTTGGTGGTGAGTTGATCCTGAAACAGGGTGTTAGAGGTTGTGATATAGAGGTCGCCGACCATAGGCTTCCTTTTCCGTTTGTTGTCATGCCCATGAAGGGTTTTGATGTTATTTTGGGTATGGACTGGCTATCGTCATACCGGGCTGTTATCGATTGCTACCGCCAGAGGGTCACGTTATGTACCTTGAGCGGGGAGTGGTTCCATTTCTTGGGAGACCGGGTTGGTAGTGTTTTGCCACCGGGGTATGATTCGCGAGGGCGAAGTGAGCTTAGTGGTCTACTTGCTAGCTTTGAGAGTGGTGAGTGTGATGAGACCCAGATTGTATTGCCGAGGGTGGTTTGTGAGTATTTGGATGTCTTTCCCGAAGATCTTGTTAGTTTGCCACCTCACCAAGAGATAGAGTTCTCTATTGATTTGGTGCCCGGCACGGCGCCGATTTCTATGGCACCCTACCGTTTTGCTCCGGCAGAGTTGGTTGAGTTGAAAGTTCAGCTCCAGGAATTGCTAGATAAGGGTTTTGTTCGCCCTAGTGTTTCACCGTGGGGAGCACCGGCCCTTTTTGCTAAAAAGAAAGATGGTGCCTTGAGATTGTGTATAGACTACCGGAAGTTAAATCGGGCTACGGTCAAGAATAAGTACCCTATGCCCCGTATAGATGATTTGTTTGACCAGTTGAAGGGTTCCCGTTGTTTCTCTAAGATAGACTTGAGATCGGGTTACCACCAGTTGAGGGTCAGGGAGGAGGATATTCCTAAGACGGCATTCCGTACGCGGTATGGCCATTATGAGTTTCTGGTGATGCCATTTGGGCTTACCAATGCACCGGCAGTCTTTATGGACTTGATGAACCGGATCTTTCGGGAATTCTTGGATCGATTTGTAGTCGTTTTCGTGGACGACATTCTTGTCTATTCGCCTTCTGAGGAGGAGCACAAGGAACACTTGCGAGTGGTGCTTGAGTTGCTTAGAGCCCATAGGCTGTATGCCAAGTTTGGGAAATGTGAGTTCTAGCTAGGAGAAGTCAAATTCCTAGGCCACGTAGTATCTGGGGAAGGGGTGTCTGTTGATGCATCCAAGGTAGAGGCAGTGCAAGATTGGGCACAGCCTAAGAGTGTGTTCGAGATCCGCAGTTTTTTGGGATTAGCTGGGTATTACCGCCGGTTTGTGAAAGATTTCTCCAGGTTAGCGTCACCGTTGACTAGACTGACTCGGAAGGGAGTCAAGTTTGTGTGGAGTGAGACTTGTGAAAAGTCGTTCCAAGAGTTGAAAGTTAGATTGATCACCGCTCCGGTGTTGATTATTCCGGAGAGAGGGTTGGGTTATGCGGTTTATTGTGATGCTTCACGAGAGGGTTTGGGTTGTGTGTTGATGCAAGAGGGGAAAGTGGTAGCTTATGGCTCACGTCAGTTGAAAATACACGAGAAGAATTACCCTACACACGACCTAGAGTTAGCGGCTGTGATCTTTGCCTTGAAAATCTGGAGGCACTACCTTTATGGTGAGAAGTTTGAGGTGTTCTCGGACCACAAGAGTTTGAAGTATCTGTTTACACAGAGAGACTTGAATTTGAGGCAGAGGAGGTGGATGGAGTTCATCGAGGACTATGATTTTGAGTTGCACTATCATCCGGGAAAGGCCAATGTTGTGGCCGATGCCCTTAGTAGGAAATCCATTAGTGATGTAGCTAGTATAGCCATCCGAGAATGGGAGATGTTTGGAGCACTTGGCGAGTTTGATTTGCTACTGGGCGAATCTGTTGAGGCTGCGGCCTTGTTTTCAGTTGTTGCACAGCCTACACTAGTGACTAGAGTGTTAGAGGCACAGAGAGGTGACCTTGAGGTAGAGTCCTTCCGAGAGAAAATCTCCAGTGGGAAAGTTGAGAAGGGTTTGATGGTGTATCCCGACCTGAGTGTGAGATACCGAGACCGTTTGTTTGTGCCGGAGTCTTACCGAGAGGAAGTACTCCGAGAGTTTCACCATTTACGTCTTGCGGTGCATCCGGGAGGCACTAAAATGTATCGGGATTTGGGTCGCCAGTTTTGGTGGCGAGGTATGAAAAGAGATGTGGCTGTTTTCGTATCGAAGTGCCTTACTTGCCAGCAAGTGAAGGCCGAGCATCAGAGGCCAGCGGGTTTGTTGCAGCCCTTGCCTATTGCCGAGTGGAAGTGGGACCATGTCACTACGGACTTCGTCGTGGGTCTTCCGAGGACTCAGCGGGGTAGTGATGCTATTTGGGTGGTTGTAGACCGGTTGACTAAGTCGGCGCACTTTATTCCTATGCGCGTAAGAGATTCGGTAGATCATCTTGCCGACTTGTATATTCGGGACATAGTGAGATTGCACAGGGTCCCAGTGACGATCGTCTCAGATAGAGATCCTCGTTTTACTGCTAGGTTATGACAGAGTTTGCAGAGTGCCTTGGGCACTAAATTGACCTTTAGTACAGCTTACCATTCTCAGACTGACGGGCAGTCCGAGCATACTATTCAGATCCTCGAGGATATGCTTCGGGGTTGTGTCCTGGACTTCAGTGGGACGTGGGAGAGGCACTTACCCTTGGTAGAGTTTGCCTACAACAACAGTTTTCAATCTAGCATCGGTATGGCACCATTTGAGGCCTTGTATAGCCGACCGTGTAGGTCTCCGGTGTGTTGGGCCGAGGTGGGTGATGCACCTTTGTTGGGTCCGGAGTTGGTTAGGGAGACGACGGAGAAAGTTGAGCTTATCCGTAGGAGGCTTGTTACAGCCCAGAGTCGTCAGAAATCTTATACTGACCGTAGGAGGAGGCCTTTGGCATTTGAGGTAGGTGATCATGTCTTTCTGAAGATATCACCTAGGCGAGGCTTGATGAGGTTTGGGAAGAGTGGGAAGTTATCCCCTCGGTTTATTGGTCCTTTTGAGATCCTTGAGAGGATTGGCGAGGTTGCTTATCGGTTAGCCTTACCGCCGCAGTTGTCCGGAGTGCATGACGTGTTTCATGTGAGTATGCTTCGGAAGTATGAGCCGGATCCATCGCATGTGTTGGATTGGACCGATTTAGAGGTAGATGAGGATGCCTCATATGAGGAGAGACCGGTTCGGGTCTTGGATAGGCGGGATCAGGTCCTGCGTGGCAAGACCATTCCTTTGGTGAAAGTCTTGTGGAAACATCACGGAGTGGAGGAAGCCACTTGGGAACGTGAGTTGGAAGTCCGCGAAAAATATCCGGACTTGTTTGTTGATATGTAATCTTGTATTTAGATTTTGAACTATTGTTGAACTTAAGGGCTTTTATATATGTCTTAAGTTGTGAAACATTGAAAATGTTTGGTTTATTAGAAGTATGTTTTGGAACTTGCCTCATATGGAAGTTGAATGTAACATTATATATGTTGAATATATTGTTGAAATTGGAAAGGAAATGCGTAATGTTGATGCATGTTGAAAGTACATATGTTGTTTACATATTGTGAAATGCCTCTTGTTAAAGGGATGGGATGACCGGTAATGGGTCGAATTGTTGAATGTTAAAGTGTAACATTGCTTAAAATGGAGGAAAACCTGTTTTGAAAACTTGTGTTTAATTTTGGGGACGAAATTCTTTAAGGGGGGGAGGTTATAGCGATCCCGGATTTACCCTTGTTGTACAGTGATCCGGACATGTGTCCGTGGAGGTTGGTAGTTGATTATTATCTTGTTTACATCCTTTTTACTTCGTATTTGAATTGTGGGATGTGTTGGGCAGGTTTGTTACAGGTTGGTTGAGTTTAGAAACCAAAACTAGTTGCCCAGATTTTGACCTGTCCGCTCGAGCGGGGGTTTTGGCGCTTGAACGGGAATTGCACCCATCCAGTATTTTCTGTGCAGTGTTGGACGCTCGAGCGTGGAGTTGGCCGCTCGAGCGGGGTTGTGTGAGTGCCGCTCGAGCGGGGAGTTGGAAGCTCGAGCGGAGACCTGGTTCTGTAAAAGTTCTGGGAGTGTGTATCCGCCGCTCGAGCAGGTTTGTTGACGCTCGAGCGGGAGTCTGTGAGTGACGCTCGAGCGGGGTGTTTGACGCTCGAGCGGGGCGACTGGGTTTAAGTTCCATGTTTTGACTTTTCAAATCACTTTTTCACTTTCTCTTCTCTCTCCTACTTTTCCAAAAACACCATTGTTGAGCCTCTCACTCTAGAACTCTACCTTCTCTCTAGATTTTGATCTAATAGGAGTGATTTGCTCACCTTTGGCCATTACAAAAAAGTTGTTGATCGTCGAGGGCTACATTTTAATCTGAAAATTTCGGGTTTTGGAGCACGTTGGGTTTTGTCATCTTCTCCCTTGGAGCTCTGAATTTGAGGTAGGGATATCCTACTCCTCTCTATAGATTTTGTCTTTAAATTTTGGTATTTTGAGATGTTGGGGTTGGTTTGATAATTTTGTGAAAGTTTGGGGCTTTTGTGTTATTTTACAAAAGTTAGGGTTTTATTTATAATAAACCTAGATGCGTGTTTGGTATAGAGGAATGGAATTAATGTTGAATCATTGATGAAAATGGGACCTAAGAGTTGAAATGGTAATTATGGAAAATGACCTAATTACATTATTTGATTAATTGGGATAATTAATTGTGAGAAATGAGGAAATGAAATGGAATTGTCGAGATTGGGAATGTATGGAGTTAAAGGGTGTAGTTGAATTATTTATCACTCACCGAATTGAAATGTTGATTGAATATCCATTGTGCATTTATTTTCTGTATAGAGATAACTACTTTGGGCTATCGGTGGAGGATAGTCGTGATTGTTGTAGACAATGCATGATGATTAGGCAAACGAAAACTAATCAATGGAGTGTGTCATGGAATTTGACGGTTGATAGAATACATTAACTGTATGTATTGAGTGATTGTATATAGAACCAATGTGTTTGTATACGTTATGTGTAGAGGAGGAGATGGGGGATGTACTCCGCGGTTTAGGGGAAGATGGGGGATGTACTTCTAAACCGGATAGTGTTGGGAGAAGATAGGGGATGAACTCCGTAGATACAGCTCATATGCTTGTCTAGAGAAGTGAAGATAGAGCTCATATGCTTATCTTTGTGAAGTGTGGATACAGCTTATATGCTTATCTGTGAATGTAGGATATTGTCGTTATACATATCTGTTGAGAATGTGGATATAGCTTATATGCTTATCTGTGAATGTGGGATATAGTTTTTATACATATCTGTTGAAATGATGATAGAGCTAACATGCTTATCTGTTGAAAAAGGGAAAATGAAAAGTAACTTGGACTCATAAGTCGTATGACATAAATATGTGATTTATGTGAATGTATCAGTGTTGGCCATCTATCAATTGCTAATCTTTTAGTCATTGTTCATGGTTGGTTTAGTGTATTTCTACTGGGCTGTGGCTCACCCTATATGGGAATATCATTTTCAAGTACAGGTAGCATGCCACCTCCAAGGACACAGCTTGGGAGGCTAGAGGCGGACATACTTTTGTCGTTTTATTTTTGATGTATTACATGTAAATTCAAGCCAAGGGCTTAATGTATAAATGAGTTTGTACTCTTTTGTTGTAACCAAGTGTTAACTTGGAAAGCTGTAAGCCCGTAGGGCATTTTGCTTTTGTTGTTAACATGTAATACTTTTGTAATGAAACTCTGATAAATAGAAGAATGTGGTTATTTCGTATGTCAATGAATGCCTTATTTGATGGGTTTACTGTTATTATTTTGAGGGCGTTACACCGGGCGCGGGTGTGGTTGTGGGTTGGGTCGGTTCTAACTTTAATTTTTTGGACAAAATTCATTTGAATTTTTCCAAAAATTATTGTAGGAAATTATTTGTATTTCGAATTCAAATTTATTGTCCAATAATTGTGCCTCTGAATTCCTTTAATTCCCAACTGTTAACAGGTTTTTTAAACTACCGGATAGATTCAAAACTGTCCAAACAGGTTTCTTCAAATCTGTTAAATTTTAGATAGATTCTATTTTTTCAAACAGATTTTTGATTTCTTAATAGATTCAAAATTTGAACAGATTTAAAACTGTTTTTTGACAGGTTTATAACTGCCAGAACTGCCCAGCAGTTTACAGATTAAACAGTAACCAAATCTGTTCAAATTTTGAATATGTATCTGTTCAAAACAGTGTATACATGTTCATTCAAAATCTGTACCTGCTCGGATAGATCTTTTGGCCTATAAATTCCAGTATTTTCCAGCAGTTTGGGGGTTGGAAAAAAACAGTTTGAAAAAATTCATTTTGTTGCCTTCATTTTGCTTTCTTGCATCATTATTCCTCATACTAGTTTTAGAATAAAATTCAGAGAGTTAAGAACATAGGTTTGGTTCGCCATACAAATTGTTTGGAGTGCTAGTACAATTTGTGAAGATCATTGTATCCTGGGAGATAGACGCCATTAGTCTGTAAGCACCGAAGCGTGGCGAATCTGTCTTAAGGATAGAGTGTCACACACTCGATTTGATCATTTTATTATTCATTCGGTTCGGTAAAATAAATTATGTACGTTATTTATTTTATTTTGTTTGATTTAGTTTCAATTTATTTATTGTACATAGAAGATTGTTCCAACAATAGCTCAGGAGCTTCGTTTCTAGCTTGAACATGCGTGGCTTTTCATTCCTCCAGTCACCAAATTTGACTTCCATACAGCCTTAATCAACAGCTTCTTCATCAGCACATCACTACCAATGATCAGGATTCTTCGTTTTGATTGCTTGGTTTGTACCATTGTATAGAGAGGGAATGAAGAATTCATTCTCTTTATAAATATGTTGCTTTAGTTGCCCAACATTCTATCTTGTAAAGCATCACTAACCTCATAGTTCTATGAAATTTTCCTTTCAATTTTGTTAATATTCATTGATCACAAAATATGTCAGTAGCACTTCTGTACTTGAGCCAACCTACTTTTATTTTATGGATCACATTATCTCTAGCCACTTCATCCTAATTAATTATCAAACCTAGGTTAAAAATGTCCACTCTTTGTAAATTGCTAATTTTTAATTTTCACTTCTTCATTATTTCTTCTACTATTGATACTAAAGTTTCATTCCAAATATTCATTTTTAGCTCTACTAATTTAAACCCTTTTCACTTGAGTGTTTCTTTCCAAGGTTCTATTCTAGTGTTAATTTCTCCCTTAATTTAATCCACTAGAACAAATATCATCTGCGAACAACATACATCATGAGACATCATACTAAATGTATACAAGACATCATGCTAACTAAATATATATAGTTAATTCATCCGTAACAAAGGCAAATAGATAAGGGCTCAAAGTTGACCCTTGATGTAATCCTACAATAATTGAAAATTCACTAATTTCTCTTACATGTAATTATAGTCACAACCTTATCATATATGTCCATTATCGCATCAATAAACCCTTTGGTCACACCATTTTTCTCTAACACCTACCATATCACATCATTAGGCACCCTATCGTAAGTTTTTCTTAATAAATATCATATGAACAGAGATGACTTCCACATTGAGTAACTCTTTCAAACTGGGCATGGTATCATATCTGTGTTTTGTGACAAAAAGTAGACATGATAATTAAGACTTCATAAAGCATTAGATTTACAGGTCAAACACCATTATAATAAAAAACAAATAAATAAAACCTTATATTTCAAAAAACAAAATTTTCAAATATTTTGAAGAAGCAACCAAAAAAAATCTTAAATGTCGAATTTGGTCAAATTTTCAAAATGAGCCTTCGTTTGGGAAGTTGGTTTTGAGGTTTTTTTTGGCTAAAATAGCCACAAAAAACAAAATAGGTTTTTTAGCCTAATAAGACAAAACATCACATCCAATCCATAATCAGTACAATATTTCTCTCACAAAAAAGCCAAAAGCCTTTCCCAAACCGGGCCTTTTAGCCCTATGCTAAAATAGCCAAAAAAGCTAAAAGCCAAAAAGCCAACCCACTTCCCAAACAAGCTAAGCCACAGATTGTATAAGTAAGAACTTTTATAATTTGACTGATTATCTTGTAACCATAAGGAAATTTATCAAAGGAGATCCTTTCACCTTGAATAATTTCATTGTCGTAACAGATTCCAGTAGAACAAAGGGGAAATTTATTCTTAATTTCAAGAAGCAATATCAAGTGCAATGCAAAGAATCTGTACAAATTATCACATGGCTCAACTCAATAAAATATTATGCTTCCATGGATTTATTTCACGAATATTTCATCTGGGACTAGGTCCAAAGTTAAATCAAAATAAACTAACATGTTTTTCCAATCCTTTTAGGTCCTTTCTTTGTATTCCCTTTATTAGGCAACACCTTCAAGACATTGCTCTCTCTAGTTGGCACAATTATTGGCCTTTGTTTCACATGATTAGCCAATCTAAGTCTGTCATCCTGTACCAATTGATCCTACCACTACCTTCCAATTCTATACTTTTGCTACTCATCTATCTTGGAAAATTTATTCCAATAATGTCATTGTGGAAAAATTTTGTTTCTCAACTTCCAATAAATAATGTGGTCAAATTGGAGAAGCATAACAACAGGAGAACATATATACAATACAACGATATTTCACATATGACCTAAAAATATATAACAATATTACAGGATGCTCAAAACCACCCCCCACGCGAGACATACATATATATATATACACACACACATAAACATACACATGAAACTGATTTTGTAAATCGCCTTGAGAGCAAATGGAGACTTACAAACCTTGATAAACTCAGTTATATGAGGAACTTCTGTACCCGAATTCCCGAATCAATGCATTTGTTAGTTTAATATAAAAATATTTGGTACAACACCAATTAGAGATAAAAAAAAATTACCATATATACAGTAAGCTACATATCTTGTTAACGTCTTCTAGAAAAGATCAGCATCAACTAAGTAAGAAAAGTTATTGTAGTTATTCACAACAATGCATAATCGTGTCAACTAATATAATGACACAAAGTGATATAAACACACTCATGTTGCAGCTTTAAAATAAATTAAAAAAAACAAACAAACAAAGTAGAACCTTGAGTATATGACAATTATTAAGCAAATTAGTCTGTTTTCTATACTGGTAGTGAATCAGTGATCATAAACATCCATTATTAAACTAATGCTTCAACTTTTAAAGTGCATAACTTTAACCATCATCAAACTTCAGAACCTGCAAAAACGAAATTACAAGATTTAAGTTCTAAATATTTCCACAGGTCAATTCTCTTTCTGAATGAGAGAAATATAACCACTTCAAAGCTTAAATATAGTTATTCACCCAAAAAAAAAAGGCTTAAATATAGTGGTCATTATTGTTAAGAGTTGAGAAATCATTATCATTAAGAGTTGAGAAACAAGACTGGTCACAAACTGTAACGCCCTCAAAATAATAACATTAAAACCCATCAACTTAGACATGCATTGGTATAAAAGATAAATATTCTTCTATTCATCAGAGTGGTTCTTTACAAAAGTATTACATGTTAACAACAAAAGCAAATGCCCTACGGGCTTACAGCTTTCCAAGTTAATACTTGGTTACAAAAAGAAGAGTACTCACTCAATACATATTAAGCCCTAGGCTTGAATTTACATGTAATACATCTAAAGAAAGCAAATAAAAAAACAGTCTGTCTGCCTCTAGCCTCCCAAGCTATGTTCTTGGAGGTGGCATGCTACCTGTACCTGAAAATGATGTCCCATAAAGGGTGAGCCACAGCCCAGTAGAAATATGCTAAACACAGTATGAGCAATAACTAAGACATTAGCATTTGATAAATGTTCAATTTCCATAAATCAATTCATAACCCATTTCCATTTCATGACCACTATGTTCATGTTTCATTTCAGTTTCCATTTCTTATAAATTTCACAATTTACATCAACGGCTTAGAACCTGGCCAACCACTTATATGAGACAGTGACTCATATTAAACGTTTCCCGTTTTACAATAGATAAACATAGTAGTTGTATCAACATCACAACAGATAAGCATACAAACTGTATCCACATTTCAACAGATATGCATATTAGCTACATCAACATTTCCAAAGATAAGTATATAAGCTGTATCAACACATTATCTGACAAGCATATGAGCTGTATCAGTGGAGTCCATCCCCTATCTTCTCCCAAACAACATCCGGTTTAGAGGTCCATCCCCTATCTTCCCCTAAACCGTGGAGTACATCTCCTATCTCCTCCCACACACACAGTGTATATACACAAAGGTCATATACACAATCAATCAATACATAACGTTAATGTATTCTATCAACCGTCATACTCTATGACATATCCAATTGATTAGTTTTTGTTTTCCTAATCATCATGCATTGTCTACAACAATCAAAACTACCCTCCACCGGTAGCCTAAGCAATTATTTCTAAACAGATAATAAAAGCTCCAACAGATAAAATATCAATGTTTTCAAAAGTGAGCGATTAATAGATCTAACTCCACTATTCTACCATATAATGAACCAATTTCATCATTTCCAACTCAATTTCATAAAATCACAATTTTCCCAAAATTAGGGTTTTCTACCCGATCTCCCAATATTGACCCAATGGTCTAAATATCAACAACCAACAACGATATCATTATTTTGAACCCACAATACACATTTTAGACTCAAAATAACAAAATCCTCTTTTAACATTTTGAAACCCTAAGTCCCAAAATTTACCCAACTTCAACACTTTATCAAAACAACCAAAAATCTATGTCAAAGACCATAAGAGTGAGTAGGAATCCCTACCTCAAAAATCGGAGCTCAAGGGAAGAAGATGAAGAAACTCAACGTGCTCCAAAACTCAATATTCTCGGATCAAAGTGTAGCCCTCGACGATCAACCCAACTTTTACAAAGGCCGAAGGGAAAGGAAACACTCTAACCAGATCAAACCCTAGAGAGAAGGGAGTTTCTAGAGAGAGGAACTCTCAAAATGTCTTTTTAGAAAGTAAGAGAGAGAGAGAGAGGGAGAATGAAAAAAGTGAATTTAAAACGCCCAGCTGCCAACTGATATACGACATTCCCGCTCGAGCAGAGAACACAACGCTCGAGCATCAAGAACAAAAAACTAGGTACGCTCGAGCGCAGGAAGGCCCGCTCGAGCGTCAAGACACAAGAATAAAATACATCCGCTCGAGCGGGAAAACCAGTCCGCTCAAGCGTGGATTTCCCCCTCCCAGAACTTACACCAAAAAGTAGTACCCGCTCGAGCGCCACTGCTCGAGCGTGAAAAACATGCTTGCAGAAGTTCTGCAGAGCACCAAAATACTGGGAGCGTGTAATCTCCGCTCGAGCGCAAGAAGACCCGCTCGAGCGGACCTCCTAAAAACTGGGCAACAAAGAATTGAAACCAAAGCCTAACCAACCTGTAACAACTCTGCCCAATACATCCTAAAACTCAATCAAGTGGAATTAAAGGATGACAACAAGATAGATACAACTACCAACTTCACGGAACTGAGTCCGAAATACAACAGAACAGTAAAGGGATAACCGGGATCGCTATAACCTCCCCTCCTTAAAGAATTTCATTCCCAAAATTAAACACAAGCTTTTCAAAAACAGGTTTTCTCCATTCTCAACAATATTACAACATAATATTAAACAAGCGGACCCATTACCGGTCCATCCCATCTCTTTCAAGAGGCATTTCACATTATACATAACAGCCTGCATTATCAACAGGCATTCCTTTGAAAATTACCAGTTTCAACCTGTTTCCCACTATTTCTTAACACATGCAACATTAATATTATGCTTGCATTTCCACAATATACTTAACATACGCAATGTTAAAACAAACTTCCATTAACCAAATCATTCACAATGTTTTACAACTTAAGACATATATAATGCTCTTAAAGTTCAATGATATTACAAAATTACCAATGCATGGTTACACATAAACAAACAAGTCCGGATATTTCTCGCGGACTTCCAACTCACGTTCCCAAGTGGCTTCCTCCACTCCATGATGTTTCCACAAAACCTTTACCAAAGGAATGGTCTTGCCTCGCAAGACTTGATCCCGCCTATCCAAGACCCGAACTGGTCTCTCCTCATACGAGGCATCCTCATCTACCTCCAAGTCGGTCCAATCTAACACATGGGACGAATCCGGCTCATACTTCTGAAGCATACTCACATGAAACACGTCATGCACTCCGGATAACTGCGGTGGTAAAGCTAAACGATAAGTGACCGCCTCAATCCTCTCAAGGATCTCAAAGGGACCAATAAACCGAGGGGATAACTTCCCAGTCTTTCGAAACCTCATCAAACCTCACCTAGGTGATATTTTCAAGAAGACATGATCACCTACCTCAAATGCCAAAGGCCTCCTCCTACGGTCGGCATAGCTCTTTTGGCGACTCTGGGCTGTAACAAGCCTCCTACGGATAAGCTCAACTTTCTCCGTCGTCTCCCTAACCAACTCCGGACCCAACAAAGGTCCATCACCCACCTCGGCCCAACACACTGGAGACCTACACGGTCGGCCATACAAGGCCTCAAACGGTGCCATACCGATGCTAGACTGAAAACTGTTGTTGTAGGCAAACTCCACCAAGGGCAAGTGCCTCTCCCACGTCCCACTAAAGTTAAGGACACAACCTCAAAGCATATCCTCAAGGATCTGAATAGTATGCTCGGATTGCCCGTCAATCTGAGGATGATAAGTTGTACTAAAGGTCAACTTAGTGCCCAAGGCACTCTGCAAACTCTGCCACAACCTAGCAGTAAAACGAGGATCTCTATCTGAGACGATCGTCACTGGGACCCCGTGCAATCTCACTATGTCCCGAATATACAAGTCGGCGAGATGATCTACCGAATCTCTCACGCGCATAGGAATGAAATGCGCCGACTTAGTCAACCGGTCTACAACCACCCAAATGGCATCACTACCTCGCTGAGTCCTCAGAAGACCTACAACGAAGTCCATAGTGACATGCTCCCACTTCCACTCGGCAATAGGCAAGGGTTGCAACAAACCCGTTGGCCTCTGATGCTCGGCCTTCACTTGTTGGCAAGTAAGGCACTTCGATACGAAAACAGCCACATCTCTCTTCATACCCCACCACCAAAACGGGCGACCCAAATCCTGATACATCTTAGTGCCTCCCGGATACACCGCAAGGCGTGAATGATGGAACTCTCGGAGTACTTCCTCTCGGCAAGACTTTGGCACAAACAAACAGTCTCGGTATCTCACACTCTGGTCGGGATATGCCGTCAAACCCTTCTTAACTTTCCCACTGGAGATCTTCTCTCAGAAGGACTCTACCTCAAGGTCACCTTTCTGTGCCTCTAACACTCGAGTCACAAGTGTAGGCTGTGCAACAACAGAAAACAGGCCGCAGCCTCAACAGATTTGCCTAGAAGCAAATCAAATTCGCCAAGTGTACCCAACATCTCCCATTCCCGGATGGCTATACAAGTTACATCACTAATGGATTTCCTACTAAGGGCATCGGCCACAACATTGGCCTTTCCCGGGTGGTAATGCAACTCAAAATCATAGTCCTTAATGAACTCCATCCACCTTCTCTGCCTCACATTCAAGTCTCTCTGTGTAAACAGATACTTCAAACTCTTGTGGTCCGAGAACACCTCGAACCTCTCACCATAAAGGTAGTGCCTCCAAATCTTCAAGGCAAAGATCACTGCTGCTAACTCTAGGTCGTGTGTAGGGTAATTCTTCTCGTGTATTTTCAACTGACGTGAGCCATAAGCTACCACTTTCCCCTCTTGCATCAACACACAACCCAAACCCTCTCGTGAGGCATCACAATAGACCGCATAACCCAACCCTCTCTCCGGAATAATCAAAACTGGAGCGGTGGTCAATCTATCCTTCAACTCTTGGAACGACTTTTCGCAAGTCTCACTCCACACAAACTTGACCCCTTTTCGCGTCAATCTAGTCAACGGCGAAGCTAGCCTGGAGAAATCTTTCACAAACCGACGGTAATACCCAGCTAATCCCAGAAAATTGCGGATCTTAAACACACTCTTAGGCTGTGCCCAATCTTGCACTGCCTCTACCTTGGATGTATCAACAGACACCCCTTTCCCGGATACCACATGGCCTAAGAATTTGACCTCTCCTAACCAGAACTCACACTTCCCAAACTTGGCATACAGCCTATGGGCTCTAAGCAACTCAAGCACCACTCTCAAGTGTTCCTCGTACTCCTCCTCAGAAGGCGCATAGATAAGTATGTCGTCCACGAAAATGACTACAAATCGATCCAAGAATTCCCGGAAGATCCGGTTCATCAAGTCCATAAAGACTGCCGGTGCATTGGTGAGCCCAAATGGCATCACCAGGAACTCACAGTGGCCATACCGCATACGGAATGCCGTCTTCGGAATATCCTCCTCCCTGACCCTCAACTGGTGGTAACCCGATCTCAAGTCTATCTTAGAGAAACAACGGGAACCCTTCAACTGGTCAAACAGATCATCTATACGGGGCATAGGGTACTTATTCTTGACTGTAGCCCGATTCAACTTCCGGTAGTCTATACACAATCTCAAGGCACCATCTTTCTTTTTAGCAAAGAGGGCCGGTGCTCCCCACGGTGAAACACTAGGGCGAACAAAACCCTTATCTAGCAATTCCTGGAGCTGAATCTTCAACTCACTCAACTCGGTTGGGGCAAAACGATAAGGTGCCATAGAAATCGGCGCTGTGCCGGGCACTAAATCAATAAAGAACTCTATCTCTCGGTGAGGTGGCAAACTAACGAGATCCTCGGGAAAAACATCCGAATACTCACAAACCACCCTTGGCAATACAATCTGGGTCTCATCACACTCACCACTCATAAAGCTAGCAAATAAACCACTAAGCTTATTCCGCCCTCGCGGATCATACATTGGCGGCAACACAATACCAACCCGATCCCCCAAGAAATGGAAACACTCCCTGCTTAAGGTACAAACCGTAACCCTCTGGCGGTAGCAATCAATAACAGTCCGGTATGACGATAGCCAGTCCTGTCACAACCCCAAACCACCCCTAGTAGTTTGGTGCCATGATGGCCAGTAATCCGAGATTACCGAAGGCCAACTTTCAAAATTTCCACACAACAGAGTATAAATATATGGGGCTCACAAGTACGGAAGTGATACATACAATCAGATTAGTCCATAAGAGCTGTGCATAAGTCAAATGAGGTAGCAACCATCTACATATGGGTTATAACTTATTTACAAACAAAGCAAAGTACAAATTACACCTTACATATTAGCAAAGGGCTCCACAAGCCGACATAAACAAAATGTACAAACTACAGGTCTAAGAACACAGTCTGCCAGGTTGCCGACATCTTCTTTGCCGACATAACAATCATACAAAACACACATCTTGATCAAAAGGCTTCTCAAGCCGACGTATGCAACATACAAGTAGTACAAATCGAGAAGCATAATTTTCAAGACTGCCAACGTAAATACAGGTTAAGCCGACATAATCAAAAACCCAAAATAAGCTCCAGAATCACATCTAGGCGTCACCGCCTTCTTGTTCATCACCTACATATATATAGAGAGGGTGAGCTTGGATACTCAGTGAATGGTATAAATAATAAAGGGGTTTGCATGAATAATAGCCGAAGTCCTTTCAAAACAATACAAGACAAAACTTTATATATAACAAGGAACGGACCTCGTCCATCTAACAGATCTTCAAAGCTTCAAGGGATACTTACTAGCATCACATATTACAAATAATAACATTCCGGCAAACGTATCCACGCGGTAAACCGTCCGTGGCAAAACAAGGCAAGGCAAGAGAGGCATCTCAAACAAGGGTGCTACAAAAGTTTAGAGTCCTCTAGCACAAGGGACCTATGTTACAAAGGCCCGTGGCCTTTTAACACGAGAGTGCTGTGAAAGTTTAGAGTCCTCCGGCACAAGGGACTTTCAAGACGAGATGTTCTGCGAAAGTTTAGAGTCCTCCAGCACAAGAGACTTCGAAAACGAGATGTGCTGCGAAAGTTTAGAGTCCTCCAGCATAAGGGACTTTCAAGACGAGATGTGCTGCGAAAGTTTAGAGTCCTCTAGCACAAGGGACTTCCAAAACGAGATGTGCTGCGAAAGTTTAGAGTCCTCCAGCATAAGGGACTTTCAAACGAGATGTGTTGCGAAAGTTTAGAGTCCTCCAGCACAAGGGACTTCCAAAACGAGATGTACTGCGAAAGTTTAGAGTCCTCTAGCACAAGGGACTTTCAAACGAGATGTGCTGCGAAAGTTTAGAGTCCTCCAGCACAAGGGACTTTCAAACGAGATGTGTTGTGAAAGTTTAGAGTCCTCCAGCACAAGGGACTTTCCGAGAAGGTCATCAAGACAAGATCATACTTGATATACAAAACAGGGGCAATTATTCATGCTTAACAAACACTTTCAAAACAAAGCAAAGCAAAGTCTTTATCAAACGTATAACATAGCTTTATTAAAAATACCACTCACATAGTTCGTCAAACGTCGGGGTCGAGGCAAGTCCCAGTCCTACAAACACATGGCAAAGTCTATTGAATGCACTACTCAAAACAAGTCTAGCACGCATGCAAATGACCTCGACATTCTTCAAAAACTAAGTCAAACCAAGTCAAAACACAGTTTCTTATCTTTGGAAAAACAAGCTGGGCACCAACCAGGTCTAGGCCGAAGTCCCACATCTCCTTGCCGAGGTGTGGCCTCGATGGCCACATTCAAAAGCGAAGTCGGGAAAATCTGGGTTTCCCTCTTGATAAACATGAAGAACATGAACATGAGGAAGATGAATGCAAAGATCAAAACTTGCTATTACAAAAGCTGAGATTTCATGCTATAATTTCAAAAACATAGACCTGGGTACCCATACTCAAAGATCTTATCAAAACAAACACAAAGACATGAGCCTTAATGTAAACTTTCGGATCAAACGAGGCTTTTCTTCAAAAACACATGAAAACTATTTTCTCTTTCTAAAACCAACTTTAAATCGATGTATGGCGTGCGGAACAGGTTTGATCGTGCAATGCAGCTAGATGATCAATAAGAACAACAAGAATAGGTTACGATTCTAACCTGAAAACTTGAATCTAACGGTTCAAGCTCCAACGATCAAGCTTGGAAGTTCACTCTCTCTAGCTTAAACTTCTCCTCCTTCTTCCTAGAGTTTCTCTCTCTAAAAGGCAAGACTTGATACAAATGATATGTTTCTCACGACAATCACTGACTTAATCCCTCTGCCGAGACACGTGGCATCGGCTGATTGGCTCTACTCGAAAAGGTGGCTGACTTGACAAGACAAGACCAAGACAAAGTGTATTCAACAAGCTAAACAGCAAGAGTACTCTGGCAAGTGATGATCTCGGCTAAGGGCAAAGCTTCGGCAAGCAGGGTAACAATGACATCGGCTTGGAAGGACAACTCTTGACTAAGTTGTGCCACACCTTGGCCTAGATGTGCCACACCTCGGTCTAGGTCATACCGTTCCAGGAACAAAATCACTCATGCAAGGATCGAGGATCTAGAACGCCTAGATATTAACATCTCGGCCCAGATGATGCACATCTCGGCCTAGGCGACGCGCACCTCGGCCCAGATGGTGACATCTCGGCCAATATGCCAGGGTAAAGGTGGAGGTCAACCAAAGGGGTTCCAAGATAGTTCTAAGTGATAAAGGTCTCGAAGGTGTCTAGGCTTAAGATGACCTCGGCAACACACTAGACAAGAACAAAGCATGCAAGCAATCATTCAAGCAAAACGAGACAAGATTCGCAAATGCACATATTAAAACAAGACCATCCATAAATGTATGCAAGTATGACTAAGTTAAAATGAGGGTTGTTACAAGTCCATACCCAAAATAACATCAAAACCCTTCATGGGCATGACAACAAAAGGAAAAGGAAGCCTATGATCGGCGACCTCTATATCACAACCTCTAACACCTTGTTTCAAGATCAACTCACCACGAACAGGCGATACTACACAGATGAGAGATGCTAACTGTGCCAACTCCAATTCCAAAACAGATGCAAATGCAGCAGACACAAAAGAATAAGATGCACCCGTATCAATCAATACACTAGCAACCGAGTTGCAAAACAGAAAGGTACCTCTCACTACTGACGGAGCCGGTACTAGGTCCTGCGCGGTAACAGCATACACACGCCCTGTAGGCCTCTGATCCACCTGCTCACCTCTAGGAGCAAAAGACTGCTGCACTAACTGGGATGACGAAGCTCCCGGATTGGCCCTCGAGACCTGAACAGACTGAGCTGGCTAATAACTCTGCGTCTGCCTAGAACTAGACGCTCCTGAAGTAGCACTCAACTGTGGGCAATACCTCTTCAGGTGCCCAGGCTGACCACACTGATAGCAAGACAAAGGCTGGCCCCTGCCCTGACTCTGGCCCTGAGGTCTAGCTGAAGAAGAAGCAGCTCGCTGACCCTCTCCCTTCTGCGGGCAAACCAAAGACTTATGAACCAGCTGGCCACACACAAAACAAGTCAAGCCTCCCTGACTGCCTCTCCCAGAGCCCGCACTCGGCACTGGAAAGGTCGATCTAGCCAAACCACCCTGAGACTGCTGAGGGTTAGAACCCCTCTGTCTCCTGCCGTCACCCTGACCATCTTGGCTCCTCTTGGAGCCTCTCTGTCCTTCATCCTCTTCCTGCATCATAATCTCCATATGAGCAGCAGCATCAACCAAACGTCTGTACTCTCAGATAAAAGACCCTCCAACCCTCAACTTGAGTCCACGCCTCAACTTCCGCTCAAACTCTAAACAACGGCGTTCCTCGAACGCCACCAGTTCAGGTGCAAACCTGGACAGACTAGTAAAAGTAGCCTCAAATTCGGCCATTGACAAGCCCTGCTGTTTAAGCTGGCAAAACTGTTCCCTCAGCTTCTCCCTTGCAGCTGAAGATAAAAACTTCTCCTGGAAAGCATTCACAAACACCTCCCATGCACCACCAACACTGCCCTTCTCGTATTTCCACCACTGACCCGCATCTCCCTTCAGCTGGAAGGATGCCAAGGTCACCTTTAAAGCCCCGTCCTCGATGCCAAGCATCTCAAATGTCTTCTCCATCTGTTCCAACCACTCGTCAGCCTTAAGTGGCTCCTTCGGATCCCCTATAAACTTATCTGGATTGGACCGGAAGAATTCCTTCTTCAAGAAGGAAGGCCCTGCCTTAGCTGCATGGGCCTGTTCCTGATTCCCAGCTCTGAGAATACCCAAAGCTCTTGCTATCTCTCGGGCCAAGGCACTCATAGCTTGCTGACCCGCTGGCTCGGCCACATTGGCCTGACCAACTCCCTCCTGTTGTGCCAGAATATCATCCGGTAAAGGCATCTCTTGCCTACCACGCCTGCCACGCCTACCACGTCCTCGTCTTGACATCCTAATAAAGGTAACCAAGACCATTAGCACATTTATAAATGTGCCGAAGCTATAACACTCACGTCCTAATGCATGGACAACCGTAATTCACTCCACGTAAGCACATAATCACATAAGCAATTACGAATTTCATTTCCGGATAATGACAGTCCCGAGGCGTTACTAGAGTTAAGGTTAGAAACAGCATTGATCAAGTGCTTTTCCAACGAGACTCCCAGAAACCCAAGGATCCAATCAACATCCTAGAAACTATATTCCATACCCACATAGTCACATAAGCATGTTATCAATTAAGCACATAGCATATGACACTACATCTAAGTCTCTATCAAGCGAGACAAACCCATTGTGATCCTAATCACTTCCCACGTACCCAAAGTATTTGAACTCGGTACGCTCTGATACCAAGTTGTAACGCCCTCAAAATAATAACATTAAAACCCATCAACTTAGACATGCATTGATATAAAAGATAAATATTCTTCTATTCATCAGAGTGGTTCTTTACAAAAGTATTACATGTTAACAACAAAAGCAAATGCCCTACGGGCTTACAGCTTTCCAAGTTAACACTTGGTTACAAAAAGAAGAGCACTAACTCAATACATATTAAGCCCTAGGCATGAATTTACATGTAATCCACCTAAAGAAAGCAAATAACAAAATAGTCTGTCTGCCTCTAGCCTCCCAAGCTATGTTCTTGGAGGTGGCATGCTACCTGTACCTGAAAATGATGTCCCATAAAGGGTGAGCCACAGCCTAGTAGAAATATGCTAAACACAGTATGAGCAATAACTAAGACATTAGCATTTGATAAATGTTCAATTTCCATAAATCAATTCATAACCCATTTCCATTTCATGACCACTATGTTCATGTTTCATTTCAGTTTCCATTTCTTATCAATTTCACAATTTACATCAACGGCTCAGAACCTGGCCAACTGCGTATATGAGACAGTGACTCATATTAAACGTTTCCCGTTTCACAATAGATAAACATACTGGTTGTATCAACATCTCAACAGATAAGCATACAAGCTGTATCCACATTTCAACAGATATGCATATTAGCTATATCAACACTTCCAAAGATAAGCATATAAGCTGTATCAACACATTATCTGACAAGCATATGAGCTGTATCAGTGGAGTCCATCCCCTATCTTCTCCCAAATAACATCCGGTTTAGAGGTCCATCCCCTATCTTCCCCTAAACCGTGGAGTACATCCCCTATCTCCTCCCACACACACAACGTATATACACAAAGGTCATATACACAATCAATCAATACATAACGTTAATGTATTCTATCAACTGTTATACTCTATGACATATCCAATTGATTAGTTTTTGTTTGCCTAATCATCATGCATTGTCTACAACAATCAAAACTACCCTCCACCGGTAGCCTAAGCAATTATTTCTAAACAGATAATAAAAGCTCCAACAGATAAAATATCAATGTTTTCAAAAGTGAGCGATTAATAGATCTAACTCCACTATTCTACCATTTAATGAACCAATTTCATCATTTCCAACTCAATTTCATAAAATCACAATTTTCCCAAAATTAGGGTTTTCTACCCGATTTCCCAATATTGACCCAATGGTCTAAATATCAACAACCAACAACGATATCATTATTTTGAACCCACAATACACATTTTAGACTCAAAATAACAAAATCCTCTTTTAACATTTTGAAACCCTAAGTCCCAAAATTTACCCAACTTCAACACTTTATCAAAACAACCAAAAATCTATGTCAAAGACCATAAGAGTGAGTAGGAATCCCTACCTCAAAAATCGGAGCTCAAGGGAAGAAGATGAAGAAACTCAACGTGCTGTAAAACTCAATATTCTCGGATCAAAGTGTAGCCCTCGACGATCAATCCAACTTTTACAAAGGCCGAAGAGAAAGGAAACACTCTAACCAGATCAAACCCTAGAGAGAAGGGAGTTTCTAGAGAGAGGAACTCTCAAAATGTCTTTTTAGAAAGTAAGAGAGAGAGAGAGAATGGAAAAAGTGAATTTAAAACGCCCAGCTGCCAACTGATATACGACATTCCCGCTCGAGCAGAGAACACAATGCTCGAGCATCAAGAACAAAAAACTAGGTACGCTCGAGCGCAGGAAGGCCCGCTCGAGCGTCAAGACACAAGAATAAAATACATCCGCTCGAGCGCGAAAACCAGTCCGCTCAAGTTTGGATTTCCCCCTCCCAGAACTTACACCAAAAAGTACTACCCGCTCGAGCGCCAGAGTACCCGCTCGAGCGCCACCGTTCGAGCGTAAAGAAACCCGCTCGAGCGTGAAAAACATGTTTGTAGAAGTTCTGCAGAGCACCAAAATACTGGAGGCGTGTAATCTCCGCTCAAGCGCAAGAAGACCCGCTCGAGCGGACCTCCTAAAAACTGGGCAACAAAGAATTGAAACCAAAGCCTAACCAACCTGTAACAACTCTGCCCAATACATCCTAAAACTCAATCAAGTGGAATTAAAGGATGACAACAAGATAGACACAACTACCAACTTCACGGAACCGAGTCCGGAATACAGCAGAACAGTAAAGGGATAACCGGGATCGCTATACAAACGTAGTTGAAAGGAAGTGGAAATGATGTAGCTCTTATTCACGAAGACAAGAATGCTATGCTCAATTTTAGTAAGTTGAGTAGCTGTTGGGCTGAGGAAAGTATATTAAGTAGAACTTTATAATTCAGTAGTTGGATTTAGGGGACCAGAATAGTGTTTTTTACTTTAAAGCTATAAATCAGAGAAGAACTAGCCACAGAAATGTGATAATAACAAAGGAGGGCAGTTCAGCCATACTGATCCAAATGAAGTAAATACATTGTCTCATTTTTTGATAAACTTTTAGGGCCCACTACTACTGACTATGGGATTGGTGATGACATAAAAAACTATATGAAGAAGCAACTCACTGAATGTCAGAAATGTGAGTTACTAAAGTGTGTTGCTCCTGCAGAGATGAAGCACTATGTTCTCATTGAAAGATGAAAAAGCTCCAACAGCTGATAGATATAATGCTATGTTCTTTAAAAAAGCTCGGTCCATTATAGGTGATGATGTGATTGCTTGGATATCTTTTTTCTTCAGTTCTGGTGCTTACTGAGAGAAGTTCAATCTATAGTGATTAATTGGATCGGCATGCTGCCTAATCCTTCAAATCTAAGTGATAGACCTATCACTTATTGTAATATCATTTATAAGTGCAATGCTAAAATTGTAGCAAATAGACTTAAATGGTTCTTCCTTCAATTATGTCACATTGTCAAACTGCACATTATGAAGGATGGAGAGGATTGCTGATAATGTGCTGCTTTCTCAAGAAATATCATTTCAGTGCTAATGGCAGGAAATGCGCTTTGAAGATGGACTTAAGAAAAGCCTATGATTCAGTAAGTTGGCATTCCAAGCTCCAGAAACTTGATGGGATGGGGTTTCTTGAAAAGTTTGTCAGTTGGGTCAAGGCATGTATTACTTCTCCCAGCTTTTTAATTAATGGCAATGATAATGAATTGAAGGAATATTTCCCAAGTGCTAAAGGCCTTAAACAAGGGCACCCATGTCACCCTACTTGTTTGTTTAGGCTATAGAAATTGTGACAGGTATCCTGAGAAAGAAAATAACAGTGAGTGACTTCAAGTACTCAAGGTATGCAAAGGAAAGGATTACTCATTTGACTTCCACTTATAACTAACATCACGCTCTTTTGCAAGGCAGATGCGAGTTTTATTACTCTATTTAAAGAGGCTTTGACTGTTTACCAGAGTTTGTCTGGTTTAACTCCAAATCCTGCTAAGAGTGATTAGTCTTCTGTAGGTTTTGAGAAGAGAAAAGTTAAGGTATGAGTGGCATCTCATACCTTTTTATATTAAATCATTAGCATAATTATAGGAGTTCCCTAAGGCATAAATAAAAGGCCCATTACAGCAAATAAAGATACTGAATGTACATAAGAATAAAATAGGAAATATTCTAACACATTCGAACACTCCCCCTCAAGTTAGTGCGAAGATATCTCTCATGCCCAGCTTGTTGAGAATGTCACAGAATGGTTATTCTCCAATCCTTTGGTGAGAACATCAGCTAGTTGATCCCCAGACCGCATGAATGGCGTACATATAGTGCCACTAGTAAGCTTTTCCTTGATAAAATGTCTATCAATCTCCATATGTTTGGTCCTATCATGTTGAACCGGATTGTGAGCTACATTAATGGCTACTTTATTGTCACAATATAGCCTTATAGAATCTAT
Source organism: Camellia sinensis (assembly GCF_055761805.1). Lineage (NCBI taxonomy): Eukaryota > Viridiplantae > Streptophyta > Magnoliopsida > Ericales > Theaceae > Camellia > Camellia sinensis. The sequence goes on from NC_138975.1 coordinate 115,036,702, forward strand.
CTGATGAATCCCCAAATCCCTCAGGAATAATCTAATCCATAATGGCTCACACACACCCTGAACCATAACTCTGAATTCAGCCTCTGCACTAGACCTCGCAACTACATTTTGTTTCTTGCTTCTCCAAGTAACTAGATTTCCTCCAACAAAGGTACAATAGCCAAAGGTTAACCTTCTATCAGTTACTGATCCAGCCCAATCAACATCTATATATGTCTCCATACTAAGATGACCATGTTTAGAGAAATATAGACCCTTTCTCGGAAAAGATTTCAAGTACCTCAAAATCTGAATAATCGCCTCTAAGTGAGTTGCACGTGGAGCATGCATAAACTGACTAACCATACTCAATGCAATAGCAATATTAGGACGCGAATGGGATAAGTAAATAAGCTTACCTACTAGTCTCTGGTATCTCCCTCTATCTACAGGCTCGCCTCCTTGATCCTCACTAAGCTTCAGTCCAAGCTCTAGTGGTGTATCATAGGCTTTACTTCCAAGCATTTCAATTTCTTTTAGCAAATCAAGCACATACTTTCGTTGACATATGAAGATGCCATCTTTGGACTGAGCAACCTCAATGCCAAGAAAGTACTTCAAGCTACCTAAGTCTTTGATTTCAAACTCATTAGCCAAATTCTCTTTTAACTGTGGAACTTCCTCAACATCATCCCCTGTGAGTACAATATCATCCACATAGACAATAAGAGTCGTCGTCTTACCATGTGAGGAGTGCTTCATAAACAAAGTATGATCACCTTGGCTTTGCTTGAAACCATATCCCAGCATGGCCTGAGTAAACCTCTCAAACCAAGCCCTAGGAGACTGTTTAAGTCCATAAAGTGACTTGCGTAATCGGCACACCTTTCCTTTGGTTGTAACATCCTCAAAGCCTAGGAGAATGTCTATGTACACTTCTTCTTCCAGATCTCCATGGAGGAAAGCATTCTTCACATCAAATTGATGGAGAGGTGTCACAATCCAAACCCACCCCTTTAGGTTTAGTTTCGTAACCGGTTAGTAATCCGCGATTACCAAAAGCCTGCTTACAGTAACGCATTAAAAAGGGCTGGCGAAAGCCAATAAATATTAAAATATATCGTCCAATGAGCTGTGAGACTTACATGGAACAAAACAAACTTTCATATACTCATCTACATATACAGTCATACAAAACCATATCAAGCTTTTGTACAAAAACATATACATAATTTAGGGAATAAAATCCCATTAACAAAAACAAACAAAAGTCTTAAGCCAACACTTGGTATCACTGGATCACAATTGTAAAAGGGTGAATTTGGAACCACCCAAAAGCCTTGACACATGACGGGTTGGGACCTTGCAATGAGGCACATCAATTGGCTTCACAAAACGGGATTCAAGTTGACGCTGCTAAATCAAGTCCTGTGCTGGATCACCTACATACATATACTAAACAATGAGCTAAAGCTCACTGAATAATCTCAATGTAAAAAGGTTAAATGAACGAGATTCATAACTGATAAAATCAAACTATGTTTTTAACATGATTATAGTACCTCTCAGATTCTTGTACTAATCAATAAGTTCCTCAAACCTTCAGCATACCTTTTAGTGTTTAACACATAGCGCGGTACAATTCCAAAAGCATTTTTAAACCTTGACAAAATACCATACGAAACGTTCATGATGAAATGAAGCACTTATCATATATGATCATCAAACCATTCAAAGTTACCTACATTTTATGGTATAACCAACCGTAGTACTGAACAGAATATTAGCAAAACAACCACAAAGGATCGAGGACATAGGCATAACAATCACAACAGATCGACATATACATAACGATTGCAACGGATCGACATATATATAACGATTGCAATGGATCGACAAAGACATAACGACCACAATTGATCGATGTAGACATAACAATCACTATGGATCGACATAATCATAACGGAGATTTCTGAACATTCAAGCATGTGTCCATGGGTGCCCCATTCAATAACCAAAAAGGGGATCTCATTCATTCTTATCAAAATCTCATTTTGGAAACATATCATATTGTACACAATTCAAAGTTTCAAAGCATATCTTAACGGTTCCAAAGTACTTAATCAGAAACTTATCATATCAAACATTTCATGACACCACATAGGTTTCACAATTTATTGGATAACATAGTCATTTTCAACGTAATTCATATACGAAAATATCTTTACAAAGATATTGCTCACAGTGTTTGGCCGGATGAGAGTCCTCATGCAGATGACCTACACAACACATTCAATCACAACATCTCAAAATTTGTTCAGTCGGTTTTAAACTTGTTCGGTTCATTCGGTTCTTATTCGTTCAGTTATTCCTATTCTTTCTTTAATTTCTTTCATGCCTATAACATGCATATGAACGCAAATGCATGTGAAAACCATGTCAACAGAACGGAGGCTCGGAAGTTAGAAAAATTGAGCGAAAACGAAACCGGAGCCAACCTGAAAACTGCACGTGCGGGGGCACTGGTTGCACGTGCAGAACCACCATTGCACATGAAATTAAAGCAGTATGCACACTCTCATCTGTCCTGTTTTCCGCACGTGCGGGTCCCCATGCCACATGTGCGGTTCTGGGTTGCTTAAAATCGAGATTTGTTTTGAATTGGAAATTCACTCCTTTGCAAATTCAACCTAATTTTCTTACATTCCAAGGTCTAAAGCACTTCAAAATATGTTGGATGTAGTAGTAACTTCAATTCCAAACCACAACTTCAAATCAAAACTAAGTTTTACATGCAAGAGTTTCAAATTTAAGATTGACATATAAATTCATAAAACTTGCATTCTTGGATTCAAATCCTCAAATCCCATGGAATTTCCCTTCAATTTTGAAAACTCATGCAAGAAATAATGTGGATGTACAAGAATGAAGCCATGCATGTCCATAAATTAAGCTAATTCTTTCAATTCTTCACTTATATGATCATATATGTTCATATAGCTTTTCAATTCAAAACCTTCACAAAACTCTTAAGTCCTCATGAATTCATCCTATTTCAACTCAATTTCTAAGAGATTAAGAGTATCTCATCTTAATTCCATGAGAGGAGAAGAGAATTCTTACCTTAGTTAGAAAATTTGAGAAGTTCAAAGTCTATCTCCCAAGTTTTTCCTAAGCTCTTCTTCTGTCTCCTTTGTTTCTCTCTTTCTCTAGAATTCTCGTGTATATAGCTCTATGACTCCAACAAAGTTCACTCAATCTCTCTCTCTCAAATTCTCTTCTTTATTATGATATTGATGAATAGATTAGGAAATGTAATTAAACTCTAATTATTCTTAGGCTTTCACTTAAGGAGTAATTAACATTAAATTATATCAAATTCACTTAACTTAAATCAATTCGAATTAAACTAAACTAAGCTTAATTATACCAATGTGGATTAGGCTTTAATTACGTATCCAAGAACTTGTATAATTTATGATTCAGATAAGTTCGATTTAGATCCTATTCATATCTATTCATAATAACACAATTCAAATATCACATGATTCATAATAAACCCATAAACACATAATCAACATAAATCATATAATTAACTTAATTAATTAAGGAGGTGGTTGTCACATTGTCTCCCCCTTAGGATGTTTTGTCCTCCAAAGTTAGGTATCTAATGCATAGGACTCATACGATTCTCTTCACCTATAATTCATCAAATCTTTCAAAACATAACATATTTCATGGTACTTGAAAGCTCTATTTAACTTACCATGCAAAACATTCATATATAATGACTTATTCAGAACACCTTTATTGGTGACCCATACGGAACATCACACTTGATGATATATATAGAACATCACATTGATGACTTATATTTATTGAGCTTATTCAGAACATCTTTTATGTGTAGACATCATGCAAAATGATTACTATTGGAATCTTACAGAACGTAAATCACGCGTAAACTTCATACAGAACGATTACCATCAAAATTATGCACAACAATCATCAAAGATTGACGTCACACGGAACATTTATAACAGATCAATGGCTTATACAGAACATCATAGTGATGGCTTCTACAGAACATCACATTGATGGCTTACCTGAAATAACGGTCAGAATCTCCTACATATTCCCTGAGTCCAATGCAAATACTCTCCCTTGCCTGACATTTTCTCTTGTCGTAGTAGGTTTCATTATTGGTACGGAACCAGCCAAGCTTGTGGCGGATCTATTAACATTTTGTTTGACTTGAGGACAGTCTTTTACCACATGCCCTATTTTTTCACATTCAAAACAAGCCCTAGAAGTTCGGTAACAGATTCCTCGGTGCCTTTTCCCACACTCTAAACAAATTGGTACTGAACCGTTTCTTAGGGCTAGTTCACTTTGACTGGAATCACTAAACATTTCCAAGTTCCATTTCTTATTCATTGAAGGTGTTGGTTCTTTATTCACATCAGAATCTTGTTTCTTATCTTTCCAATCAGCTATCGATGTCTTGACCTGTTTTAGAGTTGCAATGTTTGCTTCAGACATAAAGGCTCTATCAAGAACATCTACATATTTTGTCAATTTGAGAACATTTTCTCGATCAAGTACCTCAACATTCAGCCCACTCTCAAATTTTGTAGCTTTCATATAGTTAGAATCTACCATGTAAGGTGCATATATCGAGCAAGTTCTGTGAATTTGGCTTCATATTCAGCCACAGACATAGTATCCTACTTCAACTGCTTAATTTCTGACACTTTGCGGTCCCGAACACATTGAGGAAAATATTTTTCATAAAACGTCTCTTTAAATTGAACCCATGTCATAAGACCATTGTTATCTCGAACGAGCATCCACCATTGCCTTGCCTCTTCTTGTAAGGTGAAAGTAGCTGTAGACACCCCATTTTTGACCGACCTTAAGACTCTGATGTCATCGATTGAGCACTCGCTGATTACGCATGTTTGAGCTTATTTCGAGTTTTCAGAGTTTTTGGCCGAGAGCCTTGCCTTCGGGCCTCTGAACTTTTTGTGCTTTGCCTCAGTTTGTGGACCGAATCTTGTTTTCTCTTCCTTAGAGGGAGGGAGAGGTCTTGTAGACCATCTCTTTGTGGTCGTAGGCCACTTTTCCCGTTTAGAGACCAGTTTTCGATTTTCGGAGCCTTCGGTTGCGCGCCTTGTCTCGGGACCGCTTCACGTTCTCTGTTTGGCTTGGTTTTTGAACCATGCCTTGTTGCCTCTGCCTAGAGGGACACTGTGGTCTGGGAGACCACTTTTGTGGTCGCAGACCACTTTTGATGCCTGTAGGCCAGTTTTCGAGGCTCTTGGCTGCGCGCTTTGCCTCCTAATCTCTCGTCTTGCATCCGTTTTGGTTTGTTTTTGGTACAAACCTTGTTTTCCTTGTTTGGAAGGTGGTACAAGGGTGGGAGACCAGTTTTTTCCCTTGGAGACCACTTTTCCTCCTGCCAGCCAGTTTTCTAGTTAGGAAACTGGTTTTCTTGGTCTTGGGACCATCTTTTCTAGTCGGCCACACCACCTCTACATTGTTTTCATGCTCTAGACCTCCTCCCACCATGGCCAACCACTTGTTGTCTTGGGAGACCACTTGTGGTGGTCAGCCGACCATTTCATGTAGCTGGCCAACCACTTCAAGTGGTCGGCTGCTTTTTATCACATTTTCAGAGATATTTTCCTCCAGCAGCTGGAGTGCACCAGAACCATCCTCCATACACGTGTATGGAGGGATGGCTTTGAACCTTAGCTTCCTCAAGAAACTTGAGCTTTTGGTTCTCTATAAGAGAGAACCTCCTCCTCCCTCCTCTAGGTTCAGAAAAAATTGGCCTTGAGTTATAGATACACATATATCTTTATATCTCTCTTTTGCTCTTGTTTTGTGCCTTGAAGTGTAATTTCTTCATGCTTTAACACACAAACACACACTCAAACACCATCCTTTTGTTGGTGAAGTGCTTAAGAGCTGGTTTTAGAGTTTTTGGATTGGTTTGAGCTTGAAAAACCTGCTGGAGTTGTGGTTTTGAAGGTGATCTTCAAGGGTGAGTAACTAACCTTTTAAACCCCTTTTTTTTGCTTAAGCTTTTAAACCTATTTGCATGCTGATTTAAGATTAACCTTCTACTGGAAAAAGTTCTGATTTTTAGTCCTTAAAATGTTTATTTAAGGTCATTTTTTTGTTGGGGGTGGTCTACCCCCTCTTAGGCCTTGTTTTGAGCCATCCCTTTTGGCTCTTGTTCTAGCCTTTGCATGACCTTTCTACCACTAAAATCCAAAGGATTTTCAGTGGTGGAAAGGTGGTTTTGGGGTCCTAAATAGGAGAGGGTCATCCCCTCTCCTTGTGTTTTGTATGCTTGCCATATATGCCTCATGTTTGAGCATGTTTATTAAGCTTGTGTTGGCTTGTTCTTAGCATGTATTTGGGGTTATTTCGAGATGGCATGCCATTGTTTTTGGTTGTCATGATTATCCCTTGCATGCATAATACACTTGTAGTGTAATCCTCACAAACTAGCTTTGTATGCTTCATGAAGTAGCATGTTTTTCTAGCTTGTTTTGAGTCCATTTCAGCATGTTCTTGGTGTTTTTTTACCATGATATACCTCTGTTAAGGTTTGGTTTAATGGCCCTATGCATGCTCCATGCACTTGTAGTGCATTTTCATGAATTAGCCTAATGTGTCTCATGCTTTAACATGTCATTTTAGCATGCTTTTGGCTCAAATCTAAGAAGATTTTGTCTATGTTTTATCATGCTCTAGCTCTGATTTGTGTTGTTTTGGTCATGCATGCCATGCTTTGTATAGCTATAGTGCATTCTAGCTTGTTAGCTTTGTGTATTGAGTCAACTAGCATGCATTGCTTGGCCTATTTGAATGATTTGGCATCATTTGTAATGTGATTTCAGTCCATGTTTCATGGTCATGCACTTGCATTTGTCACTTATTCAATGCGTTGGAGGGTTTGCCCTTTATGCCTTAAACATGGGTCATTGTGTATGCCTTCATGCCTAAGCTTGCGAGCTATCATTTCAATATGTTTTGGGGGTTATTTTACCATGATATAACTCTGATTTTTGTTGGCGAAGCCATCTCATGCTTGGACTTGGTAGGTGTAGTGTAATCCACCTTGTTTGCCTTGCATTCATCATACCTTATGCCTTTCATGCTAGCATGTTTTGGCTTCCTTCCATGCAAGTTCTAGACTCATTTTGACATGTTCTAGGACTGTTTTGGGTTGCCTTCATCATATGCTTCATGTTTTGCATAGTTGTAGTACAAGTGCCTATGCTAGCTTCAAGCTTTGAGCACCATTGCATGCTTCATTTGTGTTGTGTACATAATTTGGCATCAATTAACATGACATTTCAGAGCATATAGCATTGCTATGTTTCTACTTCTTTTATGCTTTGAGTGCCTCTAAAGGTTATACATTGTTGCCTTGTTTGTGGCTTAGCTTGCATGCATGCATGCCTAGGCCTTTGAGCCCTCATCTCAGCATGTTTTGGTCTTTGTTAAGACCTACTTGAGCTCTGCCCATGCTTAGTTCATGCATTTGTGCCATGTATTGCATGCCTCCTTTATAGTCCTCTTCACTAGCCTTATGCCTTAAGGACCCTTGCATGCTTTTCTTGTATTGTTTGGATGGTTTGGCACCATTTCTTACATTATTTCAGTGAATTTAGTGTTGTTACACTTCCATATTTGTCACTCTTTGAGCACTCTTGAGAGTTATGCTCTTATGCCTAATTGGTGAGCCAATTGGCATGCATGCTTGTATATGCTTTCATGCCTTAGTTTTGATGCATTATGGCCACTGATTTGGGCATGACTGAGGTCTGTCCATTTTGGTTTAAGTCCATTGAGCATGTTGGTTTTTATGTTGTTTGCATTGCGCATGCTTATTGTTCATTGCATTGAGTATGCCATCTTACATTGCATTGTGTATGCCATGTAGTTCTTTGCATTGTGTATGCCAAGTTGTTCTTTGCATTGCCTATGCATGTCCCTAGCATTGATAAGTTGCCCTTGTTGCATTGCATTGTGCATGCACGCATTACATTGTATTTAGAATCTTAGTTTCTTTGCATTGAGTATGCATGCCATTGTGCATTGAGTATGCTATGTTACGTTGCCTTGCATGTTGTTTGCATGCTTGTCCCTTGCATGTTTCTTGCATGCTTGTTTTAGTGTATTGCATATTTGTATGCTTGAGTCACATTGCATGTTGCATGCTTCATGTTACATTTCATTGAGTATGCCATGCTATTTGTTGCATTTTGTTTGGAATAGGTGTTAGTCCAAACACGAGAAACGAGGGACGTTTCATACTTAAAGTGATGAAACGTGCCTCAATTCTTGGTCGCCGACGCTCTTGATCATGCATGATAGAGTTTTAGGCTTTATGTGTTTATTTGTGCATTCATTTCATATTGAATTGTGCAATTTGGCTTCTCGGCCATCATGCATCGAGATGCGTGATTGGTGGCCCGAGAGTCGAGAACCACACTCCCTTGAGCTTATGAAATGATAGGGAGGGTGGTTGTGCACACATATCTTGCAAATACATTGCCATGCCCTTTCTTGCTCTCTGTTGCAGCAAAGTGGAGTCTGGCAGCAAAAACTGGTCGGCCGACCAGTATTACTAGCTGGCCGACCACTTTTTCTGGTTTTCAACAACAAAAGGTGGTCGGCAGGTGGTCTCCTTCCTCCACAAGTGGTCGGCAGCCCTCCCACAGGTCTCCAAGGTGAGTTGGAAGCTTTCTGGAGCTTGGTGCAAAGTTCTGAGAACAATTGCAAACAGAGGCAGGTTGGGGCATCGCGACGGATTTCCGAACGAGGCAACCGGGCATGCATGCACTCTTCTCGCCTTGAGGCTTCTGCTTTACTTCTTTACTTAGCTAAGTTGCTTAGCTAGTTTATGCTTTGGTTTTGTACCTTTAATAGTTAATGCGTTTAGCTATTTCAATTTGTTTTGTAATAATTAGTTAACTAGGATTAGTTAATTGGTGTTGTGATGTAATAATTAGTTTTAATTAGCTTAGATTAGCTAGTTAGCTTTTTATTCGGACCCTCCGTCGAGAGGTCCAACTGTTGTAATAAGCGTGCGTGCGTGTGATGCATGTATTCCAACCCCCATTTCTTTCTCCCTTTTACTTAACCGCTTACGATGGTTAGTTTTAGGGCATATTTTGTTTAGCATACCTTATACTTCACATGCGTGCATTCATTCATCTGTATTGCATGCACCAGAATTGGTGCATCATACTAACTGCATTGTATTTCAATTCTAACCTAAATACATGTACCAAGTTGCATTTCACATGACATCTTAGGATAGCCGAGCCTATCTTAGTTGCATTTTTGCATGTGTTGCATTAGCCATCTTAACATGAACTAGGATCATGCATGATTTCTAATTAGTTCTCTGTTTTGGCTCGGAATACACTGTAAGTGTTTACGCTTTAGCATACTGCATGTGTGTTAATGTTGCCATGTTAGCATGCTTGCCATGAGGCTAACTGCTTATGTGATTAACTGCCTGAATGCCTATGGGTGAAGGTTGGATTGCTTGAATTGGAACAATTCATCAAATCCTCGTTTTAGCTTACTTGCAAGTAGCAAACTTTAAACCATTTTCAAACAAATGGACATGCAATGTTTTGTTCTAACTTAGGCGATCTAGTCTATACTTGTATGCTGTGCGCATCACATAGTAATTCTAGGTTAATAACCGGAATAAAAACACATGTGTTTTCAAAAACAACATATCATGTTAGTAAAGGCTGATCTTTGATCGGACGAGCGGGGGTGCTCATTGTATGACCTTTCCCTCTCGTACCCAAGTTCCCGAGCCGAGGCAACTTTGGTGATGACGGACACGTGGCCTTAGGCACGAGTCTAGGTTTCCTAAATTTTCCAAAATAAAACATTTAAGTGGCGACTCTGTATCTGGCAAAGTAGTCCATGTTTGGCACTTCTTTATAAAATCAGTTTTCCAAAATGATTTGTCGGATTTGGACTCTTTGGTGATTTATCGGTCTTGCATTGCACAATGTGAGATTAGATTCAGAACCGTGACACGAGTCCGAACTTGTTGTAGCTAGAGGGCAAACGAAATTGGCGCCCTCGCACGCGGAGCTCGGGAGTTCTCGGGGCGGTCTACAGTAGCCAATAACACTTTTTGTGACTCTGAACACGGGAATACTTCAAACAATTTTTTAGTTTCTAAGATCCATGCTTCAGCTTTCAGAGGTTCAAGGCCACCCTGGAATGTTGGTGGCTTCATTTTTTTGAACTTTTGTGTTAGGGCTGTGACATCATCATTGTTGGTCGGTTCAATTTGCATCAATGGTGGAGGAGGTGGAAGCTGTTGTCTCTATTGTTGTTGCCTCAGTGATTCTGTCAATAGTTCAACCATTCTTTCCAACCATGCAATTCTTGCATCTGATGATTCAGTTTCATCTACATTTCTTGTATTCTCCATTACACTATACAAAACATGGTAATAAGAATAATAAACATAGGAAAGATGGTTCTCATATTCATGTTGGCACATATACACATAACATGTCCACACACACTCACACATGCTCATGTAATGCCCTAATTTCTTTTCTAGGACATCATATAGCTTATTTGGATGCGCGTGTGTGATATACCTCGTGCTTTGATACCACTCTGTCACGACTCAAACTCACCCCTATAGGATTGGATTGTTAATCCAGTGATATACACATTCCTACGTTTGGATGGCATAAATGGTGGCCGACTTAGTAATATGTAGGATTTCTAATCCCACAGAATCATGGGATATTCAATACCATATGGAAGCAAGCATTATTATTAATAATCCACTAAGGGCTTGTTTGATTAGCAAGGACTAATAGCGTGGGTATTAACAATCCATGGGATTAGTATAGGATTACTTATCCAGTTGGATTGCTGAGATACATAATTTCCCGTTATCCAAGTTTTTTTTGCAATAGATATAAAAATTTATAATCCCAATTATATGTATAAGTTGTAAGATTAAAAAAATCATCAATTTTGTTGGATAGAATGGCTATTGGAATCCAATCTGAATAATACAATTTGCTACCAAACAATGTAATGTGAGTCCTATGAATCTCAATCCTATGTTATAGTCTGCCTAATCAAACAAGCCCTAATTGAGTTGGACAGGCAATCCAATGGTTAATCCCATCACTATTACTCCAACCAATCAAATAAGCCCTACTAGTATCGTATACCATTGTGTACCATAGTAAAGCCACTCCATGAAATGTACGCCTTCAAAATATTAGACAGAACACAACATAAAAAATTGATTAGTAAAAATGACGTAAAACTATGAAGCACAGACACCTCTCCAGAGGTCACATATCGGTGTCTGACACGTGTTGGACATGGACATGGACATGGACACGTGCCGGACACATGTCAGACACGCTAGAAAGAGTTGGACACGTTGGGACACTTTGCACATGCTGCAGACAAGTTGGGATACACTAAGGACACACAAGGGACACGTTGAGGACACGCTAGGGGCACTCTAGAGACACATTAGGGACACACTGAGTACTATTTTTTTTTTAAAATTAAATTTCTTTTACTAAAATAGCATACCTAAGATTGATAAATTTGATAAAATTAAATATTTGACATAAAATACATATTAAATATTTAAAAATATACATATAATAAAAATATATATTTTGAACGTGTCCCAACGTGTCGTGTCTTGTATTTTTTAAAAATTTACATGTCTGGATGGCCGTGTCTTGTCTTGTGTCCGTGCATCTTAGAGGTAAACGAAGTTAACCTACCAATTTTGTATCTCTCAAGTCACAAGTAAAACTGTTAAGGGTTAAAACAGAATATAAGAGTACATATAACACAAAATTGAAATGATACCCAGAAAAGGCTAGGCTGCAAAGTATCACACTTCACTCTGCATGCATATATATAGATTCAAAATTTGATGTACTAAAAGATGGGATTTTAGAGAGTGAAGAGCATTAGTACCACTTGGATGAGAACTTCTCGTAGGCTTTAGTGACTTGTTCCATGGAACTATACCTCTTGATCCCCAAAACTGAAATTACGAAAATTGATTGTTATGAAAAGTAGATAGTGAAGAGAGAGAGAGAGAGAGAGAGAGAGAGAGAGAGAGAAGAGAAAGTTCGACAGTGAGTGAGTGAGTGAGAGTGGACCAAATTTTTTTTAAAAAAATTGATTAAAATATTGTAAAAAATTATTAAAAATATAAAAATACGATTTGAAAATTCAAAAATTTGTTTTTGAAAACTCAAAATTAAATAAGGTATTTTTTTAATTTTAATTAGGATAAGTATTATACGATGAATTTAAATGCTTTGAAATTATATACCCTTTTTTAATATTGATTTATTAGGATGAAATTTAATGTAATGGACTAGAATAGGGAGAGTAGTGAATGATCATTTAAGGTGATTTATAATTTCAGTATTTTTTATTATTTTTATAATTAATCAAATATGGAAATAGATTTTTTTTTTTTAGTGAAAATGATCATTCTAATGGATCAAATACCACCTAAGTTTTAAAGTTTTTATTTCGCCTCAACACTTTTTAAAGATATTGATAGGTAAAATAAAAAAATAAAAAATAAGACTTATAGATAAATAAGTTTGATCAATGGAAGTGACGGTAAGTCTCCTTAAAATAAATAACACAAATCATTTTATATTGATTTTAAAATAATTTTTTATGACAATTAAAAATAGTTTCTTACATAAAAAATTAATAAAATATATATTTTTTAATTTTTAAAACAAAATACACAACCTAAATCTAAAAAACAAAAGCAAAGGAAAGAAATTTGGATTGCCCCAAACATTGCATAGGACGTTTGCAGGAATGGCAACGAGGCGGGGCGGGGCCGGGGATCGGACTCCCTGTCCCCAATCCCCAAAGCTACAAAATTCCCCGTCCCCGTTCCCGATCCCCGGTGGGGAACTCATCACCCCCCCCCGGCCCCCTAACGGGGATCGGGTTTCCCCGAACCCAAAAAATCCCTGTAGCATTCTCTCTCTCTCTCTCTCTCTCTCTCTCTCTCTCAATAATAAATCATCAACAACAACATCATTTTCATCAACAACAACATCAATATCATCAACGGCAACATCATCAACCACAAAAATAAAAATAAAAATTGGAGACAGATCACAAATAGAGATACACACAGTGACACACACACATACATGTATACACATAAATGGGGGGATCTGATCTTCTCAGATCTGAGATATGAGATGTAAGATCTGTGGTGGCACGGAGGAGGTGGGATATGCTCAGATCTACCTAGATCTGCCATGGTGGGAACCGAAGTCAGACTATAAATGTTCGGCGGTGGTGATGGAGGAGGAGGAAGAGGAGGAGGAGGCGACAAAGGCGAGGGTGTGCGTACTGCCATGAAGGAGGAGATGACGCCGTCGCCACTGTGGAGAGAAGAGTGAGTGAGAGAGAGTAGAGGGAAGAGAGAGAGAGAGGGACAAACAGATCAAATGAGAAACATAGGTGATATATATATATATATATATATATGAATAATAGAGGGGATTATGGTAATTTCATTTTAAGGAGGACGGGCCGGGTCCCGGGCTGTGAAAGCTATCCCCGTCCCCGGCTTGAAATTGATCGGGAATTCAATTTTAAATACCATCCTTGGCCCGTCGGGGGTATTTTTCAGGGAAAAATCGTTCTTATCGGGGACGGGGGGACAGGTCCCCGTCAGGCCAGGTTTAAATTGCCATCCCTAGACGTTTGAACTGAAGACCTCTACTATAAGATAGGGATAGTATACTATTGGGGAATGTTTGATTGAAGTATTAGAATAAATGACCCTTTTCGAAGAAAGTATTAAAAGACGAATTGAATGTGGAGGAAATATGTGGGTCCATTAAAATATTAATTCAGTATTTGATTGTGGGAGAAGGCAAATGAGATTGCAGGTGAGGAACATGTTGTCACGACCCAAACCGCCCCTAGTAGGATGGTGCCGTGATGGCCAGTAATCCGAGATTACTGAAGGCCAATTTTCAAAATCTGCACACAACAGAGTATAAATATACGGGGCTCACAAGTATGGAAGCAATACATACAAATCAGATTAGTCCGTGAGAGCTGTGTGTAAGTCAAATGAAATGGCAAACATCTTCACATGGGTTACAACTTAGTACAAATGAAGTAAAGTACTTAATACATCTTGATCAAAAGGCTTCTCAAGTGTGCAAATTACAAGTATTACAAGTCGAGAAGCATAATTTTCAAGACTGCCAACGTGATTACAAGTCAAGCCGACATAACCAAAAATCCAAAACAAGCTCGCGAATCACATCTAGGCGTCACCGCCTTCTTGCTCATCACCTACATATATATAGAGAGGGTGAGCTTGGATACTCAGTGAATGGTACAAGTAATAAAGGGGTTTGCATGAATAATAGCCGAAGTCTTTTCAAAACGATACATATCAAAACTTTATATAACAAGGGATGGACCTCGTCCATCTAGTAAATCTTTACAGCTTCAAGGGATGCTTACTAGCATCAACATATTACAAGTAACAACATTCCAGACAAACAACCCACGCAGTAAACCGTTAGTGGCAAAACAAGACAAAGCAAGGGAAATATCTCAAACAAGGGTGCTACAAAAGTTTAGAGTCCTCTAGCACAAAGGACCTATGTTACAAAGGCCCGTAGCCCCCTAACACGAGCGTACTGCGAAATTTTAGAGTCCTCCAGCACAAGGGACTTTCAAAACAAGATGTGCAGTTGCATTATAGTCCCCTGGCACTAAGGACTTTCTGAGAATGTCATCAAAACAAGATAATACTTGATATACAAAATAGGGACAATCATTCATGCTTAACAAATACTTTTCCAAAACAAGCAAGGCAAAACTTTATCAAAACTTAATAACATAACTTTATTAAAAATACCACTCACATAGTTCTTCAAACGTCGGGGTCAAGGCAAGTCCCAATCCTACAAACACATGGCAAAGTCTATTGAATGCACTTCACAAAACAAGTCTTGCATGCAAGCAAATGACCTCGGCATTCTTCAAAAACTAAGTCAAATCAAATCAAAACACGGTTTCTTATCTCTGGAAAACATGCTGGGCAACTACCAGGTCTAGGCCGAGCTCCCACACCTCCTTGCCGAGGTGTGGTTCCAACGGCCACATTCAAAAGCGAAGTCGGGAAAATCTGGGTTTCCCTTTGAGGAACACGAAGAACATGAAGATGGAGAAGATGAAGAACATGCATGCTAAAATCATAACTTGCTATTACAAAATCTGAGATTTCATGCTATGAACTCAAAAACATGGACTTGGGTACCCATATTCAAGGATCTTCTGAAAACAAACACAAAAACATGAGCCTTAATGCAAACTTTCGGATCAAACAAGGCTTTTCTCCAAGAACACATGAAAACCATTTTCTCTTTCTAAAACCAACTTTAAATCAATGCCTGACGTGCAGAACATGTTTGATCGTGCAATGCAGCTAGATGATCAATAAGAACAACAAGAGGTGATTAAGATTCTAACCTCAGAACTCGAATCTAACGGTTCAAACTCCAACGATCAAGCTTGGAAGTTCACTCTCTTACTCAAAGGCTTCACCTTCTTCTCCCTAGAGTCTCTCTCTCTAAAGGCAAGATTTGATAAAAAATGATATGTTTTTCTCTCGACAGTCACTGACTCAACCCTCTGTTGGAACACATGGCATCGGCTGATTGGCTCTACTAAAAAAGGCGACTGACTGACAAGACAAGACCATGACAAAGTGTATTCAACAAGCTAGACGGCAAGGGCACTCCGACAAGTGATGATCTCTGCTAAGGGCAAAGCTTCGGCAAGTAGGGTGACAACGACATCGGCTTGGAAGGACAACACTTGACTAAGCTGTGCCACACCTTGGCCTAGATGTGCCACACCTCGGTCTAGGTCATACCATTCCAGGAACAAAATCACTGAGTGCAAGGATCAAGGATCTAGAACGCCTAGATAAAAACATCTCGGCCTAGATGATGCACATCTCGGCCTAGGCGACGGGCACCTCGGCTTAGATGGTGACATCTCGGCTAATATGCCAGGGTGAAGATGGAGGTCAACCGAAGGAGTTCCAAGATAGTTCTAAGTATGGAAAGGTTCCAAGGTGTCTAGGCTTAAGATGACCTCGACAACACACCAGGGAAGAACACAACATGCAAGCAACACTCAAGCAAAACAAGACAAGATTTGCAAATGCACATAACAAAACAAGATCATACATAAACGTATGCAAGTATGACTAAGTTGAAGTGAGGGTTGTTACACATGTTGATCTTACCTAATAATCTAATTGGGTATTTGTTTTACAAACTACATTTCAGATAATTGTAGTATTGATATGGAGAATTAAACAGCAATAATAATAATAATAATAATAATAATAATAATAAGGGAATTAAATAATAACATAGGTAATATGTGTAGACGTCCCCGAACGTCCCGGGAGAGGATCCCGATTTGTTCATTTGGGCTTACTACAGTTCAGGACTCAATATCACGGTCCTGTATCCAATCTCGCAGAGTGCAATGCAAGACCGATGAATCATCAAAGAGTCCAAATTCGGCAAATTGTTTTTGAAAAAATTGATTTTTAGAAAGAAGTGCCAAACATGGACTGCTTTGCCAGATACAGAGTCGCCACCTAAATATTTATTTTGGGAGAATTTAGGAAACCCTGACTCGTTGCCTAAGGCCACGTGTCCGTCATCACCAAAGTTGCCTCGGTTCGGGAACTTGGGTACGATTGGGGAAGGTCACTTCGTGAGCACCCCCGCTTGCCCGATCAAAGATCGGCCACTACTAAGGATGATATCGAGTTTTGAAAAAATATGTGCTCTTATTCCGGTTTATTAGCCTAGAATTACTATGTGATGCGCACAACATACAAGTATAGACTGGGTCGCCCGAATTGGAACAAAGCATTGCATTTTCGTTTTCAAAACGGTTTGCTACTCACAAGTAGGCTAAAATGCAGACTTTGCCACCCTCAAGTGGGCTTAGAAAACATGGTGATTTTCCACTCTCAAGTGGGCTTAAAACTCGCAATCGATGAATTGTTCCAATTCAAATAACCCAACCTTCACCCACAGGCATTCAGGCAGTTATATCACATAAGCAATTAGCCTCATGGTAAGCATGCTATTCATGGCAGTCACTCACACGCATGCAATGATGCTAAAGCATAAACACTTACCGAGTACTCCAAGCCAAAGAAAGAAGCTAATTAGAAATCATGCATGAATGAAATGCCTAATGCAACACATGCAAAAATGCAACTAAGAAGGCTTGGCTATTCTAAAATGGCATATAAAATGCAACAACCGATACACGTATTCAACTTGGAATTGAAATACAATGCAGTTAATATGATGTGCCGAGCCTGGTGCATGCAAGACAAATGAATGGATGCAAACATGTGAGCATAAGTATGCTAATTGAAACATGCCCTAAACTAACCATCATAAGCTAGTAAATAAAAGGGAGAAAGACGTGGGGTTGGAAGACATACATCACACACACGGACACTTATTACAACATTGCCCTCCTCGGAGGATCGGAATGAATAGTACAGAATAAACTAGCTAATCTAAGCTACTTAAACTAATTATTACATAACATTAATTAATTAAAAAATTAACTAAGTAAGTAATAAACTAGCATGCAAACTATGGAATGGACTGCCTCAGCTCTGTTCCGAATGAGGAAGTATGCATGCATGTTCGAGTTGCCTTGTTGGTAAATCCATCGCGATGCCTCGATTTGCCTCTGTTTGCAACTGGTCCCAGAACACTGTACAAAACTCCAAAAGGCTGAAACTCTACCATGGGAACTTGTAGGGATATTGCTAACCAATTTTTGCTGTTGGTTTCTGGTTTGCTGCAACAAAGAGCAAGAAAGGGGCATGGCAAAGTATTTTCAACATATGTGTGCACGACCACTCTCCCCGTCATTGCATAAGCTCTAGGGAATGTTATCCTCGATCCTCATGCCACCAATCACACATCTCGATGCATGATTGCCGAGGAGTCGAATTGCACGACTCGATGTAAAATGAATACACATATGGATACCTAAAGCCAACAACTCTATCATGGATAGTCAAGAGTGTCGGCGACTGGGAATTGAAACACGTCTCGTCACTTTGAGTACGAAACGTCCCTCGCTTCCTGTGTTCAGACTAAACCCTACTCCAAACACAATGCAACACATATGGCATGCACAATGCGACTAGCATGCAACCCTAAATGCAATGCAACCTAATCATGCTAGCAGGCGAGGGATGATATGCAAACATGCAACTAGCATACGCAATGCTATGAACTAAGAATGGCATGCTCAATGCATAGGAACTATATGGCATACACAATGCACGTATGAAGACTATCAATGAGATGATCAAGGCATACACAATGCAATTGTCAATCATGCAACAACATGAACTATATGGCATACACAATGCAAGATGGACTTAAACCAAGATGGGTGGACCTCAGCCACACTCAAATCAGTGGCCAATATGATGAAAATGAAACAATGACACACATGCAAACATGCAAGATGCAAAGGCTCCAAGTCTAGGGCACAAAATGCAACTCTCCAAGGGCATGTCAAGGATGAAATACGGCATACAATCACACATTTTCCAGCTCTGAAATGGCATACAAAGTGGTCCCGAATGATACAAACACATCACATAATGCATGCTAGATGGCCCAAATACCGAAACTAGTGAAGCGCATTACACTAGAGGTATACAAAGCAATGCACAAATGACCCAACCAGCCCCAAACAGTCCCTATGCAAGTCCAAGACAGTGGGAAAATGGTCTAAAATGATGGCTCAAAATGCATAGAAATGGAGCTCATGCAATATTCCAAAAATGAGGTATTCATGCACAACTCTCAAACACATTTAAAGAGTGGAAAATATGGGAATATGGCATACATATAAGCTTTGAAATATGATGCACAATGATGCCAAAACATGGAAACACCTCAATATAAGCATGCAATAGGCTCCAAAACTCAAAGCTAGGTAAGGGTATTGAACTACAACCATGCATAGCAAACATCATTCGACCAAAAGGCCCAAAAACAGAGCTAAGGCAGTCCAAAACATGCACAAAATCAGTTTAAGGCATGGCCAAAAAGTGCTAGAATCAAAGGCCAAAATAGCATGCAATACAAGCTAGTGAAGAAGGTTTACACAACAAGTATATTAAGCATTCAAGCGGCCACTAAACTAGCAAAAGTCAGAGGTATGACATGCCAAATAAAACCCAAAAACCCACTGAAACATGGTCTATGCATGCAAGAATGAGATGCACCTTTGAAAGGCCATGAAGAGGGTTATTCTACACATGCAAGAGGGACACCCAATATGGCAAAACCACCTCTGGACAGAGGTTATACAGGCCCTAAAACTTACTGACAAGGGCTTGAAATAAGGCTAGGAAGCATGCAAGCATAGGCTCCGTTGATATGCTATGAAGAGGGTTATTCTACACATGTAAGAGGGACACCTAATATGACAAAACCAGCTCTGGAAAGAGCTCATGCAGGTCCTAATACTCACCAAAAATGGCCTGAAACATGGCTTGGAAGCATGCACGTATGGGCTCCCTTGTTAGGCCAAACATGCTAGAAAACAAAACAAGGGGAGAGAGGGTCACCCCTCTCTCATTTTGGCACTCAAAATAGCATGCTAGCCACTAAAAATCCACTGAATTTCAGTTGCTAAAAGGCCAAACAAAGATCAAAATAAGGGCCTTAAAGCATAGCTCAAAACAAGGAAAAATGAAGCATACAAGGGGGTAGATGACCCTCAACATAAAAATGATCTTAAACAAACATGTTAAGGACCTCAAAATAAGACTTTTTCAGTTTACACTAAAGCTCAAATATGGTTGCAAGTATGGCTAAAAGATGAAGCAAAATAGAGCTCAAAAAGGGGAAGAAAGGTTACCCTTGAAGCACAAAAGGACCAGCAACCTCTGGACCACCAATACAACCTCTCAACCTCTGAAAATGGCCTCCAAGATGCTTAGGCCAATGGTGGAAGGGTTTGGCTAAGAGGTGGTGTGCAAAGGGCCAAGAGTAAAGCTCTTTTGAGGCTAAACTATAGAGACAAAGGGAGAGATATGGTGTATGCCTTGAACCATGTAACGCCCTCAAATAAATACATAAAACCCATCATTTTAGACACGCAATGATATAAGAGAAATCAACATATTTCTATTCATCAGAGTAGTTCTTACAATAGTATTACATGTTAACAACAAAATCAAATGCCCTACGGGCTTATAGCTTTGCAAGTTAACACTTGGTTACAAAAAGGAAGAGTACCAACTCTATACAAATAAGCCCTGGGCTTGATATACATGTAATACAAACAAAATAATCAAAAAAGAGTCTTCAACTCCCATAACCATCCAAGCTATGTCCTTGGAGGTGGCATGCTACCTGTACCTGAAAATGATGTCCCACAAAGGGTGAGCCAATGCCCAGTAGAGATATGCTAAACACAATATGAGCAGTAACTAAGACATTAGCAATTGATAAATGTTTGACTCACATAAATCAATTCATAAACCATTTCCATTACATGATAACTGTGACCATGTTTCATTTCACTTTCCATTTCTTATTCAATTCTCAATTCACAACCATGGCTCAGAACCTGGCCAAACACTCTAAATGTGATAATAATTCATATTAAACGTTTCCCATTTCATAATAGATAAGCATACTAGCTGTATCAACATCTCAACAGATAAGCATATGAGCTATATCAACACTTCCAACGGATAAGCATATGAGCTATATCAACATTTCAACGGATAAGCATATGAGCTGTATCACCCGAGTCCATCCCTTATCTTCTCCCAAACATTAACCGGTTTAGAGGTCCATCCCCTATCTTCCCCTAAACCGTGGAGTACATCCCTTATCTCCTCCCACACAACACAATGCATATAAACAATTATCATATACATCATCAAACAATACATAAAGTTAATGTATTCTTTCAACTGTCATATTCGATGACACATCCCATTGATTAGTTTTAGTTTGCCTAATCATCATGCATTGTCTACAACAATCACGACTACCCTCCACCGGTAGCCCAAGGCAATTATTTCTAAACAGATAATAAATGCGTCAACAGATAATTTATCCATATTTCCAAAAGTGAGCGATTAATAAATCCAACTTCACTAATCCATCTCATAATGAGCCAATTTCATTATATTCAACTCAATTCCATATTTTCTCAACAATTGTCATTAATCACACTAATGACCCAAAATACCCAAACATGGCATTTTCCCCTTTATTCCTAATACTGAATCCAAGAGTCCATATATTACCAACAACATCAATATACTCATTTTGAAACCCAAATACGTATTTATGGTCCAAAATAAACAAAACCCTCTTTTCAAAATTATACATTTGAAACCCTAGTTTCCAAAACCCAAAACCATTTATACAAAAACTCAATATCTAGGTCAAAACCCATAAGAGTGAGTAGGAATCCCTACCTCAAATTCGGAGCCCATGGGAAGAAGATGGAGAAATTGAAGATGCTCTAAATCCCAAAATTTTTGGATCAAAAGATAGCCCTCGACGATCAACACAACTTTTATAAAGACCCAAGGTGAGGAAATCACTCCTACTAGATCAAACCCTAGAGAGAAGGGAGTTTCTAGAGAGAGAGGCTCTCAAAATCGGTTTTGGGAAAGTAAGAGAGAGAGAGAGTGAATGTAAAAAGTGATTCAAAAATGCCTAACTGCCTTATGATATACGACATTCCTGCTCGAGCGGAGAACAGGACACTCGAGCGTCAAGCACAAAAATCTGGACACGCTCGAGCGCAAGAAGTCCCGCTCGAGCGCCAAGACACAAGAATAAAGTACGCTCGAGTGCGAAAACTAGTCCGCTCGAGCGTAGATTTCCCCCTCCCAAAACTTTCACAGACAAAGCACTACCCGCTCGAGCGCCAACATACCCGCTCGAGCGCTACCGCTCGAGCGTAAAGAAACCCGCTCGAGCGTGAAAAACATGCTTGCAGAAATTTTGCAGAGCACCAAAATACTGGGAGTGTGCAATCTCCGCTCGAGCGCTAGACGACCCGCTCGAGCGGAACGACCAAAAACCTGGCAACAAGATTTTAGACCAAGGCTCAACCCACCTGCTCGAAACATGCCCAACATATCCCAAAACTCAAACAAATGGAATCAAAGGACGACAATAAGATAGATACAACTACCAACTGCACGGAACCAAAGTCCGGAATACAACAGATACAAAAAAGGAAAACCGGGATCGCTATAACCTTCCCCCCTTAAAGAATTTCGTCCCCGAAATTAAATACAAGTTTTTTAAAAACAAGATTTTCTCAATTTTCAACATTATTACAATGCAAAATTTAACAACTCAACCCATTTCCGGTCATCCCATCTCTATTCAAGAGGCAATTTACCACATATCTCAATATGTATTAACAACATGCTTTCCTCAAAATTCATCAATTTCTACATACATGTTTCACAATTCTATATCATATTCCACATTCATGATATATCTCCATTTCTACAATACATTCAACATATACAATGTTATAACAAACTTCCATTTCAAGGCAAGTTCTACAATACTTTCATAAACCAAAACATTCACAATATTTTACAACTTAAGACATATATAATGTTCTTAAGGTTCAATAAGATTACAAAATTTCTAATGCATGATTACACGTCAACAAACAAGTCCAGATATTTCTCGCGGACCTCCAACTCACGTTCCCAAGTGGCTTCCTCCACTCCGTGATGTTTCCACAAAACCTTTACCAAGGGAATGGTTTTGCCACGCAGGACTTGATCCCGCCTATCCAAGGCCCGAACCGGTCTCTCTTCATACGAGGCATCCTCAACTACCTCTAAGTCGGTCTAATCTAACACATGGGACGGATCCGGCTCATACTTCCAAAGCATACTCACATGAATCACGTCATGCACTCCAGACAACTGCGGTGGCAAAGCTAAACGATAAGCAACCTCCCCAATCCTCTCAAGGATCTCAATGGGACCAATAAACCGAGGGGATAACTTCCCACTCTTCCCAAACCTCATCAAACCTTGCCTAGGTGATATTTTCAAGAAAACATGATCACCTACCTCAAACGCCAAAGGCCTCCTCCTACGGTCGGCATAACTCTTTTGGTGACTCTGGGCTATAACAAGCCTCCTACGCATAAGCTCAACTTTCTTCGTTGTCTCCCTAACCAACTCCGGACCCAACAAAGGTGCATCACCCACCTCTGCTCAACAAACTGGAGACCTACACGGTCGGCCATACAAGGCCTCAAACGGTGCCATACCGATACTCGACTGAAAACTGTTGTTGTAGGCAAACTCCACCAAGGGTAAGTGCCTCTCCCACGTCCCACTAAAGTCAAGGACACAACCTCGAAGCATATCCTCAAGAATCTGAATAGTACGCTCGGACTGCCCGTCAGTCTGAGGATGATAAGCCATACTAAAGGTCAACTTAGTGCCCAAGGCACTCTGCAAACTCTGCCACAACGTAGCAGTAAAACGAGGGTCTCTATCTGAGACGATCACTGGGACTCCATGCAACCTCACTATGTCCCGAATATACAAATCGGCAAGATGATCTACCGAATCTCTCACGCGCATAGGAATAAAGTGCGCCGACTTAGTCAACCGGTCTACAACCACCCAAATAGCATCACTACCCCGCTAAGTCCTCAGAAGACCTACAACGAAGTCCATAGTGACATGCTCCCACTTCCACTCGGCAATAGGCAAGGGTTGCAATAAACCTGCTGGCCTCTGATGCTCGGCCTTCACTTGCTGACAAGTAAGGCACTTAGACACGAAAGCGGCCACATCTCTTTTCATACCCCACCACCAAAACTGGCGACCCAAATCACGATATATCTTAGTGCCTCCCGGATGCACCGCAAGGCGTGAATGGTGAAACTCTCAGAGCACTTCCTCTCGGTAAGACTCCGGCACAAACAAACGGTCTCTGTATCTCACACTCAGGTCGGGATACACTGCCAAAGCTTTCTCAACCTTCCCACTGGAGATCTTCTCTCGGAGGGATTCTACCTCAAGGTCACCTCGCTGTGCCTGTAACACTCGGCTCACAAGTGTAGGCTGTGCAACAACAGAAAACAAGGCCGCAGCCTCAACGGATTCACCCAGAAGCAAATCAAACTCGCCAAGTGCACCCAACATCTCCCATTCCCGGATGGCTATACAAGCTACATCACTAATGGATTTCCTACTAAGGGCATCGGCCACAACATTAGCCTTTCCCGGGTGATAGGTCAACTCAAAATCATAGTCCTCAATGAACTCCATCCACCTTCTCTGCCTCAAATTCAAGTCTATCTATGTAAACAGATATTTCAAACTCTTATGGTCTGAGAACACCTCGAACCTCTCACCATAAAGGTAGTGCCTCCAAATCTTTGAGGAAAAAATTATGGCTGCTAACTCAAGATCATGCGTAGGGTAGTTATTCTTGTGTATTTTCAACTGACGTGAGCCATAAGCCACCACTTTCCCCTCTTGCATTAACACACAACCCAAACCCTCTCGTGAGGCATCACAATAAACCGTATAACCCAAACCTCTCTCCGAAATAATCAAAATCGGAGCGGTGGTCAACCTAACTTTCAACTCCTGGAACGACTTTTCACAAGTTTCACTCCACACAAACTTGACCCCTTTCTGCGTCAATCTAGTCAACGGCGAAGCTAGCTTGGAGAAATCCTTCACAAACCGACGGTAATACCCAGTTAATCTCAGAAAACTGCGGATCTCAAAAACGCTCTTAGGCTGTGCCCAATCTTGCACTGCCTCTACCTTGGATGTATCAACAGACATCCCTTCCCTGGATACCACATGGCCTAAGAACTTGACTTCTCCTAGCCAGAACTCACATTTCCCAAACTTGGCAAACAGCCTATGGGCTCTAAGCAGCTCAAGCACCACTCTCAAGTGTACCTCGTGCTCCTCCTTAGAAGGCGAATAGATAAGAATGTCATCCACGAAGATGACCACAAATTGATCTAAGAATTTTCAGAAGATCCGGTTCATCAAGTCCATAAAGACTGCCGGTGCATTGGTAAGCCCAAATGGCATCACCAGAAACTCATAATGGCCATACCGCGTACGGAATGCCGTCTTCAGAATATCCTCCTCCCTGACCCTCAACTGGTGGTAACCTGATCTAAAGTCTATCTTAGAGAAACAACGGGAACCCTTCAACTGGTCCAACAAATTATCTATACGGGGCATAAGGTACTTATTCTTGACCGTAGCCCGATTCAACTTCTGATAGTCGATACAAAGTCTCAAGGCATCATCTTTTTTTTTAGCAAAGAGGGCCGGTGCTCTCCACGGCGAAACACTAGGGCGAATGAAGCCCTTATCTAGCAATTTCTGGAGCTGAATCTTCAACTCACTCAACTCGGCTGGGGCTAAACGGTAAGGTGCCATAGAAATCGACGCCGTGCCGGGCACTAAATCAATAGAGAACTCTATCTCTCGGTGAGGTGGCAAACAAACGAGATCCTCGGGAAAAACATCCGAATACTCACAAACCACTCTTGGTAATACAATCTGGGTCTCATCACACTCACCACTCATAAAGCTAGCAAGTAGCCCACTAAGCACACTCTGCCCTCGCGGATCATACACCGGTGGCAACACACTACCAACCCGATCCCCCAAGAAATGGAAACACTCCCTGCTCAAGGTACATACCGTGACCCTCTGGCGGTAGCAATCGATAACAGCCTGGTATGACGATAGCCAATCCATACCCAAAATAACATCGAAACCCGTCATGGGCATAACAACAAAAGGAAACGGAAGCCTACGGTCGGTGACCTCTATATCACAACCTCTACATCCGTGTTTCAAAATCAATTCACCCCCAACAGGTGATACAACACATGTAGGAGATGCTAATTGTGCCAACTCCAACTCCAACACAGATGCGAATGCAGCAGATACAAAAGAATGAGATGCACCCGTATCAATCAACACACTAGCAACCGAGTTGCAAAACAGAAAGGTACCTCTCACAACTGATGGAGCCGGTACTAGGTCCTGCGCGGTAACAGCATACACGCACCCTGTAGGCCCCTGATCCACCTGCTCACCTCTAGGAGCAAAAGACTGCTGCACTAACTGGGATGACGAAGCTCCCGGATTGGCCCTCGAGGCCTGCACAGACTGAGCTGGCTGAAAACCCTGCGTCTGCCTAGAACCAGACGCTCTTAAAGTGGCACTCAACTGTGGGCAAAACCTCTTCAAGTGCCTGGGCTGACCACACTGATAACAAGACAAAGGCTGGCCCCTGCCCTGACTCTGGCCCTGAGGTCGAGTCGAAGAAGAAGCAGCTCGCTGACCCCCTCCCTTCTGTGGGCAAACTGAAGACTTGTGACCCAGCTGGCCACATGTGAAACAAGTCAAACCTCCCTAATTATCTCTCCTGGAGCCTGCACTCGGCACTGGAAAGGTCGATCTAGCCAAACCACCCTGAGACTGCTGAGGGTTAAAACCTCTCTGTCTCCTGCCATCACCCTGGCCATCTTGGCTCCTCTTGGAGCCTCTATGCTTCTCCTCATCGTCCTCCTGCATCATAATCTCCATATGAGCTGCAGCATCCACCAAACGTCTATACTCTCGAATAAAAGACCCTCCAACCCTCAACTTGAGTCCACGCCTCAACTTTCGCTCAAACTCAAAGCAACGACGTTCCTCGAACGCCACAAGCTCAGGTGCAAACTTGGACAACCTAGTAAAAGTAGCCTTAAACTCGGCCACTGACAAACCCTGCAATTTAAGTTGGCAAAACTGTTCCCTCAGCTTCTCCCTGGCAGCTGAAGATAAGAACTTCTCCTGCAAGGCATTTACAAAGACCTCCCATGCACCACCAACACTACCCTTCTCGTACTTCCACCACTGACCCACATCTCCCTTCAATTGGAAGGATGCCAAGGTCACCTTTAAAGCCCCGTCCTTGATGCCAAGCATCTCGAACGTCTTCTCCATCTGTTCCAACCACTTGTCGGCCTTAAGTGGTTCCTTCGGATCCCCAACAAACTCGTCCGGGTTAGACTGGAAGAATTCCCTCTTCAGGAAAGAAGGCCCTGCCTCAGCAATGTGGGCCTGATCCTGATTCCCAACTTTGAGAATACCCAAAGCTCCTGCTATTTCTCGGGCCAAGGCACTCATAGCCTGCTGACCCGCTGGCTCGGCCACATTGGCCTGACCAACTCCCTCTTGCTATGCCGGAATATCATCCAGTAAAGGCATCTCCTGCCTACCACGCCTGCTACGCCTATCACCCCTTTCTCGTCCTGACATCCTAATGAAGGTAACGAAGCACATTAGCACATTTGCAATGTGTCGAAACTATTACACTCGCGTCCTAGTACATGGACAACTGTAATTTACTCCACGTAAGCACATAATCACATAAGCAATTACAAATTTCATTTCCGGATAATGACAGTCCCGAGGCGTTACTAGAGTTCTGGTTAGAAACAGCATTGATCAAGTGCTTTTCTAACAAGACTGCCAGAAACCCAAGGATCCAACTAACATCCTAGGAACTACATTCCATACCCATATAGTCACATAAGCATGTTATCAATTAAACATAGAGCATATGACACTACATCTAAGTCTCTATCAAGCGAGACAAACCCACTGTGATACTAATCACTTCCCACGTACCCAAAGTATTCGAACCCGGTATGCTCTGATATCAAGTTGTAACGCCCTCAAATAAATACATAAAACCCATCATTTTAGACACGCAATGATATAAGAGAAATCAACACATTTCTATTCATCAGAGTAGTTCTTACAACAGTATTACATGTTAACAACAAAAGCAAATGCCCTACGGGCATACAGCTTTCCAAGTCAACACTTGGTTACAAAAAGGAAGAGTACTAACTCTATACAAATAAGCCCTGGGCTTGATATACATGTAATACAAACAAAATAATCAAAAAGAGTCTTCAACTCCCATAACCATCCAAGCTATGTCCTTGGACGTGGCATGCTACTTGTACCTGAAAATGATGTCCCATAAAGGGTGAGCCAATGCCCAGTAGAGATATGTTAAACACAATATGGGCAGTAACTAAGACATTAGCAATTGATAAATGTTTGACTCACATAGATCAATTCATAAACCATTTCCATTACATGACAACTGTGACCATGTTTCATTTCACTTTCCATTTCTTATTCAATTCTCAATTCACAACCATGGCTCAGAACCTGGCCAAACACTCTAAATGTGATAATAATTCATATTAAACGTTTTCCATTGCACAATAGATAAGCATACTAGCTGTATCAACATCTCAACAGATAAGCATATGAGCTATATCAACACTTCCAATGGATAAGCATATGAGCTGTATCTACATTTCAACGAATAAGCATATGAGCTGTACCATCGGAGTCCATCCCCTATCTTCTCCCAAACATTAACCGGTTTAGAGGTCCATCCCCTATCTTCTCCTAAACCGTGGAGTACATCCGTTATCTCCTCTCACACAACACAATGCATATAAACAATTATCATATACATCATCACACAATACATAAAGTTAATGTATTCTTTCAACTGTCATATTCGATGACACATCCCATTGATTAGTTTTAGTTTACCTAATCATCATGCATTGTCTACAACAATCACGACTACCCTCCATCGGTAGCCCAAGGCAATTATTTCTAAACAGATAATAAATGCGTCAACAGATAATTTATCCATATTTCCAAAAGTGAGCGATTAATAAATTCAACTTCACTAATCCATCTCATAATTAGCCAATTTCATTATATTCAACTCAATTCCATATTTTCTCAACAATTGTCATTAATCACACTAATAACCCAAAATACCCAAACATGGCATTTTTCCCTTTATTCCCAATATTGAATCCAAGAGTCCATATATTACCAACAACATCAATATACTCATTTTGAAACCCAAATACGTATTTATGGTCCAAAATAAACAAAACCCTCTTTTCAAAATTATACATTTGAAACCCTAGTTTCCAAAACCCAAAACCATTTATACAAAAACTCAATATCTAGGTCAAAACCCATAAGAGTGAGTCGGAATCCCTACCTCAAATTCGGAGCCCAAGGGAAGAAGATGGAGAAATTGAAAATGCTGCAAATCCCAAAATTTTCGGATCAAAAGATAGCCCTCGACGATCAACACAACTTTTATAAAGACCCAAGGTGAGGAAATCACTCCTACTAGATCAAACCCTAGAGAGAAGGGAGTTTCTAGAGAAAGAGGCTCTCAAAATTGGTTTTAGGAAAGTAAGAGAGAGAGAGTGAATGTAAAAAGTGATTCAAAAATGCCTAGCTGCCTTCTGATATACGACATTCCCGCTCGAGCGGAGAACAGGACGCTCGAGTGTCAAGCACAAAAATTTGGACACGCTCGAGCGCAAGAAGTCCCGCTCGAGCGCCAAGACAGAAGAATAAAGTACATCCGCTCGAGGGCGAAAACCAGTCCGCTTGAGCATAGATTTCCCCCTTACAGAACTTTCACAGACAAAGCACTACCCGCTCAAGCACCAACATACCCGCTCGAGCGCTACCGCACGAGCGTAAAGAAACCCGCTCGAGCGTGAAAAACATGCTTGCAGAAGTTTTGCAGAGCACCAAAATACTGGGAGTGTGCAATCTTCGCTCGAGCGCTAGACGACCCGCTCGAGCGGAACGACCAAAAACCTGGCAACAAGATTTTAGACCAAGGCTCAACTCACCTGCTCGAAACATGCCCAACATATCCCAAAACTCAAACAAATGGAATCAAAGGATGACAATAAGATAGATACAACTACCAACTCCACGGAACCAAAGTTTGGAATACAACAGATACAGAAATGGAAAACCGGGGTCGTTATAAACCAACTTCAGAACCCTTGCAAAGGAAGGGGAGGCCTCCCTTTATAGAGAAGAGAGGCTAAACCTTCTCCAAGAAGCTTAAAACCTAGGTTAAACATCCTTTATACACGTGTATGGAGGATGCAGTCTGTGCCTTCCAGCTGGCACAGCTGGAACCAATTCAGTGAGATAGAACTGATGAGAGCTGGCCGACCAGTTCAAGTGGTCGGCTGACCACTTGCCCTAGTCGGCCGACCAGGGTCAAAAGGGTCAATGTCCAAAAGCTGATCGGCAGCCTCTAGGGGTGGTCTCCCAACTCAATGCAAGCTAGTGGTATGGTGGGAGACCAGTAAATGTGGCCCAAAGACCAAGGAGACCAGCTTCCTATCAAGAAAACCGGCCGTTGAAGAGAAAGGTGGTCTCCAAGAAGAAAAAGTGGTCTCCCACCCTAGTACCACCTTCCAAACAATGAAAATAGGGTCCATGCCAAAAATGAACCAAGACGGATGCAAAACGAGGGTTCGGGGGTCAAAACGCGTAGCCGGGTGCCCTGAAAATAGGCTGTTAAGCATCGAAAGTGGCGTGTGACTACGAAGGTGGTCTCCCGGGCCACAGTGTCCCTCTAGAGAGAGGAAACAAGGTGTGTGCCAAAAACCGGAGCAAACGGAGAAAGTTAAGCGGCCCCGAACCAAGGCGCACGGCCGACGGCTCTGAAAATCGGAAACTGGTCTTCAAACGGGAACAGTGGTCTACGACCACGAAAAGTAGCCTACGGCCACTGAGAGATGGTCTACGAGACCTCTCCCTCCCTTTGGGAAGACAAAACAGAACCTGGCTCGCAAACTGAGGTAAAGTACAAAGAGTCCCGAAGTCCGGAGGCAAGACTCTCAGCCGAAACTCCGAAACCTCAGAACGAGCACAACATGCGTCATCACCGAGCACTCAATCGATGATGTCTGAGTCTTAAGGTCGGTCAAAAATGGGGTGTCTACAATATGGTATTAGAAGAATAAAGCCTCTTCGGATTATCTTTTTATTCATCATTCAGTCAAAAATAAGCCTTCGTTTGGGAAGTGGGTTGCCTTTTTGACTTTTTAGCTATAGTTTGGGCTAAAAAACCTCGTTTGAGATGAGTTTTTTTTACTTTCTTTTTTTTTTTTTTTTTTGACTTTTGTGAGAGAAAAAGTGAAATAATTATGATTTGGATATGACATTTTATTTTATTGACTTTTTAACATATTTTGTTTTTGTAGCTATTTATCTTTTTATTTTATGCTAACCAAATAAAATACCTCACTCATTTTATTGATTATCTTATTTATTATCTCATAATATAATGTTATCCCTCACAATCTGTCCATAATTCTATTATATATACAATTCTTATTTTATCTTATTTCATAGTACAATTTTATCTCCCATAGTTTTATTAATAATCTCATTGAATATAATCTCATAAAAAATAGTATACTACAATCAAATAAACGTGGCTTTATAGCACAAAGTAATTGTCACGACCCAAACCCGCCCCTATAAGTTTAGCATCGTAACCGGATAGTAATCCATAGATTACTGAATGCCTCTTAAACAAATTCAAAATATTAGAGGCTAGCAGAAGCAATCATACAAATATATAATGTCCATTGAGTTGTGCAAACATATATGGAACATAAAATTTTAAACTTATATTTACATATATTATGATGTCATTCTTGCGTCATTTGTATTTAGATAAAATGAAAGGGTCTTATCTCTATTTACAAATTAAACAAAAAGTTGTCCACATAGAACAAAATAAATAAATAAAACTTAGGACTCGTTCACATGATTCACAAAAGACTTCCGGAAACCTCCTCATGAGGCATAGTGGTTGGCTTGACAGAACAGATCCGGACATGAAGTCCTAAGCTGATCACCCACATACATAAACGATGAGCTGGAGCCCAGTGAACAACAATAAAGTAAAATTTTTTATGAATGATGTCCATAATAGATTCAGAAATCAGAATTCAGATCAGAAACAAATCCATATACATATTCAAATTTTGTAAATAGTCATGTGTTGTATATCCATTAACTAGCAGATCAGATTGGCCATATAAGGCCCACGTGCAGAGTATGTGGTCATAAAGACCCTTATACACATGAAACAGATGGTTATGCATAACCTTAACAGATAGTTCCATGATTGGAACCCACGTGAATTCCTAGTGCCAGGTAACATATAATAGTTATTACATGAATCATATAACAGATGCTAAGGATGCCACGATTACATTTCAGAAAAATGGACAATCATTCATTTATAACAAAATATCATTTTAGAAAACAGAGTATATCATATTAATCAGAAAATACTGATAATCAAACATAGCTTTATAGAGTTGTTACTCATAGATAGCTCCAGAAGCAAATTTAGATAACTTAGACAAATCAAACTGATCAAGCGAACGATTGCACGTGACCTATACAGACACATGACAGATATACATTGAAACACGTTGTAGACGTCCCCGAACGCCCCGGGAGGGTTAAGTCCCGTTCCGTTCATTTTGGGGTCACTACAGCTCAGGACTCTCAAATTTGTCACGGTTCTAAGTCTGAACAAAAGAGTCCAAATCCGGCAAATCGTTTTGAGAAAAATAGATTTTTGAAAAGAAGTGCCAAACATGGACTGCTTTGCCAGATACAGAGTCGCCACCTAAATATTTTATTTTGGGGAAATTTAGGAAACCCTGACTCGTTTGCCTAAGGCCACGTGTCCGTCATCACCAAAGTTGCCTCGGCTCGGGAACTTGGGTACGATTGGGGAAGGTCACTTCGTGAGCACCCCCGCTCGCCCGATCAGAGACCGGCCTCTACTAACCGTGATATCTATTTTTGAAAACATTGTATGTTCTTATTCCGGTTATTAGCCTAGGTTACTATGTGATGCACACAGCATATAAGTATAGATTGGATCGCCTGAATTGGAACAAAACATTTCATGAATTATTCCAATTCAGATAACCCAACCTTCACTCACAGGCATTCAGGCAGATATATCACATAAGCAAATAGCCTCATGGTAAGCATGCTATCGTGGCATTCACTCACACGCATGCAAGGATGCTAAAGCATAAAGCTCAACGGGTACTCCAAGCCAAAACAAAAAACTCATTAGAAATCATGCATGAATCCTAAGTATGCAGAAATGCCTAATGCAACACATGAAAAAAAATGCAACTATAGCAGGCTCGGCTATTCTAAACATGGCATATGAAATGCTACAACTAACATGTATTCAATTTGGAATTGGAAATACAATGCAGTTAGTATGATGCGCCGAGCCCGGTGCATGCAAAACAGATGAATGATGCAAACATGCTGTCATACTGTATGCTAATTGAAATATGCCCTAATCTAACCATCATAAGCTGGTAAATAAAATGGAGAAAGACGTGGGGTTGGAAGACATACAACACACACACGCACACTTATTACAGTTGTGCCCTCGCGCAGAGGGTCCGAATAAATAATACAGTCCCAAATAAAAGAATATTACAGTCCAAATATTACAGTCCAAATAATATACAAATTCCTAATTAATTAATCAAATTAAATAAGAAAATAAATAAAACTGGCATGCAAGCCAGGGACTACCTTGCTTCTGATGAATGATGCATGTCTGGGCTGCCTTGCGCGGAAATCCACTGGGATGCCCCAATTAGCCTCTGTTTACACCTTTTCTTGAAATACGCGCCAACTCCAAAAAGTTGCTGATTCTTCATTTTGCTGCAACAGAGAGCAGGAAAGGGGCATAACAATGTATTTTCACAGATATATGCATGCCTCGATCCTCGTGCCACCAATCACGCATACCGAGGCATGATGGCCGAGGAGTCGAATTGCACAACTCAATATAGGATGAATGCACATGAAAACACAACAAGACCTAACTCCATCATGGATGATCCGGAGTGTCGGCGACTGGGGAATTGAGACACATTCCGTCACTCGGAGTACGAAATGCACCTCGTTTCCCGTGCCCGGGCTAACTCCTATTCCGAACACGATGCAATATGCATGACATGCATGAAATACAACTAAGATACAATCCTAACATACACAATGCTATGGAATGACATGCCTCGAAATGCGTGCACACGGGCACGTAAACCGAGAAAATGCATGAATGCGATCTAAGATACAACCTAGTATGCACTATGCTATGAAAATGAAATGCCTCGAAATGCGTGCACACGGGCACGCAAACCGAGGCAATGGCATACGCAATGCAAATGGCATGGAAATGGCATATAAAATGCAACATGGACTTATACTAACATGAGAGAGCCTCAGCCACACTCACACAAGAGGCCGATGGATGAAAACAAAGTGCCTCGAAATGCGTGCACACGGGCACGCAAACCGAGGCAATGGCATATGCAATGCAATGGCATGGAAATATGATATGCAAACATGCTAATGGAGTTTAGGCACTGAAATAAGGGGAAAACAGCCCCGAAATGAAGCGAAAACACACCCGATGCATGGAATCTCTCCCGAAATGCAAAATTAGGCACCCGAAATGGCCTATAGCTATACCAAATATGCATAATTGGCACATGGGATGAAAATACAGAGGCAAGGAAGCCCCAAAATAAGCATTTTACTAGTACAAAACATGGCCAAACAGCAAGCAAAGATAGGGCAAAATTAGCATGCGAAAATGGCCCTAAACATGAGGTTATGAAGCAACTCACAGCTGCTAACTCCAAATGGGTTAGGACCCTTCAACAACATTGAAGAGGGACCAAAAATAAGCACTTTTACAGAACTGTAAAAAACTCAAAAACAAACATAGATAAGGCTAAGTTCTTATGCAAGAAAATGGACCAAAAGGTGGCCAAAGAGGCAAGTGGTATATGCAAAGCCCAAACTGAAAAATTCCCTTCCACAACACTGAAGAGGGACCAAAAATAAGCATATTTACAGAACTGTAAAATGGCCAAAACAGTATACAAACATGCTAGAAATGCAATGCAAAATAAGGCTCAAAAAAGGCTATAACATGAGGTATGCAAAATATTCCACAAACGGCCAAATACCCTTAATGAAACATGAAGAATGGGCCAAAATAAGACTATTTTCAGAAATGTAAAATGGCCAAAAACAAAAGCATGGTAGGCTAACAAAACATGCAAGAATGGGGACCAAAAGAGAGATATAACATGAAGTGGCATATGGAGGTCCCAAACCATGAAAGGACCTAAATGAAACATGAATAATGGACCAAAATAAGAACTTTTCTAGCTCTGTAAAATGACCAAAAATGGAACCAAGATAGGCTGCCAAGGCATGCAAAAATGGGACCAAAAAGGGAGTATAAAGGAAAGTATAACATGGAGGTCCCAAATAGTGTTGAGCCCTTCTTCAATGTTGAAGAGGGGCTCAAAATAAGCCTATTTACAGTTTACATCATACTCCAAAACAGATTACACACGAGCTAAAAATATCATGCAAGAAAACGGTATTTAAGAAGGGTATTGAAGCAAGTGCAATATGGAGGACTCAAACAGGGTTGAGCCCTTAATGAGACATGAAAATGAGCTCAAAAGAAGGCCACTTTCAGTTATGGCCGGAGCTCAAAGCAAAAATCATAGATGGCTTACAAAAGATACAAGAAATGGGCCAAAAAGGGAAAGATGCAACTCACCCTTGAAGACCAATTCTTTTGTTGTTTCTTGGACCAAATTTGTTGCCTCTTAGCTGCTGGAATTCCTCCCCTTGCTGCTGGAATGGAGTGGTGGTGGTAGAGCTTGGTGGTGATGAAGAAAATGAGGTGTAGAGCTTGAAGGTTTTCAAGGAAATGAGGGAGATGGAGAGGGAGTTTTCTATTCAAGCTTGTGTAGACACCCCATTTTGACCGGCCCTAAGACTCGGGCGCTTTCTTTTGATTACCCGATGATGACAATTAGAATGTGTTTCTCACAAAATTCTCAGTAAGAAAGATGGAATTTAAGTTTTAATCCCAACCTTCACCCATTTTTTTGGCCAAACTATTTTAGACCTTAAAACCCTCTTTTCAAAATATGTTTTTTTTAAATGTTTCTACGATGTCCCGAAGCTTCCATTTCGATTAAAATATTGCACTTTTCAGTAAACCGAGTAAGGACAAAGTGGAAATAAATGGAAGGGAGGTGAAATTTTTAAAAAATATTTAAAAATATCTTCTTTATAGGTTTGGAGTTGAAGGAATAGGAGGGGATGAAAGAAAGCTGGTTTAGGAAAAGGATGAGCATCAAATCATTAAGAAAGAAATGAGCAGTCTTCACTAAATTAGGCATTTCTGTTTGTACACTTGGAATTTAAATGTGAGGCTACCACCATTAGAAAGTAGACTTCTGGGGCTTCAATTTAGACCCAAGAACCACCTTAGACCAAGTCCAAATAAGGGAGATATGCCCATTTGAAGTTGAGCTTAAGAGCAGATTTTGTTGATCCAGCCCGAGACAGCCTTCACTAAATTAGGCATATCTCTTTGTACACTTGGAATTTAAATGTGAGGCCACCACCATTGGAAAGTAGACTTCTGGGGCTTCAATTTGGACCAAATAACTGCCTAAAACCAAGTCCATATGGGGGAGATATGCCCATTTGAAGTTGGGCTTAAAAGCAGATTTTGTTGATTCGACCCAAAACAACAATAGCCCATTTTTCTTGGTTTTGGTTCGGTTGGGACAACCCATCTACCCATTTTTTGAGCCATTCAAGTGCATCCACTCATCCTCCATTATACCTAATCATCCTCCATAGTCAAAAAGATATTTTGTTTGCATCCATAAAGGAGTATCCCATGCAACCACCTTGAAAATTTGCCCTCCTATCACATTCTTGTCTCCCACCTTGTCTCCCACCTTCTTTTTGACCTTTACTCTCCCTCATTGCCTATATAGAATGATCATATTGTAAGAGAGGAGGAGGACCACGAAATTGAAGAGAAAGGAGTGAGAAAAGAGTGAAAAAAGAGAGAAAATTTGAGTTGTTTAGCCAAAAATATTTCTATCTTCCATATACACCCCATACCTTCCATAGCTACTGAAATTCCTCATTTCCATACACCAAAACCACTCCAAAAATTCTGATATAGCCAAAGATCAATCGCCTCAATCATAAGGAAGAATGTTTAGTGATTGAAAGTGAGAAAAACTTGAGAGTTAGCCACTTTCCATACCACAAACTCCATAAACTCCATAATTTCGAATTGAGGATTTGAGAACACACTTCCTACACTTGAGGGTGATCAAGAGGAAGTTTGGAAATCAAGAAGTTCAATCTTTCTTTGGAAGGTGAATTTTTAATCTTCCATTTTCTTATATTTTATATTTATATTCTTGCTTCTTATTTCATTGTGTTTTGTTATAATCCAAGTAGTTTGTTTATCTCATATTTATTTTCTTACTTTATATTTCATAGTGTGTTGTTATAATCCTAGTGGTTTGTTTCGCTCATAATTATTTATTTATTTATTTTTATTCGCATACTTTAATTTCATATTAGTTTTGTTGTAATCTTGCATGTTTTACCTCATATTTATTTTTTTTTTTCGTGTATTAGTCTCATATTAGTTCCGTTATAATCTTGCATGTTCTATCTTATATTTGTTTTATTGCTTTAGGTTTATATTGTGAGTTTGCACTTTTTATTTTTTATTTTTCTTTTCTTTTTTAATCTAACCGGTAGTGGTTAGTTGAGCCACCTACATATTTTTTTTGTTTGTTCCTTTTCTTGGTTTTGCAACAAGACAGGTTTTGCTTGGCCTAGTTCGCCGGCCGGCCTATTTGGCCGGTCGGTTAGCTTCTTCCGAACAAGATGGCGTAATCTCCCAATATTGACCAATTTCCGCCGGCGGTTCTAAAGAACATGAAGCTTTTATTTTATTTATTTATTTTATTTTGAGTGTATTGTGAGGTTTTTATTTTGTTATAATATTCTCCTCATCCCTCTCTAATTTGGTTTGTAATTATTCTTTAAATGTTGTAATAATTCACCGCCCCTCTTCTTTCTATCCCGTTCTTTTACTCGCTTTCTTTATTTGTACATAAACGTCATATTTATTTTTCATCATAGTTATGCTTTGCATCCATATTTCATGCATCTTGATTCGGCTAAGTTTGCATTTGTGGATTTAATCAATTCCTATGTGATTATGTGCGCTACCTCATGTTCTTGAGATGATTCACATATCATATTTTAGAAGCCGAATCTTTAGTTGCATCTCATGAGTGAATTGCATTAGGATTTTGTATATAAGATCATGCATATTTTACTAACTTTGTTTTGCAGCTTGTTCGTGGGACGTCAAACATGTGAGTTTTTATGCTTTAGCATCCCGTGTGTGTGTGTTTTTCTTACTATGTCTAGCATTCTACCATGAGGCTAGTTGCTTATGTGATATAACTCTATGAATGCCAGTGGATGGAGGTTGTGTCGCTTAATTTGGAATGATGTTGATTTTTCATGCTTGTAAACTCAATTTATTTGGGTTGTACATCGTCAAAACTCTTTCAAAATGCATGATATCAAATTACTCCAAAATGAATGGCATAGTCTATACTTGTATGCTTCACATAGTAAATTTTAGGATTTATTAACTAATCAGAACATGAACATATAAATAAAATAAAATTCATATCATGGTTAGTAAAGGCCGATCTTTGATCGGGTGGGCGGGGGTGCTCATTATTGACCTTCCCCTCTCATACCTAAGGTTCCGAGCCAAGCATCCTTGGTTACGACGAACAGTGGCCTTGGCACGAGTTATGGGTTTCCTAA
This sequence comes from Camellia sinensis, assembly GCF_055761805.1. NCBI lineage: Eukaryota > Viridiplantae > Streptophyta > Magnoliopsida > Ericales > Theaceae > Camellia > Camellia sinensis. Next base: position 115,075,586 of record NC_138975.1, read on the forward strand.
TTTTCCCAAAATAAATATTAGGTGGCGACTCTGAGATCTGATGACGCAGTCCATTTTTGACAAAATTGCAATAAAATGGATTTTCAATAAAAGTTTCCAAATCTGGACTCTCATCTATGTTTCACATTGCACTCGTGAGAATAGATCAAAGAGATCTCGGGGGTCCGAACTGTTTAACGCGCGCGGGTACCCCCCGGGCATGTTACAGTTTCTGGCGACTCTGCTTGGGATTTTATGAAACCTTGACTCGAACTCCATGATATGACCTTTATTTTCAATTATATGTTCATTGCATTGCATTCATTGGTGCACTTCAAGTCCTTGTGTTGCCCAGATACTGGTGGGAGCACAGGTAAGCTTTTTGTGACACTACACCTATTTTTATGATACTTTAGAGGCCTTGTGTTGTAACCTTTTGAGATTTGTCAAAAGGGTAGCTTTGCTATGTAGCCCTGCTATCTAGCTTTGCTATCTAAGGTTCTCAGACTCCGAAGAGAGGCTATTTGACTCTTCTGATTTCCTGGGATCTTTATTGGTTATGACCCAAAGGACTCTTTGGTAACGTCACCTTGGCTTCAACCCGTAAAATAGAGCCAACCTTGTACATATGGTGAGCTATAGTACCTTTCAAATTAGGACAGGATGCTTTCCCATTTCTAGGATGTATGATACCGCTTGTGTAAATAGTGAAACCCTAGATCATTCCAAGCTAGGACAGGATAACCCTACCCTCTTTAGGGGTGTTTGTTCTCTTTCCTGCTTTATGTGTAATGTATTGGATCTATACAGGGGTTCTCAAATTCGAATGAGTGGCTCAGGCTATTCAGTTTAGCACCATTACTTCAAAAACAAAAAAAATAACAAAAACATAAAATCAAAAAAAAAAAAAAAAAAAAAAAAAATGCCGATATCCCACAAAGTCGACCATCTCTGTGATTGGGGAGTGACCACCTGTTGATTGCATGAGCTTTATTTTGAATGTTGTGGCTGGCCCACACTTTGACTAGCAATTTATTTTGAATGTTGTGGCTGGTCCACACTTTGACTAGCAAAATTGAGAATGGTTTTATTCTGAGTTCTGAATTGAGTATTGAGTGTAAGTTTGACTCCACCAAGTTTGTAGAGTTAGAGTCAGGCTCGAGTCAGCCTAATAAGTCAGAGTCTGTTGATTTCGATAGTGCTAACCTAGACATTTCTGTTCTGTCTAGGTTCTCTTTGTCATTTTCTTTTGAGTATGTTGTCAAAAGTCTGTTGTCATTGCTGAGTCATAGTCTCTTTTCAATAAACAGAAAAACAAAAAAATAAAATGCCATAGAGTCTGCCTACGTCTCTGTGCCTTAATTCATTGCATTGACCAAAGTTTTTCAAAATATTTTCCAAAACTCTGATGAAAACAAAGAGGAAGAATTTCCTCGGGATTTGCAAATTTTGATCAACTGAGAAGAAGAGAGGTGTGCTAAGCCTTTGATGAATAAAATCATTTTTGTTAATGTGGGTACTGAGAATGATCCTAGCTTGGTCCAAATTGGTTCTATCTTATCTTCGTAAGAGTACGGGTGATTAGTCACTTTGTTAAAAGATTTCAAAAACTGTTTTTGTGTGGTCCTACGAAGACATGCTTGGAATTGATTATACAGCATAAGATCCCTCTTGACTCATGGTCCGACCTCCTTAGCTCCTTAGCTTTCAAACCTTGATTCGAAGTATTCAATGATCATTCAAAGTGTAAGGCTTGCATAGCCGAATTGGAAATAGCCCTTGAACTAGGGGCCATGATGTGATTCAAATGGGGGCAGCCCTTCAACTAGGGGCAATAAGGTCGAATATGATTTAGATTGGAAATAGCCCTTGAACTAGGGGCAATGATGTGATCCAGATTGGAAACAGACCTTGAACTCAGGGTAGAGAATGTGATATCAATTTGAAACAGCCCTTGAACTAGGGGCAAAAGTATGAGGCTTGCATAGCTGAAATGGAGGTAGCCCTTGAACTAGGGGCAATAAGGTACCACCCTTGAGAGGCTCGCTGGGCCGAAAACCCGAAAGGGCGACCTAGGCAAAAGTTAGAGCACAAAAAAAAAAAAATAATAATAAATAAATAAAAAAAAGAAGGAAAAATAAAAAGAAAAATGAAAAGCTCGCAAGGTTGAAAACCCGAAAGGGCGGCTTTGGCAAAAGTTAGAGCGTAAAATGAGAATGTCAATACCCGAGTGAACCTTAGCCAAAACTATGTAGGGCTTGTGATTCAGATTGGAAACAGCCCTTGAACCAGGGGCAAGAAGGTCGGATGTGATTTAAGATTTGAAGCAGTCCTTGAACTAGGGGCAAAAGGTTGGATGTGATCAAAGAGTTAAAACTGAATCGTTTCCCAATGAAGATCACCCATAAAGGCAAAACCCAGAATTTGAGAGAATGAATTTTATTATTGAAGGACAGTCGAGTTCCTATCCATTACACTAGGGGCAAATTCAGACCCAATTAGCCTAGTCCCTACATCATCATATCTACTGGTCAAGTGTAGCAGTCATTGGCCTAGAGATTTCACACCCAATCAACATGGACAAGCTAAAATAAAAGTACCATCCTTGAGAGGCTCGTTGGGTTGAAAACCTGGAAGGGCGACCCAAGCAGAATTTAGAGCAGAAAAAAAAATCAAAAAAACAAAAAATAATGAAAAACAAAAAAAAGAAATGAACAAAATGAAAAAAATAGAAAAATGAAAAAATGAAAAGCTCGCAAGGTTAAAAACCCGAAAGGGCGGCTTTGGCAACAGTTAGAGCACAAAAGGAGAGTGTCAATACCCGAGTGACCCTCAGCCGGAACTACGATGGCCTGATTCCTATCTTTGGGATACGTAGGTAGCTTCATCTTGAAGTTCGGCCCCAATAATTTTTCAACCCATTCATTTTGTCCATGTTTGATTGGTGTATCTTTAGTTGATTTGGTTGTCCTATCCGTGTTTGATTGGTGTATCTTCATTCTGCTCAGTCCAGTTGGTTTCGATTCAACTTGGTTCGGTTTGGTTCAGCGGTTCAGTTTGGTCCAGTTCTGCTCGGTTTCATTCGGTTCGGTTTGGCTTGGTTCGGTTTGCGTGGTTCGGATATCACCATTGATTATCTGGCTTGGGACTATGCACCCCAATGGTTGATCCCATGTTGTTTGAGTAGTGGCCATTTGCAAAAATAGGTTTTGATTAATTTGAATAAAGCTGACTAGTTTTTCTCAAAAATTGTTCCATTTTTGCAAAACTTGGACCATTCTTTGAATTTGAAAAGGGAAAATTTTCAGTGCTCACAGTTTAGCTTACATGATTTGAAACAGAAAATGGAATAAGTATGCTAATCTAACTGTCATGTTGATCAAAACATTTTTATGAAAAAAAATCAAAAAATAAAAAAATTCAAGGTAATGAATTAGGGGCATAGTCGAGTTAGAGATTCTGTCTTCTCCACCACTCGAGTCAACTCGTCGGTGTATATGAGTGTGTATTCATACCAGTCAAGGTATTCATACCAGTCAGTGTATATAAGTGTGTATTCATACCAGTTAGTGTATTCATACCAATCAGGGTATTCATACCAGTCAGTGTATTCATACCAATCAGGGTATTCATACCAGTCAGTGTATATAAGTGTGTTCCTTTCATACCAGTTAGTATATTTATACCAGTCGGTGTGTTCATACCAGTCAGTGTATATAAGTGTGTTTGGATTTTTTTTTTTTTTTTTTTTTTTTTTTTGCTTCGTTTTGCTTTCATTAAGTCATTCTTTGATTCAGGTCAGTATAGAATCAATGTTCAATTCAGAGTTCAAAATTCAATCACTCTCAAATTCAATCAAACAAAAATGTTTTCAAGTTCAAAATGATATGCCAGTCATGCCAGTGATGAGCAAAAAAAAAAAAGAAATTGATTTTATTGAAGTCAGGGAGGACATCCCCGATTACAGAGACACAAAACAAAACAAAAAACAAAAACAAAAACAAAACACAAAAAAAAAAAAAACACAAAAAACACAAAAAAAAAAAAAAAAACAAACAAACAAAAATAAGAAAACCAAAAAGAGGGAGAATAGCATCTTCTCAGTTTTTCGGCAGCAACTCGGCGGAGAAGATTACAACCGGCTTCATTTGCACAGAGTTTCATTGCCTAACTTTACCATCAGCTGCCTCGTTTCATCTTTACTCCTTCGAAGCTTTTGAAGACTCTGCCTCAGCCTTGGCAGAACTTCCAAAGGAGATTATTCCTCGCCGGCCATCAAATTGGTTGTGCGAAGAAACTCCGAATCGAGTCACGGAGGTCGTCAGTCGTTTCAATTCTTTGTTCTGCTTTTTCAGCACACCAATTTCTACTCGAGCGTCTTTGTACATACGTTGGAGGAGGGAGAGTTGTGCATTTAACCGATGTACCTCACACATCCTGTTCTGCAGTCGACGCGACAAGTTGGAGACCGCTGTCACGGTCTCCACACATGACCTCAGCGTATACGAGTTTGCTTCAATGTCAGACTGTGCCGCCATGATTTGTTCAACTGACATCGCTGGAAAGTTGAAAACAGGGGAAGGAGGAGGAGCCCGTGGTTAAGGTTCAGGGGAGTCAGAATTGGTCATCTCTATCGTAGACTCGTTTAGGTCTGGAAAAAGAGTGAGAGAACCTTGTGAAGAGGCCATGGCAGAGAAGAGTAATGCAAAAGAAAGAGGTTGCAGAGTGGTGACAGAGAAAGTTTGCAGGCTTTTGCTCTGCCTCTCTCTTTCACAGGCCTCAACTTAAGAAGAGGATGAAGCCAAAGAAGAAGACAAAGAGGGAGGAAGGCTCGAGACGATCATTGACAATCGGGGCAGGATTGGATAGCCTGTCGATCAGGCGCCGCGCTTGTTGAAATCGTGCGCCAGACACAACGCTCGAAGAAGATGACGGAAGAGAGAATGAGACAAAAAACAGAGAGAGAGGCGGGAGAATTGTATATTTATACATATATGTATATATATATATATTGTATATCTATGTATTATATATATTTGTTTGAACGTTTTGGTTACAAGAGTGGCTTGGGTTCAGTGGTTTGGCTCAGTGGTTGAAGGCTAGAAGGTTGAGCCCAAGGTCAGGGGTTCGAACCCCACAAACAAATGTTTCTTTTGTTTTGTTTTGGTCTTATGTATATATATGTCTCATATACCTATATATATATGTTTGTTTGAATATTTTGTCACAAGAGTGGCATGGCTCAGTGGTTGAGGACTCGAAGGCCAAACTTGAGATCAGAGGGTCGAACCCCCGTGTCTATGCATTTTCCATTTTTCCTTTCTTTTTTGCGTGTTTTGCGTACGTGCGTTGACGTCAGCAAACGGAATATGCCTTCTCAGTAACAGTATCTTTCCGTTGATGGCTGCAAACAGAATATTCCCCGAATCTATGTATGTATACCGTACAGGCATGTCTGTGTATATTGTCGTATTTGTATGTATTTTGTCTGTACATAGTATATGTATACGGTATTTGGTTCGAGCATACAATTCCTCCTTACATTCTGTGCATCTAACGCATAATAATGCACCTATCGCACAATTTCGATTCCATCGCACTGTCTTGTGCAATTTCAATTTAATCGCGCTATCTTGCGCATCACACCATCTTGTGCACTCCCTAGGTCTAGGAGACCTTAAATCCTCTGAAGGTGCAATTCCTTTGGTGTTTGTCGTGCCCGAACGACTTCAATGGTCTAAGAATGGTCTAGGAGACCTTAAATCCTCTAAAGGTGCAATTCCTTTCGTGTTTGTCGTGCCCGAACGACTTCAGATGGTCTGGTATAGCCACCTGCCTGTGATTGCAATGAGTTCCTAGGAGACCAACTGCGACGGTGGAAACTAGAGTTCGAATGGTGATGCCTAGAACGCAAAAGGTTTGGAATTTCCGAGACTAAAGTCTGGTTTAAATACCCAGGGGTGTATCCCCGGCTTGAAATCTGTATGGCAGCCCCATAGGTTGAGGTAGCGTGTATGCGCCTTAATTCTGGATACTGAACCAACCTAGTCTGTCACCCCGTTGGAGAATAGGGAAAGTTGTGAATATGATCAGGAAGAAAAACAGCATCGGTGGCTTCTACATGTAGAGGTTACCCCTTGTCATTCTACCATACCTTTTTCCACTTGCGTGAGACGCGTTTGGATTTCGAATCCACCTTTACTCCTTTCACGTGAAACGTGTTAGGATTTGACGTTTACTTGGTTAAAACCTTCCCTCTCTTCGTATAAAATACGTTGAGATACGCCTGTTGGTTACACCATTGTCATTTTCTCTGGTTAAAACCTTCCCTCTCTTCGTATAAAATACGTTGAGATATGCCTGTTGGTTACACCATTGTCATTTTCTACTTGGTTAAAACCTTCCCCCTCTCCGTATAAAATACGGTTAGGTACGCCTGTTGGTTACACCATTGTTGTTCTCCTTGGTTAAAACCTTCCCTCTCTCCGTATAAAATACATTGAGATACGCCTGTTGGTTACACCATTGTCATTTTCTCTGGTTAAAACCTTCCCCCTCTCCGTATAAAATACGGTTAGGTACGCCTGTTGGTTACACCATTGTCATTCTCATTGGTTAAAACCTTCCCTCTCTTCGTATAAAATACGTTGAGATACGCCTGTTGGTTACACCATTGTCATTTTCTCTGGTTAAAACCTTCCCCCTCTCCGTATAAAATACGGTTAGGTACGCCTGTTGGTTACACCATTGTCATTCTCATTGGTTAAAACCTTCCCTCTCTTCGTATAAAATACGTTGAGATACGCCTGTTGGTTACACCATTGTCATTTTCTCTGGTTAAAACCTTCCCCCTCTCCGTATAAAATACGGTTAGGTACGCCTGTTGGTTACACCATTGTTGTTCTCCTTGGTTAAAACCTTCCCCCTCTCCGTATAAAATACGGTTAGGTACGCCTGTTGGTTACACCATTGTCATTCTCATTGGTTAAAACCTTCCCTCTCTTCGTATAAAATACGTTGAGATACGCCTGTTGGTTACACCATTGTCATTTTCTCTGGTTAAAACCTTCCCCCTCTCCGTATAAAATACGGTTAGGTACGCTTGTTGGTTATACCGCCATTCCTCCTACCACGTGAAACGCGTTGGGATTGCAAGTTTACTCGGTTAAAAACATCAAGTGCGTCTGGTGTTTACACCATCTTTCCTCCTTTCGCGTGAGACGCGTTAGGCTGTTGTTTCACTAGGTTAAAATTATGTTGTGACACATTTGCATGTGATTTTGTGGCACATTTAATGCAATGCACCCCCTGTTATGTTTCATATCATTTGCACGAAGCTTGCCTCTTCATTATTGTCGTCTTCATATCTTTATCATCACTCCATGGCATTGTATTGCATTGCATAATCATTAATTTTCAAACAACTGGCTTCGCAAAGCGTGTAAGTCCAACCTTCAAACTGCATTTTGAGCATGTCACTTCCATTCTGCCCCTGAACTACGCTGGTTTGATTCCTTGCAAAAGGATACGTAGGCAACCTTCGGGTTCAACCACTTGCATTGCATCTTGTTTGTTTGCCCAAGTCTTACGGCCTTGTCAAAAGGGTCGTCTTTGAGCTTTGACATTCACTCACGTCATGAAATGACTTTGAGCTCTGTCAAAGAGGGGCAACTGTAGACACCCCATTTTGACCGGCCCTAAGACTCGGGCGCTTTCTTTTGATTACCCGATGATGACAATTAGAATGTGTTTCTCACAAAATTCTCAGTAAGAAAGATGGAATTTAAGTTTTAATCCCAACCTTCACCCATTTTTTTGGCCAAACTATTTTAGACCTTAAAACCCTCTTTTCAAAATATGTTTTTTTTAAATGTTTCTACGATGTCCCGAAGCTTCCATTTCGATTAAAATATTGCACTTTTCAGTAAACCGAGTAAGGACAAAGTGGAAATAAATGGAAGGGAGGTGAAATTTTTAAAAAATATTTAAAAATATCTTCTTTATAGGTTTGGAGTTGAAGGAATAGGAGGGGATGAAAGAAAGCTGGTTTAGGAAAAGGATGAGCATCAAATCATTAAGAAAGAAATGAGCAGTCTTCACTAAATTAGGCATTTCTGTTTGTACACTTGGAATTTAAATGTGAGGCTACCACCATTAGAAAGTAGACTTCTGGGGCTTCAATTTAGACCCAAGAACCACCTTAGACCAAGTCCAAATAAGGGAGATATGCCCATTTGAAGTTGAGCTTAAGAGCAGATTTTGTTGATCCAGCCCGAGACAGCCTTCACTAAATTAGGCATATCTCTTTGTACACTTGGAATTTAAATGTGAGGCCACCACCATTGGAAAGTAGACTTCTGGGGCTTCAATTTGGACCAAATAACTGCCTAAAACCAAGTCCATATGGGGGAGATATGCCCATTTGAAGTTGGGCTTAAAAGCAGATTTTGTTGATTCGACCCAAAACAACAATAGCCCATTTTTCTTGGTTTTGGTTCGGTTGGGACAACCCATCTACCCATTTTTTGAGCCATTCAAGTGCATCCACTCATCCTCCATTATACCTAATCATCCTCCATAGTCAAAAAGATATTTTGTTTGCATCCATAAAGGAGTATCCCATGCAACCACCTTGAAAATTTGCCCTCCTATCACATTCTTGTCTCCCACCTTGTCTCCCACCTTCTTTTTGACCTTTACTCTCCCTCATTGCCTATATAGAATGATCATATTGTAAGAGAGGAGGAGGACCACGAAATTGAAGAGAAAGGAGTGAGAAAAGAGTGAAAAAAGAGAGAAAATTTGAGTTGTTTAGCCAAAAATATTTCTATCTTCCATATACACCCCATACCTTCCATAGCTACTGAAATTCCTCATTTCCATACACCAAAACCACTCCAAAAATTCTGATATAGCCAAAGATCAATCGCCTCAATCATAAGGAAGAATGTTTAGTGATTGAAAGTGAGAAAAACTTGAGAGTTAGCCACTTTCCATACCACAAACTCCATAAACTCCATAATTTCGAATTGAGGATTTGAGAACACACTTCCTACACTTGAGGGTGATCAAGAGGAAGTTTGGAAATCAAGAAGTTCAATCTTTCTTTGGAAGGTGAATTTTTAATCTTCCATTTTCTTATATTTTATATTTATATTCTTGCTTCTTATTTCATTGTGTTTTGTTATAATCCAAGTAGTTTGTTTATCTCATATTTATTTTCTTACTTTATATTTCATAGTGTGTTGTTATAATCCTAGTGGTTTGTTTCGCTCATAATTATTTATTTATTTATTTTTATTCGCATACTTTAATTTCATATTAGTTTTGTTGTAATCTTGCATGTTTTACCTCATATTTATTTTTTTTTTTCGTGTATTAGTCTCATATTAGTTCCGTTATAATCTTGCATGTTCTATCTTATATTTGTTTTATTGCTTTAGGTTTATATTGTGAGTTTGCACTTTTTATTTTTTATTTTTCTTTTCTTTTTTAATCTAACCGGTAGTGGTTAGTTGAGCCACCTACATATTTTTTTTGTTTGTTCCTTTTCTTGGTTTTGCAACAAGACAGGTTTTGCTTGGCCTAGTTCGCCGGCCGGCCTATTTGGCCGGTCGGTTAGCTTCTTCCGAACAAGATGGCGTAATCTCCCAATATTGACCAATTTCCGCCGGCGGTTCTAAAGAACATGAAGCTTTTATTTTATTTATTTATTTTATTTTGAGTGTATTGTGAGGTTTTTATTTTGTTATAATATTCTCCTCATCCCTCTCTAATTTGGTTTGTAATTATTCTTTAAATGTTGTAATAATTCACCGCCCCTCTTCTTTCTATCCCGTTCTTTTACTCGCTTTCTTTATTTGTACATAAACGTCATATTTATTTTTCATCATAGTTATGCTTTGCATCCATATTTCATGCATCTTGATTCGGCTAAGTTTGCATTTGTGGATTTAATCAATTCCTATGTGATTATGTGCGCTACCTCATGTTCTTGAGATGATTCACATATCATATTTTAGAAGCCGAATCTTTAGTTGCATCTCATGAGTGAATTGCATTAGGATTTTGTATATAAGATCATGCATATTTTACTAACTTTGTTTTGCAGCTTGTTCGTGGGACGTCAAACATGTGAGTTTTTATGCTTTAGCATCCCGTGTGTGTGTGTTTTTCTTACTATGTCTAGCATTCTACCATGAGGCTAGTTGCTTATGTGATATAACTCTATGAATGCCAGTGGATGGAGGTTGTGTCGCTTAATTTGGAATGATGTTGATTTTTCATGCTTGTAAACTCAATTTATTTGGGTTGTACATCGTCAAAACTCTTTCAAAATGCATGATATCAAATTACTCCAAAATGAATGGCATAGTCTATACTTGTATGCTTCACATAGTAAATTTTAGGATTTATTAACTAATCAGAACATGAACATATAAATAAAATAAAATTCATATCATGGTTAGTAAAGGCCGATCTTTGATCGGGTGGGCGGGGGTGCTCATTATTGACCTTCCCCTCTCATACCTAAGGTTCCGAGCCAAGCATCCTTGGTTACGACGAACAGTGGCCTTGGCACGAGTTATGGGTTTCCTAATTTTCCCAAAATAAATATTAGGTGGCGACTCTGAGATCTGATGACGCAGTCCATTTTTGACAAAATTGCAATAAAATGGATTTTCAATAAAAGTTTCCAAATCTGGACTCTCATCTATGTTTCACATTGCACTCGTGAGAATAGATCAAAGAGATCTCGGGGGTCCGAACTGTTTAACGCGCGCGGGTACCCCCCGGGCATGTTACAGCTTGAAGAGCAAATTTTCTAACCCCTAAACTCAATGTTGCCTACTGGTTATATGGGCCAAAAGGAGGGGGAGCATGGAAGGAAAGGGTGGGGGAAAAAAGACCAAGGCTTTCCCCCAAAAATATTCCCCGGATTGAGATATTTTCTGGGGGATACAGCTGGACAGCTGTAAAGTACTTTTCGTGAGGATCATGGCCGGCCCATTTTTGGGCTTGGAAGTGGCCGGCCGGCCACCTCCCCTAGCCAGCCGGCTAGGGGTCAAAAAGGCCAAGTGGCTTTAGTGGCCGACCATCACATATTGGTGGCCTCCCAGGTCTCCTCTTCACAACCCTGTGGTTCGAATTTGGAAACTCTAAAACAGGAGAGAGAACAAGCCAATTTCAAGAGGGGTTCAAAAGGGTCAAATAGAAATAGTGGCCGGCCATGAACTTTAAGGATCCTCCCATGTGTGTACATCACAAATATGTGGTTTGGGGTTGAAGAAAGTGGCCCCAAGGTGTTCAACATTGGCTCGGAAGTGAGAAAAACGGGTGTCGGAGGGCGAAAATGGAATATTACTGGTTGCTAAGATAATTGTTGGCCTCCCACCCTCCAGTGACCTTCCCGGTGATAAAACAGAGGTACCTGCCAAAAATGAACGAAAATCGATGCAAAACGAATACTCGGGGACCAAAACACGCAGTTCGGGATCCCGAAAATGAGCCGTTAAGCACCGAAAGTGGCATTCGGCCACGAAGTGGGTTTCTCAGACCCTAGTGTCCCTCAGAAGGGAGCAAATAGGAAGTATGCCAAAAATCAGAGTGACTAGAGATGGTTAAGCTGTCCCGAATCGAGGCACACGGCCTACGGCTCCGAAAAACCGGAAACCGGGCTCCGAAATGGGCAAAATGGCCTATAGCCACAAAATATAGCCCACGGCCACTGAGAGATGGTCTACGGGACCTCTCCCTCCCCTCAGGAAAAGAAACAGAGAAAATCGAGTCTGGTTCGCAAACCGAGACAAGGCACAGAAGAGGGTTCGGAAGTCCGGAGGCAAGGCTCACGGCCGCGACTCTGAAACTTCTGAACGAGCACATTATGCGACATCACCAAGTGCTCAATCGGTGACGTCTGAGTCTTAAGGTTGGTCAAAAATGGGGTGTCTACAGTTGCCCCTCTTTGACAGAAGTCGAAAGTCACAAGTGACGGGAGTGAATGTCAAAGCCCAAAGACGACCCATTTTTGACAAGGCCGAAGACTTAGACAAACATACAAAATAACAGAGATGTGCCCTCAGGCATGCCAGCAAGCAGGGGGGGCAAGATGCAAAACAATATGCACAGAGCCGGAGGTAACTCAATGATCATGCAAATGTAGCAAGCTATAATGAAGCAAGTATTCACAAATGGATGCAACAGTTTTAAGCAAGAATGCAAAGCAACAACTATATTTCATGCAGTTAAGAATGCGGAGAATTACACAATTCTCGTCGTGTCTCACACGGAGAAGATACGATACCTGCGCGATTCGTCTGGTCGCACCAGCCTCAAATGAACCGTACATACAATATCGTGCCTGATGGTGCTGGGGATCTCCCGTTTCCTCTAGGTTGAACCACAGGTACTACTTTTCTCCCTGACTATGGTCGCAGCTTTCCCTATTCTCCAACAGGGTGACAGACTAGGTTGGATCAGTATCCAGAATTGAGGTGCATACAGATGCTATCTCAATCTATGGGGCTGCCATACAGATTTCAAGCCGAGGATATACCCCTGGGTATTTAAACCAGACTTTAGTCTCGGAAATCCCGAACCTTTGCGTTCTAGGCATAAGCCATTCGAACTCTAGTTTCCACCGTCTCAGTTGGTCTCCTAGGAACTCACCGCGAACACAGGCAGGTGGCTATACCAGACCACCGAAAGTCGTTCGGGCACGACCAACACCAAAGGAATTGCACCTTTAGAGGATTTAAGGTCTCCTAGACCAGGGAGTGCACAAGATAGTGCGATGCAGAGTGAATGTACAAAACAGTGCTAAACAGATAAGGTGCGCAAGATAGCGCGAGGGGATGCATGCACAATGCAAGGCTTAGCACACAGCTTGCGACACAGCATTCCATTCAATTGGCACACAGCTCGCAACACAACACCTTGTTTAGTCTGGGCACACAGCTCTTTCGGGCACACAGCTCATTTTGGGCACACAGCTCGACTCTGAGCACACAGCTCATTTCGGTTTGCATTTTTGAACACACAACTCAAGCACTTGAATTTCTGAACACGCAGCCCGAATTGAAGGTGAACACGCAGCCCACACTGATTGAGAGTTGAACGCGCAGCCCGAACTCCGATTTTCTGAACACGCAGCCCAGATTGAAGGTGAACACGCAGCACACCCTGATTGAAAGTTGAACACGCAGCCCAAACATTGATTTTCTGAACACGCAGCTCGAATTGAAGGTGAACACGCAGCCCACTCTGATTGAAAGTTGAACACGCAGCCCACTCTGATTGAAAGTTGAACACGCAGCCCAAACTTTTGATTTTCCGAACACGCAGCTCGAATTGAAGGTGAACACGCTGCCCACATTGATTGAAAGTTGAACACGCAGCTCAATCTCTGATTTTCCGAACACGCAGCTCGAATTGAAGGTGAACACGCGGCCCACATTGATTGAAAGTTGAACACGCAGCTCAAACTCTGATTTTCTGAACACGTAGCTCGAATTGAAGGTGAACACGCAGCCCACATTGATTGAAAGTTGAACACGCAGCTCAATCTCTGATTTTCCGAACACGCAGCTCGAATTGATGGTGAACACGCAGCCCACTCTGATTGAAAGTTGAACACGCAGCTCAAACTTTTGATTTTCCGAACACGCAGCTCGAATTGAAGGTGAACACGTAGCCCACTCTGATTGAAAGTTGAACACGCAGCTCAAACTTTTGATTTTTCGAACATGCAGCTCGAATTGAAGGTGAACGCGCAGCCCACATTGATTGAAACTTGAACACGCAGCTCAAACTCTGATTTTCTGAACACGCAGCTCGAATTGAAGGTGAACACACAGCCCACATTGATTGAAAGTTGAACACGCAGCTCAATCTCTGATTTTCCGAACACGCAGCTCGAATTGATGGTGAACACGCAGCCCACTCTGATTGAAAGTTGAACACGCAGCTCAATCTCTGATTTTACGAACACGCAGCTCGAATTGATGGTGAACACACAGCCCACTCTGATTGAAAGTTGAACACGCAGCTCAAACTTTTGATTTTCCGAACACGCAGCTCGAATTGAAGGTGAACACGCAGCCCACATTGATTGAAAGTTAAACACGCAGCTCAATCTTTGATTTTCCGAACACGCAGCTCGAATTGAAGGTAAACACGCAGCCCACATTGATTGAAAGTTGAACACGCAGCTCAATCTCTGATTTTCCGAACACGCAGCTCGAATTGAAGGTGAACACGCAGCCCACATTGATTGAAAGTTGAACACGCAACTCAAACTCTGATTTTCTGAACACGCAGCTCGAATTGAAGGTAAACACGCAGCCCACATTGATTGAAAGTTGAACACGCAGCTCAATCTCTGATTTTCTGAACACGCAGCTCGAATTGATGGTGAACACGCAGCCCACTCTGATTGAAAGTTGAACACGCAGCTCAAACTCTGATTTTTTGAACACGCAGCTCGAATTGAAGGTGAACACGCAGCCCATATTGATTGAAAGTTGAACACGCAGCTCAATCTCTGATTTTTCGAACACGCAGCTCGAATTGAAGGTGAACACGCAGCCCACATTGATTGAAAGTTGAACACGCAGCTCAATCTCTGATTTTCCGAACACGCAGCTCGAATTGAAGGTGAACACGCAGCCCACATTGATTGAAAGTTGAACACGCAGCTCAAACTCTGATTTTCTGAATACGCAGCTCGAATTGAAGGTGAACACGCAGCCCACATTGATTGAAAGTTGAACACGCAGCTCAATCTCTGATTTCCCGAACACGCAGCTCGAATTGAAGGTGAACACGCAGCCCACATTGATTGAAAGTTGAACACGCAGCTCAAACTCTGATTTTCTGAACACGCAGCTCGAATTGAAGGTGAACACGCAGCCCACATTGATTGAAAGTTGAACACGCAGCTCAATCTCTGATTTTCCGAACACGCAGCTCGAATTGATAGTGAACACGCAGCCCACTCTGATTGAAAGTTGAACACGCTGCTCAAACTTTTGATTTTCCGAACACGCAGCTCGAATTGAAGGTGAACACGCAGCCCACATTGATTGAAAGTTGAACACACAGCTCAAACTCTGATTTTCTGAACACGCAGCTCGAATTGAAGGTGAACACGCAGCCCACTCTGATTGAAAGTTGAACACGCAGCCCAAACTTTTGATTTTCCGAACACGCAGCTCGAATTGAAGGTGAACACGCAGCCCACATTGATTGAATTTTCTGAACACATAGCCCAGAACTCAGTAGTCTTTTAATTTTGAACACACAGCTCTTTTTGAACCTACAGGATGCGATGACGGAACTTGCAAAAGTTGAAACAAACTCAGATGCCCGACATCTTCCTCTTTTCCTTTTGCTTTGAAGTTTGGAACCTATATAGCTTCAGATGGGTTCTGGCTTTACTGTTCCCACACGGGTTGGGTTGAGCCCTGCGGTTTTTTTTTTTTTGAAAGAACAAAATCTTGTTTTGCACAAATGTGGGGAATGACACGGCACTCTGAGCACAAGACAATTTTTGAAATTAAGAAATGTGTTCTTAACTGGGCATTGAGCCTACGACTGAACACAGCGAAAAAGATTGAACGATGGAAAAGAAAAGGTAAACAACCTAAACGCATCGAGACACACTTGGAATGACTCAAAGCCAGAATCGAGACAAACAAAAACAAAAGACACGACACACAGACGTGTTACAAAGACGAGAGACCTCTCAGTATGCGAGGAGCCATTTTCTTCGGGTAGTGTTTCCCACCCTTCCTCAGTTGTGGTTCTCACATCACTCGGCCCTCAAGCTCTGTTTTTCTGGAAAAGCCCTCTTCTCACTTTTCCTCTTATCGCACATCTCTCTATTCTTTAATCTCTCATTTTTTTATCCTTCCCCTGGGTGGTTGATGGATGAACAGGAAGTTGCGGGCTCACACCCAACATAATCAGTTCGCGGCTATTTCCTTTGGTAACATCTGCCGATGCGCCGGATGAGGGAATGGGGCATCTCGATCCATTCCAATTCATGCTTTGCACTCGGCTTGATACCTCGCCGCTTGGAGGATGAGAGAGCTTTCAGCCATTCTACTGTTTAACTTCAGTTGTGCCCTATTCTGGCAGGTAGAGTGCCCTTCTTGGCAAGTATGTTGACAAAAGGGGAAAAGACAGAACACCTGACTCAACTGTGCCCCTAGTTCATCATTTTGACCATTTTTGTTTTAGTTTTCTCCTAAAAAATTTTGACCAAAATGAGAGTTAGATTAACATGCTTGTTCAATTTTTTGATTTAAAATCATGCAATTTAGGCTGTGAGCACTGAAAAATTTTCCTTTTTTGGATCCAAGAAATGGTCCAGTTTTGAAAATGGGATAATTTTCGAGAAGATTAGTTAACCTTAGTAAAAATTCTCAAAAACTATTTTTGCAAACAACCACTGCTCAGCAAGTACGGAACCTACTCTCGAGATGCACCACCTTGGATTCGAAGGAAAATTGCCGCTTGCTTGAGGAGGACTGCATGACAACGGAAAGTTGCCCCTTGTTTGAACGGCACCGTGGCGCGTTGAATGGCAACGGAAAGTTGCCCCTTGTCTGAATGGCGCCACGGCGCATTGAATGGCAACGGAAAGTTGCCCCTTGTTTGGATGGCACCGCAGCGCATTGAATGGCAACGGAAAGTTTCCCCTTGTTTGGATGGCACCGCAGCACATTGTAGGCAGTCCTCAGAGTGACGAACACAATCCGTCTCTCGGATACAGAGAAGGCAAAGATGATCAAAACCATTATATGGACACAATCGAATTGTTTTACGGCTGGACTTCAGAATGAAGTTGCCTACGTATCCCAAAGATGGGAATCAAGCCTTACGTAGTTCGGGGTTAAGGTACACTCGGGTATTAACCTCTCCTTTTTAGGCTCTAACTTTTGCCAAGGCGCCCGTTGTGGGTTTTCGACCTTGCGAGCTTTGTTCTTCTTTTCCTTTCAATTCTTTTCATTTCATTTCTTTTTTTATTTTTTTTCTTTGTTCTCTTTTTTTGTTTTTTTGTTTTTTTTTTTGCATTGCATTGCATTTTTTTTACTTCTTTTTTTGTATTTTTCTCTTGCTCTAACTTTTGCCTGGGTCGCCCTTCCGGGCTTTCGGCCCAGCGAGCCTCTCAAGGGTAAAAGTGTAACGAGTCCATGCCAAATGGTTTTGAGATCCTGAAATTATCTGAATCCAGGAGAATGGCTGCTGTTCTAGCTTTGTAAGCTTCTTCTGATGAGATCTGATCTTTTTGATCTGACTTTCCTGGCCTCTTGTTCGAGGGCTGCTTTGAATCTGGCCACACAGGCCTCACATTGTAGTTGATCGTTGAACGTTCTGAATGGGCCCAAGGTTTGAAAGCAAGGGCTCAAGTCTCGAGGCTGAGAGCGATCCTAAGCTGCACAATCTCAAGAGCGATTCCACACAAGTCTTCGCCGGACCGCGCAAAACATTTTGTTTTTGAAAATTTTTTAAGAAAGCGACGAATCGCTTGCGCTGAAGACGGTGTGGGACCAATTTGGATTAAGCCAGGATCCTTCTCAGTACTCACGCTAACAAGCATGATTCTATTCATTAAGGGCTTAGCACGTCTCTCTTTCTCTCAATTTGATCAAAGTTTTGCAAATCCCGAGGAATTCATCCCTCTTTGTTTTCACCGCAATGTTTAAAAAAAATTTTTGGAAAACTTAGGTCAATGCAATGATTTTGGGGTGCAGAAGAGTAGGCGAAAAGTACTGCCGTTCCATTCAATTCCCGGCACAACTAGCACATGGCAGAAGCAAATATGAGAGTGTGGAAATCACTGCTGTTTCATTCAAAATCTGTTGGTACAACTGGCTCCCTGGCAGAAACAGACTCAAAACAAAATGAAAAGACAAACACAAAACAAAATGGAGACGCCCGAGGTAACACCCCCGGAATCACCCGACTCCTATACAACAGGACTGACTCGATACAACAAGACAGACCCAAAACAAAAGAGACTGACTTAAAACAAAAAGACAGACTCAAAACAACAAAACTGACTTAATACCCAAGTCAGAAAACACAAAAACTGGTATTTGCAGATGCTCAAAATAGTGCGTGCTATACGCCACATCGGAGGTACGCGCGCCGCCCACAGGTGGTCCAACCCCTGATCACATACTTGCATTATCCTCGAAATCCACCAACCTGGTGGTGACAGACTTTGCCGAGTTTGGAGGGAGGATGACTTCATTGTCAATCAAATCTTGCACTTCGTGGCGAAGACGGAAGCAATTGTCGGTGCTGTGACCGGTTTGCTGATGGTATGCACAGTACTGGGTACCATCATGCTTAGCTGGAAGAGGACTCAGGAGAGGCCGAGGCTCAAGGGGTTTGAGATGCCCTTTTTTGACGAGGATTTGAAGGGCCTTAGACAAAGGCATATAGAGGGCATGGAAGACTCTGCGACCTCGGGGCGGATGATTCGGGACTTGCTGACTTTTGCTGGACGCACTTGAAAAAGGGTCGGCAGGTGCTGCCTTGGCTCTCTGATCTCTTCCAGGTGCAGGGTTAGGATTGGAAGGGATTGTTCTGGCACGACGGTCCCCATCTTGATTTTCCCTCTGGCTTAAACTGCTCTCGGCCTGAGTGGGGAAGATGTCATCTACAGTTTTTACAGCAACAGCGAACACCTGTTGTTTATTCAATCCTCCAGCTTTCAAAGCCTCAACAGCCCACAGGAGTTGTTCGTAGGGATCGGTGTCCACCTTCATCTTGTTCTTACCACTCGCCTCGGCTTGGTAGAAGGTTTGAGTTGCTACATCAGAGCGGAGCCCCGTTGTTGTCGACATGCCATTGCTGGAACTTGGGATGGCTTCAGGTTGGCTAAGTTCGATTACAATTCGTCCCAACAGCGGGGGCTCTTACGATATGAAATTTCCAGCATACGATGTATTTGACGGCGGAACCGACATTCTGCAGGCTAGATCTGCCACGGATCTTTGAAGGTCACCAATCATTCCCATCAACTCGAATGTGGTGGGCTCGCGGGTTTGAAATGACTGGGGTTCCCAGATCGGATGTGCGGCAGGTGACCTGGGTGGGTGTGGCACTTCACCGTCGGTATAACCTTGCAATGTGATTCCTTGGTCCAATGTGGCTACCATAACCACAATTTCTTCTGAATTTTGCGCCATCACGAGTTTTGCTGAACTGAACAGAGGTGATGTGACTGGTGACTGACGGATCAGATGGACCGGGTTGGTGACTAATGAATCTGAAGAACCGGTGAGCCTTTTCCTGTCTTGTCTCTGCAAAGCGGAACACTGGTTGCTCTGAACCGAGTCTTTCAACTGAAAGAGAAAACACGCAACATCTCAGCCCAATCTCACCAATACAGACATGAATATAACTGAATAACTGCATTCGACCACTGGTCACGGTTCCCAAAATTTCTGTCCCCAAAACTGAGCCTGATACCCGCAGATATAACTGATTTTCGAAAATACTGAACTGGTGCCCGCAAGCCTAATACCCAAAATACTGAACTGGCGCCCGCAGGCCTGATGCCCAAACTTGCAAACTGATACATGCGTTCCTGTAGAGACACACTCTAAAGCACATAGCAGATAAGTGAGAGCCAAAACACCCCTATGTTGGGGTAGGGTTTCCCTGTCCTATTTTGTCAGGAGCTAGGGTTTCACTATGCACGCAGCGGTTTCAAACAACCTATAAACGGGTAAGCAACCTGTCCTAGTTTGGAATGGTCACTATGGATCCGAATATGCACTAGGTCGAATGGTCCAAAAGGGTGCCCCGGTAAAACCGGGGTTTGTGTTCCCATACTGGCAGAGCCCACAACCGGTCAGCCTTATGGTCATGCCTTGACAAGACAAGCCTCCGGCAAACCGTTCAGGAATAGCAGATGGCAAACACGGTGTCCTAGGCGCACCAATGCAAAATGCAATGCAAAGAAACACGCAAGTGTAGTCAAAAACAGATATCATGAGTTCGAGTCAAGTTCTCTAAATCCCCAGCAGAGTCGCCAGAAACTGTAGACGTCCCCGAACGCCCCGGGAGGGTTAAGTCCCGTTCCGTTCATTTTGGGGTCACTACAGTTCAGGACTCTCAAATTTGTCACGGTTCTAAGTCTGAACAAAAGAGTCCAAATCCGGCAAATCGTTTTGAGAAAAACAGATTTTTGAAAAGAAGTGCCAAACATGGACTGCTTTGCTAGATACAGAGTCGCCACCTAAATATTTTATTTTGGGGAAATTTAGGAAACCCTGACTCGTTTGCCTAAGGCCACGTGTCCGTCATCACCAAAGTTGCCTCGGCTCGGGAACTTGGGTACGATTGGGGAAGGTCACTTCGTGAGCACCCCCGCTCGCCCGGTCAGAGACCGGCCTCTACTAACCGTGATATCTATTTTTGAAAACATTGTATGTTCTTATTCCGGTTATTAGCCTAGGTTACTATGTGATGCACACAGCATATAAGTATAGATTGGATCGCCTGAATTGGAACAAAACATTTCATGAATTATTCCAATTCAGATAACCCAACCTTCACCCACAGGCATTCAGGCAGATATATCACATAAACAAATAGCCTCATGGTAAGCATGCTATCGTAGCATTCACTTACACGCATGCAAGGATGCTAAAGCATAAAGCTCACCGGGTACTCCAAGCCAAAACAAAAAACTCATTAGAAATCATGCATGAATCCTAAGTATGCAGAAATGCCTAATGCAACACATGAAAAAAAATGTAACTATAGCAGGCTCGGCTATTCTAAACATGGCATATGAAATGCTACAACTAACATGTATTCAATTTGGATTTGGAAATACAATGCAGTTAGTATGATGCGCCGAGCCCGGTGCATGCAAAACAGATGAATGATGCAAACATGCTGTCATACTGTATGCTAATTGAAATATGCCCTAATCTAACCATCATAAGCTGGTAAATAAAATGGAGAAAGACGTGGGGTTGGAAGACATACAACACACACACGCACACTTATTACAGTTGTGCCCTCGCGCAGAGGGTCCGAATAAATAATACAGTCCCAAATAAAAGAATATAACAGTCCAAATATTACAGTCCAAATAATATACAAATTCCTAATTAATTAATCAAATTAAATAAGAAAATAAATAAAACTGGCATGCAAGCCAGGGACTGCCTTCTTCTGATGAATGATGCATGTCTGGGCTGCCTTGCGCGGAAATCCACTGGGATGCCCCAATTAGCCTCTGTTTACACCTTTTCTTGAAATGCGCGCCAAACTCCAAAAAGTTGCTGATTCTTCATTTTGCTGCAACAGAGAGCAGGAAAGGGGCATAGCAATGTATTTTCACAGATATATGCATGCCTCGATCCTCGTGCCACCAATCACGCATACCGAGGCATGATGGCCGAGGAGTCGAATTGCACAACTCAATATAGGATGAATGCACATGAAAACACAACAAGACCTAACTCCATCATGGATGATCCGGAGTGTCGGCGACTAGGGAATTGAGACACATTCCGTCACTCGGAGTACGAAATGCACCTCGTTTCCCGTGCCCGGGCTAACTCCTATTCCGAACACGATGCAATATGCATGACATGCATGAAATACAACTAAGATACAATCCTAACATACACAATGCTATGGAATGACATGCCTCAAAATGCGTGCACACGGGCACGCAAACCGCGAAAATGCATGAATGCGATCTAAGATACAACCTAGTATGCACTATGCTATGAAAATGAAATGCCTCGAAATGCGTGCACACGGGCACGCAAACCGAGGCAATGGCATACGCAATGCAAATGGCATGGAAATGGCATATAAAATGCAACATGGACTTATACTAACATGAGAGAGCCTCAGCCACACTCACACAAGAGGCCGATGGATGAAAACAAAGTGCCTCGAAATGCGTGCACACGGGCACGCAAACCGAGGCAATGGCATATGCAATGCAATGGCATGGAAATATGATATGCAAACATGCTAATGGAGTTTAGGCACTGAAATAAGGGGAAAACAGCCCCGAAATGAAGCGAAAACACACCCGATGCATGGAATCTCTCCCGAAATGCAAAATTAGGCACCCGAAATGGCCTATAGCTATACCAAATATGCATAATTGGCACATGGGATGAAAATAAAGAGGCAAGGCAGCCCCAAAATAAGCATTTTACTAGTACAAAACATGGCCAAACAGCAAGCAAAGATAGGGCAAAATTAGCATGCGAAAATGGCCCTAAACATGAGGTTATGAAGCAACTCACAGCTGCTAACTCCAAATGGGTTAGGACCCTTCAACAACATTGAAGAGGGACCAAAAATAAGCACTTTTACAGAACTGTAAAAAACTCAAAAACAAACATAGATAAGGCTAAGTTCTTATGCAAGAAAATGGACCAAAAGGTGGCCAAAGAGGCAAGTGGTATATACAAAGCCCAAACTGAAAAATTCCCTTCCACAAAACTGAAGAGGGACCAAAAATAAGCATATTTACAGAACTGTAAAATGGCCAAAACAGTATACAAACATGCTAGAAATGCAATGCAAAATAAGGCTCAAAAGAGGCTATAACATGAGGTATGCAAAATATTCCAC
The DNA here is from genome assembly GCF_055761805.1 of Camellia sinensis. Lineage (NCBI taxonomy): Eukaryota > Viridiplantae > Streptophyta > Magnoliopsida > Ericales > Theaceae > Camellia > Camellia sinensis. Next base: position 115,098,200 of record NC_138975.1, read on the forward strand.
AAACGGCCAAATACCCTTAATGAAACATGAAGAATGGGCCAAAATAAGACTATTTTCAGAAATGTAAAATGGCCAAAAACAAAAGCATGGTAGGCTAACAAAACATGCAAGAATGGGGACCAAAAGAGAGATATAACATGAAGTGGCATATGGAGGTCCCAAACCATGAAAGGACCTAAATGAAACATGAATAATGGACCAAAATAAGAACTTTTCTAGCTCTGTAAAATGACCAAAAATGGAACCAAGATAGGCTGCCAAGGCATGCAAAAATGGGACAAAAAAGGGAGTATAAAGGCAAGTATAACATGGAGGTCCCAAACAGTGTTGAGCCCTTCTTAAATGTTGAAGAGGGGCTCAAAATAAGCCTATTTACAGTTTACATCATACTCCAAAACAGATTACACACGAGCTAAAAATATCATGCAAGAAAATGGTATTTAAGAAGGGTATTGAAGCAAGTGCAATATGGAGGACTCAAACAGGGTTGAGCCCTTAATGAGACATGAAAATGAGCTCAAAATAAGGCCACTTTAAGTTATGGCCGGAGCTCAAAGAAAAAATCATAGATGGCTTACAAAAGATACAAGAAATGGGCCAAAAAGGGAAAGATGCAACTCACCCTTGAAGACCAATTCTTTTGTTGTTTCTTGGACCAAATTTGTTGCCTCTTAGCTGCTGGAATTCCTCCCCTTGCTGCTGGAATGGAGTGGTGGTGGTAGAGCTTGGTGGTGATGAAGAAAATGAGATGTAGAGCTTGAAGGTTTTCAAGGAAATGAGGGAGATGGAGAGGGAGTTTTCTATTCAAGCTTGAAGAGCAAATTTTCTAACCCCTAAACTCAATGTTGCCTGCTGGTTATATGGGCCAAAAGGAGGGGGAGCATGGAAGGAAAGGGTGGGGGAAAAAAGACCAAGGCTTTCCCCCAAAAATATCCCCCGGATTGAGATATTTTCTGGGGGATACAGCTGGACAGCTGTAAAGTACTTTTCGTGAGGATCATGGCCGGCCCATTTTTGGGCTTGGAAGTGGTCGGCCGGCCACTTCCCCTAGCCAGCTGGCTAGGGGTCAAAAAGGCCAAGTGGCTTTAGTGGCCGGCCATCACATATTGGTGGCCTCCCAGGTCTCCTCTTCACAACCCTGTGGTTCGAATTTGGAAACTCTAAAACAGGAGAGAGAACAAGCCAATTTCAAGAGGGGTTCAAAAGGGTCAAATGGAAATAGTGGCCGGCCATGAACTTTTAGGATCCTCCCATGTGTGTACATCACAAATATGTGGTTTGGGGTTGAAGAAAGTGGCCCCAAGGTGTTCAACATTGGCTTGGAAGTGAGAAAAACGGGTGTCGGAGGGCGAAAATGGAATATTACTGGTTGCTAAGATAATTGCTGGCCTCCCACCCTCCAGTGACCTTCCCGGTGATAAAACAGAGGTACCTGCCAAAAATGAACGAAAACCGATGCAAAACGAATGCTCGGGGACCAAAACACGCAGTTCGGGATCCCGAAAATGAGCCGTTAAGCACCGAAAGTGGCATTCGGCCACGAAGTGGGTTTCTCAGACCCCAGTGTCCCTCAAAAGGGAGCAAATAGGAAGTATGCCAAAAATCAGAGCGACTGGATATGGTTAAGCGGTCCCGAACCGAGGCACACGGCCTACGGCTCCGAAAAATCGGAAACCGGGCTCCGAAATGGGCAAAATGGCCTATAGCCACAAAATGTAGCCCACGGCCACTGAGAGATGGTCTACAGGACCTCTCCCTCCCCTCAGGAAAAGAAACAGAGAAAACCGAGTCTGGTTCGCAAACCGAGACAAGGCACAGAAGAGGGTTCGGAAGTCCGGAGGCAAGGCTCACGGCCGTGACTCTGAAACTTCTGAACAAGCACATTATGCGACATCACCAAGTGCTCAATCGGTGACGTCTGAGTCTTAAGGTTGGTCAAAAATGGGGTGTCTACACACGCGTTCTATAGACACTTGATTGATTACATTTCTTTTTTAATGTGTTTCTAATTCTTATCCTCATTATTACGGCCTAAACCATGGCCTAAGAATGCCTAGGATGAAATGGGGATGCAATTATGCACTTTGAAAACACTTTGCAAAATTCCAGAAACTGGGCTGTTCGCTCAAGCGCACCTTTGGTCGCTCGAGCTATCATGACCTGAACCCGCCCTCACGGATTAAGGTCATAACCGGCCAGTAGTCAAGAGATTACCTACGGCCTCAGACCCGATTAAACTTATTACAACAGAGTAAAAGGGTGGTCGAAACAGAAGCAAATTTAAAAACTTTATCCATAGAGTTGTGCTTACATGGCACATCATAACATTTCGCATATATTCGTTAATAACCCACATCAAAAAGAAGTAAACATAAGTTTTGCATAATAGGATCATTCAAGCCATAGCTAGCCAAACCAAAAGCTTATGTACACGGTGATTTAGCATTTTCACCAAAGTAACAAAAAGGGAGGCAAAAGAAACAAAACAAGTCTCGTGCATGAGACGTTTGGGCTGACTCCTCAAAACTCTGACTGTTTCTCACATACTTCACCGAGGTTGGGTTTGGACATCTCTTGGCTCACCTACATACACATGAATGAGAGTGAGCGGAAGCCTAGTGAATAATATCAACTAAAGAAAGTACATGAGTGAAATACGAAATAGATATACAAAACGGCCTTAGGCACATTCATGTTTTTATTTGGTACATTAAATGGCTTCAAGCCTGAACATATCAAACGGCCTCTGGCCCATTTGTCCTTAACAGATGGCCTTAGGCCCAATTCATTCATGTCAAATGGCCTTTGGCCCAATCATTCATGCCTGACGGCCTTTGGCCTAATCATTCCTTTCCAACGGCCTTTGGCCCAATTGTTCATATCCAACGACCTTTGGCCCAAACAATCATATCCAATGGCTTTTGGCCCAATCAATCCCATCTGACGGCCTTTGGCCCAAACAATCATATCTAATGGCCTTTGGCCCAATCTATCATATCGGATGGCCTTTGGCCTAAACAATCATATCCAACGGCCTTTGGCCCAATCAATCATATCCGACGGCCTTTGGTCCAAACAATCATATCCAACGGCCTTTGGCCCAATCATTTGGCACAACGAATGTTTGCCCATAATTTCAATTGAGAAACTAATGAAACTCAAATGGGAGTAAGTAATTGGACAAATAGCATTCTTCAAAATGTCTTTACTAAGATATTACTCATAGTGTTTTGTCGGTGGATTCGTCCTTGTGCTTGACCCTACATAATACATAACACATATTGGGTCACAAACGATTCAATCCATTCCTAACTTATACATTCCTCTTAGGCTTCTTTCTTATCTTTTTTGTCCATTTACAATGTTCAATGTATGCCTAAGAGTGCTTAGAAGTGAAAGAGAATGGAAACAAAACATAAAATCATCTTTATGAAATTTCTGAAACAGGGCTCCCCGCTCGAACGTGTTTTCTGACGCTCGAGCAGACCCCTTTGGTCTACAAAAATACTGGTTGCCTCATTTTTATGCTCGAGCATGACTTCGGACACTCGAGCTGAGATTCAAAATAAGTGGCCGGGTGTTCGAGCGTGACTCTATACGCTCGAGCGGACGTCAATGTCTGCAAAAGTTTTGGGAGCTAACATTTCACGCTCGAGCAGCGCTTTCCCCACTTGAGCGGATATGCCAAATTCTGGAATTTCTAGAATTGTTCCTGAAGCTCAAACTTGAATTCAAATTGATACAACTTGCATGTTACGACCCATAACTCACATATTTGTCTTCTAACATGATGTTTATGCTAGATTTACAACTTCATGAAGCTCAATTCCCATGAATCAATTACATGGATACTCAAATTATACCAAACTTGTTTCCAATACATCAAATTCATGCAACCACAACTCATACCTCTATGATTTGTGCTTGCATGTGGAATATTACTTCCATTCCCAACTCAAATGTGTTAAATGATGATCAAGGCATGAATCTTCATCAAAATTCTACATAGATCATATGTTTCATGTTCAAATACACAAATTTATAGTAATCTTTTACATGCATGCATTCATTGACTTCAAATTCATCAAAATCAACTCAATTTATGTTCTTGATCACCACCTAAGTTTGAATCCACAAAATCACAACCTCAAACTCATGAATTTACTCACCTATGAGCTCTAATTCTTCAAATTATAGCTAATTCTTGAGTTAATCCACTTAATCCTCCAATTCCCTTGCAAAATTTTCAATGTTAGCCGCTTTCTCTCTCTAAAGCCGACCCTCTCTCTCTCTCTAGAGTGTGATTTTAGCTAACATGAGTTCAAAGAAATGAGGTTAAGTGTAATAAGGCCCTTATATAAGCTTTCCTAATCAAGTTTGATTAGGGCTAAGTAATGGTGCTTAATTCAATCAGTTTAAACTAATTAATTCGTTCCGAATCAGTTTTCAATTAAATTTCACCATAAGTTCTAAAAATTATGCTAGCCCAATGGTGTAGTCAATTTCGATTTATGTGGCCGATAAGGCCTTCAATTCCTAGTTTACAATAGTAAGTTGAACAGATTTTCCTACGGTGAACAAATATAAGATCAAAAACATATATAATCATGCAATTATCACTCAAAACCATATCAAGCATATAATCACATTCATAATTATGATCAATTAGCATAACACGGGACAGGGTTATTACACGAGCGGTCTGCAAAAGTACTGGATGGTGTAAATCTAGGCTCGAGCCAACTTTTTGGTTGCTCGAGCCAAGTGCAGTATAAAAGTGAGTTCGCTCGAGCGAAGCTTTGGTCGCTCGAGCCAACTGCTCTCGACTGCAAAATTACTAAGAGCTTGCAAAGCGTGCTCGAGCGAATGGTTCATCGCTCGAGCAAACTGTGCAAATTATGAAATTTCCAGATTGCTCTTCAAGGTTCAAAACACATGTTTAAAGCTTCAAACTTGTTCATTTGGGCCACAACTTGTAGAAAACATTTAGAGACTCATATAAAATCATGAATTGAAGATTTATTTACAAAATCAAGGATTGAAGATTTATTTACAAAATCAAGGTCCAAAAGCATGACAATTTCTGAAAATGAAATTGAAACTTCATGAATATAAAACATGTATGCAATGTCTTGAAGTCAAAGCTTCCAAATCATGAACAAATGAAGAGCTAAAGTGTGAAATCATGGTGAGCTCTCAAAACTTAACAAAAATGTGCTCTTGCATGTAAGAATTCTTGAAAATCAACTTCAAAACTTGGTGAATTATGCATGCATGAATGAATCATGCTCAATTCTATGTTCTTAACTTAATTCTCATGTTTATTCTTCTAATGCTCTTGAATTCTTGCACTAAGTAACTCAAATTCATAATTAAAGAGTTGAATTTCCTACCTTAAGCCTTGAGTCAACAAGTGTTGGAGCTAAACTTCCTCAATTCCCTTCAATCTCTACTATTTCCTTCTTTTGATCTCAATCTCCCTTCAACGTTTGGCTTCAATCTCTCTCTCTCTCTCTCCCCTCCTACGTTTTTGATCAATACAAAGATGATGAAGGAATGTTGAGTGTATTCTAGTAGTCACCTGAGCCTTATATAGGCTTGGTTTAATTAAGCTTAATTAAGTATAATTAAAGTCAAGTAATCTAGCTCAAGTTTAATTAATTTATTCAAATTATTTGACTCCGAATCAAACTTCAATTAAAGTTATCATAAAATTCTAAAAATCCTAAATAACACGTGAACCTAGTCAATTTTGTGTTCGGATACCGATAAGGCCTTCAACTTTCGTACCAAAGCAGAAACTCAAACAGATATTCCTATAATAGACAGATATGAATACAAAACACACATAAAATGCACAGTTAACACATGAACTTAATTAACATTCTTAATTACGAATTAACGGTTAATTATGGATCGAGGTTGTCACAGTAGTGGATAAAACAATTGTAGTCAATATATATAAATATATAAATCAACAGCATAAAGCATATAATTGTGTTGAGTGTGGCATTCTTAATCATTCAAAGATGAGAGTTGATTGACAAATGTAATGCGTGTGTGATGGTCAATGTGCTCTTACTGCAAAAATAATACAGTTACTCATAACCAGTTCAGATTTTAGGAGGGGCGTAACTTTCTCTATTAAAATCTTTATTATTTAAAAGTGACAAAAGATATTTCTTATTTAAAAGTGACAAGAGAATGAAAAATGGAGTGACTCATTATATATATAAGGGATGATAATAGAGTGAGGCTGGGTTTAGCGTGTCTCATCCCTGCCCCACTTTTGATCAGGATAGGCAAATTGAAGAGGTGACAAGGAGGAGATAAGAGAAATGTCAGAGTAATTTGTTAACTTAAAAGAATGAGTGAAACCAAATGAGAGAGATAATTTCATTTGTGATGATAAACCTCATTGTGATGATCACCATAGTTAGCTCTATTAACCAATAAGACGCTCTACATAAGATGGGGGGGGGGAATGAATGTTGAACATGCTCATAGTAAAAAAGTTAATTTTTGACATTGATTTTCCATGAAAAAACATTGAGGATATAATACAGAAGCAAAATATGGAATATTGTACACATATGTACACAGAGAGAGATAGAAAAAGAGGAAGGGGGAAGTGGAATTCACTATTATTATTATTTTTATATATTTTTGGTGTTTAGCCTTTTGGAGTATCACGACAAATTTATAATATAATTATTTTTCAAGGCTATTTAAGACTTCTCATGTATTTTTTTTTTTTTTTAATTCAAAATGAGGAAGGATATGTTTGTTAAAATACAAGGATAGATTCTAAATATCCCATTTATTTATTTATTTATTTTTACACCTACTATGTGCATTATAAATATTGTACATTATGAAGAAATTTTTGTATATATAGGTGCATAGAGAAATTTAATATATTTATTTAAAAGCTCTCAAATACAAGAGAGGGAAGTAACTCTATGACGACCGAGTCTCTTTTTCCCTTTCTTTTCCTCCTTCCTTCGCTCCATTCTCTTTACTCTCGTTGGGTTTAAAGCGTTCGGAAGTAACTCCCTAAAAGAAAGTTCTTATTCTTGTGTTGTTCGGTATCGAGTTTGATTTATTTTCGGGAGTGCTAGGTTAGGTCCAGAGTGCCGAGTTTTGGATCGGGAAAATTTTCTGGGCTGTCTGGACTCAGTCGCACGTACGGGGGTCATTGTCCGAACGTGCGGGAGGCCAAGCCGCAGGTGCAGAATACAGGGGATTCTGGGTCTCACACACTGAAATAAAAGCACGTGCAGGAAGAAGGCTCCGCACGTGCGGGGGCACGTGCCGGACATATGGGACGGGCACACTCCGAAAGCTCTGTTTTTTCTCTTCATTTGGGCTGTTTGTATCTCATTTTGTTGCATCTCTCTCTCTCTCTAAAAATACAACTCTCTCCCTTCTCTCTACATTTCTACCTCAAAAACAAGATCAAACTACTTGATCCTCTTCCATCCACTTGGAATCTAACCTTAGCTTCTTCATCAAAGTATAGAACTACTCAAGAGCTCTCTTGTGTGCGGTGGAGGTCAAGTGCTTGGCACCATCAAATCTAGGGTTTCAACTCTTCTTCATCAAAAAACTTTGAGGTAGGGAAATATCCATGAGTTATATATATATATATATTTATGTTTGATTTGGTTGATTTAAGAGTTTTCATTAATGATATTGGAAGTTTAGTCTTGTCTCATAAATACTAGAGTTTAAGAAGGGTTTTGATCTCTCTCTTCCTAAGCTATCTTCTAGAGGATTTTGCTCACATAATAGGAGGGTGTCATCTTCAGAGAAAACCCTCTCAAAAGAGAGGAGGAGGTTTGTCTTGGTTTTTGACATAAAACCCTAGAGAAATTTTTGGGGATTTTTGATAAAATATGAATATGTTTATGAGCATCTTGTGTTTTGCATTAAGATAGTGAATTTTCATCATATGTTTAGCAAGAATGGAAAAATTATTTGATACATGAGGAATGAGGTGTTACTTCAACATTACTGTTAAACATTTGAATGTATGGTGTTATGAAATAACAAATAATTGTGCATGATGGGAAAATGTTGTTACTGTGAGTTGATAACATGTAAGCTATCTTGTGAAAGAGCATGGAAGGGAAGAATTGAGAAATGTCGTGTGGCATGGAGAAATCTTGATGTTACATATTCATTTAATTTAATTTAATTTTATGCATTGTAAACTTGGATTGAAGATGTTTATTCCATAAAGGAGAAAGGCTTATAAGGGAAATAATGGTAATGTGTAAGGGGTAAATACGTGGTAAGTCCGGATAAGGGGTGTAGTTGAACATGATAAGTTGGCCTGAGTGTCCTTGGTGAAAGACCAGAAAACCACGCGGATAGGTGTCGAGCCTTCCAGTTAATACCGGTAAAAATGACAGTTTGGTAGTACTCGTAGAGTCTACTTGCAGACACCAGCCTAGGGATTACCAATGTCGTATTTACCACCCCTTGTGATTAAAAAGTTTAAATGTGGAAATTGACGAGATTGTAATTGTAAACGAAATGCATGGTTTTTCTCAAGAAAGACATGAATAATATTTTGAAGAGAGTATTGCATCGCATTTGCACTTGCATTCAATTCTGGCCATCTGTCATAAATGTATATACTTTGTTTAGTATTTCTCTGCAGGTAAAGACATGGTGCTCCCGCCAAGTTAAGGGCGCGGATAATTGTAAAGAGCACATGGCTCTTCTCTTGTTGTGATTTCTTTTTGTAAAGCCAAGGGCTAACATGTATGGATCTGAAAGATCACTTTTATGTAACCGGGCTATTGCCTTGGAAGATGTAAGCCCTTAAGGGCATTTTATTATTTTGAGATTAGGTGCTTCACATGCTATAGATTCATATATTCTTTTGTGTTGTGAATGTTTATTGCATGTGGAACTTTTGTATTAAACCCATTTATTAGACATATGAAGATGGAAGAGATATTGTCATTGTATAGTGAATATTTGTTCATTTGGTGGTTCATGTTGAATTAGTTCGGGGCATTACAAACTCATTGTGAAAACTAAATTACCTTGGAAAGGATTAGTTAGAAATTAGAAATCTACCAAATGTTGATGGAAGGCATGTGTCGCACTTTGTAAAAGTCTTCTTTTTTTTACCCGTTGACCCCTTGAAGCTTGTTATAAAACGTTTTAGTCAAATTGAGTTCGGTTCAATTTGGACGTGAATTCGCTAGATAATTGAGGGTTCTCGTGTGTATTTCTTTTATTTTCATAGTGGATTGGTTTGTGACTTTTAACCCGTGATTTTTTTTAATCACAATTGAAGGTGCTCCAATTGTGATTTTTTTTCCACATTATATCACTGTGTTAATTTGTCATTGCTTGTTAGTAGATATAATTCAATTTTTTTTTAATTAGATTACATCTATGATTGTCTGATTAGGAATTATTATTCAACATTAAAATTGAATCCTAATTGCAAATTACAATCTCGGAGGATTTTAAGATTTTCACTACCAAAAGATATCAATGCTCCTAGGAGAGAGACTTCCAATCCTTGGATCTCCCAGGTGATTTTGGATTCCATTCATGATGCTGCCAATTCTCTATTTCATTCCTGTCCCTTTGGATAAAATGGTTGTAGCACCTACTGACCAAATAGGATATGCATCTTCAGGAACTAGTGCAGGATTTTTTGCTCTTTGCAATAAGATAAACAGAAAAAGGTTTAAGCAAACAACTTCTTCTATGAAAGAGATGCAACTCTAAGCTCCAGAGTGTATATACTCCTAAAAAACACTACAAAGTTCAATGAGTACCAATCTAATAAGCATAGGCATTTTTAAGCAGGTAACGTGTCGTGTTCGACACCGACATAACACGATACGCACTGGACACTTTCCAACACTTAGACATATGAAATATATTACAAGTTCGAATAAAATAACTTGGAATCTAATGATAAAACAAAATTTAAGTAAACTTATACCTATTCTCCTCCTTTATACTTAAAAAAATGAATATAATTGACTTAAATATTCATATATATGACATAATAATTATTTATTCTTATATATAACATATCATAAATAAATAAATAAATATATTATATATTTTGCAGGCATCCCTACTATGTCATGTTCTACATTTTTTTAAAAAATTTGCATGTCGATGTGTCAGTATCTTGTCATATGTCTATATCCATGCCTTGTAGGTATATGAATATCGGCATGAAGATAATTAAACCCCTTAGCAAAATACACAAATTCATCATTCAAGCACCAAAATGAAGCTTAATTCTAAAACTTACTCACAAGTTCGTCTATGTTAGCTATAAAAAAGGGAGCTCCCTGTAGTCACCATCTTCGATTATCGCAATGGGTATTGTGATAATCCCATGAACTCTTTAAATTTTTTAAATTTAAATTTAAATATTTCTAAATTTAAATTTAAATTTAAATTTAAATTTAAGTGTAAATTATAAATACATCATTGATATTTTCTTAAAATATAAATTATCCCCTATGATTTGAATTATCCCTTAAAATATGAATTACCCCTTATAATCCCATGAATTACCCCTTAAACATTTAGGTAATGCTATGGTACACAAGTTTTTGTGGTGTTAATTATCACAAATATTATAATTAGATTCTTTTCAATCATAACTATAAAAAAATAAAAAATAAAAAATAAAAAGTTATAACCAAACGTCGCATAAGGTATCTAACCAAATACCTTTTGAATCATAATCAAAATAATGTTATAATCAATTATAACTAATAACATAGTAAGTCAAAACCAAAAACCACGACTAGGGCATATAAAATTTTCTTAAACGGTAAATTACTGGTTAATTTTATATATGCAAACAAGGGTGAATGTTTAAATCTCAGGGAGGGAGATGTAATTTTCAAAACGTAAGGGGAGTATTTATATTAAAGACAAATTTTAAGTGGTGTCAGTATAATTTACCCTTAACTTTTTATTGAAGGTTTATATTATGAATCTTACTAACAAGTGTCTCTAAGACGCAAGTAAAAGACAAAAATTTTAAAGAACGTAAGAATTTTTTTTATTAAATTCAATACATTTTTACTGAAATCAATATAATTTTTAATATTTTCACATATTTTAAAAATATTTTATATACAATTCTCAATATTTATTAATATTTATAATTTTTTTACTTATTTTATAATTATTTTTTCGATAGTGCTATATGTATCAATTGGTATACTAATTACTGTACGAACATATGTTATGACATTATTACTTTAAAATTATGACCCTACTCATTATACAAATTGCAACTACCCAAAATCTTTAAAATTATGTCACATCATCTATTAATACACTAATTGGTATACTAATTGGTGCATATAGCATTATTTTTTATTTGGGTAAATTACAAATATACTCATGAGGTTTGCTTAAAGTACTGATTACCCCATGTAATTTGAAAAATTACAAATACTCTATTGTATATTTTTAAATGTTCCCAATATTAAAAATTATTCTAATACACTACTATATTAAATAAATAAAATAAAATAAATTTATATATAAAACTATGGTGGCCAAGTTTGAGATGTCATACATAAATATGAGCCGTATATAAGTCGGCTCATAATGGCTTTACCCTCGGGACAAGATTGTCGAGAAAATGGATAAAGTAAGTCGGCCATGGCCGAATAGAACCTAGCTTGAGGGCCGAATAGGCCATAAAACCTACCGAATGACTGGGGGCCCAGCTGTGAGGACAGGGTATCTATGATAAAAAAGTGGGCCCCAAGAAAGTGATATAAAAATGATGAGCATTAGCCAAAGACGAGGTATGTAAAAAAAAGGATGATAACTTGTGATATACGAAAAAATTGAGAGAATACTGACTTGCCCGTCTGAGTGCTAATTCTAGCACCCCCGACCGGAGTGTTCATTCCTATTTCAGGTACTAACTCAAGGATCAAGAGTGTCTGCTTGGACCAAAGAGTATTCCTAAACCCCTTTCACCACAATTGGCGCCGTCTGTGGGAATACTTAAGCTTATCCATGGCAGACATAGTAGTAGATGATCATTCGCTCATCGCGGACGATGTTACACCAAGAGCCACGTTTGGCCCAGAAAATACTACCGCATGAAGATTTTTGAACTTTGCTTCGATAACTCCATCATTGCCTTCAACCTCGATATAGGAAACCATGCGAACAATAATGGACCAAGCAAAGTGAAATGAGCAGCGAATGGAAGATATGGCTACTGATAACGAACATCTATGTAAGGAACTGGCTGTGGAGTTGGCAAAGTCCTAACAAATTGTACCACATGGTGATCGAGGTTGGTCACTAGAAAAGAAGGATGATTGACGAGTAGTGCCTCCGACTCATCATCCTAGGAACCCAGGAAGAAGGGGCAAGTTGACATGACCAGCTCATCTGAGAGGAGTCCGCATGTGTAGCATATGCGAGGTGGTTCGGACGAAGAGGATAAATACGAGCCTTTCATACGACGCATTGTAAGGGCTGCACTGCCTAAAAAGTTTAAAGCACCAATGTTTACCTTGTATAACGGTAAATCTGACCCTACGGATCACATTCGTCATTACAAGCAAGCGATGACATTGCATGCTAATGAAAAAGCACTTATGAACCGAATGTTTCCGAGATGCCTAGGACCATTGGCCGTCAGATGGTATTATAAACTGGAGCCGACCTCAGTAAAAAGTTTTCATCAGCTCCAAAAATCCTTCAGGGCAAGATTCATCACCAACGAGGTCCAACCAAAGCAAATCAATTCTCTCTGGGCAATGTAGATTAAGTTAGAAGAGACCCTCTGTGAATATTCGGCGCGCTACTGGGAATGTTTCAACTTGGTGGACGATGCCTGCAATGATTCCATGGCCATTACCGCTTAAGATAGGATTACACCCCGAAAGTCCTCTCAGAAGCTCATTGATTAGATGGCCTCCCAAAACAGTCTGGGCGCTAATTAAGAAAGTTGAGGAGTATTGCAAAGTGGAAGATGATGCACTTCGCGTGAAGGCCGGCTAGAAAGACGTGAAATCGACACCATCTGGCCTCTGTAGACGTCCCCGAACATCCCGGGAAAAATCCCGTTTGTTCATTTGGGCTTACTACAGTTCAGGACTCAATGTCACGGTCCTGTATCTAATCTCACAGAGTGCAATGCAAGACCGATGAATCATCAAAGAGTCCAAATCTGGCAAATCGTTTTGAAAAACTGATTTTTAGAAAGAAGTGCCAAACATGGACTGCTTTGCCAGATACAGAGTCGCCACCTAAATATTTTATTTTGGGGAATTTAGGAAACCCTGACTCGTTGCCTAAGGCCACGTGTCCGTCATCACCAAAGTTGCCTCGGCTCGAGAACTTGGGTACGATTGGGGAAGGTCACTTCGTGAGCATCCCCGCTCGCCCGATCAAAGATCGGCCTCTACTAAACATGATATCGAGTTTTGAAAACATATGTGCTCTTATTCCGGTTTATTAGCCGAGAATTACTATGTGATGCGCACAACATACAAGTATAGACTGGATCGCCTGAATTGGAACAAAACATCTCATGTTTGTTTTTGAAAGTGGTTTGCTACTCGCAAGAAGGCTAAAATGCGGATTTTGCCACCCTCAAGTGGGCTTAGAAAACATGGTGGTTTGCCACTCTCAAGTGGGCTTAAAACGCGCAATCAATGCATTGTTCCAATTCAAATAACCCAACCTTCACCCACAGGCATTCAGGCAGGTATATCACATGAGAAAATAGCCTCATGGTTAGCATGCTATCATGGCAGTCACTCACACACATGCAAGGATGCTAAAACAAAAACACTTACCGAGTACTCCGAGCCAAAGAAAGAAGCTAATTAGAAATCATGCATGAATCCTAATTATGCTGAAATGCCTAATGCAACACATGCAAAAATGCAACTAAGATAGGCTCGGCTATTCTAAGATGACATATGAGATGCTACAGATAACATGTATTCAACTTGGAATTGAAATACAAATGCAGTTAGTATGATGCACCGAGCCCGGTGCATGCAAGACAGATGAATGAATGCAAACATGCGAGCATAAGTATGCTAATCGAAACATGCCCTAAACTAACCATCATAAGCTAGTAAATAAAAGGGAGAAAGACTTGGGGTTGGAAGACATACATCACACACACGCACACTTATTACAACATTGCCCTCTCGTAGAGGGTCCGAATAAATAATACACAACCAATTAGCTAATCTATGCTAATTAAACTAATTATTACACAACCTTAATTAATTAACAAATTAACTAAGTATGTACCAAAATAGCATGCAAGTTACATGGAAGGACTGCCTTAGCTCTGCCTTGAATGATAAGGAATGCATGCATGCTCGAGTCGCCTTGTCAGGAAATCCATCGCGATGTCCCGATTTGCCTTTATTTACAATTGATCTCGGAACACTGTACACAACTCCATGGAAACTTGTAGGGATACTGCTGACCAGTTTTTGCTGCTCGCTTCCGGTTTGCTGCAACAGAGAGCAAGAAAGGGGCATGGCAAAGTATTTTCAATATATGTGTGCACGACCACTCTCCCCGTCATTGCATGAGCTCTAGGGAGTGTAGTCCTTGATCCTCGTGCTACCAATCACGCATCTTGATGCATGATGGCCGAGGAGTCGGATTGCACGACTCGATGTAAAATGAATGCACATATAAACACAACAAGGCCTAAACTCCATCATGGGTAATCTGGAGTGTTGGGGATCGAGAATCGAGGCACGTTTCGTCACTTGGAGTACGAAACGTCCCTCGTTTCCCGTGTTTGGACTAAACCCTACTCCAAACACAATGCGATATGCATGACATGCATGAATGCAACTCTAATATGCAACTTAGATGCAATGCCACTAAATGATGCAAACATGCAAGGAATGACATGCAAACGTGTTACTAGCATACATAATGCTACGAAATAATCGATGGCATACTCAATCCACATGAAAGCTATATGGCATACGCAACGCACACATATAAAGATGGACATACACAAAGGCATAATCAAAGCATACACAATGCGACGATCAAGCATGCGACAACATGGATATGGCATACACAATGCAAGATGGACTTAAACCAAAATGGGTGGACCTCAGCCACACCCAAATCAGTGGCCAAACATAATGAAATTAAGACAAGAACACTCATGCAGACATGCACAAATGTAAGGGACCAAACCTAAGGCATCAAATGTAACTCTACCAAAGCATGGCAAGGATGAAAGATGGCATACAATCACACATTTTCCAGCTCTGAAATGACATACAAAATGGTCTCGAATCATGCAAACGCCTCACACAATGCATGCTAGATGGCCCGAATATCGAAACTAGTGAAGTGGATTACACTAGAGGTGTACAAAGCAATGCACAAATGACCAAATCACCCTTAAACAGTCCCTATGCAGACCCTAAACAGTGGGAAAATGGACTAAAATGATGGCTCGAAAGGCATGAAAACGAAGCTCATGCAATGGTCCAAAAACGAGGCATGCAAGCACAACTCTCAAATGCATTTAAAGAGTGGAAAACATGGGAATATGGCATAAGTATATGCTCTAAAATGACATGCTCAATGGCCCCAAAACATGAAAACACCTCAGTATAAGCATGCAATAGGCTTCAAAACTCAAGGCTAGGCAAGGGTATTGCACTACAAACATGCATAGCAAGCATCATTCGACCATGAGGCATAAAAATAGAGCTAAAGCAGTCTAAAACATGCACAAAATCAGTTTAAGGCATGGCCAAAAAGTGCTAGAATCAATGGCCAAAACAATATGCAATACAAGCTAGTGAAGAGGGTTTACACTACAAGTATATTAAGCATTCAAGAGGCCACTAAACCAACAAAGATCAAAGGTATGACATGCCAAATAAATCCCAAAAACTCACTGAAACATAGTCAATGACATGCTCCTTTGAAAGGCCATGAAGAGGGTTGTTCTACACATGCAAGATGGATATCCAAAATGACAAAACCACCTCTGGACAGAGGTTATGCAGGCCCTAGAGCTCACTGAAAATGGCCTGAAATGAGACCAGGAAGCATGCAAGTATAGGCTCCTTTGATATGCTATGAAGAGGGTTATTCTACACATGCAAGAGGGACACCTAATATGGAAAAAATAGCTCTGGACAGAGCTCATGCAGGTTCTAAAACTCACCAAAAATGGCCTGAAACATGGCTTGGAAGCATGCAAATAAGGGCTCCTTTGTTAGGCCAAATATGCTAGAAAACAAAGCAAGGGTTTTGGCACTCAAAATAGCATGCTAGCCACTGAAAATCCATTGGATTTCAGTGGCCAAAAGGCCAAACAAAGCTCAATACAAAGGCCTTAGTGCATGGCTCAAAATAAGGCAAAATGAAGCATGCAAGGGGGTAGAAGACCCCCAACAGAAAAATGATCTTAAACAAACATGTTAAGGACCTCAAAATAAGACTTTTTCAGTTTATGACAAAGCCTAAATATGCTTGAAAGTATGGCTAAAGAATGGAGCAAAATAAAGACTTAAAAGGGAATAGGGTGTTACCCTTGTAGCACAGCAAGAACTAGCAACCTTTGGTCCCAAAAAACCAACTCCTTAGCCTCTGAAAACAGCCTCCAAGAACTTCCAAGCAATGATAGAAGTGTGTGGTTGTGAGGTGGTGTGTGAAGGGCTAAGAACAAGGCTCTATTTAACACAAAATAGAGAGACAAGAGGGAGATATATGTGTGTATGCTCTAGCAACTTCAGAACCCTTGCAAAGGAAGAGGAGCACTCCCTTTATAGAGCCAAGGGTCCAAAGCTTCTCCTAGAAGCTTAAAACGTAGGGCAAAGATCCTCCATACACGTGTATGGAGGATGCAGCTTGTGCCTCCCACCTAGAAAGCATTCAGGGAGACAAAAAAGGTGGGAGTTATCTGACCAGTTCAAGTGGTCGGCCGACCAGGATCAAAAGGGTCAAGTTTCAAAAGCTAGTCGGTGGTCCCAAAGGGTGGTCTCCCAAGTGAATGCAAGTTGGTGGTATGGTGGGAGACTAGTAAATGTGGCCCAAAGACCAAGGAGACCAGCTCCCTATCAAGAAACCGCTCGGCAAAGAGAAAGGTGGTCTCCAAGAAGAAAAGGTGGTCTCCCACCCTAGTACCACCTTCCAAACAATGAAAATAGGGTCCATGCCAAAAATGAACCCACACCGATGCAAAATGAGGGTTCGGGGGGTCAAAACGCGCAGCCGGGTGCCCCGAAAACAAGCTGTTAATCGAAAGTGGCGTGCAATCACGAAGGTGGTCTCCCGGGCCATAGTGTCCCTCTAGAGAGAGGAAACAAGGTGTGTTCCAAAAAATCGGAGCAAACGGAGAAGGTTAAGCAGTCCCGAACCGAAGCGCACGACCGACGGCTCCGAAAATCAAAAACTGGTCTCCAAACGGGAACAGTGGTCTACGACCACGAAAAGTAGCCTACGGCCATTGAGAGATGGTCTACGAGACCTCTCCCTCCCTTCGAGAAAAGAAAACAGAACCTGGTTCGCAAATCGAGGCAAAGCACAAAAGGATCCCGAGGCCCGGAGGCAAGACTCTCAGTCCAAACTCCGAAACTCTAAACGAGCACAACATGTGCAATCACCGAGCGCTCAATCGATAACGCCTGAGTCTTAAGGTCGGTCAAAAATGGGGTGTCTACAGTTGCCCCTCTTTGACAGAACTCGAAAGTCATAAGTGATGGGAGTGAATGTCAAAGCCCAGAGACAACCCATTTTTGACAAGGCCGAAGACTTAGACAAACAGGCAAGATAAACAAAGAGATGTGCCTGCAGGCACGCCCGCGAGTAGGGGCAAAATGAAAAGCGATATGCACAAAGACGAACATAACTCATGATCATGCAAAGTAGCAAGTTGTAATGAAGCAAATATTCACAATAAATGCAACAGTTTTAAGCAAGAATGCAAAGCAAAAAACTACATTTCATGCAGTAAGAATGTAAGAGAATCACAATTCTCGCTACGTCTCACACGGAGAAGATACAATACATGTGCGGCTCGTCTGGTCGCACCAGCTTCGAATGAACTGTACATACAATATCGTTCCTGCAAAAGAGAGAAACTTAACAAGCACAGCATAGTTAGCAACATATGTTCAACGCTATATCGAATGCGGAAAGACATGGTGCCAATGGAAAAGTGCATCGCAATGCAAGAGAAACGCGCATGACAACGCAAGTTAAGAATGGAGGTATGACAATACCAGTGAAATGTGCACAACAATGCAAGCGATGTGCATATACAATGCAAGTGACGTGCATAACAATGCAGGATAAGTGCAACTTCAAATGCATGTTTGAAACAAAACATTGAGCAAAGAAATGCAAGCCTCAACGAGGGCAACTCAAACGTGACCTCCGGTTTACCTCCCGGAGGGGTCACAACGTACTCAAAAAGGGTACACCTTGCTCTTGGCGAGTAACGATGAGCCATGCATAGAAAATTGGATTTGAAGTTCCCGTGGAGGCATTTCGCGCCGGAAAGTGCACTTTCCTTGTACTTTCTCGAGAGTCGGGGACTCCGATCGCCACCAAAATTTGCAGGAAGAACAAAGAGGCATTGGAGACCACCCAGGAGGGCCACCGACCACCCTAAAGTGCCACTCACCAGGTTTTGTGCAAGGGGGTGGTCGGCCTGCTAGGAAAGGTGGTCGGCCGACCACCTTGCTAAATCTGGGACAGTTTTGTCTTTTTACACTTGTTTCTTTAAATCCACATGTCCCAATCACTATTCCTCACAACCTCCAGGCTGAAATCAATCCCTCCTCCTTCCTAGACCATTTTCTCTCTCAGATCTGCTCTTTATACGCGCTTTCCAACACCCTACGCAAAGTTGTTTCGCGAAATCTTTCAGTTTTCTTTACTTTGGACCGATTAAATTTTGATTTCGGAGCTTCTTTCTCCATTTTCACCACTTGAGGTAAGTTTGTCTCGACATTTGGAACATTTTCTCAGGAGTTGACTTTTGTTGACTTTTTCATTTTCCGAGAGTTGACTTTTGTTGACTTTTTCCAATTTTGGCTCATTTTGCTCATTTTTGCTCCTTTTTGCAGATTTCTTCAAATGGCGGGTCATTTTCCTCATGGTGGAGGTCCTTCGGGTGCCGAGGGTGAGCCGGACATCATGTCCTTGCCCCTGAGAGTTCGGCCGTTCGATCCCGAGAGGTATCATCCTTGGGAGCACATCCTTCCTCCGGCCACTTTCTATCATTTCACTGACTTTGATGACCGAGCACCTGCGAATTTGTTACTGCGGGAGCCGGAGACTCATCTCTCTCATCAAGAACGAGAGGTATGTACTTCACTTTTACATTTTCTGCAATGTATTCTGGATTTTCTGTGCATTTCATGCTTTCGCTACGTATTTTTATCCGCTCGTTTTGAACACATTCACACACCATACTTCTGCTCATTCTAGCACACATCTCACAGCACAGTATCTTGTTAAGTTGGCACACAGCTCAAGCACTCGAATTTCTGAACACGCAGCTTATACTTTGGTTGTGAACACGTAGCCCACATTTTTTTGAAATCTGAACACGCAGCCCAAACTTTTGTCGTGAACACGTAGCCCACTTTTTTTTGAAATCTGAACATGCAGCCCAAACTTTTGTCATGAACACGCAGCTCACTGTTTTTGAAATCTTGAATGCGCAGCCCAAACTTTTGTCGTGAACACGCAGCCCACTGTTTTTGAAATCTGAACGCGCAGCCCAAACTTTTGTCATGAACACGCAACCCACTGTTTTTGAAATCTTGAATGCGCAGCCCAAACTTTTGTCGTGAACACGCAGCCCACTATTTTTGAAATCTGAACGCGCAGCCCAAACTTTTGTTGTGAACACGTAGCCCACTGTTTTGAAATTTGAACACGCAGCTGTGGACGCGCCCTGAGGGCCTTGCTACCACAGTTCGGACTCAATTGTGTCATAGTTCTTAATCTGATCTTGCAAAGTGCAATGCAAGACTGATAAATCACCAAAGAGTCCAAATCCGACAAATTGTTTTGAAAAACAGATTTTTAGAAAGAAGTGCCAAACATGGACTGCTTTGCCAGATACAGAGTCGCCACCTAAATATTTTATTTTGGGAGAATTTAGGAAACCCTGACTCGTGCCTAAGGCCACGTGTCCATCATCACCAAAGTTGCCTCGGCTCGGGAACTTGGGTACGATTGGGGAAGGTCACTTCGTGAGCACCCCCGCTCGCCAGATCAAAGATCGGTCTCTACTAACCATGATATCAGGTTTTGAAAACATTTGTGCTCTTATTCCGGTTATTAGCCTAGAATTACTATGTGACGCGCACAGCATACAAGTATAGACGAGTTCGCCTGAGTTGGAACAAAGTATTGCATATTCATTTTGAAAACGGTTTGCTACTCGTAAGTAGGCTAAGAAGCGGATTTTTGCCACCCTCAAGTGGGCTTAAAGAAACTCGTATTCAATGTATTGCTCCAATTTAGATAACCCAACCTTCACCCATAGGCATTCAGGCAGTTATATCACATAAGCATATAGCCTCATGGTAAGCATGCTATCATGGCAAACACTCACATATATGCAAGATGCTAAAGCATAAAAAGCTTACCTAGTACTCCGAGCCAAAACAATAGCTAGTTAGTAATCAAATGCATGATCCTAGCTATGTTAAGATGGCTAATGCAACACATGCAAAGTGCAACTAGAATAGGCTCGGCTAATCTAAGAATGGCATGTGGAATGCGACAGCTTGATACATGTATTCAAGTTAGAATTGAAATACTTATGCAATTAGTATGATGCGCCGAGCCCGGTGCGTGCAATATGAATGAATGTATGCAAACATGCTATCATAAGTATGCTAATTGAAACATGCCCTAAAACTAACCATCATAAGTAAGTAAGTAAAAGGGAGAAAGACGTGGGATTAGAAGACATGCATCACACACACGCACGCTTATTACAAAATTCGCTCTCTCTCGGAGGGACCAAAAGAATAATACAGACCGAATTAATAAATCAACTATCCTAGCTAATTAATTATTAAAACCCTTAATTAATTAACAAATTAATTACAAAAAAGGAAGTGGTCACAGCCCCGCTTCGGGAGGATGGAATGATGCATGCTCGATTTGCCGCGCTTGGAAACCCATTGCCATGCCACATGTTGCCTTTGCTTGCACCGTTCTGCTTTTCTGAGACTTGCACAAATCCCAAGATTGCTTCTGAACTACCCCTTGGTCAGCATGGGATGCCACCGGCCAAGATAAAGAACCATCGGCCATAAAAACATGGTCATCGACCAAAAATGGAGCCACCGGCTGGACTTTGGTGGCCGGTCGGCACTGAATGTAGTCGACCGGCCATTTCTTCCTGCAAAACACTGGTTTTGCTATAATAGAGGACAGACAGTGCATGGCATAGAATTTTCAAAGCAATGTATGCACGACCACCCTCCCTATCATGTTGTGAACTCAAGGGAGTGTGGCTCTTGACCCTCGGGCCACCAATCACACATTTCAATGCATGATGGCCAAAGGTGCCAAGTGTGTGAATTAATATGAAATGGATGCAATCAAAACAAATGAGTGCTACACACTCCATCATGATGGATCAAGAGTGTCGGCGACCGAGGATTGAGGTGTGTTTCGTCACTTCAAGTACGAATGCACCTCGTTCCTCATGTTTGGTTTGACACCCCAAGCCAAACAAGAATGCAATGCATGCAAGTATGCCAAATACAGTACCTATTGAGAATACCTGAATTAGCAATGCCTTTGAATTTTCAAACTTAGACAGAAAGTTCCCAGAGGTGATGACCTCAAAATCATGATGTCCTAGATCTGATTTAACAGGAAAAGAAAATAAAAGAAAGAGATGATGCAATCATATTAGAGTTGTATTTCCCACAAAAAGAAACACATAGTACATGTTTCCAAATAAATATCTTTGGTACAAAAGCAAATAGTCTAGAATGGAACAACTCAACTAACCAAAGGAAGCAGACTCCAGTAATGGAAGGTCAATTTCAGAAAAAAAATGTCCCAGCATGTCGCTCCTTGATACTATCAAGAACATGCTACAGCCAACAAATCAATGTCATGCATCAAAAGATTATTAGTAAAGTCTATTGAGCAAAGAAAAATAGTAAAGGTTCAAACAAGCACCATAGGCTTCATATTAATAGGTTGATAGTTAAAAACTCACAATGTGCTCGTCAATACTGAATATGTCGTGATTCCTCTCCCATAAAGGATTTGTCAGCAGCTCAAAAGCATATCGAATCTGGAAATCAGACCACATAACTTAAATATTTACAATACTGAAAGTACTCAAGTTAACTCAAGTAGGATTTGATATTGGTGCCAACAAAACCACATAATTTCTAGACAAACCAAACCAAACCAAACCAAACTAATCCAACCAAGTGGTGTTGGCAACATGAATTCTTTTTTGTCATTCTACTTTGTCAAGGGCTATATGCTCAATTAAATTAAATTAAATAAATACATATCATTTTTTACTATAGCATCCCATATCAATTTAGGTTTGGGGTTCTCCCTAGCATTTCTATTTATGCTGATCATATCACTATCTGTTACTATTGCATCTACAACAGAGGTTACTAGGTGGCTTGATGACCAACCATACGTTGTTGAAAAATCTCAGTTGGAACAGGACTCGTCAGGGGTGAGGACATTAGTTGTGGCCGGAATGGCCAAAAATCAGAATACATCGCCGGAGAGCACCGGTGCTAAGAATTTCGCTCGGGAACTGGGCATTGTGAATGTAGGAAATGTTGAACAGCAGACTGCACTGACGCAGTTAGGACGGGAAGAGATCGAAGATTCCGAGAGAGCCAGAAAGGCCAAAGCTCCTATGGGGGTTGAAAGTGTTGTGTGCGCAAGAATGGAAAATACTGTGAGTACAGGAACGCAAGGTGCTGCGGGCACAGAGATATTTGGAACGGAACCGGACAGGTCTCTGTCGGCTGCCGATGGAATGTGGTGGGAAGACGATGATCTATGTCTTGCCTACACAGACAAGGATTAGTGGAGCAATCAACCTGATGATACCTGGTACATTGGAGAAGTTGATCATATGACCAGAAGCGGGCGGTACTTCAAGCCTCTGCACCTAGACCAACCAGAAGCGTCCGGGAAGGACAAGGAGGCAGAGAAACAGAAAAGAAGCAACTCGGAGAAGAGGCTGTACTGAAACAGCTGAAAAAGATACAAGCAGACATCTTTATCTAGGGACTGCTTATGGCTTCGCGAGTTCATAGACAAGCCGTCCTATCTGCAATGGACAAGGCTAAGCTCTCAATAGACACCACGCCTGAACAGCTAGTGGGATTGGTTTTTCCGGGAGGAACTTCCCTGATGTTGACCTTCCCCGATAAAGAACTGCCGCCTGAGGGCACAAACCACAACAACCCACTCTACATCTCTGTGGAATGTAGAAACAAATGGATATCGGTGGTTCTTGTCGCTATCGGATCCGCCATCAACGTGTGCCCGGCAAGGACAGCGTATGCAATCGGGTTGAAGCCCGCAGACTTTATGCCGACTGCCCAGCTGATTCTGGCATATGACAACACAAGTAGAGAAGTAATGGGGATGGTGAAGATTCAAACCCAGGTCGGTCCAGGACAACATGAAATTGACTTTCACATCTTGGAAGTTCCCGCGACCTTCAATCTACTCTTGGGGCGGCCGTGGCTGCACCAGGTGAAGGCAGTTTCGTCCACCCTACACCAGATGTTGAAATACCCCCATGGAAAAGGGGTGGCCATTGTTTTTGGGAACTCGTCAATCCATCCGCCGCCAGAAGTGTCTACACCAGTCTTGGAAATCGAGCATGGCACGGAGGATGTGTTCTTATCAGGTTTTACCCTAGCTGAGCCCCGCGTCGTACAGAACATCTTGGCTGTTGATGAGGGGGTGTATGTCAGCGCACAATCAATATACCTCATGAACAAGCTTCAACACATCCCCGGGATGGGATTAGGGAAGAGTGGCCGGAAGGGCATCGCTGTATCGGTCGAAGTGCCGCACAACCTGCATACCTTTGGCTTGGGTTATCTGCCCACCAAAGAGGACTGGGTGAGAAAAGCCAAGGAGATGGTTGGAAGAGCCAGAGCAAAGCAGGCAGGGAAGCCATATGAGTTAATACACCGACCCATTCAAGGTATCCTAAACGGACGCTTCGTCTGGGAGGGGGAGGACTTTCCATTTTGCGGCTTCTCAGAGCCATGGTTGAATGGGGAGAAGAAGCGCCTGCCAGGGTTTGAGATCTTCTTTGACCTACAGTTATCCGGGGATGATGTTGCCGAGGAGCAGACAAACCCATTGTAGACGTCCCCGAACGCATCCCGGGAGGGTTAAGTCCCGTTCCGTTCATTTGGGGTCACTACAGCTCGGACTCTCAAATGTCGCGGTTCTAAGTCTGAACCAAAGAGTCCAAATCCGGCAAATCGTTTTTGAGAAAAACAGATTTTTGAAAAGAAGCGCCAAACATGGACTGCTTTGCCAGATACAGAGTCGCCACCTAAATGTTTTTTAATGGGAAATTTAGGAAACCCTGACTCGGTGCCAAAAGGCCACGTGTCCGTCATCACCAAAGTTGCCTCGGCTCGGGAACTTGGGTACGATTGGGGAAGGTCACTTCGTGAGCACCCCCGCTCGCCCGATCAAAGATCGACCTCTACTAACCATGATATCTATTTTTGAAAACATTGCATGTTCTTATTCCGGTTATTAGCCTAGGTTACTATGTGATGCGCACAACATATAAGTATAGACCGAGTCACCTGAATTGGAACGAAACATTTCTTGTTTGTTTTTGAAAGAGGTTTTGCTACCCTCAGGTAGGCTTGAAATGTAGATTTTGCCACCCTCGGGTGGGCTTAAAAGAGATGGTTTGCCACTATCTAGTGGGCTTAAAACTCACAGTTGATGATTTGTTCCAATTCGAATAACCCAACCTTCACCCACAGGCATTCAAGCAGTTATATCACTTAAGCAAATAGCCTCATAGTAAGCATGCTATTCATGGCAGCACTCACACGCATGCAAGGATGCTAAAGCATAAAGCTTACCGAGTACTCCAAGCCAAAATAGAAACTTCATTAGAAATCATGCATGATCCTAAGTATACAGAAATGCCTAATGCAACACATGCAAAATGCAACTATAGGAGGCTCGGCTATTCTAAGATGGCATATGAAATGTTACAACTATCATGTATTCAACTTTTGAAATTGAAAGTACAAATGCAGTCAGTATGATGCGCCGAGCCTGGTGCATGCAATACAGATGAATGAAATGTAAACATGCTGTCATACTGTATGCTAAATTGAAATATGCCCTAATCTAACCATCAAAAGCAGATAAATAAAAGGGAGAAAGACGTGGGGTTGGAAGACATACAACACACACACGCACACTTATTACAGTTGTGCCCTCGCGCAGAGGGTCCGAATAAATATACAGTCCCGAATATTACAGTCCAAAATAATACAGAATATTACAGTCCCGAAATATTACAAAATCCTAATTAATTAATGAATTAACTAAGAAAGCAAGTAAAACTGGCATGCAAGCCAGGGACTGCCTCGCTTCTGATGGATGATGCATGTCCGGGTTGTCTTGCGCGGAAATCCACCGGAATGCCCCAATTAGCCTCTGTTTACACCTGTTCTTGAAATGCGTGCCAAGCCCCAAAAAGTTGCTGATTCCTGATTTTGCTGCAACAGAGAGCAGAAAAGGGGCATAGCAATGTATTTGCACAGATATATGCATGTCTCGATCCTCGTGCCACCAATCACGCATACTGAGGCATGATGGCCGAGGAGTCGAAATGCACAACTCAATATAGAATGAATGCACATGAAACTATAGCTAAAACCTAACTCCATCATGGATAATCCGGAGTGTCGGTGACTGGGGAATTGAGACACATTCCGTCACTCGGAGTACGAAATGCTCCTCGTTTCCCGTGCCTGGGCTAACTCCTATCCCGAACATGATGCAATATGCGTGATATGCATGAAATGCAACTAAGATACAATCCTAACATGCAGAATGCTATGGAATGACATGCCTCGAAATGCGTGCACGTGGGCACGCAAACTGAGAAAATAACAGAATGCGATCTAAGATACAACCTAGCATGCACAATGCTGTAAAAAAGGGATGCCTCGAAATGCGTGCACACGGGCACGCAAATCGAGACGACGGTATATGCAATGCAAGTGACTAAAATGGCATGAAAAAGGTAACATGGACTTATACTAACATGAGAGAGCCTCAGCCACACTCACATAAGAAGCCGATGGATGAAAAATGAATTGTCTCGAAATGCGTGCACACGGGCACACAAACCGAGACGGTGACAGAATGCAATGTAAATGATATGAAAACATGATATGGGCTTATACCAACATGAGTGAGCCTCAGCCACACTCACATAGGATGCCGATGGATGAAAAATGAATTGCCTCGAAATGCGTGCACACGGGCACGCAAACCGAGGCAATGACAGAATGCGATGAAAATGACATGAAATGGATAGCAATCATTCTAATGCAATTTCAGCACTAAGATATGGGGGAAAACAGTCCCGAAATGAGGCGAAATGACATGAAATGCAAGGAATTGTCCCGAAACATGGGTTATGGCACCCGAAATGGCCTATAGCTAGGCCAAACATGCACGATATGGATATGTGATGCAAAGACAGAAGCTTGGCAGTCCCAAAATAAGCACTTTTCCAGTTTATAGCATGGCCAAATAGCAAGTATAGATATGGCAAAAATGGCATGCAAGAATAGGGGCCAAGAGATGGATAATGATGCAAGTGATATAAGAAAAATCCAAACTGAAAAATTTCCTTCTACAACATTGAAGAGGGACCAAAAATATGAATATTTTCAGAACTGTAAAATGGCCAAAACAGTATACAAATATGATAGAAATGTGATGCAAAATGAGGCTCAAAAGTGGCTATAACATGAGGTATGCAAAATAATCACCAAACAGCGAAAGACCCTTAATAAAACATGAAGTATAGGTCAAAATAAGACTATCTATAGGCCTGTAAAATGGCCGAAAACAAAATCATGGTAGGCTAACAAAACATGCAAGAAAACGAACCGAAAGTGAGATATAACATGAAGTGGCTTACGGAAGCCCCAAACCATGAAAGACCCTAAACAAAACATTAAGAATGGACCAAAATAAGGACTTTTTCAGAACTGTAAAATGGCCAAAAACATAAGCATGGTAGGCTGCCATTGCATGCAAGAATGGGGAATAAAAGAGGAGTATAAAGGTAGGTATAACATGGAAGTCCCAAATGGTGTTGAGCCCTTCTTCAATGTTGAAGAGGGGCTCAAAATAAGCCTAATATCAGTTTACAACATGCTCAAAAACAGATTACTCATGGGTCAAAAATAGCATGCAAAACTATGACATATAAGAGGATCAATGAAGCAAGTGTATCATGGAGGGCTCAAACAGGGTTGAGCCCTTAATGAAAAGTGAAGATGAGCTCAAAAGAGGGCCCTTTTCAGTTAGGGCCGGAGCTTGAAACAAAAAGCATGAAAGGCTTAGAAATGGATCAAGAAAAAGGGTCAAAAGGGTAAAAGTATTACTTACCCTTGAAGACTCAAACTTTTGTTGCTTCTTGGATGGATTTGCAGCTTCTTTTGCCTTTGAGGAACCTTCCTTGTTGCTGGAAATGAGGTAGTGGTGGTAGAGCTTGGTGGTGTAGAAGGAATGGAGCTTATGGACTTAGGGTTTTTTGAAGAATTGAGAACTATGGAGATGGAGTTGAGTATGGAGACTTGAAGAAGAGTTTTTCTAACCCCTCTAATGCATGTTTGCAGCTGGTTATATGGGCCAAAAGGAGGGTGTAAAGGTGGGGCATAAAGGAGAGCAAAATTCCCCCAAAAGGGTCCCCCCGGATGTAGATATTTTTGGGAGAAAACCAAGGCACAACTGGAATGCACTCAACCTGAAGAAGCAGGCCGGCCTATCACTTTTGCCCCAGGTGGCCGGCCGGCCACTTAACATAGCCGGCCGGCTAGATCAAAGAAAAAAATGGCCAGGCGGCCAGAAAAAGTGGCTGGCCACCCCCTAGGATGAAGCCCCAGAAGTTAGCTTTCCAATGGCGCAAACCTTGCATTAAAATTCCTCCTGTAGAAAAAGTTATGCCCCTTTCCGTGAAGCCGCGCAGATTCAGTCCAAGCGGACTTCAACCAACCACATCTCTCCCCCCCGGACTTGGACTTGGGAGATTCTTGAGTGCAAAATGAAGCCCCGGAAGTAAGCTTTCCAATGGTGGTGGCCTCATATCTTAATTCCTCTTGTGCAAAGAGTTACGCCCGTTTCAGTGAAGCCGCGCAGCTTTTTCTCCTTCCCGGATTCATGCTGAAACACTTTTGACCAAAAAGAAGTTGTCTTTTCGGCAAAATTACTAGTCTCCCACCAACTTTTGGTGTCCTCTCATGTGTGTAGATCACATATATGTGGTTCAAAGTTCAAGAAAGTGGGCCCAAGGTGTTCAACATTGGCCCGGAAGAGGAGGGGCAAAAATGGAAAGAAAAAAAAATGGCCGGCCATAAACTTTTAGGATCCTCCCAAGTGTGTAGATCACAAATATGTGGTTGAAAGTTGGCAACACTAACCCCAGGGTGTTCAACATTGGCCCAGAAGAGAGGGGTAAAAAAGTAATTTTACTATTACTGGCCGGCCATGGGTTTTTAGGGTCCTCCCAGGTGTGTAGATCACAAATATGTGGTTGAAAGTTGGCAACACTAACCCCAGGGTGTTCAACATTGGCCCGGAAGTCAGAAAAACGGGCGCCGGGAGGCTCCGGAGGAGAGATAACTGGTTGCTGCAACAATTACTAGCCTCCCACCCTTCAGTGACTTTCCTGGTGATAAAACAGAGGTACCTGCCAAAAATGAACGAAAACCGATGCAAAACGAATGTTCGGGGGCCAAAACACGCAGTTCGGGGCCCTAGAAACTGCCCGTTAAACACCGAAAGTGGCGTTCGGCCACGAAGTGGGTTTCTCAGACCCCAGTGTCCCTCAAAAGGGAGAAAATAAGATGTATGCCAAAAATCAGAACAAACGGAGGTGGTTAGGCGGTCCCGAACCGAGGCACACGGCCTGACGGCTCCGAAAGCCCGGAAACCGGGCTCCGAAATGGGAAAAATGGCCTACGGCCGCCAAATGTAGCCCACGGGCATTGAGAGATAGTCTACGGGACCTCTCCCTTCCCTCAGGAAAAGAAACAGAGAAAACCGAGTCTGGTTCGCAAACCGAGACAAGGCACAGAAGAAGGTTCGGAAATCCGGAGGCGGGGCTCGCAGCAAAGACTCTGAAACTTCTGAACGAGCACATTATGCAATATCACCAAGTGCTCAACTGGTGACGTCTGAGTCTCGAGGTCGGTCAAAAATGGGGTGTCTACACCCATCAGCTGAGGTTGAGCAGAGTAAGGAAATGAATTCCGAGAGCGCTGAAATTGAAATGGGGGTAGCGCTGGCTTGTCTACTTTCAGATCCTCTGATCGTACAGAAGTGCTTGGGAGATAACTTCTCGGTGTCCATGATTGGAAATGAAACGGCTGCGAGCCTACCAGTAAGTATTTTGGATGCATCCATCGCACCCTCTCTCATCTGGCAGTACGAGGAGGGATTTTTATCAAGCAGAACCGGGTCAGGTAGTGAGCCGGAATCTGATTCCACCGAGTCTGTGGAGTTGGAATCAGGTTCCAGCTCAACTGAGTCTGAGTCCGGTATTCCTGGGGGTGATAACCCGGATGCCACAGTCCTGTCTAAGTTGTCTTTTCTTTCTCTTTTGAGTATGTTGTAACAGAGGAATCAAATGATTTGGAAATGCTTAATGAGAATGGAATGGCTGTGGCTTCTGAGTACTTTTCTGTGCCTTTGATTTATTGTATTAATCAGGACTTTCAAAATTTTGAAAACGACGAGGAAGAAATTCCTCCGATTTTGCAATGCTTAATTGATCAAGAGCAGGAAAGATTTGTTAAATCTTTAGTTGATGAAATCACTACTGTTAATGTTGGTACTGAGGAGGACCCGCGACTAGTCCAAATCGGGTCCACGTTGTCTTCGGAGGAACGCGAGCGCTTAGTCGCTTTATTAAAAGATTTCAAAGATGTTTTTGCGTGGTCCTACGAAGACATGCCTGGAATCGATCCTGAGATTGTACAGCACCGGATCCCTCTTGACCCAGAGGCCCGACCCGTTAAATAGAAACCCAGAAGGATCCGCCCGGATTAGGCTCTCAAGATTAAAGCAGAGGTCACCAAGCAACTTGATGCAGGGTTCCTGCTGGTATCCGAATACCCAACTTGGTTGGCCAACATCGTTCCGGTGCCGAAGAAGGATGGCAGGATCCGGGTATGCGTGGATTTCAGGGATTTGAACAGAGCCAGTTCGAAGGATGACTTTCCCTTGCCGCATATCGATGAGTTAGTAGACTTCACAGTGGGGCATACTTTGCTTTTGTTCATGGATGGATTCTCAGGCTACAACCAGATAGTGAAGGCACCTAAAGACCGGGAGAAGACTGCTTTCACCACCCCGTGGGGGACATATTGCTACAGAGTAATGCCGTTTGGGTTGAAGAATGCTGGAGCTACATATCAACGGGCCGCGACCACAATATTACATGACATGATCCACAAAGAGGTTGAGGTGTACGTGGACGACATGATTGTCAAGTCCAAGGAAAGAGAGGGCCACTACACCGCCTTGCAAAAGTTTTTCCAAAGGATCAGAGAATTTCGGTTGCGGCTGAATCCTCAGAAGTGTACGTTCGGTGTTACAACAGGGAAAATGCTGGGGTTCTTGATTACACAGAGAGGTATCAAAGTCGACCCTTCCAAAATCAAGGCCATCTTAGAAATGCCACCACCAAGGACTAAAAAGGAGGTGAGAGGCTTTCTGGGTAAAGTGCAATTTATAAGACGGTTTATCTCAAAATTAACCTTGACTTGTGAACCACTTTTTGGTCTCCTGAAGAAAGGAAAGAAGTTCCAATGGGACGGCCGATGCCAAGCTGCTTTTGAACAGATCAAGGAATACTTACAGAACCCACCCGTGTTGTCACCCCCTGAGCCGGGGAAATCGTTGATATTGTACCTTTCAGTGACTGAGACTACAATGGGCTGCATGCTCGTGCAAGAGTCTAAGGACAAGGTGGAGAGGGCTATCTTCTATTTGAGCAAGAACATGCTGGAGTATGAAACCTGCTACACACCGTTGGAAAAGGCTTGCTTAGCCTTGGTATGGGCTACCAGGAAGCTGCGGCACTACCTGTTAGCTCATTCTGTAATGTTGGTTTCAAGATTAGATCCCATCAAATATCTCTTCAAGAAACCAGCACTTACGGGTAGGCTAGCTCGTTGGTTGCTGTTGCTTTCAGAATTTGATCTGAAATATGTGACGCGCAAGTCAGTTAAGGGGAGAGCAGTAGCAGAATTCTTAACCGATCATCCAATGGAAGGAGGTGAAGCAGTTGAGTCCTTATTCCTAGATGAGGCCATTTTGCATATTGAAAATGAAACTTGGACGATGTACTTTGACGGAGCGTCAAACCAATACGGGTATGCGATAGGAGTGTTACTGATAGCACTCGACAATTCCCGTATCCCTCTAGCATTCAAACTCCGGTTCAAAGTCTCGAACAACGAAGAAAAATATGAAGCATGCATTGCTGGTTTAGAAGCAGCCCTAGAACTAGGGGCAAAACGGTTGGACGTCATCGGGGACTTGAACCTTGTTGTATCTCAAGCAAAAGGAGATTGGAAAGTCAAAGAAGAAAAAATAAGAATATATCACCAGACCTTGGACTTGCTAATTCCTCGGTTTGAGAAGCTAAACTTCGCTCATTTGCTAAGAGAGAACAACAGGTTCGCAGATTCACTAGCAACTCTATCTTCCATGATAGACATCCCTTTCGGAGTCCGGATGCGTCCGATCATCATTGACCAGAATTTTGCCCAGCCTACGAGTCGATTGCTGCCATAGATGAGGTTCAAGATGAGAACCCCTGGTATTACGATGTCTAGAACTTCGTGGAAAAAGAGGCGTATCCACCAAGGGCAAATGCCAAGGATAAAAGAGCAATCAGAAGAATGGCCGTTCAGTTCATCATCTGCGGGGGTAAATTGTATAAGAGAGGTCATCTGGGAATGCATAAGCTGTGTGTTGATGCCGAAGAATCGAAGCGCTTAATGGAGGCCATCCATGGAGGAGAGTGCGGAGCGCACATGAACGGGGTAATGCTAGCTAGGAAGATTCTCAGACAAGGTTACTACTGGTCCACCATGGAAGATGATTGTATCGACTTTGTTCGGCGATGCCACAAATGTCAGATCCATGCAAACTGCATGAATATCCCGCCGTCGAAGCTGTACAACATGACTTTGCCATGGCCATTTTCAGTTTGGGGAATCGATGTGATCGGGGTTGTCACTCCAAAGGGGTCTAATGGGCATGAGTTCATCCTGGTCGCGAAAGATTATTTTACAAAGTGGGTTGAGGCCCAATCTTATTCGGTGTTGAAGGCGTCACACGTTTCAAAGTTCATCAGAAACAACATCATCTGTCGCTATGGGGTCCTAAATGAGATTATTTTAGATAACGGTTCCCACTTCAAGAAAGAAGTGATTGACTTGTTGGAAAAATACAATGTGGCTTTTCATAGGTCATTCACATATCGGCCGCAAACCAATGGAGCAGTTGAGGCCGCCAACAAGAACATCAAACACGTTTTGCAGAAGATGGTGGAAACCTACTGGGACTGGCCAGATAAGCTGCCGTTTGCTCTGTGGGGCTACCGGACTTCAATTAGAACTTCTACTGGAGCAACTCCGTATTCACTGGTTTATGGGATGGAGGCCGTTCTACCTATCAAGATTGAGGTTCCGTCATTGCGAGTACTGGCCGAGTGTCAGATAGCTGAGGCAGATTGGCAGCAGAGAGCGAAGACTGAAAGCACTGTACCATGTTCAGGGTTATCAGCACAGAATTGCCAGGGCTTTCAACAAGAAAGTCAAGTCCAGGAATTTGAAAGAAGGCGATTTGGTGCTCAGAGACAACCGAGCTCCCATTCACGGCCCTAGGGGCAAGTTCAGACCCAATTGGACTGGTCCCTACATCATTAAGTCTATCTGGTCGGGTAAAGCTATCATTCTGATGGACCTAGATGGCCTAGAGTTCTCACAGCCGATCAACATGGACAAGTTAAAGAAATATTTCCCCTAAGTGGCTCGCTTGGCCGAAAACCCGAAAGGGCGACCTAGGCAAAAGTTAGAGCATGAAAAATTTGAAATTACAAAAACTGAGCTCGCAAGGTTGAAAACCCGCAAAGGGCGGCCTTGGCAAGAGTTAGAGCGTAAAAGGTAAGGGTTAATACACGAGTGAACCTGAGCCTGAACTACGTAAGGCTTGATTCCCATCTTTGGGATACATAGGCAACTTCATCCTGAAGTTCAGCCATAAACTCTTCCCCGATCAACTTTGTCCATTTGATCATCTCTGGCATCTTTGTCTATTTAACATTCAAGAGTTCGGTTGTGATCTCCAGTGCAATGCTATTCAGATTAGGGGCAAATTTCCAGTTGCTGGGATCCGGGATTGTGCATCTCAGTGACAGATCTCAAGCGTGTCCAGTTCTGATCCATATCAAAAATGATTTTGAAAAGTTTTAATAAAAGTTGACTTTGTTCAAATTAACCCTTTTACAACTTAGACCATTTTTTGACCAAAGCGGAAAATTTTCAGTACCCACAACCTTCAATTTTATAGATTTCAATACAGAGTTCTCCTGCTCTTGCATACAAATTGAAGTTGTTTTTTGCTACATTCATAAAGAAAACTTGAAAGTACTAATAAAGCAATAAATCAAGGGCATATCTAAGTCAGGTATTCTTGCGCCCCCCTACAGAGCTGGTCGAAGCCTCTGACGCCAAAGTGGGCCCAATCTGTGCCTCTTCGTTGAGCCAATCTATGCACTCATCAGACAAAGTGCAAATAAAAGTGGAAGCGGGGGTCAGGAGCTCTCTCGTCCTCCATGTCGTGGCATACCGAGCAAGCTGTGCGTCTCGGACCGGAAATGTAGCAGGATACTCTATCCCCTCTGGCGGGCAAATTTGATCATGGCCAAACTGGCGCTGGAATCGGAAAGGAAAGTAAAACACGCAGTGTGTCCGACCAATCAACTGAATCCCGGTCTGCCAGGACATGCTGTAGCTCATTGCCGGGAGATTGAGCCAAGGGCAGCGCCAAGCAATGCGATCTACGGACAAATTGCACATCTAGTCGAACCACCATCCCTCATCAAGGGCATCGACTAGACGTCGTCGAAAGAAGTAGCCACGAGCTGAATACGCTGGGCAAGAGTCCACAACCTACAACTTATCCATTAACCACACCTGGGGAGGGATGAAAAATGAGAGATTAAAGAATAAAGAGGTATACGATGAGAGAAAAGTAAGAAAAGGGTTTTGTGAGAAAAATCGAGCTTGAGGGCCAAGCGATGTGAGCAATATATCTGTGAGATAGGGTGGGAAACCTTACCTGCAGCAGTAGTGGACTCCCCGCGAATCTGGTTGTCTCCCGGCGATGGAAAGCATCCAAGCCCATCAGTGCCTCAGCTAATGTCATGGCAATGCAGCTCTTGCCCTCCTTCAAGCCTTGAGCAACTTCAATCAGACGAATGCTAGACCCGCCGAAGCCCGGGGCAAGCAAAAAGTGAGATAGCATGCACAAGCAAAGGGCATGTCACCGAAAGCCCTGCCAATGATGGTCGCCGCGGTCACCGGGATCAGAAAAATGATGAATCAGACTGAGGATGTCCAATTCTTTGTTGCAGATCAGAGATCGAGCATCAAGCATAGTGAGCCCACACATTCGTCCCAAGGCTTGGGCGTGGCCGAAGCGAAGCTGGGGCAAGATTTCTTCATTGCATTCAGACTCCATCAACGCTTGGAAATCTTCGAAGGTCAGACACATCTCTTGCTCGCTGAAGCTAAAGACATGTGTTACTGGATTCCAAAACCTTGTCGTGGCATGAAGGAAAGGAAGATGCAGTGGAGTGCGGCTCAGCGTGAATAGTGCATTCAAGCCGAAGCCCCGGAAGTTCAGCTTTTCCGAGCCATCTAAAGTAACGATCCAAGTTGTGAGATTTTCGATGAGGAATGCTTCCATTTTGATGCAAAACTAAGATGAAATGAAAGAACCACGAAGCTGGAAATTTTATAGAGGATAAGGCACTGTTTGGGGACACGTGTCAAAAATTTGGTGGTCGCCAAACCAGGTGGTCAACCGACCACTTTTTCTGGTAGGTCGACCACCCCTTTGGTCTCCAAGGAAAATAGCTGGTTGGCCAGCCTCCTTAGGTGGTCGGCCATGGAGAGAAGTGTGGCTTTGGTCTTGTCCTAGTCTCTAGAATGGAGCTCTCGGCATTTCCATGCGTTCGGAGTGTTGAAAGTCCGAGTTTACCTCTGTTTCGGATGCGTTCCGTCACCCCGATTGTCCGAGATGCATTTGCTTATTGAGCCGTTGTTCTTTATTTATCGAGTTGTTGTTTACTTTTGCTTATCGTGTTGTTGCTAAGGTCTTGTTCATCGAGTCATAGCTTATCGAGTCGTTGAGTTTTGTACATTGAGTTGTCACTCATTGTTTATCAACATTGTCTAGTTTTGCTTATCGAGTTGTAAACTTGTTAAGGTTTTGTTATTTCTTAGTAAGTTGAGTTGCTTAGTTTATTGTGTCAGTTCACTACCTGACTTGGCAATATTCGATCCTTAATTTTCCATTCAATCTCATTTTTGTGCAAAATGATGCGATGCGATGCTAAGAACATAAAATACAACACTTTTCAACAAAAAACTGTTTCATTCCATCATGCTTCCTTTGTTACAACATTTTACAACAAGGGTACAAGTTTTACAGAAAATAAAACTGCCTAATACAGTACAATGTGCTACAACTACTAGTAAAATGGAAAATAAAGCAGGAACATCTGCATCAGTGCTCTCGGGCTCAAGATCGGGAGGCCCTCTTCATCCTCTTCGCCTGAGCAGTCTCTGCAATACCTCCACCAGCACCGCCGTCCGAATCGAAGCTGTCATTCTCGGGATCCTCCCCGACATCACCTCCACTCTCAGAACCAGAACCGGAGTCCTCCTCTCTGCCTGCAGATGTCTCCGACTGAGGATGCATTGACTCTTCCTCCTCGCTGGACTCCTCGTCATCTCTGACGAGTGCTCTACGCCTGCCTCGTCTGCGAGACAAGTCCTCTCTCCCAGCTCCTCGAGAAGGCCTGGACGGTCCGTCCTGTAGCGGTGGCATCGGAAAAGGGCAATTTGAATGCATTAGTCGATATGTATATCAGTTGCAGAGACAAGAATGCTACATAGGGTGGGTGTATGCAGATATAATGTATGAATATGGTGTGTGTCAGATATGCTTTACGCATACAGTCAATCAATGCAGTGAAATGGTCAAATTCAGCATAGCATCAGAAGTATGATGAATGCAAGAAAATTAAAAGGTACCGTAACACCGGCGATGAACAACTGCATCTCCCTCCACAAGACCATGCCCTTAAGTGAGGCCACCAATCCGAGTAGATCATCAGAATACTCTCTGGGAGGCTGTAGATACAAGCTCAAGTCATCAGTGAGTAAATGAATGCCTAAATAGCTGTGTGATAAATGAAAAGCAGTGGAACATACCGGTGGTGAGTCAGGGTCACTGACATATCGGTGATCGGGAATAGGAGGCTCTATTGGAATCGGGTAAGAGGACCCGTATCGCCATCTAGTCAACTCGGTCGGAAGATCTGGCCACCCGGCGTGCTGATAAGTCGGGGGAATTGGGGGAATCTGTCTAGCCCCACTCCTCGACGTGCCGGCCCTGCTAGACGAAGGAACAGCAGCAGCCCTCCTAGTAGGAGTATGGACACCCATCAGTGGGGGCATCAAGTATGTGTGGCGGTAAGTCGCACACTCCCCCTCCTCCGTATGCAGAGCTGCATCAATACCCAACATAGCAATAGCGATCTCCTCGGGAGTGAGTCCCTCAATGGACCGCATGTCATCCGGAGGTGCTGAAAGGACACTCTGCTCAGGGACGCCCATCGTCTGGCGCATTTAGCGATCTCCTAGAAACCAGGCCCTGCCAATTGGCCCCTCAAACAAAGTCCTATACTGAGAAGAGGCCCATCCCCCAAGGAATTGAAATCGGGCATCTCCCAAGGGTGCCCAAGGCTGCCATGAGATCTGTAGATGACAAGTGCATGAGCCAATTAGATGCCGTAAATATGCAAGATGAATCAGAGCCAAAAACATGAAGAATTGAGAGTTCTAGATTACCTCTGTCGATCGCACCATATCGAAGAACTGTCGCAGGAAGGGCAGAGTCTCTCGAGCCCTCGCTTGGCATCGACCCTCAAATACGTGAGAGTAAGGGATCGTAAGAGGCACCTTTACCTCAAACTCTGGGGCTAGCATCGGAAAGTACGCGTAAAACCATAGCTGTGGAAAACAGGCCAGATGCCATCAAAATACAGAATATACAGAAAATACAGAGTGCTGAGTGCAGAATGTAGAATACAGAATATAAAGTGTGCCGTGTGCAGTGTACAGATAATGAAAAGCAAAAATGTAAATCAAGAGGGCAGAAAGTACCTCCCAGGCTCTCCAATAGCCGCCAACTATGTTCCCCCGCTCGCGGGAGGTCGCACTCATATAGCAGTAGAGGGTAGGAAAGCCGGCGCCACCCTAGTCATACTAGCTGACCTGTGATAGGTCCACTAAAGCACTGAGCAGATACAGTCCAACTGTGTTACCCCTGTCAGCGAACAAAGTGGTCCCAAGGAGGAACATCAAAAAACCTCAAGTGTATTGCTCTATCTCCTCAAGAGTCTCGGGCATACTCCCCCTATACTGCACGGGAAACCAGGTGTACCTGACTCTGCCCGAAGATCTGTCAATCGATGGGCGAGCTCCCAACAGATAGATCCAAGCAGCCTCCCACTCGCCCATATCCTCGTCATAGGGGACTGGTCGGCCGACCACATTAAGGCCAATCAGCATAGCAAAGTCAAGCGGGGTCATCGCCATATCCCAGTAGCTGAAAAGTAGAAAGAGTTGGTGGTGTCCCACCATCTCTCCACGAGTGCCTCTAGCAAGGTCCTGCTCGCCGGGTAGCGAGATAGCCCCACGTAGAATGGGCCAAATCCTGCCCCGTCCACCATGTGACGAACGGTCTCTGGGAGATCTGCATACCACTCCCTAGCGATAATCGAGCCATAGCCTCACGTAGAACGAGAGGATACCTTCATTCAAAATGAACAGATGTATTCAGTTTTAGAATGAAATGTATGAGTTGCGTGTTCATAAATTAAAATGTATAAGCTGCGTGTAAATGAAATTTATGAGATGCGTGTTCAGAAATTAAAATGTGTGAGCTGTGTGTTCAAAATGAAATGAACGAGCTGCGTGTTCAAAAGTGAAATGTATGGACTGTGTGTTCAGTATGAGCTGCGTGCAAGTGAAGTAAAATGAGCTGTGTGTTCAGAAACAAAAATTTATGAGCTGCGTGTTCAAAAATTAAAGAGTTTGGGCTACGTGTTCAACTTTCAAAAAATGTGGGCTGTGTGTTCACTACAAAAGTTTGAGCTGTGTGTTCAGATTTCAAAACAGTAGGCTGCGTGGTCACGACAAAAGTTTGGGCTGCGTGTTCTGATTCCAAAATTGTGGGCTGTGTGTTCACCACAAGAGTTTGGGCTGTGTGTTCAACTTTTAGAAATAGTGGGCTGCGTGTTCACGACAAAAATTTGGGCTGCTGTAGAAACCCCATTTTTGACCGTCCTCAAGATTTGGACGTCATCATTTGAACACTCGATGATCATCCATGTTTGTGTTCGTTTTGAGTTCTCGGAGGACTCAGTTGCGCGCCTTGCCTCAAGATCTCTCAACCTGTTTGTTTTGTGTTTGGTTTTGCACCAAACACTTGTTGTTTTGCTTATGAGGGTGGGAAATAGCCTGTTGGCCATCCCCACACCTCACCAGCCCTGATTTCTTGCTACCGGCCAAGAGTGCTAGCCGATCGGCATTTTCTTGGGTCGGTCGGCCACCTTTGTTGGTCAATCGGCCATTTTTCCCGGTGGACCCCTTTTCATTTGTTTTTGGCAAATATTTTGTGCCAGCTGGAACAGCTGGCACGCACATTTCCTCCCCTCCATACACGTGTATGAAGGGATTTGAGCCTTGTTTAGCTTCTTGAAGAAGCTTTGCAAAAGTGATCTTCTATAAGAGGAGGGCCTCCCCTCCCCTTCCAGAGGTTCAGAAAAATAGATATAGAGCTGATATGTATCTGTCTCTCTATATCTCTCTCTTTTTTATACTTGTGTGTGTATTTGAACTCAAAAGTGTGTTTTGTTCTTACTTTTGTACACAAACACCTAGCACTACACTATACCTTGGTTGCTGAGGTGCCAAAAGGTTGTTCTTGGAGTTTTTGAGCTAGTTTTGATCCAAAAAGAGGTCTGGAGTTGGTGTTCTTGAAGTGTTCTTCAAGGGTGAGAACTACCTCTTTTATTCCCCTTTCTTGCATTAGATTTTAGCCTATCTTGAATGATGTTTTGAGCTTAATGTATAACTGATAAAAGTTCTATATTTTCATGCTTAAGATGTTTTATTAAGGTTGCTTTTTGGTTGGGGTTTGTCTACCCCCTCTTAGGCCTTGTTTGGCCTCATTTTGTGCCTTTGTCTTAGGGCTTTGAAACCCCTTTATTTCGACCTTCTCACCACTGAAATCCAGAGGATTTTCAGTGGTGGAGAAGTGGTCTTGAGGTCATGTATACGGGAGGGACACCCCTCTCCCTTTGTGTCTCATATCCTTGTATTTAGGGCTCGTAAAGGTAGCATGTTTGCTTAGCTTCATTTGGCTCTATTTCAGTGGATATTTGGTGTTAGTTTAGCATGCTTTACCTCTGTTTTAGGTTGGTTTGTTGACCCCTTACATGCACCATACACTTGCCTTGCATTCCTCTATTTTGCCTAGAAATGCATCATGCATTTAGACCACCATGCTTGCATGTTTTGACTTAGCTTTGTGAAGTTTTTAGTCATGTTTTAACATGTTTAAGCTCTTTTTGGTGTCAATTTGGTCATGTTTGCCATGCTTTATATAGCCTCTTTGCATTCTAGCTTGTTGGCTTCGGGTGTGTGAGTCATTAGCATGCTTCATTTGGGCTATTTCAGTGATTTGGCATCACTTGTCATCACATTTCTGCCCATGTTTAGTGGCCACACACTTGCATTTATCACCTATTCCATGCTTTGGAGAGTTATTGTTTCATGCTCCTTGTTTGGACCATTGCATATGCCTCCATGATTTGGTCTTTGGAAGACCTTCTCATTGGGTTTTGGGGCTTATTTTGGTGTTTTATAACTCTGATTTTATTTTCCTAAGTCATGCCATGTTCAATTGTAAGAGGTGTAGTGCATTTCCCCTTTTAGGCCTTGTATGCGTCTTGTTTTGTACTCGCCTTCGTAGCATGTTTCGGCCTCGCTCCATGCATGTTTTAACCTTATTTTGGTCTGCCTTGGGACTGTTTTAAGTCCTCTTGGCCTTTTGGGGCTTGGTTGACATGGCCATGGTGTAACTTCTTTGGCCGGCTTTGAGCTTTAAGTCCATTAGCATGCGGTGCTTGTCTTGATTAGTTGATTTGGCATCATCTTTCATGCATTTTCAGAGCTTGGTATGCTTGTCATTTGTCTATAATAGTCTCTTTTAAATGTGTTTAAAAGTTGCCTCTTTTATGCCTTAGATGATAGATCTTTGTGCATGCATGTTTGCATATCTATTCCATGCTTTTGTTGTATCATTTGGCCACTATTTTTGACACGGCTGAGGCCTATCCATCCTTAGTGTAAGTCCATGAATCATGCATTTGTGTATTGTTGTGTGCTCATCGCATTGCATGTTGTTGTACCCTCGTAGTTAGTGCATTGTTGCATGCCTACCACTTTGCATATCGGCTTATCTAGGTCGTATTGTAGTATTGCATACCTATTGCATTGCCATGTCGTTTGCATGATAGGTTGCATTGCATTGTACTTGGCATGCTCATGTTTCATTACATTAATTGTATGATTGCTCCATCTGTGAAAAGGTTGCTAGCACCCCGTGAAGCTAGAAGATAGTGGAAAATCTCAAGTGAAGCTTGAGGAGTGGATGTAGGCTTGGTTGAAGTCGAACCGCTGTAAATCTGTTTGTCTCCTCTTCCCTAATCTCTTTACTTTCCTACTACTGCTATGCTATATCTATATAATATTCATGTGCTGATCATTTGATTAACCATGTATGTTAGTTATACTTCATTGTTATTTTGTTTGATCATTTACTACTAAGTTCATCATTGTACTTGTTAATAATTTGTTGTATTAGTAGTTAATTTTATTGGGGTATTATTAATTTTAATTTGTAGAAATCTAATTCACCCCCCCTCTTAGGTTTTTTTGGGAAACACCTATGGGCTCATTTTGGGGTCCGTTTTGATAATCTGAACCGTTCACATTTTAGAGTACATCGAGTAGAACATACCTGCCAAAAATCAAATTAATCAAATATCGTTAACCCTTTCATCCACTCACATTTATATCTTCAAAAATGAATGACATTGTGATTTAAAGTATTAAAATGAATACAAACGTGAGTGGATGAAAGCGTTAACGATATCCGATTAACTTAATTTTTTACAGGTATATTCTACTTCATATATTTTAGAATGTGAACGATTCGAATTATCAAAACAAACTCCGAAATAAGCCTATAAAGCCACCCAACAGTGCCTGCTGTACTGGATGTGCAGCAGGCACCCAAATCCAATTAATAGAGTTGATTGCGTATCTCACTAATCATAAGAAACAAAATTTGACTGGATAAATGTTTTATGTGTCTCATCAAAGTAATTTTCTGAATTTGTCCCCATTATGTGAAATATTTGATGAGAAATTAATAATAGCCAAACAGAGAACTTTTCTTAATGACAATGTTAGAAAAATTGAGATCCATACATTTCATCCATATTTTAAAATGTGAATTTGCACACCTTCATGAGCATAGTGGCTTCACACCCCTTTTCTCATTTTTTGCATGATCCACACAAGAAGAAAACAAAAGAAAGGAACCAAAGTTTTTTCTACAAGTGCTTAAAAAACCAAATCTTTTAAATTATCTAAATTTATGATTGCCATCTTAATTTCAAATTTATGTGACCTAATTTTTTAGAAACTCAAATTTAAAAAAAAAAATGACAAAGAATAATATTATAATAACCAAGTTTTTATATAAAAAATAATTATTACTTGATGTGACACCTATAAGCTATATCTATACATCCTTACAATAAGTGAAAGATGTGATTCATTATAACAATGTATTAATAACACATTAGAAGAAAAAAAAATAGTACAAGCATTTTAATCATCACATTAGTTTTATTATTAATAATAATAATAATAATAATAATAATATTGAATTGAAATGATCACATATTTATATCATATTTTGTTTACAATTTCATTTGTTAATATTGCATTGATCGTAGAGATAATTATCAATCACATTCAGTATGCATGGTTTCAATTTTCTAAATTTAATTTTTTAGAAATTGAGTTTTTATTTTTTGTATTTTTTATTTTTAGTGAATATTTTTAAAATTTTAAGCATTTTTTTTAGATGCACCTTAGATATAATCTAAAAAAGTAAAATATTTGTAAAAAAATATTTAAAAAATCAATAAATACACAAGAATACGAAAAATATATTGAATTTTCGTATTTTTTTTATATTTTTGGTATTTAGTAATTTTTTTAAAGATTTTTTTCACAAATATTATACTTTTTAAGTGTACTTATGTTAGGTGTATCTAAATTTTTTTAAAAATTGTTTAAAATATTAAAAGCATTTCAGTAAAAACAAAAAAATAAAAAAAATTATTTTTTTGAAAAGTGAATCTTGAATTATGAAACCAAACAGACTGATTGAGTTTGTGAAATATTAGATAGACAAATGTGTTCATTTTAGCATGACTCTGTTTGGAACAACTAAAAAAGACATATTTTCATTCAATTTTTTTTTTTTTTGTCTTTATTAAATTTCTTTTTTCAAATCTATCTAGTTTAGAATAATCTAAAAATCTAAAAAAAGTTGATTAAAAATTTTACTAAAAATTTAAAAATGAAAGTCAAGTTTTATATTTTTTATTATTTCAGATTTGTCTAATCTAACAGAACCTAAAAGTTACAAGTTTTTAAATTTTTTTTGAAAATAATTCATTGAAGTGAAAGAAGTTAACAAAAAGTTGCCAAATTCACTCTAAAATAAAAATCAAATAGCCCGTTTAGAAATTGACTATTTAAACTAATTTTTTTACTTATATTTTACAAAAGGATACAAACAAATAATAAAATAAATGTGATAATTTTTAATAATTTTTTAACTATTTTATCTCATTCCCAAACAAGAGGCTGTGAGTTGTATAATATCACAGCATATAAATTACTCATGAGAGATTTTGAAAGCGTGTTCTCATTTTCCACTTCAGCAATTACCAGCTGGATCGTAGTCCCCACCCAAGAAATTTTAGAGAAATTATTGATTAGTTCACATCACTTAAGGCTCTATATGATTGTGATAAGTGGAGGGAGAAGGGGTACTGTTGTGTATTATGGTACATCAGTTACTGTTGTAGCTCTTGTACAAGATTGTCTTGAGTGTTTTTCGATAATCTAAATTGTATATATTGTAGGGTTCGTCGAATAGATCATTTATACAAAAAAATCAAGTTGATTAGATATCTATAACGCTATAACCAAAGCACATTTATTTT
Source organism: Camellia sinensis (assembly GCF_055761805.1). Lineage (NCBI taxonomy): Eukaryota > Viridiplantae > Streptophyta > Magnoliopsida > Ericales > Theaceae > Camellia > Camellia sinensis. Next base: position 115,142,208 of record NC_138975.1, read on the forward strand.
TATAAAAATTAACGGTTAACATAATTTTCATAAATTTTTAAAAACAATTAGGACCTAATCTTAGGGTTCTAAATATCCAATTAACTTGATTTTTGTAGGAATAATATTTTTGACGAACCCTATAATATGAACTGTTCAGATCATCAAAAAATACTCAAGAAGGCCTTCCACAAGGGGGCAGTAGTAACTGTTGTGCCTTAAGGCATAGCAGTACCCCATTCTCCTTAGTGGAGGGGATAGAATTTATAATTTTATATTAGGTAATTGGAAAAATATAAAGGCCTTATTTGTTTTCAGAGGTAGAATGGAGGGGATTGATATTGAGAGGATTAATAGTGAATGGATTGTTAGTGAAAGAATTAAGTAAAATTGTGTTTATTTTGATGATAATTGTTAGTGTGGGTATTGTTAAATTGTTACCCTATAAAATAAATATAAAATATTAAAACAAATAAAATTATGATTTTCAGTTAACAAAAAATGCAAAAACATTAAACATTAATATTTAAAAAAAATGCCCAACATGTAAAAAAAATAAAAAACCTAAGCCGAAAGATTAATTTCCTAATACCATCTCCACCTCTTCTATCTTAATCCCAGCACCAAGGTCCATCCTAATCCCATGGGATTATGAATTCTCTCTCCATCTCCCAAAATAAACACAACATATAGTGAGTCATACCTTCATCTCAATCCCATTCTCACATCTATCTCCTGCAACAAGCAGGGCCAAAAGGATATGAGATTTGTGATTGGCTTGAGGCATGGCCACCTAGTGTCCCAGTTATGTCTTAGGACTAACCAATAATTTTTCAAAATTTTAACGTCACGTGACACTCTATATGATTGTGATTAGTAGAGGGGATAAAATCTATAATTTTGTGTTAAGTGATTAAGAAATATGAAAGAATAAAAGGTTTATGATTGACTTGGAATATGGCCACCTAGTGTCCTAGTTGTGTCCCAGACTAATCAATAATTTTTGAAAAATACTATAGGCCTCAATTTTTCTACCAAATGAATAACTAAGCCTTGGTTTGGTAAACATATTGGGACTAAATAAGCACATAAGGATAAAAAAAAAGCCACAAAATCACAAAATGACAAAACACATGACTTTTGATCCAAAATTACCAAATTGACCCATATACAAATAAAGAGTCAAAAAAGCATCATTTCGAAGTAGAGGGCAATTTTGTCATTTCAATGCAAAAAAGCCAAACAAGAAAACCAAACGAACAAAAAAGTTCCAAGCTAAAAAAGTCAAAAAAACCAAAAAGCCAAGTTTGCCAAACAACACCTAAATGTCTCACATGGTGGTGTTTTGGGAAGTTGGTAAAAAGCTGACTTTTAACCTTTTTTTTGTGACTTTTTGGGTTTAAAAAGTTAGCTTTTTTGTATTTTTTTTATGTAAAAAAGTTAAAAAGTCAAAATGTTGGCTTTTTTAGAATATTCCCAAAACGTCCCATAGGTGTGGGGTTCACACTTATGTAATATATTTGATCATTCATTTGATAAAAAATTTATATCCTAGTATTACTTATAAGGGCAAATTACCAACACCTTTTCCAGGTTTGACTAAAATACAGATTTCTTCATAAGTTTTGCAAAATTACATCCCACCCCCTAACCTCAGGAATCTGTATTTTAGTTGGTAATTTGCCCTGCTTATTATTTTTTGAAATTTTAACGTTACGTGGCAAAACACGGTTGGCCAAAATTCGGCGTTAGTTGGGCACCACCACAGGCACGCGCTTGTGACGCCATCAACAACACCTGAACTGCGTGTCCGATTAGCGCGAGCATCGAGGGGTTCCGGGCCCCACATGCCGACGTGTCAACCGTTAAATGTGGCCTAACTCTCTTTTACCTCCAATCCCAAACACTAACAAACAAACACACCCCAACGAATACCCGTTAAAACAAGGGAGCTTCTATCTACACACACCTAATCCCCTCTATACACATACTTAATGATATTTAATTTTATTACAATTTTATCCCTAAGTGAAATTACTATTTTAGACATCTACCCAATTCAAAAATCTCAATGCACACATCCAGACTTCACGTTGAAGCTCCTCCAAGTTCAGCAGCTTCTTTCATTAAGGTAAAAGTGAATGCACTCATTCATTAAGCTCCAAGTTCAGCTTCTTCCATTGAGCTAGACGTGAAAGCACTCATTCATTAAGCTCAAAGTTCAGGTTCTTCCATTAAGGTCCAAGTTCGTAGCTTCTCAACCTACCTCATTCGTAGCTTCAACCTTCCTCACTCGTAGCTTCTTCCTCATTCATCATTGTTATGGAGGATTTGCCTTCTGAAAATCAGCAAATAAGTGTTTATGAGAAACATGGCGAAGGAAATGTGAGTTTTTTTTTTTTTTTTTTTTTTCAGCGTCGTTCGGATAACCAGAGTCTAATTGTGTTATTTGGTTCGGAAATCTACTACCGAAATAATTATTTATTTTCGGAACTTGTTGTCCGAACAAAGTACTTAAATTCGGAAGTTGTTGTCCGAACGAATTTAACTTTTACAACATTCAACTTTCGAAATTTGAAAATAAATTTGGACAATTACTTCCGAATGAAGTAAAATTTTTTTTTTCCCATTTTATATTCCAAATTTGCAAACTGTATACCAAATTTACAGTTTCGAATTGCAAATTAATCTTTATAATGCCATTAAAATTTTGTAATGTTATACAAAACATGCAGGAATATGTGTCAACTCAAGGAAGTCAGGTTTGCGCGGATTTTGTGTTGGATTACACCACTCAATTCACAACTGAACAGGTTCACTCTACGAAATTATAATGATTATGTTTCGAGTTGCTCACCAAATGTAAATGTTTGATAATATTTATTTAACTTTGTAGGTATTCAAAAGTAAGAATTGACAAGCATATTGTCATACTTTGAAGACAGTCCTGGATACTCACATTGGATGACTATGCCAGACATGGGGCATCTTGTTGAATCGTGCTACAATCTTGTGTTATACCACTTGTCATTACAACAATGTCTCACCTTTTTACCTCTTAGAACAGTGCCACTACCTCAACTTGATAGACGTGAGATTGCCATTGGGTTTGTCAACGGAAATCATTTCGTCCAGATATATCAGAAACTTATTATAAATTGGGTTTGTGCATGTACAAGAAGTTATGAGATATGACCACTAACTCAATTGATATTTGGTGCAGGTTTTGTTGCAGCCAGGCCATCCAGTTCCTCCTATAGCCACTAATTGGCGAAAATACCGTCACCCTTGCGCTGTCGACTGGGATGATGCATATGTGCGTCGCATTCAACATTTCAAGGACATTATTCATGATAATGTAGCTACTCGAGAGATTTTTGATGTTGTTGATGTCACATGACATATGTATGCATTTGACAATGTTAGAATTATGGAAGAAATTAATGGATGTGTTTTTGATGTTGATGTGTTATGTTTTGCAATGTGGATTGAATATTATCAACCATTGTTACCATTCCATTGTAATAAGAAAATATCATTTACAAAATCAACGACCATTGCTACCATTCCATTCCAATAATAAAATGTCATTACAATGTCATTACAATACCATTGTAGCCATTCCATTCTAATAAGAAAATATTAACCACTGTTACCATTACAACAATATCATCTTACAAAAAACACCAAAAAAAATTCATTAACTAACAAAATAACATGTCACGAATCAGCTGTATGCCTACGCCTAGGCCTACGACTGTATGTCAATGTCGAAGATGGAAAGTGACCTCCAGCAGAACTAGGTCCAACTTCGTCAATGCGCTAACCTTGAAGGACATGCGTCATACTCTCGATAGCCTGGTAAAGTCGATAAGGATGTCGAATCCCCTCCTCATAACCAGCGTCAATAATAGGATGTGAAATCTGCAGTGCATGTGCAATACGCTGCATTTGAAAAGAATATCACATTTTAAGGAACATATGAGAAAATAAAAAGTAATTTACAAATGCATGAGAGAGGATAATATATTACATCGGCATGTTGGCTGAAATCCTGATGGTCATGGACACGCGATTCATCAGTGTGCTCAATATATAGGTGCGTGATATTCTTATACCAATCCATGTAACCCGGTATACATTCCCACAGCTGACGAACTAGTGTGCTCCTTTGTTGCTCAGATAACACGTGGTTATCCCAAGCCTCCCAGATCCTATCCAAGTATCTATACATGACTGTATATCGTGCATACAAGTTGCCTCGCGCACCACGACTGCGAGCTAGCGGTGCATCTGGGATGGTTTGAACCCTACCAAACTGCCTCAGAACTCTATCTGGATGATAGGGTTCGACAACGTCTAAGCACTTTAAGCATCCATGGTAGAACATAACGGGGTTACATGGATGCCGGTCTCTGCAGTTGTGGTATGGATCCCAAATAACCTATAAACGTAAAGTGTTTTTGAATTAAAGTATATAAAGGGTAAGATAAATGGAAAGTGTTAAAATTATCTCAGGATGAGTAAACTTACATCAGTAGCTACGAAACTGTCAAGCTCGGCTCGAAAATATTTCAAATGATCAATGGAGGAACCCGCCTCTCTCCTAGATGCCCAATGGTACACGTGTGGCATGTCTTCATTGTAGCCTATGTTCTAGTGAGGTCGGAATGCTCGGAAGTGCTCATAAATCCACGCCTCCAAAAGAGTCATATAACCACCCATCTGCTTAACCCCAGACCAGCTAGCATACCCCAACTATCTGTATAAAAATGCTAATGCAGCAGCACCCCAGGTGCAAGTATGAATGTATCCCAAATCCATCAATAAGCCAAGGTAAACAACGGGAACCCTGCCGCTAATCTTGTCACTGAAGAGTGTACATCCCAACAGAAACAACAAATAAGCTCTAGCTGCACACTGTATAGCCTCCTCGGGGTCTGAATCTGTGACACCAGCAAACTGACTTCGCAACCACTCAAACCTGACTGAATTGCCACTAGCAGAAGAAACCTCTTCATGTGTTGCATGTTCAGTAATCCCCAAGCCATGAACCAGTAGTGTAACTCCATGATGATCTGTCACATCTGGTACACTGCTGATTTGCCTACAATTGGAAGGCCAAGAATAGTGCCAACATCATCCAGGGTCAAGGTCATCTCACCAACTGTCATGTGAAATGTGTTCGTCTCAGGTTGCCATCTCTCAACAAAACTGGAGATTAGAAGCTTGTTGACGAACCGATAAGTGCAACGAGCTAACTGTGATAGCCCATACTGCTCAATAATGGCTTTGAATCTGGTGTTGTTCTCTACTGACCACCATGGCCATGCACGGATCTTGGAAGAGTGATTATGACACTTTAGGGGCCCGCGTTCCTATAACACAAATGATATCTCATTAGAAACTACCATACAACACAAAAAAAAAAAAAAAACTCATATACAAATGAATTTCACTTTTACTGAGGAATGTTTACCTCCCCGTGCCAAATAGCTGCAGCCACATGACTATTGAAACTCCGCAATATTGATGGATCAGTCGGTCCACTTGGAAAAGCATGAGTAAGGTACTCTTCCTGGACAGTAGGAGAATCGGGTAAAGAGACGTCCTCCACAGCAATGTCAGGCATATCATTACCTTCAACTCATCTTTGGCTTCGGCTTCTACTTTGACTGGCATTAGGGATATCATATTCTACCGAAACTGGATCACGACCTCGACCACGACCTCGACCTCGTCCTCGCCCACGCCCTTGTCCCCATTCATGGTCAACATCCAATTCACGACGTCGTCTATTTGAAGCAGTATGTGGGACACGTTGTTGATATTCAAAATCTATATTCTCTGCAAAAATTAATATACCCAAACAAAATAAAATTAAAAAAAAAAATAATCGATCCTAGTGCATTACTAATGCTCTTAATCCCTAATTCTATCCCCAAACAAAGCTATACCATTTTTCAATTCCATGTTAGTACCCATTGAAGCTCAATATGAGATTACCACTAATGTAAAAATAATACACAAAAGAAGGGAGAGAGAAAAAAAAAAAACGCTGTTCGGAAGTTGAAATCTGAAACAAAAAATTAATTTCGGAAGTTGATTGTTGTTTGAATTTAATGTATTCGGAAGTTGACTGCGGAAATAATCAAAAAGTTTCGGAAACCTGCTATTGAAATAAATCATCAATTTCCGATTCCTACTTCTGAACAAATTCCTTAATTTCGGAAACCTAGTTCCGAACGGTTTGTTTATGATCCGTGAGCCTTCGTTCGTTTTCAAAATGAAAAAAACAAAACTCTACGTTGCAAATTAAATAGGAATGATGATTCAAAAGTAAACTCACCTAATGAGGATTGAAAATGTGATGGAATGCCTCGATGGGATGCAGTTTCGTGGATGAAATGCTTCAATGTATTTGCACACTTGGGTTGCACACGGTAAGCTTCTATGTGATGGAATGCTTCAATGTATTTGCACACGGTAAGCTTCAATGGGTGTGTATAGCCTCAAGGTTGAAGATGTAGCTCAGCTTCAATGGGTGTGTGTATTTGCACCGTTGGGAGAGCTGCATTTGGGGTCGGGGGTGTGTGTGTGTATGAGGGTAGATGTGGAATGAACCGTGTGTGTAGTGAGTAAACTAATTAGGAATTAATTTTTTTGGTGTGTGTAGTGAGAAGGATGTGCAAAGAGGGTATTTGGTGTGTGTAAATAGATGCTTCCTTAAAACAATGGGGCACACTTGTATAATGACACAAATACCCTCTCAAGATACCACTAATTACTTAGGTTGTATATCACGTGAGTCAGGATATTATTATATTGTGGTTGTTGGCTAGTCTTCTAATAGATAATGTCCATCTATACAATAAAATTGGATGGTTTTAAAAATGTTCAAAAAGAGTGTTTGGTTTGTGTTTGTAAGGTAATTTTTGAGATAAAAAGTACGAAAATTTGTTTGGTTTGTCTTTTTTCAAAAATGATTTTGGAATATTATTTTGGGAAGAGAGTTTTAAAAAAAGTAATTGATTTGATGTGTATGAGAGATAGAGTGATTTTGGAAAGTAGGTAACCAAATATAATTTTGAGATTTTTTTTGAAAAAATTTGTTTGGTTTGATTACTTTTGAAAATTTGTTTGTAGAGAATTTTTTCCAAAATTTTTTCTGAAAAACAAACCAAACAAGGCCATAATTATTTAAAACGGTGTGTATTGATTTAGGTCTCGTTTGTGATAATCTAAAAAATTCAAAAAGTTAAAAAGTTATTATCCTATTTAAGTTATATTATTTTATTTAAGTCACATTAACTCTTTATTACATCATTTTAAACCCAACTCATACCCAACCTATATTTCATAAAAAGTCAAAAAGTACATTTATTTAGATCATCCCAAACAACTCCTAATTAAAGATTGAATGAATTAGATTATTTGATTTGATATTAATTTTTTGTCTAAACAATTGTTAAATTTTATTGGATGAATTATACTAACGGTCTCTATAGTTTGGGACTTGTGTCATTTTAGTCCATGACTTTTCAATTGTGACACATTTAATTCTGAATTTTGAATCTTGTTTCAAGTAAGGACAATGGAAGATACTATTATTTAATTTTAAGGACAAAATCATTAATTTGATAAAACATAAAGTAATTTGACAGAAATAAATGTCAAAAAAATATTTTTAAATTTTTAAAAATTATTTCTACCCACTAAAGATAAAATTATGTACAATTGATAAATCTATTTATTTTTTTTTATCAAATTAATTTTTATTATATGTTTGGATGATGATCATGTAATGGGTGGTTGTTTTTTTATTTTCATTAAATTAGTTTCTATTTTTTTAAATTCAAATATGACGACAACTTTGATATCATTATTAAACTAATCCATTAAATCAAAAAATCTAAAACTAAAACCATTTCATATATTAAATATATCGATTACACATTAAAAGCCTAACAATCATCCATTACATGATCATCATCCAAACACATAATAAAAATTAATTTAGTAAAATAAATAAATAAATAAATGTCTAAAAGATTTATCAATTTTACATAATTTTATCTTACATTTTTAAAAATTTAAAAATATCTTTTTGACATTTATGTTTGTCAAATTAGTTTATATTTTATTAAATTTTTGCCCTTAAAATTAAGTAATGATATTTTTAATTATTCTTATTTGGAACAAGATTCAAAATTTAGGGTCAAATGTATCACAATTGAAAAGTCAAAGACCAAAGTGACACGAACTTCAAACTATAGGGACTGTTAGTGTAATTCACCCAATTTTATTTTATACAATCTCACATCAGTAAAAGAAAGAAAAAGTGAGTGGTTTCACTTAGAGTGTCTCCAATGCTTCATCTTTTGTTTCATCAAATTTAAATTTGATAAAAAAGTACAAAACTGGTGTTCCAACGTTAACATGAAATCAGTATCAAATTGAGGATATCTCAAATTTTTTTTATCAAAATGAGGATGCTAGAATCTTTTATCAAATTATTGTAAACAACTGTTACCTTTACAGATGATACATGAGCACCGGACAACTAGCCGGTTGCCTCCCAGTTGATCACCTCCTTGCAAAATTGTGTATAATTAAAACAAAACCTTACACTGGTCGGTCGACCTGTCGGATATCTCCTTGGTCGTCTTTCCGATTGATCGATGGTTTAATAAAATCTCAAATTGCTTCGTTGAAACGTGCAATATTAGATGAAACTTTTACTCAAAATTGGTGAAAAAAAGGAGTAAACGTTGGAGATGCTCTTGTATAAGGTGAACCTTATGCTTCTATTTAATATTGTAGTGTTGTACATGCTTACAGTTTAAATTTTAAAATTTTAATTATTAATTAATTTTTGCATACGTTGATTGGTTTTTTAATGTAACCAATTAGGCTTGATTTGATTGATCCGCTGGTTTAACGGCGATTTTATCAAAATATGTTGGTTAGATTTAATTATTAATTAACTTCTGACTTAAATAATTATTAGCTTTTATTTTACATAGTCTCACATCAAAAAAAGAATGATTAAGTGAGTTGTTTCACTTATATAAAGTGAACCTTTTACTTTCATTTAATATTGTAATGTTATTCATATTTCTGTTCAATTTAATTTAAATTTTAACAATTTCAACTAATTAATTTAGGTCAGAAGATAAAAGCTAAATTTAGATATTAAAAAAAAAGCCTAAATTTGATAATACTGCTATATTTGATAAATGTTTCAAAATATATTTGCTAAACTTTGAGAAGTAGATTAAAAGACAATTTTTTTGGACTTTTTTTAGTATATATATGCTAGTATATATATGCCCAAATTAATGTAGATTGTGTAAAGATGTAAAAAGAAATAAGATAAAATATATATTTAATTTTCTAATGAGAAGAGAATTGTGTATTATGTAAATTGAAATTTTAAGAATTTTAATGTAATTATTTTAAATTTATGGGACTGATTATATTTTCCCCCCTCAAATCTCAAGGAAGGTGATTGTAATTTGCCCTAAAAAATTTTGGAGTGTGCATCCAAAATGGGTGTGTGCGATGTAGGGTTACAATTCAAGCAGGTTTGATTTAGTTGAGAAGTTGCATATGCTCAACTAGAATTGTGTTGAGAGTTATTTAAATCCAACCTTTAATTAAAACTTATTTTCTTAAGTTTGACTTGAGTATAATAAATTAAACTTGGATTAGACTCAAATTACCCACAATTTTGAGTTATTTATTAATTTGTTTTGTTTTCTAGCTAAACTAATTGATTGTTAAAGTTAGAGTATATTAATATTTTTTTGATAAAAATGGTAATAATATTAAAATAAATAATTTATATGATGAAAGAGATGAGAATTGATAAAAATCGTCAATTTCATGATGCAGAACAACGTCATGCAACCACCGTTCCTGTTGCAAGATACACCGATTCTAGCGGCTAAGAAAGATGCCCAGAAAGGGGTGCAGAAAACTGTTCCTGCAATCGCTCAGCACGACAGGGCTAAAGGACATTCTCACCGGCCTTCACGGGAAGTCGGGCGTGGGGAATCAACGAGAAGATAATCCCAGAAGAGACGTCATACCCAAGAAGACTGCACTAGAGAACATCAGGATATTCAGGAGAATGAGCTCTGTTTCGACATGACCAATGGAGGGAAGTCCAAAAGGACCCACAATGACACTGGAACTGGTGCACCAAAAAGGCTGAAATCTGGAGATAGCCGAACTGTTGGACGGACCAAGGAGGGTGTAAGGGATGACCTCCAGAGGAAGCGGCAAGAAGCCGAGGTGACCTCTCTGGTTAAACCGATGACATGTTTAACACTTGTTGAAATTTTAAAAATTTACAAGTTGAAGTTAAACCGTGATCATGTTTAACACTTGTTGAAATTTTAAAAATTTACAAGTTGAAGTTAAACTGATGACATATTTAACACTTGTTGAAATTTTAAAAATTTATAAGTTGAAGCTAAACCGATGACATGTATAACACATGTTGAAATTTACAAGTTGAAGTTAAACCGAGGATGTGTTTAACGCTTGTTGAAATTGAAATATACAAGTTGAAGTTAAACTGAGGCTGTGTTTAACGCTTGCTGAAATTGAAATTTACAAGTTGATGTTAAACCGAGGTTGTGTTTAACGCTTGTTGAAATTGCAATTTACAAATTGAAGTTAAACCGATGACATGTTTAACACTAATTGAAATTTACAAGTTGAAGTTAAACCGAGGATGTGTTTAACGCTTATTCAAATTAAAATTTACAAGTTGAAGTTAAACCGAGGTCATGTTTAACGCTTGTTGAAATTGAAATTTACAAGTTGAAGTTAAACCGAGGTCATGTTTAACGCATGTTGAAGTTGAAATTTACAAGTTGAAGTTAAACCGAGGTCGTGTTTAACGCTTGTTGAAATTGAAATTTACAAGTTGAAGTTAAACCGAGGTTGTGTTTAACGCTTGTTGAAATTGAAATTTACAAGTTGATGTTAAACCGAGGTCGTGTTTAACACTTGTTGAAATTGAAATTTACAAGTTGAAGTTAAACCGAGGTTGTGTTTAACGCTTGTTGAAATTGAAATTTACAAGTTGATGTTAAACCGAGGTCGTGTTTAACACTTGTTGAAATTGAAATTTACAAGTTGAAGTTAAACCGAGGTCACGTTTAACGCTTGTTGAAATTTAAATTTACAAGTTGGAGTTAACCAAGGTTTTGTTAAAAGAAGATTGGTTTAACTTGTTGAAATTTTAAGAAAAATTTACATGTTAAACCAAGGTTATGTTGAAAGAAATATCTACATACTTGCCGAGATTACCATGTTGCAAAGACTTGGAAGAAATTTGAAGACAGAAGTCTTGCTAAGAGTGAAGTATCAAGTTGTAAATAACACTTGCGAAAATATTGTAAAAAATATTTTCAAGTGTCAAACCGAGGCTGAGATAAAACCGATTAGTGGGTAAAATCGATGTGTTACACCTCGAGGAGATTGCACAGTTAAGGTGTATTTTGAAGACATGCAAATTAGTTTAAGTGTAGAATCATACAAGAGTAAAAAGAAGACACATATAACCACGTTGAAAGAAGAAATTAAAGAATGCATTTAGAAAAGGAAAGAAGGCACATCAGCCTAACATTGAAGAATGATTGTTTAGACTACAAAAAGGCCAGTGTGAAGTACGCCGGTGTCAGACGGTGGTAGTAAGAAAAAGTGCGACGAAAGCCTCATTGGAGGGAGAGAGTGAAACTGGTTGCAGAAAGCTTCGCAAAAGTAGCAATGGAGGATTTGAGAGGGAAAGTTTGAACAAGAGCGAAAATACAGAAGTGAAAAGACGGAGAGAGAGTTAATTCAGATCAAAAGCATGAAATGGCGGCAAAATGGCAATTATGGTGCCTTGGACAACGTGCTTGTCAGACAGCGCACGCAAAAGTGATACGACTTGATAGTGTGTATCAGGTACGGTCCAGTAGGGGAAAGACGCATGGTAAAAATGGTTGAAATATTGTGCGTGCCAGCTCATACGCATGCTGAAACTCTTGGAGTTCTTGATTCAATGAAGCAAATACCTCGGCTAGGAGGACAGTTTCGGCTGAGGAACTTGAACAAACTTGGTCGTTGGTTCTAAGGCATTGATGAAAGCAGACTATAGGTCTTGGTCATATTGAGTCGACGAGTTCTGAGTTCGACAATAGATGATGAAGCTAGCTTAGCCGACGTGCTAAATGGAAGAAATGATTTAGGTTCTATCACCTCAGGATGCCGAGGTAATAGAACCTAGGGGGCAGTTATGGGGACATATTTTTTGGAATGACAACACGTGGCCAAGGTGTCACCGAAGTGCCAGCCGAGGTGCCACGTGTCCTGGTCATGATGCCGAGATGATCTCAGCTAGGTCAAAGTTATCTGTGAGAATACCGGAATCTGGGATAAGCAGATAAGGGACAAGAGTCCTGCAATGAGAGAAGACTCCAGCTTGGGTAAAGATAAGACTCTTAGAGAGTTTATCCTAATCCTATTGGGAGTCCAAGATTAGCAATAATCCTAAGTCCATTAGAACTAGATTTTTATTGGGACTAGGATTATGTTGGCTATAAAAGGGAAGCACCCCCATGGGTCTAAGGTATGAATTTATATTCTGACTTGATCATCGGAGTGCCCCCGGGTGGACGAACCACCGCCGGAATCTTCTCTTTCTGTTGCAGGTCAGACAGGTGCCATCTATTCTGCCAGTGCTCTCTAGATGAATACTAAGTTGGCAGTGTGGTCAGAAAATCACTCACACAGGTACTTAATTTATTATCGATAACTCCATAATATATTTGAAATTATAATTTAATCATGTTGTGTCGTAATTGAAAATTATGACCTATTGTCATAATAAAAACCACATCAGATCTTAACAAATATTATAGGAAAATGATATTGAGTCTTCGTGTGGGTGTAAACAGTGTATAGAATTGTATAAAATGTGTGTAGCATATTTTTTTTAAAAAAATATCTATTAAAATTTTAAGTATTTAAAAAAAATGTCTCCATACATAAGACTGTCATTCACATAATCTAATATTATATTATATTATAATGGAGTGAGTATTCATGATCCACATCATTTTAAGAGGGTGAATCTCAATGTGATTTTTATACGCATATTGAAATTTTTGTTGTCGAATATGATGCGAAGAATGAATCCTAAAAAAGGAAAGATTAAATTTAAAAGAAATACCTATTTTCATGATGTTTTAAGGTTCATCCGTGCAGGACTCAATTTGTTTGCCCACTTCTGAGAGATTAATCATGTGGGGAAATTTGAGAAGTTGATAATATAAATATCAACAGATATATTAGAATATTCTTACATTATGAACAGTTAGTGTGGGGATATATTTTCCAAGTTCCAACACGTGGCAAGGTGACACCGACGTGTCAGCCGAGGTGCCACGTGCCCTGGACGTTGTGCCGAGGTGATCTCGAAGATGCCGAGGTTATCTTCGAAGATATCAGAATCTGAGATAAGCGGATAAGGGACAAGAGTCCAAGGATGAAGAAAGACTTCAGGATGGATAAAGATAACACTCTTAGGAAGTTTATCATTATCTCTTAAGGAATCCAAAGTAAGTACTGAATTGGAGTCCATGGAAGTCAGACTTCTAGTGGGACTAGGATTGAGTAAACTATAAAAGAGAGGCACCCCCGTAGGTCTAAGGTACGCAATTTATGCTTTGAGCAGTAAATTTAGCACTATTGATTATCTTTGAGAGATATTGAGTACTGACTTGATCGTCGGAGTACCCCCGGGTGGAAGAACTACCGCCGGAATCTTCTCTTTCTGTTGCAGGTTAGCCAGGTGTCATCTATTCTGCCAGTTCTCTCCAGCTGATCATTGAGTTGGCAGTGTGATCGGAAAATCACTCACACAATTTGGCGCCGTCAGTGGGAAAGAAAGATGAATAGATGGCCAGTAACGGACAGAAAGAAAAGATTGGGGACGACGCTCTTACTGGGAGTAACAGACCTATCAACCTTGACGTCGAAGGAGACAACCACAATACAGAAACTTGTGACTAGGGCCACGGTGGGAAAGACGTCGGCCAGGAGGGCGACACTTCAAAGAAGACAAACCAAAGCAGCTACTATAATGAAGATAACCTCCAGGTATGGAGGGACAGGTGCCTACGGAGGGACGATGAAGTAAAAGAATTGGCAAGCAAGTTGGCGGACCTGCAGTCGGTCATCAACTTCATGATGCAAAACAACGTCATGCAGCCACCATACCCACTGTAGGACACGCCAATTCCAGCAACAAATACCCAGAAGGAAGGAAGGAAAACAATTCCCAAAGCACCTCAGTACACCAGGAGCGGAAGGCACTCTCACCAGCCTTCCAGGGAAGTCAGACGAGAGGAGCCGAGACGAGAGGAGTCCCAAAGGACATATCACACAAAGGACCCAGAGCCCAAGGAACATCGGCATGTTCAAAGGCAGGCGCTCTGCTTTGACACAACCCATGGAGAAAGATCAAAACGGGCCCACCACGAGGCCGAAAGTAGTGTGCCAAAAAGAATGAAGTCCAAAGATAGCCGAGCTCCAGGGAGGAGTAAAGAAGACTTGAGAGATTACCTCAAGAGGAACGAACAGAATGCCGATGCCGAGGTGACCTCACCCGACAAGCCGAGGACACCATTCTCGATAGAACTGGACAAATTTGAGGCTCCAAAGAGATTCAGTATGCCGAGGTTTCAAATATACGATGGTAAGTCAAACCCTAACTTCCATGTTGGATTATTCTTGAACTCAATGGCATTACACAGTGGGAACGAGTCGTTGCTCTGCAAAGTGTTCCCCTCGTCCTTCGGGGAGATTGCATCAGATTGGTTCCACAAACTGCCAAAGGGAAGCGTGAAGACTTGGAAAGGCCTAGCCGAGATGTTTGTGGCCAGATTTGTGACAAACAAGCTGCAGCCACTGAGGGTGGACGCATTGATGGCTCTGAAAATCAGCAAGGATAAAGGCCTTAGGGCCTATGCGAAAAGGTACTATGAGGTGTTCAATCGAATACCCGAATGCAACCAAGAGGTGGCAGTCGTGTCTTTCAAGAACGGCCTGAAAGATGATTGTCCACTACGGAAGTCTTTGGCAAAGACATTGCCAAAAAGTATGGAGGAGCTCATGGCAAGAATCGAGAAGTATGCCAGAGCCGAGGAGGATACATCGGGGAATAAGGAGGTAAAGCAGGAAAAAGGGAACGACTCGCCGAAGCGAGGCCGAGGTAACAACGGATTTAACAAATCGGAGATAGAATTGAGGGGTAAACAGGCAGTGACGATTGTGTTCCGAATCCCGGTCCACAAAGTTCTGGATCAAATTTGAAATCAACCTTATTTCAGAGCACCAGCAAAGGCCCCAGGGGAATACATGGAAAGGAAAGTTGGTAGGCGTTGTGCTTACCACAATGAAGAGGAGCACCCAACTCAGGGCTGCAGAGCCCTAAGAGCACACTTAGAGGACCTAGTAAGGCAAGGCCATCTGAGGGACCTTGTCGATGAGGCCAGGACAAGAGAGGAACAGGCAAGATTGCCTCAAGCACCAGTAGCCCCGCCTCCCCCAGCACAGCAACCACAGGCAGGGGGACCACGGGTGGTTAATGTAATTCACTCACAGGTGAACGAAAATGACATACGGGGGGAAACCCAAAAGGTAAAACACCTACAGCATGTGAACCAGATTAGACAGGAAAGACCTCGGTCTGAAGAGTGCCAGGGACCAATGATAGCTTTTACTGAAGCCGACCTAGAGATGGTCCAGCATCCGCATAATGATGCCTTGGTAGTATCCCTCCAGGTTGGGGAATGCCAAGTGAAATGCATGCTAATTGATCAAGGCAGCTCCTGCGACATCATGTACGTTAGATGTTACAAGGAGCTGGGCCTTCACCCAGATGACATGGAGGGATCCAGTGGCCCGATGGTCGGCTTCAATGGAACGCCGACGTGGCCACTCGGTGCAACAAGCTTGGAAGTACAAGCCGGCACTAAGAAGATCAGGACAGAATTCATCGTGATTGATACACCTTCACCTTACAACATCATCTTGGGAAGGCCATGGTTGCATGCAATGGGGGCAGTTCCCTCGACGCTGCATCAACTATTGCAGTTTCCAACAGAACATGGGATTGAAGAAGTCAGAGGAGATCAACTACAGGCAAAAAATTGCTCCATGGCAGCAATGAAAACTACTTGCAACATTCGAGAACCAGGGAAGGCAGAGATTGAAGAAGAGGACATGGAGGTTCTAGATGATGTCGGCAAGGAGCCAGCCGAGAAAAGCGAAGAAACACTAAAGAAAATCCTCGTCCAGGAGGGCGATGAAGAACGCTTCTTTCTTCTTGCCTCAGGCTTAGCCGAAGAAGAGGAAAGAGAACTGGAAGCTTTTCTGAGAACGAACATAGAGGTGTTCGCTTGGACACCTTATGAAATGCCTGGCATTGACCCCGAGGTCACATGTCACAAACTGAACGTCGACAGGTCAGCCAAACCTGTAATACAACGAGCAAGAAGACCGACGTTGATGCACGTCGAAGCAGTGGAGGAGGAAGTAGACAGACTTCTGGAGGCCAGGGCCATCAGAGAAGTCAATTATCCGACATGGCTATCAAACACTGTGGTAGTAAAAAACAAGAACGGTAAGTGGAGGGTCTGCGTAGATTTTACGAGCCTGAACAAAGCCTGTCCCAAAGACAGCTTTCCTCTGCCCAAGATTGACCAGTTGGTGGATGCCACATCTGGACATGGAAGGATGAGCTTCCTGGATGCTTATAGAGGGTACCACCAGATAGCCATGTACCCTCCAGATGAGGAGAAGACAGCGTTTATCACCCCAAAAGGCATGTGCTGTTACAGAGTAATGCATTTTGGGTTGAAAAACGTAGGAGCAACTTACCAAAGGTTGGTAACCAAGATGTTCAAACATCTGATTGGCCAAACAGTAGAAGTCTACATCGATGACATGGTCGTGAAGACCAAGGAACCAAAAGGTCATCTTGCCGACCTGAAAGAGGTCTTTAAAATCCTCAAAACATATCGGCTTCGACTCAACGCATCGAAGTGCGCATTTGGAGTTGGATCTGGTAAGTTTTTGGGGTACCTGGTAACACGAAGGGGCATTGAGGCCAGCCCAGATTAGATCAAGGCCATCCTAGATCTATAGAGCCCGACATCGGCAAAACAGGTACAAATGCTTACTGGAAGGGCCGCAGCCCTAAACAGGTTCATAAGCCGAAGCTCAGACAAATGTAAACCTTTCTTCAACCTGGTGAAAAAGGCCACGGATTTCCTATGGACTGAGGAATGTGAGGTCGCTTTGGCCGACCTAATGAAATATCTGACCACGGCTCCAGTCCTCTCAACACTAGAACCTGGGGAAGAACTGTTTTTGTGCTTAGCAGTGTCAGAACACGCAGTAAGTGCAGTACTAATCCAAGAAGAAAATGGGGAGCAGAAGGTTGTTTACTATGTAAGCAAAACCTTGGCCAATGCAGAAACAAGGTATCTACCACTAGAAAAATTAATGCTGGCCTTAGTAATGGCTTCAAAGAAGCTGAACCATTACTTTCAGGCGCACAAGATTATGGTGCTAACAGAGCACCCACTGAAGTCCTTGTTGCAACAAGGAGACTTAACTGGAAGACTAGCAAGATGGGCGTGGCCTTGGGCCAGTATGACCTAGAGTTCAGGCCGAGAACAGCAATCAAGGGCCAAGTTTTAGCCGACTTCGTGGCCGAGTTCACGCCAGAATCCATCGAACATCGAGCTCCGTTGAGCCAAGATGAACGATGTCCAAACAAGCAAGGAGAAGCCCAGCCTAAAGCAAAAGAACAAAAGAAGGAGAAACTCAGACCCTGCAGCATTTACATCGGTGACTTCTTTCGACTGTTCGTGGATGGGAGCTCAAACCGATAGGGAGCAGGGGCAGGAGTAGTACTGATATCTCCAGATGGAGAAATAGTAGAACAGTCCATCCGTTTGGGGTTCAAGGCCTCAAACAATGAAGCAGAGTACGAAGCACTAATTGCAGGGCTGAAGCTGGCGGCAGCAGCAGAAGCTGATGAGGTAATAGCCTTTCGTGATTCACAACTTATTGTTAACCAGTCAACAGGAGAATTCGCAGCCAGAGACGAGAGGATGTCGACATATGCAAAAGAAGTCATCAGATTGACAGCCTTGTTTCATAACTACCGACTTCTTCAGGTTAGCCGAGATGATAACAGCCACGCCGACGCGTTGGCCAACCTGGCAAGTTCAATGCAAATTGGAAAAAGAAGAACAATAATGATCTATTATTTGTCGGGCCCGAGCATATAACCACCGAACACAGAGCAAGAAACAACGTGTGTAGACATGGGGCCAAGCTGGATGGATGCAATTGTTGTATTCCTGAAAGAAGGAAAACTGCCAGAAGACCGTAAGGAAGCACACAAGGTCAGATTGAAGTCGGCAAGATTCAATCTGACAGCAGACAAAAATCTCTACAGAAGGTCCTTCACTAGACCCCTTTTAAGGTGCATACACCCTTTGTAGGTTGAAGATTTTTTATATGAAATTCACGAAGGAATTTGTGGAAGCCACGCTGGGGGCAGATCGCTAGCTCACAGGGCCATTACCCAGGGGTATTGGTGGCCTTACATGCAAAAAGATGCAGAAACCTACGTAAAGAAGTGTGAACAATGCCAAAGGTTTGCACCTTTGATACATTAGCCAGCTGCTGACCTAAACCCGGTATCTAGTCCATGGCCATTTGCCCAATGGGGCATGGATCTCGTTGGGCAATTGCCCTAAGCAACTGGGCAAAGGAAGTACTTACTGGTGGCAACAGATTACTTCACGAAGTGGATAGAGGCAGAACCTCTTGCCAAAATCCGAGATGTGGATGTCAAGAACTTCATATGGAGAAACATCATCACCAGATTTGGGATTCTAAGAGCTATAGTTGCCGACAACGGAACACAGTTTGATAGCAAACTCATCAAGAACTTCTGCGCGAAATTCAAGATCAAGAATTACTTCTCAACACCAAGTTTTCCCCAAAGCAATGGGCAAGCAAAAGCATCGAACAAAGTAATCTTGGATGGAATAAAGAAAAGGCTACAGGCAGCAAAAGGGAAGTGGATAGACGAGTTGCCTAACGTACTCTGGGCATATCGGACTACACCGAGAAGATCAACAGGGGAAACCCCTTTGCCATGGCTTACGGTACAGAAGCAATCATCCCACTGGAGGTCGGCATCCCAGGGATCCGAACCCAGGGAGTTGAAAACGGAACAAATGATATACTCCTAGCCCGAGATATGGATCTTTTGGAAGAAAGAAGAGAGAAGGCTGCAATTCAACTCGCAGCATACCAGCAGCAGCTTGTCAGAGCTTACAATAAGAAGGTCAATGCAAGGGATTTTCAGATCGGCGACTTAGTCCTGAGAAAAGTCATCGGCAACAAGAAGGATCCCAGAGAGGGCAAGCTTGGCCCAAACTGGGAAGGACCCTACAGAATCACTTCGGTATTGGGCAATGGAGCCTACCGGCTTGAAGATAATGAGGGCAAAGCATTGCCAAGACCATGGAACACTTGTAACCTGAAATTTTTAATTCATTAGATGTTCCTAGTTATTTTTTCCCGACGTCATCAATAAAATCATAGCAAAATTCTTCCACACTTATGAACTGACAAAAGACGCATAATGTTATTTCTCAATAATGAGAACCCAAATGGAACTCAGGTTCACATTGAGGGCAGAGAGAGGAAGAATATGCTTAACACTTGTTGAAATTTGTAACAATTTACAAGTTGAAGTTAAGCCGAGATTATTCCTTATCTTCACTTGTTGAAATTTGTAGCAATTTACAAGTTGAAGTTGAGCTGAGATTATTCCTTATCTTCACTTGTTGAAATTTGTAGCAATTTACAAGTTGAAGTTAAGCTGAGATTATTCCTTATCTTCACTTGTTGAAATTTGTAGCAATTTACAAGTTGAAGTTGAGCTGAGATTATTCCTTATCTTTACTTGTTGAAATTTGTAGGAATTTACAAGTTGAAGTTGAGCTGAGATTATTCCTTATCTTCACTTGTTGAAATTTGTAGCAATTTACAAGTTGAAGTTAAGCTGAGATTATTCTTTATCTTCACTTGTTGAAATTTGTAGCAATTTACAAGTTGAAGTTAAGCTGATATTATTCCTTATTAAAGCTTGTTAAAATTTGCAGCAATATACAAAGTGGTTAAACCGAGATCATTGTTTAAAGCTTGTTGAAATTTGTAGCAATTTACAAGTTGGTTAGAACGTGATCACTGTTTAAATACTTGTTGAAACTTGAGAAAAGTTTACAAAGTTAACATTAAATAGCATATGTTTTACATGTGTTAAAATTTATGAAAAATTTACAGGTCAAGTTCTTGCCGAGGTAAATCATCAGTAATGATATCTGAGGTATGTAACCCCGAGAAGATTACACAAAGAGGGGTGAGTTTATAAGACATGCAAAATATTCCAAGTATAGAACCATGCAGAAGCAATCAAAAGAAATTAAAGATTGAAGCACTCAGAGAAAACAGTTGCAGTTGTGCACAAAAGAAGGCACTACGGCCTACCAAGAAGTTACAAAGAAGGCACATTGGCCATGTGAAAAACTCATATTTGCTTTCAGAAGAAAATAAACTTAAAACTAAGATTCCTCAACCGTAGCAGTTGGTTGAGTCTGAGGTTCAGATGATTGCTGGGAAGACGCCTCGGCTGCCTTTTCTGCCGCGATCTCGGCATCAATTTGGGCAAGTATTTCGTCGATGCTTTTGTCGGCCAGAGGAACCTCGGATGATACCTGCTCTGGAACGTCTTCCTTGGGCACCTCCTCAACCTCTTCAGATTGGGTTAAGTCTAGGACTTGCTCAAACTGAGGAGGAGACTTGACCCCATCAGCATCTTTGGGTTTCCTCACCAAGGCTTCACCTGCATCCTCATTATCATCCTCAGACCCAGATTCAATATCAGATTGAACTGATGGAGGTGGAGGTGGAGGGAAAGGAAGAGGAATGGCGTCGGCCTTTCTCAGAGGTGAATCCTCAGGAACATTAAGCTTTTTGGCAAGGGACATCCAACCAAGGGAGAAGCCCCTGTTGCATGCCTGCCTGAGTTGTGCTTCATAGGCTTCCGTAACATCGGCCATGCCTTGTTCGTACGCCTTCTCATCAGCAGCTTTTATTTCGGCATCTTTGTGGCCAGGGCCTCCTGAAGCTCCTTCTTGGCTTGGGCTGTTTTCTCCTCGGCCTCCTTCTTTTGAGCTTCGGCAACCTTTCTGATGGCCTCGGCAAACTCAGCCCTTTCTTCGGCTTCATTTTGGGCTTTAATGGCAGCTTCGGCCTGGTTCTCCAACTTCTTCATTTTTGACTGGAGGCCCTTGTTGGTTTTTTGAAGGATAGAAAACTCCCTCTTCATCTCAGCTAACTTTTCATGATTTTGGAAAGATTGCATGGAGAAAGAGTGGGCATGCTGGATGGCCTGAGAACGGAAGTATTAGAAAAATATTCTAAATGTGAAGTAAAGAGAAAGAAAGAAAGAAGAAGAAGTACCAGACAAAAACACTTACTTGAACAGAATGTTGCAGCATCAAAGCGTAGTTTTCATATTCACTAAACCCGGCGTTTCGCTCCAGGTCACCTGGGAGAAGCAGTGCAGTGCTAAGTGCAACGCCGACATTTATATCGTCAGCGCTATCACTAGCCATTACAGGCTTATCTTCCAAAGTCCCAGGGGGCATCTGGCTTCTTTGACCCCGAGGTCATTGCAGATGACCTCGGCCTTTTCGACTTAGCGGATTTGGAGGGAAGGGCTTCAGCGGACCTTTTCGTAAGGACAGAGGCAGTTTTTTTGCTTGGAGCCAGCTGCGAAATTGGCAAAGTGTCTTCAACCTCAGCCTGAGTCACTTTGGCCTTTGGTTGAGCCTTCTTAACTCTTTTTGGCTTGGGTGGAAGCTGTGTTTGAGTTTGTAGAGTATCAACGCCGGTTGGGATACTGGTAAGAGATCTTTGTCCACAGGTTTCACGCGACCCATCTCGGCTGCAAGAACAAGACGTCGGCGACGTTTGCGTTGAGATGGAGAGATTAGATATTGAGCCGAAGTAGACGGTTGTTCTACTGGATCGGATGTTGACCCTTGATCAGCCCGAGATGTTGATGCGGCTTATGGAGTTGTAGCAGAGGGAGGAGATAAGCTCTTCTTCTTTCTCTTGGGGACGTCGGGAAGAGTAGATTTGTATGTCGGAATGAAGTTGAGAAGCACAGGCGCTTTCCTCTTATGGACTGGCAAGTCCAGAAGTTTCTTTAGATCCTTGCTAAGAACGTAGGATTGGCGAAAATTCTTTGGTGGCTTACGAACATTTGCAAAAAGAAAAAGATGTCAGAAACAGACAGAGTATTGAGGACTTGGAAAGAAAAAGTGTTGGCACTGGGCTCTTACCCTTGCCTTCTTTAACTGATCGAGGAAAAGGGTAGAGATGGGCATCCTCGTCTGGGGCAAACTCCCAATTTCCTGAGGTAATGAGGTAATCATCTCCAGCCCCCTTGTTGGAGTCTGGGAGGTCGGCTACAAATTTGAACTCCGTAGATCTCGGCTTAAGATAATAAATGTAGCCTTTCTCCTTCAAGTTCAGGCTACACATGGTATAGCAGTACTGAACGTCAACTAAGGTGATCCTAACGTTTTCCTGTCTCGCTAAAGCTATGCTACCATAGATCACCCGGTAAGAATTGATAGCAAGTTGCATGGGGTTCAACTTATAATAGTGAAGAACCTAGCGAAAGAGGATGTTGAGTGGAAGCCAGAGTCCACACTCAACAAAGGCGACTATGGAAAGGGGCATGGAGTCGTCAGTAGGCATGATGGAGTCATCATCCCCGGCCAACCTCAGGTGGACGTCGGCTGGGATTTCAAACTCCTGTCTAAAGAATTCTAATTTGGATGGGGTGTTTACCCTATGCCTCCACATACCCATAACGTCGGCCTAAATTAGAAGGACTGGGTTTCAGAGAAGAGATGATCTAAAAAAGGTTTTTGTGAACCTCGGCTAAGACCTAGGTGTATATTGATGCAAGAATTTGTGAAGATTGTTTTAGTTTTGATAGGTTCTACAGACAAATCCCAAACCTAAATCTATGAAGACAAGGATTGAAGGCACAAGTCTGGAAAAAAGAAAAGCAAGAACAAAGTTTCAGAATCAAGAACAGAAGTGGGGCTCTCGAAAGCATAAAGAAAACAAGAAATACAGGGTTAAGAACAGTGGCGAGAAAGTGGTGAAACAGTGCAAGTGTTCAAGACATGGGCAAAAACAGGATCAACGCATTCAGATGCATAAATTCGACAAATCAAAATGTTTGAACAAAACAGTAATGGCAACCGGTAATGAAGAAAATCAACAGGATTGAAAACGAAAGGAACAAATCAACAGGATTGTCGTTCAGACGACGGTTACAGAAGTAACAGAACGACAAAGCTTCACTAGAAAGGAGAAACTAAGGCAGTTGTAGAGCTTGAAATCTGGAGCAATGGCGGATTCAAGAGAAGAAAGCTAGAGAGAGGAAAAGAAAGAGAAATCGAAATGCAAAGTAAAGAGGCAAAAAGAGGGAAAAAACAAGTTTTGTCAAAAACTTGAAACGGCGGCAAAATAGTGCAATAAATACCCCTTGAGCAACGTATACGTCAGTCGGCGCCTGCAGACGCAAGACGAATTTACAAGCGCGTCACAGGCACAAGCCAATGGGGAAACGACGCGTGAATGAAACGGTTGAACAATGATGTATGACAGCTCATACGCATAAAGAAGTTCATTTGAGTTCTTGTTCTCTAAAAAAACATGTCGGCCTGAAATGAATGATCTCGGCTAAGGAGTTCTTGAGCCGATGTACAGAAAGAAGTACCGATATAGGTTCCATCACCTCAGAATGCCGAGGTAATAGAACCTAGGGGCAGTTGTGGGGATATATTTTCTAAGTTCCAACACGTGGCAAGGTGACGCCGACGTGTCAGCCGAGGTGCCACATGCTCTGGACGTTGTACTGAGGTGATCTCGAAGATGCTGAGGTTATCTCCGAAGATATCGAAATCCGAGATAAGCGGATAAGGGACAAGAGTCCAAGGATGAAGAAAGACTTCAGGATGGATAAAGATAACACTCTTAGGGAGTTTATCCTTATCTCTTGAGGAATCCAAAGTAAGTACTGAATTAGAGTCCATGGAAGTCAGGCTTCTAGTGGGACTAGGATTGAGTAAACTATAAAAGAGAGGCACCCCCGTGGGTTTAAGGTACGCAATTTATACTTTGAGCAGTAAATTTAGCACTATTGATTATCTTTGAGAGATATTGAGCACTGACTTGATCGTCGGAGTACCCCCGGGTGGAAGAACCACTGCCGGAATCTTCTCTTTCTGTTGCAGGTTAGCCAGGTGTCATCTATTCTGCCAGTTCTCTCCAGCTGATCACTGAGTTAGCAGTGCGATCAGAAAATCACTCACACAGTTAGAGAGAGATAAATGAATGAATGAATGAGGTCAGAGCTACATGGAATTGAATGTTGCTTCACTATGGTGGTGTGTTGTCAGCATTCTAGTATATATTGAATCCATACAGGGATTGGTGGGATTGCTAGCCAAACATGCAAGGTGGAGACAAAATTCAAATCCTAAAAGGAATGATTAATTAATACCATCCATTGCAATGATATCATTGGTGCTGTTAAAATAAATAAAATAAAATAAAAATTATATGATATCACGGGATAAACTTTCTCTTGAAATTATGAACCACTCATATGGAAACTTTTCATGAAATTACTTTTGCACAATTTTTTCATTAATATATAAACCAAGTAATGATTTTTTTTTTAATAATGCAATAGAAGCTACAACTTCCACAACCAAAAAGATGTGAAAATTGACCTTCTGGTTGACATTAAGAACATGACATGTTATTTTCCTACGACAAATGTTGTGAGATATTGTTTAGTAGAGTGAAAATGATTTTAAAATATGAAAAAATCGTTTTTAAAAAAATTAAAATTGGTGATTTATTTTTTATTTTATTTTTTCCAATTTGATAATAGAAAATGCCTCATGCTTTTTTTTTTTTCTAATGGCACATGCACTTGTTAGAGGAAGACCCTTTATGAGAGCGTATTAGAGATTCGTGATTTTGGGGTGTTTTGGAAAAATGATTAAAAATTGACTTTTGGCTTTTAATCAAACTTTTGATTTTTTTAAAAAAGTAATTTGGAAAGTTAGTAAAAAGCTACTTTTGACTTTTTTTATTAATATTTGCTTATGATGTCATATCACAATAAAATAACTAAACTATCCCCACCCAATGTAGAAAATTTATATTTTCACCCATGTAAATATAAAAAAATATAAAAGATATAATTATAATTTTATATGTGACTCTTTTGGACTTGTCAAATGACTTCTTACTAAAAAAAAGTCAGCCTAACTTTTTTAACAAACAAGCAACAAACGTAGCTTCTTACTAAAAGTTGTCAAAAGAGCACTTTGTGTGTGATATGTAAGGCTTGGTCCTCATTTGGGATGATGTTTTTTTTAGTAGTTTTTTTTTTTATAAATATTTTTAAAAAAACTTTATGACGTGAAAAATATTAATGTATTTGGGATTGAATTTTTTTTATTATTATTTTTTATACAGAAAATTGGTGATAAATCCAATATGATAAGGGTGTAAGGTATTAGGTCCACTGAATATTTTTTGTTGGATAGAAATTCATACTTTGTGTATTAGTTTGGTGAGAAATCTTATAAGACTTTTCGTTTTCAATTTTACCGCTTGACTTTTTTATTTGTTTGATTTTTCGTTGACTATTTATTTAAATTGTTTGACTATTTGTTCAATTTTTCTCATAAATTCTATCTATCTGTTCAAATTTTCCCTTTAATTCTATTTATCTGCTCAATTTTTCCCTTAAATTATATATATCTATTCAAAAAATTTGACTATCTGTTCAATTTTCCCCCTAAATTCTATTATGTTCATTTTTTTTCTATAGGTTGAAAATCTGTGTCAACTTTTTTGTTTATCTGTTGCAATTATCATCATTAATATCAATTTTTTTCCAGATTTGTCTCATACATACACACACACACTTATAGATATACAAATAAAATTCAAATTCAATAACAACAAACAACAAGAACTACAAAATAATAATAATTTGAACAGATCTAGATCTGAAAAATCTATTCAACAACTCCATCAATTTGTTACAACAAGAACTTAAAAAAAAAATCCTCAAATCTAGATCTGAGAAATTTGTGCAAGTTTCATGTTCTCTTTCTTAAAATCTCTTTCCTTTTGTTGCCTTGTATTGACCTAGATCAACAAAAATTATATATAAACAGATGTGTCTAAATTTTTTTGTTTAATCTATTGCAATTTGTTTCATCATTATCATCATCAAAACAATGGAAAATCTACACAATGGACTGTCAAAGCATTGGATTCTTGTACCTCTAGATCCTCAACGATAAAAATACATACCTAGATATACATACATACAGATTTATCGTTAAATATACAGATGAAAATATAAATCTACAGTACATGAGGTCTCATATGTCATATTTTCAACAATATATATACAACCAAACAATGATCTGAGGTATGATAAAAAAAATGATCTAAGGTCCAACAATCTAGATACAACAATCCAAACAATTCATGGGCTCGATCTTCAGAGATGTGAGAATAGAGATAAATCTGTAGAGATTAGGAGGTGAGCAATGGATATACCAATCCACCCAAATCGACCGAATCGAACCAATCCGCTGCATTTTGGACGGATGCGTGATGATGAGTGGACAGTTGCGGATTGATTTTTTCCAATCTGCCTAGTTTTGGATGGATGACAGATTTGAGATTTCTTTGGCCGCAACCGAGTCGCTAAACTGCGAGCATCCCTAGTAATTTGTAAGACTTTGTATTTTCAATTTGTTTAGATGTTCTGTTTGTATTTTCAATTGAAAAAAAGTTTAAATATTCTGTTGAAAAAGAGTTTTCAACTTGAATATATTTTTTGAATTGAAAAAAATAAATGTATTATTTATCTATATTTTTTGGTTTTTAAATCTAATTTTAAAAATAATAAATAAAAAAGATAATATATGCTGGTTGGTTTTTGTTTTCAAAAACAAATATGGATGTAACAATACATAGGCATACAATCTCTATTACTGCTCTGTTCATGGTTTTGATGGTTTGAATTGTTTTTATATTTTAAGAACCACAGATTGTAATACTTTATATAGATGAAGCATGCTGTAATTGTAATATGTGAATAAGACATGCAGTGATTGTAATATTCTAAAGTTTCAAACTTTCTTTCTTTGAGTGAGGCATGCAATGATTGTAATACTTTCTATTATTTATTTATTTTTTATTGTAGGAAGTGCACAAGTTGAATTATGTTAAAAATATATAAAATTCTAAACCGCCAAACCGATTCGCATCCATCTGCCAATTCGCTCAATCCACATCTATCGGATTGGCGAACGGATGCGGATTGATTTTTTCCAATCCGCCAATCTGGCGGACGGATGGCAGATTGGAGGTTCTATGGCCGCAACTCACCTACGCTCACCCCTAGTA
The DNA here is from genome assembly GCF_055761805.1 of Camellia sinensis. Classification (NCBI taxonomy): domain Eukaryota; kingdom Viridiplantae; phylum Streptophyta; class Magnoliopsida; order Ericales; family Theaceae; genus Camellia; species Camellia sinensis. Next base: position 115,169,880 of record NC_138975.1, read on the forward strand.
GAGATGTGAGCAAAGAGACGTGAGATCGAAGGAGTGATGTTAGAAGAGAGAGAGAGAGAGAGAGAGATACTTTGTTGGAGATGCGAACCGTCGGAGAGCAAGATATGATACCTCTCGTTGCTCTGTTTTTGCGTATTCAGCAACCTCATCTTCGCTCATCAACATCGCTACAGTGACGACAACGGTCGATGTCCACCATGACAGCCATGGCTCCTATAGTAGAGTTGACTCCATTGATTTCTGTACAACTAGATCTGAGTGAGGTTGACTCGCTCGAGTTATAGATCTGAGTTGCCGAGGTATAAATTGGAGATTAGAGAAAAGATAAGAAAGTCGGCGTCGAATGAGAGAGAAACAGAGACGAGAGAGATAAGGAAGTGCTGCGATGGTACTGCGATGGATGATGGTGGAGGAGGTGCTGTGGCGCCGCAGTGGAGGACGATGAAGTTTGAAAGGGATCTGAGAGAGAGAGATATTAAGGAGGAAGAGAGAGAGAGAGAGAGAGAGAGAGAGAGAGAGAGAGATAGAGTTTGTAGTTATTGGAAAATGGGGTTGGAAATAAATGGGTGGTGGTAGAATATATATACATGGATAGTTTGATCGTTTTACATCACTTTGTCCTTATAGACAAAGTGTTTAAGCTCTTGGACTTGTGGACAACAAAATTTCAAAATTGGATTTTTCACCTAAACACTTTTTTTTTTTTTGTGGGACTTTTTTAGTTATATAGAAAATGTAAAATACTAACGTAATATTTTGACTTTTTACTTGAAATTCTCATTTTACTCTCGTTTTAGTTGTATGGAAAACTTAATATAAGGGTACTTTAGCCTTTTTACATTGGTATAAGGCAACTTTTTTATATACATGCCAAACATATTGATTCATTTATTTATTTATTTAATTTTTTGCTTTTTAACTAAAAACACCTGCAAATATTAAAGTTGAGAATTGTGATTTTCTTCAACAACTTACAATTTTATTATCAGTCCATCTCCTATTTAACTCTTTTTCAACACTTTGATTTCTTAATGATAGTTACACACTTCTTATTCCATTAATTTCATGATTTTTCCTTCACTTCTAACAGCTATAGCTTACCTAAATTTATAGTTATTTTTCATTTTTGTTTTTGAAATTTGTGTTGCAAATCCATGTTTCGAATCCATCACTTTCTAGTATAGTAGTAAAGTACACAAATTTTGTCCTGGACTAACCCCAGTGGTTAAATACGTGTTTTCATCAAAGAGTTAGAAGATAACATTCACTTGGAAAATCTTTCTTCATGATCAAAGTCTTTATCTAATCCACTTCATATGGCTAGCTAATGTGGGATTTTTTTTAAATGACGAAAAAAGCCACCTAGATCTTTGATTGCAAGATAAACTTTAGATATCTACAATCACCTACAAATTACAGATATCGAGTAAGTCAATGTATTGCAAGTCTTTGAATTTATGATTGACAATGTTAAACTGGTAGGTCAGGAATATTTTTCCAACAAAGAAAATTGATTACTTTTCATTACTATTAGAATTGTACAAAGAAAAAAAAAACTCACCTACCATTGAATTCTGAGTAGAAGGTCTAGCTCACTTAGGTTTGTGACCACTTAAATGAGTTCATGGACTAAAACTTGAATTTCATTTTTCACACACGTGTTTTGGAAAGTAATGCCTTGTTTGGCATAGGCTTGTTTTAGCTTGAAAGTTAAAAAATTATTAAAAAAAATAAAAAGCCTATAACCTATATTAAAAAGTCAAAAATTTCATTTTCTCTCTATTTTTTGTGTATTTTTCAAAAAAAAAGCCCAAAAAGTCATTCTAAACATACTAGTTTTTTTTTTTTTTTTTTTTTAATCTCATATTGTAGCCAAAAAATCAAAAAATTACTCACATAGCTTGTTCCCAAACGAGGCCAAACATGGAGTACATCCCCTTTCTCCTCCAAAACATCATACATATACAATGTATTTAAAGCATAGTCATATTCAATGACAACCAATAATAGGTTAGTTTCAATTCACCTAATTCTCATACAATTTCTACAACAATCATAGCTATCCTCCACCGATAACCCAATACAGATATTTCTAAACAAATATGCATCCTCAAGATAGATAAATTATTCAAAATTCCACAGATGAGAGGTAATACATATTTAGCTTCTCCATTTATCTATGTATCCAACCAATTTCACGTAAACAATACAAGTTCTATTCATTTATACAAAATAACTATTGGGACCATTCTAGGGCGAATTCCCCCCTTTCCCAAATATCACTCCAAATGCCAAAATCAACCATTTTGCCACCATACAACCTTATATTTAACCCCATAACCATTTTTACAACATACACATGAAAATCCCCCCTTTTTATTTCACACCCAAATCCTAGGTTTGTCCATAGTACATCCAAAGCCTACCATTGTTACACAATAACCAAATAACTAAGTTAAAAACCATATAAAAGTGTAAAAAATCCCTACCTCAAGTGCAAAAGCCCAAAGGGAAAGTGGAGAAACTTCAAAAATGTGGAAACCAAACTCTATTCGAATGTAATGGTAGCCCTTGAGATGCAACACCTTTTTATCAAAGGTAGTACGGTAGAGAGATCCTTAGATCCTAGTGGATTTGTAGAGAGAAGTCGGATTTTAGAGAGAGAGTTGGTCTAGGGTTTTTGAGAGAAAAGTTATCAAAAAGTGATGTAAAAAGGTGCTACTGTAAACTGATATAGACGAGGCTCGCTAGAGTGCAAAAGTTGTCGCTCAAGCGACCAGACACAATAAGTTGCTTCGCTCGAGCATAAGAAGCGTCACTAGAGCGCAGAATACAAACTCCCAAAAGTTTAGCAGACAGAGACTGTCGCTTGAGCGCAAGAAGCCTCACTCGAGCGGATAACACTACCTCGTCGCTCGAGCGAATAATAACACCCTCCCAATACCTCTGCAGGCCTGCAAAAGTACTGGGAGATCACGAAGATCGCTCGAGCAAAGAAGCCAAAATCTAGGCAACAACCATTTGGACCAACTAGCAACCAACCTCTTCCAAACACACCCGAGGCACTCCAACACTCAAATTTAAAGGGAAAAGGAGGGAAAAAGATATAAATAACAATATTCAACCACGAAACCCGAGTCCGGAACACAATAAAAGGTCGGGTCAAAACCAGAATCGCTATATAAACCCTCAAGCAAAAATGACTCCCATACTTACTCCCTTTGCTACAAAAAATTGAACAACTATCATGGATCTAATTTAGGTAAAAGAAACGAAGAGCTTTTTACACACACAGACCAGTTGGATTTGGATTGGGGTTGAGACCCAATATTTGAGCCGAAATGTGTAACGACCTCAAAATATTACATAAAACCCATCATTTTAGACATGCATTGATATAAAAGAAATCAACCATTTCTATTCATCATAGTAGTTCTTACAACAGTATTACATGTTAACAACAAAAGCAAATGCCCTACGGGCTTACAGCTTTCCAAGTCAACACTTGGTTACACAAAAGAAGAGTACTAACTCTATACAAAATAAGCCCTCGGCTTGATATACATGTAATACAAACAAAATAAACAAAAAGAGTCTTCAACTCTCATCATCATCCAAGCTATGTCCTTGGAGGTGGCATGCTACCTGTACCTGAAAATAATGTCCCATATAGGGTGAGCCAACGCCCAGCAGAGGTATGATAAACACAATATGAGCAGTAACTAAGACATTAGCAATTGATAAATGTTTAATTCCCATTAATCAATTCATAACCCATTTCCACTACATGACCACTATGTCCATGTTTCATTTCGTTTTTCATTTCTTATCAAGTTCACAATTGACAACAATGGCTCAGAACCTGGCCAACAATTTACATGAGATAGTGACTCACATTAAACATTTCCCATTTTACAATAGATAAGCATACTAGCTATATCAACACTTCGAAAGGTGAGCATATAAACCATATCAACATCTCAGCAGATAAGCATACAAGTTGTTTCCACACTTCAACAGATAAACATATGAGCTATATCAACACTTCCATAGATAAGCATACGAACTATATCAACACATTAACTGACAAGCATATGAGCTGTGTCAGTGGAGTCCATCCCCTATCTCCTCCCAAACAACGTCCAGTTTAGAGGTCCATCCCCTATCTTCCCCTAAACTGTGGAGTACATCCCCTATCTCCTCCCACACACACAATGTATATACACATAGGTCATATACATAATCAATCAATACATAACGTTAATGTATTCTATCAACCGTCATACTCTATGACACATCCAATTGATTAGTTTTAGTTTGCCTAATCATCATGCATTGTCTACAACAATCATAGCTACCCTCCACCGGTAGCCCAAAGCAATTATTTCTAAACAGATAATAAAAGCTCTAACAGATAAAATATCAATGTTTTCAAAAGCAAGCGATTAAAAAATCCAACTCCACCATTTTACAATATAATGAGCCAATTTCATTATTTCCATCTCAATTCCCTGTAATCACAATTTTCCCAAATTAATTATACCAATTAATTTAGACACAAATTAGGGCTTTCTACCCCCTTTTCCAATATTAACCCAATGGTCCATATATCAACAACCAACAACGATATCATTATTTTGAAACCCAAAATACACATTTTAGAATCAAAATAACAAAACCCTCTTTCAACATTTTCAAACCCTAACTTCCCAAAATCAACCATTTAACAAAATGCCCAAAAATCTAGGTCAAAACCCATAGTAGTGAGTAGGAATCCCTATCTCAAAAGATGACACCCAACGAAGAAGATGAAGAAACTCAACGTGCTCCAAAACTCAATATTCTCGGATCAAAACGTAGCCCTCGACGATCAACACAACTTTTGTAAAGGCCAAGGGTGAGGAAACAACTCCTACTAGATCAATACTTAGAGAGAAGGCAAGGGTTTAGAGAGAGAAGGTCTCTAATGGCGGTTTGGAAAAGAAAGAGAGAGAAATGGAGTTGAAAAAGTGATCCAAAAAGTCGGATCTCGGTTTTAAATAAGAGTCGCCCTGCTCGAGCGTGGAAACCCCCGCTCGAGCGTCCAAACCGCCGCTCGAGCGTCGGATAAACACTCCCAGTACTTTTGCAGAACCAGGTCCCCGCTCGAGCGTCCAACTCCCCACTCGAGCGTCACACACACACTCTAGCTCGAGCGTCCAAACCGCCACTCGAGCGTCCAACACTGCAGAGGAGATACTGGATGGGTGATTTTCCCGCCCGAGCGCCAAAACCCCCGCTCGAGCGGAGAAGCAACAACAAAGGCTCCGCTCGAGCGTCAAAAACTCCGCTCGAGCGGACAGGCAAAAATCTGGGCAACTAGTTTTGGTTTCTAAGCTCAACCAACCTGTTTCAAACCCGCCCAACACAACCCAAGACTCAAATACAAAGAGTAAATGATGTAAACCGGATATACACAACAACCAACTCCACGGAACCTAAGTCTGGATACACAATTAAAGAAAAGGGAAATCGGGATCGCTATAAAAGGCTTGTTTAGACTATGACCATATACCTCATAACAAGTATGTTTAAGCTATTTCATCCATATTCATCCAAACAAGTCCTAAAGAATGTCTTTGATTGCAAACTTTTTTTCTTTTTGTTTTTGAACCAAACGAAGTAGCGTCAAGAAGTTGGGCCCAATTGAAAAACAAAAACCTTTTGTGCTCAGGTAATTTCATATATGAAAGTTGGCATGAGATAAAATTTTGATACCAATATAAATATGCCAAACTCAGGTTTATCACCACATTATAAGTGTGATCAAGTGGACGATGAAGGTATAAGAGATGATCACACCATAATATGATGGACCCTCTCACACCGAATCGTAACTTACAAAGTCGTGATGTACAAATCTTACCGCAGGAAAGTTATGTTGTAACGCCCTCAAAAAATAACATTTAAACCCATCAAGTAAGACATTCATTAACATATGAAATAACCACATTCTTCTATTCATCAGAGTTTCATTACAGAAGTATTACATGCTAACAACAAAAGCAAAATGCCCTACGGGCTTACAGCTTTCCAAGTTAACACTTGGTTACAACAAAAGAGTACTAACTCGTTTACACATTAAGCCCTTGGCTTAAATTTACATGTAATACATCAAAAGTAAAATGACAAAAGCATGCCCGCCTCTAGCCTCCCAAGCTATGTCCTTGGAGGTGGCATGCTACCTGTACTTGAAAATGATATTCCCATATAGGGTGAGCCACAGCCCAGTAGAAATACACTAAACCAACCATGAACAACGACTAAAAGATTAGCAATTGATAGACGGCCAACACTGATACTTTCACATAAATCACACATATTTATGTCATACAACTCATGAGTCCAAGTTACCTATCATTTTCCCTTTTTCAACAGATAAGCATGTTAGCTCTATCATCATCTCAACAGATATGTATAAAAACTATATCCCACATTCACAGATAAGCATATAAGCGGTACCCACATTCCCAACAGCTATGCATATGAACTATATCTACACTTCACTAGACAAGCATATGAGCTATATCTACACTTCACTAGACAAGCATATGAGCTGTATCTACACTTCACAAAGATAAGCATATGAGCTGTATCTTCACTTCTCTAGACAAGCATATGAGCTGTGTCTACGGAGTTCATCCCCCATCTCCTCCCAATCCTATCCGGTTTAGAGGTACATCCCCCATCTTCCCCTAAACCGCGGAGTACATCCCCCATCTCCTCCTCTAAACAAGCAATGCATATAAACACAGAATCATACACACATCGATCAATACGTACGTCTAAACATAATGCATATAAACACATTGGTCATATACACAATCACTCAATACATAAAGTTAATGCATTCTATCAACCGTCATACTCTATGACACATCTGATTGATTAGTTTTAATTTGCCTAATCATCATGCATTGTCTACAACAGTCAACACTACCCTCCACCGGTAGCCCAAAGCAATTATTTCTAAACAGGAAATAAATGCACAAATAATATATCAACATTACAACTAGACGAGCAATAGAAGATTCGTCTACACTCTTTAATCCCATACATTCCCAATTTCAACATTCTCAATTCTATTCCTCGCTTTCTTCAATTAAGTATAGGCATTAATTAATTGAACCAATTAGGGCAAATTACCATAATTCACAAAAAGGTTCCATTTTCATCAATGATTCAATATTTATTCCATTTCTCTATGCCAAACATGCATCTAGGTTTGTTATGAATAAAACCCCAACTTTTGTAAAATTACACAAAAGCCCCGAACTTTCACAAAATTACCAAACCAACCCAACATCTCAAAATACTAAAATTTAAAGACAAAGCCCATAGAGAGGAGTAGGATATCCCTACCTCAAATTCGGAGCCCCAAAGGAGAAGATGACAAAACCCAACGTGCTCCAAAACTCGAAATTTTCAGATTAAAAGATAGCCCTCAACGATCAACACAACTTTTGTAAAGGCCCAAGGTGAGAAAACATCTCCTACTAGATCAAATCTAAGAGAGAAGGGCCGGTTTTAGAGTGAGAAGCTCTGAAAATGGCTTTTTGGAAAAGTAGGAGAGAGAAAAGATCTTGAAAAAGTGATCCAAAAGTCGGATCTCGGATTTATATAAAAGTCGCCCCGCTCGAGCGTCACTCACAGACTCCCGCTCGAGCGTCAACAATCCCGCTCGAGCGGCGGATGCTCGCTCCTAGAACTTTTGCAGACAGGTCTCCCGCTCGAGCTTCCAACTCCCCGCTCGAGCGGCACTCACACAATCCTGCTCGAGCGGCCAATCCCACGCTCGAGTGTCGAACACTGCACAGGAAATACTGGATGGGTGAAACTCTCGCTCGAGCGCCAAAACCCCCGCTCGAGCGGACAGGCCAAAATCTGGGCAACTAGTTTTGGTTTCTAGTCTTAACCAACCTGTAACAAATCTGCCCAACACATCCTATAACTCAAATACAAAGTAAGAAAGGATGTACACCAGGTAATAATCAACTACTATCATTTCCGGACACATGTCCGAATCACTGTACAACAAGGGTAAACCCGGGATCGCTATAACCTCCCCCCCTTAAAGAATTTCATCCCCGAGATTAAGGATACGCCACAACAGAAGGCTAATTGATCACAGAGCATTCAAAGACCGAGCCCCAAGGAAAGAAATTACTTTCACAACAACCTCCGACTCACTCTTACTAAGGAAGAGATACTAAGCAAGGGAACACATTCTAAACGACTACACCTTAGGTACGCAAGCCTCAACAAACCAAATCTCCCCCGAAACAATTCACCAACAACCGACTAGCACCCCAAGCTAAGTCACTACTCAACAACACGACCAAAGCAAATCTTTAGAGTAGATAATAAGAAAACATTTTCTTGTTCAAGAGGCATTTCTCAAAGATGTTTAAATTTTCAACATTAACATTCCAGAGTAAATCTTGCATTTTTCACACGAAAACTCAAAAGCTTTGTAAACATTTGTCACAAATACGGTGTTACCCAGAATGCGGAGTTATCCACAGTTTATTTGCCAAAAAGATTAATCTGAAATTCTTTAAAATCCTTGAATTTGAATCAACTTTTCAACAATGCATTTAGATGGCCCCAAACACTAGGAAGATTTTGTTTCCCATTTCTTTCCAAAATAACACTATCAACAACCATAACTCATATGGTGATGCCACAACCAACATGGAACACAACATTTCTATAATAACAGTTAATAGAAATAATAGCAGTATTATCAATACATAAGGTATAAGAAATTCATGATTTTGCAATTTTATCCCGCCTCCCTTTACAAAAAGAAGGTCATAAATACGGCTCAGGACCTGGCCAACAACCAAATGAGATCACATCTCATCCCCACAATACCCCCCTTTAACACACAAATGATATACATTTTAGTGCTGTATCAATATCAAACCAAACATCATACATACAGAATGTATAAAGGCCAATCATTCACAATGATCAATCAACACATATATTGGATGTATTATTCTAACCGTCAGATTCAACGACAAAACATGTTTGATTAGTTTCAGTTTTCTCTAATCAACATACAAAGTTTACAACCAACGAGACTAAACTCAAGGTGACCAATGCCAACCCGAAACCCGTTACCGATAAGCTGACTAATCAACTCAATAAACTCTACACTCAGTAATCCACACACTGATGTGCCACTCTAGCCACTGACTCCAATCACGGAGTTCTCTACACAAACCACAAATTTTGGAATCTCACCGGACCTCCCAAAAATCGAACCACATCAACACTGCGTCTAAGGGAATCACCATCCCCCACCATGGCTATCTAGCATGCCTGCTCACTTCCTTGACCAAAGACTGACATGGTCACCCTCAATCACAACAACCCAAACACGAAAGACCACTTTGACCAACGCTATACTCATGACTTTAGAACACGAACTGCTCTACCTTCAATGAATGCTGCAAGCATCCACTCACAATCCAAACCCAACAATTGATAACCAATCACAATACGAACACTACCCCTATACAACCGATGGGGTCACCACGGGCTCACTGACTAGAAAGACCTAAAACACGAACCAACGTACCGGTACCATTTCTACTAACCCGAGATACAAATCTCACATAGTCTTACCAACACCGCGCAACTCTCGAAACCATCACATCTAACACATTCAACCGTACTAGGTAAAACCTCCTTATTTTGCAAGCCCTCTCACTCCCACACCGAGTTCCTCAATAACTCATAGGGTCCACTCGTTACTCTACATCTTACTCGTCACTCATCTCGAGAGTACCATCAAGACACCCAGTCTCCGTGCCACACCACTAGCCAATGTTACCACTAGACAACCACCATGAACCAATCCCGACACTGCCGCATGTTGCCGACAAGGCTTTCCAAGATGCACTACTCTAAATTCCCAGAGGAGCAAAAGCCCCCAGCCCTCTCATTAATATCTCCAAACCTTTTTCCGCAAAGACTTTACTACGGTGACTCGACTCACGGTCCACACCCAAACTACGGGTTATACACCCAGTCAATCCTCACGACAGCACCTCCCGACCCAACCAGTGTTAAGGTACAAACCTACCACTTTCGATCAAAGTAAGGAAGTCCAGAAACTTAGGAAGCACCCAAGCTACTACTCGAGATATAGCACCAGCTGCTCAAAACGCACCACTCCTGATGTTAACAGTCACACCCTTATATAGGGACTAACACTCCCTCTATCGGATGACCAATCACAACACATGCCAATTTGGCAACGTTACCCACCACGAAAATACAAGTCTAATTCTAACAAGATTATGCGCTATGCCCTTGCAAAACACCATGTTAAGTTCATACTATATCTAGTTTAATCTCACCCTCCTTGCACTTCTGGTTAAGATATACATCCCTCTGTGATCCTTCTAAATGTGAAAACACAGCTCAACGGTCCTCACTTTTCCCAAACCAAAACACACGCACAAGAATGCATTTACCAAAGATTTTATGGTATAACAGCAACTTATCACGTCAATAAAACTTTAAAGCTACACAATGCTCCAAGTCACCCAATCCGAGGAAATTAACAGACCAAGCATATATGTATACATATATATAAACAAACAGTTTAGATGTTTCAACATTCCCAAAACACGTTGGTTACACAATAGATCCCAATGATTACAAACGATAATTCACCAATTACAAAACGGATTAGCCAAAAAGAAACCAACCCCTCGGTATTACCACCACTGCCGTCCCTCGCTGGACCGCCAAAACTGGTCATCTCCAAACACAAGACAACCTACGAGTTTACTAACCATGGACAAGAACTACTGACGTGCCCCCTCTGTCCACACCTGGAACAACTACAAACTTCCCCAACTGGGGCTTGGGAACTCGACCCTACCGAGGCCCTCGCAATCTGGCCTGCTAGTCCACCAAAACGATACTGTTCCTGCCCAGTCGAATGAAACTGAGCCTGGCTAGGTTGTAAAACCCCTAAAGAAGCCCCCGGCTGAGTACAGAAACGCCGAATATGACCCGGCTGATTACACATCCAACATATAGGCGGTGCCTGAGCACGAGACTGGTTCAGACTCTGGGCTGATGAAGACCCCAACAACTGCCTCCCCACTGAGCATTTGATCGGCCCAAAATCCGGCTGGTGAGATGATCCTGGTGGTACAACTCCTGGTTGAACTGTTAACCCTGCCCCCTTCCTCTGTGGGCAATCCGTAACCTTGTGGCCCAGCTGACCACACTTGAAGCAAGTAACAACCTTTCGTTCACCCTTTCCCGAATCTGGACTTGGTATTAGAAGAGTAGAGCCAGACTGAGCTCTCTGAAATTGTAGTGGGTTAAAACCCTTCTGCCTCTTACTGGGCCTAGAATACCTATAAACCGTAGGAGTCCCCACGATGGTTTCCTTCCTAACCTGGCCAACACCCATCACCTTGGGCTCCTCCCTATCTTGTCCCATAGCTAACACCGCTGCCTCAACATGAGCAGCCGCCTCAACAAGCACACTATATTTTTTTTGCCAAGACCCCGCTATCCTCACACGGATGTCGTCACGTAACTTACTCTCAAACTCAAAATAGCGCAAGTCCTCCGTCTCCACCAATTCTGGAGCAAACCTCGACAGGTTAGCAAACCATCTTTCGAATCGCACCAAAGGTGTAGTACCTTGGCGTAACTCCACAAACTGTTTCCGTAACTCTTCCCGAGCGGAAGGAGGGAAATCACAACTTCCTCGCCTAGGCATCCTAGTAAAAGTAACAGAGACACGTTAGCGCACTCATACATGTGCCGAAGCTAAACACTCACGTCCTAATACATGGACAACTGTAATTCATTCCACGTAAGCACATAAACACATAAGCACTTACGAATTTCATTTCCGGATAATGATAGTCCCGAGGCGTTACTAGAGTTCCGGTCTGAAACAGCATTGATCAAGTGCCTTTCCAACAAGACTCCCAGAAACCCAAGGATCCAATCAACATCCGAGAAACTAAATCCCATACCCAAATAAACACATAAACATGTTATCAGTTAAACACATAACATATGACACTACATCAAAATCTCTATCAAGCGAGACAAACCCATTGTGATACTAATCACTTCCCACGTACCCAAAGTATTCGAACCCGGTACGCTCTGATACTAAGTTGTAACGCCCTCAAAAAATAACATTTAAACCCATCAAGTAAGACATTCATTAACATATGAAATAACCACATTCTTCTATTCATCAGAGTTTCATTACAGAAGTATTACATGCTAACAACAAAAGCAAAATGCCCTATGGGCTTACAGCTTTCCAAGTTAACACTTGGTTACAACAAAAGAGTACTAACTCATTTACACATTAAGCCCTTGGCTTGAATTTACATGTAATACATCAAAAGTAAAATGACAAAAGCATGCCCGCCTCTAGCCTCCCAAGCTATGTCCTTGGAGGTGGCATGCTACCTGTACTTGAAAATGATATTCCCATATAGGGTGAGCCACAGCCCAGTAGAAATACACTAAACCAACCATGAACAATGACTAAAAGATTAGCAATTGATAGATGGCCAACACTGATACTTTCACATAAATCACACATATTTATGTCATACAACTCATGAGTCCAAGTTACCTATCATTTTCCCTTTTTCAACAGATAAGCATGTTAGCTCTATCATCATCTCAACAGATATGTATAAAAACTATATCCCACATTCACAGATAAGCATATAAGCGGTACCCACATTCCCAACAGATATGCATATGAACTATATCTACACTTCACTAGACAAGCATATGAGCTATATCTACACTTCACTAGACAAGCATATGAGCTGTATCTACACTTCACAAAGATAAGCATATGAGCTGTATCTTCACTTCTCTAGACAAGCATATGAGCTGTGTCTACGGAGTTCATCCCCCATCTCCTCCCAATCCTATCCGGTTTAAAGGTACATCCCCCATCTTTCCCTAAACCGCGGAGTACATCCCCCATCTCTTCCTCTAAACAAGCAATGCATATAAACACAGAATCATACACACATCGATCAATACGTACGTCTACACATAATGCATATAAACACATTGGTCATATACACAATCACTCAATACATAAAGTTAATGCATTCTATCAACCGTCATACTCTATGACACATCTGATTGATTAGTTTTAATTTGCCTAATCATCATGCATTGTCTACAACAGTCAACACTACCCTCCACCGGTAGCCCAAAGCAATTATTTCTAAACAGGAAATAAATGCACAAATAATATATCAACATTACAACTAGACGAGCAATAGAAGATTCGTCTACACTCTTTAATCCCATACATTCCCAATTTCAACATTCTCAATTCTACTCCTCGCTTTCTTCAATTAAGTATAGGCATTAATTAATTGAACCAATTAGGGCAAATTACCATAATTCACAAAAAGGTTCCATTTTCATCAATGATTCAATATTTATTCCATTTCTCTATGCCAAACATGCATCTAGGTTTGTTATGAATAAAACCCCAACTTTTGTAAAATTACACAAAAGCCCCGAACTTTAACAAAATTACCAAACCAACCCAACATCTCAAAATACTAAAATTTAAAGACAAAACCCATGGAGAGGAGTAGGATATCCCTACCTCAAATTCGGAGCCCCAAAGGAGAAGATGACAAAACCCAACGTGCTCCAAAACTCGAAATTTTCAGATTAAAAGATAGCCCTCAACGATCAACACAACTTTTGTAAAGGCCCAAGGTGAGAAAACATCTCCTACTAGATCAAATCTAAGAGAGAAGGGCCGGTTTTAGAGTGAGAAGCTCTGAAAATGGCTTTTTGGAAAAGTAGGAGAGAGAAAAGATCTTGAAAAAGTGATCCAAAAGTCGGATCTCGGATTTATATAAAAGTCGCCCCGCTCGAGCGTCAAACTCCCCGCTCGAGCGTCACTCACAGACTCCCGCTCGAGCGTCAACAATCCCGCTCGAGCGGCGGATGCACGCTCCCAGAACTTTTGCAGACAGGTCTCTCGCTCGAGCTTCCAACTCCCCGCTCGAGCGGCACTCACACAATCCCGCTCAAGCGGCCAATCCCACGCTCGAGCGTCGAACACTGCACAGGAAATACTGGATGGGTGAAACTCCCGCTCGAGCGCCAAAACCCCCCGCTCGAGCGGACAGGCCAAAATCTGGGCAACTAGTTTTGGTTTCTAGTCTTAACCAGCCTGTAACAAATCTGCCCAACACATCCTATAACTCAAATACAAAGTAAGAAAGGATGTACACCAGGTAATAATCAACTACTATCATTTCCGGACACATGTCCGGATCACTGTACAACAAGGGTAAACCCGGGATCGCTATATATGTGTTTGAATTTCAAACACCAAATGGTATGACCATTGGTGAAAGGTTATTATGAAAGGTGGTACATGTTAGTATTGTAAAACAAACTCAATAGGTGTGACCATTTCCAATAGCCACCAGGATGTATATAAACACACATGCCAAGTGAAATTGCAACCCACTCGAATCATTCTGTTTTTGTTCTCTCTCAGATCCTCAATTTTCTTGCGTGATAAACGCCCTCACGGGATTATCGATCTTCATCATTATTAGTTTATCCTTCAACTCCAATTAATTAAAGGAATCACTAAAACAATCACCCACTTTTTAATTCATGCACTCCCACCTCAAAATTTTTATAACACCACTACTTTCAAATACAAAACAATATGCACAACGTTAAGGTTCAAACATAAACCCTTTTGAAGAAGAAGAAGAAGAGAAAATAATTGAAACTTAGAGAAGAAGATGAAAAGATTTGAATAAATAGAACATGTATAATTGATTAGGGTGTATCATGAGAAAAAAAATTATTTTAATATTTAATGTGTTATCCTTATTAGCAAATTCATCTTTGGATATAATAAGAATTAAAATTTTAAAATGAGTTCTGGTATTAGCACCAGCCTAACTTCTTTGGACCTCCTAATTTCTAATTTTTTTATTACAATTATATCTTGAAGTAAATTACATTAAAATACATCATTTAATGGAACACCCGCCTACAAAATAAGAACTGATACTCTATAATATTGTACACCAACCCCCACCTCCAGCTCCAGCTCCAGCTCCAGCTCCAACTATATGTATTCCAACTTTCTAAACCATAAACCTGTTACTCTTTATAACCAACCAATATAAACGCTAAACCTGTTACTCTTCATAACCATCTTAAACCCTAAATGTATCCTTTTCATCGCCATCATAAACCCTCATAAACCAGAAACCTTGAACTAGAAAGCTCTTTTCAAGTCCAATGTATTACTCTTCATTAGTTATTTCACTTTGTAGAGTAATGGAGGACGATGACAATAATTATAATGAGGCTATCGTTCCCTTGGTAAGTTTGTCTATCTTGCATTAACATTTTCGGTCGTTTTCAATCGTTGTTGTTTTGTCTGAGTTGTTCGGTACTAGTTTGCCAACTGTTAAAATTATGTTGGGTGACACAGTATTAAACACAAACATTTACTTCAATATATGGGTTTCTAATAATAATGCAGATAGTCGGTATTGGTGTGTTGAACGGTTCGATTTTTGTATCTTCAACACCAGATTGTGTGTTTCGTGAGGGTTTTACCTAAGAGGAATTTTCGATGAGTTTTCTACAATGGTAGATAGGAATTTCTAACGAGTTTTCTGACCGTATTCTTGGGACACTATCGAGTCGATTCCTCATTTCATTGGAAGTTGACAGGAATTTTAATGATAGACCGTCGATACAATGTTTTCACTGAGGCAATGGTGTTTATTGATGCAATGACCGTCGATGCTCTTTTCAACAGGAGATAGGCAGTCATCAAAAAGAGGAGAGAGGGTGTGAAGAATTAGGTGGGTGTGCCCTTGGGTGTGATAATATTATGAATATGGGTAAATTTGATATTAAGTGAAATGTTCAAAGAAATCTTATTGAAATTTAAGTTTTAGGGTGGGGGCTCAAAAAAATGGGGGTCCAAAAAATTTAGATTAGTGCTAATTAGCAGCCCTCTTTAAAATTTAAGTTGGTTGAATTGAGATAATTTTTTAGTTCAAGTAAAATGACCATCCAAACAAGTCCTAAAGAATGTCTTTGATTGCAAACTGGGAACCAAACAAACTAGCCTCAAGAAGTTGGGCCCAATTGAAAAACAAAAACCTTTTGTACTATTTTCATATTTTGTAATGAAATGTCGTTAATCCTTCTGCTGTATTAAATTTTGAATTTTCTTTCCAATTTTTTAGGCCATCTCCAATCTTTCATCAAATGTTTTATCAAATTTAAATTTGATGAAAATAGTACTCCAACTGTTGCATCAAATTAATATCGAATGAAGGGAGTGTTATATTTTTCATCAAATTAAGGGAGTTTTTATCCTTCCATTAAATTTTGCTCGTGGCTGTTGGTGGATGACCGACCGGACAACCTTTTGGACAATCGGGTTTTGGGATGAATTAGGAATTTTGTAAAAAGATTTGATGAATTTTACATTTCACCGGACAATCGACAGGATGACTAGCCGAACAACCAGCCGAATTGATGAAAACTTACCCTTCACCGTTAGAGTGCATCACATCAGATCAAATTTTTCATCAAATTATTTCTCAAATTTGATAAAGCATTAGAGATACTCTTATGAGTTAGATATTTGTGTTTCTAATGAATGCATATTTTCCTTTTTGTCCAATTTGTAAGTTTTTAAAGATAATTTTTCATGTCATTGGTTATATACTTTAGTTTTTTTCAATATTTGAAAAAAAATAATGATAGGGATCATAAGAAAATATTATGAATTGCTGACAACTTTAAAGTTATGTAGTATGAACATAGGTAGATTATGTAAGAAGAAATTAAATGAATAAGCCATATTATCTAGTGAAAAAGATATGTTAGTAAAACTTAAATTTAAGATTTAATTGTTAGTAATTTTACATTTAAAAAGAGAGAAAAATAAATTTTAAATAAAAATTATAGCGGTGTTAAAAAAAATATTAAAAATATCTCATTTAAAATAAGACCTTTAGCTTCCTCATGTAAATTCGCGGTGAGGTCAGTGATCTTTCTTTTAATGACATTGATCTCACTTCTGACCCTGTGAACTGCTAGCCCTTTGTTGAAGATGCATACAAATCTTTGTTTCACATATTAAATGGATTGTACAATCAATTGTTGGCCCACTTAAGTAATTTGAATTGAACTGTTTAGTACTCGTCAAGAAGATCAATTATGTGAAAAATTGGATTGATCTTATATTAATAGCCAGATGATTGGATGACATTTATCATGTGATTTTAAGAATAAATTGTTAATTTTGTTTTAGGGTGAATTACATCTCAGTAAAACTAATAAAAAAAATTATATGGGCATAGAATGGTGCAATTTTGAGTTGCACTCTCAAAACTTTTGAGTTGCACCCCATCATACAAAGAGTTGCACACCCATATGTTTGACATATTTTTTGGTCTTTTACCCTCCATTAACACTTCCTGTTTATATATATATATATATATAAACCAAATGTGATTTAAATAAATAGTTATCAATCATTGATCAATTTAATTTTTGTAAAAAATAGTCTACTCGAGAGAGACGCTAAAAATTTCAGGGCACCAAAATGGTTTAGAATAATCCCACAGTCTCAATCTCAAAAGAGCTCTAACAATTATAAAAATTAGAGGTCATTTGATCATTAAAATCATATTTAATTTTGTTAATGATCGGATTTCTCCAATTTTATCCGTTTATTTATTTTAGTTTCTTCTCATATTGTTATAGTAATCTAGTAGCATGGTTCATTTATCCTGTCTTTCTAACATTATCACATTATCACATTATTAAGATCAATAATTCGAAAAGTATGAAACAATTAGGAGACAGATCATCTAGACTAGTTAATTATAGGGTTATTTACACAACAACTCTCTAAATCATTGAGAGGTATCACTTTAAACCTCTAAATTAACAGTCCAATTTGTACGTTTTTATAATTTAAGAACATTTCTACGCTTCTATAGTTTAGAAGGTAAAATGATATTTTTCAATAATTTAGGAGTTCAATTTGTACGCTTTTATAATTGAGAAGATCAAAATGATATTTCTCAATTATTTAAGGGATCTTTGCTTAAATAATCCTTAATTATACGAACACCCATTTACTGAGTTCTTTGGACCATCTCGGTTGCTATAGCTATTTTTTTGCATGAGGATCAGTTTTTTAAATTCCAATGATTAGGCAGTATTTTATCAATTGTTATAATTTGTGTCAAATTTGACGCAAAGTTTAGTTATAGCTAAACTTTTTTGTTTTTTTTGATTGGTTAAAAAGGAAATTTTATTGATGAAAATAAATATACAACATAAAAGTTTACATCAATAAAATAAAAAATAAATAAAAAAAGAAAAAAGAAGGAGAGTGCGAAGAGTATCATAGAGAACTTCAAAATCCCAACTAGCTAAACTTGTTAGCACAAAAACATTGTTCAGAAATTTCAAGAAGTCTCAAAAATCATCAAATAGTTCAAAAATTTTCAATAAATCAGCATAAATATTTTCTTAAAATTTTTAAGAGTAAATTACACTCACGTCCCTTCAAATTTTAAGAAAATATAGTTAATCTTACACTTTTGACATAATTGCACTAACTTCCATTAAAATTTTAATTCACATAGTAGTTAAATATTTTTTCATCAGTTATTATTGATGGAAAAAATGATATTCTTATCAATTTTTAACTAAAATGTATATTTGTCTTTATTTGTGAAGTTGGTAAAAAGTTGACTTTTTGACTTTTTTAGTCTATTTTATCTTTTTGTGGGTAAAAAGTGTAAGAGGTGATGTGACTCAAAATGGATAAAAAGCTAAAAGCTGGCTTTTTTTTTTTGCTTCCCAAAATACACTAAAAAAGATATTAATACAATTATATAAAAAAACATGAGAGTAATTATATGTTTTTCAAATCTCAAATAAGTGTAATCTACACAATTTATAATGATAAATTTGACCCGGTATTATTGCATATCGTATCAACAATAAACGGGAGTTGAGACTTAATACCTAACAAGTCATGCTTTAAATTAATAGGCTAACACAATCCAACTTGCCAACACCATGATTTTCAGCTTATACCGATTCTCACAATAAACTTATCATTTTTCCAATGATTCTCAATGATAAAATGTATGATTTTCAGGACTAATATGTCTATAAAATTCTCACTGAAAACTAATTGAGTAAATTCAAAATTATTAGGATCAATTAGTAATTTTTATAATAAATAAAAGGGATATTTACCAATAAATTTCATCTCACAAACAAGTACTCCAATTAGTCCCAAATTTTTTTTTATTGATCTGTTAAGTCCTATTAGTGGAGTGTTTTTCTCCGTTTGATCTTATTTTTGATTTTGATAATGTTTTGGTGGACAGCTATACCCTTTTATTAATGTGACAAATATGATGTGATACTCTAATGTGGCATGTATTAATGTGACACTCCAAAAAAATTAAAAACTCCTTAGTATACTTTTCTTAAATGTGACAACGTGGCGGGTATGATATGACACTCCAAAACTTTTACTAAAAAAAAAAAAAACTCTTTAGTGTACTTTTCCTAATGTAATAACGTGGCGGGTATGATGTGACACTTAAAAAAAAAAATTCTTTAGTATATTTTTCTCAAATGTGACAACATGGCAGGTATGATATGACATTCAAAAAAAAATTAAAATCTCTTTAGTATACCTTTCTCAAGCGTGAGATGTGACGCTCCAACGTGGTGAGTATAATGTGACACTTTAAAAAAAATTAAAAAATTAGTATACTTTTCTAAAATGTGACACTCTAACGTCACAGGTTGGGTAATGAGCAGGGATAGTGGTCTGTGTGTCATGTGCAATGCATTTACCCACAAAGCAAAAAGTATATGTAGCGATCCCAGTTTTGCCACTTCGCTGAGTATGTCAGGGATCAAGCTGCCCGGTCAGCTTGCGGGGGTCTAGGGTGCAGCGCCCCTCGGCGGGTCCAAGGGCAGCACCCTGGCAGGGATCTAGCTACCCGGTCAGCTCGCGGGGGTCTAGGGGGCAGCGCCCCTTGGCGGGTCCTAGGGCAGCGCCCTGGCAGGGTTGAGGGGCAGCGCCCCCGAAGCAAAAATGCAAAATGCATTAGAAGTTGCTTGCCTGCTCAAGCGGCCGTTTATGCACTCGAACGGAGAGTGTTTGGTTCTAGAGTTTGACCTGTTTGCAAAAGTACTGGGAATGTGCATTCGACGCTTGAGCGGGGCTTTCCATGCTCGAGCAGACCATGTATTATATCAGTACGTGAATCTAATATTTCAGATCACTATTGTATATCTCTCTCTCTAAAAACATTTCCTCTCCCTTCTCTCTACATTTCCCTATGCCAAATTGGATCAAAACCTTGATTTCTCAAGAACCATTAGAGGTCTGCCATGGGTTCTTCATCAAAGTTGTTTAACTTCTTTAGGGCTTCGTTGTGTGCGGTGAAGATCGAGTTTCGACACTGTTGATTTTCGGGATTTCATCTCATTTCTTCTTCAGAACTTGAGGTAGGGATTTTCTTAGAGTTATATATATATATATATATTTTTGCAAGATCTATATGATTTTCGAAATCATCTTTCGATAGCTTTGAAAAGTAATTGTTGATTTAAGAAGTTGAGCGATTTTGAAGTGGGTTTGTCTCTTTTTCTTTTAGAATGATCTTATGAGTTTTGATCTTCGTTAATTGATGAAAAGATGATTTTGGAAAGTTTTCTTTCAAAAATTTGAGTTGTATAGTTTTGGTGAGAAAACCTAGAATTTGGGGATTTTTTTTAAAAGAGACTGAAAATCCACGAATGATATTGTTATATTTATTTTGTGTGTCAAAATAAATGGATGTTTGGAAAATTTCTTGTTTATATTTATATAAATGATGAATTTCAGGAAATATGAGAATTGTTGTTCATTTTGGAAATTATTGTTCAAAACATTGAAATAGTCTTGAAATGACTAATTGTTGAGGATACTTGAGAAGAGGGAATTGTTTTATTCCTTGGATGATAAAGTGGAATAAAAGTATTTATATTCATCTTGTGTTATTGGCATATCAATTCATTTGATTACATTAAACTTTGAAAGTTGATTTGAAAATTTACAGAAAAGAATGTTGAGAAACAAGTTTTCATGGTACGATTTTGGGGTAAATACGTTGGTAAGTCTTGATAGGTGGTGTAGATGATATTAAATAAGTTGGCCAGAGAGTTCGGAGTGAAAGACCGAAAACCCGCGTGGATAGGTGTCGAGCCTTCTGATTAATACCGGTAAAAATGACAAATTGGTAAAACTTGTATAGTCTACTTGCAAACACCGACCTAGGGATTACCATAGTCATATTTACCGCCTTTGAAATAAATTGTTAAGTTTTGAACAATTGAAATTGCATGATATCATTGAGCATGATGGTTTTCAAAAAATTAAAATGTGATTTATCTTTAAAAAGGGCATAGTATGGCATGTGCATTTCATCTCTTAAGACTTGTATAAAATGTATATACTTTATTAAGAATTTCTTACTGGGCTTTATACTCACCCTACGGGATTTTTGTGTAGGCAAAAATGTGGTGATCCCATCCAACTAGGGGCGTGGAAGTATGTGTGTTGGGAGTACAATGCTCTCATTTTGTTGTGACTTTGTGTGTAAGTTAAGGGCTGTGTTTGTGTGGACTTGAATAACCGTTTTGTGTAACCAGGCTGAAGCCTTGGAAACTTGTAAACCCTTGGGGGTATTTATTTGTTTATTTGCTTGTTGTTGGATTAATGTATTGTTGCATGAAGAACTATTGTATCATGTAATGTAAGTTTGGAGATTTATATTCGGTTTTCCTTGAAAGAGCCATGATTGTTATCTTATCATTTGGGTTAGAAATTTGGGGCGTTACAATATAAAAAGCCTTCGTGTACTTTTGTGTTGTGTGTCACCCAACAATGCATATAACGTGGCAAGTTTTAAGCATACACCGAATAAAAACCTTGTATAAAGTAGCATGTGATTAACCCAATGGCACTTGTGTCTTTTCCACAATAGGGAGGACCAAATGAATCACAAGAAGAAAACTGGGACCAAATGGAATACAAGATCAACATTTAGGATTTATGGGTAACTTCCCGTAAATAAAAACTATTTACACAACAAAAAAGAGCTCATTACACTCTAATTTTTCAATATATACATATATTTCATTTTTTTTTAAATTACCAAAAAACACCTTAAAATTCCTAGTCCAAACCCCCTTCTCCCTTCACCATCGTCCCCTGTAGCTTCATCTTCTCCCCTGTCACCTCTCGCAGTCACCCTTTCCTTCAATGGCGATTCACACCGTCGCCATTGCTGCCTCTTTTTTCCACTCATCTCCTCTTCAATTGCTTGTAGCTGTCACCTTGTACAACATGGTGACTCGGCCATGCTCTTCACTCTCCTTCCGTTGTGCTTCCCAGCCTCGCATCCTTCCAACATCCCGAAAGCGTGCGATATAATGTCAAAGACAGATTTGGAAAGAAGAATAAGAAGAAGAACAAAAAAATGAGGAAGTGGCGGAGAGGATGGTTGTTGGTGGGCGAGGTTGGGAGTCGGGTGCTGGAAGCCGCAGTGGTTAGGATGTGGGCTAGGGTTTAGGTTTGCAAAGATAAGGTTAAGTTTGGTATTATTGAAAGTGTAATGAGAACAAATTAAAATTAAGTGAAATGTGAAAAGAAAAGGGTGAAAGATTTAATTTAATGGTGTAAGTGGAATTTTCCTAAAAACTATACACTATCTCACATGAAATTAACAACTTTGGACAAAATAAGCCCTAGTTTGGCATTTGTTGTGGGGTTAAATAATTACATATGGACAAAAAAAAGTTACAAAATCATAAAATACGAAAATACTTGAGTTGAGATGTAAAATTACCAAACTGATCCATATACAAACAAAAAGTCAAAAAAGCATTATTTCCAAGTGGAGGGCAATTTTGTCATTTCACTTTGGGAACATCATTCCCAATGCCAAAAAGCCAAAAAAACCAAACTAGAAAAGCAAACAAATAAAAAAGTCCCAGGCTAAAAAAGTTTAAAAAAACCAAAAAACTAACTAAAAAAGTCATTGCCAAATGAACTCTAAATGTACACAACTCCCATTGGAGAATAAATTATTCACGGACGTTCCAGAAATGTGGTTTTTACAAGCATCTACTTATATGGTGCCATATAAGCAAAAGGGGAGTAGCTTGCCTCTAGTTCAAGATCGAATTGGACAGTGCTGTTGGGTTAGTGTGGGCCTACCACGAGTCCCGTTTTGATAATCCGAACCGTTCAATGTGTGGAACTCGTCGAGTACTATAAGCTTGTAAAAAATCACGTTGATCGGATATTGATAGCTATATGATCAAATCAGTTTTTTATCAACAGTTAACTTGTTCACCGTCCATTTTTTTTATACAAAACTGATTCGATCACATAGCTATCAATATCCGATTAACGTGATTTTTTTGATAAGAATATAATACTCAACGAGTTCTACACATTGAACGATTTAAATTATCAAAACGGGACCCGTTATGGACCCTCACGGACCCAATAGCACCGTTCAGTCCGATCTTGGACTGGAGGCAAGATGCTCCCAAGTAAAAATATGATCCCCAACAATTGTATCTTTTCCCACCTTTTATCTTTTTCCTCTGGTTTTTTTCACCTTCCTTGCCTAAATCCACTTACACCCTCTGTAACCTCATGATTTGAATCCTTTAACAAATCCTCTATCGTCCATATCAATAGCCATCAACGGACACTGAAGAGCCCATGACCACCGACCACCATCAAATATTTATGCTTAGAATCTCCTCTGATTGAACCCATCATCACCATTACATATACAAATGGAAAACCAATTCAAAGAACATTAGATTTATGATGGGTTCTTAATGAACGATTGTTGATTTAAAATTTTCTGTTTGTTTGTTTGTTTATTTGTTTTTGGCTCTATTTTTATGTTTAACCCAATGAGAAATCTGTGTGCATGTGAAGATCGTAGTCTTGTCCTTCATTTGCATCTTGTCTTTCTCTTTTTTATAATTATTTCTCTTCAGGATCAGAGTCACTAAAATCAACCCTTTTCTCAATCTATTACTCTCTCCTCTATTGTTGCTATTGTTGGGCAAATTCGAGAAATGCAACGCATTAACCTTCAAGTTTGCCTTCTCTCACATGCCAAATTTTATACCTTTGTATTGTTGGAATATGAAATATGGTTATTATCTTTATAATAAAAAAATAAAAACAAATTTGTGATGGATTTTATGCAGACCATCAATTGATCTGGATGATATGCAAAGTGGTGTTTGTATTGAGGGATAGACTAATAGTCCGTTGTTTGGTTTAAATTTTTGACACCGGACTAATAGTTCTAAATCCATTGGATTATTGTGTTTCATGGGGAGGGGGGGGATGGGACACAAATAGAGGGATAATGGGGGATATGGGACTAGGTGGTGAAATGACCATTTTGACCCTCTACTATTTAATTATGTATTATATTCAGTAAAATTCAATAAAATTTAAATGTCTCAATTTAAAAATAAAATAATTTTATTAATTTTTATTAATGTTTTATTTATTTAATTTTTTAAAATAATTTTTTATAGATATTTTATTGATGTTTTATTTTAAAATTTTATTTGATTTCATTATTTAAATTTTAATAGATGTTTTATTTAATTTCATTATTTAATTATTATTATTTTTTAAAATAAATTTATTTAAAGTTTTAATTAAAAAAATAACATATATTTTTATTGATATTTTATTTATTTAATTTTTTAAAAATAAATTTATTTAATTGTGTACAAAATAAAATAAAATAAATTTTTATTTAATCTAGTTAAAAATAATTAAAATATTAAAGATATGTTTAATATTGTTATTACTTAGTAAATAATTGAAAAGGGTAAAATAGTTATTTGAACATTTATCCTTCTCCATAATATCCCAAACAAACATAGGATTCATATTATATCCAACTAAATAGTCAGTTCTTGACATCTAATCCTATGACTAAATTAAACATGGGATACAAATCCAGTTCAACCAAATAGTTGGGGGACAATGTATCACAAGACTAATAGTTTGGTAGATTCCAATTCCCCCTTATCCAATCTATCCAAACAAACACACCCTTTTTTTCCTTTTTTTTTTTTTCGTTAGGAACAAGAATTTGAAAAACAATTGTGGATTAATAATATCTTTCCCTTTTCGTGATTTTTGAGTGGTGTATAATGTAGGTTCACTGTTGCTTCTATTTAGAAATTGAAGTGCCCTTATCTATATTTATGTCTATATATTAAAAAGATTCAGTAAATATTTAAGGCATTTTTATTTTTTATAATAGGTAATAATTATTCATTGAAAGAAAAAAAATACTTAAAACCACTTCAAAAGACTTTTTGTATTGTATTTGGTATGCATTTTACCTAGTTGAATTACAAATTAAATATTTCAATATGTTTTTATATTATATTTGATAAGCATTTTATATTTGAATAAAAAAAAAAGAAAAGATAAGCATTTTATCCAGTCAAATTACAAAGTTAATATTCTAACACTCTTTGTATTGTTCCTTATACTTTTGTTAATGCATTTTCAACTAACAAAAGGCATGTTCAAATAAATGCATTTTGTACGAGTATAAAATAATCTTCTTGTATAATTCTGTTGATCAAGTTTGCACTCCTCCAAACGTCGTTGCTTTACTCCCTGAAAACACAAACGTGAGCTAGCCGGTGGGTGTGTGCCGGATCTCTCTCCGATGCCTAAGTCAGCAAAATAGACAAGTAGACAAAAACTTTGTGTATTTGGGAATCAAAGTTGTATTACCTGTACTTAGGTTATGTTGCGAGCTTTTATAGGTTCCACGTGACACAATCCTAGTAAGACTCTTATTCTTCCGTTCAGAGTCCTCCTAGGAATCACATTCCTGAAAGATAATGCTTATCTTTCAACACCCCCTCACTGTTTAAACCAAGTGAGATGGTTTTACCTCGGTTGGATGACAACATGATCGAGTTAACACTATCTCTTTGCTATACTTAATCCAGCACCTTCACATGCAACACATAGCTCGGCTTTTGTTCACTTGCATCTTGGTTGCCTGTCGAGACCGAGCTAGATAGAGCAAGTTAGGACCGAGCTAACAAGAGCAAGGTTCACTATCAGAAGCCCAAATACCTTGATTCCAAATACTATGACCGAGCTAATTACCACTCCGACCGTGGTGACTGTAACCATATTTGGACCGAGCTAACTACAAGGTCCTTTAACTCAGCCCTTTTTACCGCAGCCCACAGAACGGCCCATTACCACGCCTTGGCCTAGCTCGGCCCTAATGCACATAAAAACTCCCTCTCAATTGCCCCTTAATTCCATCTGTGTAGCATGATTGGGATTACCTGTTACCAGCCGAGCTAAAACTTCAGACTTTCAACCGAGCTAAGTTAGCATCGGGCTACCGATTGGTTCGGTCAAAAAACATCTTTTCAGCTGCTGCACAACTGAATCGCTTACGATTCTCTTGGACACGTGGCAAGTCTTTATTGGTTAATTACAGCTGCCATAGGCGCCCTCGTACCTCGCAAAATTTGAACAGTCCCGCCCAAACTCATGCCTTACACAAAACAAAACCCTACTTTTCAAACAAAACATTACACTATTCATCTTCCCTCTCTCTTTCCTTCTGAGTCTTCATTCTTACAACCCTAGCACCTGCCAACCTCGCGTTTCTGTTGGTATTGTTTTCATTTTCGATTCCTTCATTTTGAACTGGTACGTGGCTCAAATCCTTTTTTTTTTGTTCATTTCGCATTGTATTGTAATACATAGGACAATATATATGTTTTTCAAAAACACTCTTTTGTAGTTTCCATGGGAAATAACCACTTTGTTCCAAAAACCACGTAATAGACCCACTGGATTCACAACCAATTTGAGAAATGACGTTTTTGATCCAAAATAACATGTCAACCGAACTAGCAACCTATTTGTATTTAAGGTGTGCACCCAGCCGAACTAGATAAGTTTCAATTGGTCTAAGAACCTTCTGTTTCATTTAGCCGAGCTAGGGAACTGTACTAGGTGTGTGCACTACCGAACTAGAAAGCCTTACCCAATCGATCGAGCTAAAACTTGGGGCCAAATCAGCTCTCTGACTTAGTCAAAACTGAACCAAGAATGCTGCACCCTAAGCTTCAACCGGGCTACGAACCCCTCATTCCACTTAACCGAGCTAAAGTCCTTCGCTCCAACCGAGCTAAGATCGGATAGTATCCCACGTAGCCGAGCTAGGATTCTATCTATTTTGTTGTTGTTTCTTTTAGCACAGTCCAACGATCTGGGCTTAACACTTTTAATCTCCACTTTGCAGACTGACTAGGTTGGCCAGGCACACCTTTGCACACTCAACCGAGATATTGAAGGTCATCTCAACACCGAGCTAGCACTCCGAGCTAAATTATACATAATTTAAGTCCACATGGGGAAGTATCGATTTTTAGTGAACTCTCCAGGGGCCATAGCCGAGTTCCGAAAGGATTACCAAATTTCGTATGACGTCCATCTTTCCCTGGTCGAGCTAGACACAACTCCATGGGGAAAACAGGGGTTTGTTCCCTTCACCGTCCTTTCTATTGTAGAAGTTGGACTCCGATTCCCCGTACAGCCACTCCTCTGTGAATTGCTAAGGCAGACTAGAATATGCCCAACTCAACTCAGCACCAATTCTTACAGAATAATAAATGGCATTGCCGAGCTAAATTGCCGGCTTGGCCTCAACCTCGGTCTAGCCGAGTTATTTCACCAATACTCATTAGGCCAAAATGAAGACAGCTGGGTATACTGCTTAAGAATAAGACGCCGCCGAGAGAAAATAATAAAAAACACCCCAAATAAAGATGTAAATGACGATGACTTTTTCTGGGTCTCGGGCAACTTCGAAGACCAGGAAGCCCAGATACCGGGCGACTGTATTAACTGGAATAAGGGAGTAGCCGGTATGAATACCTCAGCTTAGCTTTGTGCGCTCTTTATTGTTTATACGTTTTGCACCGTACTAACCGTTGTCTTTTTCTTTATGCAAATTTGAACCAACTAAAGTCGCAGTACAGTTACCCCAATCTTGACGCACTCCGCACCGCACTAAGATATCGTGATCGAGGTTGGGCCGAGCTACTTAATTTTGAACCGACATACAAATATAGTAGTAGAAGGAAGACCAGGGTGACAGATTTCCTTCTGGAACCCTCTCCAAAACCAGATCTAACACTACCTCAAATCAATCTGATCCCATTAACAGCGGAACAAGAAATGGCCAAGAAGAGAGCAATTAGGGCCCTTATCACCGAAATAAATCAAGCCGAGGTACCACAAGCCAGCCAAACACAAGAGGCCATGGTAGCCCTTCCAACCGCCCAGCCATCATCATCTCGGCCAAGCAAGTGCGCTCGGACTTCCACAACCGAGCCACGCCTTGTTGACGAGGATGAAACCGTGCTTCCACAAATCACTTTGCTAAGCCCAGAGCCTGAGCGTTCTAACCGGGCTAGCTCCTCTGAATGGGCCCCGAAATTATCATACCAAAACCAAGCCATAAGAGACACAGATTCAGTGGTGGCAGACAAAGACCACACGCTCGCTTTCAACCTGGCTAAGAGCGTGTGCTTGCCCCCTAACATGGAACACCATGACCATCTCACTGAGCTGAAAGCCATCTGCTCGGCCACCAAATCAATGGTGCTAATGAGTACTTTTTCCTTTGTTTTCCTATTTTGGACATCTGTTTGCTCGGTTTTCACTTAAAATTGCTTACCGCCCTCTTGCAGGCCATGCAGAAAAACCATATTGCACAAAAACGTGTGTTGGAACTGCGCAAGATGACAAGGTTGGCCGTGGCTGAGCCCGATAGCAAGACGGCCGAGCTAAACGAAGCCAAACAAAAAATGGTCGAGCTTCAATCAGAAGTCGCCCGACTCACCAGGCTAGTAGATTCGGCGGAGGGGGACAAACAAAAGGCCTTGACTAAGCTAAAGGACTGCTATCTGCGTGAGCTGGCTAAGGTCGAAAAGAAGAAGAACGCCGAGATAACCGAGCTTGAGAAGAAGATGGAGGACGTGGAAGACCGCGGTTACAAGGAGGACGAAGCCACATACGTCTTGCAGTGCGAAGCTACCAAAGACATTTTCTTCAAGTGTGGGTGGAAGGCAGCCGTCCATAAGCTCGATCAAGGTGAAGAAACTGAGGTATTCCAGAATCCCCCTCCTCACTTCATCCCGGGCTATATGGCGGAGTATGCCAACGCTATTCAGCAAAAATTTCTTCAAGTTGAGGAAGAAGAAGAGTCCCCAGAACCCAATAATGCCCCGGTTGTAGCCAATGATCCCGTTGTTCAGTCAGCTCAGGTGGAGCCACTGGTGGAAGACTTGGTTGAAAATTTGACCGAGCCACCTGCTGAAACTGGGCTTCGAGTTGATCTGGATACAGATCTCGACGACCTTTTTGCTTGATCCTATATTTTCTTCTTTTTACTCTTGGAAAGAATGTGTAACCGGGCTAAAGTCCCACTTCTTGTAACTTTGACTTGAATTTTGAATGAAATCTTATTTTGTTTTCCTTAACTATTTGTCTGGTTTACTCCATGCTTGTATTTATTGTCTATTATGATTTGCGTGAAGTATAATATTTTCTGGCCGAGATACCTATCTCGGTCTTAACCTTGTAATCTGTTTGGTTATACTTGCCAACCTCTTCAGCCTAGATCCTTATTTCGGCTGAAAGGTTCCAAAAATTGGTTATTCCAGCCAACCACTCTTCGGCCTGGATCCTTATCTCGGCTGAAGAGTACTTAAAGTTGGTTATTCCAGCCAACCACTCTTCAGCCTAGATCCTTATCTCGGCTGAAGAGTACTTAAAGTTTGGTTATTCCAGCCAACCACTCTTCAGCCTAGATCCTTATCTCGACTGAAGAGTACTTAAAGTTGGTTATTTCAGCCAACCACTCTTTAGCCTAGATCCTGATCTTGGTTGAAGAGAGCTCAAAGTCGATTATTCTTGCCAACTTAGAGCCGTGTGTTGGTTATTCCTGCCAACTTCTTCAGCCTAGATCCTGATCTTGGCTGAAGAGAGCTCAAAGTTGGTTATTCCTGCCAACTTAGAGCCAAGTGTTGGTTATTCTTGCCAACTTCTTCAGCCTAGATCCTGATCTTGGCTGGAGAGAGCTCAAAGTTGGTTATTCCTGCCAACTTAGAACCAAGTGTTTGGTTGTTCCTGCCAAACTTCTTCAGCCTAGATCCTGATCTTGACTGAAGAGAGCTCAAAGTTGGTTATTCCTGCCAACTCTGTTTTTCATTGCCCCTAGTTTCATTGAAACAACTTTTATAGAAGAAAGAATCATACTGAAAAGAGAACTACTTGTTTTATTGAAAGAAGAAAAATAACAAGTATTTTAAAGAAGAACTAAAAATAAAACAGTTTGAGATTGGCAGTGTTCTATGGCCTGGGAATTGCTTTGTTGTCTCCATCTTTCAAGTGATATGCCCATTTTCCAGCTAAGCCAACCACTTTGTATGGACCTTCCCAATTAGGCCCTAACTTGCCATCTCCTGGTACCAGAGTATTTCCCATTACTTTGCGTAGCACCCAATCTCCAATTTTGAATTGCCTCGGATGCATTGTCTTGTTATATTTTCTGGATAACTCTTGCTGGTACGAAGCAATGTGAACCAGTGCTCTTTTTCTTCTCTCTTCTGCAAGGTCGAGCTCCAATGCTATGACTTCTCCATTTAAGTCAGGGTTAAAATTTTCACTTCTAATAGTGGGGAGGCCGACTTCCAGTGGGATTACTGCTTTCATGCCATAGGCCAAGGAAAAAGGTGTTTCTCCAGTTGACTGCCGAGGTGTGGTACGGTAAGCCCATAAAACATGAGGGAGCTCCTTAGCCCACTTGCCTTTTGCTTTCTCCAGCCTTTTCTTCAATCCATCTAAGACGACTTTGTTTGATGGTTTCGCCTGGCCGTTTGCTTGGGGGTATGCTGGTGTAGAGTTGTGGAATTCTATCTTGTACTTCTCACAAAAACCTCTAAAAATTTTGCCATCGAACTAAGTGCCGTTGTCTGATATTAGAGCCTTGGGTATGCCAAACCGAGTGATGATATTCTGCCAGATGAACTTCTTCACATCTTTCTCTTTTATTGAGGCGAGTGCTTCTGCTTCCACCTATTTTGTAAAGTAGTCTGTTGCTGCAAGAAAGAACTTTCTGTTGCCGGACACCGTTAGAAGTGGTTCTACTATGTCCAAGCCCCACATTGCGAAGGGCCATGGGCTAGTTAATGGTAGAAGCTCTCTGGCTGGTTGATGTATTTGGTGTGCGAACTTCTGACATTTCTCGCACTTCTTGACATACTTCTCTAAATCTGCTTGCATGTAAGGCCACTAATATCCTTGCGAAATTGCTCTGTAGGCCAATGATCTTCCCCCTTGGTGGCTTCCGCATACACCTTCGTGTATCTCGAACAATGTAACGCCCTCAAAAAAAATAGCATTAAACCAACATTTTAGACATGCATTGATACAAAAGAAATCAACCATTTCTATTCATCAGAGTAATTCTTACAACTTTATTACATGTTAACAACAAAAGCAAATGCCCTATGGGCTTACAGCTTTCCAAGTTAACACTTGGTTACAAAAAGAAGAGTACTAACTCAATACATATTAAGCCCTTGGCTTGAATTTACATGTAATACATCAAAATAAACAAAAGAAAGAGTCTTCAACTCTCATCATCATCCAAGTTATGTCCTTGGAGGTGGCATGCTACCTGTACCTAAAAATGATGTTCCCATATAGGGTGAGCCACACCCCAGCAGAAATACACTAAACCAAATATGAACAATGACTAAAAGATTAGCAATTGATAGATGGCCAACACTGATACTTTCCCTTATCACACTTTACGGTTTCATGACATACAAGTCTATGTTACAATCCATTTTCAATTCTCAATTTATAACCATGGCTCAGAACCTGGCCAAACAACTTATATGAGACAGTAACTCATATTACACACTTTCCCATTTCATAATAGATAAGCATACTAGCTATATCACACACCAACAGATAAGCATACAAGCTATATCATCACTTCCATAGATATGCATAAGAGCACTATCACACTTCCAAAGACAAGCATATGAGCTGTGTCATCACATAATTAGATAAGCATATGAGCTCTATCTATGGAGTCCATCCCCTATCTCCTCCCAACAACATCCGGTTTAGAGGTCCATCCCCTATCTTCCCCTAAACCGTGGAGTACATCCCCTATCTCCTCCAACACCACACAATGCATATAAACAATAATTATACACATCATCACACAATACATAAGTTTAATGTATTCTTTCAACCGTCATACTCAATGACACATTCCAGTGATTAGTTTCAGTTTGCCTAATCGTCATGCATTGTCTACAACAATCAAGACTATCCTCCACCGATAGCCCAAGGCAGTTATTTCTATACAGAAAATAAATGCAACAATGGATATATATAATCAACATTTCAACTAGGTGAGCGATAAATAATCCAACTACACCCTTTAATCCCATAACTTTCCAAATCAATTCCTCATTTCTCATAATTAATTATACGAATTAATTAACTAATGTAATTAGGGCATTTTCCATAATTAACATTACAACCCTTAGGTCCCATTTTCATTAATGTTTTAACATTAATTTCACCTTTCCATACCAAACATGCAACTAGGTTTTATATAGCTAAAACCCCAACTTTTGTAATTTATGCAAAAGCCCCAAACTTTCACAACATCACCAAACCAACCCCATCATCTCAAAATACTAAAATTTAAAGACAAAACCCATAGTAAGGAGTAGGTTATCCCTACCTCAAAGAATAACACCCAACCAAGAAGATGATGGAAATGAAAGTGCTCCAACCCACGAATTTTTCGGATCAAAAGATAGCCCTCGACGATCAACAACTTTTTTGTAAAGGCCAAAGGTGAGGAAATCACTCCTACTAGATCAATACCTAGAGAGAAGGTAGAGTTCTAGAGTGAGAAGCTCAACAATGGGGTTTTTTGGAAAAGTAAGAGAGAAGAAAAGTGAAAAAGTGATTTAAAATGACCCAGCGGATAACTCATATACGCATGACCCGCTCGAGCGGAGAACACAACGCTCGAGCGCCAAGAACAAAATCTGGACACGCTCGAGCGCAATAATGCTCGCTCGAGCGCCAAGACACAAGAATAAAGCACTTCCGCTCGAGCGTGCAAACCAGTCCGCTCAAGCGTAGGTTTCCCCCTCCCAGAACCTATATCCAAAAAGTACTACCCGCTCGAGCGCCAACCGACCCGCTCGAGCGCTACCGCTCGAGCGTAAACAAACCCGCTCGAGCGTAAAAATCACATCTGCAGAAGTTTTGCAGGAACACGAAATACTGGAGGTATGCAATCCCCGCTCGAGCACACCGCTCGAGCGCAAGAAGACCCGCTCGAGCGGATCGCCTAAAAATTGAACAACAAGGAATTGAAACCAAGGCCTAACCAACCTGTAACAACCCTGCTCAAAACATCCTAAAACTCAATCAAGTGGAATTAAAGGACGACAACAAGATAGATACCACTACCAACTTCACGGAACTGAGTCCGGAATACAACAGAACAGTAAAGGGACAACCGGGATCGCTATAAACAAGAATGCCTCGACCTTGCTGGGACGGACACATTTCAAGTAAGGTCTTGTGAAGGATTTTTTGTACAAGGCCATTGATGGGGAGAGCCAAAATCACTGTGACTTTGCTCTGATCTTGTTGGCTTCTTTCTTCTCTTTAGGTAAGATGCTATCTTTTAAGAATACTATAATGGGATCCATCCAGGAAGGGCCTAGTTCGGCGCAACATACCTCAGTTACTTCGGGTTCTTCAATGCTTGGTCTTGGTAGGAAGTCGATCAGTAATAGATATGGGATGGATGTATCTGCCATCGAAGCAAAGCCTGCTAGTTCGTCTGCTCTGCTGTTTTCTTTCTGGCCGATCTGCTCTATTCGCACCACTTCGAATTTCATGATTTCCCTTCTGACTAACTCTTGATACTTTGCCATCCTCTCATCTTTTGCTTTGTAGTCGCCTAAAATCTGGTTTACTACCAGCTGGGAGTCACTGTAAACCTTTAGCTCGGTGGTCTACATGAAGAGTGCTGATTTTAGGCCTGCTAAGAGTGCTTCATACTCCGCCTCGTTGTTTGAGGCTAGGAAGCCAAGGTTGACTACTTGTTCCATTATTAGGCCATCTGGTGAGACGAGGACTATGCCTAGTCCTGCACTGTGCTTATTGGATGCTCCATCCACGAAGAGCTTCCACATCTCTCCAACAAATAGCTTCCAGCAAGTGGAGGGGTCGGATGATGTTTTGGGGTCATGAGTGTTGCTGATGTTTTATTCCAAGTCCACGCCTACTGTTGGGGTTTGCTCTTCACTATCTGACTGTACCAAGTTTTTGCTTGTTGATGAGTCATTGCTGGGTATAGCACAGCTTGCCTCTTCCTCCCTTTCTTCAATCTGGTATGCCTTGGGATGTGGCTGGGCATCTTGTTTTGGGGGTTGCGCAGTTCCAGTGGCACTTTCCATCCCCTTTGCTGTTGTACCAGTCAAGTCAACTGGGCAGATGTGACGACTTCCTGGTGTGAATTTTGCCACAAAGTCTGCCAAATCCTAGGCTTTTATTGCGGTTCTGGGTTGAAACTTGATATCAAACTGTCCCAATTCCACCGCCCACTTCAAGATTCGCCCAGAAAAGTTCGCCCTCTCAAACAAAGCTTTTAATAGAAAAGCTGTTAGGACGATTATGGTGTGGGCGTGGAAGTAATGCGACAACTTCCTTGAGGCCATCATCAAGGCTAAGGCTAGTTTTTCCAATGGTAGGTACCTGGTTTCTGCGCCCAACAAGGTTTTGCTAACATAAAAGATGGACAGGTGTTGGATTCCTTCCGCTCTGACCAATACTGCGCTTACTGCGTGCTGTGAAACTGCTAAGTACAAAAAGAGCTCTTCTCTAGGTATTGGGGTTACTAGCAATGGTGGAGAAGACATGTACTCTTTTAAGCTTTCTAGGGCGCGGTCGCATTCTTCATCCCACTCAAACTTGGCTTTTAATGCTTGGAAGAATGGCCGACATCTGTCTGATGACCGACTTATGAACCGGTTGAGTGCGGCAACTAGGCTAGTGAGATGTTGCACCTCTTTTACTGTGTTGGGCCTTTTTAGATCCTGGATTGCTTTGATCTGGGAGGGGTCTGCTTCAATACCTCGGTTGGTCACCAGAAAGCCTTGGAATTTGCCTGATCCTACGCCGAATACACACTTGGATGCATTTAGGTGCAACTTGTTCTTCTTCAGAATCTGGAACATTTCACCTAGGTCCCTAAGATGGTCCTTTTCATTCTTGCTTTTGACCACCATGTCATCTATGTAAGCCTCCATTGTTTTACCTAACAATGGTTCAAACATCTTGGTGACCATCCGTTGGAATGTTGCCCCTGCGTTTTTTAGGCCAAAGGGCATGACCTTGTAACAATATAATCCTCTAGGTGTTGTAAAGGATGTGACCTCCTGATCTAGTTCATACATAGCGATCTGATGGTAACCTCTGTACGCATCAAGGAAGCTAAGTCGATTGTGTCCTGCCGTCAGGTCTACCAGTTGGTCTATCCATGGTAGGGGAAAACTGTCCTTTGGGCATGCCTTGTTGACTGTTTTGTAGTCCACACAGACACACCATTTTTCGTTCTTCTTTGGCACTACTACGGTATTAGAGATCCATCTGGGATAGTGCACTTTTTTAATGGCTCCTGCCTCCAGTAGGTTTCCCATTTCTTCTGCCACTATCTCGGCATGGTGGAATGCTGATCTGCGAGTGCGCTGTATAATTGGTCTGGCAGTTGGATGGACGTTCAGTTGGTGACAGATGAAGTTTGGGTCAATGCCAGGCATGTCATACGGCGTCCAGGCAAACACTTCGATGTTAGAGGTTAAGAATTCCATGACCTCTATTCTCTCAGTGCTGGACAAAGACGACCAGAGCAAAAAGAACTTTTCTGGGTCTTTTTCATCTATCCTTACCTGTACCAAGTCTTCCACTGCCTTCTGTTCAGCTGTCTTGCCGATATCTGCAAATAGTTCATTGCTTTCTGGCTCTTCGACCATCTGTACAAACCCTTTTGCAGCGCGGCTGCCATTTACTGTGACGAAGCACTGTTTTGACATAATTTGGTCTCCAAAGACCTCTTCAATTACTCCAGCTTCGTTGACGCTACCGATCGCATGGCATGCAACCATGTCCTCCCCAAAATTATATTGTAAGTGGAAGGGGCTTTCAATACCCAGAATTCCATCTGTTTCATCATGGTTCCTGCCTTAACTGGGAGGATTGTCTTGCCCACTGGCCACTCTGGCATTGAGTTGAATCCGATTAGGGGAGATGTTGCAGGTGCCATGTCTTTGTCCTCCAGTTTCAGTTGTTTGAAGGTTTCATAATACATTATCTCACATGAGCTTCCTTGGTCAATCAGAATCCGCTTGATATCGAAATTCTTGACACGTAGAGTGACAACCAATGCATCATTGTGAGGGCAGTATATCCTTGCTAAATCTTTGTTTGAAAAAGATATGACATTTGTGGCCTCTGTTCTCCCCTTTTTAACGATAGGTTGTGCACTTAATACCTCCCTCAAGTGCTCATCCTTTTTGATCATTCCCCTAAGCTCACATACTCGCTCAGGTTCGAATACCCCATGTATTACATTAATTACGCCTTGAGGTGGAGCGTCGACCGGCATCCTGTTTGGGTTATTGTGGTTCTGGAGGGCTGGCTGCATCCCTCCTTCTATGTACTGGTCCAGGTGCCCAGCTGCCACTAACTCCTCCAAATGCTGCCTCAATAGCATGAAATTTTTAGTGCGGTGCCCCTTTTCATCATGGAAGGTGCACCAGGACCTCTCGTCATAGTCTTTTTGTGTTTCTCTTAACTTAGTTGGCCATCGGACGAAAGGTTCATTACGCATCTCACTGAGAATCTGGTAGATTGGTTTTTTGAACACTGTGGTAATGGTAGTGCGAACTCTTAACCTTCTTTTGTCTGGGTCTTCTCTGTTAGCCCGCCTGCCTTGCCCATTCCTGCTGGGTTGTTCTACCGTGTTGACTTTTGCTGAAGACTTTTTATCTAGTATTGCTGTTATGCCAAATTTCACTTTAGCACGGGCGCTGTCTTCCTCCACGCCTATATGTTGGTGCACTCTCTCCATTAAGGCCTCCATCATGAGGGGCGGCGTCATTGTAATTGAGTTTCTCAATTTATTACCGACTGGCAGGCCCCGTTTGTATTGTGCTATGGCTAGGTTTGTAGGGCAATCCCCAATCTGGTTGAAGGTTTCCCAGTAGTGACTGTTGTAGGATCTCAACGTCTCCTTGTCGCCCATGTCAATGGAGAGTAGCTGGTCGATCTCCACCAGTGTCTTGGTGTTTGTTCTGAACCTAGTCACGAACGCCTCTGCCAATTGTGCCCAGGAGGCGATGCTGCCTTCTGGTAGCCTTTCGAACCAGGTTAGACCTAGGTCACCAAGGCTAGATGGGAACAGGATACACATCAAGGCCTCATTCCGCCGGTATACTGCCATAACCTGGCAAAAGTGGCTCAAATGCATGTAGGGGTCCGTCTTCCCCTCATAAGTAGTGAATTTGGGCTGGTGGAAGCCTGAAGGTAGTGGCGCGTTCTCAATTGCCAGAACGAATGACAAGCTCTGTAACCTTGCTAATGCTTTGTTTGTTGGTTCGTAAGCAAGGCGCGGCATTGGCATTCCTACCTCGACGCTTCTATGTGTCCGAGGGGCCAGCCACTGAAGGGCTGAAACTCTGCGTGGGTCACGTGCCCTGGTATCCTTCTTCCATCGGGCCCTTTCTTCAAGCACAGTTCGCAAGTCAGACGATCTAGGCAACTCCGTGTGCCTGGATGATGTCTGGTGTGTGTGTGAGGGCCGATAGGTGCTTCCCTCAGTATATGACCTTTCAGTTCTCGTTCTCTCAGACCTGAAGTAACGAGTCTTGGAAGTCCTTGATTGAGTGTCACCTGTTTTAAGGCTCCTACTTTCTGCTTGCGATGGTGTGGTACGCCTATCACGATCCTCCGAGTAGCGAGGGGACGTGTTGCCTTTGCGCCCCTCTCCTGTCGCCACCCCTTTTCCTTTTATCTGGCGCTTCATTGACTCCATGTCTGCCGCCATCCTCCTTATTAACTCGTCCTGTTCCTTCACGCGATCCTCTAGAATTTGAGGGTCCATCCTCCACCTTTGTCTTTTAGGACTTTGAGAGCAACGGGGGCTGCCAGCCCGCCTCCCTTGCATCCCTCCGGGGGTTTTGTCGCTGGGGTTCTAAATCCGCCATAGGAGGGATAAAAGGCAAACCTTCGCGCCTCTCACCCCCCTCCGGAGTTTGCTCGTCAATAGCTGATTGTGGCAAGTCTTCATTGTGCGCCATTGCTTCCAACTAGCGAGGAAAATTCAATCAAGAGGTTTTGTTCTTTCTGGAATTCCAACAGACGGCGCCAATTGTACAAGCACGAAATAATCTTCTCGTATAATCCTGTTGATCAAGTTTGCGCTCCTCCAAACGTCGTCGCTTTACTCCCTGAAAACACAAACGTGAGCTAGCCGGTGGGTGTGTGCCGGATACCTCTCCGATGCCTAAGTCAGCAAAATAGACAAGTAGACAAAAACTCTGTGTATTCGGGAATCAAAGTTGTGTTACCTGTACTTAGGTTATGTTGCAAGCTTTTATAGGTTTCGCGTGGCACAATCCTAGTAGGACTCTTATTCCTCCGTTCAGAGTCCTCCTAGGAATCACATTCCTGAAAGATAATGCTTATCCTTCAACCCCCCCTCACTGCTTAAATCAAGTGAGATGGTTTTACCTCGGTTGGATGACAACTTGACCGAGCTAACACTATCTCTTTGCCATACTTAATCCAGCACCTTCACATGCAACCCATAGCTCGGCTTTTGTTCACTTGCATCTTGGTTGCCTGTCGAGACCGAGCTAGATATAGCAAGTTAGGACCGAGCTAACAAGAGCAAGGTTCACTATCAGAAGCCCAAATACCTCGGTTCCAAATACTATGATCGAGCTAATTGTCACTTCGACCGTGGTGACTGTAACCATATTTGGACCGAGCTAACTACAAGGTCCTTTACCTCAACCTTTTTTACCGCGGCCTACAGAACGGCCCATTACCACGCCTTGGCCTAGCTTGGCCCTAATGCACATAAAAACTCGCTCTCAGTTAATATTCTAACACTCTTTATATTGTTCCTTATACTTTTTGTTAATGCATTTTTAACTAACAAAAGTATTTACAAATAAATTTAATGTTCTAACAAACTCTATAATTTTAATATATTTGTGGAGATTCCAAGCAACACATTTGTAGGACTTTACTGTTGTGCGATTTATTTTGTAGTAAAAATTGAAAATTCCGCATCTCAATACAAAGTCTGCTAAAATACATATATATAAAAATATAAAAAAAGAAAAATTGGTGAAACATCTCTCCAATTTTGTGTAGTAAAAGAGGTCCAAGATGTTTTTAGGTTGAGAATATACTCTCTTTTTTTTTTAATTTTGAAAAAAATTATTTTTATGAGTCTTTTACATATGATCACACACACAGTGACAAAATTTTTTATTAGTTATTAGCAAATCTCTTTGAATCTGACTTTCAATTATTAAAATTTTTTAAACATGAAATATTAAAACTCAAAATCAATTTTTTCTTTCAAAAATAAGTTTCCATATATTGCACGGATTAACAACTAGGTAAAATAACATTTCAATTTAATTTTTATTGATTAGGTGACATATTATACTGCATTGGGTTAGGTGCCATATTATGAAAAATGCTTGGGAGCACTAGAAATGGAGCACTAGAAGGACCACTAATGATGTGGCAGTGGGCCCCGCCCACTTTCTATGCCTTGTTTCTTTTTTTTTTTTTTTCTTTTTTTTTATCATTTCCAATGCATTAGTGCTATTAGTGGTGTATTTTTTAGTGGTCTAAATCATTGTTGGCCATATTATTTTACGCAACAACGAGTAAATCGCGTTGTCATTATCCCAACTTTTGGATCACCCTTTCATATGCAGTTGTTATAGTCAAAATTTTCTAAACATAAAATATTAAAACTCAAAATCAATTTTTTCTTTCAAAAATAAATTTTCGTATATTACACGAGTTAACAACGGGGTAAAATAGTATTTCAATTTAATATTTATTGATTAGGTGTCATATTATACTGCGTTGGGTTAAGTGCCATATTATTTTACGCAATAAGGCGTAAATCCAGTTGTCATTGTCCCAATTTTTGAATCACCCTTTCATACACGGTTGTTATAGCCTTTTTTTAAGATTTGCTACAGTTGTTATAGATTGATATGTGGCCGTTACAATAAATTATAAAATAAAAAATAAAAAAATTAAATGTGCCGTGTTTGGACTTGCCACCTCATTATTGGTTTTTTTTAATAATTTACTTTATGATTATCATTTAAATCAAACTAATAATCATCTTTTTTAATTTATTTTATTATGTATGCCACAAAAAATAAAGAAAAATATTTAGAACTCCTTTTAGGATTGACCACCATACGCCAAAAGGATCTTGACTATCCACATATGTGTGAGGCGTCCGGATCCTCGGCCGCTATTTCCTGCCGCGGTTCCTACCGCGAGACAAAAACGATGTCGTTTTTGATTTTTTTTTTTTTTTTGGGTCTCCTTCTTTTCTCTTCTCTTCTCTAACCTTTGAGGGAGAGGTTGTGTGACTTCATCAAACAGTTGTTGAATCAAATCTTTTGGAAATGTTTCTTCACTTCCAAACAACAGATGATTTGGACTCCACTTGGGTAGGCAAACACTTTGAAGCTTCTCTCTCCTCTACTCTCTCTCTCTCTCTCTCCATTAACAATGGTAAAAAGTTTAGTGACCATTTTGCTCAAAAAGCTTTCAAGCTTTGTTAAAGAAGTGTTGAAATCATTGGGTGGAGTTTAGGCAGAAATTGTGTTCATCAGAGATGAGATTCAGAGCATAAGTGTCTTCTTGAGAGTTGCTGATGCAATTGAAGACACTGATCCAGAGCTCCAAACTTGGGTTCACCAGGTCAGAGACCTCGCTTATCACACCGACAACATTCTCGACACCATCATCGCTATGGATTCTTCTATGAATCTGTCTACAAAGTTTATTATCAAATCAAAATCCCTAATTTGCAAAAATTTATCAAATCAATTCACCATTTTCCTTTCATCAGATCAAAATCCCTCATTCGCAAAAATCTGATATCAATGTCCCTAAATCATTAAATCCATAAAACTCAAGAAATCAACTACTTATCAAACCCATTTAAAAAATCAACAACAAATTCAACTCAAGAATTCATATATCTATATATATATAACATATAAAACATGAACAAATGAGAATGATGATGAGGGTTGTGGAACAAAACTCGTCGCTGCCGCATTCTTGCCTTGCTGCCGTGGCGTCGCCACTGGAGTCATCTCCTTCGCCGTCGTTCTTCCTCGTCTCTCAACTCATGTCTCTCTGTTAGGTTAGGTTAAGTGACAGAGAAGAGAAAAGAGGGGAGACCCCCCCCCCCAAAAAAAAAAAATCAAAAACAACGTCGTTTTTGTCCCACCGCAGGAATTGCGGCAGGAAACAGCGGTAGAGCATCTGGACTCATGTGTGAGACCCACTCATATATGTGTAAAATTTACATCATAAGTGGTTTAAATTTATAAAAACCCTGTAAAATTATATAGAACTGGGTTCTCAATCATTGTTCAAAAATAAATAACATAAGTAGACGATTCCACAGAGCTTCTTTCTCTCTGTGACTTATATAAACCCCTCTCTGTCTCTCTCTCTCTCTCTTTCAACTAAAGCATCATTTTATGATGAGCCTTCTCAAGCAGTTTAGTCCAGTCTCTCCACTCACACCACATCCCAACAGCTCTTCTTTTCCAACCTTCATCCTAGCCTAGGCTACTCACCCACCTACTCTTTGTACCCAGATTTTGTTGGGAGGGAGGGACTGGGATTGAATTCAGTTGAAATACCACATAATCATAATGGAAGTGTCTGTTGTGTCCTTCATTGTCAACAGACTTGGAGTTTTGTTAACTGAAGAATCAAAATTCTTATACGAAGTAAGCGACCAAGTTGAACAAATCCAAGTCAAGTTGAATCGAATTGAATGCTTCTTACAAAACGCATATTATGCAATGCAATCTGATCTTGCAGATACGGGGGTCAACAACTGTGTTGCGGAAATCAGAAAACTTGCTTATGAAACCAAAGACATCCTCGAAGCCTATGTCATCAAAGTTTCATCCAAAAGGGGTTTCCTAAACACCCTTAAAAGATTTGCTTCCATCTTCAATGAATGGATAGCCGTTTACAGGGTCAAAAGTGAGATTGATGCCATTAAAAACAAGATCATGGACCACACCGCTAATTTAGATTATGGCATGAAAAGTATAGGTGAGGCAGTTCAAGTGTTAATTTTAAATTTAAGTTTTTATT
The DNA here is from genome assembly GCF_055761805.1 of Camellia sinensis. NCBI lineage: Eukaryota > Viridiplantae > Streptophyta > Magnoliopsida > Ericales > Theaceae > Camellia > Camellia sinensis. Next base: position 115,212,688 of record NC_138975.1, read on the forward strand.
TATTTATTTGTTAATAATTTTCAATTATTGTTATATTTTTATTTAAAGTATATTTTTCTCTCTTTTGAGATTCAAAATTATTACTGATTAAAATTTGAAATTTAAATTCTGTTAATATATTCCATTAATCTTTCGTGTGACATAACCAATTTTAGGAAAGAATAATATTTTATATTTTAATTTTTTAATTAAATTTAGGGCAAATTAAAAAGGGGTTTTTTTTTTAGGGTCCCTGGTATTAAGACTTTATAGTATAAAGGACATTCAATATTTTCATAATGTCTAAGGTCCCTCAACATTGATCCAGAGAAATTTCAATCCAGAGAAATTCTATCCAGAGAAATTCGCTCCAGAGAAATTCTGGACTTCCTAAAGAATTTCTCTGGGTTCAACCCAAAGAAAATTCAAATTTCTCTGGGTTCATTTTGACCAATTTCTTTGGGTTCATTTATAAACCAGAGAAAATTCAAATTAAGTAGCTGTAGTAGCACCATGAAAGCCATATAAGCAAGAGCACTTTGATAGCATCAACACAAATACACAACATGACAAATGATTAACTGGAGGTAGCATGAGGCAATAACAAAGCTTCCAGAGAAGTTTGAACAACCCAAAGACCTACCAGAGAAATTTGAACAACCAGAGAAATTTAAACAAACCAAAGATCTACCAAAGAAATTTGAACAACCCAGAGAAATTTGAACAACCAGATAAATTTGAACAATCCAGAGAAAATGGTAAACAAATCAAAGAAAATTTTAAGTAAACCAGAGAGAATTTTTTTAGTTTGGAGAGAATTTCTCTTATTTGGACCAGAGAAATTCAACGCAAGATGGTTGTTGTTGAAAAACCTTAATACTAGGGACCAATCCAGAGAAATTTCAGTTCAAACCTGAGAATTTCTCTGGACCACCCAGAGAAATGTGCATCAATCAGCTATGTATTTGTCTCAATCAACATCATTAATTGACAGAATTTTATAACACAATTGGCTGCTCAAAGAAGCACAGTTTTGGTGTATCTTAAACAATGGTGGCACTGTCAAATGGAAAGCAAGTGCTGCTAAGTTAACCACATCGAAAAAATGTTAAAACTGCTCCACAAATAAGGGTGCCAGAAACATGAAAGGTGGCATGAAGGTTGCAATTGTATGCTGCCTATTATTACAACACTGCTCAATTTGTATCATGAAGGAGTCAAGATTACACATAGCATTTCAAAAACATAACAGCAACAATAGGGGCAGGAGATTAACCATAACCAAGCTTTGAAGGAGGATCAAGCAAGTCGAATCTTTCAGGATTTCCCGTATTTGTTTTCTCAGGCCGGTGATCTTACAGTCAATGACGTAGAACAACTTCTGAATAATTACAAACATCTTGTCTTCAATTATGTTTGTCTTTCTAAAGGATTGGGTGTTGCAAACCCTTCTCCTTCGTTGTCTGTTTCGCAAAGTCAATCCCAACATCAAACTGAAAATGTGAAGGAATCTGAAGATTCAAGTGCAGTCTCACTGCTTGGAGTGGAAAATTCTGAATACAAGATACCCTAAGATGAATCAGTAGAATCTCAAAGTAAGGGAAATGATGAGATTTCCCACAGTTAAATCAGTAGAATCTCTGGATATATATGTGCTGACATTGTATATATATATATGTATGTATCATATATATATATATATATATATACATTTATCAACAATGAAGAGATAGAACAAACTATAGAACCAAAGAACGTTGCTTCTGCAGAGTCAGCGAAGATCAACCTCGAATCCGTGATCGCGAACGTTCAATCGACTCCTCTGCTTCCATTCACGACTCGGCCGATGTGTTTCTCGCCATCGTCTACTTCGAATTCATCAGAGATCGCTGTTGACGAAGGGGTGGGATTTGGGGGTAGGGTAGACGAAGATCTTGAAGCTTTTGTTCATTTGATTGTAGGGGAGAGAGAGAGAGAGAGAGGAATCGTGGGCAAAGAGTCAAATTTCTCTGGTATATGTTTAGGGAACTTAGACATAAAAAAATAATTTTGTGGATCTCTTCCATTATGAAAAGTGGGGGAGAGACCCTAGACTAATTTTCCCAATTAAAAAGACATCTCTCTACAAGTTTGTGTAGAATTTAAAGATAACAATAATTTACTTGCTAGTTAAAATTCTTGAGATTTGAAATCTTAAAATAATAATGACAACTTTAACATACATAGTCCAAAATGCTCTCATGACCTGAAAAATCGTAATTTTTCTCATAACGGCATTTCTCTCTTGTTGAAGTGATTTTAAAGTTTTAAAATTTAATAACTTTAGATTTATATCTCCATTTTTTGTAAATTTATATTTTTAGAAATTTTATTGACCTAGTCTGACTTGGTCATTGAAATTTTACTGACTAACTGAAATTTTACCGACCTTTCTCAAGTCAATAAAATTTCGTCAATTTTTTTTTTTTTTTTGAAATTTTGTATTCATCATATGAATCTTGTTTTACAGATCTTGATGAAACGATTCTAAAAATACAAATTTTATAAATTAAAAAAAAAATCTAGATCAAAAGTTATATAATTTTGAAAATTTTAAATTAGTTAAAAAAGTAATAGGTGATACTTGAAGTGGTATAGTAAGAGTATTTTCGTCACTGTACAATTTGGAGGACCTATATTACTATAAAAAAATTGTATTATCCTTATTCTTCTAAAAAAATATTACTAGAAATCATAAATAAAAATTCTATAAATTTATAGGAACATATAAAAATAATATTTCACAATTTTAACCTCCACTTTTTTTAATATATATTTTATAAAGGATGTATTGTTATATGGTGAAAAATGATTGATAAAATAGAATTTTTATATACAAAATTCATACAAATTATGTGACACTGTTATTTTAGGACCATAAAATGAGTGTTTTTTTCCTCTTTAAAATGAAAGAATCACAAAAGAAAAAAAAAAATTATGTGAGTTTTTTGTATGAAAATTCTATTTGTACAATATTATTATTGAAAATCGATTGTTAGAAAGACTAAACTAATACTGCTATAAGTGAAGGCATAAGAAGTTCGACAGTTGAGAAGCAACAAGAATTGTGGCAATCGTATCAGCATGTTGTTGAAGAGGATTTTGTGGGGTTTGAAGAAGACTTGAACAATGTTGTAAAACATTTGGTGCAAGTTGATGACTATACTCCTAGTCGAGTTGTCTCTATTTGCGGCATGGGTGGTTTAGGGAAGACCACTCTAGCTAGAAAAGTAAATCATCACAAAGATATCCAAAGTCACTTTCATGGTTTGGCATGGGTATGCATATCTCAGCAGTATCAAACAAGAGACATTTTGCAAGAAATCTTCATCAATCTTGTTCCTGAGAGGAAGGAAGATGTTGTTAATATGGAAAATAAAGAGTTGTTTGAGCAACTTTATACAATTCAGCAGAGTAAAAAATGCTTAGTTGTACTAGATGATATTTGGTCAATAGAGGCTTGGAAGAACTTGAAACCGGCCTTCCCAATTGGAAACACGGGCAGCAAAATATTGCTGACGACTCGTAATAAAACAGTGCCTTCACAAATAGATCCATACCATATCCTCCATGAACCCCAGTGTTTAAATGACGAGGAAAGTTGGGATCTACTTCAAAAGAAATCATTATTAAGAAGAGATGGTAGAGGTAATATTAATCAGTCCACATTGCTATATATTTTGATACAAATTAAATTATTTCAATGTTAGTTTTCATATCATCTGTGTGATCTATTATCATCTAAAAAGATTAATGACCCATGGGTTGAAATTTGGGAAAGATATGGAAAATACTTTAGCTCTACTGGCCATAGGGTCGTACCAAATGTATTTAGAATATTCATTTATGAAAACTACACAAAATTGAAAACTTAGGGATTACTTTACAATGAGACAAAAAAAAAAAAAAAAACTTACACAAACATGCTTGCATCTCCATAACTTTTCACTTGCATCTCCATAATTTTACACAAATATTAGATACTTCCTGAGTACTATGTTATCTACATGATCTAGTATCGGCCAATGAGAAACTGCAATGCACTAAATAGTCATCATTTGTCTCCTAACTATCCCACAAAGATGACTTAACATGTTTCATTCATAAAATTTTTTGCTATGCAATTAATTTGAAACAGCATATAGACAATGACACATAATACTCTAAGACTAGTCAGTAATTATTCATTAAAATTTGAATGATTTATGTCGTGTATGACAACTTTTTAATACTAGCTTGGAAAATGGAATCTGAAAGAAATTTACGGGTACATACATCACTCTTTTTACTTTTTTGTATGCCTTTTTATAAAAAGTTAAAAATCAACTAAAATAGCAAATTTCCAAAAAGGGCCACGGTTCACTTCTTACCCCTTAACATCACTCTCTGTGCACCAAATGCATGCATGAATTTGAGAAATCCTTTTTCTTCTTCTTTGTTGATATAGAACTTTTGATTTAAAAGATGCAAGTATCAATGTAAACAGTGCTGACTTTGAGGCAAAGTTGAGGAAACGGGTGTTTTGGAATTCAAAAATTGGTTGAAAAAAAGGGTTCTAAAAAACTATCCCTTAAATAGAAACAAAAAAGGTTGTTGATGTAGTAAATTATTTAAAACTAATGGATGATTAATTTCTAAATATATAGTTTGTATATAAAATGTTATAGACTATCCCTGTTATAGTTGTTTATGGGGAAATAATGAGGAAAGTTGGGATCTATTTCAAAAGAAATCATTACTAAGAAGAGATGGTAGAGGTAATATTAATTAGTCCACATTGCTATATAGTTTGATACAGAATAAATTATTTCAATGTTAGTTTTCATATCATCTGTGTGATCTATTATCATCTAAAATGATTAATGACCCATGGGCTGAAATTTGGAAAAGATGGAAAATACTTTAGCTCTATTGGCCATAGGGTTGTACCAAATGTATTTAGAATATTCATTTACGAAAACTATATAAAATTGAAAACTTTTAAGGGATTACTTTCTAGTGAGACAGAAATAAAATTTTACACAAATATGCTTACACTTCCATTCCTTTTTACTTGCACTCCATCACTTAATCACTTGCACTCTTATATTTTTGTAATTTTTTTATCCCACTGTGCTATAATTCCTCCAAGTTTCAATAGTTGGAATAGGGAAAGGACTCATACAATATATATATATATATATTAATCAAGCATTCAAAATCACATGATCCATAGTTGTTTTTAAAAAATAGATAATATATTATCAAATTCATATATTTTTAAAAAAATAAATATGATCTTATTATTATGTGGTTATAAATATACAATTAATTATGATTTTTTACATAGTTGATTCAATGATAAATCTTACAATATAAATGATTCAAATAATCGAAATAGAGTTAGGCTTCTCTTTAGTCCGAGATTAGATTGGAGCATGCTGTTGGGCTCGTGGGAGCCTACCACAGATCTGATTTCGATGATCCAAACCGTTCAATGTGTAGAGCTCGTCGAGTAATTTATTTCTGTAAAAAATCATGTTGATCGAATATCGATAGCTACTTGATCGAATCAGATTTTAGTCAATGGTATATATAATTTTCAAAATAAATTGTTGCCAAAATCTAATCCGATCAAGTAACTATCGATATCCGATCAATGTGATTTTTTTTGCTCTACACATTGAACAGTTCAGATTATCAAAACAGAATCCGTCATAAACCTCACAAATCTAACGTACTGTCAATGCACAAAGTAAACTAGAGATCAGCCTAACCCATCGAAATAATTACCCCACACGAAGTGATCAGCCTAACGACTCAATCGTTATCAAACATATAGAAACATAAAATTTATACAAATATATATCTATATAATAAGTCACAAAGGTTTTTGAATTTATGTCAAAAATGTATGTGAGATACATTTTGATTCAATGCCTTAGATTAATCCCAAATTTAAATCAATGGTTTAGATCAATTCTAATATCTACACATTTCCTTTGATGTTCCTGCCCAACATGGCTGTTTCTCCACTCTTCTCTCTCAATATCTAACCTCTGTCTCCCCATCACAAATGATTTGCCTCCCCATCTACCCTCTGTCTACCCACCTTCCCTCTCTATTTCTCTGCCTACCCTCTCTATCTCTCTCTTCCTCCCCATTCTTCTTCTTGATTTTTTTTGAAAATCTCAACTTTTGCCTTCATCAGAGTCTTCATCAGAGCTTACACAGAGCCTTCATCAGAGCTTACACCGTTCCACTCTCACCGTTGTTCACTCCGGCTCGACATCACTTCGGCTGCTGGGTTAGTTTATCACTTTGGCACTAGGTTAGTTTTTTTGTAGCTTGAATTCTGACTTTCTACTGGGTTAAAACTCATGTTAATAACAAAACTGCTTTGCTGAATGAATTTCTGCTGGGTTAAAACTCATACATTTGTGACTTTGTGTCTTAAAACTCTGCTGCCTTGAATTCTGACTTTGTGCCTTAAAATTCTGCTGGGTTAGTTTATCACTCCAGAGATGAATTTCAGAATAAAAATTAAAGAGTACTCATGTTAATAACTCATGAATACTCATGTTAATAACTCATGTTTAAAGAGTACTCATGAATTTCAGGTTGACTGATTTCCTGTTTTTTACACTGTGCCTTGAGTAAAAATTAAAGAGTACTCATGTTAATAACTCATGCTAAAATAACTCAATCTAAGAGAAAGACAAAGAAAGTGTTGTTGAATGAATTTGACTTCCTGTAGTCATCAAATTCAAATTGCCATTTTGATTTCAGAATTTGAATGAATTTGACTTCCTGACCATGAACCCAATTGCCATTTTGTAAATTTTCATTCATACCAATCCCACAATCACCATTTTTGAGTAATTTTTTGGGTTATTTGATTCAAACCCAGAAAAAATGAGGGTGTGAAAAAGCTGTGAAAGATCGAAGTGGGTTGTGGAAGTTTTAGAGGGAGACTGAAATTGGGGAAGAGTTGGGAAAGAAGAGACAGAGAGGAGAGAGAAAGGGCTTGATTTTAGAGAGAGAGAGAGGGGTTGGGTTGGTACGAAAGAGAGAGAGAGGGGTTGGGTTGGTACGAAAGAGAAGGAATGACCTACAGTTGTTTGGTTGATGATGCAATTAAAGCATTTTAAGTGAGGAAAAGATTAGCTGGTGTTTGTTTGTTTGTTTATGAAGAGGATAAAACATTTGCTGTGCATAGCTGTGCCCTTTTGGGATACAAAAATTAAAACAGCCTCTACTTCTGCAGATCTCAATTCTATCTCCAACTCCATCCATTTATATCTTTTTTTTTATCTCATTTTGTTATGTATTTGAGTTGTACTCTACCTAAAAAAAAAAAAAAACCACAAAACAAAACAGAAAGGTAAATTGCATTATCTGTCTCTCTAATTTTAGCTAGATTTTTTTTTTTTTTGAGTTTTATAATTTTAATTTCATCAATTTAAGTTTCATACTTTTAATTATGTTTTAATGTGATCTTCCATCAATTGTCTGGTAATATTTGAGATGAAAAAATCCACAAAAGACTCATGTGAACCACATGTTTTTTTTTTTTTTTTGATTAATCAAATTGAAATGTAGAAGAAACATGTTTAACATGGCAATTTTGAATGAATTCTAATATCACAAAATCAAATTTGACTTCTGTAGTCATCAAATTCTGAAATCACAAAATCAAATTTGACTTCCTGTAGTCATGAAATTCTAAAATCAAATTCTGAAATCAAATCACACGGTGTAACTCAGAAAATTTCAGAATGATCTTTCATGATCTTTCTCTAGCTGCAAAGTGATCTGGTTGGTGTAGGACTCATCAAATGCTATATAGATCACTTCGCAGCAGCTAACTCATCAAATGCTACACATGATCTTTTATATATAGCAATTTGATTTCCTGTATAGTGCTAAAATAACTCATGCTAAAATAAAGGAAACAGAATTTCAATAACTCATGTGTTATCTCATGTTAATTTCAGAATTTCAATAACTCATGTGAGTCCTTGGAAGCTATCTCCTTATTCTCACCTTCATTGACATCTACATATATTGACTCTTTGTTGATTTCATAATTTTTTTCCGAATTATCTTAATTACTCTTTGTTGTATTTTTTTTAGTTAGATACAATGTGTTATCTCCTCTATTATTGTGTTCCTTTATTCCTTTAGTCAAATACATTGTGTTCCATTGTGTTCTTTTATTCCTCTACATTCTGTATATGATCTCATTTTACTGGGTTTGTTTTTGGCTCAAGGTTCTGTCTGTTTTTGGCTGTCTTCGACTCCCTTCGAACTCCCACTCGCAAGGTAAGACGCTGTTGTGTTTTTCCGTTTTTGAATTTTGAACTTTGAATATTTTTAATTTTGAATCCTGAATTTTGGCCCTAAATTCACCTAAATTTTTCTCCCTTCGACTGGATAGAAAATTTCAGATTGATTGATTACAGTAGCAGATAGATAGCTATACTTCTTCTGACTAATAGCTATACGTCTTCTTCTTCTAAAATTATACATACTACTAACCGAAATTTGTTAAAATTATATATGTTTGTAGCTTGAATTCAGAATTTAGGTGATAGTTAAATTCTGCTGTCTTCGGCTCCCTTCGAACTCCCACTTTTGAATTCTGAATCTTGAATTATAATGTATTCATAATGAATTCTTTCTCTCACATATAGTAATTTTGGGAAGTATATTATAATGTATTCATTATAATATGAAATCTAATAATATAAAAGAGAAACCAGAGAATATTATTAATCTTTCTCAGTTTATGATATGAAATCTTTTATATTTTTTAAATATGAAATCTTTCTCTCACATATAGTAATTTTGGGAAGTAAAATTGATTATACAAATAAGAAAATGAGGATTTGATTTGTAGTCAAGTGGAATTCATGATTTTTGGTAAATTTTATTAACACAGATGAGGATTTGATTTCGGGTTGAAAATACACGTTTATTTTTTTAAAAACTTTAAAAGAAATTATTTTTATGAGCCTATTTTACATAGGATCATATGCAGTAACAAAAATTCCCATCAGTTATTAGCAAATCTATTTGTATTTGACTTTCAATTGTTAAAATTGTCTACACATAAAGTATTAAGAGTCAAAATTAATTTTTTATTTTAAAAATAAATTTTATTACATTACACGGGTCACCTACTAATTTATCATAAAATAAAAGAAGTTGTTTCTTCTTCTTTTTTTAATTTAATTTAATTTAATTTAGGGGAACAACATACAGGTGGTAGAAGAGAAAAAAATTATCCACATATGGGATGCAAGTGTGTTTTTAATGGAATGTAAAAGAAAGACTGTAAAAATACAAATGTTACTTATACCTCATGTGGTGATTATTTTTTTCTTTCCCCTTTTCCACCTCTCTATAGCCCTTTTAAATTGTAGTACATGATGGTTGTATTTTAATTACTGTTACCATGCGTGCTTGAGTAATATATGAATATTGATCACATATCAAAATATATTTTCTAATGAGAGGAAGGTGGAATATCATATCACATAATCATATAGGTTCATGTGCTTATGTTAAAATTTTAATCATGTTAACTGATTCTTTTGTCTCCTTTTTATTTATTTTTTTATTTTTCCTTAGCAATGCTATAATTCTAGAACAAATAATCTGTAAAAGTCCCATAACACTATTTTTTAATATACAACATTAATTCAAAATTCATAGCTACTTTTTAGACATTTTTCTGGGCAGCATAGATTTTCTATTTATTTATTTATTTTTTTTTTTGGTTGGGGAGGGGAGAAATAAATATTAGGTATAATTGTGGTATCTATCACATGACAGTATTATTATTTAATAAAAAATTAGGATATGACTATAATTGAATTTGTTAGAGATAATAAGAGTCATCATAAAAAATTAGGGGTACTTACGTGTAAGTCATAATAAGTGAGTTTATTGTCTAATTAGTTAGGAAATGAATTTATTTATCATTAAAAAGGTCACTAATTGTAAGTTTCAGCGACAATTTATAAAAATAAGAAAATTGCAAAGATCTTTAGTGCTCCTCTCTCTATTTGATTTTACACATAGATCTTTGCAATCTGTGTGCTGAGTCTTAAGAAGGTCATGGGTATTTGGTAGGTCTTATTTTAAATTTTTTAAAAATGAAATATCTCTCTCACATATAGTAATTTTGGGGAGTAAAATTGATTATACAAATAAGAAAATTGGCTAAATCTTTAGTGTTCCTCTCTCTATTTGATTTTTTTTTTTTTTTTAATCAGCTGTTGTTCATAGAAAATTGGCTAAACCATTAAAGGTATCCTACTTCTTTAATATGTTGCTTGGCTTCCATTGGGAATTAAATTGTTCAATTTGCTTTTAGTTTACGATTTTTTTTTTAAAAAATTTAATATTATCATTTGTAAATGTTTTGCAATAATAGATTAATCTACAATAATAGATAGATATATAATACTTGATCTTAAAATGTAATTTATCTAGTTTAATGTAATTTATCATCTGGATTAAAATGTAATTTATCCAATTTAATCTTAACATTATGTTTCTTAAATGGATTTAATTTTTTAAAAGGTTTTGGATTTGAATTAATACTTGATGGGTTTTATTTTTTAAATGGGTTTTAATTTGTTTACATTTTTTGAACAGTATTTAGTTCTTCTATGTTGTGTGCTTTTGGATGATTTTCATTTCAAATAGCTTAAATTTTTAGTCCTAACTCCGGTGGGTAAATTGAAGTGTAAAACATTTGGTTGATTACGTCGCTATTCATAAAATTGGTCTGTCTTAAATTTTTAAAATTTGGTCAAGATTTGTTTAAATTTGGTCAATTTTGCTACATTATTAGAAAGAAGTCAAGTACTCTCTCTCATACCCTAACCCAAGGACCTTCACAATTATTTATTTTTTGGTTCTTCTTGGAGGCTTGAGTGCTAGATATAGTAGTAGTGGGTAGTTTTGTAGATTAACTTGATATTGAAAATCATGTGTGCACTGCTACTTGCATTGTGCCCTTAGTGAGGCATAATCGGGTTGCTTCATCGTAGTTATGTGATGATATCTTTCGATGTAATGTGGGCTTCTATTCTCCCTTTTATTTATTTATTCTTTCCAAAATAAAAACCTAGGCTTAAGCGCCCATAGGATTGTTTGACAAAAATGCACTATTCATTTCTATTCAACTTACTAAACCATCAAGCGCATCACTAATCACTGGAATGCTCAGTTGAAGAACTCTACATACTCCATTTTGTTTTTCAAAAATAGATGCAATCAACCATGATTTAGTCACCCTTTTAATGAAAGAACATTTCATTTAGTAGGTCACACATGTATGTAAGATATAGAGAGAGAGACATCACTACGATATACCTTTACACAAAAATTGTACCATTCAAATGTAGTATATTTGTTGTGTGATTCTAAAAAGAAAGGGACTGTTTTTTTTCATTTAATTTTTTTTTTGAATATCTAGAGTTCCTAATTAAAAGAAAAATTTGAAAGACTTGGCATTTTAACATTTATGTGTAATATGGCAAGAGAGTTTATGTTTTTTTTTTTTTTTGGTACAGATGATAAATATTTTTATCAATTTTTTTATAAATATTTTAGTGCTCTGTGTTGTACAGATGATAAATATTTTTCATAATAAGGTAATTTCTATCTCAAAGTATTTTGACATGTATATTTCCAACAAATGTACTAATACAAGCAAAAGTTCGTGTCATTTATTGTAACGCCCTCAAAATAATGACAATAAACCCATCAGATAAGACATACATTTACATATAAACTAACCACATTCTTTCATTCATTAGAGTTCCATTACATAAGTATTACATGTTAACCTCATAACAAAATGCCCTACAGGCTTACAGCTTTCCAAGTTAACACTTGGTTACAACAAAGAGTTCTAACTCGTTTACACATTAAGCCCTTGGCTTGAAATTACACGTAATACATCAAAAGTACAACAACAAAACTATGCCCGCCACTAGCCTCCCAGCTATGTCCTTGGAGGTGGCATGCTTCCTGTACCTGAAAATGATGTTCCCATATAGGGTGAGCCACAGCCCAGTAGAAATACACTAAACCAACCATGAACAATGACTAAAACATTAGCAATTGATAGTTGGTCAACACTGATACAATCACATAAATTACATATTTATGCCAACGACTTACAAGTCCCAATTACTTTTCATTTTCCCTTTTTCAACAGATAAGCATGTTAGCTCTATCATCATTTCCACAGATATGTATAAAAACTATATCTCACATTCAGATAAGCATAAAAGCTATATCCACATTCTCAACAGATATGTATATCAACAATATCCACAGATAAGCATACAAGCTGTATCCACACTTCACTTCACAAAGATAAGCATATGAGCTCTATCTTCACTTCTCTAGACAAGCATATGAGCTCTGTCTACGGAGTACATCCCCTATCTCCTCCAAATACCTATCCGGTTTAGAGGTCCATCCCCTATCTTCCCCTAAACCGCGGAGTACATCCCCTATCTCCTCCTCTACACACAACGCATATAAACACATTGGTTCTATATACAATCACACAATACAAACAATTAATGTATTCAAGCAACTGTCAAGTTCCATAACACATTCCATTGATTAGTTTCAGTTTGCCTAATCAACATACATTGTCTACAACAATCACGACTATCCTCCACCGATAGCCCCAAGCAGTTATTTCTAAAACAGAAATTAAATGCGCAAATGGATATTCAATCAACATTTCATCTCCTCATTTCTCACCAATTAATTATCCCAATTAATTAAACAATGTAATTAGGCCATTTTCCATAATTACCATTTCAACCCTTAGGTCCCATTTTCATCAATGATTCAACAATCATTCTATTTTTCTATGCCAAACATGCATCTAGGTTTATTATGAATGAAACCCCAACCTTTGTAAAATTACACAAAAGCCCCAAACTTTCACAAAATTACCCAACCAAGCCCAACATCTCAAAATACCAAAATTTAAAGACAAAACCCATAGAGAGGAGTAGGTTATCCCTACCTCAAACCCGGAGCCTCAAAGGAGATGACGACAAAACCCAACGTGCTCCAAAACCCGAGATTTTCAGATTAAAATGAAGCCCTCGACGATCAACAACTTTTTTGTAAAGGCCAAAGGTGAGTAAATCACTCCTACTAGATCAAAACCTAGAGAGAAGGTAGAGTCTAGAGTGAGAGGCTCAACAATGGTGATTTTGGAAAAGTAAGAGAGAGAAGATAAAGTGAAAAAGTGATTTGAAGAGTCACAAATTCGGGACTTTAACCCAGGTCTCCGCTCGAGCGTAAAACACCCCGCTCGAGCGTACACTCACAGACTTCCGCTCGAGCGGCCAACCTCCCGCTCGAGCGCAGAATGCACTCGCCCAGCACTTTTGCAGAACCAGGCCTACGCTCGAGCTCCCAACCCTACGCTCGAGCTCACAACACTGCACAACAAGATACTGGATGGATGTATTCCCCGCTCGAGCGCCAACACCTCCGCTCGAGCGGACAGGCCAAAAAAATCTGGGCAACTAGTTTTGGTTTCTAAACTCAACCAACCTGAAACCAACCCGCCCAACACATCCTATAACTCAAATACAAAGTAAGAAAGGATGTAAACAAGATAATAAACAACTACCAACACCCACGGACACATGTCCGGATCACTATACAACAAGGGTAAACCCGGGATCGCTATAACCTCCCCCCCTTAAAGAATTTCGCCCCCGAAATTAAGCACAAGTTGCAAAACAAGCTTTCCTCCATTTTAAACAATGTTATATTTTAACATTCAACAATTCGACCCATTACCGGTCATCCCATCCCTTAAACAAGAGACAAATCACAATATGTAAACAACATATGTACTTTCAACATGCATCAACATTATGCACTATCCTTCCAATTTCAACAATATGTTCAACACATATAGTGTCACATTCAACTTCCAAATGAGGCAAGTTCCAAAACATGCTTCCAATAATCAAAACATTCTCAATGTTTTACAACTTAAGACATATATAAAAGCTCTTAAGTTCAACATAATGTAAAATTTAAATACAAGATCACACATCAACAAACAAGTCCGGATATTTCTCACGGACTTCCAACTCACGTTCCCAAGTGGCTTCCTCCACTCCGTGATGTTTCCACAAGACTTTCACCAAAGGAATGGTCTTGCCACGCAGGACCTGATCCCGCCTATCCAAGACCCGTACCGGTCTCTCCTCATACGAGGCATCCTCATCCACCTCTAAATCAGTCCAATCCAACACATGTGATGGATCTGGCTCATACTTCCGAAGCATACTCACATGAAACACGTCATGCACCCCGGACAGCTGCGGCGGTAAGGCTAACCGATAAGCAACCTCACCTATCCTCTCAAGGACCTCAAAAGGACCAATAAACCGAGGGGACAACTTCCCACTCTTCCCAAACCTCATCAGGCCTCGCCTAGGTGATATCTTCAAAAAGACATGATCACCTACCTCAAACGCCAAAGGCCTCCTCCTACGGTCGGCATAACTCTTTTGTCGACTCTGGGCTGTAACAAGCCTCCTACGGATAAGCTCAACTTTCTCCGTCGTCTCCCTAACCAACTCCGGACCCAACAAAGGTGCATCACCCACCTCGGCCCAACAAACTGGAGACCTACACGGTCGGCCATACAAGGCCTCAAACGGTGCCATACCGATGCTAGACTGAAAACTGTTGTTGTAGGCAAACTCTACCAATGGCAAGTGCCTCTCCCACGTCCCACTGAAGTCCAGGACACAACCCCGAAGCATATCCTCGAGGATCTGAATAGTACGCTCGGACTGCCCGTCAGTCTGAGGATGATAAGCCGTACTAAAGGTCAACTTAGTGCCCAAGGCACTCTGCAAACTCTGCCACAACCTAGCAGTAAAACGAGGATCTCTATCTGAGACAATCGTCACTGGGACCCCGTGCAATCTCACTACGTCCCGAATATACAAATCGGCAAGATGATCTACCGAATCTCTCACGCGCATAGGAATAAAGTGCGCCGACTTAGTCAACCGGTCTACAACCACCCAAATAGCATCACTACCCCGCTGAGTCCTCGGAAGACCTACAACGAAGTCCATAGTGACATGCTCCCACTTCCACTCGGCAATAGGCAAGGGTTGCAACAAACCCGCTGGCCTCTGATGCTCGGCCTTCACTTGCTGGCAAGTAAGGCATTTCGATACGAAAACAGCCACATCTCTTTTCATACCCCGCCACCAAAACTGGCGACCCAAATCCTGATACATCTTAGTACCTCCCGGATGCACCGCAAGGCGCGAATGGTGAAACTCTCGGAGTACTTCCTCACGGCAAGCCTCCGGTACAAACAAACGGTCTCGGTATCTCACACTCAGGTCGGGATACACCGTCAAACCCTTCTCAACTTTCCCACTGGAAATCTTCTCTCGGAGGGATTCTACCTCAAGGTCACCTCTCTGTGCCTCTAACACTCTAATCACAAGTGTAGGCTGCGCAACAACAGAAAACAAGGCCGCAGCCTCAACAGATTCGCCCAGTAGCAAATCAAACTCGCCAAGCGCTCCCAACATCACCCATTCCCGGATGGCTATACAAGCTACATCACTAATGGCTTTCCTACTAAGGGCATCGGCCACAACATTGGCCTTTCCCGGATGATAATGCAACTCAAAATCATAATCCTCGATGAACTCCATCCATCTCCTCTGCCTCAAATTCAAGTCTCTCTGTGTAAACAGATACTTCAAACTTTTATGATCCGAGAATACCTCGAACCTCTCACCATAAAGGTAGTGCCTCCAGATTTTCAAGGCAAAGATCACAGCTGCTAACTCTAAGTCGTGTGTGGGGTAATTTTTCTCGTGTATTTTCAACTGACGTGAGCCATAAGCTACCACTTTCCCCTCTTGCATTAACACACAACCCAAACCCTCTCGTGAGGCATCACAATAAACCGCATATCCCAACCCTCTCTCCGGAATAATCAATACCGGAGCGGTGGTCAATCTAACTTTCAGTTCTTGGAACGACTTTTCACAAGTCTCACTCCACGCAAACTTGACTCCCTTCCGAGTCAGTCTAGTCAACGGTGACGCTAACCTGGAGAAATCTTTCACAAACCGACGGTAATACCCAGCCAATCCCAGAAAACTGCGGATCTCAAACACACTCTTAGGCTGTGCCCAATCTTGCACTGCCTCAACCTTGGATGTATCAACAGACACCCCTTCCCCGGATACCACGTGGCCTAAGAATTTGACTTTCCCCAGCCAGAACTCACACTTCCCAAACTTGGCATACAGCCTATGGGCTCTAAGTAACTCAAGCACCACTCTCAAGTGTGTCTCGTGCTCCTCCTCAGAAGACGAATAGATAAGGATGTCGTCCACGAAAACAACCACAAATCGGTCTAAGAACTCCCGGAAAATCCGGTTCATCAAGTCCATAAAGACTGCCGGTGCATTGGTAAGCCCAAATGGCATCACCAAAAACTCGTAATGGCCATACCGCGTACGGAATGCCGTCTTAGGAATGTCTTCCTCCCTGACCCTCAACTGATGGTAACCCGATCTCAGGTCTATCTTAGAGAAACAACGGGAACCCTTCAACTGGTCAAACAAATCATCTATACGGGGCATAGGATACTTATTCTTAACCGTAGCCCGATTCAACTTCCGGTAATCTATACACAATCTCAAGGCACCATCTTTCTTTTTAACAAAGAGGGCCGGTGCTCCCCACGGTGAAACACTAGGGCGAACAAAGCCCTTATCTAGCAATTCCTGGAGCTGAACTTTCAACTCAACCAACTCTGCTGGAGCAAAACGGTAAGGTGCCATAGAAATCGGCGCCGTACCAGGCACTAAATCAATAGAGAACTCTATCTCTCGGTGAGGTGGCAAACTAACAAGATCTTCGGGAAAGACATCCGAATACTCACAAACCACCCTCGGCAATACATGCTGGGTCTCACCACTCTCACCACTCTCAAAGCTAGCAAGTAGACTACTAAGCTCACTTCGCCCTCGCGAATCATACCCCGGTGGCAAAACACTACCAACCCGGTCTCCCAAGAAATGGAACCACTCCCCGCTCAAGGTACACAATGTAACCCTCTGGCGGTAGCAATCAATAACAGCCCGGTATGACGATAACCAGTCCATACCCAAAATAACATCAAAACCCTTCATGGGCATGACAACAAACGGAAAAGGAAGCCTATAGTCGGCGACCTCTATATCACATCCTCTAACACCCTGTTTCAGAATCAACTCACCACCCAAAGGTGATACCACACAAATAGGAGATGCTAACTGTGCTAACTCCAATTCCAAAACAGATGCAAATGCAGCAGATACAAAAGAATGAGATGCACCCGTGTCTATCAACACATTAGCAACTGAGTTGCAAAACAGAAAAGTACCTCTCACTACTGATGGAGCCGGTACTAAATCCTGCGCGGTAACAGCATACACGCGCCCCGTAGGCCCCTGGTCTACCTGCTCACCTCTCGGAGCAAAAGACTGCTGCACAGACTGGGATGACGAAGCTCCCGGATTGGCCCTCGAGGCCTGCACAGACTGAGCTGGCTGAAAACCCTGCGTCTGCCTAGAACCAGACGCTCCCGAAGTGGCACTCAACTGTGGGCAAAACCTCTTCATGTGCCCAGGTTGTCCACACTGATAACAAATCAAGAGCTGCCCCCTGCCCAAACTCTGACTCGGCGGTCTAGCTGAAGAAGAAGCAGCTTTCTGACCCCCACCCTTCTGCGGGCAAACAGAAACCTTGTGACCCAGCTGGCCACACTTGTAACAAGTGAATTCTCCCTGACTGCCTCTCCCCGAGCCTACACTAGGCACTGGAAAGGTCGATCTAGAGACTGCACCCTGAGACTGCTGAGGGTTATAACCCTTCTGTCTCCTGCCATCACTCTGACTATCCTGGCTCCTCTTGGAGCCTCTCTGACCCTCATCCTCCTCCTGCATCATAAGCTCCATATGAGCTGCAGCGTCCACTAAGTGTCTATATTCTCGAATATAAGACCCACCAATTCTCAACTTGAGGCCCCGCCTCAACTTCCGCTCAAACTCATAGCAACGGCGTTCCTCAGACGCCACCAGTTCTGGTGCAAACCTAGACAGACTGGTAAAAGTAGCCTCAAACTCGGCCACTGACAAGCCCTGCTGATTAAGCCGGCTAAACTGATCCCTCAGCTTCTCCCTAGCTGCTGCTGATAAAAACCTCTCCTGAAAAGCATTCATAAACGCCTCCCAAGTACCACCAACACGAGCTTTCTCGTACTTCCACCATTGACCCGCATCTCCCTTCAGTTGAAAGGATGCCAAGGTCACTTTCAGTGCTCCGTCCTCGATGCCAAGCATCTCAAACGTCTTCGTTGTCTGTTCGAGCCATTCATCTGCCTTAAGCGGCTCTTTAGGATCCCCGATAAACTCGTCCGGATTACACCGAAAGAACTCCCTCTTCAAGAAGGAGGGCCCTGTCTCAGCTGCCTGATTCCCAGCTCTAAGAATACCCAAAACTCCTGCTAACTCTCTGGCCAAGGCACCCATAGCCTGCTGACCTACTGGCTCGGCCACATTGGCCTGCCCAACTCCCTCCTGCACTGCCGGAATCTCACCCGGTAACGGTACTTCCTGCCTCGCAGGTCTACCACGCCTAGCACCTCTTCCTCGTCCTGACATCCTAATAAAGGCAACACAGAACATTAGCACATTCATAAATGTGCCGAAACTATACACTCACGTCCTAATACATGGACAACTGTAATTCACTCCACATAAGCACATAAACACATAAGCACTTACGAACTTCATTTCCGGATAATGATAGTCCCGAGACGTTACTAGAGTTCCGGTTAGAAACAGCATTGATCAAGTGCTTTTCCAACAAGACTCCCAGAAACTCAAGGATCCAATCAATATCCTAGAAATTAAATCCCATACCCACATAGTCACATAAGCATGTTATCAATTGAGCACATAGCATATGATACTACATCTAAGTCTCTATCAAGCGAGACAAACCCATTGTGATCCTAATCACTTCCCACGTACCCAAAGTGTTCGAACCCGGTACGCTCTGATACCAAGTTGTAACGCCCTCAAAATAATGACAATAAACCCATCAGATAAGACATACATTTACATATAAACTAACCACATTCTTTCATTCATTAGAGTTCCATTACATAAGTATTACATGTTAACCTCATAACAAAATGCCCTACAGGCTTACAGCTTTCCAAGTTAACACTTGGTTACAACAAAGAGTTCTAACTCGTTTACACATTAAGCCCTTGGCTTGAAATTACACGTAATACATCAAAAGTACAACAACAAAACTATGCCCGCCACTAGCCTCCCAGCTATGTCCTTGGAGGTGGCATGCTTCCTGTACCTGAAAATGATGTTCCCATATAGGGTGAGCCACAGCCCAGTAGAAATACACTAAACCAACCATGAACAATGACTAAAACATTAGCAATTGATAGTTGGTCAACACTGATACAATCACATAAATTACATATTTATGCCAACGACTTACAAGTCCCAATTACTTTTCATTTTCCCTTTTTCAACAGATAAGCATGTTAGCTCTATCATCATTTCCACAGATATGTATAAAAACTATATCTCACATTCAGATAAGCATAAAAGCTATATCCACA
Source organism: Camellia sinensis (assembly GCF_055761805.1). NCBI lineage: Eukaryota > Viridiplantae > Streptophyta > Magnoliopsida > Ericales > Theaceae > Camellia > Camellia sinensis. The sequence goes on from NC_138975.1 coordinate 115,232,438, forward strand.
TTCTCAACAGATATGTATATCAACAATATCCACAGATAAGCATACAAGCTGTATCCACACTCTACAACAGATATGTATATCAACAATATCCACAGATAAGCATACAAGCTGTATCCACACTTCACTTCACAAAGATAAGCATATGAGCTCTATCTTCACTTCTCTAGACAAGCATATGAGCTCTGTCTACGGAGTACATCCCCTATCTCCTCCAAATACCTATCCGGTTTAGAGGTCCATCCCCTATCTTCCCCTAAACCGCGGAGTACATCCCCTATCTCCTCCTCTACACACAACGCATATAAACACATTGGTTCTATATACAATCACACAATACAAACAATTAATGTATTCAAGCAACTGTCAAGTTCCATAACACATTCCATTGATTAGTTTCAGTTTGCCTAATCAACATACATTGTCTACAACAATCACGACTATCCTCCACCGATAGCCCCAAGCAGTTATTTCTAAAACAGAAATTAAATGCGCAAATGGATATTCAATCAACATTTCATCTCCTCATTTCTCACCAATTAATTATCCCAATTAATTAAACAATGTAATTAGGCCATTTTCCATAATTACCATTTCAACCCTTAGGTCCCATTTTCATCAATGATTCAACAATCATTCTATTTTTCTATGCCAAACATGCATCTAGGTTTATTATGAATGAAACCCCAACCTTTGTAAAATTACACAAAAGCCCCAAACTTTCACAAAATTACCCAACCAAGCCCAACATCTCAAAATACCAAAATTTAAAGACAAAACCCATAGAGAGGAGTAGGTTATCCCTACCTCAAACCCGGAGCCTCAAAGGAGATGACGACAAAACCCAACGTGCTCCAAAACCCGAGATTTTCAGATTAAAATGAAGCCCTCGACGATCAACAACTTTTTTGTAAAGGCCAAAGGTGAGTAAATCACTCCTACTAGATCAAAACCTAGAGAGAAGGTAGAGTCTAGAGTGAGAGGCTCAACAATGGTGATTTTGGAAAAGTAAGAGAGAGAAGATAAAGTGAAAAAGTGATTTGAAGAGTCACAAATTCGGGACTTTAACCCAGGTCTCCGCTCGAGCGTAAAACACCCCGCTCGAGCGTACACTCACAGACTTCCGCTCGAGCGGCCAACCTCCCGCTCGAGCGCAGAATGCACTCGCCCAGCACTTTTGCAGAACCAGGCCTACGCTCGAGCTCCCAACCCTACGCTCGAGCTCACAACACTGCACAACAAGATACTGGATGGATGTATTCCCCGCTCGAGCGCCAACACCTCCGCTCGAGCGGACAGGCCAAAAAAATCTGGGCAACTAGTTTTGGTTTCTAAACTCAACCAACCTGAAACCAACCCGCCCAACACATCCTATAACTCAAATACAAAGTAAGAAAGGATGTAAACAAGATAATAAACAACTACCAACACCCACGGACACATGTCCGGATCACTATACAACAAGGGTAAACCCGGGATCGCTATATTTATTTTGTTTCCACAAATTACCAGATTGTTGTGCATATTCCTCATTGGGGATACGTAAAAGTTGATACAAAGACTTTTTGGAAAGTAATGAGGAGGAAGTTTGGGCAAACACATATTTGAAGACATGTTATTGACACATCTTTTGTAAAGCATACCATATTTTTGGTGTATGACAATATAATTTTTAGTGTATGACATGTTAGTGACACATCTTTTGTAAAACTTTAATCCACTTTTTGTAAAGTTTTAACCTACTCTTTTGGTGTATGACAATATTGTTAGGTTTTATTCTTGGCAACCCCGTTTGACAAAACTCCTTTCAGTTGTATTTATTTTCGCAATTTTATTTCAGTGAGGCTATGAGTGTTTAGATGCGAATCCAACCCGAATTGTACCTTTCAGAGAAGTTTGTGATGCTAATGCTTTCAAGATTGCCACTTCGCTGATTATGACGGGGATTGAGCTGCTCGGTTAGCTCGCGGGGGTCGAGGGGGCAGCGCCCCTTGGCAGGTTCGAGGCAACGCCACGGCGGGGTTGAGGGGCAGTGCCCCCGAAGCAAAATGCAAAAATGCATTCCAAGTTGCCTGTCCGCTCGAGCGGACACTTCCCCGCTCGAGCGGAGAATCCCTGGTTCCAGCAGTTTTGGTCGCCTGTAATAGTACTGAGATGTGTGATTTCGCGCTCGAGCGGGTTCTCTAGCGCTCGAGCGGACCTCTGTTTTGTCACATGCATATTTTGCTGAAGACGCTCAAGCGGGATGTTGGGCGCTCGAGCGGACCGCGCGAACACAGTTTTCCAGATTTCAATAAGGATTGGGTTTTCTTCCAAATCTAGGATTATTTTTGGTTTTTTATAAGTAGTTGGTTTTCTCCAAAAACTATACGACTCCTGAATTCCTCCAGATCTTCTTTTTGGTTCTTAAGGTTTATATCTGGGGATATTTTGTTAGTTTTCTTTGATATTTTATTGAGTATTCAACTCATGGTTTAAAGAGAGTACATCAAATGTTTTGTTTGTTATACACAAGAGAGAGAGAGTTGTTCTTCGGTGGATTCTGAAGAATTCGAGCCTGAAGCTTCGGTGGATTCTGGAGTGGCTCATCATAAAGACAATTCCGAGGTGAAGACGGGGTTAGAAGAGGCACATAGAGGTTGGTTCAATTAAGCGTTGATTCGCTAGGTAATTGAGAGTATACCTGTGTAATTCCTTTAAATCTTCTTAGTGGATTGTTTTGTGGCTGTTGCCCGTGGTTTTTTAATCACAGTTGGAGGTGTCCAATTATGGTTTTTCCACGTTAAAATCATTGTGTTGATTTGTCTTGATTGTTTGATTGGGATTGTTATATACTGCCTAAAATTATTACATAATCACAAATCAATATCTAGGGGATTTCTAGATTTTTCAAATATAACTTTATTTCTGTTTTTTGTTCAATGTTTACACTTTTTTTTACTGCCTTTTATATTTTGATATGCAATATAACTTTAAATCTTATATGTTTGTTTCTTAATTTACATTAAGATTAGGGGGAGTTGTTATTTTATTTGAGTTTTGTGGAGCGTGTAATACAAGCAAAATTGTTATAAGTTCTTTAAGAAGAAAAATATTTCAATATATTTTTTTAGTATATTTATAAAAAAAATGACACAAACTTTATAAATTTCAACATAATACGTATAAATTATAACTGCATTTTAATCTTAAAATTATTTACACCGTGCCTTTAGGCACGGGCATACGCTAGTACATATATATGATGTGACATATTTAAATTTTTTTTCTTTTAAATCAAAAGACCTATTGGATGGGTCATGTTATATGCAAGTTATGACATTTGTAATTTTGATTAACAAAAATGTTATAACTAGATTATTTTCAATTATAATTACAAAAAAAAAAAGGAAAAGAAAAAGTCATAACTAAACATCACACAAGGTATAACTACAGACATTTTAAATCATATCTAAAATAATGTCATAATCAAAATTACAGTGAATCATAACTAACACAACAATGAATTATAACCAAGTCATAACCAAATTATAACTAACAACCCAATAGGTCATAACTAAATATTACAAAAATTATAAATAGAACATATAATACAAACCTCGAAAGTAGAATTTCCCCCATTTGAAGTGGCCTTTATTTCAAAAATATAACTGCCACATTATTCTGATTAAATATTTTGTATAAATTAATGATAAAATAGCATTTCCATACACCCCCCCGAAAAAAAAAGAAAAAAGAAAATGTGTCCAAGCATTTCACTTAGAAAGAAAAGCTACTTCTTTTGTGTAATTTATTGATCTAAAAGAACTCAAATTAATTGGATGCTAAAAAATTTAGTGTTAATCATAATAACATCTCGTGAACTAGTACTGAATATTAATATCCTCTTAAACTATAAAATTGTACAGTTAAACCTTTTAATTTTAAAATATCATACAAATATCTCTGTTTAGATAGGTGAATGAGTATCTAAAATTAAAAATTATTAGATACTTCCAGAGTACCATGTTCTCTACATGATCTACTCTCCGCCAATGAAAAATTACAACACATACTAAATAGTCATTATTTGTCTCCTAACTACCCCTACAAAGATGAGTCAATATGTTCTATTCATAAAAGCTTTTACTATGCAATTAATTTGAAAAACCAAATAGAGAATGACACATAATACTCTAAGACTAGTCACTAATTATCCATTAAAATTTGAATGGCATAAGTCATGTATGACAACTTTGTAATACTAGCGCGGAGAATGGAATCTGAAAGGATGATTAAGGAGTACATACATTACTTTTTTTTGTTTTTTGTACGTCTTTTATAAAAAAATAAAAAATCAATTAAAATAACAAGTTTTCAAATGGGGCGGCAGTTCACTTCTTGCCCCCGTAACATCACTCTCTCTGCACCAAATGCATGCATGAATTTGCACTTTTTCTTCTACTTTGTTGATACAGAACTTTTGACTGAAAAGATGCAAGTATCAATGTAACAATGCTGACTTGGAGGCAAAGTCGAGGAAGCGGCTGTTTTAAACCCCAAAAATTGGTTGAAAAAAGGGGTTCTCAAAAAATTATCCCTAAAATAGAAACAAAAAAAAACATCTTGATGTAGTAAATTATTTAAAACTAATAGATGATTATTTTCTAAACAGCAATTCTAGGTATCATGAAAATAATCATGAAAGCTTTGTAACCCTTGAATTACACTTAGAATAAAGCACCACACATTAATTAAGATAATCCAAGGATCATAAATCTTTCATGACCATTTTCATGAAAAAAATTTCATGATCCATAACTTTTCCCTTTTCTAAATATATGGTTTGTGTATAGAATGTTATTGACTATCCTTGTTACAGTTGCTTTTGGGAAAATAAACTTTATAAAACTGAAATTGATTAAATCTTATCTTTGGTCAATTTTGTCACAAGAATGATTCAATGGATTTGATTGTTAAATTGAATTATGCAAGTTTGATTAGTAATTTTACAACTAATAATTTGAGTTTTATATACTTGAGAACACGAAAGTTCAAAAAATAAAATAAAATTACCAACCGATTTGATTTTTCCCCAAAAAAAAAAGTTTAAAAATCAATCCATATTACAAGCTCGCATTAGAATTTTTTTATCTATATATGTATAGAAGGCCGTGTTAAAAAACTTATTTTGGGTCTCAAAAATGTCTGCAAATTTTCCATTTTTATCGCTTATTGACGCAAGCATTCATTAGAATTTTCCTTTGTGTTGCTTTGTAGACTCTAGGCAATAAGATATTTTTTGTTGTTTTTAAATTTTGCATTTTGTTGTTTTTGTAGACTTCAGAGCGCTTGACACAAATATAAAGGCATTAGGGAGGGAAATGGTAAAGCTGTGTGCTGGTTTACCGTTAGCAATCATTGTGCTTGGTGGACTTTTGGTAGCAAAGAATACATTAAAGGAATGGGAGATGGTATACCAAAATGTTCGTTCGCAAAAGTGGAGCGACATCGAAGGAGTATCAAAGGTGTTAGCTTTAAGCTACGACGATTTGCCTTATCGATATAAGCCATGTTTTCTATATTTTGGTCTTTTCTAAAAGATTTTGAGATAGATGCTGAACGACTATATCACTTGTGCATAAGTGATGGTATAATTGTAGATGATGATAGAGAGGGGGATGAAACAATAATGGATGTGGCAAAACGTTACATGGGTGTGCTGGCACAGAGGTGCATGGTTCAAGTACAAGTAGAGAAGTATACTCAAAGGATCAATTATTGCCGCATTCATGACCTTATGTTGGATCTGTGTTTATCAAAGGCAAAAAAGAATGATTTTCTCAAGATCATTCATCTCCAACGCGAAACTGATCTAGCTGATTGCTTTTGCCACTACATCAACAACTACTGCTCCTAAAATACGCAAACTTGCAATTCATTTGAATAGGGATGTCGAAAGAGTTGTCCTCCCTGACTTGGAGGCAACTAAACAGCTAAGATCAATATTGTTTTGCAATCCAAGACGTGACAACGAGTCTTTAATAGAGTTGAACTCCCATTTCAAAACTTCAAATTGCTTAGGAATTTGGATCTTCAAGGATTTAAGTTTGATGAAAAGTCAGTCAAATCAATAGGTAACCTAATTAGCTTGAGGTACTTGAGTTTAAGAAGTTGTTTCATACCGAAATGGCATTTGTCTATCTGCAAGTTGAAATACTTGCAAACCTTGGATTTACGAGGTTGCAACTTCAACTTAGGTGAAGAAATAGTCTTACATTCAATGGAACGATTGAGACATCTGTTTATTTCTTTGAACTTGAATTTCAGAAACAAATTCAAATTGGCTGGGTTGAGCAACCTCGAGACATTCGAAGGGTTCAACACATGGGACTGTGACGTCAATGATCTATTCAAATCAATCAATCTTCAGCAACTAGAGGCAACTTTCTTGGAGACAGACAATAGTCAGGACTTTGTGGCGTTCATCGACCACCTAAACATCAGTGCCAACCACCTTCGACAAACATTCTTATCAGTTTATTTTTCCTTTGAAGAAGAAGAGTTGACTATTCTCAAACAACTGTTAGGGTGTCGCCATCTTTACAAATTGTCTATATTTGGATTTATTCCCGAGTTACCAAAGTACCAAGATTTCTCTCGCAGCATCATCAAGTTACAGTTGTGCTCATGCAAACTTCAAGAAGACCCTATGCCAACATTGGAGAGGCTACTTTGCCTACAATTCCTCAATTTAGATTTTGATGCCTTTGTAGGGGACAAAATCATTTGCTCAGCTCATGGATTCCCCCAACTCAAAACCCTACAACTCCATTGTTTGATGCACTTTAAAGAGTGGAAGGTGAAAATAGGAGCCCTGCCCAATCTCTCTGTTTTAGCCATTCATTATTGCCAAGGACTGGAAATGGTTCCAGAGGGCCTAAGATTCATTGATACCCTCCAAGAATTTACAATTGAAGAAATGTGCGAAACATTTAACAACAAGCTTCTAGGGATCAATGGTGAAGAAGGAGAAGATTTTTACAAAGTGCGACATGTGTCTTCCGTCAACATTCGATAAATTTCTTAATTTCATATAATCCTTTCCCAAGAGACGAAAGCACAGTTGGGTCTCTTATCATTTCTTTCACATCCCCCTCATTAATTTTCATCATAAAAATTGTTGATATATCTCTCTATGCTTTTTTTACTTTATATTGGTTTAGGGGTGGACAAATTACATAGAATCAAAATACTAAACCAAACCAAACCAGCCCCTTTAGATTGGACTGGTTTGAATTTTTGAAAACATTGGTTTAGTTTAGAGTTTTCAATTCTTCAATCCAATGGGATTGGGTTGTTTTTTAGTTATAAGATTCAATTTATATTGGCATGTTTTTGCCTAATCTGTCCATTCTAATGGACTTGATTGCAACTAATCATTTCTCACTATTTATTTTGATTTTCAGTCGAAAGGATATTGCAATGGGAAGTGTAAGAAGAAAATACTAAAAGTTAAGATTTAGAATTCACGGTACTTAATTTTATTTTATTACTGGATTTGTTTTGTATAGGTTGTATTTAAGCTTGAGTTGGAGTTCACTATACTATTCACAACTGTTGGCTTGTATTAAATAATATTTATTTTATGTTTGCGTTATATTTAAATCTTAAAATCTTGTTTCTTTCAATTATTTATTATTAATTGATTTTGTTTTGGATTGGATTGATTTGGTTCAAGTGCATGATTCATTCAAGTTGGTTCTAAATGTAATGTCAACTTAAACCAAACTGACCCAATCACACCCCTATATTGGTTTATATCCATAGAGATTTTTTTAATAAAAGGCCTGAGTAATAAAAGTTGGAAATATTTATAATAGACCAACCCTTGTAATAAGATTTTTTTTATAAGAAACAAACAAGCCTATAAGTTTTACTGTGAAAAAGACGACACGTGCAACCCACACAATCCAATTACTGAAATAGCTAATTTCATTTTTTTAACTTTAAAATATTATTACTCACAATTTAAATTTTCTTTTTTTTTAAATAATATTTTTTAGACTACGCTTGTCGAATCCATTTAATAAGAGTTCGTATTGAATATGAAATTTTGAAGAAAATGACAAAATTTCACTATGTTATTTATTTTTGAACAATGAAATTTTTATTATCTATGTTAAAATTAAAAGCTAAAAAACCAAAATTAAATGCTACAAAATGAAAAAAAAAAAACATATTTCATATTGTTTGTAGATTACAAAGAAATTTAACTATCTACTGACATCAAGTAGAAAATTTTAAATTAGAGGGATAAAATGTAAAATTAGAATTGGTTGCTAAACATATTGTGATAAAAAGAGGCTTCACGCTTAATGTGAAGCTTTTGTTATGTATAGGGTTTCTCTCTTTTTTATTTTATTTCCTCCTATGCTCATTAATTTGTTTTTTACCACCAATAAATTCAAGTGATGGATTAAAAAATATATATAGATATATTGGATAGCCATGAAGGATAGGACTTGATTTAATAAAAAAAACTAAAATAAGATAAATTCACTTTCTTTCATCTTTATTAACATTCTTCATAAATGTTACTCTTCAACTTTTTACCAAAGATAAATCATAGTTTTATAAAGTGCAAATAAATGTCACTACTCAACTTTTTATCCATTGTCATCAAAACAACCTCTAGATAAAAATCTGATATCCACGTTATAATATACATGCGTATATTTATATACAAAGAGTATCACTAAGAATTAAACAGCAATTTTTATATTTTTTGGATTATCAATCAATGCACATGCATTGCATGTGCCATATGACCCTTCTGACAGATAAATCAGCACATAATTGAAATTAGTAAATCAAAATTTCAAATGTAAAAATGATTTGTTATGCATGGGCATTATGGTTAAAGGTCCTTATTTCAATTCATGAAAAGAGCATACTTATATTTTTAAGTTGTGTTTGAATCATAAATTTGAGTAGCAATTTAAAAAAAATAATAATAAAACTAGGTAAAATATACATAAAATATAGTTACATTTTACTTACTTTCACCCACCTTTCTCTTTTAACAAGACTCAATGGAGACACCCATGTCCAACCCTTCCTACTTAGAAACCTTTGGGGGCTAGATATTATCTTGCCAAATCTCAAGGAGGCACATGAAATTAACCTTAAGACTCCACTGATACAACTTAGTGATACAAGCACATGTGCGCTTCCTTATCCAGATAAGAAAGGTAACGCAGCTCTTGAAGGTAACCCAATGGTAGGTAAATCAAAAATTATCCCAAAGTTATGATTCAGTCACACATTGAGACTAAAACAAACAAACTATCAATTCAAATAGGTTCCCAAAATTCATGGTATAATTTCTAAATGATCTATGTATATATGTTGGGCAACCATTTGCTAGTTACTTGATACACCTATGACCAAAAATCAGTATAATCACAATGGAGATAAAACTTTGATCTTTAGTTCAAGAACCCCATGTGCTTAATTTGCTTAATGTCAAACCTCGATTCCTTTGAACATCTATTACTCGGAGTCAAAATTTGATAGTGGCATCTGGTAAGCATCTTTTGGTTCTGTGTCAGTGATGGAAGGAGGACGATCTTGATTTGACACTGCTCTCTTCAAGCGTCTCCGATTTGGTCTATCTTCGTCATCCTGGAAATTTTCATACAGTGATTGAGCAAAAATATAGAAAGTAGAGGAAAATAAGAATGCATGAAAAAAAAAAGAGCACAAAATACTTATGCAAGTCCCACTGCAGTTAATTCTTTTTAAGATCACTGATGTTTATGTTTGTTAGTTGTAATTATGTGTTAAAATATGAATTAATATTGGAGATTTATGTCAGCTGTAAATTGTTTTTGCTAAGTATAAATAAAAAGTTGACAATAAGTTTTGAGTTATTTTTTCTTTTATTTCTTTGAGATTTGTATGTTTGAGAGGTTCTATCTCAGTTGGGTGTGAGTTTCTTCCTCAATGGAAGCGAGTTTCTTACAGGTTTCTTCCTTGGGAGGTGAGAATCGTGTTTCTGAGCAAGAAACATCAACCAAGAAGGAATTTTTTGCTACTAAGAGTGAAAAGCTAGATAACTTAAGCTAAAAATGCCAATTTCACCTTTGATGAGGGCAAACTTCCATCTCTACAATGAAATATTTTGATGCCTTAAAGAGAAAAGTACTTATAGCATTTTTAATTTTTAATTTTTTTCACTATTTTAATACAAAATTTAAAATTCAAAATTCATATGCCTCAATGTCTTGAGGCTTATGCCTCCCTCTCACAACAGATAAAATGCCTCGCTTTACACATTTGCCTTTGAAAACTTTGATTAATAGTTGTAAGAGGTGCCAAAACGAGAAATGTCGGCAGTGGCATTAAAAATTATTTGAGTTTCGAGGTTGGGAACTATAGCACACATAACACCACCAGCCTCTAGGTAGTTCAACACAAAGCGAGACAAAATTTCCTTTTCCAAAGGAGCCACTGAATCAATATTGTCCTTGAACAAAATCTTTTTAAAGATTCCATACCAAAAAAAAATGGTGGGGGAGAAATGTGAAAGAAAATTGTCAGAGAATATCAATTAAGGAACACAATCATACAAGAATGATTCGTGGTGAGGGAAACAATTTCAACTAGCAAGCAATAGATTCCCAACGAAGAAACAATCATACAAGAATGATTCTTGGTGAGGGAAACAATTTCAACTAGAAAGCAATAGATTCCCAACGAAGGAACAATCATACAAGAATGATTCGTGGTGAGGGAGACAGAAAAATCCTTCTTTAGGTTTTTTTTTTCCGTCTTTTTTAATGTTTGGGGTGGGCCGTTCAATGAGAATAACGAGTCACTAGAAATTGCAAAGTTGGAAAATGTGAATTGTTCAATGAGATGATTCGGAGATATGCACAAAGCTATCACTCAGTACAATAATCTATTAGGGGCAGTAATAAAATGCTAATGAATAGGCAATAACCTGACTGTCAAGCAAAAAAACAAAAATAAAAACAAAAAGGGTTGCTTCCCACAAGGTATATGTGACTGCATTTGAACTAAATAAAGGGAAACTTTGAAGAATATGTTAAGATTTATGCCACATCCCACCAATGTGAATGGAAGCACACAATGCACACACCAAAGAGAAAAACAATCAAACAGATTTATGTGGTTGGCACCAATTGCCAACATCCACGGGAGAGAGATTTCACTATGAATAAAAATAAATAATACATGTGAGATGGTCAACACACTCAAAACCCACATCACTACCTGAATCCCAAGCTCCAGAGTAGTTGAGCCCTTGTTAACCCTAGTGCCTTCACGGTATCTTTTGTCACCCCTTAGATCTCTATTTTATCCTCCTCTTTATCTCACCAAAACCTATAGTCTCCATGACTATTTATAATAGTCTACTCACAAAAAACTTAGTTCCATACAATTAGGTAACCAAAACCTACACATTGAGTTCCCCAATAGATTCCGGACTCTACTACCCTAATCCAAATACATGTTTAAACTAACCTAACAACTATATGGGACCCACATATATCACAGAGGTGGACTAATTCTAACAGAATATTAATAGAAGTTACTAAATTAATCAAGTAAAATGATATGCAGCCAAGACATCACATATATAAAAATAAAGACAATGATAATAATTATATATATAGACTAGTGGCCCACACAAGCAACTCGAAAAAAAAAAAAAAAAAAACATTATAAGAACAATGACAAAGAAAAATGCACATATATTGTTTGTTGCTCAATGAAATCACATTGGAGATAAAGATAATAACAGATGGAAAACAAACAACAACAATGCTCCCAGGAGCGCAATAAGCCATCACTTACTTTTTTGCTCGGTTGAGTTTGATTATTTGATCAACTTGGATGAGTTGATTGGCTCCTTCACAGCCAGATGCTACCAAAAGACGTCAATGCTCCTAAGAGCAAGACTGGGCCAATCCTTGGATCTCCCAGGCGATTGTGGATTCCATTCATGATGCTGCCAATTCTCTGTTTCATTCATGTCCTTTCGGATAGAATGGTTTTGGAACCTACTGACCAAATAGGATCTACATCTTCAGGAACTAGTGCAGGAGTTTTTGCTCTCTACAATGAGATAAACAGAAAAGGTTTGAGCAGACAACATCTTGTATGAAAGAGAACTCTAAGCTCCAGAGTGTATAGATCCTTAAAAACCCACAAAGTTCAATGAATATCAATCTAAGAAGAACGAACACTTCTAAGAAGGTAACGTGCTATGTCTGCCACTAACATGACACAACACTCTCTGGAAACTTTCCAACACTTAAACACACATGAAACATATTACAAGTTTGAACAAAATAACTTGGAATCCAATGATAAAACAAAAATTAAGTAAATTTATACCTATTCTCCTCTGTCATACTTCAAAAATGAATATTTTACTTAAATATTCATATATATGACATAATAATTATTTAGCCTTATATATGACACGTAAATTGTAACAAATAAAAGTACAGGCCAATATGCTGGCTAGATCAACCAATCTTTCTAGCCAACAACACCTTAGCCTAAAGCAAAATTGACAAAAAAAAACAAAGAGGAACAGTTGATTCTTCTCTGAACTATTTAATAAGGAACCAAAAAAATTGATGCCTACCAAAAAAAAGGGAAAAAAAAAGTAGAAAAAGGAAAAGAAAATTTCAGAAAAGAAATGCAGATTAAATATGAAAAGCAATGTTGTCAGAATCGTTATGAAAAATATATGTATTGCAGATTCATATGTTGGTAGATTGAATTGTGAAATATGTTTTGTATTGTATCAATTTCATATTGTATCACAATTCAACATGTATTTTGTGATTAGATATCAATACCTTCTCTTTGACCTTTTGCCCTATTAACAGCATTTTGCAATGTCAATTGCCATTGCCCGCACTCATTGAACAAACCCAAATCCAAATAAACCCGCAAGCAAAAATGATTCCCATACTTCCTTCGCCACAAAAAATTGAACAACTATCATGGATCTAATTCAGATGAAAGAAACAAAGAGCTTACACACTGTCCATTTGGATTTCGGTTGAGACCCAAGATTATGACCATATACCTCATAACAAGTATGTTTAAGCTACTCATCCAAACAAGTCCTAAAGCATGTCATTGATTGCAAACTGGGAACCAAACGAACTAGCGATCAAGAAGTTGGGCCCAATCGAAAAACAAAAACCTTTTGTGTTATTTTTTTATTTGCAATGAAATCTCATTAATTCTTCTGTTATATTAAATTTTGAATTTTCTTTTCAATTTCTTATGAGTTGAATATTTGGGTTTCTAATGAATGCATATTTACCTTTTTGTCCAATTTGTAAGTTTTTAAAGATAATTTTTCATGTCATTGGTTATATGCATTAGTATTTCATTTTTTCAATATATTTATTTATCATATGAAAGTACTTTTTATTTATTCATTCATCTATAGTCATATATGTCAATGTATTTTATTATACATGATATGACATGAGACATGATACACAATGCACAATGCACAAAAGAGATATAACAATACATGACATGTATTCAACAACACTAATGGCAAGAAATTTCCTCACTTGATTTTCATCTAAAAACTTATGCTGTAATTTAATAGTCAAAAGCAAAATAGAGGAAGCAAATATGCCTAGAGGTCGATTTCCTAATCTTCACATAAAAATTTAAGGAGATGCCAACAAAAGCATGAAATGATACAGAACATTTGTGATCCTAATTGAGATTACAGACAGAAGCATGAAATGCAAATTTTAAAAGTTTGCACAAGATTTTTCAAAGGATTTGAAATATGAATAATCAGACCCTAACAGCTTTAAAACTGTGTAGCATGGACTCGGGTAGATATATCGGATCTAACTATCAAGCCTCTTCCAGAAACCCAGATCTTATGATGGGACTTGGCACAAAATATGTACAAGGGATGGGTAAAGCTACAGGGAAACATCATACACAGTCAAATGCCTTATATTTCATATAATACTGAAATGAAAATTGTTATCCCCTTTAAGGATATAATTGAACATAGTGAAATTTAAATAGGATATCGTTGAAAGAAAAAATTTGTATAAGTCTTTCCATGTGAGACAAGAAAAAAAATTTCACTACCAAATTTGAGCTTGTCATTCTTCTTCCATCGTAACATAAGTAGGAGGTTATTTGTTCACAGATAACACTTTATTATTGTCGTGGGTAACATGACCACAGACGTTTTCTACCCCCTACTACTGCAATAAATAAAGAAAATTGATAACTACACTTATCCAAGATATAACAGCCTTCCAGAAAAATTGACAATCACATAGGACCAAGGTTTTAAATAACAGCGGCGGTTACCATAACAGTAGCGGTAACGCGGACGCGGTTGCGATGTGTAACGGTTGTAGCGTAATGGTGGCGGCAACTGAAACCGTGAATTTTTTTAATTATTCGCACAACTTTAGGAAAACATACCGATATGCATGTTTTTATTTCAGAATCACATTTAGTGAGGCTCAAAATGATTTTTAGTATTCTTCTTTAGTTTTAAAACATGATCCAACATATATACTAATTTTTATATTAGTTTTAAGTTGCTATGGAGAATTATCCTATTGTTGAATTTATTTAATTTTCTTTACTTTACTAATTATAATTATGGATAATTTTTTGATTTGTTAAGGAAAAAAAATGAATATTAAAAGCAATAGTCTCATAAATAGAAGTTCAAAATACAAAATGTACGTCAACATAATAATGTAAAAGTATATAACATGAAATTAAATTAAGTTCATATTCAATTATAATTAAGTAAAAAAGTAATGAAATCTTGTAGAACTTGAAGATTGGACATTCAAAACATGTATAGATAACATTTTTTCTTAAGTTCTATGTAACTAGAAAATAAAAAGAGAAAATTGCAATATCTACAAAATTTATAAAAATATATATATAGAAGTGTAACGGTTGTAACGGTCGTAACGGTGCTGTAGCAGCAATGTAACGGCTACTACGGCCTTTACAAAACGATAGCGGCTGTTATGGTCGAAAATTTCCGTCACACCGCCATAGCGGCCGTAACGGCTAGCGGTAACCACCACAACCATTACGTAATGGCGTTATGTAACAATTGCAGCCACTTTTTAAAACCTTGATCATCAACCACCACCACCATCATCTAACCCAATTCCAACCCCATGTTTCACAATCTCCAATCACTACCTACTTTACCACCACACTCGACCTTAAACATCCACAACAACACAATCATCCATGAATCACCATAGAGTTTCCAAATAGCCAAACACGAGAGGTATTTCTCTTCGATTTAGAGAAGCTTTGCAATGACAGACCCAATGCAATGGATCACAATATGCAGAATTTCAGTTCCACTAATCTTTGCCATCAATGTCCAACTTGCTAATGGCCATAATGGTGGGTGCACACACACTTCGCTGGCCAAAAAGACCACAACTACCACAAACATTGCCGATGCCTCCACCACCACCACCAAAATCAAACCCCTATCATCCATCATTTATCAGATACCATACACAACCCAAAGCCTAGCTTGATAAAAGATATGCTCTGAGAAGGATTATTGACCAAAAATAAGAAAAAGGCTTGGCGATGAAAAAACTTTTCAACAAGGGTATTGTTATAGTAGTTGTAAACTAATCAAAATGCCACTAATGCAAGACAAGGTTTGTTGATGTTACAAATCAACACCATTTCCATCTAAATCTACTCCAGATAAGCAACATGAATTAGCCACCAGGTCCACCAATAAAGCATGGCCATATATTTTATATTCTTTTGCCTATTTCCTCCATTGATTCCAATATAACAATCATTCAGCCATTGATTCCAATATAACAATCATTCAGCTATTGTTGGACAATATGCAGGTTGAATGGGTTTAAGAGCTTACAGATGGGCCTAAAAGTTAGAGATTGCAAAGTTCAGCTCACCAGAGATCTTGAAGTTGATTCGGGATTTAGAATGTGTGCCCATTGCGTGCATTGTTGATTGGTAGTTTAGATCAAAGGTGGAGGGCTTGGCATTCATTATGGCTCATATTATTGTGGATCTATCAGAAAGAGAGATAGAAGACAGAGGGAAAGAGGCTAGAGAAATATGGGTCTTGGACCTGGTGGTGGAAGTGAGTCGTCAAAGACGATTTTGTCGAAGTTTCATTTGAAGGGGTGGGAAATGCAAGAGAGGGTTGTGATGGTTATGTTGAGAAAAAAAAAAGGTTTTGAGTGATAAATTGGCAGAAACAGTAAGGGCTTTAATTTATTAGGATTAAAAAATAAATTGACATCATCTGTTAATAACGTTTCCAACAAAGTGTGATAAGGGTGGTCAATGTAATTTTTTATATGATAGGGTCGATGAGAGTATTATAGCCAAACCTTAGGAGTGGTCAATGTAATTTTAGCCATAAAAAAACTCTTTTACCTTTCCTTTTTAAGTGAAAAGGACATGGTCAAATTGTTACCCATCTTGCCCAAACCAATAACAGTTTAATAGAGAGCGTAAGTGAGACAAAAAGAAGGGTTTAGAAAAGGAAAAAAAATAGCGGAGTCCCCTACCAATGAAAGAGCGAACTTAGTCATGATTATGCAAATAATAAATTCAAGAGAATATTGCATGATATTGGTGTAAGTTTAGAGAAGAGAAAGAGATAGGGAATGAGTGAGACCTCATCCCCTTTTATATTGATAATAATACTTGTTAGGATTTATTTCTTGGCAATCCCGTTTGACAAAACTCCTTTCAGTTGTATTTATTTTCGCACTTTTATTTCAGTGAGGCTATGAGTGTTTAGATGCGAATCCAACCCGAATTGTGCCTTTTCAGAGAAGTTTGTAATGCTAATGCTTTCAAGATTGCCACTTCGCTGAATATGACGGGGATTCAAAATTGCCTGTCCGCTCGAGCGGACATACCAGCGCTCAAGCGGAGAATCCCTGGGTCTAGCAGTTTTGGTCGCCTGCAAAAGTACTGAGATGTGTGATTTCGCGCTCGAGCGGGTTATCTAGCGCTCGAGTGGACCTCTGTTATATCACGCGCATATTTTGCTGATGCCGCTCGAGCGGGCTGTTGGGCGCTCGAGCGGAGATCGCGGGACAGATTCTATAAATTCGCGTGTTGGGTCAGATTTTACTATAACTACTCCAGATCTTCTTTTTGGGTTTTAGGGTTTATATCTGGGGATACTTTGTGAGTTTTCTTTGATGTTTTGATTGAGTATTCAACTCATGTTTTAAAGAATATACATCAAAGGTTTTGTTTGTTCTAAAAAAGAGAGAGTTGTTCTTCGGTGGATTCTGAAGAATTCGAGCCTGAAGCTTTGGTGGATTCTGGGGTGGCTCATCGTAAAGACAATTCCGAGGTGAAGACGGGTTGGAAGAGGCACATAGAGGTTGGTTTAATTAGGCGTGGATTCGCTAGGTAATTGAGAGTATACCTGTGTAATTCCTTTAAATCTTCTTAGTGGATTGTTTTGTGGCTGTTGCCCGTGGTTTTTTTATCACAGTTGGAGGTGTCCAATTGTGGTTTTTTTCCACGTTAAAATCGTTGTGTCTCTTTGTCTTGATTGTTTGATTGGGATTGTTATATTCTGCTTAAAATTGATACAAAATCACAAATCAACATCTAGGGGATTTCTAGATTTTTCAATTGGTATAAGAGCAGGTCGTTCTATTTTCTTTTAAAAAAATTCTTTTAGAACGAGATCTTGTTTGATTTGTGATAATGGATTCAATTCGTGAGGGAAATTCTATGGTACGACCACCCCTACTTGACGGATCCAATTATTCTTTTTGGAAAGCTCGGATGAGATCTTTTTTAAAATCTATTGATGAAAAAGTTTGGCAATCCGTTATGAATGGGTGGACTGAACCAACAATTACCATTGATGGAGTTACAATCCCCAAACCAATTGATAAGTGGGACACAATTGATTACCAAAATAGTAGCTGGAATAGTAAAGCCATCAATTCTCTCTTTTGCGCTGTCACACCTGAAGAGTTTAGTCGTATTTGCAATTGTGTAGTCGCAAAAGAGGCTTGGGATATCTTACGAACTATTCATAAGGGTACTCCTTCGGTTAAACGCTCAAAACTTCAAAGGCTCACGTCTAGTTTCGAAAACCTTTCAATGAAAGATAATGAGACCTTTGATGAATTTTATGCGAAGTTGAGTGACATTGTAAATTCCAGCTTCAATTTAGGTGAAAAAATACCAGAATCCAAAGTTGTGGGAAAAATTTTGAAATCCTTGCCCAATCGGTTCCAACCAAAAGTTACGGCTATTGAGGAGGCTCAAGATGTTGACAACCTCAAGTTGGATCAATTGGTTGGAAATCTCCAAACTTATGAGGCACACAGGAATTTCAAAACGAAACAAAAAGATATTGCTTTTACTAGTGCTCATAAAGTTAGAGAGGATTCTGATGAGGATTGTGATATAGATTCCAAGATTACGGCTGATTTTGTTAAACAATTTAAAAAATCTTTTTTGAAAAAGAATCCTCATCTTTTGGAATCTACTCATTCTCATAAATCTAAAGGCAAAGATAAACTCAAAATTAATTCTATAGCCAAGAAGGAGAAAGGAAAGATACAAGGAAACTCTGAAAGACTCCAATGCTATGAATGCCAAGGATTTGGCCACTTTGCTCAAGAATGCCCCACTCGGTTGAGGAAGAAGAAAGCCCTCGCTATCACTTGGGATGATGAATCAGAATCTGATAAAGATGAAAGTGACAATGAAGATCAAGGTGAAGAGGGACATAAACAATTTCTTGCTTTCATGGCGGCTTCCGAAGCTGAAGGACAATCAGATTCTACGAAGAGGTCAGTTGAGAATATCACTGATGATGAATCCTCGGAGAGTGATCATGAAGAGCTTGAGCAAGCTTATGAAAAGTTGTATAAGGAATCTCTTAACTTATTCAAATTGAATGACAAACTCACAAAGAAACTCAAAACATGTGAAAGTGAGAATGTCAAACTTAAGGAGGAGATTTCTGAGGCCAGAATTAATGCCATCAAGGTAGCTGATGATCGACAAGTTCTTTGTGCAAAACTGTTGACTTGTGAGACAGAGAGGAATGAGCTGCTGCAAACCCATGCCATGTATGAAGAAAAGATTGAATCTCTCGAGATGTCACAAGTTACTTTGGAAGAACTAATGATCAAGAAAGAGGAAGAGCTCAAGTGTGCTATGGCTACCATTGGTCTTTGGAACAAAGGATCAAAGACTTTGGAGAATATCATTGGGTCTCAACAAATGAGTTGTGACAAGAGTGGCATTGGCTTTGGTGGTAAGAAAGAGCAAAAACAGAGTGCTTCAACATCTCATGATACAAGAACTCAAGGAAAGGGAGAACAAAAAATTCAACATAAGGATGGACTTCTCAAACTTTCTAGAGTTGGTAAGGTAAAAGAAAAGAAGGTACACCCTGTTTTTATTTGTCATCATTGTGGTATGCATGGTCATATTCGCCCTTATTGTTATAAGTTGCATGGGAGAGTGTATTTGCCTAGACCTAGGAATAGAAAGTTGGAAACCATGTCGAGACAGGTTCCTATTGTAGGGGAAAGGAACCACAACGTCAAGACACCACCCAAGAACTGCAAATCTCACAACTTTGTACGTACTAAAGCAGTTTGGGTGAGAAAACTTGACTTGTGTTAATTTGCTTATTTGTTTTAGCTTTCGGATTTTTGTGTGGTGTTTTTAATGAAAAAAAAAAAAAAAAGCATGTGTGCTTGTTCATTTTTTTGTCTTGCTTTATTTTTGACAAAAAAAAAAAAAATCCCAAAAAGATTTTCTTAGTATGGTTTTGCAAGCTTGAAATTTTTTGAGTGGTCCTTGGTGCATATTGGATTTGTTGAGAATATCCATTACATGTTAATATATGTGTGCTTTCTGTGGTCATTACTCATTTTGGAGTGTGTGTTTTTTGATTAGTATGTCTCATTCTGTACACACTCTTAGATTAGCAAATTTTGGAGTCTTCCGCCTTAGTGATTATTTTTTTATGGACTTCTGGCATTGTATCTTTTGCTTTTCTAGAGGAATTGACCTATACTAGCATATCTTGGGTGATGTTGAGTCTCTTAACCACCTATCATCCTTTTGCATCTCCATGGCTTTCCCCTTAATTCTTTGCAGTCTAGCCATGAGGAAAAGGCTACCTCAGAGTCACCAACCAGGCCATCCTTATTATATCCATGCTTCTCTAGTTCGGTTTCCATACTCTTGAGCGTGTCAGCCACCAATGATTGTGAAAAAAAAAGAAAAAGAAAAAAAAAAGGAAAAAGAAAAAGAAAGAGAAGAAGACAAAATATGCAAAAGAAAGAAAAAAAAAATGTGCAAAAGAAAAGAAAAAAAAGAGGAAAAGATTCATTGATTGAGGGGGAGCCTCCGCCTTTACTCACCAAATACCCCTTGATTCCTAGTGGTTTGACTTTCCTTTGTCGTGCTTAAGATTCTCTTGTCGGAGGTCCAGCTTTCATATCACTACTAGGATTGAATCTAGTGTTTGTCGAACTCCAAGTTTCACACACACACTTTTCTCATGGGATCTATGCTGTTCACAAATGCATCACTTTCTTTCATGAGGAATTTTCTACAGACTGTGCACATTGTGTTTTCTTGTAATGGTGCTTCTTGGATAATCTTATGTGTTTTAAGGTACTTATCTGAAATTCCTTGCTTGCTCCACCATATCATTTTTGTCGGTTTCTTGTTGTTCACTGTTTTCAGTGTTTGTGGTTGCTTTTAGTAAGGGGAAGTTTGGTTCATCTTGATTTGGGTTGGTAAGGGAGTTTGATTTATCATTGCAAGAGTTTGTTAGCATGAACACTTTGATATGTTTGGGAGATTAGCTATATGTTTTGCATGTTGCTATGCACTATTTTATCTTCTTGTATGTTCATGGTATTTACATTGTCATATCATTGCTTGTGTGGTTTATGATCTTGCTTTTGTTGTTTGAGAGTTGTTTTTCATGAGTCTTAGTTTTCATCTATTCATGTTTTCCATCTCATGTTTCAAGATAATCGTGTCATATGTCTATTGTTTTTTTTTTTCTCTTGTGGGACTAATAGTTGTTTTGGAGATTGTGGCACTAATAACTGTTTTGCAGATCATGACCTTGAGAAAGAAGTTGGCTTTTGTTGGCTGTAATGGGTTGGGGTGTTTAGGATTTTATTTGTTAGGTGTGTTTTGTCACGGCATTGCCAAAGGGGGAGATTGTTAGGATTTATTTCTTGGCAATCCCGTTTGACAAAACTCCTTTCAGTTGTATTTATTTTCGCACTTTTATTTCAGTGAGGCTATGAGTGTTTAGATGCGAATCCAACCCGAATTGTGCCTTTTCAGAGAAGTTTGTGATGCTAATGCTTTCAAGATTGCCACTTCGCTGATTATGACTGGGATTCAAAATTGCCTGTCCGCTCGAGCAGACATACCAGCGCTCGAACGGAGAATCCCTGGTTCCAGCAGTTTTGGTCGCCTGCAAAAGTACTGAGATGTGTGATTTCGCGCTCGAGCGGGTTATCTAGCGCTCGAGCGGACCTTTGTTATATCACGCGCATATTTTGCTGAAGCCGCTCGAGCGGGCTGTTGGGCGCTCGAGCGGAGATCGCGGGACAGATTCTATAAATTCGCGTGTTGGGTCAGATTTTACTATAACTACTCCAGATCTTCTTTTTGGCTTTTAGGGTTTATATCTGGGGATACTTTGTGAGTTTTCTTTGATGTTTTGATTGAGCATTCAACTCATGTTTTAAAGAATATACATCAAAGGTTTTGTTTGTTCTAAAAAAGAGAGAGTTGTTCTTCGGTGGATTCTGAAGAATTCGAGCCTGAAGCTTTGGTGGATTCCGGGGTGGCTCATCGTAAAGACAATTCCGAGGTGAAGACGGGTTGGAAGAGGCACATAGAGGTTGGTTCAATTAGGCGTGGATTCGCTAGGTAATTGAGAGTATACCTGTGTAATTCCTTTAAATCTTCTTAGTGGATTGTTTTGTGGCTATTGCCCGTGGTTTTTTTATCACAGTTGGAGGTGTCCAATTGTGGTTTTTTTCCACGTTAAAATTGTTGTGTCTCTTTGTCTTGATTGTTTGATTGGGATTGTTATATTCTGCTTAAAATTGATACATAATCACAAATCAACATATAGGGGATTTCTAGATTTTTCAATACTTAATTACAGGAGTGCCATTAGGCATAAATTATGGGCCAGCCCATTACATCAATCAAGGGAAAATAAAATCAAATAAGAATAAAATACGGAAAATATTATTTCATATTCTAACATATTCTAACACTCCCCCTCAAGCTAGTGCGAAGATAACTCTCATGCCCAGCTTGTTGAGAATGCCATGAAATAGTTTGCTCCCTATTCCTTTGGTGTGAACATCTGCTGGTTGGTCCCAAGTCTTCACAAATGGAGTACATATGGTGTCGGTAGTGAGCTTTTCCTTGAAGAAGTGCCTATCAATCTCCACATGCTTGGTTCTGTCATGTTGAACTGAATTATGAGCTATATTGATCGCCGCCTTTTTGTCACAATACAGTCTCATGGAATTAGTCTGACGGATCCCCAAGTCTCCCAACAATAGTCTAATCCATAGCAACTCACATACACCCTGATTCACAACCTTAAATTCTGCCTCAACACTAAATCTAGCAACCACATTATGTTTCTTACTTCTCCATGTGACTAGGCTGCCTCCAATAAATGTGTAATATCCAGAAGTTGATCGTCTGTCAGTGACTGATCCAACCCAATCCGCATCAGTAAATTCCTCCACACTGAGATGTCCATGTTTTGATAAATAGAGACCCTTTCCAAGAGAAGACTTCAAGTACCTCAAGATTCTCATAACCGCCTCTAAGTGGGAATGTCTAGGAGCATGCATAAACTGGCTAATCATGCTCACTACAAAGGCAATGTCTGGACATGAGTGGGATAAGTATATGAGCTTACCCACTAGGCTCTGGTATCTCCCCCTGTCCACTGGATCTCCCCCTTGATCCTCACTTAGTTTCTAGCCTGGTTCTAAAGGTATATCACATGGTCTACTTCCAAGCATTCCAGTTTCCTTTAGCAAGTCAAGTACATACTTCCTCTGGCATATGAAGATGCCATCCTTGGACTGAGCTACTTTGATGCCCAAAAAATACATCAAATTACCCAAGTCTTTGATTTCAAACTCCTTGACTAACTATTCCTTCAACCAAGGGATCTCCTCACCATCATCCCTTGTCAGAACAATATCATCAACATAAACAATAAGAGCTATGGTCTTACCGTGTGAGGAATGTTTCACAAATAAGGTGTGATCAGCTTCACTTTGCTTGAACCCATATCTCAGTATAGCTTGAGCAAACCTTTCAAACCAAGCCCTAGGGGACTGCTTTAACCCATAAAGTGACTTCCGGAGCCTGCACACCTTACCTTTGGACTTAGCATTCTCAAACCATGGGGAATATCCATATAGACCTCTTCTTCTAGGACTCCATGAGGGAAGGCATTCTTCACATCAAACTGATGAAGTGGCCGATCCAAATTTGCTACAAGAGAAAGTAGTATTCACACAGAGTTCATCTTAGCAACCGGTGCAAACGTATCTGGTAATCTACCCCATAAGTCTGAGTGAAGCCCTTAGCAACCAGTCTTGCTTTGTACCGTTCTATGGAACCGTCTGCTTTGTGTTTTACAATGTACACCCATTTACAACTAACTGGATTTTTACCTCTAGGTAACTCCACTAACTCCCAAGTGCCATTTTTGCTGAGAGCTCTCATCTTCTCCATCATGGCATGTATCCATTCAGAAATAAAGAGAGCATCCTGAAAATTGTTAGGCAGACTCACAGAATAAATCTTGGACAAAAAAGCTTTATATAAGGGAGACAGATTAGAATAAGAGACATGATTAGTAATAGGATGTTGAGTATATGACCCTTCTTATTAGCAATGGGAACATCAAGATCTGAAAACTCAAGAATAGGAGCATTAGGATCAGAATTACCTAGACTCTCAGAAGAGGATGGTGACGCTGGACACTCATCCAGAGAAGAAGTTGGCAGTAAATGAGGGAAAGTAGTCTCTTGAATCCAGGTGACTTTCAGTCTATCCTTGTCCCTAACATAAACTTTTCCTGCTTCCTTTTCCACAACAACCGTTGCCTCATCATCATGTATCTGTTCAACCACTGGCAGTAGTGAAACATGAATCTCTTCACACTAAGGCTCCCCCTAAAAGGATGACTGTGACACTGGGGAGAGTAGAACGTAAGACTGAGAGTCAAAGAAGGTGACATCCATGGAGACAAACCATTTCCAAGTGGGAGGACGATAATACTTATAACCCTTTTAGGTTGCAGAGTAACCCAGAAAAACACACTTAAGAGACATAAGATCCAATTTCCCACAAGTGGGAGAATGATTTTGGACAAAACAAACACATCTAAAGGTCTTAGGTGAAATGGAGAATCTAGAAGATGTAGACCCGAACAAAACCTGAAGAGGGGTTTGTTTGTGAAGGACTTGGGTGGTAAGGCAATTAATCAAATAAGCTGCAGTGAGAACAGCTTCCCCCCAATAAGAACGAGGGACACGCATTTCAAAAGACAAACAATGAGCCACATCAAGAAGATGGCGTTTTTTGCGTTCAGCAACACCATTTTGTTGAGGGGCATTAGAATATGAAGTCTGGTGAATAATACCATGAGTAACAAAATAACTAGCAAGACCAGAATCAATGTATTCCCTCCCATTATCAGAATGCAGGATTTTCACAACCGCCCCAAACAGGGTGCAAACCATTCTATGAAAATTTTGAAAAATAAAATACACCTCACTCTTGTCTTCCATAAGATACACCCAAGTGGCCCTAAAACAATCATCTATGAAAATGACAAACCATCTTTGACCCTTTAAAGACACAAACGTGAGGGACCCCATACATCAGAACGAATCAAAGAAAATAGAACTAAACTTTTATTCAAAGTATGAGCAAATGTAGCTGTGTTGTTTTCCAAGTTGACATGACTCATACTAAAAATCAGACACATTATTTTTCTCAAAAACATAAGGAAAAAGATGCTTAAGTAGCAAAAAAGAGGGATGTCCTAAGCAACGGTGCCACAACCAAAGGTCTTCCTTGGTGGATGGTAACTAAAGGGATGTATGAGCCAACTTGTCTGTTTGATCCAAGATATAAGACCATGTTCCTCTCTATCACTACGAATCCTCTTCCTCGTGAGAAGGTCTTGAAAAAAACGATGATCAGGAAAAAATGTCACCACTGCAATTCAAATCACGAGTAATACGACTCAAGGACAACAGATTTAACACTAAAATTGGGAACATGAAGTACAGATGATAAAGGAAGGGAAGAGGTGGCATGGATTAAACCTTTCCCTGACATAAATGAAATAGTGCCATTAGCAATATGCACTTTTTCCTGACCTGAGGAGGGTATATATTCTGAGAACAAATTAGAGGAACCAGACATATGGTCGGGCGCATCATAATCAATAATACAAGGCACAGTCTTATGAGATAGCAATGCACTTGTAGAGGAAGCCAAGTTACCTGATTTGGCAAAGGAAGAAGAGAATGCACCTGAGACAATAGCAAAGGCTAGGTGGTCTAGCAAGTGGCAAACAACAATCTCAAACTCTGAAGCAAATAATCCAGAAACCTCAGCAACCGGTGCGACAACAGGAACTGAAAATGGTGGCTCAACCATGTTAGAAAGATGGGCCCAAGCATTGGTCCCTCAGCCTTAAGACTGGCTTGACCTACCTCCTCGAGTACCAGAACGGTCTCCTCAACCACCATAAGGAGTCCTATGCAGTTTCCAGCAAGTCTCTCGTGTGTGTCGAGGTCTACGGTAGTAGTTACAAAAGAGATTATCCTTCTCAGATGAAGGACGAGAACCACGAGACACATGCTCACTATCTTGTGGAGGTGCAGAAACCAAGGCAGAACGATCAGTGGTGGTAGAAGGCAACATCGTAGAGCGGCGACTCTCCTTATTCTGTACATAAGAGAAGGCTTCCTGGAGAGAAGGAAGCACGTCCATACCAAGTACTCTACTTCGAACAAGATCATATTCCACATTTAGGTTTTCCAAGAACTTGAAGACCCGCTCCTACGTCACAAACTTCTAGTAACCAGCAAAATCTGTGGGACAGACAGGCTTGTAATCCCGGTGATGGTGAACTCTCTTTCACCTATTGCTAAGGAAGGTAACATACTTGAGGATAGACATCTCACCTTGTACTGACCTTTCAATGGACCGGCACAACTCGAAAGCCTGAGAGAAATTCCCCTTACAAGAGTAAGTAGTAGCCACCCAAATATCCTGTGCAATGTCCATAGATAGATAGCCCTCTCCAATCTCCGAGACCATAGAATGTATCAACCAACCTATGATTAAGGAGTTGGTGATCTCCCACTGATCATAACTACGTAGTGCTGGATGCCTGTATCCTTCCATCAACATACCCCATCTTCCCTTTGCTCTTCAAAAAAATAGTCAAACTTTACAACCACCCTAGATAGTTCTGACCATTGAATAGAGAGGTGGTAATTTTTAGGTTAGGGTTGAGGTTATCAGTCATAGTAGGAGGCATAATGGAACTCTCACTCTTAGGTGGCTGAGAAGTAGTGAACTCACTAAGGGAATCTACCATGGATTCTCCTATGTAACTCTCAAACACAATGCCAATCACAAACTCGGAAGATAATAGTGGAAGGAAAAACACAACTACCACTATGAAAGCATATCAGACTAAGAACTCATATAGATTTTTTTTTTTTACTACTATATATATATTAAGAAAAAGAGAACAGAGAAGAAGGTGTTATAGCTGTATGTACCACAACAAGAGTTCAATCCATTCGTTAGACACCAGTCGACCAACCAGGAGACACCAATCAACCAACCAAGTCGATTGGAAGCAGTCTACAGAGACTCCAGAAGTACCGACAGACCTATAAGGACAGGCTAGGGCTGCCGACAGACCTAGAGGAGAGCAGATGAGGCTTCGACTGCCCTGGTAGAGGGCCGACTAACCTTCAGATAAGCTGGGTGGGGTCCGACTGACCCAGACAAGGGTTTGGGTAGCCTGGGCAGTCTAAGGTTTGGGTTTGAGTGGCCTTCGGTGGAAGTGAGGTGGCTGTGAATCTGTGATTGGTGGTAGGGTCCTCTTATTGTGGCTCTGATACCATGTAAGTTTAGAGAAGAGAAAGAGATAGGGAATGAGTGAGACCTCATCCCCTTTTATATTGATAATAATACGTAACAACAAGAGTGCCAATAGGCATAAATTATGGGTTAGCCCATTACATCAATCAAGGGAAAATAAAATCAAATAAGAATAAAATATGGCAAATATTATTTCATATTCTAACATATTCTAACAATTGGTCCAATGCCAGAAAAGCAAAATGAACATAAATAATTGGTCTATTAGAAAAGACTCCTAATTTAATAATGATTTCTTTTCATGTTGCTTTTTCAATGGATCAATATATGAAATTCCACTCCAGCATTACAATGTAAAGCAAGCCTAGTCAATTGTTCCTAACAAAAGTTCATTCCTTCTACCTTATTCTCCACAAATTAACTTCAAAATGCAAGACAGTTATAATCCATTACGGTCACAAACACTAGAACCATCCAACCTTATTGAACTCTAAATCCACAACCTTTCTTGGTCCTAAAACTGGTAAAAAATCAAGTGTGGACAGCATCATCCACATTTCCCAAACTATCCTACGTCATAATTTAGTCATAAAAAAATGTGTATATGGACCCAGCAAAGAGTGTGTTTGTTACCATTGAATCCTTTGAGTAGTATAGAATGCAAGGAAAACTTATGGTTGCAAACCAATTAGTAACAGCATCAACGTAAAGCTCTCCCTCATACCTGCATCAAACAATCAACACGATGTTAAAATTTCCTATAGAATCCATCAAGTAGCAAATTAGAAGACAAATCCCACAAAATATATAATATATATAGATTGCATTGGGCATAATAGAAATGTGCAAAGCTTATAAAGCTTGTGTGTTGACTTTAAAACTCACAATGCAGCATGAGCGCAGCTTCAAAATTTAA
Organism: Camellia sinensis; assembly: GCF_055761805.1. NCBI lineage: Eukaryota > Viridiplantae > Streptophyta > Magnoliopsida > Ericales > Theaceae > Camellia > Camellia sinensis. The sequence goes on from NC_138975.1 coordinate 115,260,627, forward strand.
ACCTCAAGCGGAAACTCACCTAATTAGACAATTTGCAGTGTTGCATCCAGAGGGAAATGCAATGAGTGAAGGCAAGCCTGTAAGCATATCAAATGAAGTTAAAATAGGGGAAGAAGTCAAGTGCTTATAACAATAATAGTTGTTCTCCCTACTCTTTAACAAGCATAATCAAACAATATAAATGGCGAACAAGAAATTATAACATACATTGTTGTCAAATCAGGATCCGAATCATGTATTGTTTTTTAATTTTTTTGAATCGCGTATTGTATCATATCGTGTAGCGTAAGATAGTTTAATACCTTTAGAAATAGGTAGAAAAATAAATATAGTTATAAAAAACAAATATCTTATGAGAATAAACACTAGACAATGTATAATTCTATCAATTGTAAAAGTAAAGTTCCTTAAATTAAATATATACATGGAAAAATACATATTATCTTCACAAGGCATAGATTAATAATGCAAGATTCTAAAACCACATAATAGATATGTCAAAAAGGTAGAGAAATAAACTAAAAGGTACTACATCTCAGAAATAGCTTTTTTTTTTAGTAAGTTAATGAAAATTTTCGGCAACGTTAATTTACTTCAAATAATTTGAATTTTTTTTTTTCTAATTTGCTAAAGAAATTTAAGTATTTATGTAACATTCACATCGCATTATGTATCGCATATCATATATTGCATCACGTATCGTATATGTGTCATAAGATACATTTAACTTAAGGTACGTATTGATGATATTATCGATTTCCTTCTGAAAGGTATTGAATCGTAAGATACATATCGTGAATTGTAAGATACTGACAACACTGATAAGATAATGTATCTGAGAAATTTATTGACTTCATTCAATTGAAAGCATGACTAGATTCTAGAAAATGAGAGAAAGTTCTTACTAGGGAGAAAATCACATGACAATCATTTCAGCCATATATCCAGATTTACGTTCTACTAGGGATGGGCATCAACTGGGTTGGGATAGGCTTGCACTTTATGGTAAGAATATATGTATTATCCCAAGGCCCGCCCAACCTCAGGCCTAATCTAACCATCCCAAATTCGGCCATAAAAATACTTCTACATCCCAAGCCCTCACAATTAACTCAGTATATTTTTGTGCAACTCATTTATGTCAGGATGTAGTCTTATCTTTTTGGGTTTCATTTGCAGTTTTTTGAAAATTTAGTTTGCAGTGCTTAATCATCTTCATATTGCATATAACTTGTGTACATTATATGGAAGATAGCAAATATTTGGTCCATAGCTTAGGATATCAATATCTGTTGGGTGAGATTTTGTGCTGTAAAATCCCATAGATTGCTCAATGCACTATTTTGGAGGTGTATAGAGGCAAAGAGTCCTAGTTTTTTTTAGTTTCTTGGTAATTATTCTGAAATTGAAATTAAAAATATCTGATAAAATATTTACCATTGTGAAACGAAGGCTACCCTATAAATGTCTTCTCGAAAAGGTAAGTAGCAAGCTGAACTTCTCCAAGTTCAACCATTCCAGTATTTGCCATCCCATCCAACAGAGAAGCTGAACAAAGAAACAAATACCACTTCTATCAACAAGGTATCTAGAAACATAAAAAATCATAGAGAAAATGAAATAGAACCAAGTTGATCAGTCCAAACATGAAAAAAAGAAAAAGAAAAGAGAGAGAGAGAGAGAGAGAAGAATAAAGAATGATACAAGAAAACAAACATTCAACCAAGGTAAGCAATTTGTTACTTATATTCTTATAGCAAAATAACCAAGGTAAGTAATTTGTTACTTAGATTCTTATAGCAGAACAACTCCTTTCTCAATGTTCACAAGTACAAAAGACGAAATGCATATGCTTTTGCTTCCAAACTTGCATCAGAAAAAAAAAAGTCAAGAACTGCGTTGGCATTCTTTTAAATCAATGATCATAATTTATTGTTTTTAAACATGTTGATCTCGTTTTATGCTTTCCAATCACAACGCTAACTTCCAATCTATAACATGGAGAAACAGTTAAGTCTAGAACCATAGGGTTTGGCAATTTCATGACTTATATTGTAGCAAGGATGAAGTGTAATCCAATATCCATAGAGGGTTTTGGAAAGGGAAAACACATACAAGCCTCAAGAACTTGACAATTTCAAAGAGGCATCAAAGAGTCAAGGAAGGATGAACTCAAGTCATCAACAAGAAGGATGTCCAAGTGACAAGAAGACCAAAATGTATTAAATAGAACCACCTAGGGTCAAGACTTTAGAAGACATTTATGCTGGTCTTGGTCAAGATTGGTGACCATTTTGGTAAATGAAGTATGATCTCCCAGCCTTCCAAAAACCATAACTTAGGTTCTAGTTTAATCCTTGAGTAAGACCAATTTCAAATGAAACTACATTTACGGAGTTTCAATTTGAGCACAATTTTCACCCAAAACATTGTTAAAAATAAGCGAGTTAATAGTCTTTTGAAGTTGGCCCGATGTTGCTGGTGGTAAAAATCCAACCGACTTGAATGATGAACTATTCTGGCCAGCCAAACTGGGTGCAATTTGAAAAAAATAAACTAGTCATTATCTAGCCATTGGAATGCACGCATCATACATAAGTTTCTTTCATTTTAAACACAGAACTTGATGATTTGAGACCTAATATTATGTATATAAATTAGAACATATCTTAAGAGATTTGAGAGAGCTTAGAAAAAGTATTCATCATGCACTAACTATCAACAACTGGCCCAAGCTTGAGAATCTTGAAAACCAAACTTTGGACAACTTTTGGGCTTCAATTTAAGGTATAAATTCTTCCTTCTTTTTTTTTTTTTTGATTGGCACCGGGGAGAGAGCACACCCCCAAGACCCAAGGCCTTGTCACTAGGCCAACCCCTTGGGATTGTATAAATTTTTCCTGTTAGTGTATTGTTGAGACAAGTTTACCACACATTGATATTTATTTTGCAAATTGCAAAGGTTGGGGGTAAGACTTGGAATGCTTGTTTGACTCTTATAGTTTCTGGTAGTAGGCTACCCATTGTGAGTTGTGCATTGTGAAAAAGGTTGTGGGGGAACCCATTGTGAATTAAGGATTGTGGTTGAGGTTGTAGGTGATCCTAGAAACTTATTGAATTCTGAATTGAGGAAGAGGCTCAGGGTGACCTTGTAAAACCCAATGTGGTGGGTTCTAGGTATAGACTTGAAGTAGTGGGTTTTAGGTGAGCCCTTTGTGTGAAAACCTAGAAAAAATCATAGTGTTGTTCTTCAAGACAAAATATTAGGGAGGTTAGTAGGTTGTAGGTTAGCCTAGGAGAAACCTTCATCAAATCCTAGTGTAGTACTTGAATAGGAGACAATAGGTAGATTAGTGGGTTTTAGATTAGGCTAGGAGAAACATTCTTCAAATCCTAGAGATTGCCTTTATGAGGAGAAATTAGGTGGGTGCTAACATGCCCATTGTAAGTCACCAGTTGTTTGGATGAATCTGTGAGAATATTGTGCATATACGTATATATATGGTAGTGTAGTGTGTATATATTGAGATTAGGTGAATATTTTCGTTGAGATTAGGTGAATATTTTCGTTGAGATTAGGTGAACATTTTCGTTTCCTTTTTAATCTTAGGGTTAGGAGTACTAAATAATCAGATGTATCCTTTGTTTTTTGAGTCAATGGAATATACAAAAAACATTCAGAAATCATACATGGTATCAGAGCTTTGCAGTTTCTGATTTTGTGGTGGCTAGGGTTACACTTGAACTGGTTCAACTTGCTCATGATTCATTTGTTTGATCGAGTTCTCTCTTTCTCAATTGGTCTAGTACATGATCAAACTCCTTTGGTTCGATCTTTGTTCATGACTTGGGTGATCCATTTGTTTCGTCTACGAGTGCTTCGTCTGGATTCTTCGTCTCGCGAGTGAGTCGTCTCAGTGGACCCATCGAGCTGCTCGACTCATCTAGTCAACTCCTCCTCGCAGTTTGTCCTCGCAGCTCATCGTGTCTCCGTCTTGGTCGACTCCTCACTCCTCTGATTCGTGACTGCTTCTCCCTTCTCTCTATGGTCATATTTGACCATCTAAATCAGGTTTTGTTTTGCTTATATTATGGTTGACCCATCAACTTTGTTTTGAGTTTATTACGTTATGGCCTATAAGCTTTCTGTTTATTACACTGTGACCTTTCCAGTTCTAGTTTTGGATTATTAGAGTTTGACCCATCAGTCTCTTGTTTATTACACTTAGCCCAATTGGTTCTCTGTTTTTGGTTCATGAAGATGTCAAATGATAAGATTCAAGCTCTTTCTTCATTTGTCTTATTGGCTTCTACTCAGCCTCCACTGTCATTGATTGCATCTACCCATCAGCTTCAATCTTTTGCAAAGCCCAAGAAGGGGCCACTAGCATTAGATGAGTGTGCCTTCTACCATCAGAGGGGCCATTGGAAGTACCACTGTCCCAAGAAGGGACGTATGCCTACCTCGTCTTTTCAGCAATCTCAGAACCACTTCCGAGCTCCTTTCGTCGTTTATATTGTATCTGCTCCGACTCTATCAATCAGCTTGATACCTTCGGTTTTGATGTTATCTTTTCTTCATCTATCAGTTCTGTGCAGGACTGGATGTCTAAGCAGCAAATTGGGACTAGCCGTAGAGTTAAAGACCTCTATGTGGTGGAGAGCTTGCATCTGTCTATGACTACCTTTTCCTCATTTTAGTTAGGTTCTTTATCTAGTCCTTTCTACTTGTGGCATTCTAGATTAGGGCATTTATCTATTGATCATTTACGGTCTTTAACTCAGTCTGGTATATTGGGTAAAGTTTCTCCTAGTGAACTTACTGAATGTCGGGGTGTAAACTTACCAACATGACAGCATTATCTTTTCATAAAAGTGCTTCTATATCTGATACACTATTTTCTTTAATTCATACTAATGTTTGGGGCCCTTCACCTATTCTCACTAAAGGGGGTTCTGCATACTATGTGTCATTTGTTGATGACTGCACCCGTTGCACTTGGGTTTATCTTATGACTCATAAGTCAGATTTCTACCAGATATACCGTACTTTCCAGTCTATGGTCACTACACAGTTTGGGTCCACTATTAAATTGTTGCGGTTTGACTTGGGCGACGAATACTTTAAAACTGAACTCTGTGAATATTTGGCCAAATTGGGTAGCATTCACCAAACTTCTTGTACTGACACACCTGCCCAAAATGGTCAAGCGGAGCGTAAACACCGTCATCTCCTTGAGACAACTAGATCTCTCCTTCTCTCTGCCTCTGTTCCGGCTCCGTTTTGGGGTGAGACAGTTCTTACTGCTGCTTTTCTTCTCAACCGTATGCCTACCCTTCTTCTTTTTGGTCGGTCTCCTTATACGGCTCTATTTTTTCAACTTCCTAATTACTCCCTCCTTCATGTTTGGGTCTACTTGTTTTGTCCTTTTACCCCGTAAGGATAGGACCAAACTTAGTGTCCGGTCTGTCCTATGTATCTTTTTGGGTTATAATCTCACTTAGAATGGCTATCGCTGTTATGACCCTGTTTCCCATCGCCTTTATGTCTCTTGCCATATTGCCTTTCTCGAACGTCTACCTTACTTTTAGCTTCCTCCGCTCACCGCCCCAGTTTCCAAAAAGGATTTGGTTCATATTGATCTGTTTCCTTCTGAGGTCCCATCTGATGAGTACATCTCCACCGTTCCTCCTGAACTTGTTCCATCTTCTCCTCATGCTTCACCTCTGGCTGCTTCTCCTTCTTTGGTTTCTCCTCCTCCTCTGTTTTTAGTTTATTCTCATAGCAAAGCTCCTCCTCCACCAGTTGTCTCTGCCCCTACTGTTGATCCTTCTGCTTCTGACGACTCTGATCCTACTGCACCCCGATATCCTACTTGAGCGCGTCATCCTCCAAACAGGTTGAGTTAGTCTAATACATATTTTTCTGCTTCATATCGTACTTTTTTGTCTGCTATTCACTCTTTTTCAGAACCTCAGTCTTATAAGGAGGCCTGTTAGGATCCTCATTGAGTTCAAGCTATGGAGGATGAGTTGTCTGCTTTACAGAAAACTAGTACTTGGAAGTTGGTTCCTTTATCTGCTGGTAAGAATCTAGTTGGTTGCAAATGGGTCTACAAAGTCTAGACTCATTTTGATGGTTCTGTTGAGCGCTACAAAGCTCGTCTGGTTGCCAAAGGCTCCTCACAGGAGTATGGTACTGATTATGAAGAGACCTTTGCTCCTGTTGCCAAGATAACTACTATTCATACTTTGATCTCTGTCGCTACTGTTTGTTCTTGGCCTCTTTCTCAGACAAATGTTAAGAATGCTTTTCTTAATGGCCATCTCACTGAGGAGGTTTACATGCGTCCTCTCTCTAGCCGGACAAGTTTGTCACCTTCGGCGTGCTCTGTATGGTCTGAAGCAGTCTCCTCGTTCTTGGTATGATCGCTTTCAGACTGCTAGTACTGAGCTGGGGTTTCATCTTTGTGCCCAAGACTTTGTTTTATTTCTTCTCCACACCTCTGCTGGATTTGTTGCGTTATTGTTGTATGTGGATGATATGATCATCGCTGGTTCTGACTCTTTTGCTATATTTAAGGTCAAGCAACATCTTTTTCGTACCTTTAAAATGAAGGATCTGGGCCCATTGCGGTATTTTCTTGGTATTGAGGGCGCTTCTTCTCCTAAGGGCTACTTTCTATCTCAGCCCAAGTATGCTAATGAGGTTATTCATCGGGCCGATCTTACTGACACTAAGATTTCTGATACTCTCATTGAGCTTAATGTCAAGCTCAACACTATTGATGGTGTTTTTCTGGATGATCCTACTTTATATCGAGAGCTCGTGAGTTGCTTAGTCTATCTAACGGTTACTCGTCCTGATCTTGCCTATGTTGTTCATGTGGTTAGCCAGTTTGTCTTTGCTCCTCGCTTCACACATTGGGCTGCGTTGGTTCGGATTCTTTGCTATCTCTGAGGTACTATATTTCAAGGTTTACTATTGTCCTCTACTTCCTCTCTGGATTTGATGGCCTATGCTGATCCTGATTGGGCTGGTGATGTTACTGATCGCAAGTCCACATCTGGTTTCTGTATGTTTCTTGGCGATTCCTTGATCTCTTAGAAAAGCAAGAAACAAATTGTTGTTGCTTGCTCCACTGCCGAAGTTAAATATCGTGCTATGGCTCATGCTACTACTGAAGTTGTCTGGCTTCGTTGTCTTCTCTCTGACTTAGGCGTCCCTCAGTCTTCTCCGACCTTCCTCTATTGTGACAACCACAGTGCTATTCAAAATGCACATAACAATGTCTTCCATGAGCGAACCAAGCACATTGAGATTGATTGTCACTTTGTTCGTCAGCATCTATAGTCTTGCTCTATCTCACTTTCTTTCGTCACTTCGGCTCTGCAACTTGTTGACTTCTTTACCAAGACTCACACTGCTGCCCGATTTCAATTTCTTCTCGGTAAACCGTCCGTATTTTCTGCTAAAACACCTTGAGAGTGTGAAAATATTGTGAATATATGTATATATATATATATATGGTAGTGTAGTGTAGTGTGCATATATTGAGATTAGGTGAATATTTTCGTTTCCTTTTTAGTCTTAGGGTTAGGAGTACTATATAATCAGATGTATCCTTTGTTTTTTGAGTCAATTGAATATACAGAAAACATTCAGAAATCTTACAAAATCATGGATGCTTCACCCAAGAAGGTTGGAGAAGAGTGGCCAAACCACTATATATTATTTGTTGATATCTTTACAATCTTGCTCTTTATTTTAAATATGTTCTATGTATGAGATGAATGTATGCATTTGAGCCATCATATAAATCTCTATAATTATTTATGTGAATGATCATATATTTCAAAAGATCATGTGTGTGTACAATTGTGATCAATTCAGAATGGAGTCAGCATCCTTCCACTGAACTTGATTTCACATAAGTACTTTTACATTAGACTTAACAATAAAACCTAGCTCTAATTAATCAACTAAAGCAAATTAAAGATATTTGAGATAAATTAATTAGAAAAGTAAGCACAACTTGACCCTTTGATAGATATATTTCTATAATTCAATCAGATATCATAAGCGTAAGTAATAAACTCATGGGGTGTAAGACACATTGAATCACTTTCTAAGTTTAAACATACTGAATAGTTAGAAAAATTGAGATTGGTCATTGAGGACTAGTGAAGAAAAAACAAAAGAACTGTCCTATCACCCCCTTCTAGGCCATTTTCATAAACACAAAATGAGACACTATGACCTGCCAATTCAGGTTGGTTTTCCATAGCAATCAACTTCTGCATGAACCTTAAAAAATTTCAAAATTCCTAATTTCAAAGTGGTCCAATTATATAATATGCATTGAGTTGTATCAAGAATTTTACTTGCCTTATTTCATGTTATGTTTGTTGTGCCAAACACCATAACGTGAAATAATCTCCTATCCTCAAGTTATATCCTTCTAGAAAATCATATCATAGTATTAGGATTGAAACAGAGCAACTCATTGATTCTTTCCCAATTAAAGGAAAAAGCCGAATGACGCCAAGGAATTCTTTCATATTTTCTCTCTTTTATGTTGTAGAATAGTTAGCAAAAATGTGTATGGATGTTGGATTGAACATTGATAATTGATATGATGTTATACAAGAACCATGGACAAATGGTAAAAAGGGCATCCACATGAAAGGGCACTCCTTTAGTAGCATTCAACTCCTTGGTTGATATGTGAGACACTATTTCAAGTACCACCTCAGGTTTCCCCCCAACCCCCTCTCAAACACAACTCAATTCAACTTATCCAACTCAACAAAGCCTTGTGCCATTTGTGTCGGATGGGTATGTAAGTTCCACTTAACCATTCCACTCTTTCAAGGTATAACTTTGGTTAAATCACCAATCTACATTTTAAGGTTATGATATTATCAAAATCAATGGATCTTTGATTCTGATAATATTTAAGTGTAATTTTATGGATTTTAGGAATTCATTACAAAGAAAAAATTTAACAGCCAACTGAAGTTGGGCAAATGTTCAATGAAAATTTTAAAATATTGTTTTGCATAGCGCTTTCAACCACCAAAATAATGGAAATAAAAGGTAAATTCAAGGGAGCAACATTATTATTTTTTTACTTCATCATGCAGCTAAGAATTGGCTTTTTAACAATTTTATGTTTTTCCAAAACTTTATTTAAAAAACTAGGGATCTTTTGCAGTTTATTCCCAAACCATAGTTGCACAAAGCCGAAGCGAGGGCTTGGGCGGGGGCAGGAATGTGAGTGGAGGAGCAAAGGCCCTATAGAAGAGTTTTTTGTTGGGAGCAGAAGCGGGGCAGTAGTGGGGGGCCGGGACGGGGGTGGGAGCAGGGTTCCGAATGATGAGCAAGGCCCCCATAGGAGTTTTGTGCTATTAAGTCCCAAACTATGTGAAAGCGCCATTACTAAACATGCTTTTAAATTTCCTCATTTGAAATTAGATTTGGAGAAGTGTGCTAATAATTGAAGTGTAGAGAAAGCGTGGTTGCTGACCACACTTTTTATTAGAAACGTGGTTAGTAATCATGTTTCCACCAGAGTTTGAATATAAATAGGAAACTAAAACGCATGGTTACTAAACATGCTTTCAAGAAAAACATGTTTAGAAACTATATTTTCAAATAGTTTGAGAAGTAAGTTCGATATACCTCTAATTTTTTTTAATATGTTTAAAAAAACCATAAAATGGTTAAAGAGCCCTAAGAATTTGTTAATGACTTCAAGTAAAATTCAATCTGAGTGGTTAATAATGCACGCAACGCAAGTATGGTTGTATTGGGTTATGCAGCTCTATTACGTGGATCAAGCCCTATGGCAATGTTTGTCTAGCTCTTGAGGAAAATCATGGCCTAACCAGCTATTACACTGAAGTACAGTTTAGTATAGTATATTAACAAACATTTAATGAGCAAAACTCAAAAATTACCATTCATCAATTTGACACAAACATGTTAAACGAGTAAGAGGCTAACACACTCCACCAACGTGACTCTTTTAAGCACAAAGCTTTCCACTTGAAATTTCCTAAATTCAATACATCAATTCTACTTTTTGGGTTTTAGCTAAGTAAAAATTATAAGAGTTAAATGTTATTTATGGTATTGGCTTACGGCATTTTTATCCTCTGACATTTAAATATATGCAAAGTGCCCTCATGTGATTTTGACCCAGTTTGTACTTTACCTCCCTACTGTTACTAATTTTGTCCAAATTGACAGATTTTGTGTCACACGAGCCTATTTTAAGAGTTGGCATGAAAAACAAAGAGTCAAAAGTCAAATTTTAGTGTAAAAAGACAAAATTTTCATTTCATTCTCTTCTTCCCTGTTTGAAAACCCTAACCCTAACTCACCCACTCTCTCTCACCTATAGCGATCCCGGTTTTCCCTCCATTGGTTATTGTAATTCGGACTTGGTTCCGTAGATGTCAGTTGTTGTATTTGTTTCTTTTCGTCCTTCGATACTTTGTATTTGAGTTATAGGATGTTTTGGGCAGGATGGTTACAGGTTGGGTGTGTTTGGGAGCAAATGGTTGCTGCCCAGAATTTTGGTCCTTCGCTCGAGCGAGCCTTTTGTCGCTCGAGCGAGCTCTGTGTTATAGATCCTTCGCTCGAGCCAGGGTTCCTTCGCTCGAGCGAGAGTTGAGTTTTGTATCTGGTGGCTCGAGCGAGGAGTCCTTCGCTCGAGCTTGCATCTGCATCTGGTTCTGAACCTGAAGGTTACAATTCTTCGCTCGAGCGAGCGAGGTTTATGTTTTGGGTTTCTTCGCTCGAGCGAGCATTCTGTCGCTTGAGCGTGCTTTTGGGTTGCAGACCTGAAACTTTGAATTGTTGCCTCGACCGACACTTTCTTCGCTCGAGCGAGGGTTCTTTGTGTCTGGTCGCTCGAGCGACCAATCCTTCGCTCGAGCGAGCCTGTGTTATATCAGTAGACAGCAGCGGGATTACACTTCACTTTTTCATCTCTTTTTTCACTCAAACCCTAGATCTGACCTCTCACTCTCTATATATACATCTTCTCTCTAGGGTTTCATCTATTTTTAGTGTGTTTCTACCCTAAGTTCTTTGTAAGAAAGGTAGAGGGTCGCGAGGGCTTTGTTTTAATCTGAACAATAGTGGATTTGGAGCACTTTAGTTTTTCCTCATCTACTCCTTTGGGCTTCTAATTTCGAGGTAGGGATATCCTACTCCTTCTTATGGGTTTTGACTTAAATATTTGTCATTTTGATTTGTTGGTGTTGTTGGGTAATTTTGGAAAAGTTAGGGTTTGGTTTGTAATTTATAAAAGAGGGGTTTTGTGTTTAATAACTCCACGTGTATTTACAGACTTGGAAATTTGAGTTTGAGATTTAAATTGGTGAAATTTGGTCTTAGGACCAATATTTGAGAAAAAGGGAAAATGCCCTAATTTTTGAAATATAATTAATTTAGGGAAAATGTGGAAATATGAACTTGAGTTGATATCCATGAAATTGGGAAAATTATGATATTGAAGGGTGTAGTTGGATAATTTAATCACTCATCCATGAAAATGTCGACATTTTATCGGTTGATAAATTTACTATCTGTTTAGAGATAATTGATTTGGGCTATCGGTGGAGGATAGTCTTGATTGTTGTAGACACTGCATGTTGATTAGGGAGAACTGAAACTAGTCGAACTTGTTATGTCATTGAATATGATGGTTAGATTAACACAGCAAATATGTGTATTGATTGATTATTGTATGTGATGAAGTGCTGAAATACATTATATATGTATATTTGTTAGGGAGGAGATAGGGGATGTACTCCAGTGTGTTGGAGGAGATAGGGGATGCATTCCACATACATATGTATTCATATACTTTAACACATTATTTATGTATTTTTGTTTGGGAGGAGATAGGGGATGTACTCCATATGTGTTCATATACTTTAACACATTATTTATGTATATTTGTTTGGGAGGAGATAGGGGATGTACTCCATATGTGTTCATATACTTTAACACATTATTTATGTATTTCTGTTTGGGAGGAGATAAGGGATGTACTCCATATGTGTTCATATACTTTAACACATTATTTATGTATTTTTGTTTGGGAGGAGATATGGGATGTACTCCATATGTGTTCATATACTTTAACACATTATTTATGTATTTTTGTTTGGGAGGAGATAGGGGATGTACTCCATATGTGTTCATATATTTTAACACGTTGTTTGTGTATCTTGGTTTGGGAGGAGATGGGGAATGTACTCCATATGTGGTTATATGCTTAAATACATTGCGTATGTATCCTTGATTGGGGAATGATGAGGGATGGACTCCATAGATAACTAAGCTGGCTAGAATGTCCGGGGTGAAAGTCCCGAAACCTTATAAATTGAAGTGCATGAATAGAATTGTTAATTGGAGTATTAATTACATGAGATGTAGTCTCATTTTGAATCATGGATAGCGGAAGTATTTATAGCGATCCCGGGTTTACCCTTGTTGTACAGTGATCCGGACATGTGTCCGGAGATGATAGTAGTTGATTATTACCTGGTGTACATCCTTTCTTACTTTGTATTTGAGTTATAGGATGTGTTGGGCAGATTTGTTACAGGTTGGTTAAGACTAGAAACCAAAACTAGTTGCCCAGATTTTGGCCTGTCCGCTCGAGCGGGGGTTTTGGCGCTCGAGCGGGAGTTTCACCCATCCAGTATTTCCTGTGCAGTGTTCGACGCTCGAGCGTGGGATTGGCCGCTCGAGCGGGATTGTGTGAGTGCCGCTCGAGCGGGGAGTTGGAAGCTCGAGCGGGAGACCTGTCTGCAAAAGTTCTGGGAGCGTGCATCCGCCGCTCGAGCGGGATTGTTGATGCTCGAGCGGGAGTCTGTGAGTGACGCTCGAGCTGGGAGTTTGACGCTCGAGCGGGGCGACTTTTATATAAATCCGAGATCCGACTTTTGGATCACTTTTTCAAGATCTTTTCTCTCTCCTACTTTTCCAAAAAGCCATTTTCAGAGCTTCTCACTCTAAAACCGGCCCTTCTCTCTTAGATTTGATCTAGTAGGAGATGTTTTCTCACCTTGGGCCTTTACAAAAGTTGTGTTGATCGTTGAGGGCTATCTTTTAATCTGAAAATTTCGAGTTTTGGAGCACGTTGGGTTTTGTCATCTTCTCCTTTGGGGCTCCGAATTTGAGGTAGGGATATCCTACTCCTCTTTATGGGTTTTGTCTTTAAATTTTAGTATTTTGAGATGTTGGGTTGGTTTGGTAATTTTGTGAAAGTTCGGGACTTTTGTGTAATTTTACAAAAGTTGGGGTTTTATTCATAACAAACCTAGATGCATGTTTGGCATAGAGAAATGGAATAAATATTGAATCATTGATGAAAATGGAACCTTTTTGTGAATTATGGTAATTTGCCCTAATTGGTTCAATTAATTAATGCCTATACTTAATTGAAGAAAGCGAGGAATAGAATTGAGAATGTTGAAATTGGGAATGTATGGGATTAAAGAGTGTAGACGAATCTTCTATTGCTCGTCTAGTTGTAATGTTGATATATTATTTGTGCATTTATTTCCTGTTTAGAAATAATTGCTTTGGGCTACCGGTGGAGGGTAGTGTTGACTGTTGTAGACAATGCATGATGATTAGGCAAATTAAAACTAATCAATCAGATGTGTCATAGAGTATGACGGTTGATAGAATGCATTAACTTTATGTATTGAGTGATTGTGTATATGACCAATGTGTTTATATGCATTATGTGTAGACGTACGTATTGATCGATGTGTGTATGATTCTGTGTTTATATGCATTGCTTGTTTAGGGGAAGATGGGGGATGTACCTCTAAACCGGATAGGATTGGGAGGAGATGGGGGATGAACTCCGTAGACACAGCTCATATGCTTGTCTAGAGAAGTGAAGATACAACTCATATGCTTATCTTTGTGAAGTGTAGATATAGCTCATATGCTTGTCTAGAGAAGTGAAGATACAGCTCATATGCTTATCTTTGTGAAGTGTAGATATAGCTCATATGCTTGTCTAGTGAAGTGTAGATATAGCTCATATGCTTGTCTAGTGAAGTGTAGATATAGTTCATATGCATATCTGTTGGGAATGTGGGTACAACTTATATGCTTATCAGTGAATGTGGGATATAGTTTTTATACATATCTGTTGAGATGATGATAGAGCTAACATGCTTATCTGTTGAAAAAGGGAAAATGATAGGTAACTTGGACTCATGAGTTGTATGACATAAATATGTGATTTATGTGAAAGTATCAGTGTTGGCCATCTATCAATTGCTAATCTTTTAGTCATTGTTCATGGTTGGTTTAGTGTATTTCTACTGGGCTGTGGCTCACCCTATATGGGAATATCATTTTCAGGTACAGGTAGCATGCCACCTCCAAGGACATAGCTTGGGAGGCTAGAGGCGGACATACTTTTGTCGTTTTACTTTTGATGTATTACATGTAAATTCAAGCCAAGGGCTTAATGTGTAAACGAGTTAGTACTCTTTTGTTGTAACCAAGTGTTAACTTGGAAAGCTGTAAGCCCGTAGGGCATTTTGCTTTTGTTGTTAGCATGTAATACTTCTGTAATGAAACTCTGATGAATAGAAGAATGTGGTTATTTCATATGTTAATGAATGTCTTACTTGATGGGTTTAAATGTTATTTTTTGAGGGCGTTACAACTTGGTATCAGAGTGTACCGAGTTCGAATACTTTGGGTACGTGGGAAGTGATTAGTATCACAATGGGTTTGTCTCGCTTGATAGATATTTTGATGTAGTGTCATATGTTATGTGTTTAACTGATAACATGTTTATGTGTTTATTTGGGTATGGGATTTAGTTTCTCGGATGTTGATTGGATCCTTGGGTTTCTGGGAGTCTTGTTGGAAAGGCACTTGATCAATGCTGTTTCTGACCGGAACTCTAGTAACGCCTCGGGACTATCATTATCCGGAAATGAAATTCGTAAGTGCTTATGTGTTTATGTGCTTACGTGGAATGAATTACAGTTGTCCATGTATTAGGACGTGAGTGTTTAGCTTCGGCACATGTATGAGTGCGCTAACGTGTCTCTGTTACTTTTACTAGGATGCCTAGGCGAGGAAGTTGTGATTTCCCTCCTTCCGCTCGGGAAGAGTTGCGGAAACAGTTTGTGGAGTTACGCCAAGGTACTACACCTTTGGTGCGATTCGAAAGATGGTTTGCTAACCTGTCGAGGTTTGCTCCAGAATTGGTGGAGACGGAGGACATGCGCTGTTTTGAGTTTGAGAGTAAGTTACGTGACGACATCCGTGTGAGGATAGCGGGGTCTTGGCAAAAAAAATATAGTGTGCTTGTTGAGGCAGCTGCTCATGTTGAGGCAGCGGTGTTAGCTATGGGACAAGATAGGGAGGAGCCCAAGGTGATGGGTGTTGGCCAGGTTAGGAAGGAAACCATCGTGGGGACTCCTACGGTTTATAGGTATTCTAGGCCCAGTAAGAGGCAGAAGGGTTTTAACCCACTACAATTTCAGAGAGCTCAGTCTGGCTCTACTCTTCTAATACCAAGTCCAGATTCGGGAAAGGGTGAACGAAAGGTTGTTACTTGCTTCAAGCGTGGTCAGCTGGGCCACAAGGTTACGGATTGCCCACAGAGGAAGGGGGCAGGGTTAACAGTTCAACCAGGAGTTGTACCACCAGGATCATCTCACCAGCCGGATTTTGGGCCGATCAAATGCTCAGTGGGGAGGCAGTTGTTGGGGTCTTCATCAGCCCAGAGTCTGAACCAGTCTCGTGCTCAGGCACCGCCTATATGTTGGATGTGTAATCAGCCGGGTCATATTCGGCGTTTCTGTACTCAGCCGGGGGCTTCTTTAGGGGTTTTACAACATAGCCAGGCTCAGTTTCATTCGACTGGGCAGGAACAATATCGTTTTGGTGGACTAGCAGGCCAGATTGCGAGGGCCTCGGTAGGGTCGAGTTCCCAAGCCCCAGTTGGGGAAGTTTGTAGTTGTTCCAGGTGTGGACAGAGGGGACATGTCAGTAGTTCTTGTCCGTGGTTAGTAAACTCGTAGGTTGTCTTGTGTTTGGAGATGACCAGTTTTGGCGGTCCAGCGAGGGACGGCAGTGGTGGTAATACCGAGGGGTTGGTTTCTTTTTGGCTAATCCGTTTTGTAATTGGTGAATTATCGTTTGTAATCATTGGGATCTGTTGTGTAACCAACGTGTTTTGGGAATGTTGAAACATCTAAACTGTTTGTTTATATATATGTATACATATATGCTTGGTCTGTTAATTTCCTCGGATTGGGTGACTTGGAGCATTGTGTAGCTTTAAAGTTTTATTGACGTGATAAGTTGCTGTTATACCATAAAATCTTTGGTAAATGCATTCTTGTGCGTGTGTTTTGGTTTGGGAAAAGTGAGGACCGTTGAGCTGTGTTTTTACATTTAGAAGGATCACAGAGGGATGTATATCTTAACCAGAAGTGCAAGGAGGGTGAGATTAAACTTGATATAATATGAACTTAACATGGTGTTTTGCAAGGGCATAGCGCATAATCTTGTTAGAATTAGACTTGTATTTTCGTGGTGGGTAACGTTGCCAAATTGGCATGTGTTGTGATTGGTCATCCGATAGAGGGAGTGTTAGTCCCTATATAAGGGTGTGACTGTTAACATCGGGAGTGGTGCGTTTTGAGCAGCTGGTGCTATATCTCGAGTAGTAGCTTGGGTGCTTCCTAAGTTTCTGGACTTCCTTACTTTGATCGAAAGTGGTAGGTTTGTACCTTAACACTGGTTGGGTCGGGAGGTGCTGTCGTGAGGATTGATTGGGTGTATAACCCGTAGTTTGGGTGTGGACCGTGAGTCGAGTCACCGTAGTAAAGTCTTTGCGGAAAAAGGTTTGGAGATATTAATGAGAGGGCTGGGGGCTTTTGCTCCTCTGGGAATTTAGAGTAGTGCATCTTTGAAAGCCTTGTCGACAACATGTGGCAGTGTCGGGATTGGTTCATGGTGGTTGTCTAGTGGTAACATTGGCTAGTGGCGTGGCACGGAGACTGGGTGTCTTGATGGTACTCTCGAGATGAGTGACGAGTAAGATGTAGAGTAACGAGTGGACCCTATGAGTTATTGAGGAACTCGGTGTGGGAGTGAGAGGGCTTGCAAAATAAGGAGGTTTTACCTAGTATGGTTGAATGTGTTAGATGTGATGGTTTCGAGAGTTGCGCGGTGTTGGTAAGACTATGTGAGATTTGTATCTCGGGTTAGTAGAAATGGTACCGGTACGTTGGTTCGTGTTTTAGGTCTTGCTAGTCAGTGAGCCCGTGGTGACCCCATCGGTTGTATAGGGGTAGTGTTCGTATTGTGATTGGTTATCAATTGTTGGGTTTGGATTGTGAGTGGATGCTTGCAGCATTCATTGAAGGTAGAGCAGTTCGTGTTCTAAAGTAATGAGTATAGCGTTGGTCAAAGTGGTCTTTCGTGTTTGGGTTGTTGTGATTGAGGGTGACCATGTCGGTCTTTGGTCAAGGAAGTGAGCAGGCATGCTAGATAGCCATGGTGGGGGATGGTGATTCCCTTAGACGCAGTGTTGATGTGGTTCGATTTTTGGGAGGTCCGGTGAGATTCCAAAATTTGTGGTTTGTGTAGAGAACTCCGTGATTGGAGTCAGTGGCTAGAGTGGCACATCAGTGTGTGGATTACTGAGTGTAGAGTTTATTGAGTTGATTAGTCAGCTTATCGGTAACGGGTTTCCGGTTGGCATTGGTCACCTTGAGTTTAGTCTCGTTGGTTGTAAACTTTGTATGTTGATTAGAGAAAACTGAAACTAATCAAACATGTTTTGTCGTTGAATCTGACGGTTGGGATAATACATCCAATATATGTGTTGATTGATCATTGTGAATGATTGGCCTTTATACATTCTGTATGTATGATGTTTGGTTTGATATTGATACATCACTAAAATGTATATCATTTGTGTGTTAAAGGGGGGTATTGTGGGGATGAGATGTGATCTCATTTGGTTGTTGGCCAGGTCCTGAGCCGTATTTATGACCTTCTTTTTGTAAAGGGAGGCGGGATAAAATTGCAAAATCATGAATTTCTTATACCTTATGTGTTGATAATACTGCTATTATTTCTATTAACTATTATTATAGAAATGTTGTGTTCCATGTTGGTTGTGGCATCACCATGTGAGTTATGGTTGTTGATAGTGTTATTTTGGAAAGAAATGGAAAACAAAATCTTCCTAGTGTTTGGGGCCATCTAAATGCATTGTTGAAAAGTTGATTCAAATTCAAGGATTTTAAAGAATTTCAGATTAATCTTTTTGGCAAATAAACTGTGGATAACTCCGCATTCTGGGTAACACCGTATTTGTGACAAATGTTTACAAAGCTTTTGAGTTTTCGTGTGAAAAATGCAAGATTTACTCTGGAATGTTAATGTTGAAAATTTAAACATCTTTGAGAAATGCCTCTTGAACAAGAAAATGTTTTCTTATTATCTACTCTAAAGATTTGCTTTGGTCGTGTTGTTGAGTAGTGACTTAGCTTGGGGTGCTAGTCGGTTGTTGGTGAATTGTTTCGGGGGAGATTTGGTTTGTTGAGGCTTGCGTACCTAAGGTGTAGTCGTTTAGAATGTGTTCCCTTGGTTAGTATCTCTTCCTTAGTAAGAGTGAGTCGGAGGTTGTTGTGAAAGTAATTTCTTTCCTTGGGGCTCGGTCGTTGAATGCTCTGTGATCAATTAGCCTTCTGTTATGGCGTATCCTCAATTTCGGGGATGAAATTCTTTAAGGGGCGGAGGTTATAGCGATCCCGGGTTTACCCTTGTTGTACAGTGATCCGGACATGTGTCCGGAGATGATAGTAGTTGATTATTACCTGGTGTACATCCTTTCTTACTTTGTATTTGAGTTATAGGATGTGTTGGGCAGATTTGTTACAGGTTGGTTAAGACTAGAAACCAAAACTAGTTGCCCAGATTTTGGCCTGTCCGCTCGAGCGGGGGTTTTGGCACTCGAGCGGGAGTTTCACCCATCCAGTATTTCCTGTGCAGTGTTCGACGCTCGAGCGTGGGATTGGCCGCTCGAGCGGGATTGTGTGAGTGCCGCTCGAGCGGGGAGTTGGAAGCTCGAGCGGGAGACCTGTCTGCAAAAGTTCTGGGAGCGTGCATCCGCCGCTCGAGCGGGATTGTTGATGCTCGAGCGGGAGTCTGTGAGTGACGCTCAAGCTGGGAGTTTGACGCTCGAGCGGGGCGACTTTTATATAAATCCGAGATCCGACTTTTGGATCACTTTTTCAAGATCTTTTCTCTCTCCTACTTTTCCAAAAAGCCATTTTCAGAGCTTCTCACTCTAAAACCGGCCCTTCTCTCTTAGATTTGATCTAGTAGGAGATGTTTTCTCACCTTGGGCCTTTACAAAAGTTGTGTTGATCGTTGAGAGCTATCTTTTAATCTGAAAATTTCGAGTTTTGGAGCACGTTGGGTTTTGTCATCTTCTCCTTTGGGGCTCCGAATTTGAGGTAGGGATATCCTACTCCTCTCTATGGGTTTTGTCTTTAAATTTTAGTATTTTGAGATGTTGGGTTGGTTTGGTAATTTTGTGAAAGTTCGGGGCTTTTGTGTAATTTTACAAAAGTTGGGGTTTTATTCATAACAAACCTAGATGCATGTTTGGCATAGAGAAATGGAATAAATATTGAATCATTGATGAAAATGGAACCTTTTTGTGAATTATGGTAATTTGCCCTAATTGGTTCAATTAATTAATGCCTATACTTAATTGAAGAAAGCGAGGAATAGAATTGAGAATGTTGAAATTGGGAATGTATGGGATTAAAGAGTGTAGACGAATCTTCTATTGCTCGCCTAGTTGTAATGTTGATATATTATTTGTGTATTTATTTCCTGTTTAGAAATAATTGCTTTGGGCTACCGGTGGAGGGTAGTGTTGACTGTTGTAGACAATGCATGATGATTAGGCAAATTAAAACTAATCAATCAGATGTGTCATAGAGTATGACGGTTGATAGAATGCATTAACTTTATGTATTGAGTGATTGTGTATATGACCAATGTGTTTATATGCATTATGTGTAGACGTACGTATTGATCGATGTGTGTATGATTCTGTGTTTATATGCATTGCTTGTTTAGAGGAGGAGATGGGGGATGTACTCCGCGGTTTAGGGGAAGATGGGGGATGTACCTCTAAACCGGATAGGATTGGGAGGAGATGGGGGATGAACTCCGTAGACACAGCTCATATGCTTGTCTAGAGAAGTGAAGATACAGCTCATATGCTTATCTTTGTGAAGTGTAGATATAGCTCATATGCTTGTCTAGAGAAGTGAAGATACAGCTCATATGCTTATCTTTGTGAAGTGTAGATATAGCTCATATGCTTGTCTAGTGAAGTATAGATATAGCTCATATGCTTGTCTAGTGAAGTGTAGATATAGTTCATATGCATATCTGTTGGGAATGTGGGTACAGCTTATATGCTTATCTGTGAATGTGGGATATAGTTTTTATACATATCTGTTGAGATGATGATAGAGCTAACATGCTTATCTGTTGAAAAAGGGAAAATGATAGGTAACTTGGACTCATGAGTTGTATGACATAAATATGTGATTTATGTGAAAGTATCAGTGTTGGCCATCTATCAATTGCTAATCTTTTAGTCATTGTTCATGGTTGGTTTAGTGTATTTCTACTGGGTTGTGGCTCACCCTATATGGGAATATCATTTTCAGGTACAGGTAGCATGCCACCTCCAAGGATATAGCTTGGAAGGCTAGAGGCGGACATACTTTTGTCGTTTTACTTTTGATGTATTACATGTAAATTCAAGCCAAGGGCTTAATGTGTAAACGAGTTAGTACTCTTTTGTTGTAACCAAGTGTTAACTTGGAAAGCTGTAAGCCCGTAGGGCATTTTGCTTTTGTTGTTAGCATGCAATACTTCTGTAATGAAACTCTGATGAATAGAAGAATGTGGTTATTTCATATGTTAATGAATGTCTTACTTGATGGGTTTAAATGTTATTTTTTGAGGGCGTTACAGTATTAATGAGTCGAGCTGTAGTTTCACCTAAATTGTTTGGTTCGATAATGAACCATATTGAGGAATTGAATTGGATAAATAAGGGAAGTGGATGGTGGCATGGATGTATTTGTTGTCAGGAGATGAGAAGGGTATGAATTGGTCTGCACGTGTTAGTCATTTGTCGAATGATAATGTTTTAGTTATTTCTCATATTGGGTTTAGTTTATCTCTATTGGGCTTTAGCTCACCCTTCTTGGGACACCATTTTCAGGTGCAGGAGACGTGCCAAGTTCAAGATCTTTGCTTAGGAAGTTTTCGGAATTGAACCACTTTGCTATTTGTTTTATTGATTACATATAAATGCAAGTCGAGGGCTTTACTGGTAAAAGAGTTAAAACTCTTCTTATGTGTAACCAAGTAGCAACTTGGAAAGACGTAAGCCCGTAGGGCATTTTATTATTGTTGTAAACATTTGTTACTTATATGAAATACTCTTTTGTAATATTAACTCTGATGTATGTATGGAAAAGTGACCTATCTTTCATTTATATAGAACTGTTAGATGTTGGATTTATGAATTATTTTGAGGGCGTTACATCAGAACTATCCCCCCCATCTCTCCCACCATCCCCCACCTCTCTACCACGCCCACCACCTCCTCTCCAGCACTACTCGGGTTTCACAAATTTCTTTCACGAATAACTTTCATTTATTTACAACATTCATTGCAAAAATTGTCTCAAAATCACTAATTATAGAAACGTAAGCAAGTTCTGACAAAATGGAGGTGAGCTTGAAGCAAAGAAATATTTTGTTCTTTTTTTTTTTTTTTAAATTTTTTTTTAAGGAAAAGAATCGACAAAACAAAACAAAGTGTAGATCACTGCACCTGAATCATCTTTGTTTTCCTTTTTTCTTTTTTCAACCAATCTCTTCAAGTTATTTGGATTTCGAAGTAAACAATATACATATAAACAACACACATGCATATCTACATACAGATCACTCTATATATACATTAAACATATATATACATAATTTCCTTGGTTTGAATTTCAAATTTAAATTGGAAATTCAAAATCAAATTCAAATGTGTATCATGTGATATAATGGGATTATTGGATCTTAAAACCATGATTTAGGCTGGTTGTTATAGTGGGTTGAAATTCAAACCCAAAATCAAATGTGTATCATGTGATGCAGTGGGATTGCTGGATCTTAAAACCATGATTTTGGCTGGGTGTTACAATGGGTACTAGGGAGTAAGACAGTGTTATAGTATTGAGTTGAGGGTGTTCAATTCTTTTTGCAATTTTTTGAAAACATTGTTATTTTAGTTCAATTTATGCATAGGTAAAGTGCTTTTAAGGTAAAACCACAAGGGGGCAGAGCAGAATTTACTCAATGATAAATTACAATTCATTAAGAACAAACCCATTAATCCCCAAAAATGCAGAGTACCTTCATTGATTATTACCTAATACTATTACATACTGCAATAATCAGCTGGATAATCCAATCAATTCAACGCAAGGTCAAAAGAACCCATTTGATTTCTCTACTGGGGTTTTGAAAATCAGAACATAATCAATATGGTGTTTCAATCTTCAAAACTCCATAGGACTAGTATCCATATGAATACATATATGTATATATATAAACTAGGAATCAAAATCCAAGGAGCATCCAGATATCATCAAAATGTGAAAAACCCAATATAGTACCTTGTAAATGAGAGAGAATTGGGATGAAAACGAGATTGTCTAAGACCTCCACCAAACCCGCTAATCTGGGACTGGACAAGAGTTGACGAACTCCACGAAGCTTGCCACTCTCTCCAAAAACCTCTCTCTTCTCAAAACAATGGGTGGGTGAGGCGTTAACGGTTAGGCAGTAGTTAGAAATTTTTTTTTTTTTTTTTGTGGGCCCGTTTGTTTTCAAAATAGAATGGGAGAGATTGATAGCGGCAATGGTTAGCGAAGGGATTAAGTAAAATTATATTTATTTTAATGGTAATTGTTAATGTAGGGATTGTTAAATTATTACCCTATAAAAGAAATAAAAAATATTAAAATAAATAAAATTAAGATTTTACTTAATAAAAAATACAAAAATATTTAACATTAATGTTAAAAAAAATATCCAATAGGTAAATAAAAAATAAAAAAACCTAATCTCATGGGACTAATTTCTTAATATTATTTCCACCTCCTTCATCTCAATCCTAACACCAACGTCCATTCCTAATCCCATAGGATTATGAATCCCCTCTCCATCTCCCAAAACAAACACAACATATAGTGGGCCACACCTCTATCTCAATCTCAATCTCACCTCTATCTTCCAAAACAAACGAGACCTTGGTGCTTTTATTTTCTGTCTCTCTAGTAACCAAAATTTCAGCCCCCGAATAAATTATGGCCTTGTTTGGATAGTTGATTATTTTAGTTGGGTATTTTTTGGTTATTTTAATTTGGTTAAAAAAGTTGTATTTGGAGTATTAGTTGGCCGTTTTTTCTGTAATTGATTTGATAGTTGTGAGAGAAAAAATGAAATGATTATGAGTTATATGTGACATTTTATTTTATTAATTATTTTAACATATTTTGTCTTTTAGTGAGCTATTTTAGTTCAACCATCTTTCCAAACACCCCTAATATAAATAAGGGTAAATTATAAATACACCCTCTGAAATTTGCTTAAAATACGAATTAACCCCTATAATTTGAAAAATTACAAATACCTCTCTGTTAAAAATTTTTATTTAACAGAATTAATTGAAATAATGAAATTTCTAACTGTTCACCTATATAATAATAAAATTATCTAAATAATTAATTGAAATAAAATTTTAACATTATTAAAAACTGTTAATTAACTTGATGATTTATTAATAAAAGGACCTATTTGTTATAAATTTAGAAACCTTAAGGGGCATAATGTAATTTCTAGAACCACAGGGGTAATTTGTAATTTAAGTAAACCTTAGGGCGTGTGTTTGTAATTTACCCTATAAATAATAATAAGGATGATAATGAAATTATTTAGTGAAAATTTATTGTTTAAATTTATTTATTTTTTTCTATTTGTATCTTATTGCCGCTAGATCATCAGACTACTGCTGGAAAATGGTTGGAAAAGTCATCATAAAGTTATTAACGTAGCCGTTGGTGGTGGCAATTTGGACAGACAAATAGATAGATTAGATGGAAAAAATAGACAAATCAGTTGGACATATAGGTGATATATGAACAAATATGACGATGACATGTGGACAAATAAGTTGACAAATAAATAGTATTTGGATAAATAAGTGATATTGACGGTAACAGATAGATATATAGATAAGAATAATATGATCTTTCAAATTATTGTTTTTTTGACCCTCAAAAATATAGAATTTGGAGCTATTATTCCAAAAATTTTAAAATTTGACTTGTGACCGGAGTTTCCTCCGATAAATAACAAATATGTCTTCATAGATTTGTCAAAAATATAGATTCTCTCCTTATATTCTGGAAATTACAAATGCCTCATTGTGAGAATTTATCATTCAATTCAACTGATCTAACAGAAAAAAATAAAATAAAATTACTCAAAAGAAAATATTTGCAACCCCACAATGATATGGCATGATAAGTGTCAATCTTTTATTTGTCATTCACTTAACTCTACATTGAACCCAACTCTATTGCTATATCATTGTGGGTAAATTATTGTGAATCTTTAGAATTTCTCATTATCCAAATATTCTCTTGTAACAAAATGAAAATTATGATACTACTTTTCAATCCACAATTCACCAAATCATTCTCTTCACGCGATTATAATATTCTCTAACTCTTTTGGATGACACACCAAATGCTTATAGGTAATAATTGTAATAGTGCTGATTGAGAGTGAGAGAGAGGCCCTGTTTGGTAGGGCTTATTTTCAGCTTATTTTAGCTTTTAGCTTAATTTAAGCTATTTTGGTGTGTTTGGTTCAGCTTAATAATACAGATTATAGCTTTTTCTAAGCCAAAAATCAGCTTTTTCTTTAAGTGGGAGAGGAGAAGCTTTTCCAAACAGCTTAAGCGCGCAGCTGCCATTTGAAGGGCAAAATTACTTAAATGCCCCTCATAATTTCAAGTTATTACAAGTGTGCCATGTATATAAACCAAACACAACTCATTTCTGTCTTCCGTACGTCTCTGAGAGGCGATTTCCGGCGAAAGAGAGGTGATTTCCGGCGAACCAAAGCTCTCTCTCTCTTCTCCTCTCTTTCTTGCACGAACTAGTGAACCAGAGCTCTCTCTCTTCTCTCTTCTCTCTCCCACGAACCAGAGGCAGTGAAGCCCTAGCTCTCTTAAACCCTAGCTCTCTCTATGTATCTCTCTCCGCGATCTCTGGCGTTACGAGATAGCCTGACGGTGACGATCGCGTGA
This sequence comes from Camellia sinensis, assembly GCF_055761805.1. Lineage (NCBI taxonomy): Eukaryota > Viridiplantae > Streptophyta > Magnoliopsida > Ericales > Theaceae > Camellia > Camellia sinensis. Next base: position 115,286,129 of record NC_138975.1, read on the forward strand.
CAAAACCCTAGCTCTCTCTCTCTCTCTCTCTCTCTCTTCAAGATCGACAGCGTGACAAACCCTAGCTCTCTTTCCCTCTTCACAATCGACGGCGTGACAAAACTCCAGCTCTCTCTCTTCGCAATTGCGGCTAGGGTTTTGCAAAAGGCTGCCGGCAGTGAGAGGATGAGGGAGAGAAAAAGAAGGGGCTACCGGCGTGACAAAACCCTAGCATCGCCACGTCGCCGCTGTGATTGCCCGAGCTAGGGTTTTTGTAGCGATCCCAATTTCGATCCTTCTTTCATATTTTGCCACTTTGACTGGGCTGGTCGGGGGTCGAGCTACCCGGTCAGCTCATGGGAGTCCAGGGGGCAGCGCCCCTTGGCGGATCCAAGGGCAGTGCCCTGGCGGGGGTTGAGCTACCTGGTCAGCTCGCGAGGATCCAGGGGGCAGTGCCCCTTGGCAAGTCCTAGGGCAGAGCCCTGACGGGGTTGAGGGACAACGCCCCAAAAACAAAAATGCAAAATGCTTTCGAAGTTGCTTGTCCGCTCGAGCGGAGAATGTTTGGTTCCAGAAGTTTGCCCTGTTAGCAAAAGTACTGGATTAGTGTGTTTGACGCTCGAGCGGGACATTCCACGCTCGAGCGGACCACATTATATCAGTTCGTGATTCTGATATTTCATATCACTTTTTTAGTCCTCTCGCTCTCTCTAAAACTCTCCAGAATTCCTGATCGGGAGTTTCTCTCTCTAGAAATCATCTTCTCTCTTTGATTTCTCCAAATCCATTGAGATTTAGACCTAAGTTCTTCACCAAAGTTGGTTATCATCTCGAGGGCTTCGTTGTGTGTGGTGAAGATCGAGTTTCGACACCGTTGATTTTGGGGGTTTCATCTCATTTCTTCTTCAAAACTTGAGGTAGGGATTTTCTTAGAGTTATATATATATTTTTGCAAGATCTAGATGATTTTCGAAATCATCCTTTGATTAGCTTTGAAAAATTGATTGTTGATTTCAAGAAGATGAGTGATTTTGAAAGAGGGTTTAATTTCTTTTCCTTTTAAAATAGAAATTGAAGGTTTTGAACCATATTGATTAAAGAAAGATGATTTTGGGGAGATTCTTCTAAATATCTTGGAGATGAATGGTTTTGGTAAGAAAACCTAGAAATTGGGTCTTTTCTTTGAAAGATGTTGTCATATTTATTTTGTGTACCAAAATAAATGGATGTTTTGAAAATTGTTTATTTATATATAAATGACGAATTTTGTGAAAAAAATGAGAAATGTTGTTTATTTTGGAAGTTGTTGTCAAAATGTTGATTTAGTCTTGAATTGACTAAATTGTTGAGATTGCTCGAAATGTGGGAATTACGTTATTCTCTTGAATGAATTGGGTATAAAAGTATATATATATATATATATATATACATCTTGTGGAATCGTGTTGAAAAAAGGATTGGGAATTTGGATCACAATGGTATATTGTGTGAAACAATTGAATATGGAAGTAATGTTGCATTGCATTATTAAGCATACATTGGCATTTCAATTCATTGGACCATGTTAAGCTTTGGAAATTTGCATTGAGAAAAGAATGTTCGGAAATGGGTTTTCATGAAATGGTTTGGGGTAAATACGGTGGTAAGTCTTGATAGGTGGTGCAGATGAAATTGTTTAAGTTGGCCTGAGTGTCCTTGGTGAAAGACCCAAAAGTCGTGTGGATAGGTGTCGAGCCTTCCGGTTAATACCGGTAAAAATGACAATTGGTAGTACTCATATAGTCTACTTGCAGACACCGATCTAGGGATTACCAGAGTTGTATTTACTGCCCCCTTTAATTAAATTGATAAATTTTGAACAGTTGAAGTTGCATAACATCATTGAGCATGATGGTTTTCAAAAGATGAAGATGTGTTTTATTTTCAAAAAGGCATAGCATGACATGTGCATTCATCTCTTGAGATCTATATAAAATGTATATACTTTGTTAAGGATTTCCTACTAGGCTTTATGCTCACCCTACCGGATTTTTGTGCAGGAAAAGATGTGGTGAATCCGCCTAATTGAGGGCGTGGAAATGTGTGTGTTGAGAGCACTAAAGTTCTCATTTGCTGTGATCCTATTTGTAAGCAAGGGCTATGTATGTGTGGATTTGAATAACCATTTTGTGTATCGGGCTGGTTATAGCGATCCCGATTTTTCCTTATTTGTTTAATTGTATTCCAGACTCGGCTCCGTGGATGTTGGTTGTTGTCTTATACTCGTTCCCATTCTTTACTCTTGTATTTGAGTCTTGGGTTGTGTTGGGCAGGTTTGAAACAGGTTGGTTGTGTTTGGAAACCAAGAGTTGATGCCCAAATTTTGGCCTTCACGCTCGAGCGGGACTTTTGACGCTCGAGTGGGCCCTTTGCTTTTGTTCCTCCGCTCAAGCGGGCATTTTGACGCTCGAGCGTGATTATTCAACCCTCAGTATTTTTTCCCTGCAGGTCGTCGGACGCTCGAGCGTTCACTTTCACGCTCGAGCGGGAACCTTCGTCTGCAGAACTTCTGGAAGTATACATTCGAAGCTCCAGCGGCGCTTTTCACGCTCGAGCATGAGTCTGTGTCTGACGCTCGAGCGGGGCGTTCCACGCCCGAGCGGACTGTGTGATATATCAGTCCGAGAAAAGCCATTTTTGGATCACTTTTCTACCTTCTCTCTCTCTCTCTCTCTAGCTTTTCAAAACCCTCATTTGAGAGCTCTTCTCTCTAGAATACATCTTCTCTCTAAGAAATCATCTAGTGTTAGTGATCTTCTACCCTAGTCCCTTTGTAAAAAGTGTGGAGCTTGGTGCGGGCTACATTTTGATTCGAAAATCCTTGGGTTTGGAGCACCTTCGAGTTTTCTCCTTCTTCTCTTTTGAGCTCCGGAATTTGAGGTAGGGATAACTACTCATATTTATGGTCTTTGACATAAACTTGTAGTCATTTTGATTAAATGTTGAAGTTGGGAAATTTTGAGTGTTAGGGTTTCAAAATGTATAAAGAGGGGTTTTGTTCTTTTAACCCATACTTGTGTATTTTGGGTCTTAAAATGAGGTTATATATGTTATTGATGATATCTGGACATTTGGGTCAATGTTGAGAAAAGGGGGAGAAAAGCCCTAATTATTTGTAATGAATTAATTGGTATGATTAATTTGTGAAAGTTATGAAAATATGAAATTGAGTTGGAAATAATGAAATTGAGTAATTATGAGATTTAATGGTGGAGTTGGATTAATTAATCACTCACCTTTGAGATTGTAGATAATTTATCTGTTGGATAATTCATTATCTGTTTGGAAATAAATGTTTTGGGCTAACGGTGGAGGATAGTCTTGATTGTTGTAGACACTGCATGATGATTAGGTGAATTAAAACTAATCATATGAGTATGTCATCGAATATGACGGATGAAATAACACATTGAATATGTGCTTTGCTTGATCATTGTATATGATAAGTGTTTACATACATTGTATAAGTATGTTGTTTGGGAGAAGATAGGGGATGTACTCCACGGTTTGGGAGGAGATAGGGGATGGACTCCTAAACCGGATTTGGGAGGAGATAGGGGATGGACTCCAGTGATAACTAAGTTGGTCGGAGTGTCCAGGGTGAAAGTCCCGAAATCCTAATTGCGTTTGCATAACGTAGATGAATTAAAGTATTGAAATGATCATAATATGAGTTGTAGTCTCATTTGAAATTAAATTGTTGAAGTGTTATTCATATGAGTTGGAGGCTCGTTATAAACTGTCTGGATGAATTGAGAACCATATCTTTGAATTGGTTTGGGTAATGGAGTGGACAGAGATATATATATGTTTGTTGTATGAGTTAAACATTTATCAAATGCTAATGTTTTAATTATTGCTCATATTATGTTTAACATATCTTTACTGGGCGTTGGCTCACCCTATATGGGACATCATTTTCAAGTTCAGGTGTTATGCCACCCCCAAGGACGTAGCTTGGGAGGTCTTGGGAGTTGAAGACTCTTGTGATTATTTCTATTGTCTTTTTTATATTACATGAAAATTCAAGCCATGGGCTTAATGTGTATTCGAGTTAGTACTCATTTTTTTGCAACCAAGTGTTGGCTTGGAAAGTTGTAAGCCCGTAGGGCATTTACTTTTGTTGTCAACATGTAATATTTTTTGTAAAGAATACTCTGATGAATGGAAATATGTTTTATTCTCTTGTCTTTGTATATCATGAATGTTGGGTTTATATGTATTATTTTGAGGGCGTTACAGCTTAAGCCTTGGAAGATTGTAAACCCTTGGGGGTGCTTATTTGGTTATTTACTTGTTGAATCAATGTAATATTGCATGAGGAACTATTATTATTATGTAATGCAAGTATGGGAAATTATATTTAGTTTTCCTTTAAGAGAGTCATGATTGTTGCATTATCATTTGGGCTAGAAATTTGGGGCGTTACAGTTTTCACCTTTTTTTTTCTCTTTTCTCGAGGTTTTCAGTATTTTTTTAATAAAAAAAAATAATAATTAAGCATTTTAGCCATTACTAAAATAAATTTTATATTAATTAATACTAATTAATAATTTTAGTATTAATTGATTACAAAAAGCCATTAATTGCCACTAATTAATTTATAATGAAATAATTTTATACTAATTGATTTATAATGAAAAAATGAAAATAATAATTTATAATGAAAAAAATGAAAATAATAATTTATAATGAGCAAATGAAAATAAGCCATTAATTGACACTAATTAATTTATAATGAATTAATTTTATACTAATTGATTTATAATGAAAAAATGAAAAAAATAATTTATAATGAAAAAATGAAAATAAGCCATTAATTGGCACTAATTAATTTATAATGAAATAATTTTATACTAATTGATTTATAATGAAAAAGTGGAAATAATAATTTATACAGAAAAAAATGAAAATAATAATTTATAATAAAAAAATGAAAATAAGCCATTAATTGACACTAATTAATTTATAATGAAAAAATGAAATAATTTTATACTAATTAATTTATAATGAAAAAATGAAAATAATAATTTTTGTAATACTAATTATATTAACTTTTGTTAATGAAATAATTTTTTTAAAATTAAAACTGAAAAAATGGCAAAATAATCATTTTTATATCATATAAGGGCAAAAAGGACAATTACATAGCAAAAAGTTATTTTACAGCTTATCAACCAAAACTACTCTGCTGCTTAAATCGATAATCTTACAATTACACCAAACAGATTAACAGCTTATGTTCACAGTTATAAGCTATAAGCTATAATCTGTTAAGCTATAATATGTTAAGCTATAATCTATAATCATTTTCCATAACTCTACCAAACGGGGCCAGAATAGTGTTACTAGTTGAGAAAAAATGAGGAATAATGAAAGCAGAGTAGAACCAATAAAAAATAAAATAAAAATTTTAACTTCATAAAAATTAATATAAACATTTAAAATAAAAAAATTGTTTCTTATATTATAGATTCTGTTAGTTAAAGGTTGATTGACGAAAAATGTCATTTGTTACATGATTGAAAATCTCAAAAGATTGGATAGAATTTCCCGAGTGTGATGGAATAATCTCTATTTTTGATAAACCTCAGAAGGTATATGTTTAATTTGCCAAATTTTTATTTTTATTTTTTATTATGCAGAAAAGGAGCATTTTCATTTACTTAAATTTATATTAAACTTATATTTAAATATTTCATGGACTCAATTTGTAGCAAATAAAATTTTACTCAAATTTTTGCTTTAAATCAAAGAGACTCAAATGTTTAACTAAAACTTTGCATGACTGTTTTGTGACTCAAATTTATAAATTTGAATAAAATTTTGAGGAAAAACTAAAGATTGACTAATGTGAGAGTTTTTTATAAACATCAAATGTTATCTGTCTATTTATTAATGAATATAGTATAAAAAAAAAAAGAATAAAATAATAAAAAATGTTTAGGACTCTTAAAAAAGTTTTTTAAATTTGATCTACAGTGAAATGACACAATAAATATCAACTTTTGATTTATCACATACCTAACTATATAATGCCCAACTTTCTTGTCACATTATTGTGATTAGATTTATAATATTTCTCTGAAATACACGACTGTGTAATTGAATGGACATGCCTAAAATATATAAACTTGAAAATTTTTATTTGAGTAATGTTATGGTGCTGTATGATAACATTTATAATTTCTTGTTTTTAGTGTATAAAACAATATTAAATATATTTATATTAATTTTGAGTAAAAACGAAAATAAAAATATATTTGATACACAGGTTTTTTTTTTAAATATATTTTGAAAACAAATAAAAATAGATCATTATGAGAGGTGGTTGTCGACAATTAAAAATGGTGGCAAGAGGTAGTTTTTGGCCATGGGAGATGGTTGGTGGTAACCAGAGGTGGTTGTTGGCTACAAAAGTAGTTGGCGAAAGTGATTGTCGATGGTCGGAAATGGTGACTGGTTGGTCGCCTAAAGCGGTAGCTAAATGTGGTTTTCAACAAGAGGTGGTGGCCAAATATGATTATTGGTGGTACAGGTAATGGCGGAAAGTGGTTGGTGGTGGAGTTTATCAGTAATGTAGCCTATAGAGATGAGTAATGGTTGGTGGTTGAAAAAAAAAAGGTAAGAGAAAGAGAAAAAAATTTAAAAATAAATATGGAAAAATTAAATAAGTGAAACTATTTTTTTGTGTTTAGTGAATTTTGTAAACTATTTACAATTTTTTAAAACAAAAACAAAAACAAGTTTTTTATTATAATTTTTAAAAATTTTATAAAATAAATAAAAATTTGTTAATATAAACGTAACCAACATGTGTAAGTAAGGTTTATAAATTTTTTTTTTGTTCATAGTTGTTATCAGATTGTCTGGTTTGGATTTTCAGAATTCATTTTTCAAAAAATTAAAATTTTTTGTTTTCCGTATTTTTTTGTTTTCACTGAATTTTTTAATATTTTAAGCAATTTTTTTAATTTTTAGATACACCTAACATAAATACACTTAAAAAGTATAATATTTGTGGAAAAAAAAATCTCTAGAAAATTCACTAAATATCAAAAAATGCAAAAAAAAAAAAAAAAAGAGAATTCAATACATTTTTCGTATTCTTGTGTATTTATTGATTTTTTACAAATATTTTATATTTTAGATACATCTAAGTAAGGTGTATCCAAAAAAAAAATTGTGTAAAATTATAAAAATATTCACTAAAAATAAAAAAATGCGAAAAACAAAAATTTTAATTTCTAAAAAATTGAAACTAAACACATGTATATTATTATAATACTATTGTCAAAATTTGAATTTTTATTAGTGCTTAAAAAAAATTTATATACAATTTATTATTGGAAGCACACCAGAGCTCCATTTTTTAAACTTTTAGATTAATAGGTTCTAAGTTTAAATCTTTTTGAGTGAAAGGAATATTGATCTGTTCAAAAGGATATCTATTAGTTTAAAACTTACTTATCTATTTAAATATTATTTATTTGTACACATGTCATCTGTTTGTCCAACTATTTGTCCAAATGTCACTTCTTTGTAGTCCTATCACCTATCTATTTATCTTTTTGTTCACCTCATCTCCACCAATGGCCAACTGCCATATGCCGGCCACTAGTGACTTTTCAACAATTTTTCATTAACCTTTGAAGTGTCACAACTTTTTCAGTCATTTTTCAAACTCATGTCATTTACCACCAATTTTTTTTGGGATTCATTCATTTTATACCCATAAATTATCGTCAAATTGTCTATTTAATGCTTAAACTCTCGATTGTGTCTATTATATCCTTAAAGTATACAAATCAAAATTTATTTAGTCCCTAAACTATCGATTAAATCCATTAAGTCTCTGAAGTATTTAATTCAAACTTATTTAGTCCATAAAACGATTATAAAAATAAAATATAAACCCATAAATATTATACATTAGTAAATGATTCTATCTAGTTAAAATTTTATTTCAAAAAAACCTTAAATTTTGATTCTGTTTTTCAAAAGTGGGCATCAATCCATATATTGAATTTTTTTTATAAGGATAAAGATAATTATCTATAATATTTTCTTTTTTATCTTTTACAATGAATACGTGCTTGCCTTTATCTAATATTATATGCCAGATTTCGTTTATAATTTTTAATTGATTGTTTTTAAATTTTTTGCTAAATTCTCTTTGTCACTTAATTAATGTATTGTTTTGTTCTATTACTATTTGTAGAGAAGTGTTATTATTTAAATTATCTAATTCTACTTCTTCAATATATTTAATATTCATATAATTTAATTTGCAAGACTAAAAAATTAGATTATAATATTAATTTGAACACACAACGAAACAATATACATTTTAAAAACAAAATAAAAATTTAAAAGATTTTTCTATAACAAAATCTTAATTGGGGAGGGTCTTTTATTAATTTATAATACGTATGGGTATATATTTTATTTTTGTAATCCTTTTACGGACTAAATAGATTTGAATTAAATATTTTAGAGATTTAATAAATTCAATCGATAGTTTAAGGATTAAATAGATTTTAATTTATATACTTTAGGGGCTAAATAGATTTAATTGATAATTTAAGGACCAAATAAATAATTTAACAATAATTTAAGAGTAGAAAGTGTACTAAACCTTTTTTTTTTGTTAAACCAAATAAGATACGATGATAATAGTTGATTTTTCACCAATTAACTTCATTAATTATACCCTTATCTTGGTAAAAAAAAAAAAAAAATCAATACTAATGTATTTCTTACCCATAATTTATAGAGAAAATTAGTCTAAGATCCCTTTTCCCATTTTTAGTAATGAAAGAGATTCACAATATTATTTTGTGATGTCTAAGGTCCCTCAACCTTACACCTATATATCATAGAGAAATTTGACTCTCTCAAATCAAACCTCATTTCTCTCTTCCTCTCATTCCCTTTCTCTTCTCTTGCTTTGACGCCATCACAAAGCTCGCTCTCTGATGCGACCGGTAATTCGTCAACCTAGATGACAATGCCCAGATTCTCATCTTGCTCTGCTGCGTTAACCTCACGCACCTCAAGCTTCGCGGCTACCGCGAGCGCATCGACCTCGGCATGGCCGTTTTTGCCAAGAAAGACAAGGGTTTAAAGAAGTTCTCGTTTGGATCCTGCATGTTCAGAGTCAAAGGCATAAACGCAGTGCTCGATCACTGTTCCTCTTGTTATGTAGGTAGGCAACCCAAGAGGGGGGGTGAATTGGATAATTTAAAATTTTGGTCCAAGAATAAATTAGCAAAGACTAATTTAAAAAGATGATAAATGAATGCATAGAAAATGAAAGAAAAGGAAACAAGAGCTTGACACAAGGATTTTATAGTTGTTCGGCTCACCGGCCTACGTCCACTCTTCAAGACACCTTTTTGAGAATTTCTTCACTCTGAATAGATGCACCACCAAGCTTCCCCTAGCTTGTGGATTTTACAAGGACTTACTTCAATCTGTTGAGGACTTCTTAACTAAATGCCTTACCTTACAGGTGTGTCACTCAGAAAATAAGGAGCAAGAATAAGATGTACAACTGTCATCTTTTACAAATATTCTCTCACAAGAGATGGATATGAAAATGTAAGCTCTCAAGTAATTTAAGTCTCACTCAAATATGAAAGTGGAAGTACAAATGGAGTATAATAAAAGCTCTTAAATGCACTAGGCTTGTTGTGTTCAAAGAGTGTATTGAATGAACAGGAAGAGCTTCATCTTTATAGCATTAATGGCTTCATCGTTGGAAAGAGAGAGGTTTTGAAATTTCTAGTTGTTGAAGAAAATTAAGCATGATATATTCCAGCTGTTGTTTGATCAGAGTATGGTGAGTTGTAGACTGTGGATAGGTCTTGGGAAGGGAAGGATCATTTAATGCACATGGTTTTTATTTAATGCTCTTCTTCATAGGTCAACTTCTTGGAGGGGATATGGTTCCAGAAGATCTGTTCAGAGGTCAGAAAAGATGACATATTACACACAAAACTCTGAAAAAGTGACTGAGAAATGATCTGCAGCAGTTTGGATCTAATTTGGTAGGTTGAATTTTTAAACCCAGATATTACAGGTGTCGACCCCTGCAGATTTGGGTGTCGACCATTTGCTTTTCTCTCTTCTCTGTGTTGAGTCTCAAATGTCTCTGATGTGGACCCTTATCTTTCTTGTTGTCAACCCTTGCTACTGAATTGCATTCTGAAATTTGGTGTGGACCCTTGCAGTTCTTGGTGTCGACCCTTGCAGTTCTTGGTGTCGACCCTTGCTGCTGAATTGCATTCTGAAATTTGGTGTCGACCCTTGCTATCTTGGTGTCGATTCTTGCAGCTAGAACACTTGTGCATTTTGAGCCTCATTCTGGTGTCGACCTTTGCCATCTTGGTGTCGACCCTTAGACTTGTTTTAAGTATAGATAGAGTTTTGCAACCAAGTTTTGATGCTCATGTTTTGAAGCCCCAAAAATCATTAAAAATGATACTTTTGAGTCATATGACTTCTAGAATTTATGAAGCACAATTTTTTATATTTTTATTTTGAAAACTTCAAATAACAAAATAAGTTCAAAATATTTGTCATAATCAAAATCAATAGAAATTTAGAATTGCATAACCTTGGGGCTAAACACCTCTCTTGAAGAGCTCTCTGTCAAGCGCCTCCGTGGTATCAACAACAGCGGAGGCGTGGCCACTGCTGCTTAGCCTATTGGTCCCGGCATCGTTGTTTTGTCTCTGAAAACCATATGTCTCAAGGAGCTCTACAATGGACAATGCTTTGGACCGCTCATCGTAGGAGCGAAGAGTCTGAAAACTTTGAAATTGTTGCGATGTTTAGGTGATTGGGATAGGCTTTTGGAAATGATCGCAAATTGAAATAACTCTTTGGTTGAAATCCATTTAGAGAGGTTTCAGGTGAGTGATGCTGGTCTTTTGGCTATTTCGAATTGTGACTTTGATCATATGACTGAGTTCTAGAAGATATTACTTTCAATTTGTTTCACTATATGGATGGCCTTTGAATTTTGTGATTAGTTGGTTATTGTGTGAATTGTTTTGATAGGTATAAATTTTGGAGTAGAATTGTTGGATAAGCTAAGACAGAGGCTTTCTTCACTGAGAAATTTGTGAAGAAAGCCAGAGAAATTCTTTGTGAACAACGTCAGAGAAATTTCAATTTTCTTTGAACAAAGCTAGAGAAATTTCTAAATAAAGCCAGAGAAATTTTCAATTTTCTATGAATTTCTCTAGTTTGAATTCAGAGAAATTTTAATTTTCTCTGGTTTGAACCTAGAGTAATTCTCTGCATGTAATAAGGCAAATTTCTTTGGTTTAGAGAGAATTTTTCTGGAATGTCCCGAGAAATTTTCTGAATCAAATTTTCTCTGGATCGATTTAAGAGACCTTAGATATTATGAAAGTATTGGATAGCCTTTATGCAATAAAATCTTAATATCAAGGACCCTAAAAAACATCTCCTAATTTATAAGGTAAAATACCAATAGGTCCTAATAGTTGACTTAATTTCCATGAAGTCCTATTCAAAATAAGTTATAATAAAATAGTTGTTAAAAATAAATTTTTGTGACGATTTTTTGCATATGTCGCTAAAAATTGTTAATTAATAACTTTTTTGTTACGGTTTTTATAAATTGTCGCTAAAACTTATAATTAGTGACATTTTTCTATGAGAAAATTTTCAAACTGTCTCTGAAAGTTTAGTTTTTTTGTGACAATTTTTTTTTAAATTATCGCTAAAACTTATAATTAGTGATATTTTTTATGACAAAATTTTTAAACTGTTACTGAAAATTAATAATTAGTAACATTTTTTAATAATATTTAATAAAAAATATCATTAATTATTATAAGATCTATTCAACAATAAATCAACTTATTAATAGCTATACACAACACCCCTAATTTATAAACCCTAAAAATATATACGTTGGTAAACCATACTACAGTGTGAATGAAGAACGGACTAAGAGAGGAGGGCAGATATTTTACACCAAAAAGACGCTACCTGATTCCCGTAATTAGTTAATCATCAGGTTTAGCACAACCGAAGGTCGAAGGAAGGGACTGACCGCCAGGCAGACGGAAAATGTACTTACCCAATAAAAAAGGCAGAGTTATGATTATTGAATTAGTAACTGTGATTAAATTCTTCTTCTGGGTTTCGCTTCTCTAAGCCTTGTATGTGTATGTATAATACATGGGTGTGTGCTTGATATGGTTGAACAATTCTGTGTTCGATTTTAATTCTGGGTTCTTTGTTTGGCTATGTTTGAACACAGTCATATGTACCTTCTCTGTGTGATTTGATTTGCATAAAATGCTTCTATGAGAGAAGTTATCATTGTTTGTATATTTTGTTTAATAGGATTACTTGTTGGCCGTGTTTATCCTATGCTAACTTAGTATGGAATTTATAGCGATCCTGGTTCTTCCTTCTTTGATTGTTGTATCCGGACTTAGGTTCCGTGGAGTTGGTTATTGTATATGTCTTGTTGTCATCCTTTAATTCCATATATTTGAGTTTTAGGATGTATTGGGCGTGTTTCGAACAGGTTGGTTGAGCTTTAGTCCCATTCCTTGTTGCCCAGATTTTTGGTGGTCCGCTCGAGCGGGTCCCTTTGCGCTCGAGCGGAGTTTACACACTTTCAGCATTTTGTTCCTCTGCAAAACTACTGCAGGTGCATTTCTCACGCTCGATCGGATTTCCTTATGCTCGAGCGGGTCACGCTCGAGCGGGCCTCTTGGCGCTCGAGCGGGTGTTCAATGTCTGTAAAAATACTGGAAGAGGGTAATCTACACTGGAGCGGGTTTCCCTTTGCTTTCGAGCAGGTGCTTTTTGATTTTGTGTCTTGGCGCTCGAGCGGGTCTTTTTGCGCTCGAGCGAGTCCAGTTTTTGTGTTTCACGCTCAAGCGTCCTATTCTCCGCTCGAGCGGGATAGTCGTATATCAGTTGGCAGCTGGGTGATTTTGAATCACTTTTCACATTTCCTTTCTCTCTCTTACTTTTCTAAACCCTCTTTTGAGAGCTCCTCTTTCTAGAATATACCTTCTCTCTAGGGATTGATCTAGCTTGAGTGATCTACTCCCTTAGTGTCTTTGCAAAGAGTGTAAAGCTTGGCTTGGGCTTCCTATCAATCCGAAAATCTTGGGTTTTGGAGCATTTCGAGATTTATTCATCATCTCCTTTGAGTTTCATCTCTTGAGGTAGGGATAACTACTCATTTTTATGAGCTTTAACCTAAATGTTGAGCTTTTTGTATAAATGGTTTGATTTGGGAAGTTAGGGTTTGAGATGTGTTATATTGGAAAGAGGGGTTTTATTCTTTTGATTCAAACATTTGTGTTTTGGGTCTAAAAAGGAGGTTATTAATGTTGTTGGTAATTTTTGGACCTTTGGGTCAATGTAGAGGAAAGGGGAAAAATGCCATGTTTGGGTATATTTGGGTCATTAGTGTAATTAATGACATTTATTATGGAAATAATGAAATTGGCTCATTTTGGGGTAGAATGGTGGAGTTGGATTCATTAATCACACACCTTTGAAATTGTTGTCAAATTACCTGTTGATGCATTTATTATATGTTTAGAAATAAATTGCCTTGGGCTATCGGTGGAGGATAGTCTTGATTGTTGTAGACAATACATGATGATTTGGCGAATTAAAACTAATCAATAGAATATGTCATTGAATATGATGGTTGGAATAATACATTAAATTTATGTATTGATTGATTATGTATATGATATGTGTTTATATACATTGTGTTGTGTGGGAGGAGATAGGGGATGTACTCCACGGTTTAGGAGGAGATAGGGGATGGACTCCTAAACCGGATATTATTTGGGAGGAGATAGGGGATGGACTCCATTGATGCAGCAAATATGTGTATCTATTATGAAGTATGGAAGTGTTTAAATGCGTTATTGATACAACAAATATGTGTATCTATTGTGAATTATGGAAGTATTGTTTATATGAGCTGTAAATCAAAGTATAAAAACATGCAGCGGAATAAAATGTTTAGATCATACCTTTATTGATCTAAAACCTCGTGGATAAATCACGTGCTTCCTGAATCTAGTCAATCAACCCAGCAGTGAAGTGATATTACAATATTGAATATCACCCACACAAACCACAGTGCAAATGGCTTTTGATCGTTATTTTGGGAGAGAGCCAGTATCTTGGAAAAAAAGAAACAAACATACGTTGTTTTCCCACTTAATCACCCATATCCCATATATCAGATATATAATCTATTTATCTCATTTATCCATTTGTTAAATGAGATAATATCTGATATCTATATCATCTATCCATATCATGATATGATAGATATATATCCTGAGTGGCTATCCAAATAGGTTTGAATTCAAATTCAAAACCCATTTGGATGAGGTTCAAAAGGTTCTAAGGGTCATGCCACATGGGCGCCCAATTTCTAACATCTCCCACTCGGACATGAGTTGGCATGACACTGCCACGTCTCAATCTCAATCTCCCCAAAAATAAACAATCTCATACTAGCCACTGCACCGTGCGACTGCTGAGAACACCTGCATGTGGGAGCTCTATACTAGAAACTCAAAATGAGCCAGCATAGAGACATCAACCCAAAAAGAAAAGAAATAGTGTCTCATATACCCCAGACCCATCTAATTACACCGGTCCAAAAAAAAACATCTCTAATCCCTAAAAAAGAGCATGTTTGACCCTCTCAATTCTTGCAATATATTCACACTCAATTCGCCTCTCATACAGAGCGATGTGAGTTGCCGGCAGTGAATATACAGCAGTGGTGTAATACTAGATGATCTTCCCTTTGCCCTCATGCCATTTAGTTTAGGATTGACCGCTTTCCCAGTGATGTCCCTTAAGGCCGAATCATACATGACCGCAGGCAACATACCAAAGTAGCAGAACATCAACCCCTTACCTTATGACATTGTCAAAAGTCACAAAAGGGTACATAAATGAAAGTCATATCAATAATGACATGTAAGACTCACACGGTGAGGACGCAGGGATCCATTCTCTCACCTCATTACTCGGTCGCCAAGCACATATAGTATGAATACATGCTACGGTGGAGTAACTCTTCCATAAAGAGTGACGTCATACTCGATACACCGTACATATATTAGTCTAGTCGCTTTCTAGCGCCTAACCCGAATTCTCTATTTGCTCGCCTTCTAGGCGCCAAATGAGATCTCGAATCTGGCTAATCATAACAGGCACAACATGGAAAGTGGGTACTAACATCCATGTTTGGTCCTTAACACGACCTCATCTTGGTTATAACCGAGGCGACATACATAGTGGATGATTTAAGCCTCTCTTGGCTCCGAATAAAAATAAACCACCAGTCTCATCCTTGCTCGCTCCCAAGCGCCAAGGGCGATTGCTCGTGTGAGTGAGCCAATCTTGCCTGCTGACATCATCATTTGCTAATCATTATGACACAAACCATAATAGTGTCAACATCCCATCATCTCAAAATAAGTGATCGATTAAAAAAAAAAATGACCACAGCTTGCGCAATTATAGATTCCAAACATAAGCCTTATCAGCACCTCTTGCGATAAGTATATACAACGGAATCCACCATGTGCACCTCACATGAAATGATTTAAGATCACTACCTCTTGCGCAATAACCTCTCTAAAGATATTTTTGGTGACCAATTTGCGTTCATTCTTAATGCGCCCAACTAGCGCATTGAATTTTACAATGAGCAAATTAATATGCTTCTAATAAAGCATTTTATCCGCAGTCTAATGAGCAAGGTCAATGTCTAAACAACTCAGTTGACCATTTACCAAAGCTAACACTTATCATGCCGAATACGCCCACATAGCATACTTTAGGCTCCCACAACAAAGAAAATCAAGGAATATAGGTCCTCCCAAAGACAATCCGTGGATTCACTCAATAGCTAAGGCTCTAGCTTTTTACCGATAGGTAAGTCAATGGATTTGTAATTTTGCATCTAGAATCATTCTAGGATATTTTCTATGTAAGTCATCAAAGACAAACCGAGAATTTTCCTAAAACAATCCCTAAGGATCGTACATCCGAGCATATAAAATTACATCACCCATGTCCATCATATCTAAAATAGAGGACTGCCCACCCTAGGTGGCGACAACCTTATAAATTCCTGGCTCATAATGACTAAGTAAGGAAAAACTTCTTTTTGGACCATTGATCATGCCTCAGTGGTCTTCATCGATCATCGTTGCCCTATCATGGCTTGACGAAATCTAAGAACCACTGTTTGGATAACTGCTTTAGGCTGTAAAAGATTTATTGGAACTAGCAACCTTTTTGCACTCCTAACTTTTCACCATAAAAGCAGAAGGTAAATCCCTACGGATCTACTTATCCAATTCTCTAATGAGAAATCGGGTCACAATGTCCACAAATCAATGTTCCGAACTTATGTCAATTATAGCCTAAGTCAAAATAACCTCACTCCCCAGGAGGAAGTGTTCTCATGGTCTACACTTTCCTCAATGGTGCGACTTTTCGGTATCTAGCGAGCCTTATGCCTCAACAATGACTATCCAAATTACGCATAACTTTATAACAGTTTTGCGTCACAATGGAAAGTCAACCAAATTATAAAAAATGGTTAATCCTCAAAGACTTTGTCTTAAACTGCGCAACATTGATCCACTTTTTTTAAAATAGGGGACTAGAGCCTTGGGCATTATCCTAGGCTCTTTATTATCTTGCGGAGCAATCATGAATGTTTTCCCTCTCAATCACCCAGTGATGACGTGGAAAATTTTCACATTTGCTACCACGCAACTAAGAATGTAGAGCATTCTTCTCTAATGGAGTAATCCATTAGTAGGCACATCGCTCCCACTGTCCCTAGGATATTGGAAATTTCTTTCCATTCTCAACTAGGCTACATAGAGCGCTATGCTTGGAATTCTCCATCTTATAGAGTTTCGAAAACTCTATTCACGTCACCTTTACTAATAAAACTTTATGTGACTTAGTTACACTACCACAAAGCTGCTTACCTATATGCATATGACCCGGAGGATTTGTATGACCGCATACAATAATGCGCCATACGACCCTTTGTCTTGACTTCACAATCTTATGAGAAGTAACATAAAGATAAGCTGCTTAACGGTTACAGATCGCCCATAGATGGCTCTCGACTAACCTATTACTCAAAATTGGAGTGTAAAATCTGATATGGAGGGCACTTAGTTAGGGATATAGGCAACAAACTAGTGCAATTTCCAATTGGGAAACATTTTGCGCCATTATCCACCTAACATTAACAATATTTAATTCCTTATTCTCTACTACACCATTGTGTTGTTGAGTACTAGGAATAATCAATTTTCTAAGCATCCATCTCTCTTCACAGAGTTTTCTAAAAATAACTCAAATAGATACTCGCCACCTTGGTCAAAACTAAAAGCATGAATGTTGTTATCTAATTGATCTCAACCTCATATGTGCAATGTCAAAAATCATCTCAAAACTTTTGACTTATGGGAGATCAAATAGTCTTGACTCAGATGCGTATCGTAATCTATAAATGTGTCGAGATTGAGGCTTAGCTATCATACCCTCACACATATCTAGTCACAAATATCATAGTGGACTAAATGCGCCAATACAAATGACCTTCTATGGCTTTCCTACTTACTTGTGCGCACCCATTGCGAACAAAGTTACACATTCACATGAGAGCAGGATGTCATAAGCGAGTGGGCCCGAGAAGGCCTACTCAAACCATCGTGTCATCATCTCATTAATGTGATTAAGTATAATAAGCCACTGGTTCATGACCAATGTCATAAACTAATTCCTATCATCTTAATGTGTGAGTTCTCGAAGACAAGTTTTAAAGGTTTAGGCCCAACTAGGTAATGACTCACGACTAAGTCATATTCACTAGATCATAAAAAGGATGTCATGGAGATATCAACTGCGCCTAAGTCGCAAATTTAACTAGTAAGTGCTAATCCCCTGCACCTTCAAGTCAATTTTATTCTCCATACACTTTAATACAGCTAGTTGAAAGATGACGATACTCCTCTTGCCATCTCTATTTCTCGCTTCATAGTTACTATAGCGATCCTGGGTTTTACCCTTGTTGTACAATGATCCAGACATGTGTCCGTGGATGTTGGTAGTTGTTATTATCTTGTTTGCATCCTTTTTTCTTTGTATATTGAGTTACAGGATGTGTTGGGCAGGTTTGTTACAGGTTGGTTGTGTTTGGGAGCCTAGTGTTGCTGCCCAGAATTTTGGGTCTTCGCTCGAACGAGGAGTGGTCGCTCGAGCGAGAGTTGAGTTCGTGTCTGGTTCTGGACCTGAGAGTTGCCATTCTTGGCTCGAGCGAGCTTCCTTCGCTCGAGCGGTCTGGGTTTTTCTTCGCTCGATCGAGAACATCTTGGCTCGAGTGAGAGTTTTCTGTGTCTGGTAGCTCGAGCGACGAAGGCTTCGCTCGAGCGAGCGTGTTTTATATCAGCGAACAGCAGCGTTTGAAACATCACTTTTTCACTTCTTTTCTTCATTCTAAACCTAGATCCGAGACCCTCTCACTCTAAAATTACACTCTCTCTAAGATTTGATCTCCCTAGAGTATGAATCTAGCCTAGGGCCTTTGTTAAAAAGATAGAGGGCGTTGAGAGCTTCGATTTAATCTGAAAAAGTTTGGATTTGGAGCAAGTTGATCTTCGAGTCTTCATCTTCTTTTTGGCTTAAACTTCGAGGTAGGGATATCCTACTCCTCTCTATGGGTTTTGTCTTTAAATTTTGGTATTTTGAGATGTTGGGCTTGGTTTGGTAATTTTGTGAAAGTTTGGGGCTTTTGTGTAATTTTACAAAAGTTGGGGTTTTATTCATAATAAACCTAAATGCATATTTGGCATAGAGAAATGGAATTAATGTTGAATCATTGATGAAAATGGGACCTAAGGGTTGAAATGGTAATGATGGAAAATGGCCTAATTACATTGTTTAATTAATTTGGGATAATTAATTGGGAGAAATGAGGAAATGAAATGTTGATTGAATATCCATTTGTGCATTTATTTTCTGTTTAGAAATAACTGCTTTGGGCTATCGATGGAGGATAGTCGTGATTGTTGTAGACAATGCATGATGATTAGGTAAACGGAAACTAATCAATGGAATGTGTCATGGAATTTGACTGTTGATAGAATACATTAACTGTATGTATTGAGTGAATGTATATAGAACCAATGTGTTCGTATACGTTAAGTGTAGAGGAGGAGATAGGGGATGTACTCCGCGGTTTAGGGGAAGATAGGGGATGCACCTCTAAACCGGTTAGTGTTGGGAGAAGATAGGGGATGAACTCCGTAGATACAGCTCATATGCTTGTCTAGTGAAGTGAAGATAGAGCTCATATGCTTATCTTTGTGAAGTGTGGATATAGCTTATATGCTTATCTGTGAATGTGGGATATTGTTGTTATACATATCTGTTGAGAATGTGGATATAGCTTATATGCTTATCTGTAAATGTGGGATATAGTTTTATACTTATCTGTTGAAATGATGATAGAGCTGACATGCTTATCTGTTGAAAAAGGGAAAATGAAAAGTAACTCGGACTCTTAAGTCGTGTGACATAAAATGTGATTTATGTGAATGTATCAGTGTTAGCCATCTATCAATTGCTAATATTTTAGTCATTGTCCATGGTTGGTTTAGTGTATTTCTACTGGGCTGTGGCTCACCCTATATGGGAACTTTTTTTCAAGTACAGGTAGCATGCCACCTCCAAGGACATAGCTTGGAAGGCTAGAGGCGGACATACTTTTGTCGCTTTACTTTTTGATGTATTACATGTAACTTCAAGCCAAGGGCTTAATGTGAAACGAGTTAATACTTTTTGTTGTAACCAAGTGTTAACTTGGAAAGCTGTAAGCCCGTAGGGCATTTTGTTTTGATGTTAACATGTACTACTTATGTAATTAGACTCTAATGAATAAAAGAATGTGGTTAGTTTATATGTCAATGCATGTCTTATTTGATGGGTTTAATGTTATTATTTTGAGGGCGCTACAACTTGGTATCAGAGCGTACCGGGTTCGAATACTTTGGGTACGTGGGAAGTGATTAGTATCACAATGGGTTTGTCTCGCTTGATAGAGACTTAGATGTAGTATCATATGCTATGTGCTTAATTGATAACATGCTTATGTGACTATGTGGGTATGGGGTTTAATTTCTAGGATGTTGATTGGATCCTTGAGTTTCTGGAAGTCTTGTTGGAAAAGCACTTGATCAATGCTGTTTCTAACTGGAACTCTAGTAACGGCTCGGGACTATCATTATCTGGAAATGAAATTCGTAAGTGCTTATGTGATTATGTGCTTATGTGGAGTGAATTACAGTTGTCCATGCATTAGGACGTGAGTGTTTAGTTTTGGCACATTTATGAATGTGCTAACGTTCTGTGTTGCCTTTATTAGGATGTCAGGACGAGGAAGAGGAGCTAGGCATGGTAGACCTGCGAGGCAGGAGGTACCGTTACCGGGTGAGATTCCGGCAGTGTAGGAGGGAGTTGGGCAGGCCAATGTGGCCGAGCCAGTGGGTCAACAGGCTGTGGGTGCCTTGGCTAGAGAGATAGCAGGAGCTTTGGGTATTCTTAGAGCTGGGAATCAGGCATCTGAGACAAGGCCTTCTTTCTTGAAGAGGGAGTTCTTCCGGTCTAACCCGGACGAGTTTATCGAGGATCCGACGGAGCCACTGAAGGCTGATGAGTGGTTAGAGCAAATGAGTAAGACGTTCGAGATGCTTGGCATCGAGGACGGAGCACTGAAAGTGACCTTGGCATCCTTCCAGCTGAAAGGAGATGCGGGTCAATGGTGGAAATACGAGAAGGCTCGTGTTGGTGGTACTTGGGAGGCGTTTCTGAATGCTTTTCAGGAGAGGTTTTTGTCTGCAGCAGCTAGGGAGAAGCTGAGGGATCAGTTCAGCCGGCTTAAACAGCAGGGCTTGTCAGTGGCCGAGTTTGAGGCTACTTTTACCAGTTTGTCCAGGTTTGCACCGGAACTGGTGGCGTCTGAGGAACGCCGTTGCTATGAGTTTGAGCGGAAGTTGAGGCGGGGCCTCAAGCTGAGAGTTGGTGGGTCTTACATTCGAGAGTATAGACACCTGGTAGATGCCGCTGCTCATATGGAAATTATGATGCAGGAAGAGGAGGAAGAACAGAGGGGCTTCAAGAGGAGCCAGGATAGCCAGAGTGATGGCAGGAGACAGAGGGGTTATAACCCTCACCAGTCTCAGGGTGCAGTCTCTAGATCGACCTTTCCAGTGCCGAGTGCAGGCTCGGGGAGAGGCAGTCAGGGGGAGTTTACTTGTTACAAGTGTGGCCAGCTGGGTCACAAGGTTTCAGTTTGCCCGCAGAAGGGTGGGGGTCAGAAAGCTGCTTCATTTTCATCTAGACCGCAGAGTCAGAGTTTGGGCAGGGGGCAGCCCTTGACTTGTTATCAGTGTGGACAGCCTGGGCACCTGAAGAGGTTTTGCCCGCAGTTGAGTGCCACTTCGGGAGCGTCTGGTTCTAGGCAGACGCAGGGTTTTCAGCCAGCTCAGTCTGTGCAGGCCTCGAGGGCCAATCCGGGGGTTTCGTCATCCCAGTCTGTGCAGCAGTCTTTTGCTCCGAGAGGTGAGCAGGTAGACCAGGGGCCTACGGGGCGCGTGTATGCTGTTACCGCGCAGGATTTAGTACCGACTCCATCAGT
The DNA here is from genome assembly GCF_055761805.1 of Camellia sinensis. Taxonomy (NCBI): domain Eukaryota; kingdom Viridiplantae; phylum Streptophyta; class Magnoliopsida; order Ericales; family Theaceae; genus Camellia; species Camellia sinensis. Next base: position 115,307,925 of record NC_138975.1, read on the forward strand.
AGTGAGAGGTACTTTTCTGTTTTGCAACTCGGTTGCTAATGTGTTGATAGACACGGGTGCATCTCATTCTTTTGTATCTGCTGCATTTGCATCTGTTTTGGAATTGGAGTTAGCACAGTTAGCATCTCCTATTTGTGTGGTGTCGCCTTTGGGTGGTGAGTTGATTCTGAAACAGGGTGTTAGAGGCTGTGATATAGAGGTCGCCGACTATAGGCTTCCTTTTCCGTTTGTTGTCATGCCCATGAAGGGCTTTGATGTTATTTTGGATATGGACTGGCTATCGTCATACCGGGCTGTTATTGATTGTTACCGCCAGAGGGTCACGTTATGTACCTTGAGCGGGGAGTGGTTCCATTTCTTGGGAGACCGGGTTGGTAGTGTTTTGCCACCGGGGTATGATTCGCGAGGGCGAAGTGAGCTTAGTAGTCTACTTGCCAGCTTTGAGAGTGGTGAGAGTGGTGAGACCCAACTTGTGTTGCCGAGGGTGGTTTGTGAGTATTCGGATGTCTTTCCCGAAGATCTTGTTAGTTTGCCACCTCACCGAGAGATAGAGTTCTCTATTGATCTAGTGCCCGGCACGGCGCCGATTTCTATGGCACCTTACCGTTTTGCTCCAGCAGAGTTGGTTGAGTTGAAAGTTCAGCTCCAGGAATTGCTAGATAAGGGCTTTGTTCGCCCTAGTGTTTCGCCGTGGGGAGCGCCGGCCCTCTTTGTTAAAAAGAAAGATGGTGCCTTGAGATTGTGTATTGACTACCGGAAGTTGAATCGGGCTACGGTTAAGAATAAGTACCCTATGCCCCATATAGATGATTTGTTTGACCAGTTGAAGGGTTCCCGTTGTTTCTCTAAGATAGACTTGAGATCGGGTTACCACCAGTTGAGGGTCAGGGAGGAGGATATTCCGAAGACGGCATTCCGTACGCGGTATGGCCATTATGAGTTTCTGGTGATGCCATTCGGGCTTACCAATGCACCGGCAGTCTTTATGGACTTGATGAACCGGATTTTTCGGGAATTCTTGGATCGGTTTGTGGTCGTTTTTGTGGATGACATCCTTATCTATTCGTCTTCTGAAGAGGAGCATGAGGCACACTTGAGAGTGGTGCTTGAGTTACTTAGAGCCCATAGGCTGTATGCCAAGTTTGGGAAGTGTGAGTTCTGGCTGAGGGAAGTCAAATTCTTAGGCCACGTAGTATCCGGGGAAGGGGTGTCTGTTGATACATCCAAGGTTGAGGCAGTGCAAGATTGGGCACAGCCTAAGAGTGTGTTTGAGATCCGTAGTTTTCTGGGATTGGCTGGGTATTACCGCCGGTTTGTGAAAGATTTCTCCAGGTTAGCGTCACCGTTGACTAGACTGACTCGGAAGGGAGTCAAGTTTGTGTGGAGTGAGACTTGTGAAAAGTCATTCCAAGAGCTAAAAGTTAGATTGACCACCGCTCCGGTGTTGATTATTCCGGAGAGAGGGTTGGGTTATGCGGTTTATTGTGATGCCTCACGAGAGGGTTTGGGTTGTGTGTTGATGCAAGAGGGGAAAGTGGTAGCTTATGGCTCACGTCAGTTGAAAATACACGAGAAGAACTACCCCACACACGACCTAGAGTTAGCAGCTGTGATCTTTGCCTTGAAAATCTGGAGGCACTACCTTTATGGTGAGAAGTTCGAGGTGTTCTCGGACCACAAGAGTTTGAAGTATCTGTTTACACAGAGAGACTTGAATCTGAGGCAGAGGAGGTGGATGGAGTTCATCGAGGATTATGATTTTGAGTTGCATTATCATCCGGGAAAGGCCAATGTTGTGGCCGATGCCCTTAGTAGGAAATCCATTAGTGATGTAGCTAGTATAGCCATCCGAGAATGGGAGATGTTGGGAGCACTTGGCGAGTTTGATTTGCTACTGGGCGAATCTGTTGAGGCTGCGGCCTTGTTTTCTGTTGTTGTGCAGCCTACACTTGTGACACGAGTGTTAGAGGCACAGAGAGGTGACCTCGAGGTAGAATCCCTCCGAGAAAAGATCTCCAGTGGGAAGGTTGAAAAGGGTTTGACGGTGTATCCCGACCTGAGTGTGAGATACCGAGACCTTTTGTTTGTACCGGAGCCTTGCCGGGAGGAGGTACTCCGAGAGTTTCACCATTCGCGCCTTGCGGTGCATCCGGGAGGTACTAAGATGTATCAGGATTTGGGTCGCCAGTTTTGGTGGCGGGGTATGAAGCAAGATGTGGCTGTTTTCGTATCGAAGTGCCTTACTTGCCAGTAAGTGAAGGCCGAGCATCAGAGGCCAACGGGTTTGTTACAACCCTTGCCTATTGCCGAGTGGAAGTGGGAGCATGTCACTATGGACTTCGTTGTGGGTCTTCCGAGGACTCAGCGGGGTAGTGATGCTATTTGGGTGGTTGTGGACCGGTTGACTAAGTCGGCGCACTTTATTCCTATGCGCGTGAAAGATTCGGTAAATCATCTTGCCGACTTGTATATTCGGGACGTAGTGAGATTGCACGGGGTCCCAGTGACGATCGTCTCAGATAGAGATCCTCGTTTTACTGCTAGGTTGTGGCAGAGTTTGCAGAGTGCCTTGGGCACTAAGTTGACCTTTAGTACGGCTTATCATCCTCAGACTGACGGGCAGTTCGAGCGTACTATTCAGATCCTCGAGGATATGCTTCGGGGTTGTGTCCTTGACTTCAGTGGGACGTGGGAGAGGCACTTACCCTTGGTAGAGTTTGCCTACAACAACAGTTTTCAGTCTAGTATCGGTATGGCACCGTTTGAGGCCTTGTATGGCCGACCGTGTAGGTCTCCAGTTTGTTGGGCCGAGGTGGGTGATGCACCTATGTTGGGTCCGGAGTTGGTTAGGGAGACGACGGAGAAAGTTGAACTTATTCGTAGGAGGCTCGTTACAGCCCTGAGTCGACAGAAGAGTTATGCCGACCGTAGGAGGAGGCCTTTGGCGTTTGAGGTAGGTGATCATGTCTTTCTGAAGATATCACCTAGGCGAGGTTTGATGAGGTTTGGGAAGAGTGGGAAGTTATCCCCTCGGTTTATTGGTCCGTTTGAGATCCTTGAGAGGATTGGCGAGGTTGCTTATCGGTTAGCCTTACCACCGCAGTTATCTGGAGTGCATGATGTGTTTCATGTGAGTATGCTTCGGAAGTATGAGCCAGATCCATCACATGTGTTGGATTGGACTGATTTAGAGGTAGATGAGAATGCCTCGTATGAGGAGAGACCGGTTCGGGTCTTGGATAGGCGGGATCAGGTCCTGCGTGGCAAGACCATTCCATTAGTGAAAGTCTTGTGGAAACATCACGGAGTGGAGGAAGCCACTTGGGAACGTGAGTTGGAAGTCCGCGACAAATATCCGGACTTGTTTGTTGATATGTGATCTTGTATTTAATTTTGAAATTTTGTTGAACTTAAGAGCTTTTATATATGTCTTAAGTTGTGAAACATTGAAAATGTTTTGGGTTATTGGAAGTATGTTTTGGAACTTGCCTCATATGGAAGTTGAATGTAACATTGTATATGTTGAATATAATGTTGAAATTGGAAAAGATGGTGCATAATGATTGATGCATGTTGAAAGTACATATGTTGTTTACATATTGTGAAATGTCTCTTGTTAAAGGGATGAGATGACCGGTAATGGGTCGAATTGTTGAATGTTAGAATTGTAACATTGTCTAAAATGGAGGAAAACCTGTTTTTGAAAACTTGTGCTTAATTTCGGGGACGAAATTCTTTAAGGGGGGGAGGTTATAGCGATCCCGGGTTTTACCCTTGTTGTACAGTGATCCGGACATGTGTCCGTGGATGTTGGTAGTTGTTATTATCTTGTTTGCATCCTTTTTTCTTTGTATATTGAGTTACAAGATGTGTTGGGCAGGTTTGTTACAGGTTGGTTGTGTTTGGGAGCCTAGTGTTGCTGCCCAGAATTTTGGGTCTTCGCTCGAGCGAGGAGTGGTCGCTCGAGCGAGAGTTGAGTTCGTGTCTGGTTCTGGACCTGAGAGTTGCCATTCTTGGCTCGAGCGAGCTTCCTTCGCTCGAGCGGTCTGGGTTTTTCTTCGCTCGATCGAGAACATCTTGGCTCGAGTGAGAGTTTTCTGTGTCTGGTAGCTCGAGCGACGAAGGCTTCGCTCGAGCGAGCGTGTTTTATATCAGCGAACAGCAGCGTTTGAAACATCACTTTTTCACTTCTTTTCTTCATTCTAAACCTAGATCCGAGACCCTCTCACTCTAAAATTACACTCTCTCTAAGATTTGATCTCCCTAGAGTATGAATCTAGCCTAGGGCCTTTGTTAAAAAGATAGAGGGCGTTGAGAGCTTCGATTTAATCTGAAAAAGTTTGGATTTGGAGCAAGTTGATCTTCGAGTCTTCATCTTCTTTTTGGCTTAAACTTCGAGGTAGGGATATCCTACTCCTCTCTATGGGTTTTGTCTTTAAATTTTGGTATTTTGAGATGTTGGGCTTGGTTTGGTAATTTTGTGAAAGTTTGGGGCTTTTGTGTAATTTTACAAAAGTCGGGGTTTTATTCATAATAAACCTAAATGCATATTTGGCATAGAGAAATGGAATTAATGTTGAATCATTGATGAAAATGGGACCTAAGGGTTGAAATGGTAATTATGGAAAATGGCCTAATTACATTGTTTAATTAATTTGGGATAATTAATTGGGAGAAATGAGGAAATGAAATGTTGATTGAATATCCATTTGTGCATTTATTTTCTGTTTAGAAATAACTGCTTTGGGCTATCGATGGAGGATAGTCGTGATTGTTGTAGACAATGCATGATGATTAGGTAAACGGAAACTAATCAATGGAATGTGTCATGGAATTTGACTGTTGATAGAATACATTAACTGTATGTATTGAGTGAATGTATATAGAACCAATGTGTTCGTATACGTTAAGTGTAGAGGAGGAGATAGGGGATGTACCCCGCGGTTTAGGGGAAGATAGGGGATGTACCTCTAAACCGGTTAGTGTTGGGAGAAGATAGGGGATGAACTCCGTAGATACAGCTCATATGCTTGTCTAGTGAAGTGAAGATAGAGCTCATATGCTTATCTTTGTGAAGTGTGGATATAGCTTATATGCTTATCTGTGAATGTGGGATATTGTTGTTATGCATATCTGTTGAGAATGTGGATATAGCTTATATGCTTATCTGTAAATGTGGGATATAGTTTTATACTTATCTGTTGAAATGATGATAGAGCTGACATGCTTATCTGTTGAAAAAGGGAAAATGAAAAGTAACTCGGACTCTTAAGTCGTGTGACATAAAATGTGATTTATGTGAATGTATCAGTGTTAGCCATCTATCAATTGCTAATATTTTAGTCATTGTCCATGGTTGGTTTAGTGTATTTCTACTGGGCTGTGGCTCACCCTATATGGGAACATCATTTTCAGGTACAGGTAGCATGCCACCTCCAAGGACATAGCTTGGAAGGCTAGAGGCAGACATACTTTTGTCGCTTTACTTTTTGATGTATTACATGTAACTTCAAGCCAAGGGCTTAATGTGAAACGAGTTAGTACTTTTTGTTGTAACCAAGTGTTAACTTGGAAAGCTGTAAGCCCGTAGGGCATTTTGTTTTGATGTTAACATGTACTACTTATGTAATGAGACTCTAATGAATAAAAGAATGTGGTTAGTTTATATGTCAATGCATGTCTTATTTGATGGGTTTAATGTTATTATTTTGAGGGCGTTACAGTTACTTGCAATTAATTCTACTATCCACAAGAAGGAGAGAATAAGCTATCAACTATGACAGCTCCTGAAGTAACTTAAGCGCGAATTAGGCTAAAGAGTCTAATTCAACACAATGCTCTTACAAGCGATGCGTTAAATTCTTAGAGTCATAACAACCTTGTCAGCCTTAACCTTTTCATTACTATGCTGCAACGTTTGCGCTTAGTGGTAAATGTTATTCAAAACGTTAGCCTAGTAAAGGAATCACACAAAGAAGCACCTCATCCATGTTTCACACTCAAGTGTGGAAGCAGTAAGTGTCCAGACTTAGACAAGTTGGCAATGCTAATAGATTTTGCAGCCACTAAGCGCTAATCTTTTCACTCAGTGTTAATAGATTTTGCAGCTTCTAAGCGCTAATCTTTTAACTTCACGTGATATTTCAACGCACACTATTATAGTGCATGAAATTTCGCTCAATCCACTCCCAATAATTGGGTAGAGAGCAAAACACTGCTCGTACTGGCTACTCGTCTTACACTTAATGACTAATTTATTTAAGCTCGCATTTCTTGGATGACGTGACTCTTGAATGTTACTTCATCCAATGATGTAACATTATTTACAAGTCAAATTACAAAGTCAATCCGCGCAGCTCATTAGTCAAGATCATATACAGATCTATTGAGGGCTTACTAATTTTATAACTCCAAAACTCGCCAACCAAAACTATGTAGCGTGCCGCTAACTATAGCGCACACATTAGTTTTTATTGTGCCAAACAAGGCAACAAAACCACGGCGACTTTGAGTCATGTTTCCTTACTTTGGCTCAATTAAGGTTTGACCTAAAGTCTCCAAGACTTTTGCTCATCTAAAGAATGGGGATTAGTTTGTTCACATTTGAACATCTCTACTAAGTCTAGGTCAACCAAATTAACTTCCATAAGCTAAATCAATTTAGAGAGAAATTCGCATTGGGATTAATTTGATTAGCATAATATAATTTTGCCGCAAAAATCTAAATTAAATAGTAACAATATTACACAAGTCGCAAGATCGAAAATCCGCTATGCTCGTAATCATCTCTTGCGCCACAAGTAACAATTATCCAAAATTTAGTTTAATTTATGCGCAAAATATTGGTTTTCGAGAGTTAATCTACAAAGATTTCTCTCAACCGAATAACCTCCCACTGACTATGGCATATACAAAGCATGATAAATTCCATACAATAGCATTTTAATGCAAATCTACAAATAACTCATGCTATATTTATTTAATAATGGAATTCTAATAAATAAATAAATAATCATGCTCTTCTAATTACAACATATTACAAATCCAAAAAAAAAATATGTTGTATTCAATATTCAGATTATGCCATAATTAAAGTGTACATCATTTTGGAATTTTCTGGAATTTTTCTGAAATATTCTGGAATTTTAAATAACTAATAAACACACATAAAATTAGAAATAAAAAATCCAGAAACTGATAAACTGAAACAATATTACCAGTAGATAGTAAAACATTTCAGAAGTCCACAATAAAAATTTCAACCCCAGAAAATTAATTATGCAATACCAGAATCATTTTAAAGCATAAAAAATGAATTATTAACACAGAAAAAATATTTTTTATTTTCGTAAAATTTTCAAAATTTTACAGAAGATATAAAATTTAATTCTGAGTGTAACGGTACCAACCATACTTAAAACAAAGCTATAACGAATAAATTATGGCCAATTAACGCAATTCAGAATTAAAAACAAACAAACAGAGCCTTAGAGCCAAGCCAGGCAGGAAAAACGGCTCGACTCGGCTCGCCGCCGCTCAGCGCAACTCGGCACGAGTCGGCTCAACGAGCGGCTTGGCGCGGCTCAGAGCGCGGCTCAGCTCGCGGCTCGGTGCTCGGCTCCAGCACGCGGCGTGCGTGCGAGGCGCGGACGACGCGCGTGCGTGGACAGCGCCGCCGACGCGCGCGTGATGGCGCGTGCAGGCGCGTTAGCAGGGCATCCGGCGCGTGGTGGCGCGTGGCGCCGCTGGGAGGCGTCATACAGCGCGTGTATCACACGTGCCGCCTTCCCGGGTGTTTTCTGGTCCGATTTTTGTACTGCCGGACTCTTTTTTTCAAAATAAAACCGTTTATGGTCTTAAAAAAGACATTAATGAACATAAAAAAAATATTTATGCTCTTAATCTAATCAAAGTAGATTTTTTTTTTTTTTTTTACAAACATTCATGTATATATTGTAAACATACACATGTAAAAATATACACATGATTAAAGGAAACACGAAAATATCCATCAATGGCTCTGATACCAATGTAAATCAAAGTATAAAAACATGCAGCGGAATAAAATGTTTAGATCATACCTTTATTGATCTAAAACCTCGTGGATAAATCACGTGCTTCCTGAATCTAGTCAATCAACCCAGCAGTGAAGTGATATTACAATATTGAATATCACCTACACAAACCACAGTGCAAATGGCTTTTGATCGTTATTTTGGGAGAGAGCCAATATCTTGGAAAAAAAGAAACAAACATACGTTGTTTTCCCACTTAATCACCCATATCCCATATATTAGATATATAATCTATTTATCTCATTTATCCATTTGTTAAATGAGATAATATCTGATATCTATATCATCTATCCATATCATGATATGATAGATATATATCCTGAGTGGCTATCCAAATAGGTTTGAATTCAAATTCAAAACCCATTTGGATGAGGTTCAAAAGGTTCTAAGGGTCATGCCACATGGGTGCCCAATTTCTAACATGAGCTGTGGTCTCATGGGAATTGTTTGGCCAGGTTCTGAGCCATATCTATGAATTGAGAATCGGCTAAGTAAAGGAAAGAGAAATGAAACATGGACATATTTGTCATGTAATTGAAATGAATTATGAATTGATTTGTGTGAGTTAAACATTTATCAAATGTTAATGTTTTAGTTATTGCTCATATTATGTTTAGCATATCTCGACTGCGCGTTGGCTCACCCTATATGGGACATCATTTTTAGGTTCAGGTATTATGCCGCCTCCGAGATCTTAGCTTGGATGGCTGTGGGAGTTGAAGACTCTTTTGTTTATTTTTGTTGTATTACATGTATATCAAGCCAAGAACTTATTTTGTGTAGAGTTGGTACTCTCCTTTTGCAACCAAGTGTTGACTTGAAAAGTTGTAAGCCTATAGGGCATTTACTTTTGTTGTCAACATGTAATACCTTTTGTAATGAATACTCTGATGAATGAAATTATGCTTTTTTCTCTTATGTCTAAGCATGTCAAGATTGTATGGTTTATGGGTTTATTTTGAGGGCATTACAGAATTCATGGAGTGAAGTGAGCTGTCCAAAGTGACCAAATGTTTGGGATTCGGACATTTATCCGTACTGGAATAACTTGTAATTTGGGGGCTAGTTGTGAAGACAACAAGAAAAACATGTATCTATAAACGCAATGTGATTGTAATTTGACATGTAAGTTTTTTGGACAGATGAATGAGGTTAATTGTTTTACAATTTTGGGTAGTTTGATTAATAAAAAAATTGTTTAGTAGTTATTGAATGTGACAATTATTAGATGTGAAGGCGTTCTTGAATAATTTAAAAAAAATGACAATGTTCACACAGAGGTGTTCTTATGAATGTAGAATTCCTCATATTGCTATTATTGTTAGTAATGTTTCTTAATAACTGGGATGCTTTTGTCTAGCATTTACTTATGATTACATTACAGGACTTGAAATTGGGTATTATTTGATTAGTGAAAATTCAGATAATGTATTGGAAATTTTGAAAGTGATTGGACTTCAATGTCATGACAATGAGATTGGGTGACCTACATCCACCTCAACATCCTTGTCTCATCTCATCTCATCTCATTTACATTCATTTTACTTACTTCTTGTTTCTTAGTTTCTTAACATTTGTCTCATTATGCATTGCTGACCTTATAACTGTTCTATAAAATTTTCTTTCAATTATGTTAGTATATGTCAATGCTAAAAGCATTCCTCCACTTTAACCAACCTACTTTAGTTTTATGGGCCACATCATCTCCAATCTCTCCATCTTTATTAATAATCAAATCTAGATAGCGGAATTGTTTACTCTTTAACTATCTCTTGATTTTCAATCTTACTTCTCCTCATTATTAGAAATCAAAGATCATAAATTACCTCAAAAGTGTTAATATCTTGGCCAGCTCAACTGCAAAGTTTTTCATTGTTCTATTGTTTGTAGTAAAATGCACTCTTTTTTATTTTTATTTTTTGTTTTTCATAGATTGTTCTTATACTTATTTTTGTTACCTTGCTAGCTCAGGCACTTCCATATTTCCTACCCCATTCTTTCTTGTAGTTTGTTATCCATTTTCCTAAGATTGCACTAGAAACATGGATTTGAGTTTGGATGTGGATTAAATTCTAAGGATTTAAAATCTAAACAGTGAAAATTCTTAGATTTTAAATTTTTTCTTTCAATGCTAAGAATTAGTAGATGAATTTGGGAACATACACACACAATATGTACATACATATAGGTATATAATGTTTGAGCTAGGGTTGTGGATTTGTAGAAAATCATACATATATAGAGAGAGGGAGTGAGAGAGAGATTTGTTTGAATTTCCAATCCATGTGGCTTTCAGCAATCCAAACAGCATGCAAGGTGTTGGTCCAAAATTATAAATCCACATGGAATACAAAATCCGAACATTGCCCAAAGGTAATATATTTCTTAGGATTGAGATCAAGCAAATGTTACTTTATTTTAAACATATCTGTTTTGTATGTGATAATGGTCCTCTTAATTGGCTTGCTTTTAAGCAATTGTTGTTTTGTGGAGTGTGATTTTATGCTCTTGCAGTACTCATTCCCTGTTCATTAAGGTCTTCATATTGTGGTTTTATGTAGAAGGTTAAACAGTCACAGGTAAGGACTCAAAGGCAAAGGAGTCAGGAGGAAAGGGAAAGGGAAAGGGAAAACAGGCAGTGGGAGGAGTGACGATAGTGCTTCAAAAAGTAAAGGAAAAGGTGCGAAGACAGATGGGCTTGGCACCTGCACATATGTCAAAGGTTGTTTCTTCCCCTTAATGTTGTTTTTCAGGAGCTTCTATGTTATTTTAACTACAATTTATCTAGTATGTTAAGTCTCCTGATTTGACTCTGGGTTTTGGATTTTGCTTCTAGCAAGGCATATCTTATGTGAGAAGCAAGGGAAGATTAATGAAGCATACAAGAAGCTACAAGATTGCTGGAAAAGTAATGGAGATAAGGTTCCACCTGCTGAGTTCGCAAAGGTGATTTCCCTATTTCATTGTCCATTTTCTTCTTTTATTTAAAAATTTTACAATTGTTGGGCAAGGTTGTGCAAGTAGCAATTTCTGGTTTTGACCTTTGAGGGGATCATTGTTTACTCTTTCATATTTTTTGAATAATTAATGATCTTGATGGTGAACCTGATTCAATTGTATTTAGTTGGCTCGTCATTTTCACTTAGCTACTTGGTTTCTAAAATGTGCTAATTAATCATGATCTCTTCAGCTTAATGACAATATGCTCATAAGTTAACTATTGGTCTATCTGTTTGGGCGGGAAATTGTTTTCTTCGTTTTCTGGCATTTGTTACAATGCAAAAATGAAAATCAATGGAAAATGTTTTATGTGGTAAAAATAAATCTAATCTGGCGAAAAATGTTGGCACTTTTAAAAGGTGCAAAACGTTTTCTAGACTGAAGTCTTACCTGTAACGCCCTCAAAATAATAACATTAAACCCATCAAATAAGACATTCAGTGACATATGAAATAACCGCATTCTTCTATTTATCAGAATTTCATTACATAAGTATTACATGTTAACAACAAAAGCAAAATGCCCTACGGGCTTACAGCTTTCCAAGTTAACACTTGGTTACAACAAAAGGAGTACTAACTCATTTACACATTAAGCCCTTGGCTTGAATTTACATGTAATACATCAAAAACAAAACGACAAAAGTATGTCCGCCTCTAGCCTCCCAAGCTATGTCCTTGGAGGTGGCATGCTACCTGTACCTGAAAATGATATTCCCATATAGGGTGAGCCACAGCCCAGTAGAAATACACTAAACCAACCATGAACAATGACTAAAAGATTAGCAATTGATAGATGGCCAACACTGATACATTCACATAAATCACATATTTATGTCATCCGACTTATGAGTCCAAGTTACTTTTCATTTTCCCATTTTCAACAGATAAGCATGTTAGCTCTATCATCATTTCAACAGATATGTATAAAAACTATATCCCACATCCACAGATAAGCATATAAGCTATATCCACACTTCACAAAGATAAGCATATAAGCTCTATCTTCACTTCTCTAGACAAGCATATGAGTTGTATCTACGGAGTTCATCCCCTATCTTCTCCCAATACTATCCGGTTTAGAGGTACATCCCCCATCTTCCCCTAAACCGCGGAGTACATCCCCCATCTCCTCCTCTACACATAACGTATACAAACACATTGGTTCTATATACAATCACCCAATACATACAGTTAATGTATTCTATCAACCGTCAAATTCCATGACACATTCCATTGATTAGTTTCCGTTTGCCTAATCATCATGCATTGTCTACAACAATCACGACTATCCTCCACCTATAGCCCAAAGCAGTTATTTCTAAACAGAAAATAAATGCACAAATGGATATTCAATCAACATTTCATTTCCTCATTTCTCACAATTAATTATCCCAATTAATCAAACAATGTAATTAGGTCAATTCCCATAATTAACATTACAAACCTTAGGTTCCATTTTTTTATCAATGATTCAACATTTATTCCATTTCTCTATGCCAAACATGCATCTAGGTTTATTATGAATAAAACCCCAACTTTTGTAAAATTACACAAAAGCCCCAAACTTTCACAAAATTACCAAACCAAGCCCAACATCTCAAAATACTAAAATTTAAAGACAAAATCCATAGAGAGGAGTAGGGTACCCCTACCTCGAAGTTTGAGCCAAAAAGAAGATGAAGACTCGAAGATCAACGTGCTCAAAATCCAAACTTTTTCAGATTAAATCGAAGCTCTCAACACCCTCTATCTTTTTAACAAAAGCCCTAGGCTAGATTCACACTCTAGGGAGATCAATTCTTAGAGAGAATGTAAGTTTAGAGAGAGAGGGTCTCGGATCTAGGGTTAGAAAGAAAAGAAAGTGAAAAGTGATGTTCAAAAACGCTACTGTCCGTTGATATAAAACACGCTCGCTCGAGCGAAGCCTTTGTCGCTCGAGCGACCAGACACAGAAAACTCTCGCTCGAGCCAAGAAGTTCTCGCTCGAGCCAAAAACTCAAAAGTGCGCTCGAGCGAAAGAATGCTCGCTCGAGCCAACAACTCAAACCCTCAGGTCTGCAACCAGCACGCTCGAGCGACAGACTTCTCGCTCGAGCGATGAACAACCAGACCGCTCGAGCGAAGGAAATCTCGCTCGAGCCAAGAAAGGCAACTCTCAGGTCTAGAACCAGGCGCAATCGCTCGCTCGAGCGAAGCCACTCTGGCTCGACCCACCAGACACGAACTCAACTCTCGCTCGAGCGACCAACTCCTCGCTCAAGCGAAGGTCCAAAAATCTGGGCAGCAACACTAGGCTCCCAAACACAACCAACCTGTAACAAACCTGCCCAACACATCCCATAACTCAATATACAAAGTAAAAAGGATGCAAACAAGATAATAAACAACTACTAACATCCACGGACACATGTCCGGATTACTGTACAACAAGGGTAAACCCGGGATCGCTATAACCTCCCCCCCTTAAAGAATTTCGCCCCCGAAATTAAGCACAAGTTTTCAAAAACAGGTTCTCATCCATTTAGACAATGTTACACATTTTAACATTTAACAATTCGACCCATTACCGGTCATCCCATCCCTTTAACAAGAGGCATTTCTCAATATGTAAACAACATATGTACTTTCAACATGCATCAACATTATGCACTAACTTTCCAATTTCAACAATATATTCAACATATATAATGTTACATTCACCTTCCATATGAGGCAAGTTCCAATAAACCAAACATTTTCAATGTTCCACAACTTAAGACATATATAAAAGCTCTTAAGTTCAACAATAGTTCAAGATTTAAATACAAGATTACATATCAACAAACAAGTCTGGATATTTCTCACGGACTTCCAACTCACGTTCCCAAGTGGCTTCCTCCATTCCGTGATGTTTCCACAAGACTTTCACCAAAGGAATGGTCTTGCCACGCAGGACCTAATCCCGCCTATCCAAGACCCGAACCGGTCTCTCCTCATACGAGGCATCCTCATCTACCTCTAAATCGGTCCAATCCAACACATGTGATGGATCTGGCTCATACTTCCGAAGCATACTCACATGAAACACGTCATGCACTCCGGACAACTGCGGCGGTAAGGCTAACCGATAAGCAACCTCGCCAATCCTCTCAAGAATCTCAAAAGGACCAATAAACCGAGGGGATAACTTCCCACTCTTCCCAAATCTCATCAAACCTCGCCTAGGTGATATCTTCAGAAAGACATGATCACCTACCTCAAACGCCAAAGGCCTTCTCCTACGGTCAGCATAAGATTTCTGACGACTCTGGGCTGTAACAAGCCTCCTACGGATAAGCTCAACTTTCTCCGTCGTCTCCCTAACCAACTCCGGACCCAACAAAGGTGCATCACCCACCTCGGCCCAACAAACTGGAGACCTACACGGTCGGCCATACAAGGCCTCAAACGGTGCCATACCGATACTAGACTGAAAACTGTTGTTGTAGGCAAACTCTACCAAGGGTAAGTGCCTCTCCCACGTCCCACTGAAGTCCAGGACACAACCCCGAAGCATATCCTCGAGGATCTGGATAGTACGCTCGGACTGCCCGTCAGTCTGAGGATGATAAGCCGTACTAAAGGTCAGCTTAGTGCCCAAGGCACTCTGCAAACTCTGCCACAACCTAGCAGTAAAACGAGGATCTCTATCTGAGACGATCGTCACTGGGACCCCGTGCAATCTCACTACGTCCCGAATATACAAGTCGGCAAGATGATCTACCGAATCTCTCACGCGCATAGGAATGAAGTGCGCCGACTTAGTCAACCAGTCTACAACCACCCAAATAGCATCACTACCCCGCTGAGTCCTCGGAAGACCTACAACGAAGTCCATAGTGACATGCTCCCACTTCCACTCGGCAATAGGCAAGGGTTGCAACAAACCTGCTGGCCTCTGATGTTCGGCCTTCACTTGCTGGCAAGTAAGGCACTTCGATACGAAAACAGCCACATCTCTCTTCATACCCTGCCACCAAAACTGGCGACCCAAATCCTGATACATCTTAGTACCTCCCGGATGCACCGCAAGGCGCGAATGGTGAAACTCTCGGAGTACTTCCTCTCGGCAAGACTCCGGTACAAACAAACGGTCTCGGTATCTCACACTCAGGTCGGGATACACCGTCAAATCCTTCTCAACCTTTCCACTGGAGATCTTCTCTCGGAGGGATTTTACCTCAAGGTCACCTCTCTGTGCCTCTAACACTCGTGTCACAAGTGTAGGCTGCGCAACAACAGAAAACAAAGCCGCAGCCTCAACAGATTCGCCCAGTAGCAAATCAAACTCACCAAGTGCACCCAACATCTCCCATTCCCGGATGGCTATACTAGCTACATCACTAATGGATTTCCTACTAAGGGCATCGGCCACAACATTGGCCTTTCCCGGATGATAATGCAACTCAAAATCATAATCCTCGATGAACTCCATCCACCTCCTCTGCCTCAAATTCAAGTCTCTCTGTGTAAACAAATACTTCAAACTCTTGTGGTCCGAGAACACCTCGAACTTCTCACCATAAAGGTAGTGCCTCCAGATTTTCAAGGCAAAGATCACAGCTGCTAACTCTAGGTCGTGTGTGGGGTAATTCTTCTCGTGTATTTTCAACTGACGTGAGCCATAAGCTACCACTTTCCCCTCTTGCATCAACACACAACCCAAACCCTCTCGTGAGGCATCACAATAAACCGCATAACCCAACCCTCTCTCCGGAATAATCAACACCGGAGCGGTGGTCAATCTAACTTTCAACTCTTGGAACGACTTTTCACAAGTCTCACTCCACACAAACTTGACTCCCTTCCGAGTCAGTCTAGTCAACGGTGACGCTAATCTGGAGAAATCTTTCACAAACCGACGGTAATACCCAGCTAATCCCAGAAAACTGCGGATCTCAAACACACTCTTAGGCTGTGCCCAATC
Organism: Camellia sinensis; assembly: GCF_055761805.1. Taxonomy (NCBI): domain Eukaryota; kingdom Viridiplantae; phylum Streptophyta; class Magnoliopsida; order Ericales; family Theaceae; genus Camellia; species Camellia sinensis. The sequence continues at coordinate 115,323,947 of NC_138975.1, forward strand.
CTACACTGCCTCAACCTTGGATGTATCAACAGACACCCCTTCCCCGGATACCACGTGGCCTAAGAATTTGACTTCCCTCAGCCAGAACTCACACTTCCCAAACTTGGCATACAACCTATGGGCTCTAAGTAACTCAAGCACCACTCTCAAGTGCTCCTCGTGCTCCTCCTTAGAAGGCGAATAGATAAGAATGTCGTCCACAAAAACGACTACAAACCGATCCAAAAATTCCCGGAAGATCCGGTTCATCAAGTCCATAAAGACTGCCGGTGCATTGGTAAGCCCGAATGGCATCACCAGAAACTCGTAATGGCCATACCGCGTACGGAATGCCGTCTTAGGAATATCCTCCTCCCTGACCCTCAACTGGTGGTAACCCGATCTCAAGTCTATCTTAGAGAAACAACGGGTACCCTTCAACTGGTCAAACAAATTATCTATACGGGGCATAGGGTACTTATTCTTAACCGTAGCTCGATTCAACTTCCGGTAGTCTATACACAATCTCAAGGAACAAAGCCCTTATCTAGCAATTCCTGGAGTTGAACTTTCAACTCAACCAACTCTGCTGGAGCAAAACGGTAAGGTGCCATAGAAATCGGCGCCGTGCCGGGCACTAAATCAATAGAGAACTCTATCTCTCGGTGAGGTGGCAAACTAACAAGATCTTCGGGAAAGACATCCGAATACTCACAAACCACCCTCGGCAATACAATCTGGGTCTCACCACTCTCACCACTCTCAAAGCTGGCAAGTAGACTACTAAGCTCACTTCGCCCTCGCGAATCATACCCCGGTGGCAACACACAACCAACCCGGTCTCCCAAGAAATGGAACCACTCCCCGCTCAAGGTACATAGCGTGACCCTCTGGCGGTAGCAATCGATAACATCCCGATATGACGATAGCCAGTCCATACCCAAAATAACATCAAAACCCTTCATGGGCATGACAACAAACGGAAAAGGAAGCCTATAGTCGGCGACCTCTATATCACAGCCTCTAACACCCTGTTTCAGAATCAACTCACCACCCAAAGGCGATACCACACAAATAGGAGATGCTAACTGTGCTAACTTCAATTCCAAAACAGATGCAAATGCAGCAGATACAAAAGAATGAGATGCACCCGTGTCTATCAACACATTAGCAACCGAGTTGCAAAACTGAAAAGTACCTCTCACTACTGATGGAGCCGGTACTAAATCCTGCGCGGTAACAGCATACACGCGCCCGGTAGGCCCCTGATCTACCTGCTCACCTCTAGGAGCAAAAGACTGCTGCACAGACTGGGATGATGAAGCTCCCGGATTGGCCCTCGAGGCCTGCACAGACTGAGCTGGCTGAAAACCCTGCGTCTGCCTAGAACCAGACGCTCCCGAAGTAGCACTCAACTGCGGGCAAAACCTCTTCAGGTGCCCAGGCTGTCCACACTGATAACAAGACAAGGGCTGCCCCCTGCCCAAACTCTGACTCTGCGGTCTAGCTGAAGAAGAAGCAGCTCTCTGACCCCCACCCTTCTGAGGGCAAACAGAAACCTTGTGACCCAGCTGGCCACACTTGTAACAAGCAAACTCCCCCTGATTGCCTCTCCCCGAGCCTGCACTCGGCACTGGAAAGGTCGATCTAGAAACTGCTCCCTGAGACTGCTGAGGGTTATAACCCCTCGGCCTCCTGCCATCACTCTGACCATCCTGGCTCCTCTTGGAGCCCCTCTGTTCTTCCTCCTCTTCCTGCATCATAATTTCCATATGAGCAGCAGCATCTACCAGGTGTCTATACTCTCGGATATAAGACCCACCAACTCTCAACTTGAGGCCCCGCCTCAACTTCCGCTCAAACTCATAGCAACGACGTTCCTCAAACGCCACCAGTTCAGGTGCAAACCTGGACAGACTAGTAAAAGTAGCCTCAAACTCGGCCACTGACAAGCCCTGCTGTTTAAGCCGGCTAAACTAGTCCCTCAGCTTGTCCCTAGCTGCTGCAGACAAAAACCTCTCCTGAAAAGCATTCACAAACGCCTCCCAAGTACCACCAACACGAGCCTTCTCGTACTTCCACCATTGACCCGCATCTCCCTTCAGTTGGAAGGATGCCAAGGTCACTTTCAGTGCTCCGTCCTCGATGCCAAGCATCTCGAACGTCTTACTCAATTGCTCTAGCCACTCATCAGCCTTCAGTGGCTCCTTCGGATCCCCAATAAACTCATCCGGATTAGACCGGAAAAACTCCCTCTTCAAGAAAGAAGGCCCTGTCTCAGCTGCCTGATTCCCAGCTCTAAGAATACCCAAAGCTCCTGCTATCTCTTTGGCCAAGGCACCCATAGCCTGCTGACCCACTGGCTCGGCCACATTGGCCTGACCAACTCCCTCCTGTACTGCCGGAACCTCCTCCGGTAACGGTATTTCCTGCCTCGCAGGTCTACCACGCCTAGCACCTCTTCCTCGTCCTGACATCCTAATAAAGGTAACACAGAACGTTAGCACATTCACAAATGTGCTGAAACTAAACACTCACGTCCTAATGCATGGACAACTGTAATTCACTCCACATAAGCACATAAACACATAAGCACGTACGAATTTCATTTCCGGATAATGATAGTCCCGAGGCGTTACTAGAGTTCCGGTTAGAAACAGCATTGATCAAGTGCTTTTCCAACAAGACTCCCAGAAACCCAAGGATCCAATCAACATCCTAGAAATTAAATCCCATACCCACATAGTCACATAAGCATGTTATCAATTAAGCAGGTAGCATATAACACTACATCTAAGTCTCTATCAAGCGAGACAAACCCATTGTGATCCTAATCACTTCCCACGTACCCAAAGTATTCAAACCCCGGTACGCTCTGATACCAAGTTGTAACGCCCTCAAAATAATAACATTAAACCCATCAAATAAGACATTCAGTGACATATGAAATAACCGCATTCTTCTATTTATCAGAATTTCATTACATAAGTATTACATGTTAACAACAAAAGCAAAATGCCCTACGGGCTTACAGCTTTCCAAGTTAACACTTGGTTACAACAAAAGGAGTACTAACTCATTTACACATTAAGCCCTTGGCTTGAATTTACATGTAATACATCAAAAACAAAACGAAAAAAGTATGTCCGCCTCTAGCCTCCCAAGCTATGTCCTTGGAGGTGGCATGCTACCTGTACCTGAAAATGATATTCCCATATAGGGTGAGCCACAGCCCAGTAGAAATACACTAAACCAACCATGAACAATGACTAAAAGATTAGCAATTGATAGATGGCCAACACTGATACATTCACATAAATCACATATTTATGTCATCCGACTTATGAGTCCAAGTTACTTTTCATTTTCCCATTTTCAACAGATAAGCATGTTAGCTCTATCATCATTTCAACAGATATGTATAAAAACTATATCCCACATCCACAGATAAGCATATAAGCTATATCCACACTTCACAAAGATAAGCATATAAGCTCTATCTTCACTTCTCTAGACAAGCATATGAGCTGTATCTACGGAGTTCATCCCCTATCTTCTCCCAATACTATCCGGTTTAGAGGTACATCCCCCATCTTCCCCTAAACCGCGGAGTACATCCTCCATCTCCTCCTCTACACATAACGTATACAAACACATTGGTTCTATATACAATCACCCAATACATACAGTTAATGTATTCTATCAACCGTCAAATTCCATGACACATTCCATTGATTAGTTTCCGTTTGCCTAATCATCATGCATTGTCTACAACAATCACGACTATCCTCCACCTATAGCCCAAAGCAGTTATTTCTAAACAGAAAATAAATGCACAAATGGATATTCAATCAACATTTCATTTCCTCATTTCTCACAATTAATTATCCCAATTAATCAAACAATGTAATTAGGTCAATTCCCATAATTAACATTACAACCCTTAGGTTCCATTTTTTTATCAATGATTCAACATTTATTCCATTTCTCTATGCCAAACATGCATCTAGGTTTATTATGAATAAAACCCCAACTTTTGTAAAATTACACAAAAGCCCCAAACTTTCACAAAATTACCAAACCAAGCCCAACATCTCAAAATACTAAAATTTAAAGACAAAATCCATAGAGAGGAGTAGGGTACCCCTACCTCGAAGTTTGAGCCAAAAAGGAGATGAAGACTCAAAGATCAACGTGCTCAAAATCCAAACTTTTTCAGATTAAATCGAAGCTCTCAACACCCTCTATCTTTTTAACAAAAGCCCTAGGCTAGATTCACACTCTAGGGAGATCAATTCTTAGAGAGAATGTAAGTTTAGAGAGAGAGGGTCTCGGATCTAGGGTTAGAAAGAAAAGAAAGTGAAAAAGTGATGTTCAAAAACGCTACTGTCCGCTGATATAAAACACGCTCGCTCGAGCGAAGCCTTTGTCGCTCGAGCGACCAGACACAAAAAACTCTCGCTCGAGCCAAGAAGTTCTCGCTCGAGCCAAAAACTCAAAAGTGCGCTCGAGCGAAAGAATGCTCGCTCAAGCCAACAACTCAAACCCTCAGGTCTGCAACCAGCACGCTCGAGCGACAGACTTCTCGCTCGAGCGAAGAGCAACCAGACCGCTCGAGCGAAGGAAATCTCGCTCGAGCCAAGAAAGGCAACTCTCAGGTCCAAAACCAGGCGCAATCGCTCGCTCGAGCGAAGCCACTCTGGCTCGACCCACCAGACACGAACTCAACTCTCGCTCGAGCGACCAACTCCTCGCTCGAGCAAAGGTCCAAAAATCTGGGCAGCAACACTAGGCTCCCAAACACAACCAACCTGTAACAAACCTGCCCAATACATCCCATAACTCAATATACAAAGTAAAAAGGATGCAAACAAGATAATAAACAACTACCAACATCCACAGACACATGTCCGGATTACTGTACAACAAGGGTAAACCCGGGATCGCTATATTACCAATGCCACCACACTAGCACTAGCACCACCACACTACCACCGCCACCATCACTGCCACTGCCATAACCTCCACCACATTACCACCTCCCCTACACCCTGCCACCACCACCCCACCATCACTAGTACAACCTTTTAGATCACTAGTACAACCTTTTAGTACACTAGTTTCAAGGAAGCTACCAAACATAGAAAATGTTTTCCGCTGAAATAAATGGAGCATAAGAAAATGGTTCGAGTGTTCTCTATACATTCTTCCAAAGAGAGTTTTTGGCCAAGATATTGTCTCAGGAACATTTGAAGGAGTCATAATGTAACACCCTCAAAATAACAACATTAAACCCATCCATATAGAGACATGCATTGATACATAAAAGTCCACATTCATCTATTCATCAGAGTATTTCATTACAGAAGTATTACATTGTTACAACAGAAGCAAATGCCTTACGGGCTTACAGCTTTCCAAGTTAACACTTGGTTGCAAAAGAGAGTACTAACTCAATTACACATTAAGCCCTTGGCTTGAATTTACACGTAATACATCCAAAAGGAAATAAGACAACAAAATTCTGTCCGTCTCTAGCCTCCCAAGCTATGCCCTTGGAGGTGGCATGCTACCTGTACCTGAAAATGATGTTCCCATATAGGGTGAGCCACAGCCCAGTAGAAATATACTAAACCGACTATGAACAATGCCTAAAAGATTAGCAACTGATAGATGGTCAATACTTACACTTCCATTTACATCTTATTAAAATTCCATGACAGCCAAGTCTATGTTACAATTCACTTTTCATTTTGAAAACAAGGCTCAGTACTCTGGCCAAAACATTTGATGAGATTATAGTTCATCACTAGAACACTTTCAAAATCTAAGGTGGATACACATTTTGGTGTTGTATCAATAACACATAAATTACTTCCATACTTCACAAACAATGATGATATACATTTTAGTGCTATATCAAATCAAACAAACTTTTCAATGGATAAGCATATGAGCTATATCACTACTACAACAGATAAGCACATGAGCTATATCAATACTTCAACAGATAAGCATATGAGCTGTATCAACACTTCAATAGATAAGCATATGAACTGTATCAACACTTCAATAGATAAGCATAAGAGCTGTATCAACACTTCAATAGATAAGCATATGAGCTGTATCAACATTCCAATACCCGGTTTAGAGGTACATCCCCCATCTTCCCCTAAACCATTAACCAGTTTAGAGGTACATCCCCCATCTCCTCCCATACACAAGTAATGCATATAAACACAGAATCACATACGCAATCAATCAATACATAAAATTAATGTATTCTATCAACCGTCATACTCTATGACACATCCAATTGATTAGTTTTAGTTTGCCTAATCATCATGCATTGTCTACAACAATCAACACTACCCTCCACCGGTAGCCCAGACAATTATTTCTAAGCAGGAAATAAATGCACAAATGGATAATATATCACATTTCAACTAGATGAGCAATAAAAGATTTGACTACACTCTTTAGTCTCATACATTCCCAATTTCAACATTCTCAATTCAATTCCTCGTTTTCTTCAATTAATTAAATGCATTAATTAATTAAACCAATTAGGGCAAATTATCATAATTCACAAAACAACCCTAAGGTTTCATTTCCATCAATGTCCCAACATAAATCTCATTTCTCTATGCCTAACATGCATATAGGTTTATATATCTAAAACCCCAACTTTTGTAAAATTTCACAAAGGCCCAAACTTTCTCAAAATTTACCCAACAACCCCCAAAATATCAAAATGCTAAAATTCAAAGACAAAGTTCATAAGATGGAGTAGGTTATCCCTACCTCAAGTAATGGGACCCAACGAAGGAGGTGAAGAAACAGAAATGCTCCAAATCCCGAAATTTTCAGATTAAAAGATAGCCCTCGACGGTCAACACAACTTTTGTAAAGGCCCAAGGTGAGAAAACAACTCCTACTAGATCAATCCTAAGAGAGAAGTTAGGGTTTTAGTGAGAGGAACTCTCAAAACAGCTTTTTGGAAAAGTAAGAGAGAGAAAGGATGTTGAAAAGTGAACAAAAAGGTCGGATCTCGGCTTTATATAAAAGTCGCCCCGCTCGAGCGGCGGATGCACGCTCCCAGAACTTTTACAGACGTGGTTCCCGCTCGAGCGTCAAACTCCCCGCTCGAGCGTCAGACACAAACTCCTGCTCGAGCGGCCAATCCCCCGCTCGAGCGTCTACCACTGCGAACGAAATACTGGATGGTTGGTTTCCCCACTCGAGCGCCAACACCCCCGCTCGAGCGGACAAGCAACAACAGAGTCCCGCTCGAGCGTCAAAATCACCGCTCGAGCGGAGAGACTAAAAACTGGGCGAAGATTTTACGTTTTAAAACACAACCAACTTATTCCCAACTTGCCCAACACGACCCAAAGCTCGAACACATAGAGGAAGGGATGGAAAGAGGATAAGACAACGGCACCCTTACGAAATCGAATCCGGACTATAGTTAAACACGAAAGGGAAAGTCGGGATCGCTATACATAACACTGACATCTTTGTGCTCATTTTTTGTCTTTTTCTTCCAGCTAGCAGCAGAATATTCAGAGTGTCCACTAGGGAAGAAGGGTGGAGACTTGGGATGGTTTCAGCGAGGCAAGATGGCTGGTCCATTTCAGGATGTTGCCTTTAGTACACCTGTTGGAGCTACCAGTGCACCGTTTAAATCAACGTATGCTATTTTAATTCCTGATTTTTGCTCTGCAAACCTGCTAACCATGTGCTAAGCTCTATCTTATGATGTTCATGTTGCTCAGACCAGCTAACTCTGTTACACTATTGATGGTACAGGCATGGATTGTCCGAAGGGAGGAAGAATTTATAGAACTTGGCATTCGAAGTTAGGCTCTGTTGGATTATCAACCATGAAATCGAAGTAAGCATTTTGTATTCTTCTATTCGAGACTTTGGCTTGATGTTGGCATGGCATTTAGAACATAATTGACTTGATGATGCTTCACCTTCTTAGATATTGGTTTTGGTCTTCATTGTAGTATACTTTCTGTTAAAAATCACTTGATAATCAAAGGTTGGGCATGCAATCCACTGATCCTTAAAATTCTACAAACATGATAAGGGGAACATAACACCTTATGCACATTCCAGAGTATACAGAATTCTCTCTCTCTCTCTCTCTCTCTCTCTCTCTCTCTCTCTCTCACGCACACACACACACACATTAGAGCATCCACAATGGGATGGCTAAAAAAGTGTGTTAAGGTGTGTTATATGACAAAAAGTGATAAAAAGTAGGGCCCAAAAATGTGTGTTAAGGTGTGTTAAGAGTTTGTTAATTTTAGAGAGTGAGTGGTGGTGCAATGGATATGTTAAGGAGTGTGTTAAGATGTGTGGTAAAGTGTGGATATGTATATATATAATAAAAAGAAATAAATAAATAATTTAATTTAATCAAAAATTTTAAGCGCAGAAAAAATGCCCAACAAGTAAAAAAAAAAAAAATTGCCCTTGGCCAGTAGACTGGGGGTCAACTTGGGAGTCGACCTACTGCTTTACAAAGTGTTTCGTCTTTCTCTTCTCTCTCTTTCTTGGTTGGCTAGAAGGCTGGTCACAGTTAACACACAAGTTAACAACTGACACTAACATACAACACTAATGCACCCACTAACACATCCGTTGCAGCACCCAACAGTGTTTTTGGCTAGCCAAAAACTAACACCTAACACTAACACACTCAATAACGCATCCATTGTGGATGCTCCTTAATTAATCAAACCGTCTTGTTAGGATTCTTATCCTACGTGTTTTGTTTGGCAAATTCCTTTCTTAACAAAAACCACTTCTTTTATTTCTTCTGTTTTCTCTATCATGATTCCCTGAGATTATGTTTGAAAAAGAAAATGTCATCATTTGAAAACACATACCAAAGCATACCTCATACTGATTTTGCTATATCTATTTGGGATCTTGTCATGTGATTGGTCAAATGAACTATCTTTCTTGGTTTATGGGTTTGTGTTTTGTTTTGTTGTGAAGAGGATGGTTGACATTTGCAGATAGTTGAACAAAAGAGGAGGATGGTTGTCTGGTAAAAGAATGAAGAAAGTTGTGCCTCAGAACATGGAGAAAAGAAGACTGCAAAAGTCAGAAATTATCACTCAATATCATTCTACTAATCAATTTCAAAAAAATGTTTGATTTTAATTTAAAATACAATTTTTAGCTTTTTTAAAAAAATAATTTTTCATATAATTTATTTTGAGTAATTTTTTTCATATTTTAGTTTAAAAATTTAAATTTTTACATGCACCTAAAATTTAAAAAAAATATTAAATTTAAAAAATATTAAAAAAATATTTGTGAAGAATTTTTTTTTTTAAAATCACTAAAGATGAAAAAATTAAAAAACATAAAAAAAATTGACATGCTTTTCTATTTCTTAGCTTTAGTGAACATTTATTAAATTTAATCATAAATATTTTGATGTTTGGTTTTCAATTTGTTTTTCTAAAAAATTAAAAATTATAAAATGAAAAAAAAAATTAGAAAGTCTAAATTAAATATTATGTGATAGTTCAAGGGAGTGAAGTGATATGAGGTGATAGTTTAAGCAGATAGAGTGTAATTTATCCAATTGACGTATTTTAGTCATGACAGTCCAAATTAAAAAAAAAAAATTTAAAAAATTAATAGATGAGGATGGTCAGTTTTTACAATTTTTAATGGGGGAATTACTTTATAATGGAACAGAAGAAAAAAAAAAAAAAAGAAAGAAAGGTGATTCTATTTATACACCACCAAACTTCTCAATATACACCATTTTCATAATTTTTTTTATTACACTTATATCCCTTTATCAAATTACCATTTTGAACATATTTCTAAACCCTACACATCTTTATTCTCTCTACAAATTTGGCACCGGCAACGTCATCTACAACCCTTGTTCAAAAAAAAAAAACGTCATCTACAACCCTCACATCACCTTCCCACCCTCTCTGTTACCTCTACCAACTACCTTCCCTCTCTAGCACTCTCCTTCTTCCACCCCTTTCATTCTCCACACCCCTCCGTGAGCCGTTTTCTAGCGTTGCCACAGCCTGACGAAGAGAGTAGATCGCGATCTCACAATCACGATTGAGAAAGAGGGAGTACGAGAAATTTCAAGTGGGTTAGAGAAAGTGTGAGAGAGATTGTAGGTGGGTGGCGGAGAGAACACCAGAAAATCTATCAAGACTGGTTCAACTTCGTCGATTCAGGCTCTTTTCTCATTTTTCTCAATCTAATTGGTCTTTGACAAATCCGTCTTCTTCTTCTTCTTCATCTCGAATCATTAAATCAATTCTTTGCTCTTCTATCGCAGAGGGAGAATTGATTCTTAACTTTTCATCTCTTTGAGTAGGTGATAGCGAGGAAGGCAGACGACTGGAGATAGAGTGGTGGCCGACGGTTTGGAATAGAGAGTTTATAGCGACCCCGGTCTTTTCTCTTTAAATTATTGTATCCGGACTTAGGTTCCGTGGATCCTGTCATTACTTATTGGTTGTTGTTGTCCTTTAATCTCTTTGTATTTGAAGTATAGGTTGTGTTGGACGGGTCTGTTACAGGTTGGTTGATTTTAGATGCCGATAGGTGATGCCCAGATTTTGGTCTTCACGCTCGAGCGGAAGTTTTAACGCTCGAGCGGTCCCTTCGTTGTTGCTTCTCCGCTCGAGCGGGAATTTTGACGCTCGAGCGGGATTTTCCATCTCCCAGTATTTTGCTCTGCAGTTCTTCCGCTCGAGCGGTAGTTTTTACGCTCGAGCGTGATCCCTTGTTTTTGCTCCTCCGCTCGAGCGGGGAGTTTGACGCTCGAGCGGGTGCAGCGCCTGCAAAACTTCTGGAAGGGTGCAATCGACGCTCGAGCGGCTTTCTCACGCTCGAGCATGATTCTGTGTCTTACGCTCGAGCGGGGATTTCTATGCTCGAGCGTAGAGTCGATTATATCAGTCCGTGATTTCACTTTTTGGATCACTTTTTGACCTACTTTTCCTTCATAACTTTTTAAAAACCGCCCCTGGAGTGTTTTTTTATCTCTCTCTCCCTCTACACACCTTCTCTCTTTCGATTGATCTACTTAGAGTGAGTTTCTACCTTAGATCCTTTATTAAAAAGTTAGAGTGAGTTGAGGGCTTCGTTTTAATCTGAGAAACTTGGGATTTGGAGCACGTTGGTCTTTGGTCTTCATCTCCATCTTCTCCATACGGGTTATTTTCTTCGAGGTAGGGATTTTCCTACTCCATTTTATATGCTTTGTTCTAAGTTTGGTATTTTGATAGGTTGGGGACACTTTGAAAATCTTGGGAAAAGAAAACCCTAGTTGAATTGCTAAATTGATTTGAGTAATTAATTTAAGGTAATTGGGGAATTTGGTTAAATCCATGAAATTGGGGAATTTATTGATTAAATGGTGTAGTTGGATAATATAAATCACTCGCCTAATGAATTGATAGTGTATTTATTTTTCAAGTCTAGAAATAATTGTTTTGGGCTATCGGTGGAGGATAGTCGTGCTTGTTGTAGACATTGCATGCGGATTAGGGAAAATTGAAACTAATCAATTTGTTTAAAGTCATAAATTTAGACTATTGAATTAATACAGAAATTACATGTATTGATTGAGCATTGCATATGCATATTGTTTGGGAGGAGATAGGAGATGTACTCCACGGTTTAGGGGAAGATAGGGGATGGACCTCTAAACCGGATTTTTGTTTGGGAGGAGATAGGGGATGGACTCCATTAGCACCATTTTTATGTGTGCTTATTATATTGAAGTGTTTTTACATGATTATTGATACAGCACTAAAATGTGTATCAAATGGGAAGTATGAAGTGTTTTGATATGAGCATGAGTCTCATTTGTTTTGTTGATATTGGAAGTAATGTGAATATGATATATAATTCACTGTTGTAAGTTTGGCCAGGTTCTGAGCCATGTTGATAATAATGGAAGGTGAAATGTGTCTTAGACATTAGTGTCATGAGACTGTTTAATGATAAAATTGATTATCTTGGTTAACCATCTATTGAATGCTATAGCTTTATTCAATGCTTATATTTGGTTTAGTATTTTTCTACTGGGCTGTGGCTCACCCTTTATGGGAACATCATTTTCAGGTTCAGGTGATAAGCTACCTCCACGGACTTAGCCTGGAAGGATTTGATGTTTGGGATTTTGAAGACTTGTCTTTAGTTATATGTTTTATTTTGTTATTTTGAGATTTCATGTAAACATTCAAGCCTAGGGCTTAACTTGTAAATGAGTTAGTACTCATCCTTTTGTGTCCAAGTGTTAGCTTGGAAAGATGTAAGCCCTTAGGGCATTTATTTTGATGTTGCAGGATGTTACACGTGATGTCTTTCAATAAGAATACTCTGATGAATAACTCAAATGATTCGTTTTCTTTTATAAATGCATGTTAATGTTATGGTTATTATGGGTTTATTTTGAGGGCGTTACAGAGTTGAAGAAGATAAGGGTAATTTAGGATTTTTCAAAAATTAATGGTATGCAGTGAGAAAAAATCAAAGTATTAAAAATCTGCATTGTGTGTATCGAGAAAATGGTATGTACAGAGAGGTTGTGCGGTGTGTAAATGGAATTATCCAAAAAAAATATACACAAACATGAAGGGGTGAAAGTCTACACTTCACATATTTTCACTTATACCCCACCACAAAACAATTTGCACCCTCCATGTTTTAGTAAATTTTTTTCCTTATCCTATTAACAATTAATTCCCCTATTTTTAATTGTGGGGGGCAGGGGGCATAAAGTGATACATGACAATATAGTTGAAGGGAGTAAAGTATAATTAAACTGTCTTCTAATGCACTAGCACGTGAACTATCCCCCATTTCAAAAGATTATTTATTTTCAAAAACCACTGCAATAGTGTGTACCATATGCACCTTATCATAAATTGACATAATTTTACTACAAAATTTAGTAACATTAACCATAAAATACATAACCTCACCACAAACTGATGTAATAAAAAATATCGTAACTAAACCATAAACTTTTATTACATGAACCATAAAATTTTAAACATTTTCTTACGCTTATTTGTGACGAAATTACGCATTTTGTAATTGATATTATAAATTTTGTAATAAAATTATGCCAATTGTAATAGGATACATATGATACACACCATTAAGTTTTCCAATATTAAATTACGCCAAGATGTTCTAGGAGAGAGGAATGGCACTCCTCCATATCCTTAAAATAAAAATAAAAAATATTGAAAATCAAAATTAGTTGGGTTCCAAACTCATAAGAATAAACTAATCAATAAATCATTTTTCTCATAGGGGGAATTATTTTACAGTAGGACAGAAAAAAAAATTATAAAGATATAAGAAGTGTAAATAATTTTGTGATAGGAATAAGTAAAGGGAAAATGATTTTTCCCCCGAAATTTTCTTCCCTGAATCCCCCCGACTGCCCAAAACGACGTCATTTTAGGAAGTTTCCATTTTTTTTTTCTTCCCTCCTTTCTGTATGAAACGCAGAGAGGAAGAGAAAGAGAGAGAGGGAGAGAAAGAGAAAGAGAGAATGGAGCGAGGCCGTCGCCGATTGCCGCCGCCGCCTCCACCTCCGCCGATCGAGCCTCTAGCTCGATTTTGTTTTGTTTTTTTTTTTTTTTTTTTTTTGGATCTGAAATGGTTGATGATGTTGATGATGAAGATGAATGGTTGATGCCCAGCCCGATTTTGTTTTTTTTTTTTTTTTTGGATCTGAAATGGTGGATGATGTTGATGATGAAGATGAATGGTTGATGCCCAGCCCGATTTTGTTTTGTTTTTTTTTTTTGGATCTGAAATGGTTGATGGTTGATGCCCAGCCTAATTTTCTTCTTCTTCTTCTTCTTCTTCCTTCTTCTTTTTTGATTTTCTTCTTCTGAAAAAAAAAAAATCAAAACGACGAAACGACGTCGTTTTGATTTCGGAGGGATTCGGGGAAAGACAGATTCGAGCTACATGGCATTACTGTAAATAAAGTGTTGCTGGGATATAAAGTCTGACTCATACACTTTTATATTTGTGTAAATTTTTTTTTTCAGTCCCATAATTCCTCCATTCTCATACAGATGACCGTTAAAGGCAATTTCTTTATTGCCATTGATTCCCCTCGTCATCGCACGTACAAATAACACTTTACAGGTGTGATTGGATAGTAAATTCTGGTAAAAAATTAAATGTAGAACTACACTGACAATGTGTCATCAAAACTTATCTATCGTAAAATTAAAAAATATAATAAATATTAATAATTAATATTATAAATTATTTATTAATTTATATATATTTTTTATCTGACCTAACTGACAAGTAATTGATCCAAAATTAAAATTAAGGCCTCGTTTGGGAACATGCTATTTTAGTAATTTTTTGACTTTTTGGCTAAAATATGAGGTAAAAAAAAACTAGTATGTTTGGGATAACTTTTTGACTTTTTACGAAAAGATGTGCAAAAAGTAGAGAGAAAGTAAAATATTTGACTTTTTGGTATAAGTTGTTAGCTTTTTGATTTTTTTAATAACTTTTTGACTTTTAAGCTAAAACAGCCACTTGCCAAATGAGGCCTAAGGCCCCAATTTGGCAAGGGTAGTTTTTACTAAAAAAGTAAATTAAAATAATCCTTTCTCAAATGAGGGCTAAAAAATATTAAAATAAAATAAAATAAAAAATAATTTTTTTATTATATTCATTTTAAATTTTTATTTAAATTCATAATTTAAATAGGATATACACATATGCAAAAAAGTAATTTTATATAAAAGTAATAAGATTTAACTAGATAGAAAAATAGCAATGATTCATTCGCACAATTTTTTTCTTTCGAATCCTTTCAAACAAGATTTTTACTGGTAATGTAGCAATCTAGAATTTTTCCTTCCGCTCAAGCGGGGGAGTTGACACTCAAGCGGACTTGTGAGGCTTCCAGTATTTTTGCAGTTTGTCCGAAATTCTGAGAGTTGTGAATTCCCGCTCGAGCGTAGGAGTGGTCACTCGAGCGGCCGACTTTGTTGGTCTGCACGCTCGAGTGCGAGATCAGGCGCTCGAGTGGTCTGCCTGGTTGAGTTTGAATTTCTGAGGCTAGTGGGATTGTTTTTGACCTTTTATTATTATGTTTGGAGCCTCCATATTTTATTTTGGATCATTGATTGAAGTGGTAACATGATGGTAAAGTAAGATTGGACCAAAAACTTTAAATCGAATAATCTTCCTACGAACAACCGTCACTCTTTTGCCCTTTTATTATTCCACACTTTGAATTTGGGTATGAGGCTAGAACCATTGGAAAGCTTATTTTTTGGGTTTCGATTTGGACATAAGAACGACCTAAAACGGAGTTTGGATGGGAAAGTTATACCTGTTCGAAGTTTCGGAATTTGTTTTGGAAGTAGGTACGCTCGAGCGGGAAAAGGGACGCTCGAGCGGACTGCGTGAGTTCAGCAGCTTAAAAACATTATTTTTAGATCATTTCTTACATTTTCTTTTCCCCTCTTCTTTCCTCTCATTCTAGGTCCGAAAACCTAGCCCTAAAACCTTGATTTCCTCCACTTTTATCAACAAATCCACCATGGATCTTGCATCAAGGATGGAGAACAAGAGAAGATCAACATTTTCAACCGATTGAAGCTCGGATTTGTGACAGATTCTCATCAAAGCTTCGCTCCTTTTCTTGATTCTTGAGGTAGGGGTTCTTGTTCTTCCTCAATACTTCCATAAATAGATAGATTTGTGGTATTTTGATTATATACATACAAAACCTACATTTTTGGGCATCTAGAGTATATTATGAGAATTGGGGGTTTAGGGTTTGAGATGTTGGGAGTTCAATTGATGGGTTAAAATGGTGGATTATGAATCCTAGGTGTATAATCAATGGGAAAGTTGGAATAAAAAGTAATAGGTTAAGAAATTTGAATTTTTTCTTGAAATTTCTAGGTTTTCTAGAAACCCTAGGTTGATTCATGATGATAATCAATGATTTGGCCCAAATTGAAAGTAGAATCATGAAATTGGTAGGTTGAATTATATATGTACAAGTTTAGTTGGAATTTGGTTATATTTGAAAATTATGTTTAAAATTTGCGAATGAAATTTGTTATGAGCATTGTAAATCATATTTTGGATCACATGTATTGTGCTATTTGAAAAGAGTAAATAATATGATAAGTCTAAGAAATGGTTGTTATTGAATATGACTATGTGTTTTAATACATTGTATATGTATGATTGTTTGGGAGGAGAAAGGGGATGTACTCCATGTGTGATTGTGTGATTAAATACATTGTATATGTATGTTTGTTTGGGAGGAGAAATGGGATGGACTCCATTGTTTGGGAGGAAAAAGGGGATGGACTCCATTATAACTAAGTTGGCCGGAGTGTCCTGGGTGAAAGTCCCGAAATTTATACATGGATGCCGATCCCGCGGACGAAATTTTCGTAAAATGACAATTTGAAGTATTTATGTATATTTTGTATGATTGGGAAAACCACTGAGGTGTAGTCTCGGTTTGGTTGTTGTGAAATAATGAAATTTACTCATGAATTGAGAAGAATAAATGAATTGAAAATGAACTGAAGGAAAATGGATTAAGGATTGAAATTGGCATTATGTGGGTAATTGGATTAAGGGCTAGTGATGATGAACTCAATGGATTGTGTTAGGTTTTATTCTTGGCAACCCCGTTTGACAAAACTCCTTTCAGTTGTATTTGTTTTCGCACCTTTTATTTCAGTGAGGCTATGAGTTTATTAGATGCGAATCCAACCCGAATCGTGCCTTTGTCAATTTCCATGGATCAAAACCGAGGTTGTAACAGGATCTAGTTTTCCAAATTTTCCAATTTTGGTCGTCCCGCTCGAGCGGGGACAGTGACGCTCGAGCGGGTATTGCAAGCTCACAGCATCTCTGCTTCGCTTGAAAAAGTACTGGATGGTGTGATTCAACGCTCGAGCGTGGAAACTTCCGCTCGAGCGGGAAGGAGCGTGAAGCCTATATGAATCACACAATTTTGAAGCCTCCGCTCGAGCGGGAAGTCTCACGCTCGAGCGGACCGCGCGAACACAGATTCGTGGATTTCTATAAGGAATTGGTTTTCTTCCAAAACTAGGATTGCTTTGGTTTTTCTATAAGTAGTTGGGTTTCTCCCTATACTTGGACAAGTCCTCCAGATCTTCTTTTTGGATTCTAAGGTTTATATCTGGGGATATTTTGCTAGTTTTCTTTGATGTTTTGATTGAGTATTCAACTCATGGTTTTAGAAGTTTACATCAAAGGATTGTTTGTTTAATTCTACACAAAAGAGAGAGTTGTTCTTCGGTGGATTCTAAAGAATTCAAGCCTGAAGCTTTGGTGGATTCCGGAGTGGCTCATCCTCAAGACAATTCCGAGGTGAAGACGGGGTTGGAAGAGACACATAGAGGTTGGTTCAATTCGGGCGTGGATTCGCTAGGTAATTGAAAGTATACCTGTGTAATTCCTTTATATCTTCTTAGTGGATTGTTTTGTGGTTGTTACCTGTGGTTTTTTATCACAATTGGAGGTGTCCAATTGTGGTTTTTCCACGTTAAAATTGTTGTGTCGATTTGTCTTGATTGTTTGATTGGGATTGTTATATTGCTTAAAATTGATACATAATCACAAATCAACATCTAAAGGATTTCTAGATTTTTCAAATTGCTCGTGACAAAAGGGAAGACTATGAGCTTTGTTTTGTAAGTAATTGGGAAATTGAATTAAAAAGGGTTTGTGATTCTTGTGTTATGTTTGAACTCTAATCCTTTGGATTTTGATGTTATGGAGTATGGTAATTAGAAATGGAAATAAAATGTGTAATGTTAGAATGGAAACAAAATGTGGAATATTAAAATGGAAACAAAATGAGGAATAATTTGGAATTGGGTTAATGAATTTAAGATGATGTTCTTCCTTAAGTGTACTTGTTTTCAAAGAAAATTTATGGCTTCTTAATGATGAGAGACTACATTTATGGCAAGGAGTTTTCTTAAAAGGTTCAAGCGAAATTTTAAGAAAAGATACTTTTCAGTATAATATTTTGAGCTTACAAAATGCCATCTTACTATATGATATCACTCTGCATGCATGATCATTTCTATCTATGTGGCTGCTATTGTAGTAGACCTATGAGATTCCTACTGGGCATTAGTGCTCACCCCTCGTTTTATTCTTTTTCAAGAAGAGAATTTCAGATTCATTAGTTGAAGAGTATGGATTCTTTGTACCTTATGTATATAATTTTAGCAAAGATGTTAAAGGAATGAAAAATGTATCATGTGGTTTGTAATTATTTATTTGTAGCTCCGCGGCAGAAGCTTGGCATGCATTATTACATTGTTGTTTTCAAAGAGAGAGAGAACATGTATTATTATGTTTCTATCACCCAAGGGTAATAGATATATAAAAATAAAAAAAAATAAAAAAATGGACCTAATTTAAAGGCTTTGATAATGTTTTAGATTAATTAAAATGTTGGGGCATGACAGGTAAGAAATTAGACTCTTATTAATAAGGTTGCGTTTGATTGAGAAATTTAAGGAGAAATTTTTAAAAAAAAAAAATTTATGTGAAATTAAATAAAATATAAATATATTTTAGTTATATTTTACTTATTTGTTTTTACCTTTCAAAATATCTCAATTAAACATTTCATTCGAAAATATTTAGTGACAAAAATTGTGCGGATGATTTATTAATCATAGACAAAGTAGATAAAATGAGAATGATTCCACACATTTATCAATCTCTCTTGTCTCTCTTAATTAAATCAATCTCTCTCTCTCTCTCTCTCTCTCTCTCTCTCTCTCTAGTCTTAACCCAACTGGCAACCACCATTTTATCAAGATTCTCAATCAGTTCAGTCCAGTCTCCAACCCCAAAGGCACCTCTTCTCCACCCTTCATCCACTCATCCTTTTGAACACATTTTTTTGTCGAGGGAGACTGGTGTGAGTTCAATTGAATTGACCTCAGATCAGAATGGAAATGCCTGTTGTATCCTTCATTGTAAACAGACTCGGAGTTTTGTTAACTGAAGAAGCTAAATTCTTAGACGGAGTAAGCGGACAAGTTGAACAAATCCAAGCCGAGTTAAAGCGAATGCAATGCTTCTTACAAGACGCAGATTATGAAATACAATCTGATCATCATGTAGATGCGAGGGTCAACAACTGGGTTGCGGAAATCAGAAAACTTGCTTATGAAATCGAAGACATCCTCGAAACTTATGTCATCAAAGTTTCATCTAAAAGGAACAAAAGGGGTTTCCGAAACACCCTTAAAAGATTCGCATGCATCTTCAACGAATGGCTAGACCTTCACAAGGTCGGAAGTGAGATCGGTGCCATTATAAACAAGATCACTCACCTCACCGCTAGTTTACATACTTACGGCTTGAAAAGTATCGGTGAGCCATTTCAAGTTATGATTTTAAATTTAAGTTTTTATTTATTGATTTATTAATAATTTCAATTATTGTTATAAAATTTTTTATTTAAAGTACATTTTTCTCTCTTTTGATATGCAAAATTATTACTAGTTAAAATTTGAAATTTAAATTGTGTTAATATATTCCATTAATCTTTTATTTGACATAACCAGTTTTAACCAATTTTAGGAAAGGATAATATTTTATATTTTAATTTTTCAGTTAAATTTAGGGAAAATTTAAAAGACGTCTCTATAAGTTTGTGTAAGATTTTAGGATGGAAAATTTACTTATAAATTTTCTTTTGAGGAATGGTGATCTATTTAATCCCAAGATTTTTTTTATAGACCAATTAGTTTCATTGATTTTGGAAATGTAAATTTAATATATCATTTGAAAATTGAATTTACAGTTATACTCTTATTTTTATTATGTTTCCTTATCTTTTTCTTTTTCTTTTTTATTTTCTTCTTTTGTGCTAGAAAGGGGAGGTATACAATTTATGAGAATTAAATTTGGGATAAATTTTTGTATGAAAATCTTTTTTATTTGGAAAACATTTCAAAAGGAGTACAAAAATGACTTCAAATATAGAATTCTTCAAATATTTCAAAAAGATGTGAGATTCTTCAAACATTTCAAAAGGAGTACAAAAATTCCTTAGTAAGCTTTCAACAAATGTATAATTTCAAACTGTAATATTCCAATATAACACTAAAAAAAAAAAAATTCTTAGTGTGTTTTTCTCAAACTAGTGTAACACTCTAATTTAACACATAAAAAAACATCTTAGTGTACCTTTATCAAACATAACACTCTAATATAATACTCTAAAAAAACTTCTTAATGTAACACTCTAATGTAACAAACACACAAAAAAATTTCTTAGTGTAACACTTTAATGTAACACACAAAAAAACTTCTTAATGTATTTTTTCCAAATATAACATTTCAATATAACACTCTGAAAAAACTTCTTAGTATAACACTTTAATGTAACACACAAAAAAAACTCCGTAGTGTAACACTTTTATCAAACGTAACACTCCAAAAAAATATGTAGGATTCTTCAAAGTATTTCAAAAGGATGAAAGATTTTTCAAACTGTTCAAAAATGAGTATAAAAATTTCTTAGTAAATTTAGGCAAATGTATAATTTCAAACCGTGAGTGTTACATTTGGAAAAAGTACACTAAAGAGTTTTGAATATTTTGTGTGTATTACATTGGAGTACGTTACGTTTGGAAAAAATACACTAAGGAGTTTTTTTTAGTATTATGTTGTTACGTTTAAGAAAAGTACACCAATGAATTTTTAATATGTTATATTGAAGTGTTATGTTAGAGTTTTACGTTTTTGTTCGTAATGTGAGATTTGTTCCAAAATAAGGGAAAATTCAAAACTTCTATGGTGCGAATTGCCCAAATGTATAATTTTACATTTGAAAAAATTTACTTTTATCTCTGAAAAATTAAACCCAAACATATAACTTAGATTTTTCTATTTTAATGGGATCTTTTGATTCATAAGGAAAAAGAGAAGACTAAACAGTTCAAAAAATCATATTTTGAGATTTATTGGTGCTTCACCCTTTAAGGATAACAACAATTTGCTTACTAGTTAAAATTCTTGAGATTTGAAATCTTAAAATAATAATGACAACTCTAACATATATAGTCCAAAATGCCCTCATGATCTCAAAAATCCTAATTTTTCTCAGAACGTCGTTTCTCTTTCGTGTGACCTTCTTACGTTGTTGAAGTGATATCAAAATTTTAAAATTTAATAACTTTTGATTTATATCTCAAATTTTTTGTAAAATTTATATTTTTAGAAATTTCATTAACATAGTCTGACTTGGTTATCGAAATTTCTCTAACCAAAATTTTACCAGCCTATCTCATGTCAATAAAATTTCATCAACTTTTTTTTTTTGTTTTTTAAAATTTTGTATTCATCATGGATCTTATTTTACAGATTTTGATGAAACGATTTCAAAAACACAAATTTTATAAATAAAAAAAGTATAGATCAAAAGTTGCATATTTTTGCCCAAGGAGGTCATGGGTTCAATTCCCCTTAGGAGGATTGAATTAAGAGAGTGCAAGCACTTAGGTGCTTTGCCAAGGGTGGGGAGATTTTCTGCCATAGGTACTAATCTAACAACTAACAACTAACAACTAACATTTGCTGATAAAAAAAAATAAAAAAAAAAAGTTGCATAATTTTGAAATTTTTAAATGAGTTAAAAAAGTAATAGGTGATACATGAAGCGGTATAGTGGGAGTATTTTTGTCACTGTATATTTTCGAGGACCTATATTATTATTATAAAAAATTATGTTGTCTTTATTCTTCAAAAAAAATATTACTAGAAATAATAAGCAAAAAATCCTGTAAGTTTATAGAAACATATAAAAATAATATTTCACAATTTTGACCTCCACTTTTTTTTAATATATATTTTATAAAGGATGTTTTGTTATATGGTGAAAAATGATTCATAAAATAGAATTTTTATATACAAAATTCATACAAATTATGTGGCACTGTTATTTTTGGACCATAAATGAGTGTTTTTTTCCTCTTCAAAATGGTCACAAAAGAAAAAAAAAATCATTTTGTTTGAGTTTTTTGTATGAAAATTCTATTTCTAGAACATTATTATTGAATATCAACCGCTAGAAAGACTAAACTAATATTGCTATAGGTGAAGGCATAAGAAGTTTGGCAATTGAGAAGCAACAAGAATTGAGGCAATCGTATCAGCATGTTGTTGAAGAGGATTTTGTTGGGTTTGAGGAAGACTTGAACAAGGTTATGAAACATTTGGTGCAAGTTGATGACTATACTCCTAGTAGAGTTGTCTCTATTTGCGGCATGGGTGGTTTGGGGAAGACCACTCCAGCTAAAAAAGTATATCATCACAAAGATGTCCAGAGTCACTTTGAAGGTTTGGCATGGTGTGCATATCTCGACAGTTTAAAAGAAGAGATATTCTGCAAGAAATCTTCATCAATCTTGTTCTAGAGAGGAAGGAAGATGTTGTTACGATGACAAATAAAGAGTTGTTTGAGCAACTTTATAAAGTCCAGCAGAGTAAAAAATGCTTAGTTGTACTGGATGATATTTGGTCAATAGAGGCTTGGAAGAGCTTGGAACCGACCTTTCCAAATGGAAACACAGGTAGCAAAATATCGCTAACGACTCGTAATAAAATATTGCCTTCATAGATAGATCCATACCCTATCATCCATGAACCCTAGTGTTTAAATGACAAGGAAAGTTGGTATCTACTTCAAAAAAAATCATTACTAAGAAGAGATGGTAAAGGTAATATTAATTAGTCCACAATGCTATATATCTTGATAAAAATTAAATTATTTCAATGTTAGTTTTCATATCATCTGTGTGGTCTATTATCATCCAAAAAGATTAATGACCCATGGGTTGAAATTTGGGAAAGATATGGAAAATACTCTAGCTCTACTGGCCATAGGGTCGTATCAAATGTATTTAGAATATCCATTTACGAAAACTACATAAAATTGAAAACTTAGGGATTACTTTACAGTGAGACAGAAAATAAAATTTTACACAAACATGCTTGCATCTCCATAACTTTTCACTTGCATCTGTATAATTTTACACAAATATTAGATACTGCCAAAGTACTATATTATCTACATGATCTAGTATCGGCCAATGAGAAACCGCAACACACTAAATAGTCATCATTTGTCTCCTAACTACCCTACAAAGATGACTTAACATGTTTCATTCATAAAATTTTTTGCTATGCAAATAATTTGAAACACCATATAGACAATGACACATAATATTCTAAGACTAGTCACTAATTATTCATTAAAATTTGAATGACTTATGTCATGCATGACGACTTTGTAATACTAGCTTAGAGAATGGAATCTGAAAGAAGGTTACGGGTACATACATCACTCTTTCTACGTTTTTGTATGCCTTTTTATAAAAAGTTAAAAATCAACTAAAATAGCAAATTTCCAAAAGGGGCCACAGTCCACTTCTTGCCCTTAACATCACTCTCTCTGCACCAAATGTATGCATGAATTTGAGAAATCCTTTTTCTTCTTCTTTGTTGATATAGAACTTTTGATTGAAAAGATGCAAGTATCAATGTAAACAGTGCTGACTTTGAGGCAAAGTTGAGGAAACGGCTGTTTTGGAATTCAAAAATTGGTTGAAAAAAAGGGTTCTAAAAAACTATCCCTTAAATAGAAACAAAAAAACTTGTTGATGTAGTAAATTATTTAAAACTAATGGATGATTCAAGTATTAGTGTAAACAGTGCTGACTTTGAGGCAAAGTTAAGGAAACGGCTATTTTGGAATTCAAAAATTGGTTGAAAAAAAGGGTTCTAAAAAATTATCCCTTAAATAGAAACAAAAAAGCTTGTTGATGTAGTAAATTATTTAAAACTAATGGATGATTAATTTCTAAATATATAGTTTGCGTATAAAATGTTATATACTATCCCTGTTACAGTTGTTCTTGGGGAAATCAACTTATTAAAACTGAAATTGATTAAATCTTACCTTTGGTCAACTTTGTCACAAAAAAGATTCGATAGATTTGATTGTTAAATTGAATTATGCAAGTTTGATTAGTAATTTCACAACTAATAATTTGAGTTTTATACTTGAGAATACAAAAGTTCAAAATTTTTAAAATAAAATTTAAATTACCAACCGATTTGATTTTGCCAAAAAAAAAAAAAAAAGCTTTAAAAATCAATTCACATTACAAGCTTGCTTTAGAATTATCTATCTATATATGTATAAAAGGCCCATATTAAAAACTTGATTTGGGTCTCAAAAAAGTCGGCAAATTTCCCTTTTTTATTGCTTATTCACGCAAGCATTCATTAGAATTTTTATTTTTGCTGTTTTATAGAATCTAGGCAATAATCTATTTTTTTTGCTATTTTTAAATTTTGCATTTTGTTGTTGTTGTAGACTCCAGAGTGCTTGACACAAACATGGAGGCATTAGGGAGGAAAATGGTATATCTATGTGCTGGTTTACCGTTAGCAATCATTGTGCCTGGTGGACTTTTGGCAAGAAAGCATACATTAAGGGAATGGGAGATGGTATACCAAAATGTTCATTCGCATAAATGGAATGACGACCCAACACAACATGACAATGGAGTATCAAAGGTGTTAGCTTTAAGCTACCATGACTTGCCTTATCAATTGAAGCCATGTTTTCTATATTTTGGTCACTTTCCGGAGGATTATGGGATGCTGAAAGACTATATCACTTATGGATAGCTGACGGTATAATTGTAGATGAGGATACCAAACTGACTATATCACTTATAGACATGCTTTGATACCAAGTTGTAACGCCCTCAAAATAATACATAAAACCCATCACTTTAGACATGCATTGATATAAAAGAAACCAATCATTTCTATTCATCAGAGTAATTCTTACAACTATATTACATGTTAACAACAAAAGCAAATGCCCTATGGGCTTACAGCTTTCCAAGTCAACACCTGGTTACACAAAAGAAGAGTACTAACTCTATACAAAATAAGCCCTAATTTGTTGTTTAAAATTAATTGGTATAATTAATTTGGGAAAATTGTAGCTATATGGAATTGAGTTGGAAATAATGAAATTGGTTCATTATATGGTAGAATAGTGGAGTTAGATTTATTAATCGCTCACTTTTGAAAACATTGATATTTTATCTGTTGGAGCTTTTATTATCTGTTTAGAAATAATTGTTTGGACTACTGGTGGAGGGTAGTTTTGATTGTTGTAGACAATGCATGATGATTAGGCAAACTAAAACTAATCAATTGGATAAGTCATAGAGTATGACGGTTGGTCGAATACATTAACGTTATGTATTGATTGATTGTGTATATGACCTTAGTGTATATACGTTGTGTGAGTGGGTGGAGATAGGGGATGTACTCCACGGTTTAGGGGAAGATAGGGGATAGACCTCTAAACCGGATGTTGTTTGGGAGGAGATAGGGGATGGACTCCACTGATACAGCTCATATGCTTGTCAAATAATGTGTTGATATAGCTTATATGCTTATCTTTGGAAGTGTTGATACAGCTCATATGCTTATCATTGGAAGTGTTGATATAGCTAATATGCATATTTGTTGAAATGTGGATACAGCTTGTATGCTTATCTGTTGAGATTTTGATACAACTAGTATGTTTATCTATTTTAAAATGGGAAATGTTTAATATCAGTCACTGTCTCATATAAGTGGTTGGCTAGGTTCTGAGCCGTTGATGTAGATTGTGAAATTGATAAGAAATGGAAGTTGGAATGAAACATGAACATAGTGGTCATGAAATGGAAATGGATTATGAATTGGTTTATGGAAATTAAACATTTATCAATTTCTAATGTCTTAGTCATTGCTCATACTGTGTTTAGCATATCTCTCCTAGGCATTGGCGCACCCTTTATGGGACATTATTTTCAGGAACAGGTAGTATGCCACCTCCAAGGACATATCTTGGATGATGATGAGAGTTGAAGACTCTTTTTTTTGTTTGTTTATTTTGTTTGTATTACATGTATATCAAGCCAAGGGCTTATTTTGTATAGAGTTAGTACTCTTCTTTTGTGCAACCAGGTGTTGACTTGGAAAGCTGTAAGCCCATAGGGCATTTGCTTTTGTTGTTAACATGTAATACAGTTGTAAGAATTACTCTGATGAATAGAAATGGTTGGTTTCTTTTATATCAATGCATGTCTAAAGTGATGGGTTTTATGTATTATTTTGAGGGCGTTACAACTTGGTATCAGAGTGTACCGGGTTCGAATACTTTGGGTACGTGGGAAGTGATTAGGATCACAATGGGTTTCTCTCGCTTGATAGAGACTTAGATGTAGTGTCATATGCTATGTGCTTAATTGATAACATGCTTATGTGACTATGTGGGTATGGAATGTAGTTTCTAGGATGTTGATTGGATCCTTAGGTTTCTGGGAGTCTTGTTGGAAAAGCACTTGATCAATGCTGTTTCTAACCGGATTTCTAGTAACGCCTCGGGACTATCATTATCCGGAAACGAAATTCGTAAGTGCTTATGTGTTTATGTGCTTACGTGGAGTGAATTACAGTTGTCCATGTATTAGGACGCAAGTGTTTAGTTTTGGCACATTTATGAATGTGCTAACGTTCTTCATTACCTTTATTAGGATGTCAGGACGAGGACGTGGTAGACGAGGCAGACGTGGTAGGCAGGAGATGCCTTTACCGGATGATATTCCGGCACAGCAAGAGGGGGTTGGCCAGGCCAATGTGGCCGAGCCAGCAGGTTAGGAGGCTATGGGCGCTTTAGCCCGAGGGATAGCCGATGCTTTGAGGGAGTCTGTGGGTATTTTCCGAGCTGAGAATCCAATTCAGGCTCCAGTTCAGGCCTAGGTTGTTGAGGCAGGGCCTTCCTTCTTAAAGAGGGAATTCTTCCGGTCCAATCAGGACGAGTTTGTTGGGGATCCGAAGGAGCCACTTAAGGCTGATGAGTGGTTGGAACAGATGGAGAAGACGTTCGAGATGCTTGGCATCGAGGACGGGGCTTTAAAGGTGACCTTGGCATCCTTCCAGCTGAAGGGAGATGTGGGTCAATGGTGGAAGTACGAGAAAGGCAGTGTTGGTGGTGCATGGGAGGCGTTTGTGAATGCTTTCCAGGAGAAGTTTTTATCTTCAGCTGCTAGGGAGAAGCTGAGGGAGCGGTTTTGCCAGCTTAAACAGCAGGGCTTGTCAGTGGCCGAGTTTGAGGCTACTTTTACTAGTCTGTCCAGGTTTGCACCTGAACTGGTGGCGTCAAAGGAACGCCGTTGTTTTGAGTTTGAGCGGAAGTTGAGGCGTGGACTTAAGTTGAGGGTTGGAGGGTCCTTTATCAGAGAGTACAGACGTTTGGTTGATGCTGCTGCTCATATGGAGATTATGATGCAGGAGGAAGACGAGGGCCAGAGAGGCTCCAAGAGGAGCCAAGATGGTCAGGGTGACGGCAGGAGACAGAGGGGTTCTAACCCTCAGCAGTCTCAGGGAGGTTTGGCTAGATCGACCTTTCCAGTGCCAAGTGCGGACTTTGGGAGAGGTAGTCAGGGAGGCTTGACTTGTTTTGCGTGTGGCCAGCTGGGTCACAAGTCTTCGATTTGCTCGCAGAAGGGAGGGGGTCAGCGAGCTGCTTCTTCTTCAGCTAGACCTCAGCGCCAGAGTCAGGGCAAGGGCCAGCCTTTGTCTTGCTATCAGTGTGGTCAGCCTGGGCACCTGAAGAGGTTTTGCCCACAGTTGAGTGCCACTTCAGGAGCGTCTGGTTCTAGGCAGACGCAGAGTTATCAGCCAGCTCAGTCTGTGCAGGCCTCGAGGGCCAATCCGGGAGCTTCGTCATCCCAGTCAGTGCAGCAGTCTTTTGCTCCTAGAGGTGAGTGGGTAGATCAGGGGCCTACAGGGCGCGTGTATGCTGTTACCGTGCAAGATCTTGTACCTGCTCCGTCAGTTGTGAGAGGTACCTTCTTGTTTTGCAACTCGGTTGCTAATGTATTGATTGATACGGGTGCATCTCATTCTTTAGTGTCTGCTGCATTTGCATCTGTTTTGGAATTAGAGTTGGCACAGTTAGCATCTCCTATATGTGTAGTATCGCCTGTTGGTGGTGAGTTGATCTTGAAACAAGGTGTTAGAGGTTGTGATATAGAGGTCGCCGACCATAGGCTTCCTTTTCCTTTTGTTGTCATGCCCATGAAGGGTTTTGATGTTATTTTGGGTATGGACTGGCTATCGTCATACCGGGCTATTATTGATTGCTACCGCCAGAGGGTCACGGTTTATACCTTGAGCGGGGAGTGTTTCCATTTCTTGGGGGATCGGGTTGGTAGTGTGTTGCCACCGATGTATGATTCGCGAGGGCGGAATAAGCTTAGCGGTCTACTTGCTAGCTTTATGAGTGGTAAGTGTGATGAGACTCAGATTGTATTGCCAAGGGTGGTTTGTGAGTATTCGGATGTTTTTCCCGAGGATGTCGTTAGTTTACCACCTCACCGAGAGATAGAGTTCTCTATTGATTTAGTGCCCGGCACAGCGCCGATTTCTATGGCACCTTATCGTTTTGCCCCAGCCAAGTTGAGTGAGTTGAAGATTCAGCTCTAGGAATTGCTAGATAAGGGTTTTGTTCGCCCTAGTGTTTCACCGTGGGGAGCACTGGCCCTTTTTGCTAAAAAGAAAGATGGTGCCTTGAGATTGTGTATAGACTACCGGAAGTTGAATCGGCCTACGGTCAAGAATAAGTACCCTATGCCCCGTATAGATGATCTGTTTGACCAATTGAAGGGTTCCCATTGTTTCTCTAAGATAGACTTGAGATCGGGTTACCACCAGTTGAGGGTCAGGGAGGAGGATATTCCTAAGGCGGTATTCCGTACGCGGTATGGCCATTATGAGTTTCTGGTGATGCCATTCGGGCTTACCAATGCACCGGCAGTCTTTATGGACTTGATGAACCGGATCTTCCGGGAATTCTTGGATCGATTTGTAGTCGTTTTCGTGGACGACATTCTTATCTATTCGCCTTCTGAGGAGGAGCACGAGGAACACTTGAGAGTGGTGCTCGAGCTGCTTAGAGCCCATAGGCTGTATGCCAAGTTTGGGAAGTGTGAGTTCTGGCTAGGAGAGATCAAATTCTTAGGCCATGTGGTATCCGGGGAAGGGGTGTCTGTTGATACATCCAAGGTAGAAGCAGTGCAAGATTTGGCACAGCCTAAGAGCGTTTTTGAGATCCGCAGTTTTCTGGGATTAGTTGGGTATTACCGTCGGTTTGTGAAAGATTTCTCCAGGTTAGCTTTGCCGTTGACTAGATTGACGCAAAAAGGGGTCAAGTTTGTGTGGAGTGAGACTTGCGAAAAGTCGTTCCAAGAGTTGAAGGTTAGATTGACCACCGCTCCAGTTTTGATTATTCCAGAGAGAGGGTTGGGTTATGCAGTCTATTGTGATGCCTCACGAGAGGGTTTGGGTTGTGTGTTGATGCAAGAGGGGAAAGTGGTAGCTTATGGCTCACGTCAGTTGAAAATATACGAGAAGAATTACCCTTCACACGACCTAGAGTTAGCAGCAGTGATCTTTGCCTTGAAGATTTGGAGGCACTACCTTTATGGTGAGAGGTTCGAGGTGTTCTCGAACCACAAGAGTTTGAAATATCTGTTTACATAGAGGGACTTGAATTTCAGGCAGAGGAGATGGATGGAGTTCATTGAGGACTATGATTTTGAGTTGCACTATCACCTGGGAAAGGCCAATGTTGTGGCCGATGTCCTTAGTAGGAAATCCATTAGTGATGTAGCTTGTATAGCCATCCGGGAATGGGAGATGTTGGGTACACTTGGCGAGTTTGATTTGCTTCTGGGCGAATCTGTTGAGGCTGCGGCCTTGTTTTCTGTTGTTGCGCAACCTACACTTGTGACTCGAGTGTTAGAGGCACAGAGAGGTGACCTTGAGGTAGAGTCCTTCCGAGAGAAGATCTCCAGTGGGAAAGTTGAGAAGGGTTTGACGGCGTATCCCGACCAGAGTGTGAGATACCGAGGCCTTTTATTTGTGCCGGAGTCTTGCCGAGAGGAAGTACTCCGAGAGTTCCATCATTCACGCCTTGCGGTGTATCCGGGAGGCACTAAGATGTATCGGGATTTGGGTCGCCAGTTTTGGTGGCGGGGTATGAAGAGAGATGTGGCTGTTTTCGTATCGAAGGGCCTTACTTGCCAGCAAGTGAAGGCCGAGCATCAGAGGCCGGCGGGTTTGTTGCAACCCTTGCCTATTGCCGAGTGGAAGTGGGAGCATGTCACTATGGACTTCGTTGTAGGTCTTCCGAGGACTCAGCGGGGTAGTGATGCCATTTGGGTGGTTGTAGACCGGTTGACTAAGTCGGTGCACTTCATTCCTATGCGCGTGAGAGATTTGGTAGATCATCTCGCCGACTTGTATATTCGGGACATAATGAGATTGCACGGGGTCCCAGTGACGATCGTCTCAGATAGAGATCCTCGTTTTACTGCTAGGTTGTGGCAGAGTTTGCAGAGTACCTTGGGCACTAAGTTGACCTTTAGTACAGCTTATCATCCTCAGACTGACGGGCAGTCCGAGCGTACTATTCAGATCCTTGAGGATATGCTTCAAGGTTGTGTCCTTGACTTTAGTGGGACGTGGGAGAGGCACTTGCCCTTGGTGGAGTTTGCCTACAACAACAGTTTTCAATCTAGCATCGGTATGGCACCGTTTAAGGCCTTGTATGGCCGACCGTGTAGGTCTCCAGCGTGTTGGGCCGAGGTGGGTGATGCACCTTTGTTGGGTCCAGAGTTGGTTAGGGAGACGACGGAGAAAGTTGAGCTTATCCGTAGGAGGCTTGTTACAGCCCAGAGTCGCCAAAAGAGTTATGCTAACCGTAGGAGGAGGCCTTTGGCGTTTGAGGTAGGTGATCATGTCTTCTTGAAAATATCACCTAGGCGAGGTTTGATGAGGTTCGGGAAGAGTGGGAAGTTATCCCCTCGGTTTATTGGTCCCTTTGAGATCCTTGAGAGGGTAGGCGAGGTTGCTTATCGTTTAGCTTTACCGCCGCAGTTGTCCGGAGTGCATGACGTGTTTCATGTGAGTATGCTTCGGAAGTATGAGCCGGATCCATCCCATGTGTTAGATTGGACCGACTTGGAGGTAGATGAGGATGCCTCGTATGAGGAGAGACCAGTTCGGGTCTTGGATAGGCGGGATCAAGTCCTGCGTGGCAAGACCATTCCTTTGGTGAAGGTTTTGTGGAAACATCACGGAGTGGAGGAAGCCACTTAGGAACGTGAGTTGGAAGTCCGCGAGAAATATCTGGACCTGTTTGTTGATGTGCAACCATGTATTGGTAATTTTGTAATATCATTGAACTTTAAGAACATTATATGTGTCTTAAGTTGTAAAACATTGTGA
Organism: Camellia sinensis; assembly: GCF_055761805.1. Taxonomy (NCBI): domain Eukaryota; kingdom Viridiplantae; phylum Streptophyta; class Magnoliopsida; order Ericales; family Theaceae; genus Camellia; species Camellia sinensis. The sequence goes on from NC_138975.1 coordinate 115,355,396, forward strand.
GTGTTTTGGTTAATGGAAATTTGTTATAGCATTGCATATGTTCAATGTATTGTGGAAATGCAGGCATGTAGTTAATGTTGCATGTATTATGGAATGGTGGAAAATGAGTTGAAATTGGTAAATTTCAAAAGAATGCATGTTGATAATGCAGGTTGTTATGAATAATGTGATATGCCTCTTGAAAAGAGATGGGATTGACCGGTAATGGGTAGGGTTGTTTAATATTATGTTGTAATATTGTTGAGAATGGAGAAAACCTATTTTTGAAAAACTTGTGTTTAATTTCGGGGACGAAATTCTTTAAGGGGGGGAGGTTATAGCGATCGCGGTTGTCCCTTTACTATTCTGTTGTATTCCGGACTCGGTTCCGTGAAGTTGGTAGTTGTATCTATCTTGTTGTCATCCTTTAATTCCGCTTGATTGAGTTTTAGGATGTATTGGGCAGAGTTGTTACAGGTTGGTTAGGCTTTGGTTTCAATTCTTTGTTGCCCAGTTTTCTGGAGGTCCACTTAAGCGGGTCTTCTTGCGCTTGAGCGGAGATTGCACGCTCCCTGTATTTTGGTGCTCTGCAGAACTTCTACAAGCATGTTTTTCACGCTCGAGCAGGTTTCTTTGCGCTCGAGCGGTGGCGCTCGAGCGGGTACTCTGGCGCTCGAGCGGGTAGTACCTTTTTGGTGTAAGTTCTGGGAGGGGGAAATCTACGCTCGAGCGGACTGGTTTTCGCGCTCGAGCGGATGTGCTTTATTCTTGTGTCTTGGCGCTCGAGCGGGTCTTCTTGCGCTCGAGCGTACCTAGTTTTTGTTCTTGACGCTCGAGCGTTGTGTTCTCCGCTCGAGCAGGAATGTCGTATATCTGTTGGCAGCTGGGCGTTTTAAATTCACTTTTTACTTTCTCTCTCTCTCTTTTACTTTCTAAAAAGCCATTTTGAGAGTTCCTCTCTCTAGAAACTCCCTTCTCTCTAGGGTTTGATCTAGTTAGAGTGTTTCCTTTTTCCTTCGGCCTTTGTAAAAGTTGGGTTGATCGTCAAGGGCTACACATTGTTCCGAGAATATTGAGTTTTGGAGCACGTTGAGTTTCTTCATCTTCTTTCCTTGAGCTCTGAATTTGAGGTAGGGATTCCTACTTACTCTTATGGGTTTTAACCTAGATTTTGAGCTTATTGTTTAAATGGTTGATTTTGGGACTTCGGGTTTCAAAATGTGTTAAAGAGGGTTTTGTGATTTTGGCTCATAATATGTATTTTGGGTTTCAAAATGATGATATAGTTGTTGGTTGGTGATATTTGAACCTTTGAGTCGATATTGAGAGTTGGGGGTAAAAGCCCTAATTTGTTGTTTAAAATTAATTGGTGTAATTAATTTGGGAAAATTGTAGCTATATGAAATTGTGTTGGAAATAATGAAATTGGTTCATTATATGGTAGAATAGTGGAGTTAGATTTATTAATCGCTCACTTTTGAAAACATTGATATTTTATCTGTTGGAGCTTTTATTATCTGTTTAGAAATAATTGCTTGGACTACCGGTGGAGGGTAGTTTTGATTGTTGTAGACAATGCATGATGATTAGGCAAACTAAAACTAATCAATTGGATAAGTCATAGAGTATGACGGTTGGTAGAATACATTAACGTTATGTATTGATTGATTATGTATATGACCTTAGTGTATATACGTTGTGTGAGTGGGAGGAGATAAGGGATGTACTCCACGGTTTAGGGGAAGATAGGGGATGGACCTCTAAACCGGATGTTGTTTGGGAGGAGATAGGGGATGGACTCCACTGATACAGCTCATATGCTTGTCAGATAATGTGTTGATATAGCTCATATGCTTATCTTTGGAAGTGTTAATATAGCTCATATGCTTATCATTGGAAGTGTTGATATAGCTAATATACATATTTGTTGAAATGTGGATACAACTTGTATGCTTATCTGTTGAGATGTTGATACAACTAGTATGTTTATCTATTGTAAAATGGGAAATGTTTAATATGAGTCACTGTCTCATATAAGTGGTTGGCCAGGTTCTGAGCCGTTGATGTAGATTGTGAAATTGATAAGAAATGGAAGTTGAAATGAAACATGAACATAGTGGTCATGAAATGGAAATGGATTATGAATTGGTTTATAGAAATTAAACATTTATCAATTGCTAATGTCTTAGTCATTGCTCATACTGCGTTTAGCATATCTCTACTGGGCGTTGGCTCACCCTTTATGGGACATTATTTTCAGGTACAGGTAGTATGCCACCTCCAAGGACATAGCTTGGATGATGATGAGAGTTGAAGACTCTTTTTTTTGTTTATTTTGTTTGCATTACATGTATATCAAGCCAAGGGCTTATTTTGTATAGAGTTAGTACTCTTCTTTTGTGTAACCAGGTGTTGACTTGGAAAGTTGTAAGCCCATAGGGCATTTGCTTTTGTTGTTAACATGTAATACAGTTGTAAGAATTACTCTGATGAATAGAAATTGTTGGTTTCTTTTATATCAATGCATGTCTAAAGTAATGGGTTTTATGTATTATTTTGAGGGCGTTACAGTGGGGGATGAAATAATAATGGATGTGGCAAAACGTTGCTTGGGTGCACTTGCACAGAGGTGCATGGTTAAAGTACATGTAGACATGTATACTCAAAGGATCAATTATTGCCGCATTCATGACCTTATGCTGGATTTGTGTTTATCAAAGGCAAAAATGAATGATTTTCTCGAGATCATTCATCTCCAACGCGAAACTGATCTAGCTTATTGCTTTCCCACCACATCAACAACCACTACTCCTAAAATACGCAAACTTGTAATTCATTTGAGTAGGGATGTCGAAAGAGTTGTCCTCCCTGACTTGGAGACAACTAAACAGCTAAGATCAATATTGTTGTACGATCCAAGAATTCACTTGTGGCCTTTATCTAGTGACGAAAAGTCTTCAATAGAGTTGAACTTCCATGTCAAGTACTTCAAATTGCTTAGGAATTTGGATCTTGAAGGAATTGAGTTTGATGAAAAGTCAGTCGAATCAATAGGTAACCTAATTAGCTTGAGGTACTTGAGTTTTAGAAGTTGTTTCATACCTAAGTGGCATTCGTCTATCTGCAAGTTGAAATACTTGCAAACCTTGGATTTACAACATTGCGAGTTCAACCCAGGTGAAGTAATAGTCTTACATGGAATGGAACAATTGAGGCATTTGTATATTCCTCGCAATGCTAAATTCAAATTTGATGGGTTAAGCAACCTCAAAACATTAGGAGGGTTTGACACAAGATCTTGTGGTGTCAATGATCTGTGTAAATTGATCAATCTTCGGCAACTAGAAGATGCAACTTTCTTCGAGGAGGACAATCAGGACTTAGCGGCTTTCATCAACTACCTAAACATCAGTGCCAACCACCTTCAACATACATCCTTATCAGTTGAATTTTACAAAAAACAAGAAGAGTTGACTCTTCTCAAAAAACAACTGTTAGGGTGTCACCATCTTTACAAATTGAGTATTAGTGGAATTATTCCCGAGTTACCAGAGTACTGCCAGGGTTTCTCTCCCAACCTCATCGAGTTAATTTTGTTTAGATGTGAACTTGAAGAAGACCCTATGCCAACATTGGAGAGGCTACCTAACCTACAATATCTCTATTTAGGTAGTGGTGCCTTTATGGGGGACAAAATGGTTTGCTCAGCTAATGGTTTCCCCCAACTCAAAACCCTATCTCTCTATCAGTTGATACTCTTAAAAGAGTGGGAGGTGGAAAAGGAGCGATGCCTAATCTCCCTAATTTAAAAATCGCTTATTGCAAAGGATTAGAAATGGTTCCAGAGGGACTGAGATTCATTGCTACCCTCCAACGATTTACAATTAGATGAGCGGACGATAAATTCAATAACAAGCTTCGATGGGTCAATGGTGAAGAAGGAGAAGATTTTTACAAAGTGCGACATATGTCTTCCCTCAACATTATTGGGTAAAATTTTCAATTCTAGATAATCCTTTCACAAGAGATGAAACAACTGTTGGGTCTCTGATCATTTCTTTCACATCCCCCTCATTAATTCTCATCATAAAATTTATTGATATATACATATATCTCGGGAGGCTCTATTTACACACCACTTTCCCTCTCAAGGCAAATCTGTAACGCCCTCAAAATAATAACATTAAACCCAACAAATAAGACAAGCGTTAATAGATAAACTAACCACCTTCTATCATTCATTAGAATTCCATTACATAAGTATTACATGTTAATCTCATAACAAAATGCCCTACGGGCTTACAGCTTTCCAAGTTAACACTTGGTTACAACAAAGAGGTCTAACTCGTTTACACATTAAGCCCTTGGCTTGAAATTACATGTAATACATCAAAAGTAAAACGACAAAACTATGCCCGCCATTAGCCTCCCAGCTATGTCCTTGGAGGTGGCATGCTTCCTGCACCTGAAAATGATGTTCCCATATAGGGTGAGCCACAGCCCAGTAGAAATACACTAAACCAACCATGGACAATGACTAAAACATTAGCAATTGATAGTTGGTCAACACTGATACAATCACATAAATTACATATTTATGTCAACGACTTACAAGTCCCATTTACTTTTCATTTTCCCTTTTTCAACAGATAAGCATGCTAGCTCTATCATCATTTCCACAGATATGTATAAAAACTATATCTCACATCCAGATAAGCATAAAAGCTATATCCACAATCTCAACAGATATGTATATCAACAGTATCCACAGATAAGCATACAAGCTGTATCCACATTCTACAACAGATATGTATATCAACAATATCCACAGATAAGCATACAAGCTGTATCCACACTTCACAAAGATAAGCATATGAGCTCTATCTTCACTTCTCTAGACAAGCATATGAGCTCTGTCTACGGAGTACATCCCCTATCTCCTCCAAATACCTATCCGGTTTAGAGGTCCATCCCCTATCTTCCCCTAAACCGCGGAGTACATCCCCTATCTCCTCCTCTACACACAACATATATAAACACATTGGTTCTATATACAATCACACAATACATACAATTAATGTATTCCAGCAACTGCCAAGTTCCATAACACATTCCATTGATTAGTTTCAGTTTGCCTAATCAACATACATTGTCTACAACAATCACGACTATCCTCCACCGATAGCCCAAAGCAGTTATTTCTAAACAGAAAATAAATGCACAAATGGATATTCAATCAACATTTCATTTCTCACCAATTAATTATCCCAATTAATTAAACAATGTAATTAGGCCATTTTCCATAATTACCATTTCAACCCTTAGGTCCCATTTTCTTCAATGATTCAGCAATCATTCCATTTTTTCATGCTAAACATGCATCTAGGTTTATTATGAAGAAAACCCCAACTTTTGTATAATTGCACAAAAGCCCCAAACTTTCACAAAATTACCAAACCAAGCCCAACATCTCAAAATACCAAAATTTAAAGACAAAACCCATAGAGAGGAGTAGGTTATCCCTACCTTGAAGTTTAAGCCAAAAAGGAGATGAAGACTCCAAGATCAACTTGCTCCAAATCCAAACTTTTTCAGATTAAATTGAAGCTCTCAACGCCCTCTATCTTTTTAACAAAGGCCCTAGGCTAGATTCACACCCTAGGGAGATGAAATCTTAGAGAGAGTGCAAGTTTAGAGTGAGAGGGTGTCGGATTTAGGGTTTAATCAAAGAAAAGGACTGAAAAAGTGATGTTTTAGATGCTGCTGTCCGCTGATATAAAACACTCTCGCTCGAGCGAAGGATTGGTCGCTCGAGCGACCAGACACAGAAAACTCTCGCTCGAGCCAAGAAGTTCTCGATCGAGCGAAGAAAAACCCAGACCGCTCGAGCCACGAAAAGCTCGCTCGAGCCAGAAACTACAACTCTCAGGTCCAGAACCGGGGCAACACTACTCTCGCTCGAGCGACAAACTCCTCGCTCGAGCGAAGGACCAAAAATCTGGGCAGCAACACTTGGTTCCCAAGCACAACCAACCTGTAACAAACCTGCCCAACACATCCCAAAACTCAAAATACAAAGTAAAGAGGATGCAAACTAGGAAATAAACAACTACCAACATTCACGGACACATGTCCGGATCACTGTACAACAAGGGTAAACCCGGGATCGCTATAACCTCCCCCCCTTAAAGAATTTCGCCCCCGAAATTAAGCACAAGTTTTCAAAAACAGGTTTTCCTCCATTTTGAACAATGTTACAATTTAACATTCAACAATTCGACCCATTACCGGTCATCCCATCCCTTTAACACGAGATATATCACAATATGTACACAACATATGTATTATTAACATGCATCAACATTATGCACTAACTTTCCAATGTCAACAATATACTTAACACCTATAATGTTACATTCAACTTCCATATGAGGCAAGTTCCAAACATACTTCCAATAAACCAAACATTCTCAATGTTTCACAACTTAAGACATATATAAAAGCTCTTAAGTTCAACAACATGCAAAATTTAAATACAAGATTACATATCAACAAACAAGTCCGGATATTTCTCTCGGACTTCCAACTCACGTTCCCAAGTGGCTTCCTCCACTCCGTGATGTTTCCACAAGACTTTCACCAAAGGAATGGTCTTGCCACGCAGGACCTGATCCCGCCTATCCAAGACCCGAACCGGTCTCTCCTCATATGAGGCATCCTCATCTACCTCTAAATCGCTCCAATCCAGCACATGTGATGGATCTGGTTCATACTTCCGAAGCATACTCACATGAAACACGTCATGCACTCCGGACAACTGCGGTGGTAAGGCTAACCGATAAGCAACCTCACCTATCCTCTCAAGGATCTCAAAAGGACCAATAAACCGAGGGGATAACTTCCCACTCTTTCCAAACCTCATCAGACCTCGCCTAGGTGATATCTTCAGAAAGACATAATCACCTACTTCAAACGCCAAAGGTCTCCTCCTACGGTCAGCATAAGATTTCTGCCGACTCTGGGCTGTAACAAGCCTCCTACGGATAAGCTCAACTTTCTCCGTCGTCTCCCTAACCAACTCCGGACCCAACAAAGGTGCATCACCCACCTCGGCCCAACAAACTGGAGACCTACACGGTCGGCCATACAAGGCCTCAAACGGTGCCATACCGATGCTAGACTGAAAACTGTTGTTGTAGGCAAACTCTACCAATGGCAAGTGCCTCTCCCACGTCCCACTGAAGTCCAGGACACAACCCCGAAGCATATCCTCGAGGACCTGAATAGTACGCTCGGACTGCCCGTCAGTCTGAGGATGATAAGCCGTACTAAAGGTCAACTTAGTGCCCAAGGCACTCTGCAAACTCTGCCACAACCTAGCAGTAAAACGAGGATCTCTATCTGAGACGATCGTCACTGGGACCCCGTGCAATCTCACTACGTCCCGAATATACAAGTCGGCAAGATGATCTACCGAATCCCTCACGCGCATAGGAATAAAGTGCGCCGACTTAGTCAACCGGTCTACAACCACCCAAATAGCATCACTACCCCGCTGAGTCCTCGGAAGACCCACAACGAAGTCCATAGTGACATGCTCCCATTTCCACTCGGCAATAGGCAAGGGTTGCAACAAACCCGCTGGCCTCTGATGCTCGGCCTTCACTTGCTGGCAAGTAAGGCACTTCGATACAAAAACAGCCACATCTCTTTTCATACCCCGCCACCAAAACTGGCGACCCAAATCCTGATACATCTTAGTACCTCCCGGATGCACCGCAAGGAGCGAATGGTGAAACTCTCGAAGTACTTCCTCTCGGCAAGACTCCGGTACAAACAAACGGTCTCGGTATCTCACACTCAGATCGGGATACACCGTCAAACCCTTCTCAACTTTCCCACTGGAGATCTTCTCTCGGAGGGATTCTACCTCAAGGTCACCTCTCTGTGCCTCTAACACTCTAATCACAAGTGTAGGCTGCGCAACAACAGAAAACAAGGCCGCAGCCTCGACAGATTCGCCCAGTAGCAAATCAAACTCGCCAAGTGCTCCCAACATCTCCCATTCCCGGATGGCTATACAAGCTACATCACTAATGGTTTTCCTACTAAGGGCATCGGCCACAACATTGGCCTTTCCCGGATGATAATGCAACTCAAAATCATAATCCTCGATGAACTCCATCCATCTCCTCTGCCTCAAATTCAAGTCTCTCTGTGTAAACAGATATTTCAAACTCTTATGATCCGAGAATACCTCGAACCTCTCACCATAAAGGTAGTGCCTCCAGATTTTCAAGGCAAAGATCACAGCTGCTAACTCTAGGTCATGTGTGGGGTAATTCTTCTCGTGTATTTTCAACTGACGTGAGCCATAAGCTACCACTTTCCCCTCTTGCATCAACACACAACCCAAACCCTCTCGTGAGGCATCACAATAAACCGAGTAACCCAACCCTCTCTCCGGAATAATCAACACCGGTGCGGTGGTCAATCTAACTTTCAGCTCTTGGAACGACTTTTCACAAGTCTCACTCCACTCAAACTTGACTCCCTTCCTAGTCAGTCTAGTCAACGGTGACGCTAACCTGGAAAAATCTTTCACAAACCGACGGTAATACCCAGCTAATCCCAGAAAACTGCGGATCTCAAACACACTCTTAGGCTGTGCCCAATCTTGCACTGCCTCAACCTTGGATGTATCAACAGACACCCCTTCCCCGGATACCACGTGGCCTAAGAACTTGACTTCCCCCAGCCAGAACTCACACTTCCCAAACTTGGCATACAGCCTATGGGCTCTAAGTAACTCAAGCACCACTCTCAAGTGTGCCTCGTGCTCCTCCTCAGAAGACGAATAGATAAGAATGTCGTCCACGAAGACAACCACAAATCGGTCTAAGAACTCCCGGAAAATCCGGTTCATCAAGTCCATAAAAACTGCCGGTGCAATGGTAAGCCCAAATGGCATCACCAAAAACTCATAATGGCCATACCGCGTACGGAATGCCGTCTTAGGAACATCTTCCTCCCTGACCCTCAACTGATGGTAACCCGATCTCAAGTCTATCTTAGAGAAACAACGGGAACCCTTCAACTGGTCAAACAAATCATCTATACGGGGCATAGGATACTTATTCTTAACCGTAGCCCGATTCAACTTCCGATAGTCAATACACAATCTCAAGGCACCATCTTTCTTTTTAACAAAGAGTGCCGGTGCTCCCCACGGTGAAACACTAGGGCGAACAAAGCCCTTCTCGAGCAATTCCTGGAGCTGAACTTTCAACTCAACCAACTCTGCTGGAGCAAAACGGTAAGGTGCCATAGAAATCGGCGCCGTACCAGGCACTAAATCAATAGAGAACTCTATCTCTCGGTGAGGTGGCAAACTAACAAGTTCTTCGGGAAAAACATCCGAATACTCACAAACCACCCTCGGTAACACAATCTGAGTCTCAACACACTCGCTACTCTCAAGGCTAGCAAGTAGACTACTAAGTTCACTTCGCCCTCGCGAATCATACCCCGGTGGCAAAACACTACCAACCCGGTCTCCCAAGAAATGGAACCACTCCCCGCTCAAGGTACACAATGTAACCCTCTGGCGGTAGCAATCAATAACAGCCCGGTATGACGATAACCAGTCCATACCCAAAATAACATCAAAACCCTTCATGGGCATGACAACAAACGGAAAAGGAAGCCTATAGTCGGCGACCTCAATATCACATCCTCTAACACCCTGTTTCAGGATCAACTCACCGCCCAAAGGCGATACCACACAAATAGGAGATGCTAACTGTGCTAACTCCAATTCCAAAACAGATGCAAATGCAGCAGATACAAAAGAATGAGATGCACCCGTGTCTATCAACACACTAGCAACCGAGTTGCAAAACAGAAAAGTACCTCTCACCACCGATGGAGCCGGTACTAAATCCTGCGCGGTAACAGCATACACGCGCCCCGTAGGCCCCTGGTCTACCTGCTCACCTCTCGGAGCAAAAGACTGCTGCACAGACTGGGATGACGAAACTCCCGGATTGGCCCTCGAGGCCTGCACAGACTGAGCTGGCTGAAAACCCTGCGTCTGCCTAGAACCAGACGCTCCCGAAGTGGCACACAACTGTGGGCAAAACCTCTTCATGTGCCCAGGTTGTCCACACTGATAACAAGTCAAGAGCTGCCCCCTGCCCAAACTCTGACTCTGCGGTCTAGCTGATGAAGAAGCAGCTTTCTGACCTCCACCCTTCTGCGGGCAAACAGAAACCTTGTGACCCAGCTGGCCACACTTGTAACAGGTAAAATCCCCCTGACCACCTCTCCCGGAGCCTGCACTCGGCACTGGGAAGGTCGATCTAGCAACACCACCCTGCGACTGCTGAGGGTTAGAACCCCTCTGCCTCCTGCCATCACTCTGACTATCTTGGCTCCTCTTGGAGCCTCTCTGCCCCTCATCCTCTTCCTGCATCATAAGCTCCATATGAGCTGCAGCATCCACCAGGTGTCTATACTCTCGGATATAGGACCCACCAACTCTCAACTTGAGACCCCGCCTCAACTTCCGCTCAAACTCATAGCAACGGCGTTCCTCAGACGCCACCAGTTCAGGTGCGAACCTGGACAGACTGGTAAAGGTAGCCTCAAACTCGGCCACTGACAAGCCCTGCTGATTAAGCCGGCTAAACTGATCTCTCAGCTTCTCCCTAGCTACTGCAGACAAAAACCTCTCCTGAAAAGCATTCACAAATGCCTCCCAAGTCCCACCAACACGAGCCTTCTCGTACTTCCACCATTGACCCGCATCTCCCTTCAGCTGGAAGGATGCCAAGGTCACTTTCAGCGCTCCGTCCTCGATGCCAAGCATCTCAAACGTCTTCGTTGTCTGTTCGAGCCATTCATCTGCCTTAAGCGGCTCTTTAGGATCCCCAATAAACTCGTCCGGATTACACCGAAAGAACTCCCTCTTCAAGAAGGAAGGCCCTGCCTCAGCTGCCTGATTCTCAGCCCTAAGAATACCCACAGCTCCTGCTATCTCTCTGGCCAAGGCACCCATAGCCTGCTGACCCACTGGCTCAGCCACATTGGCCTGACCAACTCCCTCCTGCACTGCCGGAATCCCACCCTGTAACGGTACTTCCTGCCTCGCAGGTCTACCACGTCTAGCACCTCTTCCTCGTCCTGACATCCTAATAAAGGTAACACAGAACGTTAGCACATTCATAGGTGTGCCGAAACTAAACACTCACGTCCTAATGCATGGACAAGTGTAATTCACTCCACATAAGCACATAAACACATAAGCACTTACGAATTTCATTTCCGGATAATGATAGTCCCAAGACGTTACTAGAGTTCCGGTTAGAAATAGCATTGATCAAGTGCTTTTCCAACGAGACTCCCAGAAACTCACGGATCCAATCAACATCCCAGAAATTAAATCCCATACCCACATAGTCACATAAGCATGTTATCAAGTAAGCACATAGCATGTGATACTGCATCTAAGTCTCTATCAAGCGAGACAAACCCATTGTGATACTAATCACTTCCCACGTACCCAAAGTATTCGAACCCGGTACGCTCTGATACCAAGTTGTAACGCCCTCAAAATAATAACATTAAACCCAACAAATAAGACAAGCGTTAATAGATAAACTAACCACCTTCTATCATTCATTAGAATTCCATTACATAAGTATTACATGTTAATCTCATAACAAAATGCCCTACGGGCTTACAGCTTTCCAAGTTAACACTTGGTTACAACAAAGAGGTCTAACTCGTTTACACATTAAGCCCTTGGCTTGAAATTACATGTAATACATCAAAAGTAAAACGACAAAACTATGCCCGCCATTAGCCTCCCAGCTATGTCCTTGGAGGTGGCATGCTTCCTGCACCTGAAAATGATGTTCCCATATAGGGTGAGCCACAGCCCAGTAGAAATACACTAAACCAACCATGGACAATGACTAAAACATTAGCAATTGATAGTTGGTCAACACTGATACAATCACATAAATTACATATTTATGTCAACGACTTACAAGTCCCATTTACTTTTCATTTTCCCTTTTTCAACAGATAAGCATGCTAGCTCTATCATCATTTCCACAGATATGTATAAAAACTATATCTCACATCCAGATAAGCATAAAAGCTATATCCACAATCTCAACAGATATGTATATCAACAGTATCCACAGATAAGCATACAAGCTGTATCCACATTCTACAACAGATATGTATATCAACAATTTCCACAGATAAGCATACAAGCTGTATCCACACTTCACAAAGATAAGCATATGAGCTCTATCTTCACTTCTCTAGACAAGCATATGAGCTCTGTCTACGGAGTACATCCCCTATCTCCTCCAAATACCTATCCGGTTTAGAGGTCCATCCCCTATCTTCCCCTAAACCGCGGAGTACATCCCCTATCTCCTCCTCTACACACAACATATATAAACACATTGGTTCTATATACAATCACACAATACATACAATTAATGTATTCCAGCAACTGCCAAGTTCCATAACACATTCCATTGATTAGTTTCAGTTTGCCTAATCAACATACATTGTCTACAACAATCACGACTATCCTCCACCGATAGCCCAAAGCAGTTATTTCTAAACAGAAAATAAATGCACAAATGGATATTCAATCAACATTTCATTTCTCACCAATTAATTATCCCAATTAATTAAACAATGTAATTAGGCCATTTTCCATAATTACCATTTCAACCCTTAGGTCCCATTTTCTTCAATGATTCAGCAATCATTCCATTTTTTCATGCTAAACATGCATCTAGGTTTATTATGAAGAAAACCCCAACTTTTGTATAATTGCACAAAAGCCCCAAACTTTCACAAAATTACCAAACCAAGCCCAACATCTCAAAATACCAAAATTTAAAGACAAAACCCATAGAGAGGAGTAGGTTATCCCTACCTTGAAGTTTAAGCCAAAAAGGAGATGAAGACTCCAAGATCAACTTGCTCCAAATCCAAACTTTTTCAGATTAAATTGAAGCTCTCAACGCCCTCTATCTTTTTAACAAAGGCCCTAGGCTAGATTCACACCCTAGGGAGATGAAATCTTAGAGAGAGTGCAAGTTTAGAGTGAGAGGGTGTCGGATTTAGGGTTTAATCAAAGAAAAGGACTGAAAAAGTGATGTTTTAGACGCTGCTGTCCGCTGATATAAAACACTCTCGCTCGAGCGAAGGATTGGTCGCTCGAGCGACCAGACACAGAAAACTCTCGCTCGAGCCAAGAAGTTCTCGATCGAGCGAAGAAAAACCCAGACCGCTCGAGCCACGAAAAGCTCGCTCGAGCCAGAAACTACAACTCTCAGGTCCAGAACCGGGGCAACACTACTCTCGCTCGAGCGACAAACTCCTCGCTCGAGCGAAGGACCAAAAATCTGGGCAGCAACACTTGGTTCCCAAGCACAACCAACCTGTAACAAACCTGCCCAACACATCCCAAAACTCAAAATACAAAGTAAAGAGGATGCAAACTAGGAAATAAACAACTACCAACATTCACGGACACATGTCCGGATCACTGTACAACAAGGGTAAACCCGGGATCGCTATAGCTATTAGTGGTGTTGACACTTTTTGTCACATATTTTGATTCTTTTTTTTCAAAATACCCCTATATTTGGAGTTTTATAAAAATTAAGTAAAGAGGACAAGTCTCAAATTCATGACCATGGATTTAATAATAAATGCTCTCACCACTTGAGTAAAGCATGTGCATTTTTTTTTATCATTATTCTTATAATATATATATATATATATTTTTTTTTTCGAGTTGCACACGCATTGCATGTGCAGATTGCTAGTATATATATATATATATATATTTTTAGTCCATCACTTATATTTATTGCTCGTAAAAAACAAATAACTATGAGCATAGGAGGAAACAAAACAAAAAAGAAAAGAACACCATACATAACAAAAGTTTCTCCTTGATAGTGAGCATGAGGCGTCTTTTTATCGCAATCTTTTTAACAACTAATGCTAATTTTGCCTCTAGTTTAAAATTTTCTATTTGATGTCACTAGACAGTGAACTTTTTTTCTAATTTACAAACAATGAGATATGGTTTTTCATTTTGTAGCATTTAATTCTTGATTTTTAGCTTTTAATTTGAAATTTCTCTATTTATATAAGATAATTTATAAATAATAAAAATTTCATTATTTGAAAATAAATAACATTTTCTTCAATATTGCATATTCAATATGAACTCCTACTAAATAGATTTCAACGAGAATTGTAACGCCCTCAAAATAAACTCATAATTCATACATTCATGATATAAGAAATTGACAATATATTCAAGAGAATAAAGTGTACATCTATTTATCAGAGTATTTATCACAAAAGTATTACATGTTGACAACAAAAGTAAATGCCCTACGGACTTACAACTTTCCAAGCCAACACTTGGTTACAAAAAAGAGAGTACTAACTCATACACATTAAGCCCTCGGCTTGCATTTACATGTAATACACAAAAAGGTAAACAATAAAAAGGGATCTTCAGCCTCTAAGCCTCCCAAGCTATGTCCTTGGAGGTGGCATATCACTTGAACCTGAAAATGATGTCCCATATAGGCTGAGCCAATGCCCAGTAGAGATATACTAAACAAAGTATGAGAAATAACTAAAACAATAGCATTTGATATATGGTTGACACTTATAAACCAAATTACAACACTTTTCAATTCAACATCAAGCACATCCATTTTTCATTTTAGTTTCCTTCACTTATACAGTTTCGATTCATAATTATGACTCAGAACCTGGCCAAACAATTCAATAAGACTATAACACATATTAAAACACTTCCATACTTCACAATTCACATGAGAATATAACTCATATTAAAACACTTCCATACTTCAACACTTCCATATTTCAAGTGATACACAGATTTGTTGTATCAGTGGAGTCCATCCTCTATCTCCTCCCAAACAGGTTTGAGAGTCCATCCCCTATCTCCTCTCAAACCATGGAGTACATCCCCTATATCCTCCTAAACAATATACATATATAATGTATTTAAACACTTATCATAAACAATGATCAATCAATACACACATTTGTTGTATTATTCCAACCGTCATATTCAATGTGATTAGTTTTAGTTTTCCCTAATCATCATGCAATGTCTACAACAATCAAGACTATCCTCCACCGATAGCCCAAAGCAGTTATCTCTAAACAGATAATAAGTTTATCAACAGATAAAATATCGACATTTTCATAGGTGAGTGATTAAATTATCCAACTACACCATTTACTCCCACAATTTTCCAATTTCATGAATTTCACTTCAATTTCACATTTTCCCAAATTAATTATTCAACATAATTAGGGCATTTTTTCCCTTTTCTCAATATTAGCCCAAAGGCTCAATTTCATCGATTTAACAACAACAATTTCATTTTTCAATGTCTCATACACACATAGGTTTTAACATGTGAAAACCCCCCTTTTTATAACCTCAAATCAAACCCTAACTTTCCCAAAATGACTAAGCAACACCATCTAATCAAAATGACCAAAATTTATGTTAAAACTCATAGAATAGAGTAGGTTATCCCTACCTTAATTTTCAGAGCTCAAAGGAGAAGAGAGGTGAAACTCAAAGTGCTCCAAATCCATAACTTTTCAGATTAAAGCGAAGCCCTCACGAAGCTCTACCTTTCTTCCAAAGGGACTAGGGTAGAAGACCACTAGAACTAGATGAAACCCTAGAGAGAAGGTATGTAGAGAGAGAAAGAGCAGCTGGTCTAGGGTTTGTATAAAAGAAGATGATGAAAAAGTGAAGTGTAACCCGCTGTTGCCAACTGATATATTCGAGGCCCGCTCGAGCGAAGGAGTGGTCGCTCGAGCGACCAGACACAAAGAAACCTCGCTCGAGCATAGAAAGCCTTGCTCGAGCCAACAAATCGAAGCTTCAGGTCTGCAACCCAGAAGCATGCTCGAGCGAAGAAACCCAAAACATAGACCTCGAAAGCTCGCTCGAGCGAAGGAAAGCTCGCTCGAGCGAATAATTGCAACCTTCAGGTCTAGAACCAGACGCAGACGCAAGCTCGAGCGCAAGACTTCTCGCTCGAGCCACCAGACACATCACCCAATTCTCACTTGAGCGAAGGAACCCTGGCTCGAGCGAAGGATCTAAAACACAAAGCTCGCTCGAGTGACAAAAGTCTCGCTCGAGCAAAGACACCAAAATCTGGGCAGCAACCATTTGTTTCAAAACACTCCCAACCTGATACAAACCTGCCCAACACATCCTAAAATTCAAATATAAGGAATTAAAGGACTGAAATGAAACAAATGCAACAATACTCAACCGCGGAACCTAAGTCCAGAATACTGTACATAAAGGGAAAAACCCGGGATCGCTATAAGAATATTCCAAAAAATACTTTAAAAAAATAAAAATTTAAGTTAATAGTTAGTATTTAAAAGTTTAAAAAATAAAATTAGCTATTCAGTAATTGGGTTGTGTTTTCTGCACGTGTTGTCCGCCTCACAGTAAAACTTATGGGCTCGTTTGTGTTCTTATAAAAAAATCTTATTATAAGAGGTCTATTATAAAAATCTCAACTTTTATTGCTCTGGTCATGTATTAAAAAAATCTCAATGGATATGAACCAATATAGGGGTGTGATTGGACCGGTTTGGTTTGAGTTGACATTAAATTTAGAACCAATTTAAATGAAACCAAATCAATTCAATTCAAAAAAATGAATTAATCAATAATAAATAATTAAAATAAATAAGTCTTTAATACTTAAATATAACGCAAACATAAAATAAATATTGTTTAATACAAGTCAACAGCTGTGAATAGTATAGTGAAATCTAACTCAAGCTTAAAGCTTTGTTTGTTTGTTTGTTTGTTTGTTTGTTTTTTTTTTTTTTTTTTTTTTTAATCAGAAAGCTTAAAGCTTTGTTCGGTTTTAGATTTTTGGCTAAAAAAGCACATAAAGACAAAATTGTCTACATAAGCCAACAAGACAAAATATCACATCCAAACCATAATCATTATACTTTTTCTCTCACAAAAGTCAAAAAATCCAAAAAAAAGCCTAAACGAGGCTAAAAGAAACCAAGCTAAAAAAGTCCCAACACAAAAAAACCAGCTGCAAAAGCCAATGCCAAACGAAGACTAAATACAACCTACGCAAATCAAAACTAGTAACATAACTAATAAAATAAAATTAAGTACCATGAATTCCAACTCTAACTTCCAGTATTTTCTTCTTACACTTACCATTTTTCTTCTTCTTCTTTCACTTCCCATTCTTCTTCTTCATATCGACAGAAAATTTCTTTCACTTCCCGTTCTTTTTCTTCATATTGACTGAAAATCAAAATAAATAGAGAGAAATGATTAGTTGCAATCAAGTCCATTAGAATAAACCAATTAGGCAAAAGCATGCCGATATAAATTGAATCTCATAATATACATATATATATATATATATAAATATTGGGTTATCAAGTTTGTTCTATTTAGATAAAGGGTAAATCAAAAATCAATCCAATCCTATCAAATTGACAAATTGAAGACTCAAAACTAAACTAATGTATTCAAAAAAAAAAAAAAAAAAAAACCAACCCAATCTAAAGATGTCGGTTTGGTTTAGTTTTTTAATTCTATGGTAATTTGTCCACCCCTAAACCAATATAAAGGCAAAAAAGCAGAGAGATATATGGGTCATTCTATTTGCACACCACTTTCCCTCTCAAGGTAAACTATTAATTAATTTATTTTTTATTACAATTTTAACCTTAAGTGAAATAACTATAAAGGACAAGTTATGATACTCCCCATTCGTGTATTTACCATGAAGGACAAGAATCAATATAATATAAATCATCAATTTCAAACTTGTTCCTTACGTATCTTCTCTGTCAAGAATCCAAAAACCCTAAAACCAAAATAAAAAACCCTTCAACAAATAATCAAAAATATAGTATTATTGAAGATTTTGATTGGATTCAATGAAGGATGCATCTAACAATTCTCATTCGGAACAATGGAGCAATGAAAAGGTTTTTTTTGTTGTTGTTGTTTTCGTCTTTGTTTTCATTTATGAGTGGTAAATCGTTGTTCAGTTAACCAGAGGCGAATGATATATCATTGTTCGACAAACTACAATCGAACAAATTACATCTATTCAACAGGCTACAATCGAACAACTTATATCTGTTCAACATACTACAATCGAACAAATTACATCTGTTCAACAGATTACAATCGAACAACTTACATCTGTCCAACAGACTACAATCGAACAAGTGCAATTTGTTCAGATTACTACGGTCGAACTTTTTCATTTAATTGAACTCTGTACTGCCGAACAGTTATAATTTTTTTTTTCCTCAGAACTGCGCATCCGTAGAATGCAATAATGTTGGATCTGGGGGTCTTGTTGACTACACGAGTCAATTTATTACTAATGAGGTAGTCTCAAATATGAAAATTAGTCTCATGTCCGAATACCCAGTGTTGAACGATTCACTCAAATGCAAACTTCATGCCAATGGAGATAAGTGCATAAAACCCTAAAATAAATAATAACTCACCTAATAAATCTCCAATGTGAAGTTCCAACTGTGTTGAGCAACACCACCGACGACGTCTTGATGAGTGTATTCAGCAATGGTGTTCAACGGTGTGAATAGAGAATGGAGGCGGTGATGAATATCGTAGGTGTGGGGTGTGTGGCTGTGTGGGGGAAAAGATGGAACTTTGTGCATATATTGTTGTGGGTAGGTGTGTGAGTACGGGTAAATATATAAATTTGTGGTGTGTGATGAGAAAAATATTTATTTTTGTAAATTATTTTTGGTGTGTCTTTAGAAGTGATTTTATAGCGATCCCGGGTTTACCCTTGTTGTACAGTGATCCGGACATGTGTCCGTGAATGTTGGTAGTTGTTTATTTCCTAGTTTGCATCCTCTTTACTTTGTATTTTGAGTTTTGGGATGTGTTGGGCAGGTTTGTTACAGGTTGGTTGTGCTTGGGAACCAAGTGTTGCTGCCCAGATTTTTGGTCCTTCGCTCGAGCGAGGAGTTTGTCGCTCGAGCGAGAGTAGTGTTGCCCCGGTTCTGGACCTGAGAGTTGTAGTTTCTGGCTCGAGCGAGCTTTTCGTGGCTCGAGCGGTCTGGGTTTTTCTTCGCTCGATCGAGAACTTCTTGGCTCGAGCGAGAGTTTTCTGTGTCTGGTCACTCGAGCGACCAATCCTTCGCTCGAGCGAGAGTGTTTTATATCAACGGACAGCAGCGTCTAAAACATCACTTTTTCAGTCCTTTTCTTTGATTAAACCCTAAATCCGACACCCTCTCACTCTAAACTTGCACTCTCTCTAAGATTTCATCTCCCTAGGGTGTGAATCTAGCCTAGGGCCTTTGTTAAAAAGATAGAGGGCGTTGAGAGCTTCAATTTAATCTGAAAAAGTTTGGATTTGGAGCAAGTTGATCTTGGAGTCTTCATCTCCTTTTTGGCTTAAACTTCAAGGTAGGGATAACCTACTCCTCTCTATGGGTTTTGTCTTTAAATTTTGGTATTTTGAGATGTTGGGCTTGGTTTGGTAATTTTGTGAAAGTTTGGGGCTTTTGTGCAATTATACAAAAGTTGGGGTTTTCTTCATAATAAACCTAGATGCATGTTTAGCATGAAAAAATGGAATGATTGCTGAATCATTGAAGAAAATGGGACCTAAGGGTTGAAATGGTAATTATGGAAAATGGCCTAATTACATTGTTTAATTAATTGGGATAATTAATTGGTGAGAAATGAAATGTTGATTGAATATCCATTTGTGCATTTATTTTCTGTTTAGAAATAACTGCTTTGGGCTATCGGTGGAGGATAGTCGTGATTGTTGTAGACAATGTATGTTGATTAGGCAAACTGAAACTAATCAATGGAATGTGTTATGGAACTTGGCAGTTGCTGGAATACATTAATTGTATGTATTGTGTGATTGTATATAGAACCAATGTGTTTATATATGTTGTGTGTAGAGGAGGAGATAGGGGATGTACTCCGCGGTTTAGGGGAAGATAGGGGATGGACCTCTAAACCGGATAGGTATTTGGAGGAGATAGGGGATGTACTCCGTAGACAGAGCTCATATGCTTGTCTAGAGAAGTGAAGATAGAGCTCATATGCTTATCTTTGTGAAGTGTGGATACAGCTTGTATGCTTATCTGTGGATATTGTTGATATACATATCTGTTGTAGAATGTGGATACAGCTTGTATGCTTATCTGTGGATACTGTTGATATACATATCTGTTGAGATTGTGGATATAGCTTTTATGCTTATCTGGATGTGAGATATAGTTTTTATACATATCTGTGGAAATGATGATAGAGCTAGCATGCTTATCTGTTGAAAAAGGGAAAATGAAAAGTAAATGGGACTTGTAAGTCGTTGACATAAATATGTAATTTATGTGATTGTATCAGTGTTGACCAACTATCAATTGCTAATGTTTTAGTCATTGTCCATGGTTGGTTTAGTGTATTTCTACTGGGCTGTGGCTCACCCTATATGGGAACATCATTTTCAGGTGCAGGAAGCATGCCACCTCCAAGGACATAGCTGGGAGGCTAATGGCGGGCATAGTTTTGTCGTTTTACTTTTGATGTATTACATGTAATTTCAAGCCAAGGGCTTAATGTGTAAACGAGTTAGACCTCTTTGTTGTAACCAAGTGTTAACTTGGAAAGCTGTAAGCCCGTAGGGCATTTTGTTATGAGATTAACATGTAATACTTATGTAATGGAATTCTAATGAATGATAGAAGGTGGTTAGTTTATCTATTAACGCTTGTCTTATTTGTTGGGTTTAATGTTATTATTTTGAGGGCGTTACAACTTGGTATCAGAGCGTACCGGGTTCGAATACTTTGGGTACGTGGGAAGTGATTAGTATCACAATGGGTTTGTCTCGCTTGATAGAGACTTAGATGCAGTATCACATGCTATGTGCTTACTTGATAACATGCTTATGTGACTATGTGGGTATGGGATTTAATTTCTGGGATGTTGATTGGATCCGTGAGTTTCTGGGAGTCTCGTTGGAAAAGCACTTGATCAATGCTATTTCTAACCGGAACTCTAGTAACGTCTTGGGACTATCATTATCCGGAAATGAAATTCGTAAGTGCTTATGTGTTTATGTGCTTATGTGGAGTGAATTACACTTGTCCATGCATTAGGACGTGAGTGTTTAGTTTCGGCACACCTATGAATGTGCTAACGTTCTGTGTTACCTTTATTAGGATGTCAGGACGAGGAAGAGGTGCTAGACGTGGTAGACCTGCGAGGCAGGAAGTACCGTTACAGGGTGGGATTCCGGCAGTGCAGGAGGGAGTTGGTCAGGCCAATGTGGCTGAGCCAGTGGGTCAGCAGGCTATGGGTGCCTTGGCCAGAGAGATAGCAGGAGCTGTGGGTATTCTTAGGGCTGAGAATCAGGCAGCTGAGGCAGGGCCTTCCTTCTTGAAGAGGGAGTTCTTTCGGTGTAATCCGGACGAGTTTATTGGGGATCCTAAAGAGCCGCTTAAGGCAGATGAATGGCTCGAACAGACAACGAAGACGTTTGAGATGCTTGGCATCGAGGACGGAGCGCTGAAAGTGACCTTGGCATCCTTCCAGCTGAAGGGAGATGCGGGTCAATGGTGGAAGTACGAGAAGGCTCGTGTTGGTGGGACTTGGGAGGCATTTGTGAATGCTTTTCAGGAGAGGTTTTTGTCTGCAGTAGCTAGGGAGAAGCTGAGAGATCAGTTTAGCCGGCTTAATCAGCAGGGCTTGTCAGTGGCCGAGTTTGAGGCTACCTTTACCAGTCTGTCCAGGTTCGCACCTGAACTGGTGGCGTCTGAGGAACGCCGTTGCTATGAGTTTGAGCGGAAGTTGAGGCGGGGTCTCAAGTTGAGAGTTGGTGGGTCCTATATCCGAGAGTATAGACACCTGGTGGATGCTGCAGCTCATATGGAGCTTATGATGCAGGAAGAGGATGAGGGGCAGAGAGGCTCCAAGAGGAGCCAAGATAGTCAGAGTGATGGCAGGAGGCAGAGGGGTTCTAACCCTCAGCAGTCGCAGGGTGGTGTTGCTAGATCGACCTTCCCAGTGCCGAGTGCAGGCTCCGGGAGAGGTGGTCAGGGGGATTTTACCTGTTACAAGTGTGGCCAGCTGGGTCACAAGGTTTCTGTTTGCCCGCAGAAGGGTGGAGGTCAGAAAGCTGCTTCTTCATCAGCTAGACCGCAGAGTCAGAGTTTGGGCAGGGGGCAGCTCTTGACTTGTTATCAGTGTGGACAACCTGGGCACATGAAGAGGTTTTGCCCACAGTTGTGTGCCACTTCGGGAGCGTCTGGTTCTAGGCAGACGCAGGGTTTTCAGCCAGCTCAGTCTGTGCAGGCCTCGAGGGCCAATCCGGGAGTTTCGTCATCCCAGTCTGTGCAGCAGTCTTTTGCTCCGAGAGGTGAGCAGGTAGACCAGGGGCCTACGGGGCGCGTGTATGCTGTTACCGCGCAGGATTTAGTACCGGCTCCATCGGTGGTGAGAGGTACTTTTCTGTTTTGCAACTCGGTTGCTAGTGTGTTGATAGACACGGGTGCATCTCATTCTTTTGTATCTGCTGCATTTGCATCTGTTTTGGAATTGGAGTTAGCACAGTTAGCATCTCCTATTTGTGTGGTATCGCCTTTGGGCGGTGAGTTGATCCTGAAACAGGGTGTTAGAGGATGTGATATTGAGGTCGCCGACTATAGGCTTCCTTTTCCGTTTGTTGTCATGCCCATGAAGGGTTTTGATGTTATTTTGGGTATGGACTGGTTATCGTCATACCGGGCTGTTATTGATTGCTACCGCCAAAGGGTTACATTGTGTACCTTGAGCGGGGAGTGGTTCCATTTCTTGGGAGACCGGGTTGGTAGTGTTTTGCCACCGGGGTATGATTCGCGAGGGCGAAGTGAACTTAGTAGTCTACTTGCTAGCCTTGAGAGTAGCGAGTGTGTTGAGACTCAGATTGTGTTACCGAGGGTGGTTTGTGAGTATTCGGATGTTTTTCCCGAAGAACTTGTTAGTTTGCCACCTCACCGAGAGATAGAGTTCTCTATTGATTTAGTGCCTGGTACGGCGCCGATTTCTATGGCACCTTACCGTTTTGCTCCAGCAGAGTTGGTTGAGTTGAAAGTTCAGCTCCAGGAATTGCTCGAGAAGGGCTTTGTTCGCCCTAGTGTTTCACCGTGGGGAGCACCGGCACTCTTTGTTAAAAAGAAAGATGGTGCCTTGAGATTGTGTATTGACTATCGGAAGTTGAATCGGGCTACGGTTAAGAATAAGTATCCTATGCCCCGTATAGATGATTTGTTTGACCAGTTGAAGGGTTCCCGTTGTTTCTCTAAGATAGACTTGAGATCGGGTTACCATCAGTTGAGGGTCAGGGAGGAAGATGTTCCTAAGACGGCATTCCGTACGCGGTATGGCCATTATGAGTTTTTGGTGATGCCATTTGGGCTTACCAATGCACCGGCAGTTTTTATGGACTTGATGAACCGGATTTTCCGGGAGTTCTTAGACCGATTTGTGGTTGTCTTCGTGGACGACATTCTTATCTATTCGTCTTCTGAGGAGGAGCACGAGGCACACTTGAGAGTGGTGCTTGAGTTACTTAGAGCCCATAGGCTGTATGCCAAGTTTGGGAAGTGTGAGTTCTGGCTGGGGGAAGTCAAGTTCTTAGGCCACGTGGTATCCGGGGAAGGGGTGTCTGTTGATACATCCAAGGTTGAGGCAGTGCAAGATTGGGCACAGCCTAAGAGTGTGTTTGAGATCCGCAGTTTTCTGGGATTAGCTGGGTATTACCGTCGGTTTGTGAAAGATTTTTCCAGGTTAGCGTCACCGTTGACTAGACTGACTAGGAAGGGAGTCAAGTTTGAGTGGAGTGAGACTTGTGAAAAGTCGTTCCAAGAGCTGAAAGTTAGATTGACCACCGCACCGGTGTTGATTATTCCGGAGAGAGGGTTGGGTTACTCGGTTTATTGTGATGCCTCACGAGAGGGTTTGGGTTGTGTGTTGATGCAAGAGGGGAAAGTGGTAGCTTATGGCTCACGTCAGTTGAAAATACACGAGAAGAATTACCCCACACATGACCTAGAGTTAGCAGCTGTGATCTTTGCCTTGAAAATCTGGAGGCACTACCTTTATGGTGAGAGGTTCGAGGTATTCTCGGATCATAAGAGTTTGAAATATCTGTTTACACAGAGAGACTTGAATTTGAGGCAGAGGAGATGGATGGAGTTCATCGAGGATTATGATTTTGAGTTGCATTATCATCCGGGAAAGGCCAATGTTGTGGCCGATGCCCTTAGTAGGAAAACCATTAGTGATGTAGCTTGTATAGCCATCCGGGAATGGGAGATGTTGGGAGCACTTGGCGAGTTTGATTTGCTACTGGGCGAATCTGTCGAGGCTGCGGCCTTGTTTTCTGTTGTTGCGCAGCCTACACTTGTGATTAGAGTGTTAGAGGCACAGAGAGGTGACCTTGAGGTAGAATCCCTCCGAGAGAAGATCTCCAGTGGGAAAGTTGAGAAGGGTTTGACGGTGTATCCCGATCTGAGTGTGAGATACCGAGACCGTTTGTTTGTACCGGAGTCTTGCCGAGAGGAAGTACTTCGAGAGTTTCACCATTCGCGCCTTGCGGTGCATCCGGGAGGTACTAAGATGTATCAGGATTTGGGTCGCCAGTTTTGGTGGCGGGGTATGAAAAGAGATGTGGCTGTTTTTGTATCGAAGTGCCTTACTTGCCAGCAAGTGAAGGCCGAGCATCAGAGGCCAGCGGGTTTGTTGCAACCCTTGCCTATTGCCGAGTGGAAATGGGAGCATGTCACTATGGACTTCGTTGTGGGTCTTCCGAGGACTCAGCGGGGTAGTGATGCTATTTGGGTGGTTGTAGACCGGTTGACTAAGTCGGCGCACTTTATTCCTATGCGCGTGAGGGATTCGGTAGATCATCTTGCCGACTTGTATATTCGGGACGTAGTGAGATTGCACGGGGTCCCAGTGACGATCGTCTCAGATAGAGATCCTCGTTTTACTGCTAGGTTGTGGCAGAGTTTGCAGAGTGCCTTGGGCACTAAGTTGACCTTTAGTACGGCTTATCATCCTCAGACTGACGGGCAGTCCGAGCGTACTATTCAGGTCCTCGAGGATATGCTTCGGGGTTGTGTCCTGGACTTCAGTGGGACGTGGGAGAGGCACTTGCCATTGGTAGAGTTTGCCTACAACAACAGTTTTCAGTCTAGCATCGGTATGGCACCGTTTGAGGCCTTGTATGGCCGACCGTGTAGGTCTCCAGTTTGTTGGGCCGAGGTGGGTGATGCACCTTTGTTGGGTCCGGAGTTGGTTAGGGAGACGACGGAGAAAGTTGAGCTTATCCGTAGGAGGCTTGTTACAGCCCAGAGTCGGCAGAAATCTTATGCTGACCGTAGGAGGAGACCTTTGGCGTTTGAAGTAGGTGATTATGTCTTTCTGAAGATATCACCTAGGCGAGGTCTGATGAGGTTTGGAAAGAGTGGGAAGCTATCCCCTCGGTTTATTGGTCCTTTTGAGATCCTTGAGAGGATAGGTGAGGTTGCTTATCGGTTAGCCTTACCACCGCAGTTGTCCGGAGTGCATGACGTGTTTCATGTGAGTATGCTTCGGAAGTATGAACCAGATCCATCACATGTGCTGGATTGGAGCGATTTAGAGGTAGATGAGGATGCCTCATATGAGGAGAGACCGGTTCGGGTCTTGGATAGGCGGGATCAGGTCCTGCGTGGCAAGACCATTCCTTTGGTGAAAGTCTTGTGGAAACATCACGGAGTGGAGGAAGCCACTTGGGAACGTGAGTTGGAAGTCCGAGAGAAATATCCGGACTTGTTTGTTGATATGTAATCTTGTATTTAAATTTTGCATGTTGTTGAACTTAAGAGCTTTTATATATGTCTTAAGTTGTGAAACATTGAGAATGTTTGGTTTATTGGAAGTATGTTTGGAACTTGCCTCATATGGAAGTTGAATGTAACATTATAGGTGTTAAGTATATTGTTGACATTGGAAAGTTAGTGCATAATGTTGATGCATGTTAATAATACATATGTTGTGTACATATTGTGATATATCTCTTGTTAAAGGGATGGGATGACCGGTAATGGGTCGAATTGTTGAATGTTAAATTGTAACATTGTTCAAAATGGAGGAAAACCTGTTTTTGAAAACTTGTGCTTAATTTCGGGGGCGAAATTCTTTAAGGGGGGGAGGTTATAGCGATCCCGGGTTTACCCTTGTTGTACAGTGATCCGGACATGTGTCCGTGAATGTTGGTAGTTGTTTATTTCCTAGTTTGCATCCTCTTTACTTTGTATTTTGAGTTTTGGGATGTGTTGGGCAGGTTTGTTACAGGTTGGTTGTGCTTGGGAACCAAGTGTTGCTGCCCAGATTTTTGGTCCTTCGCTCGAGCGAGGAGTTTGTCGCTCGAGCGAGAGTAGTGTTGCCCCGGTTCTGGACCTGAGAGTTGTAGTTTCTGGCTCGAGCGAGCTTTTCGTGGCTCGAGCGGTCTGGGTTTTTCTTCGCTCGATCGAGAACTTCTTGGCTCGAGCGAGAGTTTTCTGTGTCTGGTCGCTCGAGCGACCAATCCTTCGCTCGAGCGAGAGTGTTTTATATCAGCGGACAGCAGCGTCTAAAACATCACTTTTTCAGTCCTTTTCTTTGATTAAACCCTAAATCCGACACCCTCTCACTCTAAACTTGCACTCTCTCTAAGATTTCATCTCCCTAGGGTGTGAATCTAGCCTAGGGCCTTTGTTAAAAAGATAGAGGGCGTTGAGAGCTTCAATTTAATCTGAAAAAGTTTGGATTTGGAGCAAGTTGATCTTGGAGTCTTCATCTCCTTTTTGGCTTAAACTTCAAGGTAGGGATAACCTACTCCTCTCTATGGGTTTTGTCTTTAAATTTTGGTATTTTGAGATGTTGGGCTTGGTTTGGTAATTTTGTGAAAGTTTGGGGCTTTTGTGCAATTATACAAAAGTTGGGGTTTTCTTCATAATAAACCTAGATGCATGTTTAGCATGAAAAAATGGAATGATTGCTGAATCATTGAAGAAAATGGGACCTAAGGGTTGAAATGGTAATTATGGAAAATGGCCTAATTACATTGTTTAATTAATTGGGATAATTAATTGGTGAGAAATGAAATGTTGATTGAATATCCATTTGTGCATTTATTTTCTGTTTAGAAATAACTGCTTTGGGCTATCGGTGGAGGATAGTCGTGATTGTTGTAGACAATGTATGTTGATTAGGCAAACTGAAACTAATCAATGGAATGTGTTATGGAACTTGGCAGTTGCTGGAATACATTAATTGTATGTATTGTGTGATTGTATATAGAACCAATGTGTTTATATATGTTGTGTGTAGAGGAGGAGATAGGGGATGTACTCCGCGGTTTAGGGGAAGATAGGGGATGGACCTCTAAACCGGATAGGTATTTGGAGGAGATAGGGGATGTACTCCGTAGACAGAGCTCATATGCTTGTCTAGAGAAGTGAAGATAGAGCTCATATGCTTATCTTTGTGAAGTGTGGATACAGCTTGTATGCTTATCTGTGGATATTGTTGATATACATATCTGTTGTAGAATGTGGATACAGCTTGTATGCTTATCTGTGGATACTGTTGATATACATATCTGTTGAGATTGTGGATATAGCTTTTATGCTTATCTGGATGTGAGATATAGTTTTTATACATATCTGTGGAAATGATGATAGAGCTAGCATGCTTATCTGTTGAAAAAGGGAAAATGAAAAGTAAATGGGACTTGTAAGTCGTTGACATAAATATGTAATTTATGTGATTGTATCAGTGTTGACCAACTATCAATTGCTAATGTTTTAGTCATTGTCCATGGTTGGTTTAGTGTATTTCTACTGGGCTGTGGCTCACCCTATATGGGAACATCATTTTCAGGTGCAGGAAGCATGCCACCTCCAAGGACATAGCTGGGAGGCTAATGGCGGGCATAGTTTTGTCGTTTTACTTTTGATGTATTACATGTAATTTCAAGCCAAGGGCTTAATGTGTAAACGAGTTAGACCTCTTTGTTGTAACCAAGTGTTAACTTGGAAAGCTGTAAGCCCGTAGGGCATTTTGTTATGAGATTAACATGTAATACTTATGTAATGGAATTCTAATGAATGATAGAAGGTGGTTAGTTTATCTATTAACGCTTGTCTTATTTGTTGGGTTTAATGTTATTATTTTGAGGGCGTTACAATAGCCTTCCTTTTTATATATTAGAATAGATAGATGTTGGATAGCCATGAAGAATAGGACTTGATAACAATCTGATATCCACGTTATTATGTACATACATATATGTGTATATAGAGAGTATCATAAAAGAACTGAACGAAATTTTTTTTATATTTTTTTAAATTACCAATCAGTGCACATGTAATGCATGTGTCACACAACCCTTCTAACAGATAAATCAACATTCAATTGAACTTGGTAAATCAAAATTTCAATGTGTGGCCATTTTGGTTAAGAGGTCCTTGTTCCAAATCATGAAAGGAACATATTTATTTTGTTAAGCTGTGTTTGGATCATGGACTTGGGTTAGTATTTTGAACAGACAGAATGAAAAACTAGATAAAATATAATTACATTTTACTTACTTTCACCCACCTTTTCTCGTTCCTTTTTCAATTTTATGATCCAAAGACAACTTTAATATTTTAACAAGACTCAATGGAGAAACCTATGGTCAACCTTCCTACTTAGAAACCTTTGGGGGCTAGATATTATCTTTCCAAATCTCAGGGAGGAATATGAAATTAACCTCAAGACTCTGTTAAGTTTGAACAATATATTAATCTAAACTTGTTGAAAATTTTCTTTAATGGGAATTAACCTTCTAAAATTTTACATATCTCCTTAATCTTCATGAGAAAATTTTCACTAAAATTTTACAATTTAGTGATACAATCACATATGTGCTTCTTTTTCCAGATAAGAAAGGTAAAGCAGCTCCTGGAGGTAACACAATTGTAAGTAAATCGAAAATTATCCCAAAGTTATGATTTAGTCACACATTGAGACTAAAACGGACAAACTATCAATTCAAATAGGTTCCCAAAATTCATGGTATAATTTCTAAACGATCAATGCATATATGTTGGGCAGCCATTTGCTAGTTATTTGTAACACCCTGTGAGCAAATCAGTATAATCACAATGGAGATAAAACTTTGATCTTTACTTCGAAAACCCCATGTGCTTAATTTGCTTAATGTCAAACCTTGATTCCTTTGAACACCATCGATTACTCGGAGTCAGAATCTGATAGTGGCATCTGGTAAGCTTCTTTTGGTTCTATGTCAGTGATGGAAGGAGGACGATCTTGGTTTGACACCGCTCTCTTCTTGTGTCTTTGATTTGGTCTATCTTGATCATCTTTGGAAATTTTCATATGGTGATTGAGAAAACATATAGAAAGCTTAGGAAAATAAAAATGCATAAAATAAATACTTTTTAACGTACAAAATGCTTATGCAAGTCCTACAGTGAATTGGGCAGTCATGTATGCATACCAAAATTAAGATCACTGATGTTTATGTTTATTAGTTGTAATTATGTGTTAAAATAGGAATTAATATCGGAGATTGATGTCAACTGTAAATTGCCTTTACTAAGTATAAATAAGAAGTCGAGAAAAAATTTGAGTAGTTTTTCTTTCATTTCTATGAAATTTATACATTTGAGAGGTTCTATCTCAGTTGGGTGTGAGTTTCTTCCTCAATGGAAGCGAGTTTCTTACAGGTTTCTTCCTTGGGAGTAGAGAATCGCATTTCTGAGTAAGAAACGTCAACCAAGAAGGAAATTTTTTTGCTACTAAGAGTGAAAAACTCAATAACTTAAGCTTAAAAATGCCGATTTTACCTTTGATGAGGGCAAGCTTCCATCTCTACAATGAAAGTTTTTGACGAAAATATTTACATCATATTTAATTTTTAATATTTTTTTTACTATTTTAATATAAAATTCAAAATTCTAATGCCTCAACTCAATGCCTTGAGGGTTATGCCTCTCCTCACAAGGGAAAAAATGCCTCACGCTACGCATTTGCCTTTAAAAAATTTGGTAAGTAATAGTAAGAGGTGCCAAAAGGAGGAATGTTGGCAGTATTTTCCAAAATTATTCAGGTTTTGAGGTTGGGAACTATATAACACATAATATCAATAGCCTCCAGGAAGTTCAACACAAAGTGAAACACAATTTCATTTTCCAAAGGAGCCATTGAATCAATATGTCCTTGAAAAATGGTGGGGGATAACTGTTAAAGAAAATTATTAGAGAATATCAATGAAGGAACACAATCATACAGGAATGATTGGTGGTAAGGGAAACAAGTTCAACTAGCAAGCAATAGATTCCCAACAAAGGAACAATCATACAAGAATGAATTTGTGGTGAGGGAGACAGAAAAATCCTTCTTTAGGGTTTTTGTTTTGTTTTTTTTTTTTTTTTTTCTTATTTAGTGTCTATGAGTTTGGGGTGGGGTGTAGCTTTTTCAATGAGAATGACAAGTCTAGAAATTGCAAAGCTGGAAAATGTGAATTGTTCAATGAGATGATTCAGAGATATGCTCAAAGCTATCACTTAGTACAATAATCTGTTAGGGGCTGAAATAAAATGACAATCAATAGGCAATAACATGGCTGCCAAGAAAATAAATATAAAAACAAAAACAAAAACAAAAACAAAAACAAAAACAAAAAAGGCTGCTACCTACAAGGTATATGTGACTGCATTTGAACTAAATGAAGGGAAACTTTGAAGAAAATGTTGGGAATGGGATTTATACCACATCCATCAATGTGAATGGAAGCACACAATGCAAACACCAAAGAGAAAAACAATTAGACACAGATTTTTGTAGTTCGGCGCCAATTGCCAACATCAATGGAAGAGAGATTCCACTGTGAATAAAAAATAGATAATACATGTGAGATGGTCAACACACTCAAAACCCATATCACTACTAGAACCCCATGGTCAAGAGTAGTTGAGCCCTTGATCACTCCAGTGCCTTCACGGTATTTTTTGTCATCCCTTACATCTCTATTTTATCCTTCTCTTAATCTCGCCAAAACATATAGTCTCCCTGACTATTTATAATAGTCTATCCACAAAAAAACTAGTTCCATAAAATTAAGTAACCAAAACCTACGCATTGGGATCCCCAATGGATTCCGGACTCTACTATCCTAACCCAAATACATGTTTAAACTAACCTAACAAATGTATGGGACCCACATATATCACATGGGTGGACTTATCCTAACAGAATATCAATAGAAGTTACTAAATTAATCAAGTAAAATATTATGCAACCAAGACATCACATATATAAAAAATAATTAGAAGGAAAAAAATGATGCTGAAAAGTAGAAAAGGGAAATAAAAGAAAGGACTAATCATGAGTCATAAGAATATCAATGAAATCTCATTGGATTGGAGATGAAGATAATGGCTGGGAAAAAAAAAAAACAATAACAATGCTCCTAGGAGCACAATATGCCATGACTTACTTTTTTGCTCAGTTGAGTTTCATTATTTAATTGACTTGGGTGAGTTGATTGGCTCCTTCGCAGCCAGATGCTACCAAAAGACATCAATGCTTCCAAGAGGAAGACTGGGCCAATCCTTGGATCTCCCACATGATTGTGAATTCCATTCATGATGCTACCAATTCTCTATTTCATTCCTGTCCCTTTAGATAGAATGGTTTGGCACCTACTTACCAAATAGGATCTGCATCTTCAGGAACAAGTGCAGGAGTTTTTGTTCTCTACGATGAGATAAACAGAAAAGGTTTGAGCAGACATCTTGTATGAAAGAGATGCAACTCTAAGCTCCAGAGTGTATACTTCCTTAAAAAAACTACAAAGTTCAATGAGTATCAATCTAAGAAGCACGGACACTTCTAAGAATGTAGCGTGCCGTCTCCGACACTCACCGGACACCTAAGTAGCACAGGTGCGGGTACTGGTATGCTGATATGGCAAAACCTTAAAAAAAAAAAGAAAAAAAAAGAATACGGGTACGGCTGGAGTACGTCAACAAATTTTTTATTTTTCATAATTTATAGTTTGAGATTCAACTACAAATCAAAGTTTAATACCAAAACTAAAAAGCGAAATTACAAAACCAAAAGAGAAATCACAATTCAACTATACCAATATCAAAGCAAAGTCTATAAGCTATTTTAATGCCATTAAATATGAGAAATTACAAAACAAAGTTTCATTCCAAAAGCAAACTACGAAAATTTGGAAACTTGAAACACCAATTTACACTTTCATTAACCTCATCATTGAATACTATATCTTTCATCTTTGACATATCAAGTAAAAGATTTGCAATTTCAAGTAAATCATAACTCTCTAATAAATTAAATGTATCACCACCAATGTCCCATAGCTTGGTGTACCCCCGATGTACCCATCATGTACCTACAAACCCAGTAAGTATTTCAAGTACCCTAATACGCATGCAACCCTAATAGTACACGTACCAGTACCCTGTAAGTACTTGGTATGAGTATGGCAATATTTTCGGAGTACCCTTGCTTTATAGCCAGACACTTTCCAACACTTAGACACTAATGAAACATACTACGAGTTTGAATAAATAACTTGGAATATAATGATACAACAAAAATTAAGTAAATTTATACATGTTCTCCTCCTTTATACTTCAAAAATGAATATATTTTACTTAAATATTCATATATATGACATGATAATTATTTATCATTATATATGACATAGGGTTGATAAATAAATAAATCATATATTTTGCAAAAGTCCTTGTCACGCCCTCAAAATAAACCCATTATATATATATATATCATTGACATGCATTATTTAAGGAAAACAATTTATTAATTCATTCATCAGAGTATTACTAAATAAAAGCATTACATGTAACATCAAATTAAATGCCCTATGGGCTAACATCTTTCCAAGCCAACACTTGGACACAAAAATATGAGTTCTAACTCAATACAAGTAAAGCCCTAGGCTTGAATGTTTACATGTACTAACAAATAGAAACAGTTAACTAAAGATAGTCTTCTTCAAATCCAAAAGCCAAATCCTTCCAAGCTAAGTCCTTGGAGGTAGCTTATCACCTGAACCTGAAAATGATGTTCCCATAAAGGGTGAGCCACAGCCCAGTAGAAAAATACTAAACCAAATATAAGCATTGAATAAAGCTATAGCATTCAATAGATGGTTAACCAAGATAATCAATTACATCATTATACAGTTTCATGACACTAATGTCTATGACACGTTTCACTTTTCTTTATTATCAATATGGCTTAAAACCTGGCCAAACTTACAACAGTGAACTATATATGTTATATTCCCATTACTTCCAATATCAAACAAACAAATGAGACTCAGGCTCATATCAAAACACTTCATACTTCCCGTTTGATACACATTTTAGTGTTGTATCAATGACATGTAAAAACACTTCAATATAATAAGCACACATAATAGTGATGCTAATGGAGTCCATCCCCTATCTCCTTCCAAACAAAATCCGGTTTAGAGGTCCATCCCCTATCTTCCCCTAAACCGTGGAGTACATCCCCTATCTCCTCCCAAACAATATGCATATGCAATGCTCAATCAATACATGTATTTTCTGTATTAATTCAATAGTCAAAATTTATGACTTAAACAAATTGATTAGTTTCAATTTTCCCTAATCCACATGCAATGTCTACAACAAACACGACTATCCTCCACCGATAGCCCAAAACAGTTATTTCTAGACTGGAAATAAATATATCAACAATTCAATAAGCAGGTGATTTGAATTGTCCAACACCATTTAATCAATGAATTCCTCAATTTCATGAATTTAACTAAATTCCCCAATTTCCTTAAATTAATTATACAAATTAATTTATTAACACGACTAGGGTTTTTCCCAAAATTACCAAAGTAACCCCAACATATCAATATACCAAAACTTAGAACAAAACTTATAAAATGGAGTAGGAATTCCCTACCTCGAAGAAAATAACCCGAATGGAGAAGACGGAGATGAAGACCCAAATTCCAAAGTGCTCCCAACCACCAAACGTTCAGATTAAATGGAAGCCCTCGACTCACTCTATCTTTTTAATAAAGCAACTAGGGTAGAAACACCCTAAAAGGTGATGAAACCTAAGAGAGAAGGTGAGTAGAGGGAAAGAGAACTCGGAACTAGGGTTTTAGGATCAAAAGAATGTGAAAAAAACGTTTTAAAAACCGCTGCTGCGTATATAAACCCGACAGGCTCGCTCGAGCGAACACTTGGTCGCTCGAGCGACCAGACACACGAAAACCTCGCTCGAGCGAAGAAAATCTTGCTCGAGCCAAGAATGCAATGCTTTAGGTCTGCAACCCAGGAGCACGCTCGAGCGACAGAATTCTCGCTCGAGCTAGGAACTCGAAAAACAAACACCTCGCTCGCTCGAGCGAAGAAAATCTCGCTCGAGCGAAGAAACATTGCCCTCAGGTCTATACTAGACGCAATCGCTCGCTCGAGCGAAGAAAAGCTGGATCGAGCCACCAGACACAAAATACAACCCTCGCTCGAGCGACCAAGCCCTCGCTCGAGCGACCAACCCAAAAACTGGACAGCAACACTTGGTTTACGAACCCAACCAACCTGAAACAAACCTGCCCAAAACATCTTATAACTCCAAATGAGAAAATAAAGGACGACAACAACAATTATACAATGACAGAATATACGGAACCTAAGTCCGGACACAATAATCAAATGGGAAAAGACCGGGGTCGCTATAGTCCTGAACGTGTCGTGTCCTACATTTTTTAAAAATTTACATGTCGGTGCATCAATGTCATGTCACGTGTTTGTGCTTCTCAGGTATCAATAATGTGTAAGATTTAATAATACATGTAACCATAATAATAATGCGGAATTAAACTTTACAGGATCTTGAATTCAATACAACTCAAGAATAAAACGAATATACCTTTGTCAGCCATTGAATTAGAGAAGTTGAGAAAATACCCCTTAGAGTTGAACCTTTAATTTTGGCTCACCTTCTTCTCTCTGTCTCTCTTAATTAGGATGACTATAAAACTTAAAGTGATGGAAAAATACTCATGATATGAAAGGGGAGTCACCCATCCTTATGTAGAGGAGAGAAGAGGGCCAGATAAACTCTATCAGAAGAATTCCTAGTCCATCAAGGTTTCCTTCTTATCTTAGAAGAGTGATTATATTAAAATTCTATTTACTGAACTTGATCTCAAATATTGGCTTTATCTATTTGTGGAGTCCAAATAAATTAAAACATGTAGAAAATATGTAGGCTATTGGGCCACACTAGAAAAATAAATCCAACGTTCTCCCACTTAGCCCATTAAGCCGATTATGATGCAATTATGAGTTTTTTCAAAAATATGCAACTTAAAAAATTTTGACTCATTGGATTCCACACTAAAAACTTTGACACATGATCACGAATTTTAAAAAAATAGCCAATAAGTTCAGATATATTAGAAACTATAATACTGTGATTACTTCAGACCACCAATGTGAGTCATAGCGGTTATAGAACATTTATGTCATATTTCCTTCTATGCACTACACCATTGATAACCTTCACCAACCCAGTCCTTTATTGGGATATATAATTATTTGCCTGAAAGGCCCCTGTAATTTGTCTTGTTAAGACATTTCCTGTTTATCAATATTCAAAATAATGTGTACACACACTTTTAGAAACAGGAAAAACAGAAACAAAATTATTATTGCGCAAATAGTGTCAAAAAATAAGCACTCATGATTAACCATACACATCAAGGGTTGCTTAAAAGACCCATCCTGATAACATGCTATTTCTATGTCTTTGGTGGCAATCCCTTTGTGAATGGATCAGCAATCATAAGAGAGGTGCTTAAGTTTTCAATTAACACTTGTTGTTTCTGGACTCTTTCTCTAATAGCTAAGTACTTTACTTCCATGTGTTTGGAATCACTGGAGTACTTTCCATTCTTAGAGAAGAAAACTGCTACGGTATTGTCACAATATATCTTCAACGGCCTGGCAATTGAGTCAACAACACCAAGTCCTGAGATGAAATTTCGCAACCATAAAGCATGATTTGTAGCCTCAAAGCATATGGAATGTCCTTCATTTGTTTTCTTTTCAGGTCATTTCTTGGACACTGTTTTTCACTTAATTTATCACCCTTCGTGATGGGTGTATCACCGACTGAACAAAACTGCATATTGAATCTCTCCAAAACACGATCAATATATCCTTTTTGAGATAGTCCTAGCAATCCTCGAGATTGATCCCTAAAGATCTCTATGCCAATAACATAGTTAGCCTCACCCATATCGACCATTTTAAAGTTCTTGGAGAGATATTCCTTGGTTTCATGCAATAAGCCAAGGTCATTACTAGCTAACAAAATGTCATCCACATATAGCACCAACATAATGAACTTGCTCCCACTAACCTTCAGATATATGCACTGATCAACTGCATTTTCCTTAAATCCGAAAGAGGTAATGGTATCATTAAACCTTAAATACCATTGCCTAGAAGCTTGTTTAAGGCCATATATGGATTTTTTTAATTTGCAAGCTAAATATTCTTTACCTTTCTTTGCAAATCCTTCGGGCTGCTCCATATAAATTTCTTCATCCAAATTCCCATTTAAAAAAGCAGTTTTCACATCCATTTGATGCAACTCTAAGTCATAATGAGCTACCAATGCTAGGATGATTCTAAGCGAGTCCTTCTTAGATACTGGAGAGAAGGTCTCTGTATAGTCTATGCCTTCTTTTTGAGTAAAACCTTTGGCAACAAGTCTGGCTTTAAATCGTTCGATATTGCCTTTTGCGTCACGCTTGGTCTTGAAGACCTATTTACACCCGACCTTTTTGCAGTTATTAGGCAATTCGACGAGATCCCAAACACTATTCTGTTCCATGGATTTTAACTGTTCATTTATAGCATTGACCCATTTAGAAGAATCATCACTATTCATGGCTTGTGAAAATGAGACTGGATCTTTGTTAATCCCAATATCAAAATCAGATTCCTTTAGATACACCATATAATCATCTGGAATGGCAGGC
Source organism: Camellia sinensis (assembly GCF_055761805.1). Lineage (NCBI taxonomy): Eukaryota > Viridiplantae > Streptophyta > Magnoliopsida > Ericales > Theaceae > Camellia > Camellia sinensis. Next base: position 115,392,670 of record NC_138975.1, read on the forward strand.
TTTCTTTCCCTCTGAGATCTTCTCAGAACTGCCGGTTGTGGTGGTTCTACAATATTTTCAATGGTGGTATCTTCATGAAGTGGTGAAACATGAGGTGGTGAAGGATTTTCATCATGTTGTTCGTTTTCCTCAGCCTGTGGAATAGTCTGAGGAACAACAACTTTTCGATAAGGGTCAAATGTTGGCACATCTACCCTAATTTCCTCGAAATTCACCACTCGTGTTTTCTCACTTCCATTGATTTCACCATTCTCTAGGAATCTAGCATTACCAGTCTCCACTATCCTCGTACTGTGATTAGGACAATAAAATTTGTACCCTTTAGACTTGTCTGGATAACCAATGAAATATCCAGATATTGTTCTTGAGTCCAACTTTTTCTCTTGTGAGTTGAAGATTCTTGCCTTTGCTGGACAACCCCAAATATGTAAGTGTCTCAAACTAGGTTTCCTACCAGTCCACAACTCAAAAGGAGTTGTTGGGACCGCCTTACTAGGAACCCTATTTAAGATATACATTGCAGTTTTTAAAGCTTCACCCCACATTGAAATAGGTACAATTGAGTAACTTAACATACTCCTAACCATATCTTTAAGTGTACGATTACGCCTTTCAGCAACTCCATTCTGCTGTGGCGTACCAGGCATTGTATATTGAGCACAAATGCCTTTCTTTTCTAAGAATTTGGCAAATGGGCCAGGATTTTAGCCTGACTCATCATATTTACCATAATATTCACCACCCCTGTCTGATCTCACTATTTTAACCTTTCTATCTAATTGTCTCTCGACTTCAGTTATGTACACCTCAAGGATGTCAACAGCCTGAGACTTTTCATTAATTAGATACACATATCCATAACGTGAGAAGTCATCTATAAATGTGATAAAATATTTTTCACCACTAAGACATGGGATGTTGAGTGGCCCGCAAATATCTGTATGAATTATGTCAAGAAGCTCATTACTTCTTGTGGTACCTTTCTTGGTGTGTTTGGTTTGCTTTCTTTTAATGCAATCCACACATATCTGAAAATTAGTGAAGTCTAGGTTTTCCAAAATCTCATTCTTCACCAATTTTTCAATTCTATTTCTAGAGATATGCCCCAACCGTCTATGCCACAAGATTGATGATTTTTTCATTAATTAGACCACGTTTTAAACCAATATTCGAATGCAAAGTTGCTAATGATTGTGCAAACTCATGATTTAAGGTAATTTTATATAAACCATCACATAAATTACCAAAACCAAAAACATTAAATTGAGTTTTTCACAATTAAATAAAACTGAATATCCAACACGATCTAATTTGGATAACGAAACTAAATTCCTAGAAATTGAAGGAACATAAAAAGTGTCTTCTAGATCCATCTGATGACCCGTCTCTAAGATCAGTCGATAAGTTTCTACAGCTACGACTTCAGCTTTGAGACGGTTCCCCATATAAACAAATCTTTCACTTTTCTTCAGTTTCCTGGTTGAGAGGTATCCCTGCATGTCATTTGTAATGTGGGTCGTGGCCCAGAGTCAATCCACCACATATTAGAAGGTACTTCAGCAAGGTTTGATTCATAACAAACAAAAGAAAATTTCTTATATTTCTTTTCGAACCAAGCCTTTCGCTTGCTACAGTCTTTCTTCACATGTCCTTTCTTACCACAAAAGTAGCACTTGACAGTGAAACCATTCTGAGCCTGATTTTCTTCCCCAGGTTCATTCATTCTCTTTGGTGGATTTTTCTTTGATTTTACAACCTTACCCATCTTTTTCTTTATAGCTCCATGAGTTACAGCCAATGCAGTTTGACGTCCTTCCTCCCTCAATCTCACTTCCTCCTGAACACACATATTAGTCAGCACATTGAAATTCCACTTATCTTATTGGTGTTATAGTGAATTTTGAATGCGCTGTATTGTGATAGAAGTGAGTTGAGAATAAACTGCACGAGGAAAGTTTTATCAACTTGCATTCCTAAAGTTGTAAGCTTTGTAGCTTTGTCACCATATTGAGGATGTGATCATAAACTCCTCGGTGGCCATTATATTTCATTGTTGTCAATTCAGCCATAATAATTCCAGCAAGTGGCTTGTCGATCTTCAACAGCCTTTAACCAAATTTTACTTTAAGCGTTAGGGTAATGTCACTAAAGAGTCCTTTGGTCAATAACCAAGTAAGATCCCAGGAAGGTCGGAGGAGTCAATATAGCCTCCCTTCTAAGTCCAACCACCTTAGATAGCAAGCTATCTTTTTGACAGATCTTAAGAGGTATTAACACAAGATCTCATAAGTAACACGGAAAAAGGCATAAACAATATACATATTAAAGCTTTGAGAATTATGATGAACTATTGATATCACATAAGTTTTTCCTTTGGGCAAAACTTAGGTATATCTATTGTCCACTCGTCAAGAATCACTTATGTAGGTCTAAAGTAATTTATGCAATTTTTTTTCAGTTAGTCATGTTACCTTTAGGTATTTAATTCTAATCTGTCAAATTACATAAGTTACATTATCCTACCTAGTTTATAATTATTTGAAAGTGACTCTCCTTTGGGCTAGTCTCAATCTCCTAATTATAACTGCAATTGAGAATATTATCGACCTTAATGTTACCCTTTTTAACAATTCTTTTATGTAGTTCTATATTCATAAGTTTTACAAATCTAGGCCACTTTGGCAGCTACTAAATTAGTAAACCCTATGAATACGGAACTAACCAACAATATTCTCTATTCATTAATTTTGAGTTATTTAATTATCATTAATTCAATCACAATTTTAATGAGATCACTATTTTTTATGATTTCTAAAATTTCTTTTATGTGATTGCTATTACCAATATAATAATAATAACTCTGGATGAACAGGAATATTTATATATGTATTATAACAATCATGAATATCTAAAATAATGGTTAATAAGAATTACACCTAATATGAATTAACCACTTTAATATTTAATATTCAATGTCATAAAATTATATCATGATATCAATTTTAAATCATGAAAATATATAAATATTTAACAATAATAGACAATAAGTGTGCATAATTTAAACAAAGCAAAAACATAATCCTCTAATGTGATACAATTAAATAAATATATTTATTTAATAGTCCGAACGATTCAGCAAAATTGATTCAGCAAAATTCTAAAATTGCTTTTAATCTATGCACTTTATCATAACGGCAAGCAATACACTCAATTTAATAACATATTATGATGATTATAAAAATTATTATCACTAAAATTGATAATAAATCAAAACATGCATATGAACAGCATATAGAATTACATAAAAGTTTGCACCTAACATATCACAAAACAAAGTGAGTGAGGGAGTCCATGATGTGCATACTTAGTTACGATTTAGAAATCAGGAATGAAATCTTCTTTCACACAACCTTTGACTTTTAACAACACAAAAAGAGTTTCTTTGATGCAAAATGAATATGAACGAGATTAGATGTACCATTCAGACACTGCCTAATAAATATGGCATGCAGCTTACAAGGTTGAACATACAGCGTATATTCAAGATAACCAACACATGCCGAGAGTTCAAACCTTATGAACAAAAAATATGTTGTTATGAATAATTATAATTATAATATAATAACAATATTCATAAATATATTATTATTCCAAGGTGTATTGATTCACAAACTAAAGCTCTGATACCACATGTAAGATTTAATAATACATGTAACCATAATAATAATGCGAAATTAAACTTTACAGGATCTTGAATTAAATACAACTCAAGAATAAAACGAATATACATTTGTCAGTCATTGAATTAGAGAAGTTGAGAAAATACCCCTTAGAGTTGAACCTTTAATTTTGGCTCACCTTCTTCTCTCTGTCTCTCTTAATTAGGATGACTATAAAACTTAAAGTGATGGAAAAATACTCATGATATGAAAGGGAGTCACCCATCCTTATATAGAGGAGAGAAGAGGGCCAGATAAACTCTATCAGAAGAATTCCTAATCCATCAAGGTTTCCTTCTTATCTTAGAAGAGTGATTATATTAAAATTCTATTTACTGAACTTGATCTCAAATATTGGCTTTATCTATTTGTGGAGTCCAAATAAATTAAAAAATGTAGAAAATATGTAGGCTATTGGGCCACACTTGAAAAATAAATCCAACATAATGGAGTGAAGGTAATTAAACCCCTCAGCAAAATATACAAATTCATCTATTCAAGCACCAAAAGGAAGCTTAATTCTAAAAAAAACTTGTCTATGTTAACTTACAAAAAAGGGGAGCTCCCTAGAGTCACCATCTTCGATTATTTGAGAGATCCACTTGATGATCTGCCAACCAAATAAAATAGAAACAACTCAATGTGAAAAGGTGCACTAAACCACAAAGAATGTTGCATTTGCATTAACTGCTCAATACAGAGTGGAACATATCTCAATAATTAAAACATGTAGTAAAATCCATCTCACAACAGATCGAAGGCCAAACCTCTAAACTTTCTTCAAAACCATTGTACCTCACAAGAAGTTGTGATGCAGGATCCACATCGTCATTCAGAAATGCCTCCAACATGTTTTTTGGCTTTTTTCCCCTCAATTTTAATACTATCTTCGGTAGCATTCCTTTTGTAACGTACAATAATTAACTATGGTACATTTGTTATATCCCTCCTAGGTTCACATGTTTCATAGTTGTTCTCCTTTTGAGTGTGGAAAAACAATATCGTTGGAGAAGAGAAATTTAGTGACTAATACAGTTGCAAAAGATCATTTGTTAAATGTTCCAGCATAGAATAGTCCATCATGATCATTATTAATTAAAATATTATAATCCATAATTAGTAAGCACACATACTTCTACATAAAAAATAAAAAATAAAAAACCTACAAATGGTTCTAGAAATAGTAGTGGAGAGATAGAAAGATCATTCCTTCAACTGCATAAAGCAGAAGCAAACAACCTCTAATCATATGTACAATGTTGCTGCAATGACATCTTACACAATTACTATTGGAGTTTATGAATAATTTTCGCCTTTGCAATATAATATTACATGCCTCACATACGGTACCTGGTGAACTTTGTTTAATTTTTATTATATACCACCTTCCGTTTCCTACACTAAATAGCTTGACCTACAGAATAGCATTATTTGTATAGCTGGAGAGGAATCACATTCTTTGTACATATGGCTTGATCACAGAAATTCATTCTATGTACTTTCTACACTTCTTTGTATTTCTATAGTGATCCCGGTTTTCCTTTCCTTTGATTATTGCATTCCGGACTTGGTTCCGTGGTTATGTTGTTGTCTTATTCTCATTTACATCCTTTACTCTTTGTATTTGAGTCTTGGGTTGTGTTAGGCAGGTTTGAAACAGGTTGGTTGTGTTTAGAAACCTAGAGTTGATGCCCAGATTTTGGCCTTCACGCTCGAGCGGGGCTTTTGACGCTCAAGTGGGCCCTTCGTTTTTGTTTCTCCGCTCGAGCGGGAGTTTTGATGCTCGAGTGTGGTTTTTCATCTCTCAGCATTTTTGCTCTGCAGGTCGTCGTGCGCTCGAGCAGGAGTTTTGACGCTCGAGTGGGCCCTTTGATTTTGTTCCTCCGCTCGAGCGGGGAGTCTAACGCTCGAGCGGGGACCATGGTCTGCAAAACTTCTGGAAGTGTGCATCCGGCGCTCGAGCGGCGCTTTTGACGCTCGAGCGTGAGTCTGTGTCTGACACTCGAGCGAGGAGTTCCACGCTCGAGCGGTAGAGCTTAGCTTGGGCTACATTTCTATCTGAAAATCTTGGGATTTGGAGCACTTTGAGTTTTCATCATCTTCTCCGTTAAGCTCCGAAATTTGAGGTAGGGATAACTACTCATGTATATGATCTTTAACATAAGCATTCGGTCATTTTGATATAATGTTGATATTGGGTAATTTTGGGTGTTAGGGTTTTCAAATGAGAAAGAGGGGTTTTGTTATTTTGGCCCACACTTGTGTATCTTGGGTCATAAAATGAGGGTATTGATAATATTGAAGATATTTTGGGCCTTTGGGTCAATATTGAGAAAGAGGGAGAAAAGCCCTAATTTGATGGTATGAATTAATTTATATAATTAATTTGGGAATGTTATGGAAATATGAAATTGAGTTGAGAATAATGAAATTGGCTCATTATGACGTAGAATGGTGGAGTTGGATTAATTAATCACTCACCTTTGAAAATATTGATAATTTATCTGTTGGTGCCTTTATTATCTGTTTAGAAATAACTGCTTTGGGCTATCGGTGGAGGTTAGTCTTGATTGTTGTAGACACTGCATGATGATTAGGTGAATTAAAACTAATCAATTTAAGTATGTCATTGAGTATGACGGTTGGAATAATACAACGAATTTGTGTATTGGTTAGTCATTGTATATGATGAGTATTTGAATACAAGGGTGCTGAATCCCGCGGATGAAATTTTCGTAAAATGGCAATTCGAATATAATTATACATGGGTGCCGAATCCCGCGGATGAAATTTCCGTAAAATGGCAAATCGAATATAATTATACATGGGTATCGAATCCCGCTGATGAAATTTTCGTAAAATGGCAATCCGAAAATATCTACACATGGGTGCCGAGTCCCGCGGATGAAATTTCCGTAAAATGGCCATAAGAAAATAATCACACATGGGTGCCGAATCCCGCGGACGCAATTTCCGTGAAATGGCAGTTTGAAGTATTGTTGGCATGAGATATAGTCTTACTTAAGTTGTTTGGCTAGGTTCTGAGCCGTGTTTGTAAGTGAGTTTTGTTAAGTGAAGAATTATGGAACTGGATTGTACTGTATGTTGGTTCATATGAGTTAAACGTTTATCAAGTGCTAATGTTTTAGTTATTGCTCATATTGTGTTTAGCATATCTCTACTGGGCGTTGGCTCACCCTATATGATACATCATTTTCAAGTACAGGTGTTATGCCACCTCCAAGGGCGTAGCTTGGGAGGCTTGAGGCTGTCAGACTACTTTTTGTTGTATTACATGTATATCAAGCCAAGGGCTTATTGGTGTAGAGTTAGTACTCTCCTTTTTGTAACCAAGTGTTGACTTGGAAAGTTATAAGCCCATAGGGCATTTACTTTAGTTGTCAACATGTAATACCTTTTGTAAGAATACTCTGATGATTATAATATAAAATTTCTTCTATTTATCGTGAATGTATGTTATGATGGGTTTATTTTTAAGGGCGTTACAATTTCATTCTTTGAGATGAATCCTGTACATATAGCTCGATCCACAGAATAGAATCAACCAACAAGAGTACAAAATTTTTGTGAAAGATAACCTCCAAAGTTCTTAAAATGATCAAGAATCATAATGACAAACTTTCACCTTCTTTGGTTTAGTTTATGAATTGCTTTTGAGATTTTTTGTTTTTCAATTTTTTTTTTTTTTTTTGGAGGGGGGGAGGGGGGTTCTTTGGTGTATTAGATGCGTCTAATCTAGATGCACTTAAAAAAATAAAATATTTGTACAAAAATTTGAAATTGTCTTCAATTAACTTTTTTCAGATTTTTTTATAAATATTTTAAATTTTAAGTGCATCTAAAATAGGCAGATCTAAAAAAAATAAAAAATAAAAAACTAAAATATGAAGAAAAAAATTCACTAAAGACAAAATGAAACAAAACAAAAAAACTCAAAAACAATATTGAGTTCCAAAAGTTGGTTTGAACTCAAATAGGATAGCAAGGAATGATGAATACTTTTAATTGGCCATGCCTCACATGGAGAACATTGTCTAATACACCAAACAATTGATATGCTTTGCACTAGACAAGTCGTGGCTAAATTTGTATTTACCAAAGCTTTCAAATGTGAATGTGTAAGTTTTTAAAATGACCAAGAATCAACACACAAGCATTTAAAATTTAAAATTTTTATATATAGTGAGAAAAAGTTATTTAAAATTAAATATAAATGTATGTATAAATACTTTTCTCCTCAAGGTGTTGTTGAACATTTCATTACAGAATATGAAACTTGCCCTCATCGAAGATGAACTTGACATTCTTCGTTTCAATTATTGAACTTCTTACTTGAGTCTTAACTTTATATTTTTTTCTTGGTTTTTTCCCCGGAATTTGATTGTTACAAAAGAGGTTCTTATTTTTATGTTTAAATTTAAACTAGGTATTAGATCATAAAATAAAAAAAAATAAAAAAAAAATAAAAAAAAATAAAAACACTAGGTATTATAATAAGCTTAATAACAACCCAAGACAAGCTCCCCATATACGTACAGTTACATAGACTCATGTATGAGTATTGGGTGCAGGTGTGTATCCAAGCGTCAGACCGTCATAAATTTGAATCTTGAGATACATATCCAAAATTGGATAATTGGATATGGGTATGGGAACACGTCATATGCACATATATATTGCATATTATATGATACTCTCGGGTGAGATGTTGTAAATTGTGTAGAAATATAGTAGAAATTAAATAGGATACAGGAAGCATATGAAATTTCTATATCTAATTTATGTGAGAGGCTAAAAATATTGCTTTACTAACAAATGTCACTTTTTTCTTTATGTATTGTCGCAAATTAAAGGATCTGGGTGTTTAAATTGGGTACGAGTGTCGAACACATATCCTACACCCTTACCCATGTCATATCTAGTGGCCACGAGTACTATGGGGGAAATAAAAGAGTCCATGTAACACAGCTCGTCATATTTATGTGCAAAACAAGTACAAGGTGCACATGAGTTGCACGCCTCAAACTGTGATGTGCAAGTCTTTGGAGAGTTTGGCCCAAAAATAAAAAATAAAAAACTCAATGCATTTTACCTTAGCCTTGCCTCGAAATGAGCTATACATCTTTTAAATACACAATATATCCATATAAACATGACATATTGTAGGATTTGAGGCTCAAATCATACGTTAGCTTTCTAAGATTAATAACACATATTTTGAAAGATTATTAAAAAGTACTTGATTTTTTTTAAAAAAAATTTAAAGAAAAGGAAAATAAAAGAGCCATGAAAATGAGAATTACATCTTAAAATTCCAAATCAGTGACAAGCCTCTCTAATCTTCTAAAAAAACCATATGCAGATGTCAAAAGGTTTATGAATGCAATCGGATTCTTGGACATTTCCAAAAGTTTCAAGTAGAAATTCCCAGCTGCTTACAGCACGAGTGTATAGCGCATAAGGAAGTTGTGACCATGTTTTTTGATACCCTGCATTTGCAAGGCCAAAGGTCACATGTGGTTTTAGCATTTTATGTTTCAGAATTAATCCTGCTATTAGATTGAATGATTTATAATGTAAATAATTTCACATTATTTTATGGCAGTATAAGACTGTCAGAATTTATAATAGAAATAATCACTGACTACCTTTTCCAACTTAGGCCACCATTTGGATTAAGATACTGGCACTTTGGCAAAAATATTCCAATGCCAATAGTAATTCCAACTAAGTTTGACAGAGAATAATATTTCAGAATAAATTGTGACCAAGTACCATACACATCACATACATGACCCTCAAATTAATTAATCCATTCACTACGACAAATGTGAATTGAACTACAACTAAACTTGGAAAACATTGACATGCCTGACAAACAAAAGGTGACACTTGTTGGGCTTCCCCATCAAGCCAGGTAAATATCAACCGCTTTTCCTTCAATGCAACAGCCGCTAGCGATGACGGCTGATCTTTATCAACTGTGGACAGTGCTTCTTGGATCCTGCGCAGAGTCTTTATCATAGTAATTTACTCCACTTAGTAAACTAGAAGAATATACTAGAATTTGGGCATGCATTCTGTGTCATAACTTCGAATGAACATCAGGATCTTTGCCAGGATTCAACAAATAAAGTTCTTTCACATTCTGTGTTTTCTTTCTAACCGCTTTCTCTACTAATTTTTTTTTCGAGTTACCTTTTCTATTCTTTCTTAGGTAGTTGTCTATATTAATTTATGAAAATTTGTCTTCAAAGTTTAGAAAAATGAGCTGATATCACTAGACAATGATTTCCCAACAAAGTAGCTAAATCATTTCTAGGAAATAACTACCAAGTAGGGATTTAATTTAACATAACAAGCAGGCCAAACAAACTCACTGCATGCATTTTGTTGAGTTCTGGTTGATCTTCCTGCTAGAATAACACAGTACCAAATCGCTGTTTCATTTCCAGCACGAGAATAGCCACGGGCATCACAACCCAGCTCCAAAATAAGGAACGGAGATTCACAAAATCTTAGAATGTATAATCTGGGGTTGTGTTATACATGTATATGTAAATATATCCCAACAGGTATGTATTATAGGCATAGGAATATAGACATAGTTATATCTTCATATAACTTCAAAGCTATGTTACATGCACTCTGAAACGGGTATCAGGTGCCTGCATGTGTTGAACTATCAAGTTCATCAAACCTTTTATGTCCAAGGACACCAGAACACAACTAGATTCATATACTCTCAAGGGGATGCTCCCCATGTTTTACGCTATAAGAAAAAAAAAAAAAAAAACTCCTGTACATCAATATATTCAAATTTCTCAGCAAAATTCAAAAAAGGATTCAAACATATATATATATATATATATGTATATATATATATATGTATGTAAACTAGGAGCATCAAGATATCATCAAAATGTGAAATACCCAATATGGTACCTTGTAAAGGTGAGAGAATTTGGGATGAGAACGGGATTGCCTAAGACCTCCACTAAACCCAATAATCTGGGACTGGACAAGAGTTGACGAACTCCACGAAGCTGTTGCCATTCTCTATCTAAAAATCTTTCGTTCTCTCACAAGAATGGGTGGGTGAGGCGTTAACGGTTAGGTAGTGAGAGGAAGTTTGATGCTTTTGTTTTCCGTCTCTCTAGTCTCTACCTGTAACCAAAATTCCAGCCCGTGAGTAAATAATAATAATAATAATAATAATGAAATTTAGTGACAAATTATTGCTTTAAAAAATATTTTTTCTATGAGTATCCTATTGCCGCTAGATCGTCAGAATGCCTCTGGAAAATGGTCGAAAAAGTCATTGACAAGGCGCTGTAAAGTTGTTGATGCGGCAATCGTTGGTTGTGGTTATTTGGACATATAAATACATTAAATGGACAAATAGACAAACTAGTTGAATATATAGGTGGTATATGAACAAATATGACGATGACACGTGGATGAATATGTAGACAGATGGATAATATTTGAATAAATAAGTGATGTTGATAGTAATATATATAGATAGGTAAGAATAATATGGTCAAATTATTTCAAAAGTTTTAAAATTTGACTTATGACCTGAGTTTCCTTCGATAAATTATAAATTTATGTCTCCAAAGATTTGTCAAAAATACAGATTCTCTCCTTATATTTTGAAAATTACAAATGTCTCATTATGAGAATTTATCCTTCAATTCAACTAATCTAACATAAAAAAATAAAATTACTCAACAGAAAATATTTGTGATCCTTAAAAGAGTCCCTTAATTTTAAGTTACAATGATATGACATGATAAGTGTAAACTTTTGATTTATCACACATGTTAGGGCCCTACTTATTGTCAAATTCCGTGAACAAACTTGGGTTTTGTAATTTTCCTTTGCTTTTGGTCTTCCCGCTCGAGCAGGGATTGTGGCTTCGGGCGGAGTTTCCACCATTGTAGTATTTTGGCTTGTTTGCAAAATATACTGAGCGATGTGATTTTACGCTCGAGCGTGAACCTTGGTTTGGAACACGCATTGTAGAGTCCCTGCTTGAGCGTCCATTCCTACACTTGAGCGGACCTCGCGACTTCAGTAGCTATAAAGCTGCAGGTTCTCCAAATCTAGAGTTACGTTTTCTAGATCTTCTTCAAGGGTTTTAGGGTTTTCTTTTGGGGATGTTTTTCTAGTTTTCCTTGATGTTTGATTGAGTATTGAACTCATGTTCTGATAAGCACACATCAAGGAGTTTGGTTGATCTTCTTTAAGAGTATTCTTCTTCGGTGGAATCCGAAGATTCAAGCACAGAGTAATCAAAGGAGTTTGATGCTGTGTGCAGTCGTTGATTCGACAATGGATGTTGTGGATTCAACATCAGTCTAATCAATTCCAATGTAATCTTTCTTTGTTCAGTAGTAGATTGATTTGCGGCATTTCGCCCGTGGTTTTTTATCACAATTAAAGGTGTTCCAATTGTGGTTTTTCCACGTAAAAATCGTTTGTGTCGATCTATTGTTTTTTGAAACAACAATCTAAATCATGTTCATACGTGTTTGATGATTTAGATTGTTAGTTTTAATTGTTTGGGAACTGGTACAATTAAATCTTGATCTAATCACGAATCACTTAGGTTTTTCAATTGGTATCAGAGCAGGTTACTCTTTGTTTTTATCAAAACTATAGGAGTGTGATTTTGTGTGATTGGTGATATGGATTCAATTCGCGAAGGTTACTCGACCCATAGACCTCCGTTACTTGATGGTACAAACTATTCTTATTGGAAAGCTCATATGAGAGCATTTTTAAAATCTATCGATGAGAAAGTTTGGCACTGTGTGATCTATGGATGGAGTGAACCTATTGTCACCATTGATGGTGTTGATATTTCCAAACCCCTTGATAAATGGGACACATTCGACTATCAAAACTCAAGTTGAAATAGTAAGGGTCTTAATTCCCTTTTTTCCTCCGTCACACCTGAAGAGTTTCATCATATTTTCACATGTGAGGTAACAAAAAAGGCTTGGGACATTCTTGAAACAATTCACGAGGGTACTACTTCTGTTAAAAGGTCAAAACTTCAATGTCTCACCTCAGCCTTTGAAACTCTTTTTATGCGTGATAATGAGACGTTTAATGATTTTTATGCTAAACTTAGTGACATCGTGAATTCCTGTTTCACACTCGATGAAAAAATCCCTGAAGCTAAAGTTGTTGGAAAAATTTTGAGGTCTTAGCCGAGAGGTTCCAATCAAAAGTGACAGCTATTGAGGAGGCTCAGAATGTTGATACCCGCAAGCTTGATCAGTTGGTTGGAAACTTCCAAACTTATGAAGCCCACCAGATTTCTAAGAAAAAATAAAAAGATAGTGTAGCTTTCACTAATGCTCATGAGACTACAAAAACTCCAGAGACTGAGTTTGATCTAGAGTCTGAGATGACGGCTATGTTTACTAAACAGTTCAAAAAAAATTTAAAGAAAAAGAAGCCTAATTTCAAGGACCCTATTTCAAAAGATAAAAGTAATGAAAAACTCAAAACTTTTCCACCAAAACTTGCTCCAAAAACTGAAAAGAAGATTGTGAAGGGGCAAGAGGTCAAGTGTTATGAATGTCAGGGGTTTGGACATATTGCTCTTGAATGTCCATTGAAAAAGAATTGGAAGAAAGTCTATACAATGACTTGGGATGATGAAAGCGAGTCAGAGGAAGAACCCGAAGCAACCGAGTTCGGTGAAGACGGAGATAGTACTTACATGACATTCTGTTCCACTCTCACTTAACCTCCTTCAAAGCTAGTGGAATTTGCTCGTGGTCATAATCTGCACCATGCTCCTACCTTTGATGGGAGTAATTACTTGTTCTGGAATATCAGAATGAGAATGTTTTTGAGAGCTAACGACCTTGAGGGTTGGCAAGTCATTGAAGAGGATGTTGAGAGCACTAACAATCCGAGCAATCAAAGAGTTCTGTCTACCATTCGTGAAGCAATTTCTGATGAAGAACAGCAACAGATTGCCCACTACACAAAGGCCAAAGATGCATGGGACATTCTGAGTCAATTTCATGAAAGAGGCGAGTCATCTTCACCACCATCTATCTATCTTCATGCTTTAGTTGCTCAACTAGATGAGGTCTAAAAGAAAGAGGAGCAAAAAGAAGATGATGCGACCTCGGAAGACAATGATAAGATTGATGGTGATGACCTATAACAAGCTTATGAAAAGCTTCATGATGAATCCCTAAATTTGTCCAAGATCAATGACAAACTCACTCTCAAGCTCAAAGCATGTGAAAGCGAGAATGTCAAGCTAAAATGAGAAATTGCAACAGCAAAACAGAATGTCATCAAGATCTCTAATGACAGGCAAGACCTATGTGGGAAACTTCTATCTTGTGAGACTAAAAGGAATAAACTTCTGAAAATATATGCCACATATGAAGAGAAGATTGAAAACCTTGAGATGTCAAAAGCTACATTGGAAGAGATGGTTGGTCAAAAAGATGAAAAACTCAGAGATGCTAGAGCCACAATTGCCATGTGGAACAAAGGTTTCGAGACATTAAAAGACATCCTCGGGTCTCAACAAATGGGTTGTGACAAAAGTGGTCTAGGCTATGGTGATGTGACAGTTCATAAGGGACAGGTGTAGACACCCCATTTTTGACCGACCTTAAGACTCAGACGTCACTAATTGAGCGCTTGGTGATGTTGCATAATGTGCTCATTCAGAAGTTTCAGAGTCGCCGCCGTGAGCCCTACCTCCGGACTTCCGAACCCTTTTCTATACTTTGTCTCGGTTTGCGAACCAGACTCGATTTTATCTGTTTCTTCTCCTGAGGGGAGGGAGAGGTCCCGTAGACCATCTCTCAATGTCCGTAGGCTACATTTGGTGGCCGTAGGCCATTTTGCCCATTTCGGAGTCCGGTTCCCGGTTTTCGGAGCCGTCAGGCCGTGTGCCTCGGTTCGGGACCGCTTAACCGTCTCCGTTTGCTCTGTTTTTTTGGCATACTTCCTTTTTTCTCCCTTTTGAGGGACACTGGGGGCTGAGAAACCCACTTCGAGGTCGAATACCATTTTCGGTGCTTAACAGCCCATTTTCGGGACCCCGAACTGCGTGTTTTGGCCCCGGAACATTCGTTTTGCAACGGTTTTTGCTCATTTTTGGCAGGTACCTCTGTTTTATCATAAGGAAGGTCACTGAAGGGTGGGAGGCCAGCAATTGTTGCAGCAGCCAGTTATCTCTCCTCCGGAGCCTCCCGGCGCCCGTTTTTCGCACTTCCGGGCTAATGTTGAACCGCTTGGACTTTTTTTTCTCGAACTTTGAACCACATATCTGTGATGTACACACCTGAGAGGCCCCTAAAAGTTCATGGCCGGCCAGTAATTCAACTTGACCCTTTTGACCCCCTCTTTCCGAGCCAATGTTGAACCCCTTGGACCCACTTTCTCGGACTTTTAACCACATGGTTGTGTTGTACACACATAGGGGTACCTCTCCAGTAGCTGGCCGGCCAGAAAATCACATTGACCCTTTTGACCCCTAGCCGGCCGGCTAGTTGGTGTGGCCGGCCGGCCACCTCGAGCAAAAGTGATAGGCCGGCCTGCTTCCTTGCACTGTGCACTTTACAGCTGTGGGGCAATATCCCCCAGATATTTTCTGTATCCGGGGGATATTTTGTGGGGGAGTTTTACTCTCCTTTTCCCCCACCATTACACCCCTTCTTTGGCCTATTTAGCAAGCAAACCTTGTTCTTTGTTGGTGTTAGAAAGTTTCACCTCCAAGCTTCCATAGCCATCTCCATCTTCTTCCTTCTCAATTCTTCAAAAAACCCTAAGTCACTAACCATCATTCCTTCTACACCACCAAGCTCTACCACCCCCATCTCATTTCCAGCAACAAGGAAGGATTCTTGAAGGCTAAAGAAGCTGCAAATCCATCCAAGAAGCAACAAAAATTTGAATCTTCAAGGGTAAGTAACACTTTTACCCTTTTGAACCTTTTTCTTGATATATTTCTAAGCCCCACTTGTTTTGGGTTTCAAGCTCCGGCCCTAACTGAAAAGGGCCATATTTTGAGCTCATCTTCACTTTTCATTAAGGGCTCAACCCTGTTTGAGCCCTCCATAATACACTTGCTTCAATACCCCTTGAAAATACCGTTTTCTTGCATGCTATTTTTGGCCCATGAGCAATCTGTTTTCGAGCATGTTATAAACTGTGAATAGGCTTATTTTGAGCCCCTCTCCAACATTGAAGAAGGGCTCAACACCATTTGCGACTTCCATGTTATACCTACCCTTTATCTTTTTTTATTCCCCATTCTTGCATGCAATGGCAGCCTACCATGCTTAGGTTTTTGGCCATTTTACAGTTCTGAAAAATTCCTTATTTTGGTCCATTCTTCATGTTTTGTTTAGGGTCTTTCATGTTTTGAGACCTCCATAAGCCACTTCATGTTATATCTCACTTTCGGTTCGTTTTCTTGCATGTTTTGTTAGCCTACCATGCTTTTGTTTTCGGCCATTTTACAGGCCTAGAGATAGTCTTATTTTGGCCTATACTTCAAGTTTCATTAACACTTTTTTTCTGTTTGGTGATTATTTTGTATACTTCATGATATAGCACCTTTTGAGCCTTGTTTTGCATCACATTTTTAGCATATTTGTATACTGATTTTGAGGCTTCCATATACTGTAAATGTTCATATTTTTGGTCCATCCTCAGTGTTGTAGAAGGAAATTTTTCAGTTTGGGTTTTGTTTATATTACTTGCTTCATTACCCCTTGAAAATACCGTATTCTTATATGCCATTTTTGCCATATCTATACTTACTGTTTGGCCATGCTATAAACTGGAAAAGTGCTTATTTTGGGACTTTCTAGCTTCTGTCTCTGCATTGCATGTCCATATTGTGCATGTTTAGCATAGCTATAGGCCATTTCGGGTGCCTAATGTTGCATTTCGGGACATTTCCTTGCATTTCATATCATTTTGCTTCATTTCGGGACTGTTTTCCCCCATATTTTGTTGCTGAAATTCAATTAGCATGCTTGCATATCATTTTTGTCATCTTCATCGCATTTTATCATCGCCTCGGTTTGCGTGCCCGTGTGCACGCATTTCGAGGCACCTCATTTTTTATCCGACGGCACCCTATGTGAGTGTGGCTGAGGCTCACTCATGTTGGTATAAGCCCATTTGTCATTTCCATGCCATTCCATCGCATTTTATCATCGCCTCGGTTTGCGTGCCCGTGTGCACGCATTTCGAGGCACCTCATTTTTTATCCGACGGCACCCTATGTGAGTGTGGCTGAGGCTCACTCATGTTGGTATAAGCCCATTTGTCATTTCCATGCCATTCCATCGCATTTTATCATCACCTCGGTTTGCGTGCCCGTGTGCACGCATTTCGAGGCACCTCATTTTTTATCCGACGACACCCTATGTGAGTGTGGGTGAGGCTCACTCATGTTGGTATAAGCCCATTTTTCATTTCCATGCCATTCCATCGCATTTTATCATCGCCTCGGTTTGCGTGCCCGTGTGCACGCATTTCGAGGCACCTCATTTTTTATCCGACGGCACCCTATGTGAGTGTGGCTGAGGCTCACTCATGTTGGTATAAGCCCATTTGTCATTTCCATGCCATTCCATCGCATTTTATCATCGCCTCAGTTTGCGTGCCCGTGTGCACGCATTTCGAGGCACCTCATTTTTTATCCGACGGCATCCTATGTGAGTGTGGCTGAGGCTCACTCATGTTGGTATAAGTCCATATCATGTTTCCATGTCATTTGCATTGCGTATGCCATTGCCTCGGTTTGCGTGCCCGTGTGCACGCATTTCGAGGCACATCATTTTCATCAATCGGCCTCTTATGTGAGTGTGGCTGAGGCTCTCTCATGTTAGTATAAGTCCATGTTGCATTCTATATGCCATTTTTGCCATATTGCATTGCATATGCCATTGCCTCGGTTTGCGTGCCCGTGTGCACGCATTTCGAGGCACTTCATTTTCATTCATCGGCCTCTTATGTGAGTGTGGCTGAGGCTCTCTCATGTTAGTGTAAGTCCATGTTGCATTTCCATGTCATTTGCATCGCGTATGCCATTGCCTCGGTTTGCGTGCCTGTGTGCACGCATTTCGAGGCATCTCATTTTCATAACATTGTGCATACCAGGTTGTATCTTAGATTGCATTCTGTCATTTTCTCGGTTTGCGTGCCCGTGTGCACGCATTTCGAGGCATCTCATTTTCATAACATTCTGTCATTTTCTCGGTTTGCGTACCCGTGTGCACGCATTTCGAGGCATCTCATTTTCATAGCATTGTGCATACTAGGTTGTATCTTAGATTGCATTCTGTCATTTTCTCGGTTTGCGTGCCCGTGTGCACGCATTTCGAGGCATTTCATTTTCATAACATTCTGTCATTTTCTCGGTTTGCGTACCCGTGTGCACGCATTTCGAGGCATCTCATTTTCATAGCATTATGTATGTCAGGATTGTATCTTAGTTGCATTTCATACATATCATGCATATTGCATCGTGTCCGGAATAGGAGTTAGCCCGGGCACGGGAAACGAGGTACATTTCGTACTCCGAGTGACGGAATGTGTCTCAATTCCCCAGTCGCCGACACTCCGGATCATCCATGATGGAGTTAGGTTTTAGCTGTAGTTTCATGTGCATTCATCCTATATTGAGTTGTGCATTTCGATTCCTCGGCCATCATGCCTCGGTATGCGTGATTGGTGGCACGAGGATCGAGACATGCATATATCTGTGCAAATACATTGCTGTGCCCCTTTCCTGCTCTCTGTTGCAGCAAAATCAGGAATCAGCAATTTTTCGGGATTCGACACGCATTTCAAGGATAACTGCTAAACAGAGGCTAATTGGGGCATTCCGGTGGATTTCCGCGCAAGACAACCCGGACATGCATCATCCATCAGAAGCAAGGCAGTCCCTGGCTTGCACGCCAGTTTTATTTGCTTTCTTAGTTAATTAAGTAAGAATTTGTATATTTTTCGGATTGTAATATTTGGACTGTAATATTTGGACTGTATTATTTATTCGGACCCTCCGAGTGAGGGCACAACTGTAATAAGTGTGGGTGAGTGTGATGTATGTCTTCCAACCCCACGTCTTTCTCCCTTTTATTTATCCGCTTTTGATGGTTAGATTAGGGCATATTTAAAATAGCATACAGTATGACAGCATGTTTGCATTCATTCATCTGTATTGCATGCGCCGGGCTCGGCGCATCATACTAACTGCATTGTATTTTCAATTCCAAATTGAATACATGATAGTTGTAGCATTTCATATACCATCTTAGAATAGCCGAGCCTGCTATAATTGCATTTTGCATGTGTTGCATTAAGCACTTCTGTATACTTAGGATTCATGCATGGATTTCTAATGAATGTCTATTTTGGCTTGGAGTACTAGGTAAGTTTTATGCTTTAGCATCCTTGCATGCGTGTGAGTGCTGCCACGAATAGCATGCTTACCATGAGGCTATGTGCTTATATGATATATCTGTCTGAATGCCTGTGGGTGAAGGTTGGGTTATCTGAATTGGAATAATTCATGAAAATGTTCCGTCCCAATTCAGACGATCCAGTCTATACTTATATGCTGTGTGCATCACATAGTAACCTAGGCTAATAAACCGGAATAAGAACTCACAATGTTTTCAAAAATTGATATCATGGTTAGTAGAGGCCGGTCTATGACCGGGCGAGCGGGGGTGCTCACGAAGTGACCTTCCCCAATCGTACCCAAGTTCCCGAGCCGAGGCAACTTTGGTGATGACGGACACGTGGCCTCTTGGCATCGAGTCAGGGTTTCCTAAATTTCCCAAAATAAAATATTTAGGTGGCGACTCTGTATTCTGGCAAAGCAGTCCATGTTTGGCACTTCTTTCAAAAATCAGTTTTCTCAAAAACGATTTGCCAGATTTGGACTCTTTGGTTCAAGTTTAAGAACCGCGACACAAATCGAGTCCGAGCTGTAGCGAGGTCCCCCACGGGCTTGTTACAACAGGCCTCCACATCACATGACCTGAAGACTCAAACAAAGGGAAAGCTGAAGATGCAACAGGGTGATCTCTCTCTTCATCTACCTAACGGGGGTAAGATCAACAAAAGGGAGGTAAAACCTATTTTTGTTTGTCATCATTGTGGTAGGTATGGCCACATTCTTCCTTATTGCTTTGAGTTGTTTAGTAAAGTGTCTCAAAAGGGTAGAAATTCTAATACTTTTTGGGTTAAGAGACAACCTTACATGTCTAGGTGGAACACCAAGATTCAAGAGAGTGTTCACAACGCTAAGACATTTACCAAGACCGCCAGTCCTGAGTTTGTTAAGACCAAAAAGATATGGGTGAGAAAGGGTGACTTGACTTGCTTTGTTGTTCACACTGCTCTAAAAGCACGTGACTCACACATGTGGTACCTTGATAGTGGGTGCTCTCATCACATGTCAGGTGACAAATGCTACTTCACCTCCCTTGAAAAATATGAAGTAGGAATTGTTACCTTTCGTGATGGTGGCACTTCTAGAGTCATTGGTAAGGGCTCTATAAGTGTGGCTAGTCTTCCCAAGCTCGAAAATGCATTACTTGTTGATGGTCTTAAAGCAAATCTTCTGAGCATCAGTCAAATGCGTGATTCCCACCATGAAGTATTATTTTCAAAAAATAAATGTGAAATTTTAGATAAAAAGAGAAATAATGTTATGCATGGGGTTCGCACATCTGATAACTGCTATGGGACTATTACCACTAATAATCTCACTTGCCACTCAGCCATCATAAGTAATATTGATCTGTAGCATAAAAGATTAGGTCACATTAATTTCAAAGACCTAACTAAGATAGCCAACAAAGAGCTTGTGAGACGAGTACCTAAACTGGGTAAGAATATAAACCATGTGTGTGGATCATGTCAACTTGGGAAGCAAACCCGTGCCCCTCATAAAAAGGTGAACATCTTTATAACCAAACGTCCTCTTGAATTGGTTCATATGGATCTTATGGGATCTACTTGCACTGAAAGCATTGGAGGTAAAAGATACATTTTTTTAACCGTTGATGATTTTACTCGTTTTTCATGGGTAAATTTTTTAAGAGAAAAATCTGATACGTTTGATGCTTTCCAGGCCTTAGTCTTTAAAATTCAAATTGAACAGGGTGTTTCTATTGGGCGTTTCATAAGAATCCGAATTGATCATGGTCATGAGTTTGAAAATAGTTTGTTTTCAGATTTTTGTGATATGCATGGAATTAAGCATGAATTTTCTGCACCGATTACTCCACAACAAAATGGAGTTGTTGAGAGGAAGAACAGAGTTGTTTAAGAGATGGCTAGGGTCATGCTCCTTAGTAAGAAAGTTCCTCCAAAGTTTTGGGCTGAAGCCTTAAATACTGTTATTTATGTCATAAATCGTGTGTATTTAAGGCCCGGCACTTTACAAACTCCATATGAATTATGGAAGGGATTGAAAGCTAATGTAAAATACTTCAAAACTTTTGGGAGTAAATGTTACATTTTCAAAGATAGAGAGCCTTTGGGCAAATTTGACTCCCTAAATGATGAAGGTATTTTTCTAGGGTATTCAACCACTAGTACAACATTTCGTGTCTATAACCCATGAACTTTAGCTTTAATGGAATCAATCAATGTGGTTATAGATGACACAGGTTCTCTTACTTCAGTGATAAATGAGGAAGAAAATTGTGAGTCTCCAATCCTGAATACTAAACCACAAAGTCAAAGAAAAGCTGAGGTCTAAGCACAAGAAGGTGAGACAGCACCAACTTCTCAGGTAAGTTAGAGTCCAAAGAGTGCACAAAGAGACACCACTCCTGATGCCTCTGTCACCACAAGTTCAGAGTTCAAACCATCAGCAAGGGTGAAACTGAATCATCCAGCTCAACAGGTGATTGGAAATGTCTCTGATCGAATGAAAACCCGAAGACAAATTCGGGAGGAGGTATCTCATATGTGTTATGTTTCATTAATTGAACCTAAGAATATAAAAGAGGCCTTAATAGATGATAGTTGGGTCAATGCTATACATGAAGAATTAGGTCAATTTGAACGTAACAATGTTTGGACTCTTGTTCCCAGACCTAGAGACATGAATGTGATAGGTACCAAGTGGATCTTTAAGAATAAATCTGATGAGAATGGTACTGTAGTTAGAAATAAAGCTAGGTTGGTTGCTCAAGGCTATACTCATGTAGAGGGCATTGACTATGATGAGACGTTTGCCCCAGTTGCACGTTTTGAATCTATTCGTATTTTACTTAGTGTTGCATGCTTTCTTGGTTTCAAATTGTTTCAAATGGATGTGAAAAGTGCCTTTTTGAATGGGTACTTGAAAGAAGAGGTTTATGTTGAGCAACAAAAAGGGTTTGAGGACCCTAAATGTCCAAACCATGTCTACAAGTTAGATAAGGCTTTGTATGGGTTGAAACAAGCCCATCGGGCTTAGTATGATAGACTTACTACATTTCTACTTGATAATGAATTTCAAAGGGGTAGTGTGGACAAGACTTTATTTGTGAAACATACTAAGTCTCATATACTTGTTGCTCAGATTTATGTTGATGATATTGTGTTTGGATCCACTGCTGATCTTCTTGTTAAATACTTTTCGGATTGCATGACACATGAGTTTGAGATGAGCATGATGAGAGAGTTGTCTTATTTCTTAGGTCTTCAAATTAAACAGCCCCCTTCAGGTATGTTTGTTTCTCAGACTAAGTATGCCAAAAACCTTATGTCAAAGTTCAGTCTTGAGTCAACCAAACATGCACGCACTCCCATGAGCACCAGTCTTCACCTTTCTAAAGATTCATCTAGTACTGATGTTGATCCTACCCTTTATAGGAGTATGATAGGGAGTCTCATGTACCTCACAGCTAGTCGTCTTGACATTGTATTTAGTGTAGGTGTTTGTGCCCATTACCAAATCTGTCCTAAAGAGTCTCATCTGATTACAATCAAACACATCATTAAGTATGTGAATGGGACATTGGGTTATGGGA
The DNA here is from genome assembly GCF_055761805.1 of Camellia sinensis. NCBI lineage: Eukaryota > Viridiplantae > Streptophyta > Magnoliopsida > Ericales > Theaceae > Camellia > Camellia sinensis. The sequence continues at coordinate 115,415,459 of NC_138975.1, forward strand.
TTTGGTTCTCCACCGACACTACAGCTGAAATCACTGGTTTTTCTAATGTCGACTGGGCAGGGTGTGCTGATGATCGTAAGAGCACATCTGGGGGGTGTTTTTACCTTGGGAATAATTTGGTTGCCTGGCATAGCAAAAAGCAAAATGCCATTTCTCTTTCGACTGTTGAGGCTGAGTACATTGCTGCAGGGAGTTGTTATGCATAAATGTTGTGGATGAAACAAATGCTTCATGATTATGGAATAGACCATAACACTCTCACTCTTTTCTATGATAACACAAGTGCCATTAACATTTCTAAAAATCCTGTATAACACTCTCGCACCAAACACATTGACATTCGTCATCATTTTATTCGAGAGTTAGTGGAAGAAGGCCTTGTTGTTCTTGAACATGTACCCACTGAGCATCAAAATGCTGATATTTTTACAAAACCCCTTGATCTTCTTAGGTTTGAGTTCCTTAGAAAGACCTTGGGTGTAGTGCTCAATTACTAGAGTGTTACCTGTTACTTGAGAGGGTGTGAGTAATTGTTTTTATGTGTACTTAGATGCTACAATCTCATTTTCATTGATTCCGGTCATCCCTACATTTAGACTCATATGAACACCTCTCATGCTGCTTGCAAGATTTCATTCTTCTTTGTTCATAGCTCATTTTGAATGCCCATGCTCATTGACTTCATGATCTCATTCTGTATACATTCTTGAGATAAACTATTGCAGGGGTTTCCGCACAAGTGATCAAAGTTCTCTATGGACCACTAACAGTGTATCTTTTACATTATTGGAGGAATTGACCTATACTAGCATACCGTGGGTGATGTTGAGTCTCTTAACCATCTATCATCGTTTTTCACTTTCACGGTTCCTCCTTCAGTTCATTGAAGTCCGGGCATTAGAAAAAGGCTACCTCAGAGGCACCAACCAGGCCATCCTTTCTGATTTTCATGCTTCTCTAGTTTGCTCTCCATACTCTTGAGCGTGCAAGCCACCAGTGAGTGCCCACAGAAAAGAAAAGTCACAAAAGAAAAAAAGGACTCATTGATTGAGGGGGAGTCGGCCGCGTTTACTCAACAAATACCTCTTGATTCCTAGTGGTTTGACTTTTCTCTGTGATGTTTCGTTACTCTTGCCGGAGGTCTAGCCATCCGATCACTACGAGGATTAACTTTAGCTCTGTGGCCTCTCAAGGATTGCACACACACACATTCATTATGTGAGCTCCCATGTTTGTTTTTGAGTTGTGCATTCCCATGTAGCTTATGATCGTTGATTAATTTTTTCTTGATTTGCTCATATTTTGTGCTTCATAATGTCAGCTTTGCAAGTTTGCTGGTTTCATGGTTTGTGGATCATCCCATCTTAGTGTCACATTCTTGCTATTATGCTTACCTCTGCTTGTTTCAAGTCATACTTCCCAGTACGAGTTGGTTTTATTTCAGAAAATGTGGTTTTTTGGTCATTGTTGTTTTTTCTTCCCCGCTCGAGTGTAGATTTCCTTCTTCTAGCATTTTTGCAAAGTTATCAAACTTCTGAGCGATTGTTTTTGACGCTCGAGCACATGATTCCTTGCTCGAGCGTAGCTACGCGTGTTGAGGCTCACGCTTAAGCGTTCAAACCCTCGCTCAAGCGGACCGGTTTGCTTTAAAATCTCAACCCTCGACTCTTCAGTCCATTTTTCCCCAAAACCACTTCCTCTCTCCTAGGGCTTCGTCAGTGGTGCCTTGCCTTCCTCTGGCAACTTGGATTGCTTTGCGTGCGTGCCTTTCCTTGCTTTTGTGTGCTCTTCTTCCATCTTAGGTTTGTCTCCTTCTTCCTCTTTGGTACTTTGTTTTTTTTTTTTTTTTTAGGTATTTGTTTTTCTCTCAACTGATTGAGGCATTGGGTGTGGTAATTTTATCTATGTGTTTAGTTGTTGTTCTCCACTTGTTTACACACTTTCACAGTAGGTTGTACCTGTTGAGTTTCTCATGGGGTTGGTTTGGGCATTTTTGTATGCAATGTGATTCTATTTTGTCACTCTCTTGGTTCTTTGGTTTTATGCTCTAATGGGTTGTGGGATATTGGGCTGTACGGATTGGTTTTCCCACTGATCTCTGTTCTTTTGTGCTATTCATTATGCCTATTTGGATTTTGTTACTAAATGTTACTCATTGGATTTTGTCTTTTTTTATTTATTTACTAATGATTTGGTTACTAATCTTGGCTATCTGATCTTTATCTATATGACCTCTGCTTCTAATGGTTTATTTGTGTGTTTTGGTTTTGGTTCTTGTCTTGGGTCGGGAGGGTTTGTGGTTGTCTCCTTTGGTTATCCTTGGTTTAGTCATGTCCATCTCTAAACGTAAGAAGTCAACTACCACTCACCTCTCCTATAATATCGATCGGTTTCCTTCGGCAGACAAAGCCAAGTTGTTTAGAGAGTCTTACCCCTCTAGGATAGTTCATTTAGAGTGGAATGTACAGCCAAACACTTTTGAGTCCATCCACATTCGCCCTTTGTTTGATCCTTTGGAGGGAGATTTGGTTCTTTTCTTCTCCGGCCGTCAAAATCTTGATTAGGTGAGGGAATTTTATTGTAATATTGAGGGGATTAACGATGTTGGCCCTTCTTTCAAGACCTGGGTCAGGTCTAAGTCTATCACTATTACACCTGATCTTATTCATGAGCTTTTGGGTATTGGTCAAGTCTTTCCTTGTTTTTATCCTTTTCCCGTTTGACCCACCTGTGATTTCAACGAGTTGGCCACTGCTTTGTGTGGTACGTCTCGTTCGTGGATCCAGGGCTCTTTGATCAGACAAAATGAGCTTCTTCTCCAGTTCCGTTTACTCAACCTCATTGTTTGTGCCAACATCATAGTGACCAATCACAGCTCTGAAATAAATCAAGAAGAAGGTTTTGTCCTTTATTGCACTGCTCACCACCGATCTATCGACCTTGCCACCTTGATCATTCAAAAAATGGTCGCTACCTTTGAGCGACCCTACTTATTGTCAAATTCTGTGAACAAACTTGGGTTTCATTGAGTTGTAATTTTCCTTTGCTTTTATTCTTCCCGCTCGAGTGGAGTTTCCACCATTGCAGTATTTTGGCTTGTTTGCAAAATATACTGAGTGGTGTGATTTTAAGCTCGAGCGTGAACCCTGGTTTGGAACACGCATTGTAGAGTCCCCGCTCGAGCATACTCGAGCATCCATTCCTACGCTCGAGTGGACCTTGCGACTTCAATAGCTATAAAGCTGCAGGTTGCTCCAAATCTTAGGTTACATTTTCTAGATCTTCTTCAAGGGTTTTAGGGTTTTTGTTTGGGGATGTTTTTCTGGTTTTCCTTGATATTTGATTGAGTATTGAACTCATGTTCTGATAAGCACACATCAAGGAGTTTGGTTGATCTTCTTTAAGAGTATTCTTCTTCGGTGGAATCCGAAGATTCAAGCACAGAGTAATCAAAGGAGTTTGATGTTGTGTGCAGTTGTTAATTCGACAATGGATGTTATGGATTCAACATCAGTCTAATCAATTCCAAGACGAATGTTATAACGATCCCGATTTGCCCTCTCATGTTTACTGTATTCCGGACTCGGTTCCGTTGATAGTTGTTGTTGTCTGTACTTCATTTTCGTCATTTAACTCTTTGCATTTGAGTTTAGAATTGTCTTGGGCGTGTTTCAAACAGGTTCGTTGAGCTTTTGTCCCAACTCTTGTTGCCCAGATTTTTAGTGATCCGCTCGAGCGGGTCTTCTTGCACTCGAGCGGAGTTTGCATATCTTCAGTAGTTTGTCCATCTGCAAAAATACTGCAGATGTGTTTTTCACGCTCGAGCAGGTCGAGCTCGAGCGGGTATCTTTGCGCTCGAGCGGGTGTTCAATGTCTGTAAAAGTACTGGAAGAGTGTAATCTACGCTCGAGCGGGTACTCATTTGTGCTCGAGCTGGTGGAGTTTGCAGTTGCGTCTTGGCGCTCGAACGGGTATTCTTGTATAGCGATCCCGGTTTTACCCTTGTTGTACAGTGATCCGGACATGTGTCCGTGGATGATAGTAAGTGATTATTGTCTTGTTTACATCTATTACTGCTTTGTATATTGAGTTATAGGATGTGTTAGGCAGGTTTGTTATAGGTTGGTTGTGTGGGAGCCTAGTGCTGCTGCCCAGATTTTTGGACCTTCGCTCGAGCGAGGAGTTGGTCGCTCGAGCGAGAGTTGAGTTCGTGTCTGGTGGATCGAGCCAGAGTGGCTTCGCTCGAGCGAGCGATTGCGTCTGGTTCTGGACCTGAGGGTTTGAGTTGTTGGCTCGAGCGAGCATTCTTTCGCTCGAGCGCACTTCTGAGTTTTCGGCTCGAGCGAGAACTTCTTGGCTCGAGCGAGAGTTTTCTGTGTCTGGTCGCTCGAGCGACAAAGGCTTCGCTCGAGCGAGCGTGTTTTATATCAGCGGACAGTAGCGTTTTTGAACATCAGTTTTTCACTTTCTTTTTCTTTCCAACCCTAGATCCGAGACTCTCTCTCTCTCTAAACTTGCATTCTCTCTAAGATTTGATCTCCCTAGAGTGTGAATCCAGCCTAGGGCCTTTGTTAAAAAGATAGAGGGCGTTGAGAGCTTCAACTTAATCTGAAAAAGTTTGGATTTGGAGCACGTTGATCTTCGAGTCTTCATCTCCTTTTTGGCTCAAACTTCGAGGTAGGGATACCCTACTCCTCTCTATGGATTTTGTCTTTAAATTTTAGTATTTTGAGATGTTGGGCGTGGTTTGGTAATTTCGTGAAAGTTCGGGGCTTTTGAGTAATTTTACAAAAGTAGGGGTTTTATTTATAATAAACCTAAATGCATGTTTGGCATAGAGAAATGGAATAAATGTTGAATCATTGATGAAAATGGAACCTAAGGGTTGAAATGTTAATTATGGAAAATGACCTAATTACATTGTTTGATTAATTGGAATAATTAATTGTAAGAAATGAGAAAATGAAATGAGATTGTTGAGATTGGGAATGCAAAGGGTTAAAGGGTGTAGTTGAATTATTTATCACTCACCGAATTGAAATGTTGATTGAATATCCATTTGTGCATTTATTTTCTGTTTAGAAATAACTGCTTTGGGCTATCGGTGGAGGATAGTCGTGATTGTTGTAGACAATGCATGATGATTAGGCAAACGGAAACTAATCAATGGAATGTGTCATGGAATTTGACGGTTGATAGAATACATTAACTGTATGTATTGAGTGATTGTATATAGAACCAATGTGTTTGTATACGTTATGTGTAGAGGAGGAGATGGGGGATGTACCTCTAAACCGGATAGTGTTGGGAGAAGATAGGGGATGAACTCCGTAGATACAGCTCATATGCTTGTCTAGAAAAGTTAAGATAGAGCTCATATGCTTATCTTTGTGAAGTGTGGATACAGCTTATATGCTTATCTGTGAATGTGGGATATTGTTGTTATACATATCTGTTGGGAATGTGGATATAGCTTATATGCTTATCTGTAAATGTGGGATATAGTTTTTATACATATCTGTTGAAATGATGATAGAGCTACATGCTTATCTATTGAAAAAGGCAAAATGAAAAGGTACTTGGACTCATAAGTCGTATGACATAAATATGTGATTTATGTGAATGTATCAGTGTTGGCCATCTATCAATTGCTAATCTTTTAGTCATTATTCATGGTTGGTTTAGTGTGTTTCTACTGGGCTGTGGCTCACCCTATATGGGAATATCATTTTCAAGTACAGGTAGCATGCCACCTCCAAGGACATAGCTTGGGAGGCTAGAGGCGGACATACTTTTGTCGTTTTATTTTGATGTGTTACATGTAAATTCAAGCCAAGGGCTTAATGTGTAAATGAGTTAGTACTCTTTTGTTGTAACCAAGTGTTAACTTGGAAAGCTGTAAGCCCATAGGGCATTTGCTTTAGTTGTTAACATGTAATACTTTTTGTAATGAAACTCTGATAAAATGGAAGAATGTGGAACTTTTACATATCAATGAATATCTTTATTGATAGGTTTAATGTTGTTATTTTGAGGGCGTTACAACTTGGTATCAGAGCTTACCGGGTTCGAATACTTTGGGTACGTGGGAAGTGATTAGGATCACAATGGGTTTGTCTCGCTTGATAGAGACTTAGATGTAGTGTTATATGCTACGTGCTTAATTGATAACATGCTTATGTGACTATGTGGGTATGGGATTTAGTTTCTAGGATGTTGATTGGATCCTTGGGTTTCTGGGAGTCTTGTTAGAAAAGCACTTGATCAATGCTATTTCTAACTGGAACTCTAGTAACGCCTCGGGACTATCATTATCCGGAAATGAAATTCGTAAGTGCTTATGTGTTTATGTGCTTATGTGGAGTGAATTACAGTTGTCCATGCATTAGGACGTGATTGTTTAGTTTTGGCACATTTGTGAATGTGCTAACGTTCTGTATTACCTTTATTAGGATGTCAGGACGAGGAAGAGGTGCTAGGCGTGGTAGACCTGCAAGGCAGGAAGTACTGTTATCGGGTGAGATTCCGGCAGTGCAGGAGGGGGTTGGCCAGGTCAATGTGGCCAAGCCGGCAGGTCAGCAGGCTATGGGTGCCTTGGCCAGAGAGATAGCAGGAGCTTTGGGTATTCTTAGAGCTGGGAATCAGGCAGCGGAGGCAGGGCCTTCTTTCTTGAAGAGGGAGTTTTTCCGGTCTAATCCGGATGAGTTTATCAGGGATCCGAAGGAGCCACTAAAGGCTGATGAGTGGCTAGAGCAAATGAGTAAGACGTTCGAGATGCTTGGCATCGAGGACGGAGCACTGAAAGTGACCTTGGCATCCTTCCAGCTGAAGGGAGATGCGGGTCAATGGTGGAAATACGAGAAGGCTCGTGTTGGTGGTACTTGGGAGGCGTTTATGAATGCTTTTCAGGAGAGGTTTTTGTCTGCAGCAGCTAGGGAGAAGCTGAGGGACCAGTTTAGCCGGATTAAACAGCAGGGCTTGTCAGTGGCCGAGTTTGAGGCTACTTTTACCAGTCTGTCCAAGTTTACACCGGAACTAGTGGCGTCCGAGGAACGCCGTTGCTATGAGTTTGAGAGGAAGTTGAGGCAGGGCCTCAAGTTGAGAGTTGGTGGGTCTTACATCCGAGAGTATAGACACCTAGTAGATGCTGCCGCTCATATGGAAATTATGATGCAGGAAGAGGAGGAAGAACAGAGGGGCTCCAAGAGGAGCCAGGATGGTCAGAGTGATGGCAGGAGACAGAGGGGTTATAACCCTCAGCAGTCTCAGGGAGCAGTTTCTAGATCGACCCTTCCAGTGCCGAGTGCAGGCTCGGGGAGAGGCAATCAGGGGGAGTTTGCTTGTTACAAGTGTGGCCAGCTGGGTCACAAGGTTTCAGTTTGCCCGCAGAAGGGTGGGGGTCAGAGAGCTGCTTCTTCTTCAGCTAGACCGCAGAGTCAGAGTTTGGGCAGGGGGCAGCCCTTGTCTTGTTATTAGTGTGGACAGCTTGGGCACCTGAAGAGGTTTTGCCCGCAGTTGAGTGCCACTTCGGGAGCGTCTGGTTCTAGGCAGACGCAGGATTTTCAGCCAGCTCAGTCTGTGCAGGCCTCGAGGGCCAATCCGAGAGCTTCGTCATCCCAGTCTGTGCAGCAGTCTTTTGCTCCGAGAGGTGAGCAGGTAGACCAGGGGCCTACGGGGCGCGTGTATGCTGTTACCGCGCAGGATTTAGTACCGGCTCCATCAGTAGTGAGAGGTACTTTTCTGTTTTGCAACTCGGTTGCTAGTGTGTTGATTGACACGGGTGCATCTCATTCTTTTGTATCTGCTGCATTTGCATCTGTTTTGGAATTGGAGTTAGCACAGTTAGCATCTCCTATTTGTGTGGTATCGCCTTTGGGTGGTGAGTTGATCTTGAAACAAGGTGTTAGGGGTTGTGATATAGAGGTCGCCGACCATAGGCTTCCTTTTCCGTTTGTTGTCATGCCCATGAAGGGTTTTGATGTTATTTTGGGTATGGACTGGCTATCGTCATACCGGGCTGTTATCGATTGCTACCGCCAGAGGGTCACGTTATGTACCTTGAGCGGGGAGTGGTTCCATTTCTTGGGAGACCGGGTTGGTTGTGTGTTGCCACCGGGGTATGATTCGCGAGGGCGAAGTGAGCTTAGTAGTCTACTTGCCAGCTTTGAGAGTGGTGAGAGTGGTGAGACCCAGCTTGTGTTGCCGAGGGTGGTTTGTGAGTATTCGGATGTCTTTCCCGAAGATCTTGTTAGTTTTCCACCTCACCGAGAGATAGAGTTCTCTATTGATTTAGTGCCTGGCACGGCGCCGATTTCTATGGCACCTTACCGTTTTGCTCCAGCAGAGTTGGTTGAGTTGAAAGTTCAGCTCCAGGAATTGCTAGATAAGGGTTTTGTTCGCCCTAGTGTTTCACCGTGGGGAGCACCGGCCCTCTTTGCTAAAAAGAAATATGGTGCCTTGAGATTGTGTATTGACTACCGGAAGTTGAATCGGGCTACGGTTAAGAATAAGTACCCTATGCCCCGTATAGATGATTTGTTTGACCAGTTGAAGGGTTCCCGTTGTTTCTCTAAGATAGACTTGAGATCGGGTTACCACCAGTTGAGGGTCAGGGAGGAGGATATTCCTAAGACGGCATTCCGTACGCGGTATGGCCATTACGAGTTTCTAGTGATGCCATTTGGGCTTACCAATGCACCGGCAATCTTTATGGACTTGATGAACCGGATCTTCCGGGAATTCTTGGATCGGTTTGTAGTCGTTTTTGTGGACGACATCCTTATCTATTCGCCTTCTGAGGAGGAGCACGAGGCACACTTGAGAGTGGTGCTTGAGTTACTTAGAGCCCATAGGCTGTATGCCAAGTTTGGGAAGTGTGAGTTCTGGCTGAGGGAAGTCAAATTCTTAGGCCACGTGGTATCCGGGGAAGGGGTGTCTGTTGATACATCCAAGGTTGAGGCAGTGCAAGATTGGGCACAGCCTAAGAGTGTGTTTGAGATCCGCAGTTTTCTGGGATTAGCTGGGTATTACCGTCGGTTTGTGAAAGATTTCTCCAGGTTAGTGTCACTGTTAACTAGACTGACTCGGAAGGGAGTCAAGTTTGTGTGGAGTGAGACTTGTGAAATGTCATTCCAAGAGTTGAAAGTTAGATTGACCACCGCTCCGGTGTTGATTATTCCGGAGAGAGGGTTGGGTTATGCGGTTTATTGTGATGCCTCACGAGAGGGTTTGGGTTGTGTGTTGATGCAAGAGGGGAAAGTGGTAGCTTATGGCTCACGTCAATTGAAAATACATGAGAAGAATTACCCCACACACGACCTAGAGTTAGCGGCTGTGATCTTTGCCTTGAAAATCTAGAGGCACTACCTTTATGGTGAGAAGTTCGAGGTGTTCTCGGACCACAAGAGTTTGAAGTATCTGTTTACACAGAGAGACTTGAATTTGAGGCAGAGGAGATGGATAGAGTTCATCGAGGACTATGATTTTGAGTTACACTATCACTCGGGAAAGGCCAATGTTGTGGCCGATGCCCTTAGTAGGAAGTCCATTAGTGATGTAGCTTGTATAGCCATCCGAGAATGGGAGATGTTGGGAGCACTTGGCGAGTTTGATTTGCTATTGGGCGAATCTATTGAGGCTGCGGCCTTGTTTTCTGTTGTTGCGCAGCCTACGCTTGTGACTAGAGTGTTAGAGGCACAGAGAGGTGACCTTGAGGTAGAATCCCTCCGAGAGAAGATCTCCAGTGGGAAAGTTGAGAAGGGTTTGACGGTGTATCCCGACCTGAGTGTGAGATACCGAGACCGTTTGTTTGTACCGTAGTCTTGCCGAGAGGAGGTACTCCGAGAGTTTCACCATTCGCGCCTTGCGGTGCATCCGGGAGGTACTAAGATGTATCAGGATTTGGGTCGCCAGTTTTGGTGGCGGGGTATGAAGAGAGATGTGGCTGTTTTCGTATCGAAGTGCCTTACTTGCCAGCAAGTGAAGGCCGAGCATCAGAGGCCAGCGGGTTTGTTGCAACCCTTGCCTATTGCCGAGTGGAAGTGGGAGCATGTCACTATGGACTTCGTTGTAGGTCTTCTGAGGACTCAGCGGGGTAGTGAAGCTATTTGGGTGGTTGTAGACCGGTTGACTAAGTCGGCGCACTTTATTCCGATGCGCGTGAGAGATTCGGTAGATCATCTTGCCGACGTGTATATTCGGGACATAGTGAGATTGCACGGGGTCCTAGTGACGATCGTCTCAGATAGAGATCCTCGTTTTACTGCTAGGTTGTGGCAGAGTTTGTAGAGTGCCTTGGGCACTAAGTTGACCTTTAGTACGGCTTACCATCCTCAGACTGACGGGCAGTCAGAGCGTACTATCCAGATCCTTGAGGATATGCTTCGGGGTTGTGTCCTAGACTTCAGTGGGACGTGGGAGAGGCACTTACCCTTGGTAGAGTTTGCCTACAACAACAGTTTTCAGTCTAGCATCGGTATGGCATCGTTTGAGGCCTTGTATGGCCGGCCGTGTAAGTCTCCAGTTTGTTGGGCCGAGGTGGGTGATGCACCTTTGTTGGGTCCGGAGTTGGTTAGGGAGACGACGGAGAAAGTTGAGCTTATCCGTAGGAGGTTTGTTACAGCCCAGAGTCGTCAGAAATCTTATGCTGACCGTAGGAGGAGGCCTTTGGCGTTTGAGGTAGGTGATCATGTCTTTCTGAAGATATCACCTAGGCGAGGTTTGATGAGGTTTGGGAAGAGTGGGAAGTTATCCCCTCGATTTATTGGGCCTTTTGAAATCCTTGAGAGGATTGGCGAGGCTGCCTATCGATTAGCCTTACCGCCGCAATTGTCCGGAGTGCATGACGTGTTTCATGTGAGTATGCTTCGGAAGTATGAGCCAGATCCATCTCATGTGTTGGATTGGACCGATTTAGAGGTAGGTGAGGATGCCTCGTATGAGGAGAGACCGGTTCGGGTCTTGGATAGGCGGGATCAGGTCCTGCGTGGCAAGACCATTCCTTTGGTGAAAGTCTTGTGGAAACATCACGGAGTGGAGGAAGCCACTTGGGAACGTGAGTTGGAAGTCCGTGAGAAATATCCGGACTTGTTTGTTGATATGTAATCTTGTATTTAGATTTTGAACTATTGTTGAACTTAAGAGCTTTTATATATGTCTTAAGTTGTGGAACATTGAAAATGTTTGGTTTATTGGAACTTGCCTTATATGGAAGTTGAATGTAACATTATATATGTTGAATATATTGTTGAAATTGGAAAGATTGTGCATAATGTTGATGCATGTTGAAAGTACATATGTTGTTTACATATTGTGAAATGCCTCTTGTTAAAGGGATGGGATGACCGGTAATGGGTCGAATAGTTGAATGTTAAAATGTAACATTATCTAAAATGGAGGAAAACCTGTTTTTTTTTTGAAAACTTGTGCTTAATTTCGGGGACGAAATTCTTTAAGGGGGGGAGGTTATAGCGATCCCGGTTTTACCCTTGTTGTACAGTGATCCGGACATGTGTCCGTGGATGATAGTAAGTGATTATTGTCTTGTTTACATCTATTACTGCTTTGTATATTGAGTTATAGGATGTGTTGGACAGGTTTGTTACAGGTTGGTTGTGTGGGAGCCTAGTGCTGCTGCCCAGATTTTTGGACCTTCGCTCGAGCGAGGAGTTAGTCGCTCGAGCGAAAGTTGAGTTCATGTCTGGTGGATCGAGCCAGAGTGGCTTCGCTCGAGCGAGCGATTGCGTCTAGTTCTGGACCTGAGGGTTTGAGTTGTTGGCTCGAGCGAGCATTCTTTCGCTCGAGCGCACTTCTGAGTTTTCGGCTCGAGCGAGAACTTCTTGGCTCGAGCGAGAGTTTTCTGTGTCTGGTCGCTCGAGCGACAAAGGCTTCGCTCGAGCGAGCGTGTTTTATATCAGCGGACAGTAGCGTTTTTGAACATCAGTTTTTCACTTTCTTTTTCTTTCCAACCCTAGATCCGAGACTCTCTCTCTCTCTAAACTTACATTCTCTCTAAGATTTGATCTCCCTAGAGTGTGAATCCAGCCTAGGGCCTTTGTTAAAAAGATAGAGGGTGTTGAGAGCTTCGACTTAATCTGAAAAAGTTTGGATTTGGAGCACATTGATCTTCGAGTCTTCATCTCCTTTTTGGCTCAAACTTCGAGGTAGGGATACCCTACTCCTCTCTATGGATTTTGTCTTTAAATTTTAGTATTTTGAGATGTTGGGCTTGGTTTGGTAATTTCGTGAAAGTTCGGGGCTTTTGAGTAATTTTACAAAAGTAGGGGTTTTATTTATAATAAACCTAAATGCATGTTTGGCATAGAGAAATGGAATAAATGTTGAATCATTGATGAAAATGGAACCTAAGGGTTGAAATGTTAATTATGAAAAATGACCTAATTACATTGTTTGATTAATTGGAATAATTAATTGTAAGAAATGAGAAAATGAAATGAGATTGTTGAGATTGGGAATGCAAAGGGTTAAAGGGTGTAGTTGAATTATTTATCACTCACCGAATAGAAATGTTGATTGAATATCCATTTGTGCATTTATTTTCTGTTTAGAAATAACTGCTTTGGGCTATCGGTGGAGGATAGTCGTGATTGTTGTAGACAATGCATGATGATTAGGCAAACGGAAACTAATCAATGGAATGTGTCATGGAATTTGACGGTTGATAGAATACATTAACTGTATGTATTGAGTGATTGTATATAGAACCAATGTGTTTGTATACGTTATGTGTAGAGGAGGAGATGGGGGATGTACCTCTAAACCGGATAGTGTTGGGAGAAGATAGGGGATGAACTCCGTAGATACAGCTCATATGCTTGTCTAGAAAAGTTAAGATAGAGCTCATATGCTTATCTTTGTGAAGTGTGGATACAGCTTATATGCTTATCTGTGAATGTGGGATATTGTTGTTATACATATCTATTGGGAATGTGGATATAGCTTATATGCTTATCTGTAAATGTGGGATATAGTTTTTATACATATCTGTTGAAATGATGATAGAGCTACATGCTTATCTGTTGAAAAAGGGAAAATGAAAAGGTACTTGGACTCATAAGTCGTATGACATAAATATGTGATTTATGTGAATGTATCAGTGTTGGCCATCTATCAATTGCTAATCTTTTAGTCATTATTCATGGTTGGTTTAGTGTGTTTCTACTGGGCTGTGGCTCACCCTATATGGGAATATCATTTTCAGGTACAGGTAGCATGCCACCTCCAAGGACATAGCTTGGGAGGCTAGAGGCGGACATACTTTTGTCATTTTATTTTGATGTATTACATGTAAATTCAAGCCAAGGGCTTAATGTATAAATGAGTTAGTACTCTTTTGTTGTAACCAAGTGTTAACTTGGAAAGCTGTAAGTCCATAGGGCATTTGCTTTAGTTGTTAACATGTAATACTTTTTGTAATGAAACTCTGATAAAATGGAAGAATGTGGAACTTTTACATATCAATGCATATATCTTTATTGATGGGTTTAATGTTGTTATTTTGAGGGCGTTACATCTTGAGCTCGAACGGGTCCAGTTTTTTGTGTTTGACGCTCGAGAGTCCTATTCTCCGCTCGAGCGGGTCATACGTTTATCAGTTGGCAGCTGGGTCATTTTAGATCACTTTCTCAACTCTCACTCTCTCTCTCTCTCTTACTTTTCAAAAACCTATTTTGAGAGCTTCTCTCACTACATTTCACCTTCTCTCTAAGGTTTGATCTAGTTCTAGTGTGTTTCTAGCCTTGTCCCTTTGTAAAAAGTGTAGAGCTTGGCTTGGGCTTTCTATCAATCTGAAAATCTTGGGGTTTGGAGCATTTTCGATTTTCTTCACCTCCTCCTTTGAGCTCCGAATTTGAGGTAAGGATAATTACTCATTTTTATGGTCTTTGATATAAACTTTTAGTCATTTTGATATGATGTTGAAGTTGGGTAACTATAGATATTAGGGTTTCAATTGTTTAAAGAGGAGTTTTGTTCTTTGGGCCATTACATATGTATTTTGGGTCTCAAGTGAGGTCATTGTTGATATTCGAGCCTTTTGGTCAATGTTGAGAAAGAGGGGATAAAGCCCTAATTTTTTGTTATGAATTAATTTATATAATTAATTTGGGAATGAAAATATGAAATTAAGTTGGGAATAATGAAATTGGCTCATTATGTAGTAGAATGGTGGAGTTGGACTTAATAATCACTCACCTTCGAGAAGTATTGATAATTTATCTGTTGGTGCATTTATTATCTATTTAGAAATAACTGCTTTGGGCTATCGGTGGAGGATAGTCTTGATTGTTGTAGACACTGCATGATGATTAGGTGAATTAAAACTAATCAATTTGAGTATGTCATTGAGTATTTGAATACATGGGTGTCGAATCCTGCGGATGAAATTTCCGTAAAATGGCAATTCGAAAATAATTATACATGGGTGCCGAATCCCGCAGATGAAATTTCCGTAAAATGGCAATTCAAAATTATCTATACATGGGTGTCGAGTCCCGCGGATGAAATTTCCGTAAAATGGCCACAAGAAAATAATTACACATGGGTGCCGAATCTCGCGGACGCAATTTCCGTAAAATGGTAGTTTGGAGTATTGTTGGCATGAGATGTAGTCTCATCTAAGTTGTTTGGCCAGGTTCTGAGCCGTGTTTATAAGTTGAAAATTGGATAAGTAAAGAATTATGGAACTGGATTGTACTGTATGCTGGTTTATATGAGTTAAACATTTATCAAGTACTAATGTTTTAGTTATTGCTCATATTATGTTTAGCATATCTCTACTGGGCGTTGGCTCACCCTATTTGGGACATCATTTTCAGGTGCAGGTGACATGACACCTCTAAGGACGTAGCTTGGGAGGCTTAGTGGCTGAGAGACCTTTTTGATTACTTTTTGTATTACATGTATATCAAGCTAAGGGCTTATTTTATGTAGAGTTAGTACTCTCCTTTTTGTAACCAAGTGTTGACTTGGAAAGTTGTAAGCCCGTAGGTATTTACTTTTGTTGTCAACATGTAATACATTCTGTAAGAATACTCTGATTTATGAAATGTGATATCTCTTTCTTGTATCATGGATGTCTGTTTTTTTTTGGTTTATTTTGAGGGCGTTACAACTTGGTATCAGAGCGTACCGGGTTTGAATACTTTGGGTACGTGGGAAGTGATTAGTATCATAATGGGTTTGTCTCGCTTGTTAGAGACTTAGATGTAGTGTTATGTGCTTATGTGATAACATGTTTATGTGGCTATATGGGTATAGGATTTAGTTTCTAGGATGTTGATTGGATCCTTGGGTTTCTGTGAGTCTTGTTGGAAAAGCACTTGATCAATGCTGTTTCTAATCGGAACTCTAGTAACGCCTCGGGACTATCATTATCCATAAATGAAATTCGTAAGTGCTTATGTGATTATGTGCTTACGTGGAGTGAATTACAGTTGTCCATTGCATTAGGACGCGAGTGTTATTGCTTCGGCACATTTGTGAATGTGCTAATGTTCTTCGTTGCCTTTATTGGGATGTCAGAACGAGGACGTGGTGGTAGGCGAGGTAGGCCTAGGAGGCAGGAGATGCCTATACCGGAGGAGATTCCGGCGCAGCAGGAGGGTGTTGGTCAGGCCAATGTGGCCGAGCCAGTAGGGCAGCAGGCCATGGGCGCCTTAGCCTGCGAGATAGTAGGAGCTTTGAGGGAATCTATGGGCATTCCCAGAGCTGAGAATCAAGTCCCAGCCCAGGTTGTTGAGGCAGGGCCTTCTTTTCTAAAGAGGGAGTTTTTCCAGTCAAATCCGGATGAGTTTGTCGGTGATCCGAAAGAGCCACTTAAGGCTGATGAGTGGTTGAAACAGATGACTAAGATGTTTGAGATGCTTGGCATCGAAGATGGGGCATTGAAGGTGACCTTGGCATCTTTCCAGCTTAAGGGGGATGCTGGTCAGTGGTGGAAGTTCATGAGGGGTCGTATTGGTGGCACGTGGGAGGCCTTTGTAGATGCTTTCCAGGAGAAGTTCTTATCTCCAGCTGTTAGGGAGAAGCTGAGGGACCAGTTTTGTCAGCTCAAGCAACTGAGTATGCTAGTGGCCGAGTTTGAGGCCACTTTTACCAGTTTATCCAGGTTTGCTCCTAAGTTTGTAACGTCTGAGGAACGTCGTTGTCTTGAGTTCGAGAAGAAGTTGAGGCATGGGCTCAAGACCAGAGTTGGGGGATCCATGACCCGGGAGTATGGGCATCTTGTGGATGCCGCGACCCATATGGAGACTATGATGCAGCAGGAGGAGGAGAGGATGAGGGGCTCCAAGAGGAGTCAGGATGGCCAGGGAGATGGTAGGAGGTAGAGGGATTCTAACCCTCAGCAGTCCCAGAGTGCTTTGGTGAGATCTACCTTTCTAGTACCGAGTTCGGGTTCTGGAAGAGGCAGCTAGGGAGACTTTACCTGTTTCAAGTGTGGTCAGCTGGGCCACAAGTCTCCAGCTTGCCCGCAGAGGGGAGGAGGTCAAGAAGCAGCTTCATCTTCGGCTCAACCTCAGAGCCAAAGTCAGGGCAGAGGCCGGTCGTCCTCCTGTTACCAGTATGGGCAGGCGGGGCACCTGAAGAGGTTCTGCCCATAGTTGGGTGGTACACCCGGTGCGTCTGGTTCGAGACAGACGCAGAGTTCGCAGCCAGCATAGTCTGTTCAGGCCTCGAGGGCCAATCAGAGGGCTTCATCGTCTTAGTCTGTGCAGCAGCCTTTTGCTCCGAGAGTTGAGCAGGTTGACCAGAGACCTACTGGGCGCGTGTGTGCTGTTACCGCGCAGGATCTTGTACCGGCTCCATCTGTTGTGAGAGGTACCTTTTTGTTTTGCAACTCGATTGCCAATGTGTTGATTGATACGGGTGCATCTCATTCCTTTATATCTGTTGCATTTGCATCTGTTTTGGGATTGGAGTTAGCACAGTTAGCATCTCCTATTTGTGTTGTATCGCCTGTTGGGGGCGAATTGATTTTGAAACAAGGATGTAGAGGTTGTGACATAGAGGTCGCCGACCACCGTCTTCCATTCTCTTTTGTAGTTATGGCTATGTCGAGTTTTGATGTGATTTTGGGTATGGACTGGTTATCGTCATACCGGGCAGTTATTGATTGTTACCGCTAGAGGGTCACTGTTTGTACCTTGAGCGGGGATTGTTTCCATTTCTTAGGGGATCGGGTTGGTAGTGTGTTACCACCAGTATATAACCCGCGAGGGCGGAGTGAGCTTAGTGGTCTTCTCGCTAGCTTTATGAGTAGTGAGTGTGATGAGACCCAGACTGTATTGCCGAGAGTGGTGTGTGAGTACTCGGACGTCTTTCCCGAGGATCTTGTTAGTTTGCCACCCCATCGAGAGATCGAGTTCTTTATTGACTTAGTGCTTGGCACGGCACCGATTTCCATGGCACCTTATCATTTTGCCCCAGCCGAGTTGAGTGAGTTGAAGATCCAACTCCAGGAGTTGCTAGATAAGGGCTTTATTCGCCCTAGTGTTTCGCCGTGGGAAGCACAACCCTCTTTGCTAAAAAGAAAGATGGTGTCTTGAGACTTTGTATCGATTATCGGAAATTGAATCGGGCTACGGTTAAGAATAAATACCCTATGCCCCGTATAGATGATCTGTTTGACCAGTTGAAGGGGTCCCGTTGTTTCTCCAAGGTAGATTTGAGATCGGGTTACCACCAGTTGAGGGTCAGGGAGGAGGATATTTCGAAGATGGCATTCCGTACGCGGTATGGCCACTATGAGTTTCTGGTGATGCCATTTGGGCTCACCAATGCACCGGCAGTATTTATGGATTTGATGAACCGGATCTTCCGAGAATTCTTAGATCGCTTTGTGGTCATTTTTGCGGACGACATCCTCATTTATTCACCTTCTGAGGAGGAGCACGAGGAACACTTGAGAGTGGTGCTTGAGTTGCTTAGAGCCCATAAGCTGTATTCCAAATTTGGGAAGTGTGAGTTCTGGCTAAGAGAGGTCAAATTCTTAGGCCATGTGGTCTCCGGGGAAGGGGTGTCTGTTGATACATCCAAAATAGAGGTAGTGTAGGATTGGGTATAGCCTAAGAGTGTTTTTGAGATCCGCAGTTTTCTAGGATTAGCTGGGTACTACCGTCGGTTTGTGAAGGATTTCTCCAGGCTAGCTTCGCCGTTGACTAGATTGACGCGGAAAGGGATCAAATTTGTGTGGAGTGAGATTTGTGAAAAGTCGTTCCAGGAGTTGAAAGTTAGACTTACCACCGCTCTAGTGTTGATTATTCCGGAGAGAGGTTTGGGTTATGCGGTTTATTGTGATGCCTCACGAGAGGGTTTGGGTTGTGTGTTAATGCAAGAGGGGAAAGTGATAGCCTATGGCTCACGTCAGTTGAAAATACATGAGAGGAACTACCCTACACATGACCTTGAGTTAGCAGCCGTGATTTTTGCCTTGAAGATTTGGAGGCACTACCTGTATGGTGAGAGATTCGAGGTGTTCTTGGATCATAAGAGTCTGAAGTATCTATTTACTCAGAGAGACATGAACTTGAGGCAGAGGAGCTGGATGGAGTTTATTGAGGATTATGATTTTGAGTTGCACTATCACCCAGGAAAGGCCAATGTTGTGGCCGATGCCCTTAGCAGGAAATTCATTAGTGATGTAGCTTGTATAGCCATCCGGGAGTGGGAGATGTTGGGTGTACTTGGCGAGTTCGATTTGCTTCTAAGCGAATCCGTTGAGGCTGCGGCCTTGTTTTCTGTAGTTGCGCAGCCTACACTTGTGAATCGAGCGTTAGAGGCACAAGGAAGTGACCTTGAGGTAGAATCCCTCCGAGAGAAGATCTCCAACGGGAAGGCTGAGAAAGGTTTGACTGTGTATCCCGACCTAAGTGTGAGATATCGAGACCGTCTGTTTGTGCCGGAGTCTTGCCGAGAGGAAGTACTCCGAGAGTTTCACCATTCATGCCTTGCGGTGCATCCTGGAGGCACTAAGATGTATCGTGATCTGGGTCGCCAGTTTTGGTGGCAGGGTATAAAGAGAGATGTGGCAGTTTTTGTGTCTAAGTGCCTTACTTGTCAGCAAGTGAAGGCCGAACATCAGAGGCCAGCGGGTTTGTTGCAACCCTTGCCTATTACCGAGTGGAAGTGGGAGCATGTCACTGTGGACTTCGTTGTAGGTCTTCCGAGGACTCAGCGAGGTAGTGATGCTATTTGGGTGGTTGTAGACCGGTTGACTAAGTCGGGGCACTTCATTCCTATGCGCGTGAGAGATTCGGTAGATCATCTTGCCGACTTGTATATTCGGGACATAGAGATTCGGTGTCCCAGTGACGATCGTCTCAGATAGAGATTCGCGTTTCACTGCTAGGTTGTGGCAAAGTTTGCAGAGTGCCTTGGGCACTAGATTGACCTTTAACACGGCTTATCACCCTCAGACTGATGGGCAGTCCGAGCGTACTATTCAGATCCTTGAGGATATGCTTCGAGGTTGTGTCCTTGACTTTAGTGGGTCGTGGGAGAGGCACTTGCCCTTGGTGGAATTTGCCTACAACAACAGTTTTCAATCCAGTATTGGTATGGCACCGTTTGAGGCCTTGTATGGCCGACCGTGTAGGTCTCCAGTTTTTTGGGCCGAGGTGGGTGATGCACCTTTGTTGGGCCCAGAGTTAGTGAGGGAAACGACGGAGAAAGTTGAGCTTATCCGTAGAAGGCTTGTTACAGCCCAGAGTCGCCAAAAGAGTTATACCGACCGTAGGAGGAGGCCTTTGGCATTTGAGGCGGGTGATCATGTCTTTCTAAAAATATCACCTAGGCGGGGTTTGATGAGGTTTGGGAAGAGTGGGAAGTTGTCCCCTTGGTTTATAAGCCCTTTTGAGATCCTTGAGAGGATTGGTGAGGTCGCCTATCGTTTAGCTTTACTGCCGCAGTTGTCCAGGATACATGACGTGTTTCATGTTAGTATGCTTCGGAAGTACGAGCCGGATCCATCACATGTATTGGATTGGACCGACTTAGAGGTTGATGAGCATGCCTCGTATGAGGAGAGACCGGTGCGGGTCTTGGATAAGCGGGACCAAGTCTTGCGAGGCAAGACGATACCCTTGGTAAAGGTTTTGTGGAAACATCACGGAGTAGAAGAAGCCACTTGGGAACGTGAGTTGGAGGTCCAAGAAAAATATCCGGACTTGTTTGTTAGCATTTAATTATGTAATGGGAGTTTTGTTTTGTATTGATAAACCTTAGGAGTGTTGAATATTTCTTAAGTTGTAAAACATGGCATATGTTTTAATTTATGGAAGCATTGTTGAATATGCTTGGGAAATGGAAGTTTATTTTAACATTGCATATGTTAATTCTGTTTTAGAAATGCAAATATATTATTGGCATTGGGTATGTAATTGAATTGTGAAATATGCGTTGAAATTGATGAATTTCAAGGAAATGCATGTTGATAATGCATGTTGTAGAATATGTTGCAATTTGCCCCTTGAGAAGCGATGGTATGACCGGTGATGGGTCAGGTTGATATATATTGAATTGTAATATTGTTGATAACTGAGAAAGAAAAACATGTTTTTGAAACTTGTATCTAATTTCGAGGACGAAATTCTTTAAGAGGGGGAGATTATAGCGATCCCGGTTTTCCCTCTCATGTTTACTGTATTCCGAACTCGGTTCCGTTGATAGTTGTTGTTGTCTGTACTTCATTTTCGTTCTTTAACTCTTTGCATTTGAGTTTAGAATTGTCTTGGACGTGTTTCAAACAGGTTGGTTGAGTTTTTGTCCCAACTCTTGTTGCCCAGATTTTAGTGATCTACTCGAGCAGGTCTTCTTGCGCTCGAGCAGAGTTTGCATACCTTCAGTAGTTTGTCCATCTGCAAAAATACTGCAGATGCGTTTTTCACGCTCGAGCTGATTTCTTTACGCTCGAGCGGGTCGAGCTCAAGCGGGTATCCTTGCGCTTGAGCGGGTGTTCGATGTCTGTAAAAGTATTGAAAGAGTGTAATCTACGCTCGAGCGGGTGCTCTTTTGCACTCGAGCGGGTGGAGTTTGCAGTTGTGTCTTGGCGCTCAAGCGAGTATTCTTGAGCTCAAGCGGGTCCAGTTTTTTGTGTTTGACGCTCGAGCGTCCTATCCTCTGCTCGAGCGGGTCATACGTATATCAGTTGGCAGCTGGGTCATTTTAGATCACTTTCTCAACTCTCACTCTCTCTCTTACTTTTCAAAAACCTATTTTGAGAGCTTCTCTCACTACATTTCACCTTCTCTCTAAGGTTTGATCTAGTTCTAGTGTGTTTCTAGCCTTGTCCCTTTGTAAAAAGTGTAAAGCTTGGCTTGGGCTTTCTATCAATCCGAAAATCTTGGGGTTTGGAGCACTTTCGATTTTCTTCACCTCCTCCTTTGAGCTCCGAATTTGAGGTAGGGATAACTACTCATTTTTATGGTCTTTGATATAAACTTTTAGTCATTTTGATATGATGTTGAAGTTGGGTAACTATGGATATTAGGGTTTCAATTGTTTAAAGAGGGGTTTTGTTCTTTGGGCCATTACATGTGTATTTTGGGTCTCAAGTAAGGTCATTGTTGATATTCAAGCCTTTTGGTCAATGTTGAGAAAAATTGGAGAAAGCCCTAATTTTTGTTATGAATTAATTTATATAATTAATTTGGGAATGTTATAGAAATATGAAATTGAGTTGGGAATAATGAAATTGGCTCATTATGTAGTAGAATGGTGGAGTTGGACTTAATAATCACTCACCTTCGAGAAGTATTGATAATTTATCTGTTGGTGCATTTATTATCTATTTAGAAATAACTGCTTTGGGCTATCGGTGGAGGATAGTCTTGATTGTTGTAGACACTGCATGATGATTAGGTGAATTAAAACTAATCAATTTGAGTATGTCATTTAGTATTTGAATACATGGGTGCCGAATCCCACGGATGAAATTTCCGTAAAATGGCAATTCGAAATTATCTATACATGGGTGTCGAGTCCCGCAGATGAAATTTCCGTAAAATGGCCACAAGAAAATAATTACACATGGGTGCTGAATCCCGCAGATGCAATTTCCGTAAAATGGTAGTTTGGAGTATTGTTGGCATGAGATATAGTCTCATCTAACTTGTTTGGCCAGGTTTTGAGCCGTGTTTATAAGTTGAGAATTGGATAAGTAAAGGATTATGGAACTGGATTGTACTGTATGCTGGTTTATATGAGTTAAACATTTATCAAGTGCTAAGTTTTTAGTTATTGCTCATATTATGTTTAGCATATCTTTACTAGGCATTGGCTCACCCTATTTGGGACATCATTTTCAGGTGCAGGTGACATGCCACCTCCAAGGACGTAGCTTGGGAGGCTTAGTGGCTAAGAGACCTTTTTGATTACTTTTTGTATTACATGTATATCAAGCTAAGGGCTTATTTTGTGTAGAGTTAGTACTCTCCTTTTTGTAACCAAGTGTTGACTTGGAAAGTTGTAAGCCCGTAGGGCATTTACTTTTGTTGTCAACATGTAATACATTCTGTAAGAATACTCTGATTTATGAAATGTGATATCTCTTTCTTGTATCATGGATGTCTGTTTTTTTGGGTTTATTTTGAGGGCGTTACAAAAGTTGCGGTGAAAGATATACAGAAGATTTGAAGACAAATTGGAAGCGTTTGGGTAATTTGTTTGGTATCTTTGTAATCTTTCTTTCTTCAATAGTGGATTGATTTACGGTGTTTCGCCCGTGGTTTTTTTTATCACTATTGGAAGTGTTCCAATTGTGGTTTTTCCACGTAAAAATCGTTTGTATCGATTTATTACTTTTTGAAACAACAATTTAAATCACGTTCGTACGTGCTTGATGATTTAGATTGTTAGTTTTAATTGTTTGGAAACTGGTACAATTAAATCTTAATCTAATAATGAATCACTCAGGTTTTTCAACACACTTAACTATATTGAACCCAACTCTATTGTTATATCATTATGGGTGAATTATTGTGAATCTTTAGCATTTCTCATTGCCCAAATATCCTCGAGTAACAAAATGAAAATTATTATACTACTTTCATTTCAATCCACAATTCACCAAATCATTCTCTTCATGCCATTATGATAGTCTTCAACTCTTTCCGTTGATGCACCAATTATTTATAGGCAATAATTGCAATAGTGTTAATTGAGAGTAGGAGAGAATAGGGTTACTAGTTGAGAAAAAATGAGGAATAATGAAGGTAGAGTAGGACAAATAAAAAATAAAATAAATTTTTTAACTTCATAAAAGTTAATATAAGTATTTAAAATAAAAAATTGTTGCTTATATCATAGATACGGTTAGTGAAAGGTTGATTAATGAAAAATGTTATTTGTTATATGATTGAAAATCTCAAGAGATTTGATGTAATTTTCCGAATGCAATAATCTATATTTTTGATAAACCTCAAAAGGTATATTTTTAATTTGCCAAATTTTTATTTTTATTTTTTATTATGCAGAAATTGAACATTTTCATTTACTTAAATTTATATTAAACTTAAATTTAAATAAATTTAAAAATATATATATGTATATATATATCCTTTACTCATGGACTCAATTTATACCAAATAAAATTTTACTCAAATTTTTGCTTTAAAACAAAGAGACTCAAATGTTTAACTAAAATTTTCAGGACTGTTGTGTGACTCAAATTTATAAATTTGAATAAAATTTTGAGGAAAAGCTAAAGATTGCCTAATGTGAGCTCTTTTATAAACATCAAATGTTATCTCTCTATTTATTAAAGAATATAGTAAAAAAAAATAGAATAAAGTAATAGAAAATGTTTAAGATTCTTAAAAAAGTTTTTTAAATTTGATCCACAATGAAATGACATAATAAGTGCCAGTTTTTGATTTGTCACATACCTAATTATATAATGCCCAACTTTCTTGTCTCATCATTGTGGGTGAATTTATGGAAAAATTATTGATTGGCTTTGGGACGTCACATTGCCATGTCTCACATCAATCATAATTTATCATATCTCCTCAAGTTCTCCAATCACCAAATGCAAATTCATGGACTCCACTCCCTTCACCAATTACAACACCATTGGAATACCACATGGCGGTGTCCCAAAACCAACTAATAACTTCCCGAGTTTGTGAGTCTAAATTATAAATATATAATATTTCTCTAAAATAATTACATAATTGTGTAATTGAATGGACATGCTTAAATTATAGACTCCATTGAAAAATTTTATTTGAGTAATGTATGGTGCTGTTTGATAACATTTATAATTTCTTGTTTTTAGTTTATAAAAAATATTAAATATATTTATATTAATTTTGATTAAAAACAAAAATAAAAATATATTTGGTACACAAGATTTTAAAAAATATATTTTGAAAACAAGTGAAAATAGGTGATTATAGGAGGTAGTTGTTGACAATTAAAAATGGTGGCCAGAGGTAGTTGTTGGCCATAGGAGGTGGTTGGTGGTAATCGAAGGTGGTTGTTGGCTACAGAAGTAGTGGGCGAAAGTGATTGTCGATAGTAAAAAATGATGGCTGATTGGTTGCCTAAAGTGGTAGCTAAAGGTGGTATTCAACAAGAGTTGGTGGCCAAAATGTGGTTAGTGGTGGTGGAAGATAATGGTTGGAAGTGATTGACAGTGAAGTTTATCAATAACGTAGCTCGTATCAATGAGCAATAGTTGGTTGTTGGGGGGGGGGGGGAAAGTAGAAGGAAGAGAAAAAAATTTAAAATAAATAAGTGATTTTTTTTTTGTGTTTAGTAAATTTTGTAAACTATTTATAATTTTTTAAAACCAAAACAAATCAAGTTTTGTTTATAATTTTTAAAAATTCTATAAAAATAAATAAAAAATTATTAATATCAACATTAGCAAATATTTAATTATAATTGTTTTTGTTAATTGATGTGACAGTTGAGAGGGAAACTTATATGAAAAGTGGGCCGAGCTGGGTTATGGGCCACAATACGGAGGGCAGAGTAAAAAGGCCTTGAAGATTAGTCCGGTCCCAGAGCCTTGAAGTTAGTCTGGTTCCAGACGGCCCTAAAGTTAATCTGGACCCAGAGAACCTATTGTTATCTCGGTCCGAGAGAGTACTACCGGTAGCTCAGTCGCCAGGATGCCGCACACAGAGTTAGCCCGGTCACGGTATAGCGCAGCTAGCTCTATCGGACCTAGCTAATGGTTAGCACGGTCTAAGCAATACTATGGTCAACGCTGGGAAAACCGTGGTAGGAGCAGTGAATGGAAGAACCGAGGTAGTGTTATCTCAGTCTAGTCTGCGGCTTAGCATAGCCATGCTTACCTCGGTCATGTTGGAGTTTGGCCATGGTAAAACCATCTCACTTGGTTTAAGCAGTGAGAGGGGTGCTGAAGGATAAGCATTATCTTTCAGGAGTATGAATCCTAGGAGGACTCTACATGGAGGAGTAAGAGTCCTATTAGGATTGTGCCACACGGAACCTATAAAAGCTCATAACATCACCTATGGAGAGGTAACACAACCTTGATTCTCAAATACACAGAGCTTTTGTCTATTTATTTGTTTTATTGACTTAGGCATCAGAGAGGTATTCGGCACACAACCGCCAGCTAGCTCACGTTTGTGTTTTCAGGGAGTAAAGCGACGACGTACGGAGGAGCGCAGACTTGATCAACAGGATTATACGGGAAGAATATTTCCTGCCCTTACAATTGGCACCGTCTATGGGAAAATCAGACTAGAACAAAACCTCTTGATCAAGCTTTTCCTCTTTAGAAGCAATGGCGCACAACGAAGATTTGCCGCAGTCTACCATCGACGGACAAACACCAGAGGGGGGTGCAAGGCGCGAAGGCCTACCTTCTATCCCTCCCATGGCGGACTTGGAGCCCCAGCGACAAAATCCCAGGAGGGATGCAAGGGGGAGGAGGTGGACTAACAGCCCCCGTCACTCTCGTTCACGAAATCCTAAAAGACAAAGGCGGAGGATTGATCCTCAAGTTCTAGAGGACCGCGTGAAGGAGCAAGATGAATTAATAAGGAAGATGGCGGCGGACATGGAGGCCATGAAACGACAGATCAAGGGGGAAGGGGTGGCGACAGGAGAGGGGCGCAAAGGCAATGCGCCCCCTCGCCACCCAGAAGATCGCAGTAGGCATACCGCGCCATCACTGGCAGAGAGTAGGAGCCTCAGAACAGGCGACACTCAATCAAGGACTTACAGAACTCGTTACTCCAGGTCTGAGAGAACGAGATCATTGAGGTCTTACACAGAGGGAAGTACCTATCGGCCCGCACACACGCACCATTCATCATCCAGGAAAACGGAGTTGCCTAGATCGTTCGACTTACGGACTGTACTTGAAGAAAGGGCGCGACAGAAGGAGAATGCTAGGGCACGCGACCCACACAGAGTTTCAGCCCTTCGGCGGTTGGCTCCTCGGTCGCATGGAAGCGTCGAGGTTGGAATGCCAATACCACATCTTACCTACGAACCAACAGATAAAGCGTTGGCAGGACTACATAGCTCGCCATTCGTTCCGGCGATTGAGAACGCACCGTTACCTTCAGGCTTCATCGAGCCTAAATTTACCACGTATGAAGGGAAGATAGACCCTTACATGCACCTAAGCTACTTTCGTCAGGTTATGGCAATATATCGGCGAAACGAGGCTTTGATGTGCATCCTCTTCCCGTCAAGCCTTGGCGAGCTAGGCTTGACTTGGTTCGAGAAACTTCCAGAAGGCAGCATAGCCTCCTGGGCGCAATTGGCGGAGGCATTCGTCACAAGGTTCAGAACAAACACCAAAACCCCGGTGGAGATTGACCAGCTACTCTCCATCGACATGGGCGAAAAGGAGACACTAAGATCCTACAATAGTCACTACTGGGAGACATTCAACCAGATTGGGGACTGCCCCACCAATCTCGCCATTGCCCAATACAAAAGAGGCCTTCTAGTCGGGAACAGACTAAGGGACTCAATCACCATGACACCGCCCCTCACCATGGAGGCCTTGATGGAAAGAGTGCATCAGCACATCAGCATGGAAGAGGATGGCGCCCGTGCCAAAACAAAATCTGGCACCACCGCAGTACCAGAGAAAAAGGCATCGACAAAGGTCAACGCAGTAGACCGTCCGAGCAGAAACGAACGAGGCAGGAGAGACAACGGAGAGGACCAGGATAAAAGATGGTTGAGAGTCCGCACTGCCATAACCACGGTATTCAAGAAACCAATCTATCGGATTTTAAGCGAAATACACGATGAGCCTTTCGTCAGATGGCCAGCTAAGCTAGGAGAAGCACAGAAGGACTACAACGAAAGATCGCGATGCACCTTCCACAAAGAAAAGGAGCACCGCACTGAAAATTGCACGCCATTGAGAAAGCATCTGGAGGAGTTGGTGGCAGCCAGTCACCTGGATAAATACATTGAAGGAGGGACGCAACCAGCCCCCCAGGACCACAATAACCCCAACGGGACGTCAATTGACGCCCCACCTCAAGGCGTAATCAATGTGATACATAGAGTATTCGAACCTAAACGCGTATGCGAGCTCAAGGGCATGATAAAGAAGGCTGAGCACTTAAGAGAGGTGTTAAGTGCCCAACCTACCATCAAAAAGGGGAGAACAGAGGCCACGAACGTCATGACCTTTTCAAATAGAGACTTGGAAAGAATATATTGCCCTCACAACGATACACTAGTCGTCACCCTCCGCATCAAGGACTACGACGTCAAGCGAATTCTGATAGACCAAGGTAGCTCGTGTGAGATAATGTACTACGACACCTTCAAACAACTGAAGTTGGAGGACAAAGACCTAGCACCAGCTGTATCCCCCCCGATCGGATTCAACTTAATGCCAGAATGACCAGTCGACAAAATTATCCTACCAGTCAGGGCAGGAAGCATGACAAAACAAGTGGAATTTTGGGTGTTGAAGGTCCCTTCCACTTACAACATAATCTTGGGAAGAACATGGCTCCATGCCATGAAATCAGTAGCATCATCCTACCATCAAGTAATGCGGTTCCCCAATGAAGCCGGAGTAATTGAAGAGGTCTTGGGAGATCAAATTATGTCCAAGCAATGCTTCGTCACGGTTAATGGCAGCCACGCTACCAAGGGATATGTTCACTCGGTGGAAGAACCTGAGAGCAATGAACTATTCGCAGATGTCGGCAAAGCAGCTGATCAAAAAGCAGTGGAAGACTTGGTAGAAGTAAGAATAGATGAACAGAACCCGGATAAGTTCTTTTTGCTCGGTTCGTCATTGTCCAGCACTGAGAGATTAGAGGTCTTGGAATTCTTAACCTCTAACATCGAAGTGTTTGCCTGGACACCCTACGACATGCCAAGCATTGATCCAAACTTCATCTGTCACCAACTCAATGTCCACCCATCCACCAGACCAATCATTCAACGCACCCGCAGATTAGCACTTCACCACGCCGAGATAGTGGCAGAAGAAGTGGGAAATCTGCTAGAGGTAGGAGCTATCAGAGAGGTGCACTACCCCAGATGGATTTCTAACACAGTAGTGGTGCCAAAAAAGAATGGCAAATGGCGTGTCTGCGTCGACTACAACACAGTCAACAAAGCATGCCCAAAGGAGAGCTTTCCCCTACCACTGATAGATCAACTAGTAGACCTAACGGCGGGACACCACCGACTTAGCTTTCTTGATGCGTATAGAGGCTACCATCAGATCGCCATGCACGAACCAGACCAGGAGGTCACGTCCTTTACAACTCCAAGAGGATTGTATTGCTACAAGGTCATGCCTTTTGGCCTAAAGAACGCAGGGGCAACATTCCAGAGAATGGTCACCAAGATATTTGAGCCGTTGTTAGGCAGAACAATGGAGGCTTACATCGACGACATGGTGGTCAAGAGCAAGGATAAGAATGACCATCTAAGGGACCTAGGTGAGATGTTCCAGATTCTGAAGAGGCACAAGTTGCGTCTTAATGCATCCAAGTGTGTGTTTGGCGTAGGATCAGGCAAATTCCTAGGCTTCCTGGTGACCAACCGGGGTATAGAGGAAGACCCCTCCCAGATCAAAGCTATTTAGGATCTGGAGAGGCCAAACTTAGTAAAAAAAGTACAGCATCTCACCGGCATGGCAGCTGCACTCAAACGATTTATTAGCCAGTCATCAGACAGACTACGACCATTTTTTCGAGCATTAAAAGCCAAGTTCGAGTGGGACGAAGAATGCGACCGCGCTCTGGAAAACTTGAAAGAATACATATCTTCTCCACCACTGCTTGTCACCCCAATACCTGGAGAAGAACTCTTCATGTACCTGGCAGTCTCTCAGCACGCAATTAGCGCAGTGTTGGTCCGTGCGGAAGGAATCCAACATCTGCCCATCTATTATGTCAGCAAGACATTGCTGGGCGCCGAAACAAGGTACTTGCCACTGGAAAAACTGGCATTGGCCTTGATGATGGCCTCAAGGAAGTTATCACACTACTTTCACGCCCACACCATAGTCGTCCTCACAGCTTTCCCATTAAAAGCATTGTTTGAGAGGGCGAACTTTTTTGGGCGAATCTTGAAGTGGGCAGTAGAGTTGGGACAATTCGACATCAAGTTTCAGCCCAGAACCGCAATAAAGGCTCAAACTTTGGCAGACTTTGTCGCAGAATTCACCCCAGGAAGTCATTACATTTGCCCAGTCGACCTGACCGACACAACCGAACTAGGGATAGAAGTTGACGCAGGAATAGCACAACCCCCGGTGCAGAATACTCAGTTAGATCCCAAGGCAGACCGAAGTAAAGAAAGCAAGGAAGAAGCGAACCATGCTACACCAAGCCAAGACTCACCAACAAATAAAGACTGGATTCAATCAAATAGCGAAGGACAAACAACAAGCATGAACCTTGAAGAAAACACCCACAACATTCTTGACCCCACGGCATCATCTGATCCCTCAACTTGCTGGAAATTGTTCGTTGGAGAAATGTGGAAGCTCTTTGTGGACGGAGCATCCAACCGGCATGGTGCAGGACTTAGCATAGTCCTCATCTCACCAGACGGCCTAGTTGTGGAGCAAGCAATCAACCTTGGCTTCCCAGCATCAAACAACGATGCGGAGTATGAAGCACTTCTTGCAGGACTCAAATCAGCATTCTACATGAAGGCCACCGAACTAATGGTCTACAGCGACTCACAGCTGGTGGTAAACCAAATTTCTGGCGACTATGAAGCAAAGGATGACAGGATGGCCAAGTACCAAGAATTGGTCAGAACAGAGATCAAGAAATTTGAAGTAGTAAGGATAGAACAAATTGGCAGGGAGGAAAACAGCAGAGCAGACGAACTAGCAGGCTTTACGTCAATGGCAAATACATCCATCCCGCATCCACTACTAATTGACTACCTACCAAGACCAAGCATTGAGGACCCCGAAGTAGAAGAGGTGTGTTGCGCCGAACTAGGCCCCTCATGGATGGATCCCATCATACTGTTCTTAAAAGACGGCATCTTACCGGAAGAAAAAAAAACGAAGCCAACAAAATTAGAGCAAAGTCGCAGCGATTTTGGCTCTCCCCATCTATGGCATTGTACAAAAAGTCATTCTCAGGACCTTATCTAAAGTGTGTCCATCTCAGCAAAGTAGAAGCATTCTTGTTCGAAATACATGAAGGCGTGTGCGGCAGCCACCAAGGAGGAAGATCGTTGGCTTACAGAGCGATTTCACAAGGATACTGGTGGCCATACATGCAAGCAGACTCGGAGAAGTATGTGAAGAAGTACGAGAAATGTCAAAAGTTCGCACACCAAATACATCAGCCAGCCAGAGAGCTCCTACCATTAACCAGCCCATGGCCCTTCACAATGTGGGGCTTGGACATAGTAGGACCACTTCCAACAGCACCCGGAAACAGGAAGTTCTTTCTCGCAGCAACAAACTACTTCACAAAGTGGGTGGAAACAGAAGCATTGGCATCAATCAAGGAAAAGGATGTGAAGAAGTTCGTCTGGCAGAATATCATTACTCGGTTCGGCATACCTAAAGCCTTAATATCAGACAACGGCACTCACTTTGATGGCAGAATCTTTAGAGGCTTTTGTGAAGAATACAAGATAGAGTTCTACAATTCTACACCGGCATATCCTCAGGCAAATGGCCAAGCAAAAGCATCAAACAAGGTAGTTTTTGATGGACTGAAGAAAAGGTTAGAGAAGGCAAAAGGCAAGTGGGCTGAGGAACTTCCTCATGTTTTATGGGCTTACCGCATCACACCTCGACGATCAACAGGAGAAACACCATTCTCCTTAGCCTACGGCATGGAAGCAGTAATCCCACTGGAAGTTGGCCTCCCCACAATTAGAAGCGAAAATTTTGATCCAAACTTGAATGGAGAAGCCATAGCATTAGAACTCGACCTCGCTGACGAAAGAAGAGAAAAAGCACTGGTTCACATCGCCTTATACCAACAAGAGTTATCCAGGAAATACAACAAGACGGTACATCCAAGACAATTCAAAATCGGAGATTGGGTACTGCGCAAAGTAATGGGAAACACCTTGGTCCCAGGAGATGGCAAATTAGGGTCTAATTGGGAAGGACCTTACAGAATGGCCGGATTAGCTGGCAAGGGGGCATACCACTTAGAAGATAAGGACAACAAAGCAATTCCCAGGCCATGGAACACTGCCAATCTCAAACTATTTTATTTTTAGCTTTTCTTCAAAATACTTGTAATTTTCTCTTTTCCCCAATAAAACAAGTAGTTTTCTTTTCAGCATAAATGTTTTATTCTGTAAAACGAGATTGTATTAGTGAGTTAAGGACATCAACAGCAAGGTTGGCCGGAAAAACCAACACCCCTCCTAAGCCCAGGATAAGGATCCAGGCTGCAGGACGTTTGGTCGGAACAACCAAACACTTTACTCTAGGTTGGCTGGAAAAACCAATCTAGAGGTTGGCTGGAAAAACCAACACCCCTCCTAAGCCTAGGATAAGGATCCAAGCTGCAGGACGTTTGGTCGGAATAACCAAACATTTTATTCTAAATTGGCAGGAATAACCAATTTAGAGGTTGGCTGGATTAAACCAACTCTTAGTACTCTTTAGCTGAAGTAAGGATATCAGCTAAAGAGTGGTTGGCTAGACTAAACCAACTCTTAGTACTCCTTAGCCGAAGTAAGGATATGAGCTAAAGAGTGGTTGGCTGGAAAAACCAACACCCCTCCTAAGCCCAGGATAAGGATCCAGGCTGCAGGACGTTTGGTCGGAACAACCAAACACTTTACTCTAGGTTGGCTGGAAAAACCAATCTAGAGGTTAGCTAGAAAAACCAACACCCCTCCTAAGCCCAGGATAAGGATCCAGGCTGCAGGACGTTTGGTCGGAATAACCAAATATTTTATTCTAAATTGGCAGGAATAACCAATTTAGAGGTTGGCTAGATTAAACCAACTCTTAGTACTCTTTAGCCGAAGTAAGGATATCGACTAAAGAGTGGTTGGCTGGACTAAACCAACTCTTAGTACTCCTTAGCCGAAGTAAGGATATCGGCTAAGGAGTGGTTGGCTGGATTAAACCAACTCTTAGTACTCTTTAGCCAAAGTAAGGATATCGGTTAAAGAGTGGTTGGCTGGACTAAACCAACTCTTGGTACTCTTCAGCCGAAGTAAGGACATCGGCTAAAGAGTGGTTGGCTGGACTAAACCAACTCTTGGTACTCTTCAGCCGAAGTAAGGACATCGACTAAAGAATGGTTGCTGGACTAAACCAACTCTTAGTACTCCTTAGCCGAAGTAAAGATATCGGCTAAGGAGTGGTTGGCTGGATTAAACCAACTCTTAGTACTCTTTAGCTGAAGTAAGGATATCGGCTAAAGAGTGGTTGGCTGGACTAAACTAACTCTTGGTACTCTTTAGCCGAAGTAAGGACATCGGCTAAAGAGTGGTTGGCTGGATTAAACCAACTTTTAGTATTCTTTAGCCGAGGTAGGGATCTCGGCTAAAGAATGATTGGCAGGTATACTTATAGATACAATGATCAAGACTGAGATAAAGTATCTCGGCAAGAGAATGTTGTACCTCATGCAAGACATCAATTAGAAAGCAAAGGTATAAGCATAAAGATCAACCGAAACAAGAGTTTGAACAAAAAAGAAGCATTCATTCAAAGTTCACAAGTACAGAAGGATGTTACTTCAGCCGAGTTACAATTGTCCAAAAGCAGAAAAGAAGAGAAAATACAAAGTCAGTTAAACAGATCATCTATTTCGGCGTCTAGATCGGCGTCAAGATCAACTCTAAGACCGGTTTCAGCTGGCAGCACAGTCCCGGTTACGAGCACGGTTTCAGTAGGCAGCTCGTCAGTCAGGTCTTCCACCACTGGCTCCAGCCGAGCTTGCTGATCAGCAGGGTCATTGACGACCGAGGTATCGTTGGGCACAGTTTCTTCTTCCTCATCTGATTCTTCAAGAAATTGTTGTTGAACGGTCGCAGCATACTCCGCCATTGAGCCCGGTATGAAATATGGCGAAGGATTGTAGACCTCGGTCTCTGGTTGATGACCAAGCTGAGTCACGGCCGCCCTCCAACCGCACTTGAAGAAAAGGTCCTTTGCAGCTTCACATTGCTTAATATAAAGGGCTTCACCTTCCTTAAAACCACGGGTCTCAGCACCCTCCAGCTTCTTCTTCATCTCCTCAATTTCGGCTTTCTTCTTTCCTTCTAGTTTAGCAAGTTCGCGCAAATATTTGTCTTTGATCACGGCTGTAGCTTTTTGTTTTTCTGTGTCAGCCGAGCTAACAAGACCGGCCAGACGACCGTTCCCAGATTTTAGCTCGGCTAGCTGCTTCCTAGTTTCTTCTAGCTCGGTAGTTTTTTCAATTACTTCAGCCACGGCTTACCTGGCTGATTTTCGGAGCTCCAACACACGCTTGTGGGTAATTTGACTCTTTTGCATGGCCTGAAGAAGAATGGAAAGAAACTAATGACAAAACCGTGCAAAAAATTGGAAAAATTAGAGAAACCAGAGGGGCTGCTTACCAGGATCATCGATTTCGTTGCAGACCGAATGGCCTTGAGCTCGGTCAAATGGTTGTGATGCTCCATATCAGGGGGCAGACATATACTCTTAGCTAGATTGAAGGCTAGCATATGGTCTTTGTCAGCCACCACTGAGTCAGTATCACGGATAGCGCGGTTTTGGAAAGACATTTTTGGAGCCCACTTGGAGGAGCTAGCCCGGTTAGAACGCTCCGGCTGAGGGCTCGGTGGAAGAGTGGTTTCATCTTCATCAACAAGGCGTTGCTCGGTTTGGGTAGTCCAGGCACGCTTGCTGGAGCGAGATGAGGAGGGTTGTTGAGATGGAAGAGCCACCACGGTCTCTTGAATCTGGGTGGTTGGTGGTACTTCGGCTGGGTGTGCTTCGGTTAGGAGGGCCCTCACTCTGTTCCTCTTCGCCATTTCTTCTTCAACAGTAGTACGAACTAGGTTGATTTGTGGCAAGGTCGGGTCCGGTTCAGGAGAGGCCTCTAGCAAAAAATTTGTTACTCTGGCTTTTCGTCGGCTGCTATATCTATACGTCAGCTCAAAATTCAGTAGTTTGGCCCAACTTCTTTCAGGGTATCGTAGTGCGGCGCGAATTGTGTCTAGGTTGGGGTAACTGTATAATGACTTAAGGTGGGCTGAATCTGCATAAAGAAGGCAACTATTAGTTCGGTTCAGAAATAGGAGACCAAAATAAAGAGAAGCATGCAAAAGAGCCGAGATAATTATACCGGGGGTTCCTTTTTTTCAGTTTATTCGGTCACCAGGGATCTGGGCTTGGTGGTCTTCAAAATTCCCAGATACCCAGAAAAAATTATCGTCATTCAAGTCTTTGTCCGGTGTATCCTTTATTATTTTCTCTCAACGGCGGCGTATTCTTAGATAATAGACCCAACCATCTTCTTTTGATCCTATGGAGTATTGGTGGAATAGTTCGGCCAAGTCGAGGTTAATGCCAGCCCGGCGGTTTAGCTCGGCTATGCCATTTATTATACGGTATGAGTTCGTGGAAAGCTGGGTAGGGCATATCCTAGTTTGCCTAAGGAATTCACAAAGTAAAGGCTGCATAGGGAATCTTAGTCCGGTTTCTATTATGGACAAAAGGGTAAAGGATACAAAGCCACGGTTTCCCCATGGTGTGATATCTTGTTTGGCTAAGGTGAGATGGACATCGTCCGGGATATTATACTCCCTTCGGAATTCGGCCAAGCCACCAGGTGTATCTACTAAGAACCTATATTTACCCATTCTCTTTTAAGTTATGAATAAATTAAGCTTGCGATAGCTCGGTCAGAGAAAGGTGCTGAGTAATTCGGTTGAGCGCTCAAAGGAGTGCTTGGGCAACCTAAAGTCTGCAAAGTGAAAAAACAAAGGTGTTAAGCAGACTGTTGGACCGTGCTAAAAAGAAATAAAGGCAAGATATATCAAGTCTTAGCTCAGCTATGTGAAATGCTACGTGTCTTAGCCCGGTTTGAGCAAGGGTTTCGTTATCTCGGTTTGCACAAGGGATTTGGTATCTTGGTTTTTGCAAAGGTTAGTGTTAGCCCGGTTGAACCTCTAGGGGCAGCGCTCTTAGTTCGGTTTTAACTACGAAGGCTGGGTTAGCCCCAAGTTATAGCTCGGCCGTGGTTGAGACTAACAGATGCACTATTATGCAGACTTAGTGCGGTTTGCTAACTCGGTTGAGTTAAAACAAAAGGTGGTTTGACTTGTTGAAACTATTGTTATAACGTGAAGTGTTAGTTCGGTTGAATGGTCTGGCTAGAGTGACATCAACTACAAACGACTTTTTGGTTCGGTTATACTGTGATTTTGGATCAAAATCAATGTTTCAGTTTATTTGTGAAAAGCCAGAGGTTCTATTACACGAAAGAAAGGTATGTGTTTTGAAAAAACACACAAAATAAATGTATTGTAAAAGAAAATGCGAAAACAACAAAAACAAGGTAGATTTAAGTAAACTTACCAGGTCAAGAGGAAGAAATCAGGGATGGCAGCAACGGCAATGAAGAACACGAGCTCAGCAAGTTCAGGGTTGAAGAAGCTCAGGAACGAGAGAGAGAGAAGAGGAAATGAATAGTGTGGTGAGTGATTCAAAAAACAAAGAGTTTTGTTTTGATGCAAGGACCAGAGGCGGGAACTGTTCAAAATTCACGGAGTGCGAAGACGACGTGACAGCTGCATTGGGCCAATCAGAGGGGGCCATGTGTCATAGAAATGAGAAGCGATTCAGTTACTGTGATTGAAGAGACGTTTTGTCCGGACGGCTACAGCCCGGAATGAATTTAGCTCAACTGGAAAGGCTAAAAGAGTTTTAGCTCGGCTGGAAAAGCTTAAAAGCTTAGCTCAGTAGTAAGATTAAAGTTTTTAGCTCGGCTCGTAGAACAAGGTAATCCCTATCATGCTGCGCAGATGGAATTAAGGGGCAATTGAGAGGGAAACTTCTATGAAAAGTGGGCCGAGCTGGGTTGTGGGCCACAATACGAAGGGCAGAGTAAAAAGGCCTTGAAGATTAGTCCGATCCCAGAGCCTTGAAGTTAGTCCGGTTCCAGATGGCCCTAAAGTTAATCCGGACCTAGAGAACCTATTGTTATCTCGGTCCGGGAGAGTACTACGGGTAGCTCGGTCGCCAGGATGCCGCACACAGAGTTAGCCCGGTCACGGTATAGCGCAGCCAGCTCTATCGGACCTAGCTAATGGTTAGCACGGTCTAAGCAATACTATGGTCAATGCTGGGAAAACCATGGTAGGAGCAGTGAATGGAAGAACCGAGGTAGTGTTATCTCGGTCTAGTCTGCGGCTTAGCATAGCCATGCTTACCTCGGTCATGTTGGAGTCTGGCCATGGTAAAACCATCTCACTTGGTTTAAGCAATGAGGGGGGTGCTAAAGGATAAGCATTATCTTTCAGGAGTATGAATCCTAGGAGGACTCTACATGGAGGAGTAAGAATCCTATTAGGATTGTGCCACGCGGAACCTATAAAAGCTCATAACATCACCTATGGAGAGGTAACACAACCTTGATTCCCAAATACACAGAGCTTTTATCTATTTATTTGTTTTATTGACTTAGGCATCGGAGAGGTATCCGGCACACACCCGCCGGCTAGCTCACGTTTGTGTTTTCAGGGAGTAAAGCGACGACGTACGGAGGAGCGCAGACTTGATCAACAGGATTATACGGGAAGAATATTTCATGCCCGTACAATACGTTATTGTTAAAATTTGAATTTTTATTAGTGCTTAAAAAATGGATTTTTTAAAAAATTTATATA
Organism: Camellia sinensis; assembly: GCF_055761805.1. Classification (NCBI taxonomy): domain Eukaryota; kingdom Viridiplantae; phylum Streptophyta; class Magnoliopsida; order Ericales; family Theaceae; genus Camellia; species Camellia sinensis. The sequence goes on from NC_138975.1 coordinate 115,452,764, forward strand.
TATTTTATTATTAAAAACACATCAGAGTTTCATTTTTTAAACTTTTAGATCAACATGTTCAAATTTAAATCTTTTTGAGTTAAAAGAACATTTATATTTCTAAAAGGATATTTATTTGTTTAAAGCACTTACTTATCCAAATATTACTTATTTATACACGTCTGTTCAATTATCTGTCCAAATGTCTATTTTTTGTAGTCTTATATCACCTATCTATTCATCTTTGTGTTCACTCATCTCCACAAACCACCCACTATCATCTGTCTGCCGGCCACCAGTCACTTTTTGATGATTTTTCAATAGCTTTTCAATCGTTGACAATTTTTTTGGTAATTTTTCAAACTCATGTTGTTTTATAACCAACTTAAAAAAAAACAAACAAACAAATAACCAAAAACAAAAAATAAAAATCAAAAAACATATGATAGTGGACTTTTCACCAATTACCTTCATTAATTATATCCTTATATTGGTAATAAAAAAATAAATCAATACTAATGTACCCATAATTTATAAACCCTAAAATATATACGTTGGTAAACCATACTGCAGTGTGAATGAAGGACATAAGAATAAGAGACGAAGGGCAAATCTACAATTTGAGCTTTGAATGGAGGGAGATGAATCAAGTTCTTGGTGGACGACATAGCTCTCGTGTGGCTGTGGTGTTAGCTTTCTTGCCAGAACCGTAAAATCGAATCAAAAGGTAAAGGCCCAACTCACTGATCTCATCACTGATTCTGAATTCTACCCTTTTTCTTCCATTTCCATTTTCCATTGTGTGATTTGATTTGCATCATATGTTTTTTCTATGAGAAAGCTTGTCATTGTTTGTGTATTTTGTTAAATTGGATTACTTGTTGGCTATGTTTTTCCTATGCTAATTCATGGAATGAAGTGAACTGTCCAAAGTGACCAAATGTTTGGGATTTGGGCATTTCTGGATACTGGAATAACTTGTAATTTGGGGGCTAGATGTATATATACATATATACTAGTGGTAGGTGCAAATGCTATGCGATTATAATTTTAAATTTAAGTTTTTGGACAGATGAATGAAGTAAATTGTTTTGCAATTTTGGGCAGTTTGATGAATGAAAAAAACCATTTAGTAGTTATTGAATGTGGCAATTATTAGATGTGAAGGACATTCTTTTTTCTTTTTTTTTTTAATTTTAAAAGTGACAATGTTCACACAGAGATATGTTTTTATGAAGGTAGAATTCCTCATATTGCTATAATTGCTAGTAATGTTTCTTATGAACTGGGATATTTTCATCTAGCATTTACTTATGATTACAAGATTTGAGACTAGGTGTTATTTGATTGGTGAAAATTCAGATACTATATTGGTAATCTTGGTAGTGATTGGACTTCAATGTCATGACATTAGGTGACCTACCTGAATCTTTTTTCTCTGTTATACTCTATCAAGGGCCATATGCTCTCTTAAATTAAGTAAATTCTTATCCTTATTTACGATGCTATCACATGTCAACGTAGGTCTTTCCCTCCTCCCAAGCGTTTCCATGAACCATGATCCTATCAAACATCCCCGCTGTTGCCTCCATCGGTCTCGATTATACATGACAAAACCATTATGATTTGTTCCCTCTCAACTTATGTTCAGTTGGTGCTACTTTTACCATTTCACAAACAAATTTATTTCTGATTCTACCCTTCATGGTCTTACCACACATCTACCTCCAACATTCTCATCTTAGTTACATTCATTTTACTTATGTGTTATTTCTTAGTTTCTTAACGTTTGTCTCATGATGCATTGTTGACCTTATAACTGTTCTATAATTTTTTTTTTCAAATATGTCGGTACACGTCAATCACATAATATGTCAAAAGTATTCCTCCACTCTAACCAACCTACTTTAGTTTATGAGCCACATCATCTCCAATCTCTCCATCCTTATTAATAATTGTAACGCCCTCAAAAAAATAACATTTAAACCCATCAAGTAAGACATTCATTAACATATGAAATAACCACATTCTTCTATTCATCAGAGTTTCATTACAGAAGTATTACATGCTAACAACAAAAGCAAAATGCCCTACGGGCTTACAGCTTTCCAAGTTAACACTTGGTTACAACAAAAGAGTACTAACTCGTTTACACATTAAGCCCTTGGCTTGAATTTACATGTAATACATCAAAAGTAAAACGACAAAAGTATGTCCGCCTCTAGCCTCCCAAGCTATGTCCTTGGAGGTGGCATGCTACCTGTACCTGAAAATGATATTCTCATATAGGGTGAGCCACAGCCCAGTAGAAATACACTAAACCAACCATGAACAATGACTAAAAGATTAGCAATTGATAGATGGCCAACACTGATACTTTCACATAAATCACATATTTATGTCATACAACTCATGAGTCCAAGTTACCTATCATTTTCCCTTTTTCAACAGATAAGCATGTTAGCTCTATCATCATCTCAACAGATATGTATAAAAACTATATCCCACATTCACAGATAAGCATATAAGCTGTACCCACATTCCCAACAGATATGCATATGAACTATATCTACACTTCACTAGACAAGCATATGAGCTATATCTACACTTCACTAGACAAGCATATGAGCTATATCTACACTTCACAAAGATAAGCATATGAGCTGTATCTTCACTTCTCTAGACAAGCATATGAGCTATATCTACACTTCACAAAGATAAGCATATGAGCTGTATCTTCACTTCTCTAGACAAGCATATGAGCTGTGTCTACGGAGTTCATCCCCCATCTCCTCCCAATCCTATCCGGTTTAGAGGTACATCCCCCATCTTCCCCTAAACCGCGGAGTACATCCCCCATCTCCTCCTCTAAACAAGCAATGCATATAAACACAGAATCATACACACATCGATCAATACGTACGTCTACACATAATGCATATAAGCACATTGGTCATATACACAATCACTCAATACATAAAGTTAATGCATTCTATCAACCGTCATACTCTATGACACATCTGATTGATTAGTTTTAATTTGCCTAATCATCATGCATTGTCTACAACAGTCAACACTACCCTCCACCGGTAGCCCAAAGCAATTATTTCTAAACAGGAAATAAATGCACAAATAATATATCAACATTACAACTAGACGAGCAATAGAAGATTCGTCTACACTCTTTAATCCCATACATTCCCAATTTCAACATTCTCAATTCTATTCCTCGCTTTCTTCAATTAAGTATAGGCATTAATTAATTGAACCAATTAGGGCAAATTACCATAATTCACAAAAAGGTTCCATTTTCATCAATGATTCAATATTTACTCCATTTCTCTATGCCAAACATGCATCTAGGTTTGTTATGAATAAAACCCCAACTTTTGTAAAATTACACAAAAGCCCCGAACTTTCACAAAATTACCAAACCAACCCAACATCTCAAAATACTAAAATTTAAAGACAAAACCCATAGAGAGGAGTAGGATATCCCTACCTCAAATTCGGAGCCCCAAAGGAGAAGATGACAAAACCCAACGTGCTCCAAAACTCAAAATTTTCAGATTAAAAGATAGCCCTCAACGATCAACACAACTTTTGTAAAGGCCCAAGGTGAGAAAACATCTCCTACTAGATCAAATCTAAGAGAGAAGGACCGGTTTTAGAGTGAGAAGCTCTGAAAATGGCTTTTTGGAAAAGTAGGAGAGAGAAAAGATCTTGAAAAAGTGATCCAAAAGTCGGATCTCGGATTTATATAAAAGTCGCCCCGCTCGAGCATCAAACTCCCCGCTCGAGCGTCACTCACAGACTCCCGCTCGAGCGTCAACAATCCCGCTTGAGCGGCGGATGCACGCTCCCTGAACTTTTGCAGACAGGTCTCCCGCTCGAGCTTCCAACTCCCCGCTCGAGCGGCACTCACACAATCCCGCTCGAGCGGCCAATCCCACGCTCGAGCGTCAAACACTGCACAGGAAATACTGGATGGGTGAAACTCCCGCTCGAGCGCCAAAACCCCCGCTCGAGCGGACAGGCCAAAATCTGGGCAACTAGTTTTGGTTTCTAGTCTTAACCAACCTGTAACAAATCTGCCCAACACATCCTATAACTCAAATACAAAGTAAGAAAGGATGTACACCAGGTAATAATCAACTACTATCATCTCCGGACACATGTCCGGATCACTGTACAACAAGGGTAAACCCGGGATCGCTATAACCTCCCCCCCTTAAAGAATTTCGTCCCGAAATTGAGGATACGCCACAACAGAAGGCTAATTGATCACAGAGCATTCAACGACCGAGCCCCAAGGAAAGAAATTACTTTCACAACAACCTCCAACTCACTGTTACTAAGGAAGAGATACTAACCAAGGGAACACATTCTAAACGACTACACCTTAGGTACGCAAGCCTCAACAAACCAAATCTCCCCCGAAACAATTCACCAACAACCGACTAGCACCCCAAGCTAAGTCACTACTCAACAACACGACCAAAGCAAATCTTTAGAGTAGATAATAAGAAAACATTTTCTTATTCAAGAGGCATTTCTCAAAGATGTTTAAATTTTCAACATTAACATTCCAGAGTAAATCTTGCATTTTTCACACGAAAACTCAAAAGCTTTGTAAACCTTTGTCACAAATACGGTGTTACCCAGAATGCGGAGTTATCCACAGTTTATTTGCCAAAAAGATTAATCTGAAATTCTTTAAAATCCTTGAATTTGAATCAACTTTTCAACAATGCATTTAGATGGCCCCAAACACTAGGAAGATTTTGTTTTCCATTTCTTTCCAAAATAACACTATCAACAACCATAACTCACATGGTGATGCCACAACCAACATGGAACACAACATTTCTATAATAATAGTTAATAGAAATAATAGCAGTATTATCAACACATAAGGTATAAGAAATTCATGATTTTGCAATTTTATCCCGCCTCCCTTTACAAAAAGAAGGTCATAAATACGGCTCAGGACCTGGCCAACAACCAAATGAGATCACATCTCATCCCCACAATACCCCCCTTTAACACACAAATGATATACATTTTAGTGCTGTATCAATATCAAACCAAACATCATACATACAGAATGTATAAAGGCCAATCATTCACAATGATCAATCAACACATATATTGGATGTATTATCCCAACCGTCAGATTCAACGACAAAACATGTTTGATTAGTTTCAGTTTTCTCTAATCAACATACAAAGTTTACAACCAACGAGACTAAACTCAAGGTGACCAATGCCAACCCGAAACCCGTTACCGATAAGCTGACTAATCAACTCAATAAACTCTACACTCAGTAATCCACACACTGATGTGCCACTCTAGCCACTGACTCCAATCACGGAGTTCTCTACACAAACCACAAATTTTGGAATCTCACCGGACCTCCCAAAAATCGAACCACATCAACACTGCGTCTAAGGGAATCACCATCCCCCACCATGGCTATCTAGCATGCCTGCTCACTTCCTTGACCAAAGACCGACATGGTCACCCTCAATCACAACAACCCAAACACGAAAGACCACTTTGACCAACGCTATACTCATTACTTTAGAACACGAACTGCTCTACCTTCAATGAATGCTGCAAGCATCCACTCACAATCCAAACGCAACAATTGATAACCAATCATAATACGAACACTACCCCTATACAACCGATGGGGTCACCACGGGCTCACTGACTAGCAAGACCTAAAACACGAACCAACGTACCGGTACCATTTCTACTAACCCGAGATACAAATCTCACATAGTCTTACCAACACCGCGCAACTCTCGAAACCATCACATCTAACACATTCAACCATACTAGGTAAAACCTCCTTATTTTGCAAGCCCTCTCACTCCCACACCGAGTTCCTCAATAACTCATAGGGTCCACTCGTTACTCTACATCTTACTCGTCACTCATCTCGAGAGTACCATCAAGACACCCAGTCTCCGTGCCACGCCACTAGCCAATGTTACCACTAGACAACCACCATGAACCAATCCCGACACTGCCGCATGTTGTCGACAAGGCTTCCAAAGATGCACTACTCTAAATTCCCAGAGGAGCAAAAGCCCCCAGCCCTCTCATTAATATCTCCAAACCTTTTTCCGCAAAGACTTTACTACGGTGACTCGACTCACGGTCCACACCCAAACTACGGGTTATACACCCAATCAATCCTCACGACAGCACCTCCCGACCCAACCAGTGTTAAGGTACAAACCTACCACTTTCGATCAAAGTAAGGAAGTCCAGAAACTTAGGAAGCACCCAAGCTACTACTCGAGATATAGCACCAGCTGCTCAAAACGCACCACTCCCGATGTTAACAGTCACACCCTTATATAGGGACTAACACTCCCTCTATCGGATGACCAATCACAACACATGCCAATTTGGCAACGTTACCCACCACGAAAATACAAGTCTAATTCTAACAAGATTATGCGCTATGCCCTTGCAAAACACCATGTTAAGTTCATACTATATCTAGTTTAATCTCACCCTCCTTGCACTTCTGGTTAAGATATACATCCCTCTGTGATCCTTCTAAATGTAAAAACACAGCTCAACGGTCCTCACTTTTCCCAAACCAAAACACACGCACAAGAATGCATTTACCAAAGATTTTATGGTATAACAGCAACTTATCACGTCAATAAAACTTTAAAGCTACACAATGCTCCAAGTCACCCAATCCGAGGAAATTAACAGACCAAGCATATATGTATACATATATATAAACAAACAGTTTAGATGTTTCAACATTCCCAAAACACGTTGGTTACACAACAGATCCCAATGATTACAAACGATAATTCACCAATTACAAAACGGATTAGCCAAAAAGAAACCAACCCCTCGGTATTACCACCACTGCCGTCCCTCGCTGGACCGCCAAAACTGGTCATCTCCAAACACAAGACAACCTACGAGTTTACTAACCACGGACAAGAACTACTGATGTGCCCCCTCTGTCCACACCTGGAACAACTACAAACTTCCCCAACTAGGGCTTGGGAACTCGACCCTACCGAGGCCCTCGCAATCTGGCCTGCTAGTCCACCAAAATGATACTGTTCCTGCCCAGTCGAATGAAACTGAGCCTGGCTAGGTTGTAAAACCCCTAAAGAAGCCCCCGGCTGAGTACAGAAACGCCGAATATGACCCGGCTGATTACACATCCAACATATAGGCGGTGCCTGAGCACGAGACTAGTTCAGACTCTGGGCTGATGAAGACCCCAACAACTGCCTCCCCACTAAGCATTTGATCGGCCCAAAATCCGGCTGGTGAGATGATCCTGGTGGTACAACTCCTGGTTGAACTGTTAACCCTGCCCCCTTCCTCTGTGGGCAATCCGTAACCTTGTGGCCCAGCTGACCACACTTGAAGCAAGCAACAACCTTTCGTTCACCCTTTCCCGAATCTGGACTTGGTATTAGAAGAGTAGAGCCAGACTGAGCTCTCTGAAATTGTAGTGGGTTAAAACCCTTCTGCCTCTTACTGGGCCTAGAATACCTATAAACCGTAGGAGTCCCCACGATGGTTTCCTTCCTAACCTGGCCAACACCCATCACCTTGGGCTCCTCCCTATCTTGTCCCATAGCTAACACCGCTGCCTCAACATGAGCAGCCGCCTCAACAAGCACACTATATTTTTTTTGCCAAGACCCCGCTATCCTCACACGGATGTCGTCACGTAACTTACTCTCAAACTCAAAACAACGCAAGTCCTCCGTCTCCACCAATTCTGGAGCAAACCTCGACAGGTTAGCAAACCATCTTTCGAATCGCACCAAAGGTGTAGTACCTTGGCGTAACTCCACAAACTGTTTCCGCAACTCTTCCCGAGCGGAAGGAGGGAAATCACAACTTCCTCGCCTAGGCATCCTAGTAAAAGTAACAGAGACACGTTAGCGCACTCATACATGTGCCGAAGCTAAACACTCACGTCCTAATACATGGACAACTGTAATTCATTCCACGTAAGCACATAAACACATAAGCACTTACGAATTTCATTTCCGGATAATGATAGTCCCGAGGCGTTACTAGAGCTCCGGTCAGAAACAGCATTGATCAAGTGCCTTTCCAACAAGACTCCCAGAAACCCAAGGATCCAATCAACATCCGAGAAACTAAATCCCATACCCAAATAAACACATGAACATGGTATCAGTTAAACACATAACATATGACACTACATCAAAATCTCTATCAAGCGAGACAAACCCATTGTGATACTAATCACTTCCCACGTACCCAAAGTATTCGAACCCGGTACGCTCTGATACCAAGTTGTAACGCCCTCAAAAAAATAACATTTAAACCCATCAAGTAAGACATTCATTAACATATGAAATAACCACATTCTTCTATTCATCAGAGTTTCATTACAGAAGTATTACATGCTAACAACAAAAGCAAAATGCCCTACGGGCTTACAGCTTTCCAAGTTAACACTTGGTTACAACAAAAGAGTACTAACTCGTTTACACATTAAGCCCTTGGCTTGAATTTACATGTAATACATCAAAAGTAAAACGGCAAAAGTATGTCCGCCTCTAGCCTCCCAAGCTATGTCCTTGGAGGTGGCATGCTACCTGTACCTGAAAATGATATTCCCATATAGGGTGAGCCACAGCCCAGTAGAAATACACTAAACCAACCATGAACAATGACTAAAAGATTAGCAATTGATAGATGGCCAACACTGATACTTTCACATAAATCACATATTTATGTCATACAACTCATGAGTCCAAGTTACCTATCATTTTCCCTTTTTCAACAGATAAGCATGTTAGCTCTATCATCATCTCAACAGATATGTATAAAAACTATATCCCACATTCACAGATAAGCATATAAGCTGTACCCACATTCCCAACAGATATGCATATGAACTATATCTACACTTCACTAGACAAGCATATGAGCTATATCTACACTTCACTAGACAAGCATATGAGCTATATCTACACTTCACAAAGATAAGCATATGAGCTGTATCTTCACTTCTCTAGACAAGCATATGAGCTATATCTACACTTCACAAAGATAAGCATATGAGCTGTATCTTCACTTCTCTAGACAAGCATATGAGCTGTGTCTACGGAGTTCATCCCCCATCTCCTCCCAATCCTATCCGGTTTAGAGGTACATCCCCCATCTTCCCCTAAACCGCGGAGTACATCCCCCATCTCCTCCTCTAAACAAGCAATGCATATAAACACAGAATCATACACACATCGATCAATACGTACGTCTACACATAATGCATATAAGCACATTGGTCATATACACAATCACTCAATACATAAAGTTAATGCATTCTATCAACCGTCATACTCTATGACACATCTGATTGATTAGTTTTAATTTGCCTAATCATCATGCATTGTCTACAACAGTCAACACTACCCTCCACCGGTAGCCCAAAGCAATTATTTCTAAACAGGAAATAAATGCACAAATAATATATCAACATTACAACTAGACGAGCAATAGAAGATTCGTCTACACTCTTTAATCCCATACATTCCCAATTTCAACATTCTCAATTCTATTCCTCGCTTTCTTCAATTAAGTATAGGCATTAATTAATTGAACCAATTAGGGCAAATTACCATAATTCACAAAAAGGTTCCATTTTCATCAATGATTCAATATTTACTCCATTTCTCTATGCCAAACATGCATCTAGGTTTGTTATGAATAAAACCCCAACTTTTGTAAAATTACACAAAAGCCCCGAACTTTCACAAAATTACCAAACCAACCCAACATCTCAAAATACTAAAATTTAAAGACAAACCCCATAGAGAGGAGTAGGATATCCCTACCTCAAATTCGGAGCCCCAAAGGAGAAGATGACAAAACCCAACGTGCTCCAAAACTCGAAATTTTCAGATTAAAAGATAGCTCTCAACGATCAACACAACTTTTGTAAAGGCCCAAGGTGAGAAAACATCTCCTACTAGATCAAATCTAAGAGAGAAGGACCGGTTTTAGAGTGAGAAGCTCTGAAAATGGCTTTTTGGAAAAGTAGGAGAGAGAAAAGATCTTGAAAAAGTGATCCAAAAGTCGGATCTCGGATTTATATACAAGTCGCCCCGCTCGAGCGTCAAACTCCCCGCTTGAGCGTCACTCACAGACTCCCGCTCGAGCGTCAACAATCTCGCTCGAGCGGCGGATGCACGCTCCCAGAACTTTTGCAGACAGGTCTCCCGCTCGAGCTTCCAGCTCCCCGCTCAAGCGGCACTCACACAATCCCGCTCGAGCGGCCAATCCCACGCTCGAGCGTCGAACACTGCACAGGAAATACTGGATGGGTGAAACTCCCGCTCGAGCGCCAAAACCCCCGCTCGAGCGGACAGGCCAAAATCTGGGCAACTAGTTTTGGTTTCTAGTCTTAACCAACCTGTAACAAATCTGCCCAACACATCCTATAACTCAAATACAAAGTAAGAAAGGATGTACACCAGGTAATAATCAACTACTATCATCTCCGGACACATGTCCGGATCACTGTACAACAAGGGTAAACCCGGGATCGCTATAATAATTGAATCTAGATAATGAAATTGTTCACTCTTAAGTATCTCTTGGTTTTCAATTTTCACTTTTCCTCATTATTAGAAATCAAGGATAATAAATTATCTCAAAAGCGTTAATTTCTTAGCCAGTTCAACTGTAAAAATTTTCATTGTTCTATTGTTTGTTGTCAAATGCTCTCTTTTTTATTTTTATTTTTGTTTTGCATAGTCTGTTCTTATACTCATTTTTGTTACCTTGCTGGCTCAGCCACTTACATATTTTGTGCCCTATTCTTTTTTTTACTTTGTTATCTGTTTTCCTAAGATTGCACTGAAACTGTAAGATTTCTTTGCGGGGTAAAAGGACAAAACAAGTAAACCCAAACACACGAAGGAGGAAGTAATTGGGAAGTTGAGAAAACAGAGCCTCATAAGGAGACCGACCAGAGAGAAGGAGGGTAGGCGTACGGTTGAGAAGAAAAATAGCAATAAGAACTGCTTCACTCCAAAATGAGAGACAGAGAGAAGGAGAGCCCTAACTGTCTCAAGGAAATAATGGTGTTTACGCTCAGTTTGACCATTTTGGGCAGGTGTATCAGTACAAGAAATTTGGTGAATGATACCCAAATTGGCCAAATATTCACAGAACTGAGTTTTAAAATATTATCCACCCAAGTCAGATTGTAACAATTTAATACTAGACCCAAACTGTGTAGTGACCATAGATTGAAAAGTACAGCATATGTAGTAGAAGTCAGACTTATGAGTCATAAGGTAAATCTAAGTGTAATGGGTGCAGTCATCAACAAATGAAACATAGTATGCAGAACCCCCTTTAGTAAGAATAGGAGAAAGACCCCAGACATCAGTATGAACTAAAGAAAACGGTGTATTAGATATAGAAGTACTTTTACGGAAAGGTAAGACTGTCATTTTGACAAGTTTACATCCTTGATACTCGGTAAGTTGAGTAAGAGAAACTTTTAGGGTTGAGCAAGGAATCCGTAAAATCTGTAATCCAATCTGATCCAGTCCAATCCGGTAGGTTTGAATTGGTTTTTTAAATCCGTGGTTTGATTCCGGATTGAAAAATTAAAAATCCGTAGTCCACGGATCGGATCCCAATTGAATCACACGGTTCCGGATTGGAACCGATCCGGACGGTATACAAATAGCCACCCTTCCACATAGTATCTTCTCTTATTCCATATAAAACCTAAACCCACATAGTATCTTATTTTATTACTTTTGTTTGTTGGTTTTTAGTTTTAATTTGTAATAGTCTAAATACTTATGGTAGAACTAGTTTTCTTATGGTTGTTTAAATTCTAGAACAATATATTGTTATTGTGGAAAGACATGTTACTATTGTAAAACTAATATGATGCTATGTGGAACTAATAGTAAGGTGGTGATGGCCAGATTGGTGAGGTAAACATCATATCTAAGTTAAGAAGAGGATCGGGGGGACGGGAGAGGAGAGGAAGATTAGAGAGGTGGGGGAACCACCGTCGTCTCCCTCTCTCCTTGCAAAAAATTGTAAAGAGAAAAGCAAGAGGGATTTAGGGTTTAGGGAGAGGTACATAGTACCATATGAATTTAGAATATTCATTTACAAAAACTACATAAAATTGAAAACTTTCAAGGGGGAATTACTTCTCAATGATACAAAAAATAAAATTTTACATAAATATGGGGGGTGCAAGAGAGACTTGCACTCCCAGCTGTAATTCCCCCAATTTTTAATAGTTGGAATGGGGAAGGACTCATACAAAAAAAAAAAACAATTTAATCAAGTATTCAAAATTGTTAGGATTGGTCCCCCCATGTGATAAAGGTGGGTCTCATACAGTTATTAGGCTGGTTTATATATATATTTGGGTTAAGATAGGCGAATGTGAAATCTACAAGGAAACCCAATATGTGTAAGATTTGGTTACCTAATTGTATAGAACTAGAATTCTTATGGGTAGACTATCATAAAGAGTTATGTGGACTATAGGGTTTCTCTGAGAGAGATTGAGAGGTTAAGGTGTGGAAAAAAAATAGAGATGTAAGGGTGAGAGAAAAAATACCGTGAGAACACCGTGTGAGCAAGGGCTCAACTACCCTTGAGCATGGGGTTCAAGTAGTGGTGTTGGTTTTGAGTGTTTTGGTCATTTCACATACATTCTCTATTTTATTCATAGTGAAAAATCTCTCTCCCATGGATATAGGCAATTTGGGCCATACCACATAAATCTATGTATGGTTGTTTTTCTCTTTGGTGTGTGCGTAAGTGTGCTTTCGTTCGCGTTGGTGAGATGTGATATAAATCTCAACTAGTGGTGTTGATCCTGGGTGCGGTTACTGTGACGCCCCAAATTTCTAGCCCAAATGATAATACAACAATCATGGCTCTTTCAAGGAAAACCGAATATAAATCTCCAAACTTACATTACATGATACAATAGTTCTTCATGCAACAATACATTAATCCAACAAGAAGTAAATAAACAAATAAATACCCCCAAGAGGTTTACAAGTTTCCAAGACTTGAGCCTAGTTATACAAAACGGTTATTCAAACCCACACAAACACAACCCTTGGCTTACACACAGAGTCACAACAAAATGAGAGCATTATACTCCCAACACACATACTTCCACGGCCCTAGTTGGGTGGGATCACCACATTTTTTCCTGCACAAAAATCCCATAGGGTGTGCATAAAGCCCAGTAGGAAATTCTTAACAAAGTATATACATTTTATACAAGTCTCAAGAGATGAAATGCACATGCCATGCTATGCCCTTTTTGAAGATAAATCACATTTTCATCTTTTGAAAACCATTATGCTCAAAGATATCATGCAATTTCAATTGTTCAAAACTTAACAATTTATTGCAAGGCGGTAAATACGACTCTAGTAATCCCTACGTCGATGTCTGCAAGTAGATTATACAAGTACTATCAATTTGTCATTTTTACCAGCATTGACTGGAAGACTCGACACCTATAATCTGTCATTTTTACCAGTAGTAACTGGAAGGCTCGACACCTATTCAATTTCATCTACACCACCTTTCAAGACTTATCACCGTATTTACCCTAAAACCAATTCATGGAAACTTGTTTCTCAACATTATTTTCTCAATGCAAGTTTTTAGATCAACTTTCAAAGTTTAATGTAATCAAATGAATTGATATGCCAATGACACAAGATGAATATAAATACTTTTATTCCAATTCATTATCCAAGGAATAACACAATTCCCTTTTCTCAAGTATCCTCAACAATTAGTCATTTCAAGACTATTTCAACGTTTTGAATAATAATTTTCAAAATGAACAATAATTCTCATATTCCCTGAAATTCATCATTTATATAAATATAAATAAGAAAATTTTCAAACATCTATTTATTTTGACACACAAAATAAATATAACAATATCATTCGTGGATTTTCAGTCTCTTTAAAAAAATTTCCAAATTCTAGGTTTTCTCACCAAAACTATACAACTCAAATCTTTTGAAAGAAAACTTTCCAAAATCATTTTTTTTTTCAATTAACAAAAATCAAAACCCATAAGATCATTTTAAAAGAGCAAGAGACAAACCCATTTTCAAAATCGCTCAACTTCTTGAATTAACAATCAATTTTCAAAGCTATTGAAGGATGATTTCGAAAATCATCTAGATCTTGCAAAAATATGTATATAACTCTAAGAAAATCCCTACCTCAAGTTTTGAAGAAGAAATGAGATGAAACCCCCAAAATCAATGGTGTCCAAACTCGATCTTCACCGCACACAACAAAGCCCTCGAGGAACTAACCAACTTTGATGAAAAACTTAGGTCCAAATCCCAAAGGATTTGAAGAAATCAAAGATCTTGTGAGGTTTTTGGTAGGAAATGTAGAGAGAAGGGAGAGGAAATGTTTTTAGAGAGAGATATATACAAAAGTGATTCAACTTCAGCCCAAAGACAGAAGAAAAGAGAAAAAAATTTCGGATCTCACCAACCCACCGCACCTCACTCCCACACCTGCCTTTTTAGCAGTGTACAAGCTGCTCTCCCCTGAAATCCGCACGTGCGGCTTGCTCTCCCCCTCAAGCGGACAAGCAACTTCGAATGCATTTTGCATTTTTGTTTTGGGGGCGCTGCCCCTCAACCCCACCAGGGCGCTGCCCTAGGACCCACCAAGGGGCGCTACCCCCTGGACCCCCACCAGGGCGCTGCCCCCTGGACCCCCGCGAGCTGACCGAGCAACTCAACCCCCGACATACTCAGCAAAGTGGCAAAACTGGGATCACTGCAATTACTACAGACGGAGGTCTTGCACAAAAGAGAAAGAACTTCTAGTGGTACAGGAAATAAATAAATAAATCAATCAAAATCTAGTGAAGGCAGTGCACAGTAGAGTACACAATTAAGGGTTTGGTTTTGTGTGTTTGTCTTGTCAAAGGGCTATGAGCTTGTGTGAAAAAAATCATAAAATCAACGGTTTAGAATATTTCTGTTATATCGATGTATATATAAAAGATAAATTCACGGTGAAAGTGGATATCAAGGTTTTCAGGGGATGCAGTTTCATCGGTTTGGTCATAATTTTCAAATTCTGAACAGGTTTAAAGGGATTGGACAAATTCAAGGGTGATCAAAGGGGATTGCGTGTGATCTAGATGATCCAGGAGTAATCTGATTCAATAAACAAGGAGTCCAGCAGTCCAGCCATTGCGAGACCAATCAAATAGTGTTTTTTCTGATTGGACATCATGATTGGCAACTTGTACAAGTTCGTGGAGTATGTTGTGACAAGAGGGAAGCTGCTGTCAAACATCAAACAAATAGTACGAGCCATGGGTGAACAGTGTGAGTAACAGTTGTAAAGATATTTGGTGGCCACCAAAAGGAAGACAACAGGTTGTTAGATGTTCATAGAAGGAAGCTTCGGGCATAGAATCTGAGACGGTTTCGCGACAAGATGGTGTACATCAAGGGAGGATGCTTTTTCTACGAAGGTTTTGGTTTGGGATAGTGGAGACACCTTAGGGAGGTGCAGCGGATCTCATCGGCTCGAGTATGAGGACAAGGGAAGCCATTATTTCTTGTTTTTGTGTTCCTCACAAGTATGACGATAAACTTCTCCTTTTCTCTTTCTTTTCTTTTCTTTTTTGATTTTTCCTTTTTCCTTTTTCCTTTTTCCTTTAATGAAATTTTATCCAATTCTGCTTATTTTGAGTTCTAACCTTTGAAATACCTTGGGATGAGTAGGTGAGCATTGCCGACATAGGCTATGATGAGGTATATGATGCCACTGGTGAAGTCCCATGCAGGGGGTTGTCTGAAGAATCATTGAAAAAATTACCATGCCATATTATCTTGGATGAAGTGGCAGCAGCACAAAGCATCTGCTGCACAATATGTTTGCAGGTCCTAATTTGCTTGCAACTGATTTAGTTTATTGTCTGTCATATATGGATTTACAAAATGTATATCATTTTATTTTGAAATTAACAATTTTGTGTAATTGCCTTTTGGCAGGATATTGAAGGTGGGGAGATTGCAAGGAGCTTGCCCCGATGCCAGCACACATTCCAATTGAGTTGTGTGGACAAGTGGCTCATCCGACATGGCTTATGCCCTGTATGCAGACAAGACGTGTAAATTGCGTGTAAGCTATAGTTGTACAGAAAGGGAAGAAAAAAAAAAAGGACCGTTGAGATTAAGACCATTTGCCCTTGTATATATAATTTATATGTATTTTGTTGTAGCATTTAGTGTTTCCAAAGCAAATTATCATAGTGGAGATCTATGCCTTGAAAGGCAATCATCAATAAGAACAAATTTATCCACCAACAGGGCATGACAGCTTCTGAGCACCCTCTGTGTGAGGCAATTGGGGAACTTTGTTGTATCATAATGTATTATAAAATAATCTTTTGAAATATATGTTTTCTTGCACAGTCCAATATGTAGCTTATGATTTGAATAATGGTAATGGATGCTTATATTTAGATTTGGCTTGTTTTAGTTGTTTTTCCATTATGTTTGGAGTCCTGGGTAGGAACTTGTGCATTTCAAGGTATGTTAAATGAAAAAAAAAAAAAATGGAGTTTTAACAGGTTGAGTAGTTCACAAGAGTGTGAACTGAAATTAATTAATTTTTGGATTGTGAAATATAATGCTTGTTCTATTCTACGTATTTATGGCGGTAAGTAGTATGCTCTCTTTGTTTTCTTCTTATGAGTGAGCTAATTCAAGCAATGACAAAATATTGCCACTTTTTAAGAATATTTTTACTTTGGGATTTTATTATCAAAAGTTAAAAATCAAAAAGAAGCAAAGAATGTAAAATAATTAATTGGGGAAATTAATGGTGCTTGACACAGGGTTCTAGCTAAGCACGTCTGTCAACGACTTACGAGGAAAAACATCCTAACCGCAATCACTACTAACGGATTAGACCTCTACGTGACTTGGGTGACGTCTCACTCAGCTTAACACTATTCTACTCATCATTAAGCACAAACCCAGGAATATTACTGTTCATATAATTATCATATTAATTCTAAATTATGCCATATATGGTCTCATGAGTTTACTGTAGAGGGGGTGGAGGCCTACCGACAACCGCCCACGCAACTATTTGTTCCTATATTTGTTGTTGAATTCTATCAATCTGTTGATTACAGAATTTTAACTGCTGGATGGCCCAAGGGTCAGATGGAAAGATAGTAAGAAATTGTAAATAATTATTTTTCCTTTCAATATAAAAATCTAAAACATTAGACAAAATAGCAAGTATAGCAACAGAGGTCATACATTAAAAGAACTACTTACAATCAGAACTTCAAACTTTTATTACATTGCATAAGGGGAGAGTACACACTAAGAGGGAGAGAGAGCACACTTAGAACTTATAAAACTGAAAATCTTAAAAATTACACTATGCCTTCAACAAGGGTGAGGCATCCCTTTATATAGAAAATAAATGATACAAGATAAGGATGAGGAGGACAGGTGGCGTGTCCTAGATGGTTGGAGTCGTTCATCCTTATCCTCTTCAGATTGCGCCTTATCTTCAACTGTCGGTAAGGGACAGCTATATAGACAGCTGTATGGCTTTAGTCTAGATTGGCCGACAAAGCATCTCCTTTTGCCGAAAGTAATTGTCCTGGATTTGTCGTTTTCTGTCGATGATGCTAGAAAGTTGATTAAAGTAAATGGAGTGGAGGACAAAGAATCATTCTTCTTTTCCTTTTCCTTTCCTGTCCTTTTCTATCTTGTCTGAAATGAGACTAGTCAATGAGTCCCAAAAATCTCCAAAATTGGGATCGGTGTCTGTAGGGTCTTGAGATTCACCTGGAAGAACTGCGAATTCATTTTCCTCTAATTCTGGATCAAAATGTTCTTCTGGACCTTGACTGCTAGTTCGGGAGTGCATACTAGCATCATCTCTGGAAATAGACTGCAGAAATTGTTCCTTCATAAAGTCCATACTTTTAACAATTAATTTCTGCTCTGATAATCCTGGATATTTTTGTCGCAATTCAGCTTGAATTTGGACAAATGGATTTTGAATCACTGGAGTAGTTGGGAGTAATTTAGGAGCAGCCTCCCAACAGGCCTAAGTATGGGCCTTAATCTTTTGTAAAATTTTCTGTTGCTGTTTAGGGGTATCAAGCCCCTTTGTCCACCATTTAGTAAAGAAAACTCTTTTTAAACTGTGAATTTTATTCTGGAAATCCCATTTCCATATCCATGGAATTCCAAAACGAATTACAAAATGGACTGTAGATTTAGATATGGAAATATCCTTGTATACTGGAAGATGACTGTAAGCAACCTGCCAATCATTAAATGCTTGGCGAATAGGTTCTGGAAAAGCATCAATTTGAATGCCAAACTTATCCCATCAAACGAGAAACCAGTTTGAGAAATCGTTTTTAAGAACTTCTGGAAGAACACGAAGGAACCAGGAATGGCTTCATAGGGGATTCTGGTAATAAAATGCTTGAGTAAAAGCATCAATATAATCCCAGTAGCTATAGCGAGGTTCCTTATTACGGATCTCAAGAGTTCTAGTAACATGGGGATGCATACCCCAAGCCTACATAGGCATGATTTTTCTGGATAGTAGCTTTGTTGTAATTAATGGGACTAACAGTACGGTTAGGATCATCCAAAGTGTGTTTGAACTCAACCGATGCTGTCTCCACAAGTATCTATTCAAAAATATATCTGTATTGATCAAAATGCGATGGAGAGTGCTGAGTAGTAAGATACCGCCTTTTGATCTCCCATGGATCATTCATCCATTGGGTATCTTCTATATTAATGTAGAGGACAGTTTCCTTAACAATGGAATTCTGTAAATAAGGTTCTGGAGGTGTAAGGAGGACATCTATAGCCGTTTGGCTAGAAAATTCCCCTTTTTTACTAGAATGGGCATAAAGCCCTGAAAATTCTGTATGATAGGGGTTAGAACCCCTTCCTCGGCCCCTTCTGCCTGGGTCGCGGCCTCTACTGGACATTGTTTGGACCCTGCAAATATTCACGGGTTAGAAAATCGGGAAAAGAATTATGTTCACCTTTGATATATTCAATATCAAAATCAAAGGCTGAAAGTAATCCTTGCCATGCTGCAAAAATTTGTTTTTGAGCAAGATTCTGGACATCTTTTTTAAAAAATTGTTTTGTTGCAGAACAATCAACTCTTATTAGAAAATGTTGATTTAACAAATCATCCTGGAATTTTGAAACACATTTAACAATGGCTAAACATTCCTGTTTAATTGTCGGATAATTTAAAGCTGCTTGTTTCCATGTTCCTGAAGTAAAACGTAAGAGTTCTTTTTTTTTACTGTTGGGATTAAATTGCTTGAGGATACCACCATAACCGAGGTTAGAGGCATCTGTTTCAACAATTTTCTTCCCTTCTGGATGTGGTAAAAAAGACAAGGAAGAGTTTTGACTCTAGCCTTAATTTTTTGAACAGCTTCTATATGTTCTGGACCCCAAGATTGAGGGTTTTTACGAAGTCTGGTATATAAAATAGCAGCATCTGTGGCTAAATTGGGGTAGTAATCATGAACATAATTTAAACTACCAAGAAATCTCTGTAATTGAGTTTTGTTTTTAATTTCATTAGGAAATTTTGAGGCAAACTCCATACTTCTGTCAATTGGAATGATAGTGCCATTATGAATATTATGGCTTAAAAATCTGACTGTAGTTTGAAAAAGTTTCATTTTTGGTGCAGAAATCACCAAACCATTTTTGATAATAACATGCTTAAAAATATTAAGATGTTTAATATGCTGGTCAATAGATGATGAAAAAATAAGAACACCATCAATATAACAAATAGCAAATTCTGTATAAGGATTAAAAATGTTATTCATAATATGCTGGAATTTAGATGGAGCATTTTTCAATCCAAATGGCATAGCATTCCATTCAAAATGTCCAAAAGGTACTGTAAAAGCAGTTTTATACCTGTCCTTCTCGGCAATTTGAACCTGCCAATATCCTGATTTCATATCAAATTTGGAAAAAATGATAGCATCCTGTAAGCGATCTAAAAGATCTTTTTTATTTGGAACAGGATACCTAATCCACTGTAAGGCATCATTAAGAGGCTTGTAATTAATTACCAATCTGGGCGCACCTCTTTCTATTTCTGCATTTTGTTGACATAAAATGCTGTATAACTCCATGGGGAGTAACTAGTTCGAATAAACTTTTTCTGGAGGAGAGTATTTATTTCTGTTTTACACAATTCTAAATACTTTTTTTTTTCATCTGGCTTGGACGCGCTCTAGTTGGGATTTTGTGCTTATCAAATCCTGGTTCATAAGGAAGGGAAACAATGTGTTTCTTCCTTTCCCAAAAAGCATTAGGAACGTCACTACATACTTCTGTTTGAAACTCCTTTTCAAGGGATTTAATTTTATTAGGGATAGTCCATCTATTAAGGGCTTCCTTAACATCCTGGTAGGCTACTAATTCTCTTGCTTCTGATGTAGAAGCTACTGTATTGGCTATTGTATTAGATACTGTAGTGGATACTGTATTGGCTACTTCTTCTTCTGTAGGTGCAGTACTCATCTGGTTGTATTGGAACTTGTGCATTTCAAGGTATGTTAAATGAAAAAAAAAAAAAAATGGAGTTTTAGTGAACTGAAATTAATTAATTTTTGGATTGTGAAATATAATGCTTGTTCTATTCTACGTATTTATGGCGGTAAGTAGTATGCTCTCCTTGTTTTCTTCTTATGAGTGAGCTAATTCAAGCAATGACAGAATATTGCCACTTATTAAGAATATTTTTACTTTGGGATTTGATTATCAAAAGTTAAAAATCAAAAAGAAGCAAAGAATGTAAAATAATTAATTGGGGAAATTAAAAAAAGAGAACTTCAGGATTTGATATTTGTAACAAAATAAATCTTGAGTTTTTAATTTTATTAATTTAAATTATAATATTTTGATTTGTTTTTAATTTAAACTATTCACCTATTTTCATTAAGTAAAATTGTTGGAAATATGATATTTTAGATGTTTGGGGATAGGTTTTTTTAACCTAAAAATTAAAAAATCACTACAAGTTATCACATAATTTTTTGTTACTTTTAATTAAACTAGTCAATTCTCAAACCTAGCCGACATGTTCGGGGGAGTGAAATCAAAGTGAAAGGAAGTGAAAAATAAAGTGAAAGGAAGTGAAAAATGTATGACCATGTCCAAATAATACCAAATCTTATAATAAAATAAATAAATAAAGAAAAGAATAAAGTCCAAATAATAATAATAATAATAATAATAATAAACACTAAACAAGGTCGGATATCGTCTATGCTGATTTTTAACATGTCAACAAGAGGCTCAAGGGAAGTTATACCATTGTTTTGACCAGAATTTTTTTTTTTCTTTTTTCTTCTCCAATCACCAACTCCCACGTGTGTGGGGGGTGATTGGGGGGGGAGAGTGGGGGTCTCAATCACGTTTGCGGATAATAATATTGTTACAGGGCTTAGTGCTGAAGATAAGTCAAAACATTGTATTCCCATACAAGCTATGTTACACAAATCAAGCATCACAACAGCACCCATAATTCAATGTTTCTTATTAATTTCATCTATGACAGCAGACAAACCGCGTATCTGACAACAACAGGAAGCCAACAATTTGCCTCTATGTCTGGTTGCACCTCTTTATCTGTGAATACAAAGATAATCATGCTGAGATATTAAAAGAATTAAAAATTAAAAGCAGCTCAAATGTGCTTCATTTCGTCAGATTGCAGAAAATTATCAACTGCAAAAGTAAAGAATTAAATTTAAATCAACCTTGGATGCTGGGTAGTTTTGTAGTGTTTGTTCTGTATTTTGAGTTGCTCTGTTCTTATCTAGTTGTTAGTCTAGGTTCGTGTGGTATGGTGCATGTACCCCTAAGATTGTAAGTTGCTATGTTGTTTATTAATGCAATATAATCCTTTTCCAAAAAAAAAAAAAAATAATATTCCCCAACTTTGCTATACTTAATTTTTGATCCTTATTTAAGTCATTTTACTCATAAATGAACAACACAAATATTCACAAATTCAAAAAATTAAATAAAAACTGAAAAGAAAAGAGAGGAATCATAATAAACTGCACCAAATCTTTGATCCTTAATCAAGTCTTCAGTTTATTTCTTTCTTCTTCTTCTTCTTATTATTATTATTATTATTATTTTTTGGGGGGGGGGGGGTAAATTACATATATCTTTTTTGAGATTTGAGAAAAATATAGTTAGGACTATAAATTTGGCATAATTACATTAACTTCTCTTGTAGAAAAGTTAAAATGATCAAAACTAATGTAAATAATGGTAGATTATGAAATAAACTAAGGTATTTTACATTTAAGTAGAAAAGAAATAACATCATCTTTTCATCTATACATCTATACGACTCACAAATTACTGAGAAATTAGAATTTAAGTCGTATGTAGATTAAAAAATAGAGAGAGATTGGTGTAATTATGTCACAAGTTTGGAGTTACTGTATTTTTTTAAAACCTTAAGAGAAATTAGTGTAATTTACATTCTTTTCTTTTCTTTTCTTTTTTGTTTTTTTGTTCTTCCTCCCTTCACTTTGTTGACTAAAAAACCGTTAGCTCATTTGACAAACTTATTTTCCTAAAGAAATTCCCTTCAATCATTGTAAAAAGTCATTAGAAATGTCAAAAAGTTAGAAATAAATCAAACAAACCCTTCTTTTTTTGGATTGGGTTTCTCTCCTATCCAAGAGGGTGTTATTTGTGTCTCATGGGGCACCACTGGTCCCATTTTGATTATAAATACACCCTCTGAAGTTTGTTTAAAATACAAATCACTCCCTGTAGTTTTGGAAATTGCATTCCAGCCCTTGAAATTTCTAATTTCATAACAAATCGCCCATTTTATTAATAAATCATCAAATCAATTAACAGTTTTTAATGATATTATAAATATGTTTCAATTAATAATTTAGATAATTTTATTACTGTATTTGTGGGGACATATTTTCTGAATACCAACACGTGGCATGGTGACGCCGACGTATCGGCCGAGGTGCCACGTGCCCTGGTAGTTAAGCCGAGATGATCTCGGAGAAGCCGAGGTCATCTCCGAAGATGTCGGAATCCAAAGATAAGGGACAAGAGTCCTGAAGCAAAGAGGGGACTTAATTAGGATAAGGATAAAAGCTCTTAGGGAGTTTATCTCTATCTCCTAAAGAGTCCAGAGTAAGCACTAAGATTGGGGTTCATAGAAGTCATACTTCTAGTTGGATTTGGATTGAGTATATTATAAAAGAGAGGCACCCCCGTGGGTCTAAGGTATGCAATTCATACTTTGAGTATTCAGTTTAGTACTTGATTATCCTTGAGAAACATACTGACTTTATCGTCGGAGTGCCCCCGGGTGGAAGAACCACCGCCGGAGCTTTTTCTTTCTGTTACAGGTTGCTAAAGCCATCTATTCTGCCGGTGCTTTGCTGCTGATCACTAAACGGGCAGTGTGGTCAGATTTTTACCCACACAATTTGGCGCCGTCTGTGGGAACGAAGGAAGAATAGATGGCCAGTAACGGACAGCAGGGAAATATTGGGGATGATGCTCCTTCTGGGAGCAGCAGACCAATTAACCTTGACGCTGAAGGAGACAATCACAATACAGAAGCCCGTGACCAGGGTCACAGGGAGAACGACGACATCCAGGAAGGCGACACAGCAAAGAGGTCAAACCAAGGAAAATACTACAATGAAGACAACCTCCAGGTATGGAGGGACAGGTGCCTACGCAGAGACGAGGAAGTAAAAGAATTAGCAAACAAGTTGGCGGACCTCCAGTCAGTCGTCAACTTCATGATGCAGAATAATGTTATGCAACCACCATACCCGCTGCAAGATACGCCGATACCAGCAACCAACACCCAGAAGGGTGGAGGAAAAACAATTCCCGAGGTCCCTCAACATACCAGGAGCGGAAGGCATTCTCACCGGTCTTCCAGGGAAGTCGGACGAGAAAGGCCGAGGCAAGAAGAGTCCCGAAGGACGCAACACATGAAGAATCAAGACCCCAAAGAACATCGACATGTTCAGGGGCAAGTACTCCACTTTGACACAACCCATGAAGAAAGACCCAAACGGACCCACCTCGAGGCCGAAAGCAGTATACCAAAAAGACTAAAATCTAAAGACAGCCGAGCTCCAGGGAGGAGCAAAGAAGACTTAAGGGACTACCTCAAGAGGAGGCAGTAGAATGCAGAAGCCGAGGTAAACTCTCCAGTAAAACCGAAGACAGCCTTCTCGGTGGAGCTGGACAAATTCGAACCGCCCAAGAGGTTCAGTATGCCGAGGTTTCAAATCTATGATGGTAAGTCAGATCCAAACTTTCATGTTGGGCTATACCTAAATTCAATGGCACTATATAGCGGGAACGAACCGTTGCTCTGCAAGGTATTCCCCTCATCCTTTGGGGAAATTGCATCTGATTGGTTCCATAAGTTACCGAAAGGAAGCATAAAGACATGGGAAGGCTTGGCCGAGATGTTTGTGGCCAGGTTCGTGACCAACAAGCTGCAACCCCTGAGGGTTGATGCTTTGATGGCTCTAAGAATCACCAAGGAAGAAGGCCTTAGGGCCTATGCAAAGAGGTACTACGAGGTGTTCAACCGAATACCTGAATGCAACCAGGAAGTAGCAGTCGTGTCTTTCAAGAACGGCCTGAAAGAGGACTGCCCACTACGGAAGTCTCTGGCAAAAACATTGCCAAAAAGCATGGAAGAACTCATGGCAAGAATTGAGAAATACGCCAGGGCCGAGGAAGATACATCGGGAAACAAAGAGGTAAAACAAGAAAAGGGAAACGGCTCACCAAAGCGAGCCCGAGTCAACAGTGGGCCGACCAAACAAGAAATAGAACTAAGAAATAAACAGGCGGTAACAACGGTATTCCGGATCCCAATCCATAAAATTTTAGATCGGATTCGAAATCAACCATATTTCAGGGCTCCGGCAAGAGCACCGGGGGAATTCATGGGAAGGAATGTTGGTAGACGATGTGCCTACCACAATGAAGAAGGGCATCCAACTCAAGGTTGCAGAGCCTTAAAAGCACACTTGGAGGACCTAGTCAGACAAGGCCTTCTGAGGGACCTGGTCGATGAGGCCAGAACAAGGGAAAAGCAGGCAAGGTTGCCTCAGGCACCAGCAGCACCCCCTCCCCCAGCACAGCTACCACAAGCAGGAGAACCAAGGGTGGTTAATGTGATCCACTCAAGGGTCAACGAAAACGAAGTCAGAGGAGAAACCCAGACGGTAAGACATTTACAGCATATCTACCAAGTTGGGGAAAAGAGACATCGGCCAGATGAATGCCAAGGGCCAATGATAGCCTTTACTGAAGCCGACCTAGAACTGGTCCAACATCCGCATAATGATGCCTTGGTAGTATCCCTCCAGGTTGGGGAGTGCCAGGTAAAACGCATCCTAATAGACCAAGGCAGCTCCTGTGACATCATGTACATCAGATGTTACAAAGAGCTAGGCCTTCACCCCGATGACCTAGAACAATCCAGCGGCCCGATGGTCGGCTTTAATGGAACGCCGACATGGCCACTGGGTGCAACAAGTATAGAAGTACAAGCCGGCACTAAGAAGATCAGGACAGAATTCCTGGTAATTGACACACCCTCACCCTACAACATCATCTTGGGAAGGCCGTGGTTACATGCAATGGGGGCAGTTCCCTCGACGTTGCATCAACTACTCCGGTTCCCAACAGAGAATGGGATTGAAGAAGTCAGAGGGGATCAACTACAAGCCAAAAATTGCTCCATGGCAGCAATAAAGTCCACCTGTAGTATACAGGAGCCAAAGAAAGCAGAAGTTGAAGATGGAGACATGGAAGTCCTGGAAGACGTCGGGAAAGAACCGACCGAAAAAAGCGAAGAAGCGTTAAAGAAAATCCTCGTCTAGGAGGGCGACGAAGAACGATTTTTTCTTCTCGGCTCTGGCTTAGCTAAAGAAGAAGAAAAGGAACTGGAAGATTTTTTAAGGGCAAACATAGAGGCGTTCGCCTGGACACCCTATGAAATGCCTGGCATTGACCCCGAGGTCACTTGCCACAGTCTGAATGTCGACAGATCGGCAAAACCAGTGATTCAACGAGCCAGAAGGCCGACGTTATTACACGTCGAAGCAGTGGAGGAAGAGGTAGACAGACTCCTTGAAGCCAGGGCCATCCGAGAAGTTCAGTACCCAACGTGGCTGTCCAACACAGTAGTAGTAAAAAAGAAGAATGGCAAGTGGAGGGTTTGTGTGGATTTTACCAGCCTCAACAAAGCTTGCCCCAAGGACAGCTTCCCTCTGCCCAAAATCGACCAACTGGTAGACGCCACTTCGGGACACGAAAGGATGAGTTTTTTAGACGCATACAGAGGGTACCACCAGATTGCTATGTACCCCCCAGATGAGGAGAAGACCGCGTTCATCACGCCGAAAGGCCTGTACTGTTACAAGGTAATGCCTTTTGGGCTGAAAAACGCAGGAGCAACCTATCAGAGGTTAGTAACAAAAATGTTTAAACATCTGATTGGCAAAACAGTAGAAGTTTACATCGATGACATGGTCGTAAAGACCAAGGAATCAAAAGGTCATCTTGCCGACCTAAAAGAGGTCTTTGACATACTCAAAAGATATCGGCTCCGACTCAACGCCGCAAAGTGTGCCTTCGGAGTTGGGTCAGGTAAATTTCTAGGCTATCTGGTAACAAGAAAGGGCATTGAGGCCAGCCCAGACCAAATCAAGGCCATCCTGGAATTACAGAGTCCAACATCGGCAAAGCAAGTCCAAATGCTCACTGGAAGGGCCGCAGCCCTAAACCGATTCATCAGCAGAAGCTCAGACAAGTGCAGACCCTTCTTTAACCTGGTGAAAAAAGCCACAGACTTCCTATGGACAAAAGAATGTGAAGCTGCCTTAGCCGACCTAAAAAAGTACCTGACCACAACCCCGGTCCTTTCTAACCCAGTCCCAGGGGAGGAATTATTTTTGTACTTAGCAGTCTCTGAACACGCAGTCAGTGCAGTGCTAATCCGAGAGGAAAAAGGGGAGCAAAAGGCTGTCTATTATGTAAGTAAGACTTTGGCAAATGCAGAAACAAGATACCTACCACTGGAAAAATTAATGCTAGCCCTGGTAATGGCTTCAAAGAAATTAAGCCATTACTTTCAGGCACACAAGATTGTGGTTCTAACAGAGCACCCACTGAAGTCCTTATTGCATCAAGGAGACTTAACAGGAAGGATAGCAAGATGGGCAGTGACACTGGGCCAGTTTGACCTGGAATTTAGACCAAGAACAGCAATAAAGGGCCAAGTTTTGGCCGACTTCGTCGCAGAACTCACACCTGAAGCCATCACACCTCGGGCTCCGTCGAGCCAAGATGAGCACCACCCCAACAAGCAAAAAGAATCCCAGTCAAAGACAAAAAAACAAGAGGAAGAAAAACTCAGACCGTGCAGCATCTACATCGGTGATTCATTCAGACTATTCGTCGATGGAAGTTCAAACCGCCAGGGGGCAGGAGCAGGAGTACTGCTGATATCTCCAGATGGGGAAATATTAGAACAGTCCATCCGTTTGGGGTTCAAAGCCTCCAATAATGAAGCAGAATATGAAGCATTAATTGCAGGACTAAAGCTAGCAGCAGCAGCAGAGGCAGACGAGGTAATTGTTTTTTGTGATTCACAATTAATTGTTAACCAGTCAACAGGAGAATTTACAGCCAGAGACGAAAGAATGTCGGCATATGCAAAGGAAGTCATCCGACTGGCAGCCCTATTCCAGAACTGCAGATTACTCCAAGTTAGCCGAGATGACAACACCCACGCCGACGCGTTAGCCAACCTGGCCAGCTCAATTCAAACTGGAAAAACAAGGACAATTATGATCGACTACATGTCGGCCCCGAGTATAGACAAACAGAGCACCGAACAAGAAACAATGTGCGTGGGCCTTGGACCAAGCTGGATGGATGCAATCATTGCATTCCTAAAAGAGGGGAAGCTGCCAGAAGACCATAAAGAAGCACATAAAATTAGGCTGAAATCGGCCAGATTCAGTCTAACAGCGGAAGGCCATCTCTACAGGAGGTCCTTCACTGGACCACTTTTAAGGTGCGTACACCCTTTGCAGGTTGAAGATTTTCTTTATGAGATTCATGAAGGAATTTGTGGAAGCCATGCTGGGGGCAGATTATTAGCCCATAGGGCCATTACCCAAGGGTATTGGTGGCCCTACATGCAAAAGGATGCCGAAGCCTATGTAAAGAAGTGTGAGCAATGTCAAAGGTTTGCACCTTTGATACATCAGCCAGCTGCCGACCTAAACCCAGTATCCAGCCCTTGGCCGTTTGCCCAATGGGGCATGGATCTGGTTGGACAACTTCCCCAAGCAACTGGGCAAAGAAAATATTTACTGGTAGCAACAGACTACTTCACAAAATGGATAGAGGCAGAACCTCTTGCCAAAATCCGAGATGTGGATGTCAAGAATTTTATTTGGAGAAACATAATTACCAGATTTGGGATTCCAAGAGCAATAGTTTCCGACAACGGAACACAGTTCGACAGCAAACTTATCAAAAACTTTTGTGCAAAATTCAAGATCAAGAACTATTTCTCAACTCCAAGTTTTCCTCAAAGCAATGGGCAAGCAGAGGCGTCCAACAAAGTAATCTTGGATGGAATAAAGAAGAGGCTCCAGGCAGCAAAAGGGAAGTGGGTAGACGAACTGCCCAACGTACTTTGGGCATATCGGACTACGCCGAGAAGATCAACAGGAGAATCCCCCTTTGCCATGGCCTATGGCACAGAAGCAGTCATCCCATTGGAGATCGGCATCCCAGGGATCAGAACCTAGGGAGTAGAGAATGGCACCAATGACATACTCTTAGCTCGAGACCTGGATTTACTGGAAGAACGAAGAGAGAAGGCTGCAATTCAGCTTGCAGTATACCAGCAACAACTTGCCAGAGCTTACAACAAGAAAGTCAATCCAAGAGATTTTCAAGTTGGCGACCTAGTCCTAAGAAAAGTCGTCGGGAACAAGAAGGATCCCAGGGAGGGCAAGCTTGGCCCAAACTGGGAAGGACCCTACAGAATTACTTCAGTATTAGGCAATGGAGCATATCGGCTTGAGGACAATGAGGGCAAAGCATTGCCCAGACCTTGGAATACTTGTAATTTGAAATTCTTCTATCATTAGATAAACATCATTGTTTGGCCGATATCATCAATAAAGTCTTTTCAGAATTCTTTCAACATATATGATTGATAAAGTTATGCATGGATGTTTATTGAAGACATATCAAACTCAGGCAAAGCTAGGCCGATGTTTTTCCTTAATTCACTTGTTGAAATTTGTAGCAATTTACAAGTTGAAGTTAAGCCGATGTTATTCCTTATCTTCGCTTGTTGAAATTTGTAGCAATTTACAAGTTGAAGTTAAGCCGATGTTATTCCTTAATTCACTTGTTGAAATTTGTAGCAATTTACAAGTTGGAATTAAGCTGATTCCTTATCTTCACTTGTTGAAATTTGTAGCAATTTACAAGTTGAAGTTAAGCCGATGTTATTCCTTATCTTCGCTTGTTGAAATTTGTAGCAATTTACAAGTTGAAGTTAAGCCGATGTTATTCCTTAATTCACTTGTTGAAATTTGTAGCAATTTACAAGTTGGAATTAAGCTGATTCCTTATCTTCACTTGTTGAAATTTGTAGCAATTTACAAGTTGAAGTTAAGCCGATGTTATTCCTTATCTTCGCTTGTTGAAATTTGTAGCAATTTACAAGTTGAAGTTAAGCCGATGTTATTCCTTAATTCACTTGTTGAAATTTGTAGCAATTTACAAGTTGGAATTAAGCTGATTCCTTATCTTCACTTGTTGAAATTTGTAGCAATTTACAAGTTGAAGTTAAGCCGATGTTATTCCTTATCTTCGCTTGTTGAAATTTGTAGCAATTTACAAGTTGAAGTTAAGCCGATGTTATTCCTTAATTCACTTGTTGAAATTTGTAGCAATTTACAAGTTGGAATTAAGCTGATTCCTTATCTTCACTTGTTGAAATTTGTAGCAATTTACAAGTTGAAGTTAAGCCGATGTTATTCCTTATCTTCGCTTGTTGAAATTTGTAGCAATTTACAAGTTGAAGTTAAGCCGATGTTATTCCTTAATTCACTTGTTGAAATTTGTAGCAATTTACAAGTTGGAATTAAGCTGATTCCTTATCTTCACTTGTTGAAATTTGTAGCAATTTACAAGTTGAAGTTAAGCCGATGTTATTCCTTAATTCACTTGTTGAAATTTGTAGCAATTTACAAGTTGGAATTAAGCTGATTCCTTATCTTCACTTGTTGAAATTTGTAGCAATTTACAAGTTGAAGTTAAGCCGATGTTATTCCTTATCTTCGCTTGTTGAAATTTGTAGCAATTTACAAGTTGAAGTTAAGCCGATGTTATTCCTTAATTCACTTGTTGAAATTTGTAGCAATTTACAAGTTGGAATTAAGCTGATTCCTTATCTTCACTTGTTGAAATTTGTAGCAATTTACAAGTTGAAGTTAAGCCGATGTTATTCCTTAATTCACTTGTTGAAATTTGTAGCAATTTACAAGTTGGAATTAAGCTGATTCCTTATCTCCACTTGTTGAAATTTGTAGCAATTTACAAGTCGAAGATAGGCCGATGTTATTGCTTAAGCCCTCATAGCAATATGTGGGTTGTTTAAACCCCAATGAAGATGCTTAACACTTGTTAAAATTTGTAGCAATTTACAAGTTTATGTTAAGCCGACATATGATCACCCGCAGAGGTATACAGAAAGACACAGGTTAAAATAAAGGCTAAGTATATTGTTCATTACTTGTTGAAATTTGTAACAATTTACAAGTAGATTACCATTTAGTACTTGTTAAGAATTAAGAAGAAGCTTGCAAAGTTTACATTCCGAAATATATGTTCTATACTTGTTGAAATTTATGAGAAGTTTGCAGGTTAGTATCTTGCCGAAGTAAAAGTTTTGTGGTTGTACCCGAGGTATGAAACCCCGAGAAGACTGCGCAAAGGAAGCAACACGAAGAAACATACAAAAAAATTTTCTAAGTACAAGACTGTGCAAAAGCAGTCAACAGAATATCACATCCAGAGGAAGAACTGTTGCAATTACACATTGAAGAAACCATGTCGGCCAAAAGAAAGAATTTTTACATTATCCAGAAAGTAAGAAAGTACAAAGCGCAAAAAACAGTAGAAAGAAGGAAAAAAGTACAAAAGACAATTTTTTCAAGATTCTTCAGTGTTAGCCACTACAGAGATTGGGACCTCGGACGACTCCGGTGGTACCTCGTCGGCTACCTTTTCCGCCTGTATCTCGGCGTCAATCTCCGCGATTGTATTCTCCACACTTCTTTCTGCCAATAGAAGATCAGACGATAGCTGCCCAGCGGCAATTTCCTGGATTACCCCCTCAACCTCATCACCCTCCTCATCCAAGGTTAAATCCATAACTTGCCCAGCAGGAGGAGGGGACCTGACCTCGGCACCATTCTTGGGTTTCCTCACTAAGGCTTCCTCATCATTTTTCTCTTCGTCCTCACCCTCAGCCTCTACCTCGGTCTCTGATTCGTCTTCAGTCTGACTTGGAGGAGGAAATGGTAAAGGAATAGCGTCGGCCTGGCGCAATGGCAAGTCAGCAGGAAGATCAAGCTTCTTTACCAGGGACATCCAACCAAGGGAAAATCCCCTGTTGCATGCCTGCCTGACTTGAAGCTTGTAGTCTTCTGCAACGTCGGCCATGCCTTGAGCATAGGGCTTTTCATCGGCCTCTTTGACTTCGGCCTCCTTGGTGGCCAGAGCTTGTTGAAGTTCTTTTTGCGCTTGGACCTTCTGAGCCTCGGCCTCCCTTTTCTCGGCTTCAGCTACTTTTTTAACGGCTTCAGTAGCCTCGGCCTTTTCTAGAGCTAAGGTTTGGTTCTTCGTTGCAGCCTCGGCCTGATCCTCCAGTTTTTTCATTTTTGCTTCAAGGGCCCTTATCTCTCTCTTCATTGAAGATGTTTCCCTCTTCATATCAACCAATCTTTGACGATTTTCAAAAGATTGCATTGAAAATGAATGGGCATGTTGGATAGCCTGAATAAAAACAGCAGTGTCAGAAAATTTTCTCAGAAAGAAACAGAAGGAAAAAACACAAATATAAACAGAAATACTTACTTGAGCAGAGTGTTGGAGCATAAGAGCATAATTTTCATACTCACTAAGCTTGCCATTTCGCTCCAAGTCATTCGGTAGAAGGAGGGCAGTGCTAAGAGCGACAGCAACATTAATGTCGTCAGCACTCTCACTAGCCATAATGGGCCCATCCTCCAGGGATAGATCAGGGGCCCAGGGGACGTCGGGCTTCTTCGAAGCCGAGGTCGTCGCAGACGATGACCTTGGCCTCTTTGTTTGTGTAGATCCTGAGGGTTGACCCTCAGCAGACCTCTTGGTGGAGACAGAGGCTGATTTCCTGCTTTCTGCCAGCTTTGAAATAGGCACAGTATCCTCAGCTTCGGCATCTGTAGCCTTGGCCTTAGGCTGAGCCTTTTTTACTCTCTTTGGTTTGGGTGGAAGCATTGATTGCGTTGGTACAGCTTCGGCATCAGTTGGAAGATCGGCGAGAAGGTCTTGGACGACAGGCCTTGGGCGAACCATTTCGGCAGTCTTTACAAGCCTTCGTCGGCGTTTACGTTCAGGAATTGGTATTAAGTAGGGGGCCGAAGTTGATGGAAGATCGGCTGGGTCAGATGTGGACTCTTGATCTGTTCGGGATGTAAAAGCAGTTAAGGTTGTGGCTGTGGGTGGAGAAAGACTCTTCTTCCTTTTTCTTGGAACGTCGGGTAAGGTAGATTTGTATGTAGGGATGAAGTTTAGTAATACTGGGGCTTTTCGTTTAAGGATTGGAAGACCAAGAAGTGTTTTCAGATCTGTTCCTGGGAAGAAGGATTGACGAAAGTTTTTCGGTGGCTGATGGAGATCTGCAAAGAAACAAACGTCAGAAACAAAAAATATTAAAATCCTAAATAAAAACAACTAAGTGTTGACTCAGGGCTCTTACTCTTGCCCTCTGTAATTGTTCGAGGAAGAGGGTAGAGGTGGACATCTTCATCTGGGCCAAATTCCCAATTTCCAGAAGCAATGAGAAAATCATCTCCAGCCCCCTTGTTGGAATCTGGGAGGTCGGCTATAATTTTGTACTGAGTGGATCTCGGCTTAAGGTAATAGACAAAACCCCTATCCTTCAGATCAAGAGGGCACATGGTATAACAATATTGAAGGTCGGCTAGGGTGATTCTAAGGTTTTCTTGCCTAGCTAAGGCTATAATACCGTTAATTACCCTATAAGAATTGATAGTAAGTTGCATGGGGTTTAGCTTATAGAAGTGGAGAACCTGACGAAAAAGGGGATCGAGTGGAAGCCGAAGTCCACATTCGGTAAAAGCAACTATTGGGAAAGGCATTGTATGATCTGTGGGCATGATGGTATCATTATCCCCAGCCAGCTTAAGTTGAACGTCGGCTGGGATAAAGAATTCTTCCCTAAAATGTTCAAGTTTTGTTGGAGTATTGACCCTATGCCTCCACATACCCATTATGTCGGCCTAGACTAAGAGGAATATGTTTCAAAAGATGAGCGTTTTTTCAAGTCTCCCTAAAGATTAAGGGTTCTACAGACAAATCCCGAGTCTATGAACTATGAAGATAAAGATCAAGGGCACAGATCTGGGGCAGATACAAAAAAAGAGAAAACAAAGACGAAGTTTCAGATTCAAGAACAGAGGTATAGTTCTCAGAAACAATAGAGATACAGGAAAAAATCAAGAACAGCGGCAAAGAGAATGATGAAAAAGCATAGAAGTCCAAGGCATAGCCACAAAATCAAGATACAGATAAAATCAAGACCTCGAACAAGATCAGTAATGGCAACAGACAGACGAAAGCACATAAAGAGAATGAAAGAATTAAGGGAAAGGCTCTTACCAGGACAAATGAAGCCGAGGCAATACTCGTCGAACCCAGAAACCGGTTGCAACAGCAAAGAAGGTTTTGCAAGAATGAAAGATTAAGAGCAGTCCTCGAAGAGAAATTGAAGCAATGGCAGATTCGAAGAAGAAGAACGAGCTTTCGGGAAGAAAAAGAGCAAGAAGATGGAATGAAAAAGTGAAGAAAAGATAGAGGCAAAAGAAGTTTTGTCAAAAATGTGAAACGGCGGCAAAATTAGGGCAATCATTACGCCTAGGGTAACGCACGCGTCAGACGGCGCAGACGAACGAACAGACAGCTTCCAGGCGCGTCACTGACACGCTCCAATAAAGACGAAACACGTGAAAGAAACAGTTAGATGTGTATGACAGCTCATGCGCGTGGGAGAGTACGACCGAAGCCTTGTTCTCCGAAGAGAACACGTCGGCTGAAAATAGATAAACTTGGCTAATTAGTTTTTGAGCCATTGCTCAGAAAAGAAGTGACAGAATAAACGGAATAGGTTCCATCACCTCAAAATGCCGAGGTAATAGAACCTAGGGGGCAGTTGTGGGGACATATTTTCTGAATACCAACACGTGGCATGGTGACGCCGACGTATCGGCCGAGGTGCCACGTGCCCTGGTAGTTAAGCCGAGATGATCTCGGAGAAGCCGAGGTCATCTCCGAAGATGTCGGAATCCAAAGATAAGGGACAAGAGTCCTGAAGCAAAGAGGGGACTTAATTAGGATAAGGATAAAAGCTCTTAGGGAGTTTATCTCTATCTCCTAAAGAGTCCAGAGTAAGCACTAAGATTGGGGTTCATAGAAGTCATACTTCTAGTTGGATTTGGATTGAGTATATTATAAAAGAGAGGCACCCCCGTGGGTCTAAGGTATGCAATTCATACTTTGAGTATTCAGTTTAGTACTTGATTATCCTTGAGAAACATACTGACTTGATCGTCGGAGTGCCCCCGGGTGGAAGAACCACCGCCGGAGCTTTTTCTTTCTGTTACAGGTTGCTAAAGCCATCTATTATGCCGGTGCTTTGCTACTGATCACTAAACGGGCAGTGTGGTCAGATTTTTACCCACACAGTATTGGAGAACAATTATGAATTTCTTTTTTTTAGTTAATTCTGTTAAATAAAAAATTTTAACAAGGGATATTTGTCAATCTCTCTATGGGATTATGTGGATAGTAATGATTTATAGGCAGACTGTTTTAGAACAGAATTTTGGTTGTCAATTTTTGAAGGCTATGACATGATTGGGACATCAGAAGGTGATGAAGCTTATAGAGATGTCTCAAAGGGTGGGTAGTCTTGATGGAGGAGAGGCTAGCATTAGATGGCTTTTTTGAATTCTAGCTGGGTTGGGATTGGATTCTGCCATAAAGAAATTATAGATTCCTCTAGCGTCTCTTTTCCCTTGGAAAGTATGGAGAGCTAAAGTTCCTGTGTTGGCATTTTTCAGCCATGGGCTGTTTTTTTTTTGGGTACAAATGGGCTGCTCATTTTATTTAATCCTGTACTCTCTTTCATTTGGCATTATGTCACGTCTTAGGTATTGTACCTATCTAATTGAATCTATACAAAATAGTGGCTTTTCATCGTTATTGCTAACTACGATCGGCTATCTTCTACCTGTCTTTATGATTTCATTTCAGTTTTCCTCAACCATTTCAGTGGTGTCATCATATGTGAGGTTATTTGTTGACATATTGCTCACACTTCATTTTTTTTTTTTGAGCTCCTTCATTTAGCAATGTCCTTTATGGTTACAACTAGATAGATATGTCGATGAGTTGTTGCCATTATTTCTTGCTTTTGTGTTCCTCACAAGTATGACAATAAACTTCTCCTTTTCTCTTTCTTTTCTTTTCTTTTCTTTTTTAATTTTCCCTTTTTCCTTAATGAAATTTCATCCAGTTCTGCTTATTTTGAATTCTAACCTTTGAAATACCTTGGGATGAGTAGGTGAGTATTGCCGACATAGGCTATGATGAGGTGTATGATGCCACTGGTGAAGTCCCATGCAGGGGGTTGTCTGGAGAATCATTGAAAAAATTACCATGCCGTATTATCTTGGATGAAGTGGCAGCAGCTCAAAGCATATGCTGCACAATATGTTTGCAGGTCCTAATTTGCTTGCAACTGATTTGGTTTATTATCTGTCATTTATGGATTTGCAAAATGTATATCATTTTATTTTGAAATTAACAATCTTGTGTTATTGCCTTTTGGCAGGATATTGAAGGTGGGGAGATTGCAAGGCGCTTGCCCCGATGCCAGCACACATTCCACTTGAGTTGTGTGGACAAGTGGCTCATCCGACATGGCTCATGCCCTGTATGCAGACAAGACGTGTAAATTGCGCGTAAGCTATAGTTGTACAGAAAGGGAAGAGAGAGGAAAAAAAAAAAAAAAAAAAAAGACCGTTGAGATTAAGACCATTTGCCCTTGTATATATAATTTATATGTATTTTGTTGTAGCATTTAGTGTTTCCAAAGCAAATTATCATGGTGGAGATCTATGCCTTGAAAAGCAATCATCAATAAGAACAAATTTATCAACCAACAGGGCATGACAGCTTCTGAGCACCATCTGTTTGAGGCAATTGGGGAACTTTGTTGTATCATAATGTATTATAAAATAATCTTTTGAAATATATGTTTTCTTGCACAGTCCAATATGTTGTTTATGATTTGAATAATGGGAATGGATGCTTATATTTAGTTTTGGCTTGTTTTAAGTTGTTTTTCCGTTATGTTTGGAGTCCTGGGTTGGAACTTGTGCATTTCAAGGTAAGTTAAATGAAAAAAATAAAAATAAAAATGGAGTTTAACAGGTTGAGTAGTTCACAAGAGTGAGCTGGAATTAATTAATTTTTGGATTGTAAAATATAATGCTTGTTCTATTCTACCTATTTAAGGCAGTACGTAGTACGCTTTTTTTTTTTTTTCCAAAGGAAATTAAAGCAAACAAAGGAGAAAATGAGTTCAGAACAACAACCAGAGGATTAGTCCCTCTCAATAGACACTCTAGTCATGTCATCTGTGAGGAGAGCAGTGACTTCCATAGGAGGATCCTCAAGGATCATTACATGTTCGTCCTGGGCTACTTCCAAATTAGCTAACCTATCAGCTACTTTGTTTCCCTCTCTCAAGGTATGGAGGAGAGAACAATGACATCTTTGGAGGAGGAATTTAGCATCTTCAATGAGGGCCTTGAGAGGAGAATTTGGATGTGGACCATCTTGAATTTGGTGCATGGCTTGTTCTGAATCTGTTTCAACTTCCACAATGGTAACCCCTTTCTGGAACAAGATGCTGAGTCCTCGATATATTGCCCATATTTTTGCTTCCAGACTTGTGCAATGGCCTAGTTTGCCATAGTGGCCCCATAACCGAGTGCCTGTCTTGTCTCTCAAAAGTCCTCCATAGCTTGCTTGGCCTGGGTCACCCTTTGAACAACCATCTGTATTGAGTTTAAGATTGCCTACAGTGGGAAAACACCATTTAATTAGCTTAGGTACAGAGTGTGACGATCTAGAATTTTTCCATCCGCTCGAGCGGACTTGTGAGACTCCCAGTATTTTTGCATGCTGCCCGAGATTCTGAGAGTTGTAAATTCCCGCTCGAGCGTAGAAGTGGTCGTTCGAGCAGACGGCTTTGTTGGTCTGAGCGCTCGAGCGCAAGGTTGGGCACTCGAGCGGGTCGCCTAGTCGAGTTTGAATTTCTGAGGCACGTGGATTCGTTTTTGACATTTTATTAGTATATTTGGAACATCCTTATTTTTATTTTGGGGCATCGATTGAGGTGGTAACATGATGGTAGAGTAAGATTGGACCAAAAACTTTAATTTGAATAATTCGTCTACGATCAGCCGTCACTCTTTTGCCCTTTTCTTTTTCCACACTTTGAATTTGGATGTGAGGCTAGAACCATTGGAAAGCTTATTTTCGGGGCTTCAATTTGGACACAAGAACGACCTAAAACGGAGTCCGGATGAGAGAGTTACGCATGTTTGAAGTTTTGGAATCTGTGCTGGGAGCAAGTACGCTCGAGCGGGAAGAGAGACGCTCGAGCTGGTTTCGCGAGTTCAGCAGCTTAAAAACGGGATTTTTAGATCATTTCTTACATTTTCTTTTCCCCTCTTCTTTCCTCTCATTCTAGGTTCAAAAACCTAGCCCTGAAAACCTTGATTTCCTCCACTTTTATCAACAATCCACCATGGTTCTTGCATCAAGGGTGGAGAACAAGAGAAGATCAACATTTTCAACCGATTGGAACTCGGATTTGCGAAGGATTCTCATCAAAGTTTCATTCTCTTGCTTGATTCTTGAGGTAGAGGTCCTAGTTCTTCTTCAATACTTCCATAAATAGATAGATCTGTGGTATTTTGGTTATATACAAGTAAAACCCACATTTTTGAGCATGTAGTGTATATTATGAGAATATAGATCTGTGGTATTTTGGTTATATACATGTAAAACCCACATTTTTGAGCATGTAGTGTATATTATGAGAATTGGGGGTTTAGGGTTTGAGATGTTGTAAGTTAAATTGATGGGTTAAAATGATGGATTGTGAACCCTAGGTGTATAATCAATGGGAAAGTTGGAATGAGAAGTAATGGGTTAAGAAATTTAAAACTTTATTTGAAATTTCTAGATTTCCTAGAAACCCTCGGTTGATTCTTGATGATAGTCAATGATTTGGCCCAAATTGAAAGTAGATTCATGAAATTGGTAGGTTGAATTATATATGTACAAGTTTAATTGAGATTTGGTTATACTTGAAAATTATGTTTAAAATTTACGAATGAACTTTGTTATGAGTATTGTAAATCATGCTATAATGAGAAAGGAAATTGGGGGAAATGATTTATTAATGGTATAAATGACATAAACTCGGTTATGAAATGTTGAAATGGGATTTAAGAGTTCCTCTTGAATTATGTTGAATTATATTTAATGGTGTTTAGTTGAATCATGTTGATTTTGATTTTTGTGATCTAAAATGTAGAGTTTCCAAAAATGGATTTAATCTCAAATCATTTAATTAAATTCCTAGTGGGCTTGTTTAATCATTCAACTCAAGAGGATGATTTAATGGGGTTTCTTTATGGGGATGGGAAATGTTTGGTTTTTGGTGAAAACTTTAGAAATTTAGAGATTTTTTTGGTGAAAACTCTAGAAATTTAGAGATTTTTGGGAAACATGAAAATGTTCATAAAACTCTTCTTTCTTTGAATAGAAGATGAATGGGTGTAAATTCTATAAGGTGTTTTGCAGGAATGGTAATCTTTTAAATATATTGAGTTAGAGAAATGGTTTTGAAAACTTCATGTGTAGTCCTTGATGAGACCATGTTGCTTTGACTTGTGAAATGAGGAAGTTGATGGTATATGGTTGATTTGAGAAGGAATGTTATGAATCATGGAGATTTTTGCATTTGCATATCATATCATTTATCATTGTGCATTGTGGTTTTAAATCGAAGAGATTTGCATACATGACAGAAAATGATTCGTATAAGAAATATGGAAATGTGAATGGGGTAAATACGTGGTAAGTCCGGATAGAGGGTGTAGTTGATTTGTTAAGTTGGCCATGAGTGTCTAGGGTGAAACACCCGAAAGCTGCGCGGATAGGTGTCGAGCCTTCCGGTTAGCACCGGTAAAAATGACAGTTTGGTAGTGCTTGTTGAGTCTACTCGCAGACACCAGCCTAGGGATTATTAGTGTCGTATTTACCGCCCCTTTTAAATTAATGATGGAAGTTTGAAATTGATGAGATCACATGATGATATTGAGAACATGGTGATTTTGAAATAATGCATTGAAACGGATGTTTTTCCTCATTGATTTACCTTGGCATAGCATTGCATTTACATTTACTTTTACTTTTGCGTTGAGGAAAAAACATAACTATATACATACTTTGTGAGAATTCTCTACAGAACGTGGAAATTAATTACAAAAATGGTTGGTTTTCGAAAATGGTTTTTGGGAGTTCACTTCCCGCCGTATGGTAGCCGACGAAAGGTGGAAAGTGTTATGAATTGGGTGCCCGCTGTCCTGCCGTAGCAAGCCGGCAAAAGGTGGATTGTGTTGAGCTATATGTTGAGAAGTATGTTGAGTTGATGATGTTATTTGTTGCTTGTGATGAATTTGTGGAATTTCATATTGATGTGTAATTTGTTTTAAAGAGGAAATGTGCATGGGCATTAATTGTAAATAATGGGAATCAAAAATAGATATGAGGATTATAGACTATGATGGTAAACTTAATGAAGTAGTTGTGTTAATAAAAGTAAATTGTGAGCGTTGTTCTATAATTAAATAAAGGATTGGGTTGAAAGGGGTTATTAATATTGTGTTATCTTGAAATGAAACTTTGCGAGTGCAATTAATAGTGTGAATTGAGTATAGGAGAATTGTTGGCGAGTTAAAAGGGAACCTGAACTTGAAGTTATGGGGTTTTAAATTAAAAATGAAAAGTAGAAAAGAAGGATGAAAGGAAAAGAGGAACATTAAAAATGGAAATTAAATGAGAAATATTTTGGGGAATTGGTTAATAACCTTTAAATGATGTTGTTTCTTAAATATGGTTGCTTCACAAGGATTTATGGTTTTCTAAAGTTAAGGGATGATTTTAATGGCTTAAGGTTTTCCTTAAAAGTGTTTAAATAGTTTTTGAGAAAAAGATACCTTACTTATGATATTTTGAAATTATGAAATGTCACCCTACTATATGGTATCACCCTGCATGCATGATCATTTTTATCTGTGTGTTAGTTATTGATTGAGAACTATGAGACTCCTACTGGGCATTAGTGCTCACCCCGTTGTTGTTTTATCTTTCACAAGAAGAAAGTTTAGGTTATTTGATTGAAGACGTATGGAGTTCTTGAGTCCATTTGTATGACTTCATAGTAGATGTAAAGGAAGTAGATTTTGTATTTGTACTTATTTATTTGGAGCATAGTAGGAGATTGACATGTATGATTGTCATTGTAATGTTCATTGAAAGAGAAAGAACTTGTATCATGTTATTCCTATTACTCAAGTGTAATAGATATTTGTATATGTAAAAAAAAAAAAAAAAAAAAAAAAAATTATTATGGACCTAAATTTACAGGCTTTGGTAATATTTTCGAGTAATTAAAATTCGGGGCGTGACACAGAGAATTAGGGGTAGAGAGGAGATTGAAAAGCCTCATCAATTTCGTGGACATAATCTCTAATGATCTTAAGGCTGTTATGGATTGGGTTCATTGTGTTTTCAAAAACCATTTTGTTGTGATCCTTCTAGATCTGCCAAAGGGTAACAATAAAAACCAGAAACCATTTTGATCCATACAGAATTTTTTTGTTTTTCATGTTAGAGGACACCCAGTCATACAGAGGCTAAACTGATCCTTCCTCCCACCAAGAGTTGTTTTGAATGTGGATCCAAAGTTCCTTAGAGTGGGCACAATCTCTAAGAAGATGCTGCATGTCTTCACTAGATTGGCCACATCTAAGCCATAAATCTGATGAGGTCATATTTCTCATAAGGCGCAAATGGCTGGTCAACAGTTTGTCTCTTAAAATAAGCTAGAGAAAGTATTTCAATTTTTGAGGGATTTTGATTTTCCAAATCCAATGCCAATCCTTGCCATCCACAACAGAATTATCAATAATATTAAAAGCAGAAGTAGTAGAGAATTTACCACAGGTGGATCCAATCCAAGCAGGAGTATCAGGGAAGGTTGCAAATCTGGGTCTGTAGATTTTAAGAATTTCAGTAAGGTAATGTAGAGCTAAAAGGGTTGCAAGGCTGCCAATGTTCCAATTTCCTTCCTCATCTAAGATTAGTTTAACTTTGTCGAAGTCATTGGTTTGGTAGGTGTTGTTTGTTTGAACTAAGGGTTGAGTACCACACCACCAATCATTCTAAAGGGAAACATCCTCTCCATTACCAACAATCCATTTAACCCCACGTCTAAGAGTATCCCTAGTTTTGCAAATGCTTCTCCAAATGTGAGAGGTTTGAGATCTCTGAGGCCAATTATAGAAGCTGTTGTGATGCCAATATTTAGATTGGAGAATTTGGCACCAAAAGTTTAGATCTTTCACTCAAAAATTTCCACCCAAGTTTAGTAAGAAGAGCAGCATTATGGTCCCTAGCCTTTCTAATGCCTAATCCTCCTTCAGCTTTGCTTCTGCACACAATGTCCCAGTTAACTAAATGGACTTTCTTATGGGTCTCAATGTCCCCCAAAAGGAAGTTTCTATTGAGTTTATCAATCTCATCACAAGTTTGTCTAGGAAGTTCCATAGTTTGCATGGTGGAGAAAGGGATGACAGAAGTGACAGATTGAATAAGGGTAGCTCTTCCTGCCATGTTTAGAGTTTTGGCTTTCCAACCTGAAAGCTTGGTTTTCATCTTCTCCATAATCTCATTGAAAGTGGCCTTATTAACTCACTTGTGAAGTAAAGGGGAGCCAAGATATTTGCCCAAGTCTTGGGTTCGGGGAATGCCACTATGGAAGTTAAGGGATTTAGCAAAGTTTCTATGGATTTAGGGGAAACAAAGAGTTTAGATTAGGCATGATTAATTTTTTGACCAGACACCTCACAAAATTCACAAAGGACCTCTAAGATTGTATCACAGTTCATTTAGTCAGCCTGGGCAAAGAGGATGAGGTTGTCAGCAAAAAACAAATAGGATAAGGGTGGGCTGTATCTAGAGGCCTTGATGCTTGTCCAAAAGCCCTCTTTAACTTTAAAGTTGATCATATTGGACAATCTCTCCATACAAAGCACAAAAAGGTAGGGTTTGTCTAAGCCCTCTCACATTATGAATACCCTCAATAA
Source organism: Camellia sinensis (assembly GCF_055761805.1). NCBI lineage: Eukaryota > Viridiplantae > Streptophyta > Magnoliopsida > Ericales > Theaceae > Camellia > Camellia sinensis. Next base: position 115,495,756 of record NC_138975.1, read on the forward strand.
TTTCACCATCCCACAAAATAGAAGAGTGCTTATTAGAGACACTGCTCATAATTAGGTCAATCCAGTTGCATTAAGTTTGAATTCAAATAAGGTATCTCTGATGAAATCCCAAGACAATCTATCATAAACTTTTTCTAAATCAATTTTGAAGATCATTCCACCTTGTTTTCTTCTTATGATGAGTGAGCTAATGCAAGCAATGACAAAATATTACTACTTTTTAAGAATATTTTTACTTTGGGATTTGATTATCAAAAGTTAAAAATCAAAAAAAAGCAAAGAATGTAAAATAATTAATTGGGGAAATTAAAAAAAGAAAAAGAAAGAGCACTCTAGGATTTGACATTTGTAACAAAATAAATCTTGAATTTTTAATTTTATTAATTTAAATTATAATATTTTGATTTGTTTTTAATCTAAACTATTCACTTATTTTCATTAAGTAAAACTGTAGGAAATATGATATTTTAGATGTTTGGGGACAAGATTTTTTAGCTTAAAAATTAAAAAGCCACTACAACTTATCACATAACTCTTTACTTTTCTACACGTCAAATTAAAATAGTCAATTCTCAAACCTAGCCAAAATGTTCAAAGGAGTGAAATCAAAGTGAAAAGAAGTGAAAAATAAAGTGAAAGGAAGTAAAAAATGTATGACCATGTCCAAATAATACCAAATCTTACAATAAAATGAATAAATAAAGAAAAGAATAAAGTCCAAATAATACCAAATCTTAATAATAATAAACACTAAACAAGGGTCGGATATCATCTCTGCTGATTTTTAAGATGTCAACAAGAGGCCTGAGGGAAGTTATCCCGGTACCATTGTTTTAACAATAAGCAATGACAATGTTGATTATTTACGGAGAGAACATCAAAGTAAAATAAAATTTAAGGGAAAAGAACTTATAAAGAGCAATTTAGTATGCACACTGGAAAATGATTTATTAAACCGGACACTGATGGATAATAATATTGTTACAGGGCTTAGTGCTGAAGATAAGTCGAAACATTGTATTCCTATACAAGCTATGTTTACATAAATCAAGCATCACAACAGCACTCAGAATTCAATGTTTCTTATTAATTTCATCTATGACAGCAGACAAACTGCATATCTGACAACAACAGGAAGCCAACAATTTGCCGCTATGTCTGGTTGCACCTCTTTATCTGTGAATACAAAGGTAATCATGCTGAGATATTAAAAAAAAAAAAGAAAAAAAAAAAGCAGCTTAAATGTGCTTCATTTCGTCAGATTGCAGAAAATTATCAACTACAAAAGTAAAAAATATATTTCTACCGAGTCTAATTTTCTAGTTTCACTGATTTATCACTGAGCAACTTTCAGGAGTGTCTAATTACACATCATCATTCATCTAAGTACACACCATTTCCTAAATCCACATCACACCAGGGTGATGAGTGGTGGGTGGTGACAGGAGAATCTGCGAGGAGAATAGTTTTTTTTTTTTTTTTCTTCTAAACTAGTGAAACTAATTTTTTTGTGGTTACAAGAATGTAGTAAATTTTGAAAACTGTTTTCAAGTTTTTATAAACAAAAATTGACAACAAACGAGTTTTTGTTTACGATTTTCAATTTTTTTTTTTGGTTTGTAAATATAAATTATAAATATACATGCTACCAAACAGGTGCTTAATAATTTGATTTTTCTTGAAGCAATTGGAGGGAATCCATGATGTATGATCTATCCATTCATATTAAGGATTTTGCTTCTAATTAAATTTTTCCTCATCATTTTCTGGCATTGCCTTCAAATTTTGACAATGATTTTTGGTTTCAATTACACACTGAAGGGAAAAATAAATAAATACTGTAATTTGTAGAAAGTGAGAAATACCATACATGAGAATGAAGGGTAAATGAACTGCATATTGAGTTGAATAAGAGCTTTTGGACTTCAAATTTCATACTGCGACAGCTTCGGGTCTTTTGCTGGTTTTTATTCCTTTTATAGCTGTAACACATTCATTCAGTGCATAAAAAAGCTAAAATACATTTATGTCATAAAGAATTAAATTTATCTTTTGTAGGACTTATCATAGAAGTTCTATGAGTCCATGCCTTCGGCATAATCTTTAGCTCCAAAGACAGCAGAACCAGCAACTAAAGCATTGGCTCCAGCCTCAATCACCTGCCAAAGTGCCAACATCATAAGTATTCAAAATGGCTATATAGATCACATCATCAATTTGTCACTCGTACAGATAAATGATGAAAGAGATTTTGGAAATTTTTTTTTACACATTATCGTAAGACGATTTGTTCTATTCCAATAAGCCATGATGAGATTTATTTTATTTTATTTTATCGAAATGTGGTCTAAATTCTTGAGTCTCGGTGCACATCTTTTCTCAATGCACACATCTATATATTCAAATATTTTGCTTTTGCTCAAGACACATATTTATCTGAAAAACACCATCCTCAATCTTAGAAATCCTAACCCTAACCTTAACTACCTCTGGCCAATCAGCACTGCCACCACCGACCTCATCCCCTGACCACACTAACCACTCCCCCACCCTTGCTTGCCACCCTCACCCCCTCAACCACCTTTCCCCAAAAACCCTAGCCCCTTCCCACTGTCCACGACCACCCTAGACCCACTTTCCCCCAACTACTCTAGCCTCTCCCCTACCGTCCACGACCACCCCAGCCCCTTCTCCATTATGCTGGCACAGAGCACGCTTGAGCGCGCGCGCGCGCGAGAGAGAGAGAGAGAGAGAGAGAGAGAGAGAGAGAGAGAGGGGCTAGATCGTGTGTGCGAGAGAGTGATCTATGAGGGGGGTTTCGTGGGGGTGGCAGTGCTGGTGGTTGGTGGTGTAGTGCGAAATTGAATTTTAGGGTTTTGTCTAAAAGGGTAATTTGAGTAAGGGGTAAAATCATAATTAAAAAATGCGCTAAGTGCGTCAACTGAGCATTTTTGGTGTGTGGAAATAGAAGCTGCCACATACTATTGGAGCATCAAGGGTTCAAGAACAGCACTGAGGTAGACAAGAAGTTAATACTTGCTCGACTTGCTCACAGATATTCTTAGGCAACACAAAAAATCCACCCAGAAGATAACACTACTTTAAGGCCATATCTCCGCATTAGAAAAGGGACAATATAATTTTGAATGACGGACCTTATATGCATTTTTTGGACCAACTCCACCGTCTACCTCGATCCATGGGTTCACCCCCTGCAAAACAAAAAGAAAAAAAAAATGTTATTGTTTCCTTTCCTGGTAAAGTACTGCACTTGGAAATGAGAATGCAATACCTTCTCTGCACACATTCTCCTTAAATCTGAGATTTTCCTAACTTGGCTCTCAATAAAGCTCTGCCCACCAAATCTGGGGTTCACCGACATAATCAAGACCAGGTCAACCACTGTTAACAAGCAAAGAAGATCATTTCGACAATTCCATTCCATGTGACCATATTAACCTAAATGATAACATGAAGACTTTTCTAACACTAATATCTTCTCCATGGAGCTTTTAATAGGAAAATGTATGGCAGTTTGGCCAACATCAAATTTAGTATGCACAAAAGGTAAGTAATCTTGCTAAATTAATTTACTAATATGTTGTCTCTCAGTCTATATAACAATTAAGTTCTTGTCTTGATAACCAAAGTCGCCATGATCACCTTTTCATTTTGTTTTTGGTCATGTGTATCTGAAAAGAAAAAAAACTATCAAGTGAAAAGGATACTCAGCAGAGAAAATCCTTCTCAGAGAGTAGTCCTTCAAAAACTTCACTACAAGGACTACCTTCGTAAAGAAACAGATCTTACCATCAAGGACATATTCTATTGTAGTTAGTGGTGTGGCAGGATTTAGGACAACTCCAGCTTTGGCTCCCAAACTTTTAATCTGAGTTATAGAAAAACAGAGTTGTCAAAAGAGATAACTAGTGCAATGAAATAGAAAAAACAAACTTCAATTAGGATTAAATGTAAAACAAATATATCAACACATGAACAGAAAAGGAGGCTCTCTTAGAAGTTCGAAGTACAGATAACTCATTATTTTTTTTTTTCCTTTTCCTGTTTTTTATTTTTTTTTTAACTTTTAGGATTACATTAAGTTAAACCTAAATCTGATGAATGTTAATCAGATAAATCTATACTAAAACAGGATATGCATTCTCAAGTTCAATGAAGCCATACTTGATTAACTGTACGATGCAAATGGATGGTGGAAGATTGCTCACAATGGACGCTAACTATGTCTGCTCCTGCCTTCACAAAATCAGGCACTCTCTGGTCGGGTTCAACAATCATCTGCAATGCATTTGTTCACATTAGCAATGCTATTCCCAATCAAAGAAAGAAGACTTGACAACAAATTACCTAGGACATAAAAATTGAAGAATTACCAAATGTACATCCAATGGAAGGTCTGTTACGGGGCGCAATGCATCAACCACAAGAGGTCCAATTGTTATATTTGGAACAAAACGACCATCCATTACATCAACATGAATCCAGTCACAACCTGCCAGCTCCACTGCTTTTACCTATATATATATGAGAGTCAAATTCTAGCACCCATGGAGAATCAACCTACATCTCAAATTATTAATGCATGAGGAAATATAAATAAAGAAATTAAAAAATGATCCCAAAAACATGATTGAACAAAATCAAATGACAAGAAAATTCAGAGAGAAAGGTATCACTAGTAGAGTTACTATCGTTAGGCATTGAACTTGCTAAGGAGTTTAACAAATTCCAAATGCCAATAGAAAAAGTAAAACACACACGCACGCACACAAGCTTATGCAGTAGAATACAACATAATCAACATGTTGTGTTAAAAATAAGGATCACACTCCTGGCCTTAAGCCTTGAGTTAGCACTTACAATATGACAGCACATATCAAATATACAAAATAGAAACCTGCTCTCCCAGCTTTGCAAAATTAGCAGAGAGAATAGATGGAGAAACGATTATGTCGCTTTTTGAGAATTTATCCACCCGGGAGCTTGCCTTCACTATAGTTTGATTCTTTCCCTTGGATTCATACAAAGAAAATAAAGCAAAACATATAAGCAATGTAGTGCAAGATCAGGCACAAATCATGAGCAGTAACTAAAACCTACATATAAGAATACTTAGGCCTCGTTTGGAAACAGGCTAATTTAGTAACTTTTTAGCTATTTGGCTAAAATATTAGCTAAAAAAAACTAGTAGGTTTGGGATGACTTTTTGGCTTTTTACGAAAAGATGTGCAAAAAGTAGAGAGAAAAGAGAATTTTTGACTTTTTGGTATGGGTTGTTGGCTTTTTAGTTTTTTTAGTGAAGTCACTTGCCAAACGAGGCCTTAGTATTCAAGGAATTTAATTGTTCATAGTGATTGGATGGAATCATCTGCTTAAAGAATTGGAGAGATGTAACAAGAATTTCTTCTCCTTTAGTAGAAAGAATTAGAAACCCATCAATGCATATGAGGTTAGATACAGAGCTAAACATTAAAATGCTATTTATACCTATTACTCTCTCCACCTTTAGATTTTTCAATTATAAGTGGAACTATAAAGCTTAAAACTTTGAAATTGTTGGTGAATAGAGTTTCTTTTTCTTTTTCCTTTTTTAATAATAAAAATAGATATTAAGAGATTTTATTCACATGTTTTTTAAATATATAGAATGTGAAAAAAAATATCTTACTATTTTGACACAACAAAATATAAGAGTATTTGTAACAAAAAAAATGAAGGTGTTATTATTTTTACGTATATATACAAATCAAAAAAACGAAAAAAAATTGGTGGCGTCCCTACCATGTAGTGTCTTGATTTTTTGATAATCATGTTGTCAGTGTGTCAGTAATCCGTATCCTGTTGTATTGTATCTATGTCTTATATTTGTATTCGTGCTTCTTAGAAGAAAGACCTTAACAAATGAAAGCAACAAGAAGTTTCGAAATGTTAACTAGTCCTATGGTAGGAACCCTCCTTTAAAGTAATATTCAAACACGTAGCATTTAACTTGCAATTCTCTCTCCCTACCTTGTCTCCCACTCCCATTCCAAAGGATAAAAAGGCAAGGGGAAGGGGGGGGGGGGGGGGGGGGGGGGGGATAATATTAGAAGCAAATAAAAAATGGAATATCATTCAAAGAATACCACTTAGTAAAGCTGTTGGGATTCTTAAAAGCATTCAAGTTCCCTCTGGGAAGAGAATGAAAGTATATGTTAACTCAAAAAAGAAAACTTAATAAGAAGCAATCAATTATGTGGAGAGTGTACGTAGAAACTACATGGAGAATAAGAGTTTTCAACCAGAAGCAAGTACATTTGTGTCACAATGAGTATGGACTTTCCATTGCATGGACACCAAAGATTGTGCAACATATGTTTAAAGATTATATTTATATATCATGGGAAACATTGGAATAAGGGTAAAACCAAATTTTGGTACCATTTGCACCCAGATAGAGGCACTACTACCAACTATACTGAAGAGGTAGCATAAAGGTCAACAAATTTGTCTGAGAATTGTGGAGATTACATTGATAAACAAGTGTAATTTTATGGGTTTTAGGAATTCATTACAATGGAACTATCGAACAGCCAACTGACGTTGGGCAAATGTTCATTGAAAATTTTAAAAATATTGTTCTGCATCTCTTTCAACCACCAAAATAGTGGAAATATAAGGTAAATATAGGGGAGCAATATTAAAAAAATTTCCCCCTTTGTTTCATCACGCAACTAAGAATTGGCTCTTTAACCATTTTATGTTTTTTCAAAACCTTATTTACAAAACTAGGGACCTTTCGCACTTTATTCCCAAACCATTTGCACAAAGCTGGGAGGTGGGGGAGTAGGTGGGAATGGGAGTGGGGGAGTGAGGGCCCTATAGAAGAGTTTAAAGTTTGGAGCAAGGACCCCATAGGAGTTTCCTGCTATTAAGTCCCAAATTACATGAAAGCACGGTTACTAAATTTCCTCATTTTGAAATTAGATTTGGAGAAGAAGTCTGCTAATAATTGAAGTGCAGAGAAAGCGTGGTTGCTGGCCACACTTTTTTATTAGAGACGTGGTTAGTAATCATGTTTTCACTAGAGTTTGAATGTAAATAGGAACCTAAAACACATGGTTACTAAAACATGTTTAGCAACTACATTTTCACGTAGGAAGTGAGTTCAATATACCCCTAATTTTTTAAATATGTTTAAAAAACACATAAAATGGTTAAAGAGCCCTAAGAATTTGTTGATGACTTCAAGTAAAATTCAATTAGAGTGGTTAATAATGCACATAAGTATGATGGTATTGGGTTATGCAGCTATTTTACATGGATCAAGTCCTGTGGCAATGTTTGTCTAGATCTTGAAGAAAATCATGGCCCAACCAACTATTACATTGAAGTACAGTTTACTATGGTATATTAACAAACATTTAATGGGCAGAACTCAAAAATACCACTCATCAATTTGAAACAAACGTGTTAAATGAGTAAGAGGTTAACACACTCCACGAACTTGACTCTTTCAAGCACAAAGCTTTCCACTTGAAATTTCCTAAATTCAGTACATCAATTCTACTTTTTGGGTTTTGCTAAGTAAAAATGATAAGGGTTAAATCCTAATTATGGTTTTGGCTTAGGGCATTTTATCAACATTTAAATATATATGCAAAAGTGCCCTCACGTGATTTTGACTCATCGTGCACTTTACCTCCCTACCGTTATTAATTTTGTCCAAATTGACAGAAATTATGTCACATGAGCCTATTTTGTGGCATGAAAACCAAACAGTCAAAAGTCAAATTTTAGTGTAAAAAGACAAATTTTCCATTTCATTTTCTTCTTCCCCATTTGAAAACCCTAACCCTAACTCATCCACTCTCTCTCACCACCATCCCCGCCACCTCTCCCACCTCTCTGCTACCATTCCGCACCTCTCTACCATGCTGCCACCTCCACTCTAACACTACCTGGGTTTCACAAATAACTTTCATTTATTTACAACATTCATTGCAAAAATCGTCTCGAAATCACTAATTATAGAAACATACCTAAGCAAGTTCAAACAAAATGGAGGTGAGTCTGAACCAAAGAAGTATTTTCTTCTTCTTCTTTTTTTTTTTTTTTTTTTGTTTTTGTTTTTTTAAGGAAAAAAATCAACAAAACAAAACAAAACAAAGTGTAGATCGCTGCACCTGAGTCATCTTCATCTTCCTTTTTCTTTTTTCAACTAATCTCTTCAGGCTATTTGAATTTCGAAGTAAACAATATACATGTACACAACCCACACACACGCATATATACATACGGATCACATATATACGTAATTTCTTTGGGTTTGAATTTCAATATTAAAATGGCAATTTCAAATCAAAATCAAATGTGTATCATGTGATGTAGTGGGATTACTGGATCTTAAAACCATGATTCAGGCTGGTTTGTTACAGTGGGATGAAATTCAAACCCAAAATCAAATGTGTATTCATATGATGCAATGGGCTTGCTGGATCTTAATAAAACCAAGATTTTGGCTGGGAGTTACAATGGGGACTAGGGAGTAAGACAGGGCTAATAGTAGTGAGGGTGTTCAAGTCTTTTTGCAATTTCCAATAAAATAGTTATTTTAGTTCAATTTATGTAGGGTTATAGTGTTCCAATGGGAAACCACAAGGGGTAGAGTGGATTTTGCTCAATGATAGCTTACAATTCATCAATCCCCAAAAATGCAGTGTACCATCATTGATTATTACCTAATACTATTACATACTGCAATTAATCAGCTGAATAATCCAAGCAATTTAACGCAAGGTCAAAAGAACCCATTTGGTTTCTCTACTGGGTTTTGAAAATCAAGACATAATCCATATGGTGTTTCAATCTTCAAAACTCCATAGGACTAGTATCCATATGAATACACATATATATGTATATATATAAAAACTAGGAATCAAAATCCAAAGTAGCATCAAGATATCATCAAATGTGAAAAACCCAATATAGTACCTTGTAAAGGTGAGAGAATTGGGATGAGAACGAGATTGCCTAAGACCTCCACCAAACCCACTAATCTGGGACTGGACGAGAGTTGACGAACTCCTCGAAGCTGTTGCCATTTTCTCTCTCTCTCTCTCTAAAAATCTTTCTTTCTCTCACAAGAATGGGTGGGTGAGGCGTTAACGGTTAGGTACCGAGAGGATGTTCGGTGCTTTGTTTTCCGTCTCTCTAGTCTCTACCTGTAACCAAAATTTCAGCCGTGAATAAATAATAATAACAACAACAACAACAACAACAACAACAACAACAACAACAGTGTTTTTTGTTTCAATTTTTTGAATTCAATTTTCTAAAAATTAAGGTTGCGTTTGATAGAGTTTGATAGAGTTTTGTAAATGTGATTTGAGAGTATGAGTTGTATTTTGAATTTGTGAGTTTGGAAATTATAATTTAAGCTTCCGTTTGGGAAGTGGGTTGACTTTTTGGCTTTTTTGGCTATTTTAGCCTGGGCTAAAAAGTTTGATTTGGGAAGGGCTTTTTGGCTTTTTAACTTTTTTTGTGAGAGAATAATGTAATGATTATGGGTTGGATGTGATATTTTGTTTTTTGTGGCTAAAATAGCCTATTTTGTTTTTTGTGGCTAAAATAGCTAAAAAAGTCCCGTTTAGCTCTTGCCAAACGGAGCCTGAGTGTAGAAAATTTGTTTGGTTATGGTTTTTGAATTGAGTTTTGAATTGAATATGAAATTAAGTTTTGAAAGTTTGATTTGACATGTGAAGTAAGAAAATTTGTTTGGTTATAAGTTTTGGAAAGAGTTTTCAAAACTTAATTCAAATTATTATGACTCATAACAAAACACATTACTTTTATACTATTGAAAATTCTGATCAACACTTATAACCAAATTCTTTTTAAAATTCAATTAAAAAAAATTATTATTAACAGAAAACAACATTAATTAATTTTTTAATTGAAAATACTACAAAGGAAATAATTTTTTTTCAAAATAAATATTCAAAAAATTTAAATCATAAATATTTAAATAATTTAAATAATCTAAAAAATTTAATAAGTAAAAAATTAAAATAAATATTCAAAAAATTTAAATCGTAAAAATTTAAATAATTTAAATATTCAAAAGTTTTAAATAATTTAAAATGTCAATATTTTAAATTTAAAAAAACTCTACACTCAAATCGTAACCAAACACATAAAACAAAACTCAATTAAGAAATTATTTTTAAAACTCATAACCAAACACGTAATTCGAAACTTCATACTACTTTCACAATTCTACACTCAAATTGTAACCAAATATATAACAAAAAAATTAAAATATTTAAAAATATTTTTATAAAATAGAGTTTGAATTTATTTTTATAAAATATTTTAAAATTTTAAAAATTAAAATAGTAATATTTTGAAATTAAAATATTTAAAAATATTCAAAAAATTAAAAATTTAAAAAATCGTAAGATATTTAAATATTAAAATATTTAAAATCTTAACAAAATTAAAATATTTTTAAAATATATAAATATTTAAAATATTAAAAAAAATTAAAATATTGATTTGAATTGAGTTTTTAAAAGAGTTTTGAGTTATGTGTTTGGTTATGAGTTTTGAAAAGTAATGATTATGTTTTGAATTGAGTTTTGAGAAATGAGCGTAGAATTATGATTTAAAAGCTCCAAACAAACAACACACTCAAATCAATGGGTAGAATTATATTTTAAGAGTCTTAGCAAACAGAACCTAAGTTTTTTTTTCATTTTTTTATTTTTATTTTTGGTGAATATTTTTTCAATTTTAAGTAATTTTTTAAATTTTTTTAGATGTATCTCACTTAGATGTATTTAAATAATAAAATATTTGTGAAAAAATATTTTAAAAAAATCATAAATACACAAAAATATGAAAAATGTACTGAATTTTATTATTATTTTTTTTTGTAGTTTTTGGTATTTAATGATTTTTTTAAAGGATTTTTCACAAATATTATACTTTTTAAATATATTTATGTTAGGTGTGTCTAAAATTAAAAAAAATTATTTAAAATATTAAAAAAATTCATTGAAAACATTAAAATACGAAAAATAAAAAGTATAATTTTCTGAAAACTATTTTTTTTAAATCAAAACCATACAAGCTGATGAAATTATTTAGTGACAAATTATTTTTTTGAAAAATATTTTTTCCATTGGTATCCTATACATTGCCGATAGATCATCAGACTGTCGCTGGAAAATGGTCAAGAAAAAGTCATCAAAAATCACCGTAAAGCTGTTGACACGGTGTTGGCGGTGGTGATTTGAATATATAGATATATTAGATAAATAAATAGACAAATCTGTTGAATAGATAGGTGATATATAAACAAATATGACGATGACACGTGGACAAATACGTAAACAAAGCGATAATATTTGAATAAATAAGTGATGTTGACAGTAACATATCGACAGATAAGTAAGAATAATATGGTCAAATTATTCTAACAGTTTTAAAATTTGACTTATGACCTAAGTTTTCTTCGATAAATTACAAATATGTCTCAAAAGATTTGTCAAAAATACACATTCTCTCTTTATATTTTAGAAATTACAAATGTCTTATTGCGAAAATTTATCCTTCAATTCAACTGACCTAATATAAAAAAATAAAATTACTCAACAAGAAATATTCGCGATCCCTAAAAAAGTCTCTTAATTTAAGTCACAATGATATGGCATGATAAGCGTAAACTTTTAATTTGTCACACACTTAACTATATTGAATCCAACTCTATTGCTATATTATTGTAAGTGAATTATTGTGAATTTTTAACATTTCTCATTACCCAAATATCCTCTAGTAACAAAATGAAAATTATTATACTACTTTCATTTTAATCCACATTTCACAAAATCATTCTCTTCATGCCATTATGATAGTTTTCAACTCACCCGGCGACACACCAAATATTTGTAGGCAATAATTACAGTAGTGTTAATTGAGAGTGGGAAAGAATAGTATTACTAATTGAGAAAAAATGAGGAATAATGAAGGTAAAGGTTAATATAAGTATTTAAAATAAAAAATTATTACTGATATCATAGATTCTGTTAGTTAAAGGTTGATTAACGAAAAGTGTTATTTGTTATATGATTGAAAATCTCAAGAGATTGGATGTAATTTCCCGAATGTAATGGAATAATTTATATTTTTGATAAATCTCAAAAAGTATATTTTTAACTTGCCAAATTTTTATTTTTATTTTTTATTATGCAGAGAAGGAACATTTTCATTTACTTAAATTTATATTAAACTTAAATTTAAATAATTTAAAAAAAAAAAAATTTCTTCACTCATGGACTCAATTTATACCAAATAAAATTTTACTCAAATTTTTGCTTTAAATCAAAAGGGACTCAAATGTTTAACTATAATTTTCAAGACTGTTGTGCGACTCAAATTTATAAATTTGAATAAAATTTTGAGGAAAAGCTAAAGATTGCCTAACGTGAGCTTTTTTATAAACATCAAATGTTATCTCTCTATTTATTAATGAATATAGTTTAAAAAAAAAAGAAAAGAATAAAGTAATAGAAAATGTTTAAGATTTTTAAAAAAGTTTTTTAAATTTGATCCACAATAAAATGACACAATAAGTGCCAACTTATAATACCTAATTATAGAATGCCCAACTTTCTTGTCACCTTATTGTGGGTGGGTTTGTGGAAAATTTATTGGTTGATCCTAAGATGCCACGTTGCCATGCTTCACACCAATCATAATTGATCATACCCTCTCAGGTTCTCTAATCTCTCAACACAAATTTGTAGGCTCCACTTTTTTCACTAATCATAACACCATTGGAGCACCACGTGACAGTACCCCAAAACCAACCAATAACTTCTTAAGTTTGTGAGTCTAAATTATTGATATATAATATTTCTCTAAAATAATTACATGACTATGTAATTGAATGGACATGCTTAAATTGAAGGCTCCATTGAAAATTTTTATTTGAGTAATGTATTATATTTATATTAATTTTGATTAAAAACAAAAATAAAAATATATTTGGTACACAAGATTTCTAAAAATATTTTTTAAAAACAAGTGAAAATAGATGATTACCGGATATGGTTGTTGACAATTAAAAATGGTGGCAAGAGAGAGTTGTTGGCTATAAGAGGTAGTTGTTGGCTACAAAAGTAGTGAGTGAAAGTGATTATCAATAGTAAAAAATGGTGGCTGGTTGGTAGCCTAAAGTAGTAGCTTAAGGTCAGGACGGGTCCTGACATTTAAGGAGCCTAAAGCGAATTTCGGAAATAAGATCCTTTTTATATTGAAAAAAAAATAAAAATTCATAGATAAAACGATAAGTTATAACTTTTTTATTTGTTTGTAACCATAAAAAAATTTATTTGCACATATAATCATTAAAATTATAAACAAAACAATTTAATGAAACAAAATTAGGACAAAAAAATTAGGAAAAAATTATTCAATTAAAACTGATAAAGACCTAGGTAAAAAAATTAAGGCAAAATTATTTATTTCATTAAAATCTAATAGATATAGAAGGTTAAAAAAAAAAAATTAGGACACATATATTGTATGTATTGTTCTTCTTGGGTCCAAACACTTTTTTAAAAAAAATATATATTTTTTCATTTTAATAAATATGGGCCAAACTACGGGTCTTTTCCCAATATAAGCCATTTTTGTATTGTATTTCCAAAACTAGGCCAACTTCTGACAGGATTCCAAAACTAAGTTAAAGCGCCATTACTATTCGCGCTTTTACTGTTAGGACCGCAAAAGTGGATGAACAGTAAAATCGCTATTACAAATAGCGCTTTTGATTAATAAGTCGCTATTACAAATAGCGCTTCTAGTGTTATTCTTTTTCCCAATAAAAAACGCTGTTCTTAACAGCGCTTTTCACACAAAATTTTCTTGGCAAAAAACGCTATTGATAATAGCGATTTTAATAAAAAAAAATTTCCAAAAAAACGCTAGCGATTTTAACAAAAAAATTTTTGCAGGAAAAACGCTATTCATAATAGCGATTTCAGTTCAAATTTTGTTCCAAAAAAAACGCTATTTCTAATAGCGATTTTAACAGAAATAATTTTCCCACCCACCGTTTTTAACATAAACTTTGTTGGAATAAAACGCTATTTTCAAGATAAAACCAAAGAAAAAACATAAAGCAATTATCATGTTAAAATATGTTTTTTTTTTCTTTTGTTTTTGTTTAGAATGTGTAATTCATAAATTTTACATAATATGAAAAAAAACCTCTTTTCATATATTAATTTTACATACTATTTTTCATATATATAATTTCAAAATCATATTCATGTAGATATTATTAAGCCAATCATGTTCATTTATTTGGCTTTACTGAAGCCGTTGTCATGTTACATTTTTCATTTTTTCTTTTGTGTTTGTTTTGTTTTAGAAAATGTAATTAAAATTTTTTTTTCGTCTTCACTAAAGTTGTTTTCATGTAAAATTTTTTTTTGCTTATTGTTTTGTGTAATTAATTATTTTTTTTTTCGCTTTACTAAAGTCGTTTTCATGTAATTTTTTTTTTCTTTTGTCTTTGTTTTGGGTTGGAAGGTGTTATTTAGAAAATTATTTTGGCTTTACGAAAGCCGTTTTCATTTAAACATAAATATATATTTATTCTTTTGTTTTGGGTTAGAAGGTGAGAATGTAATTCAGAAAATCAGTTTAGTAAACCAGTTTAGTAAAACCGTTTTGTACCCGTTTTCATTTAAATTTATTTTGTTATGGGTTAGAATGTGATATGCATGCTGTACAGTTCGAAGCACACCCACACATTGTGCAACTCGACGACATTTTTGTAATAATACTTAATACATAATATACGAAGTCAGTACTTTACAAAATACTCTTACGGGTATGAAAACAACATAACTGAAGTTGCAAATGTAATAGTTTTCAGTTACGTAGGTAGTACAGACATAATTCTCCCACAAAAATACATTATGGACACCATGAACTGAACACACATTACATACATCCTGGACACTCTTAACTGAACACACAATACATAAACATAACAGTTAGATAGAGAAACACCTAATTCATGACCTAATATTGCATATTAATAGCCGTAACATTTGACAGACACAATACATAAACATAAACTTAAACATAAACATAACATAACATAACAGTTATACTTACTCTAACACAGACATTACATATTAATGGAAGTTGTTATATTGCCGAAGTGTAGACATTAACACCTAATTCGCGCTTAAATCGGCAGGTGGCTCAGAGTCTGAACAATCCGAAAGCTCAGCGTCAGAGACAAGTTCAGGATCCTCCATGATAGCCTTGATAGCCGCAACATTTGGTTCTGTTTTGTTCTTCTGGGCATCCTTCTTAAGTATGAGTAGCTGCATATCGCGGACCAATCTACGACCCATTTGAGAAATCTCACGTTCTAGTGTTTGACATAGTCGATCAACATTATCAAGATCTTCTTTTTGGATCTCAACAGAACGTGCTTTTGGCACCTTCAGTCCTCTTTCCCGACATAATCTTTCGTTTTGCACTCGCTCTATAAATAGTGCGGGCCACTTAAGAAGTCTAGCCTTTGCATAACCATATCCTGTTTGATTTTCTGATGGATCCTCCACCAAACCACATGGATCTCAATAGTACTTGGGCATGACGAAATGTCGCTTCCCAAACCTATCATGATAAGCACAAGAGGCATCCAAGAAAGGAAATGGTGTTTCATCTTCAGCATCGCCACTTCCCCTTCCCCTTCCTCGTCGTGAACTTTCACCCCTTTGCAAGTTCCTACCACCTCTGCGACCCCCACTCCCTCCTATGAACCATGTAGCCATGCTAATTTTTTAAAACAAATGAATAATAATTTCGTAGGGCGAAATGAGTTGTAAGGTTGTGTCTTCACCTTGAGTTGTAAGGTTGTGTCTTCACCTTTACTCGTTTATATAGTTGATTATGAACGGATAAATGAGAATCCCACATATATGCATGCTGACTGTAAGGTAAATGCATGCTGACTGTAAGGTAAATCAGTAGATTCACTGTTGCCATGTGACTTTCTAAATTGAGAATCCCACATATATCAATACGAGATGAGTTATCACTGTAACAAAAAAGTCGACCAAAAAATGGAGAAAACCAAAGCATGTGGACCAAGTCACATCACTTCACAATCCATCTGCATATACGAACAAAATAAGGGCATGGTGACTGTAAGGTAATTCAGTGAATTCACTGTTGCCATGTGACTTTCGAAGTTGAGAATCCCACATATATCAATAACAGATGAGTTGTCACTGTAATACAAAAAATCGAGCAACAAATCGAGGAAACCAAAGCCTGTGCACCAATTCACATGACAAAGACCATCCATCTGCATATAAGGACAAAATAAAGGCATGCTGTTGTTAAGGTAAATCAGTGAATTCACTGTTGCCATGTGACTTTCTGAGTTGAGAATCTCACATATATCAATAACAGATGAGTTGTCACTGTAATAAAAAAAATCGAGCAAAAAATTGAGAAAACCAAAGACTCTGCACCAAGTCACATGACTTCACAATCCATCTGCATATACAGACAAAATAAAGGCAGGCTGACAATAAGGTAAATCAATGAATTCACTGTTGCCATGTGACTTTCTGAGTTGAGAATCCCACATATGTAAATAAGAGATGAGTTGTGACTGTAATAAACAAATCAATAAAACCGAAGACTGTGCACCAGGTCACATGACTTCACAATCTATCTGCATATACTGACAAGTCTCTCCACGATTTGACTACTCAATGTGTGAAAAAATGAAGCTTATGAAGCTTACGACCCGCTATTTGTATTTCATTGAAAAGTATGACTATTTGAATTGTTCTTGTCATTTGGGAAGCTATTCACCGACCTACCTGTTATGTTTTATGTGTTGTTGAAGGCGGTAGTTCGATTCACCGAGTTTAGTTTTTTGTCAACCCCTCTTTCATTACCGGAGTCATAATTTTTACTGGACTTTCAAGAATTGGAAGGTGACTCTTTCTTCTTTCCTGATGGAGATTGAAATTCGTTGTAATTTCATCCCTATTTCAGCAGCCCCAGTTAAGGGAACCTTTTCTCCAAGTTGCCTGATCTATTTTATGTGTTTTAAGTATTCACATAATTGAACATACATTAATCCATTAATTAATCCAGAACATTCATTAACAAATTGCAATTCAATAAAGAAAGTCATGAACTCATAAATGTGTACTTATAAATGTACGTATTTCATAAACTTCAGTTTCATAAGAAAAATACTTGAAATACATCCGTACGTTACACCAACAAGAACGTTGTCTTACACTCCAGGAACGAACATATGAAAGATAACGGTGTTTGATTTCTTATTCGTCATCTGACATGTAGTAGTCAGAGAGATATTTTTCATTGTTGAAGACATTATTTCGCTCAACCATTGTCAAATCTCTGTTGCTTGCTTCTGCCATTTCAGTGGCTAGCTGAAGCATGAAATGTCGACATCTCCGCATCAACATCCTGTTGTTCTCCTTCTTAATTCTGCTAACTGCTTTTTCATAGTCACTCACATTTCGTCTAGCCATGGTCAATGAACGACGATGAGGTACCGGTGCCCCAAAGTTACGTAGATCATTATACAATCCTTCTTGCTCCGTTACCCTGAACGCCCATTCTGCTCGGATACCAGGATAATAATCCTTCGGACTTGAGTACTTTTCGCTCTTGTAGTCATACATAAATGGAGGTAGCAGCCACACTTTCGGATTTCTTTGCCGGTGTGAACTTCCTGCACCTCTTGAAGACATTGTTAATAAAATTAAAAATAATAATAATAATAGTAATTGTATATCTATTACTATTGTTATGCCTTCAACAAACATCATACTGGGGTATTTATAGACATGATAGTGGTGCTAGGGCACTATGGAATAAGTGATACACGTGATATTATTTGACGTTATTCATTTCATGTAATTTTGATTACCCGTGACTTTGTGTACCTGTGATGTAGTCACGAGCGTGGTTGTAAGATAAAATAATAATTGTAGGCCATAGAATCACAATGCTATCCCTTCATATTCGAGCAGTGCATTGTCAAATAAAACAAAATGCAGTGAGTTGTCACATCGGCACATGAAACTATTTTGTCATGCTTACTTTTGTAATACAATAAGTATTCACTTGGAATTGACGATTTCAGTACGTATAAGTGTTTTCGAGAAATTATAAATCAAATCGAAAAATGAAATTTTCTTTGTATTCAAGTAATATTGTTCATAAACTATCATTGTTTTTCTCACCAACATAAGAAAATGGTCACCTGCTAGGTAAACACGATTGGAACGTTGGTGCCTATATTTTATCTTATTTTCAGTTAATGAACTTCACAGTCATCCGATTTTTATTGTCATTACACAATCGTCCATCATATTTTTTTACCAACATAATATCATTTCTGCTTCTTTTCACAGTCATAATAATGTGATTTAGATGAATTCTGAAATGTGCGGAAAAAACAAAGCATGTAAGTTGCACTGCAGAAGTCACATGCATCACGTAATGTCAAGAAAAAAGTCACAACGTATACAAGCATGGCAAAGTAAGACAGTCACATGCATTACTGCATCACTGCATAAAGTGACATGCAGCATTGCATCACTGCACAAAGTCACATGCAGTGATGCACAAAGTCACACGCATCACTATATCACTGCACAAAGTCAGATGCATCCCTGCATCGCTGCACAAAGTCACATACCTCCTACGTACTGTGCCCATTGCAATTATGCACAAAGTCACAGGCATCGCTGCAGCTGCGGCACAATAGCCGATGCTACAGGCCGTTGATTCGTTCATGACTGCACAAAGTCGAGTCCTGACAGCTGTATGCACTGGATAAGGTCAGTGGCATGCATGTGATCGAACAGGAAATTGCATACACACAGCTACCATGTGTGTATATGGTATAAATATCGTAGCATACCACAACAAAAGTTTTACAGCTATTTCTACCGATATGATCATGACATATACGGTGGTTGATCTATATTCAGCAATGGGTCGCTATTGGGTTGCAGATGGAGATGAATTTCAATACCCATTAAATCCAAATTTGCGTTACTCACGTGCCACCGTCAATACCATGAGAGCTGAGTGGGAATTTCGCAAAACTCGAGCAAACGTTCTCGTTGAGCTATGCCGTGAAGTTAATCTTAAATTTCCTCGCCGGTTAGCCATGCGTATGCC
This sequence comes from Camellia sinensis, assembly GCF_055761805.1. Taxonomy (NCBI): domain Eukaryota; kingdom Viridiplantae; phylum Streptophyta; class Magnoliopsida; order Ericales; family Theaceae; genus Camellia; species Camellia sinensis. The sequence continues at coordinate 115,515,034 of NC_138975.1, forward strand.
AACTGACACTCCACAGTTGTTGCAAAGGGCATTGCATCGTATCCGCGACGAGGTTAATCGCATGACCCAACGTTTGCAGAGGTCCGAACTAATGAAGACCGCAAATGAGCGTGCCGAAGATGGGTTAATGGATGATGCACACCAGTACTACGCCTGGAGCATGGATGTTATGTATGAATCTGATATTGAGATGTCAGATGATGATGATAATGAATGAAATTGTTTGGATGAACGCCCAGGGCATTTCTGTAATGCATGCAATTTGTAATGCTTATCCATGACTTATCAATAAAGCGAGATATTTCAATTATTTTTAGCTTTGAACAAACATATTTTTTATAGCTTCTTTACACGTTTTGTTCAAACCAAACGCGTTTGTAATTTATGTTCTCCTAAATTACGGATAATGAGAGAGGGGTAGAGATGTGAAACAGATTTGTGTGATTCATCAATATAAATAAGAATAAAAAATTGTGAAATGATAATTGCGAATAAATAAGTATGACACTTACATCAGCTGTACAAGTTTGACACATACAAACAAAAACAAGAAAAAAAAAAACCTATATAGTCCATATCGCAACCGCTAATGCCCTAACCTGCCCCCAGTCCCACAACCTCGACCGTGGATCTCCCTCCTCGGTCTCCTACGGTAGACTCTCTGAATATCTGGCACTCTCTCCCCTGCATGCTGCCCTCCACTGACTGCCTGTGGAGCCTCTGAGTGTGAGTGTGACCCCCCCTCTCCTGCATCTGATGCCCCTGATCCTGCCTGTGCCTGTAGATCATATACTGCTGTGAGTTGTGAAACTCCCACTCCCTCGTCCGGTGCAACTGTATCACGATCTGTAGGTGGACCACGACCTCTGCCTCTGCCCGCACCCCGACCTCGGCCGCGACGTCCCCCACGACCATAACCTCTCCCTCGCGCTCTGGGGGGGGGCTCAATATGGCCCTCATCATCAATGTGTGAGATGTCAGTGAGAACTGCATCATGTGTACTCCTGGGCGCGGTCGAAGTAGTCCCCATAAAAGCATGTGGTAACTGGGTGGGTGGGGTAGCAACATCATGCATGAACCGGGGGGCGGTCGAAGTACTCCCCAGAAAAGTAGGATGTAACTGGGTGGGTGGGGTAATAACATCATGTATGAAGCGGGGCGGTGACCAATCAGGGTCAGGGTCAGCGTGCTGGGTAAGATGTACGTGTGGGGAATATGGAGAAATGTATGGGGTATCATGTGGTGGGGTGACTGAAGTCGAAGGACCTGCTGTGGCTGGCGCTGAACTGGAAGGCACTGACGTGGACGGGACTGATGTGTCTGGAGCAGCTGCTGCAGTGTGTACACCGTAGTCCCCAAAATGCAGACGATCTACCCGATGGGCATGCTGGATCCCCTCGTACAATAACTCTCTGATCTCTACAAGGGCCTGCAGACCAAGCTGTCCATCACGTCTGAAAATGGCGTCCTCAGCCAAGTGATATGACCTCCCAGCTCGAACCACCTGTAAAAAAAATAGATATATTAGGCTATAGTTGACTGAAAATAATCAATTATGATATTAACAATAATCGGAGATATAGTACGCTACTCACCAATGACTCGAGAGAAGGCCCAACTCCCTGATATCCGGCCTCGGAGAGGTGGCTCGGATTACCGACAAGTAGGTGTGTATGTCGCCGATACCACAACATGTACGGGTCAGGAGAGGGGAGGACCCCATCGCTCCAATCAGCCTGTACAATAGTGTCGCGACGGGCATCCCACAACTGTATGTATCGCATATGATGCTGACTCCAGTCAGTGCTGGCTCGGCCACGTCTATCCGTCGCATGCAACCGCCACTCGGTGTCACACCGATCCGGCACGGCCTGGACCCGACCAAACTGTCGGAGGACACGATCAGGGAGATGCCACTCAACCACATCATAACAAATGAGTGGTACTCTCGCCATCCATATATCCTCACCTAGGCGGCAGTAGTCTGGGAGCGTGTGGAGGACATCAGCATAAGGCTGCCAGATAAACTACAATAACGACAAGTCTATTAAAAATCGGTCATAAACGTATACAGTCCATATGACAATTAAAATTTAGGTATTTAAATTTGATACCTCGCCGTCTATCATCCGGTCAAGCTGGTCTCTATACACGACCACTACGTGGGTCGATACGACCTCGTGGCTCATGTCAACCCTCCATCGGCTACCTCGAGGTCCGGCCGGCATCTGCATGTCTCCCTGCCCGATGGGAACCTCACCAGGAGCAACTACTTGCCGCCTAGCCGGGGCAATGCGAATCAATCTCTCCCACGCCCAAATCTGCAATAGGTTGAACGCAATTACAATACTGATATATGCCATAAAATATGAATTGACATGTAATAAAATTCTTACTAACCTGTAGCAAGACAAGGGGTCCTCCGATCTGAGTCACACCCACCTGAGTGGCTCGACATAACATCCTATACAAGCATGCCAAAGCCGCGGCGCCCCAGCTGTACTGGCCGATGACGTCAATGTCTCTCAACAGTGGCAAATACATCAGCTTGAGCAGGTTCTGTGACTTATCAGGGAGAAGTACCCCCCAATAAGCCACAGAATATAAGCTCGCGCATGCTGCTGTACTAACTCATCTGCAGCATCATCTGGAACATCGCCCTGAAAATGCTCCGACAGCCACCTCACCCTCACTCTACCTGCCTGTAAGTCTGCAGGTGTAGGTGCTACTCCCAATAGCTCAGCACATAGCGCTATCCACTGCTCCGTCGTCAATGATGGGTCAACTCCAGTAACTGCTCGCCCATCAATCCGTAGACCGTATAGGACAGATACGTCCTGCAATGTGACGGTGGCCTCACCGGTCGGGAAATGAAATGTATGAGTCTCTGTGCGCCATCTCTCGACGAGAGCAGTAATGAGTGGGTGGTCCAGTCTGATATGGCCTATACGATATACACCATAGAATCCCGCGCGTAGTAGACACTGCAAGACTCTATGGTCCAATGGACGATCCCACAGGCCGGAATCTCCCCGTCGGCATGCCACCACGGTGCGTGACTGGTCCTGCATAACAGAATGAGTATTTTAAATTATAGCATTATGAAGGAAATGAAAAACAAAATGCAGTGTATTTTCATTGTACGCTTAAAGTCCAACAAACGTTATTGCATACCGGGTCCTCCCATATACTGTCAGCCCGATGTGGATGACTCAAAAGGGGGACCTCATCAGGTAGATGTGCCATGAAGCCTGTACAGTTGAAAAACAAATACATTTTGAAAAACTGTATTGGTGAGCATATAATTTAACTATATCAATTAAGCTGAAATTATTATGTACATGACGACTTGAAAAATAAATGTGGTCCATTATTTTAAAAGTATAAATTTGTGTGCCATTAACATGGAAGCAATTAACTGAAATCAAAATTTTGCATATTATGTGCCCATTAAATATGATAAGCAATTCAACATAACCTATCGTTATCTATGCTTTGGACTAATATAAAAATCTTTTACAAAGTCATTTTACGATATCAGTTACATAAGCTTAATAATGACCAATAACATGTGGATAGTTTTTGTATGTCAATATTTACAAACAAAATGGAATGATCATTTTTTTTTTTCAAAACTTCATTATTGATTTTGGCATATTTGACATAACGTCATTATTGATTTTGACATATTTGACAAAATTCGTTACATTTATGGCATATTCGACAACTTCATTATTGATTTTGTAATTTTTGTTTTGCAATAAAGTAAAAAATTTGTAAATTACGTACATGTAATTCACAAAATTCTGTAATAAACATTTTCAATGAAGTAGAGAATAAAAACTATGATAGTTGTAAATTTCGTCAAGCAAATAAAACAATTACAATATATAAAGAATTAAACAACAGAAATGATCTATTACAAATAAAAAATGTTCTATTACATGTATGACCCCGTTTACAAATAATGAATTACAAAAGAAAAGAAAATGATCTATTACAAATAAAGAATTACAAAAAGATCTATTACAATATGTAAGTATTACATAGTCTTCATCGACCAAGTCGCGCCGGACATGTTCGCCTGTCATGACCTGTCTGCTGGCACTCACTGCAACGAGCGGTCAAACGCCTATCTGATATGTCCATCTCATTCGGAATACGAGACATAGATGCACGACCCCGTTTCACTTGTCGCAGACGCAGTACATTAGGCATTAAAGTCCACTGCGGATCAGCCCAATAATCTTGATGCGGTATTGGATTGAATTTAGTTTCCCAAACCCTCATGTATACAGGAAGCCTATATACTGGATCAACGTACTCGAATGGATTGTCACCGCATTCAGACATTACAGCGAGCATATGAGAACATGGATAGTGTCGTATCTCATATTTCCCACAACTGCACGTGGGTTGATTCATCCGCACAATTTGTGTATTGCGACCTCGTCCATGGCGAAAAGATGTTTGCACCTCAAACACGCGGCGTGGCCTATAAAAAAATTATAGTAGAAACTAATGAAGTTCATGTTTTTAGGTGTAGTTAAATTGACAACATAATAACAATAATTTAATTTATATTACAAACTAACCTGTCATATGATATCAACTTGAAAGTATTTGCCCTTGCGATGCCATCCTCAATAGTTTTTTGCATCTGTCTAGGGTATTGGAACTCATTTCGTACATCTAGTTCAGCTTGGGCTCCCATCTCGTCAAAATATTTTACAAGCCGCCGAAATGTAAATTCTACCATAGCTGAGATAGGTAAGTTCCTTGCACCTTTCAAGACGCTATTGAAGCACTCTGCATCATTGCTAGTCAATACCCCCCAGCGATGTCCACCGTCATACGAAAGGGCCCACTCCTCAGGATTCATCTTGTAAACCCAAGTGATGGCTTCTTGGTCAATAGCCTGTATTTGTTGTAAGTAACCATTACACTTTCGTCGTTGATGAGCACTTCCTGCTTTCCATAGAAGTTGTTTCAGCTCCTTATTTCTGAACGTAGTGTTAAAGTTACTACAAACATGTCGAAGGCAGTGCCGATGATATCCAACAAATTGGAGCGAGGGATTCAACCAATGCCGCCTCACAGCAGCTAAAATACTCTCAGCTCGATCGGATATCAAAGTCACTCCCTGTCGGTCCATGACAATATGTTCCTTGATATTTGAAATGAAGAACGACCAAGACTCCAAACTCTCCTTATCGACAACAGCAAATGCAAGCGGTAGTACTTTGCCATTGGCGGTGACAATCGTTGCTACAAGCAACACACCAGTGTATTTCCCGTATAAGAATGTACCATCTATGGTTATAACAGGCCTACAATGTCTGAATCCATCGATGACGGGTTTGAAAGACCAAAAAACAAAGTGGAAGACGGGCATAATGGTTGTATTTCCGGTATATCTATGCTTCCATTGCACGATGGTACCAGGATTAGATGTTTGTAATGCATACATGAATTTAGGCAACATCATATATGATTCATCCCAATCTCCGAATACCATTCGAATTGCCTTTGCCCTTGCATGCCACGCCTTCTTGTAATGTATAGTATAGTTCATGGATTTTTTTATGTCTTCGATGACATTCTTAATGGGCATATCAGGTTCGTTCTGCATACAACAATACCTATGAGTCAGATTATTTTGGTGTGAACACTTTAAAGACACAATTTTGGTGTGAACACTTTAAATAAACAATGTGTATATAAATGTAAACATTTATTTTGTATACTCACCGCAACTTGTCCCAAAAGATGAGAAGCAATGTAACTGCAGCTAATATTTGTGTGGTCCCTGTTCGTTCGTGGGTATAAACAATGGTGAGGACCCCTATACTGCTTTATTTCAAAAAGCCCATGTCTCTTACTAAGAGATGCACGCAACCACCATCTACAGTCGTGCTTGCAAGCACACACCCAAACGTCTCGCTTGGAGGTTACGACTTTGTACTCTCGATTATTTGTTGCATGGTACAATTTCACAGCATGTACGAGTTGCTTCTTATCAACGAAAACCATCCCTTTGTCCAACTCTGGATTTTCAGCATTCCAGATTCGGTTACGGGGAACGACATCGCGGTTACTAATGTCAAAATCACCACCCATGTGAATGTTTTCAAAGAAAGGGATTTCAGGTCTAAGTGGAATGGGGGCATTCTGAATATCAACAGGAGCGTCGACATCATCTTCTTCATCATCATCATCATCTGATCCGCCCAATAAATTTTCTTCATCACACATTTCATTCTCATCATTGTCTAGAGCGACATCAGGACCGTACATGTCACTGTCAGCAAACTGCACAAAATTAACCGTTTCAGCCATATTACCAGCAACTTCAACTGGAGTCGTATGATGGCTATAGGTGGGCACATCTTGGGTGTTATTGTGAAATTCAGTGTCGTATCCACCATGTGAACTTGATTCTCCACCATGGCCATGAAATGTCTGTTGTGTGTAGCCAGCTGCATAACATTCATTTGATTCATACATAGGAGACTGAAATGCTGTCGTGTCAACCCCATGTGTCAGCAATGTAGTGAACGGATGCGATTCCATCTGTGTTACATTCGGAAGATTCTGTACAACCTCTTTTTGAATGTACACTTCCAAACAATTTGGTGGTTCGAAAGTTCCACCGATACTTAAAACGGTGTTCAACGCCTCATCGTCATTTATCGGTAATATTTTGTATTTGCTGGTTGCTTGCCACTGGCGATAAGGATATCTACATTTGAAGATCAATCGGACTGTTTCCCCGTAACTTGCGACCTTGGACATGAACATCTCCTCCAAATTGCCAAGTGTGGTGCCAAGTTGCACCATATATATCCCTTTCGGCTCAGCATCATATGACACACCTTCATCGGGATCCCGAATTATGTTTCCCCCCCAGTAAAAGATAATTGGAACAGTTGCCATATACTTGCTTCAATGAAACAATAAATATTAAAATATCAACAATATACATATATCGAATTGTACTTGTAAAATAAACATTAAAATTTGCAGAAGCCACAAATAAAAGCAACCCTCTAATTTTTTATAAATTTATATTTTCCAGGGTTGAAGGAACTGTAGAGGTGAAACATTAATTCAATTTGTATTTTATCAACTATATATTTGTGTCTCAACTTGATTATTACTTTTTATTCAATAATCTTGTTCACTTATTTTTATTCGTATAACAGAACAGTTGAGATTTCATCTATACGTGGAGTTATATATTGTGTCTCATTTACTTCGTATGTGAAGACTCTTATCTTTTCAACGTGAATGTTCTTTGTTGTCATTGCTCTATTGTCTTCATCTAAAAAACACATAACAAGAAGTATACTTGTTGTCTTAATTCTTTCGAATTAGTGGCGAAAAATAAAATAGGTTGAGAGATATTTAGTAGAGGGTGACGCGATTGATTTGGACAATATAAAATACAGGGTGCCAACATTGAGAGAGATTTTTTTAACCTGGTGATGTAATTGTTCAGATTTATGGAAAATATAAGTTAATTTGATTTGCTCCAACTTGTGCCATTATGGACCTTAATGACAAAGTTATTTCCTATGTGAACTAGTAACCCTCGTCCATTTTGTAGAGGGCATAGAGGCTTTCTTATAAAATTAAAACAACAAACTGATTTTGGATCATTTTGGATTGTTCTGAAAAGTAAGAAAAAAATTAAATTTATTTACTCCTTTTTTTTCTTACACATACAAAAACAACAAAATTATTACAGAGATAATTTATAATGGCCAAAAATTAGAGATAATTAAATTGAAGTTGGTGGTTAAATGTATGGCCTACATTTTGGATAGTTATCCATGTGAATCTATCGGGCCATCCGTACCAATTATTTGGTATTACAAAATACATGCTTACCCATCAACGTGCCAATTTTTTTTTTCCCTTCTTACGTACGAAATTGCTATGGACTATTAATTAAAATAATTTATTACTCTTTTCATGCATATATGTCTGCACACCTCTATGGACATAATAATTATGATATTTGCTTCCGCCAACCCCTAATTTTGTAAATCTATTTAAGTGGCCTTCGGTAATCTTAGGATTACTGGCCGGTCATACCTATAGTAGCGGGTTTGGGTCGTGATAGAGTGGTATCAGAGCACGAGTTATACCGTACACATGAGTCTATATAAGCTACTAGATGTCCTAGACAGAATTAGGGGCATTACATCAGCATGTGTTAGTGTATGTGAAATTATACGACATGTCTGAAACAATTAGACATGAAATGAAATTGAACATTGTCAAAACTATAAACGAGCTATTTGCCTATGTTTATTAGTGCTCTATTTACCTATAGCAAATGGAGAGAACAAGAAGTGATGATGTGATTGAATCCTTTGATGGTAGAATGTAAAGAATGTTAGAAGCTTTAACCGAGTCCATGAGATAACAACAGAGACAACAACTACCTCTTTCGCCTTCTTCAGTGCAAGTGGAACTGATAATTAATGACATTATCGGGTTGACTCAGAAATTTAACAAGATGAAACCTCTGACTTTTGTAGGTGTTATTGAGCAACTGAAAGTTGAAATCTGGATACTAGAAACTGAAAAATTATTTGAAGTGTTTCCATGTTGGATCATTTTGGATCGTTCTGAAAAGTAAGAAAACTTGATTTTGGATCATTTTGGATTGTTCTGAAAAGTAAGAAAAAAATTAAATTTATTTACTCCTTTTTTTTCTTACACATACAAAAACAAAAAAATAATTACAGAAATAATTTATAATGGCAAAAAATTACAGATAATTAAATTGAAGTTGGTGGTTAAATGTATGGACTACATTTTGGATAGTTATCCATGTGAATCTATCGGGCCATCCGTACCAATTATTTGGTATTACAAAACACATGCTTACCCATCAAAGTGCCAATTTTTTTTTTTCCCCTTCTTACGTACGAAATTGCTATGGACTATTAATTAAAATAATTTATTACTCTTTTCATGCATATATTGTAACTACTCTAAATTTATTACAAAGTAGATTTTCCTTTTCAATGGTAGTGGACAATCACAAAGTGAAAAAGACGATAAGTCAGTTCGTTCAATACCCATTTCAAAAACTTTCTCAAATTTTCTTCAGTTTTCTCATAAAATTTTAATTTGTACTAGAATACTATTATATGTATTACAAATTCAGCTCATTAAATGTTTTAATCATATTTTGGCTGCTTGACCCCAAATATGACCCCAAATATAGTGAAATAAACCAAACGAAATTAAACCAATTTTTTTTTTTTTAAATCAAATACAGTCAGATTTAAATATTTTCAGAAACCAATAAAAATATTTCTTTTCAATAAAATAGAGTCAAAATTAAATATTTTGATAAACCAATAAAAATATTTCTTTTTAATAAAATATAGTCAAAATTAAATATATGAATTTCGGATTTTTTAATCGCAATTCTTAATTAAAAAAAATTACTTTTAAAACCCTAATTTCCTTTTAATTCCTCTTCACAAGCAAAAAAAAACAATTTCCAATTCAACAAATGTACGTTGGTTTATTCAATATTCAAAATATAGACATTTTCATTCACAACCATAATTTCAAAATTCTAATTCCTAATTTCAAATTTAAAAATATAAACATTCAAAATATTCAAATTTATTCAATATTCAAAATATTTTTCTTTTGGGTCCAATGCCAGTGGTGCAATACATAGTAATTAATGGGTGGACATTGGAGATTCTTCTTTCTACTAATAAACCCACTTCGCAAAAGTATGAAACAAAGAACTAGCTTGTTGGTCAAGAGTCTTTTTATAGCTATTTTAGCCCAAACATGACATGCCAAACGAAACCTAAGATTGACAAAAATTAAATTTACAAGGCATAACACTATTTACATACATCCTAAAATTATATATATTACAGCTAAATTAGCTAATTGCCCAATAGAAATCCAGTCTATGATTTTGCATAATGATGAGTAGCTCTTTCACTTGTTCATGAATTCCCTTCATTTGACTTGATTATGATTGTGTTTGAATCATAACTTTGAACACAGATTAAAAATAAAATAAAATAAGAAAAAAAAAAGAAAAGAAAAGAAAAGAAAAGAAAATAGAAGAAAAAATTATATTTTATTTTACTCACATTTTTCTTTCTCTTAATTCCAACTCAGTTTTAAGAGATTGATTGACCTGACAAATGAGACACTTTCTTAATCAAAGTTGTATTAGATTTATCATTGCAGAATTGATTGTAAAAAGAGAAAAAAATACTCTCTTTTTTTCTTTTTTTTCGGCTGAAGGTTAGATTTGATTTCAAGTTTTTGGTACACCTATTAAAAGACTTGTGAATTAAGTTAATGTGGTCATTTAATGTTGTACCCAAGCCTTGGATTTACCAAGAGAAATAAATAAATTCACCTCATTTTCTTTTTGTCAAGATAAAGAAACATAATCTTAGGGTGTTGTCATTTACTGCATTCCAACAAAAAAATCAAGATTAAGATCTGAATTTGGTGTAACCAAAGGGTTTGTTTGGATATGAGTCAATTTTTTGACTATTTAATTTGGGGCTAAAAAATGTCGTTAGTGATAGGTTTTTTTGACTTTTATGAGAGAAAAAATAAAATAATTATGGTTTAGATGTAACATTTTGTCTTATATGAATAAAATAACTTATTTTATCTTATATGACTATTTTAGGCCAAACTAATATCCCAAACGGGAGCAAAGCCAGATTGAGTTGTTGTGCCCTTTCTTTGACTTGAAACCTTGAAATTTGTTTATGTTCATTTTATTTTTTATTTTATTTTTGGGTAGCCCTATTAATATTTTGGTTTTGTTGTAACGGTCCATGAAATTTTGGGATGATCAAATTATATTAAATCTAGCATTTAGTGAATCTTATCACGTTTTCAAGAGATGAGGATATATAATTAAGTAAAATATTTTGATCCTCCATGTAATTCTCTCTGCCTTAAATTAATCAGAGTATACATATGTGACAAAACTTTCCTACTTTTTTTTTTTACATTTTAATTTAATTTGTTTTTTGGGGTAGGTCATCCATATGTGATCCTAACACATTCAAAACCCAATAAAGAAAACCCCTAAATAGTCCCAAAGAAACATGGATCCTTTGTCTCTTGGGTATCACAATGCAGGTCTCGAGTCTTGACCTCTACAATTTCTCCCAAATTAATGACATTTACATGCTTTGATTTCTATTTTAACTATCTTCATTTGTATAGGAGAATGTAAAACATAAATAGAAATAAATATGATGAAACTTAGATATTTTTGTACATAGACAAAAATGTTCTCACATTTGAAATAATGAAATTAACTAATTTATAAAAAAAAACATAACAAAATAAAATGATAGTATCCTCTTGAATAAAAAAACAAAAAGCATTAATATTTCATTATAAATAAAATATAAATTTATAAATCATATAAATAATATTACTTTCTTTATTTGGAAGCTCATTTAACTTGAAACAATTCTTTGAAATAGATTGTTGAATTTCACTTACAATTAGATTTTAATCTATTAATTTTATAATATTAGAACCAAAAAAATAAAATCCATTGATGCTATAATATTACAAAAAAAATAAAGCATTTCAATTTATTCCAAAAATAAAAAACCAAATAAATAAAAATACTTTATTTAAAATTATATAATGACAGTATATGTTTCAAATTAAAAATACTTTATTTTGATAAACCAATAAAAAATTCAAAAAAATTCAAAAACTAACCATGATTCCAAAAAATTCAAATTCATTTAAAAACCCTAACATTGACAGAAAAACCCTAACCCGTATGCCAAAAAATTCCAAACCCTAATTTCATAACCACAATGATAAAAACCCTAACACATTTAATAATTCACAAGTAAAACCCTAACATTGACAAAAAAAATACAACACATTTACAAACACAAAAACTAAATACATAAAAATTAGGGTTAATGTCATACCACGGAGAGAGAGAGAGCAGAGACAGAGAGCGAGAGCGAGCTGAGATGGAGGAGCGAGAGCAGAGAGAGAGAGAGAGAGAGAGCGAGCGAGAGCAGAGACCGAGCGAGAGAGCAGAGAGCCAAAAAACCTAAGTCTAATCTGCAAAACGTATGCAAATGGGGGGGTTTGTTCGTATATATGAGGACTTTGAAATCGCTGAATGAAATCGCTATTACAAACAGCGTTTTTTTGGCAACAAAATTTGAACTGAAATCGCTATTAGAGATAGCGTTTTTTGGGGAAATTTTTTTTCTTAAAATCGCTATTAAGAATAGCGTTTTTTGGCAATTTTGAAAAAAGCGTTGTTAGAAAAAGCGTTTTTATCCGCAGCCAAACAAAGACTAGAAGCGCTATTTGTAATAGCGACTTATTAATCAAAAGCGCTATTTGTAATAGCGATTTTACTGTTCATCTACTTTTGCGGTCCTAACAGTAAAAGCGCGAATAGTAATGGCGCTTTAACTTAGTTTTGGAATTACGTCAGGAGTTGGCCTAGTTTTGGAAATACAATACAAAAATGGCTTATATTGGGAAAAGCCTCGCCAAACTACACTTATAAATAGATATGGGATAAATCATACATGGACCCAATAAAATATTTGGAGACCCTTTAAATTGATCCTAAAAAAAAAAAAAAAAAAAAAAAACACGTTGAGCCTATAACATTTGCCTAAATTTGGGGCCCTATTTTAGGACAAAAATTTTGGAGCCTAAGGCACAGGCTTTACTAGCCTTAGGCCAGGGCCGGCCCTGCTAAAGGTAGTTTTCAACAAGAGTTGGTGGCTAAATGTGATTACTGGTGGTGAGAGGTAATGGCTGGAAGTGATTGATAGTGAAATTTATCAATAATATAGCCCTTAGAGATGAGCAATAGTTGGTTATTAAGGGAAAAAAAAAAAAGAAAAAAAGTAGGAGGTAGAGAAAAGATTTTAAAAATAAATTAGTGATTTTTTTTTTTTTTTTGTGTTTAGTAAATTCTGTAAACTATTTATTACTTTTTAAAACCAAAACAAAACAAGTTTTGTTTATAATTTTTAAAAATTCTATAAAAATAAATAAATAAAATTATTAATATAAACGTTACCAAATATTTACTTATAATTGTTTTTGTTAATTGATGTGATAGTTGTTATATTATTATTGTTAAAATTTGAATTTTTATTAGAGTTTTAAAAAAGGATTTTTTTAAAAAAAATTTATATACAATTTATTATTAGAAGTATACCAGAGCTCCATTTTTTAAACTTTTAAATCAACAGGTTCAAATTTCTATCTTTTTGAGTTAAAAGAACGTTAATATTTCTAAAAAGATATTTATTTGTTTAAAATTTATTTATTTATTTAAATATTATTTATTTATACACGTCTTATCTGCCTATTCAACTATCTGTTCAAATGTCAATTTTTTGTAATCTTATATCCCCTATTTATTTTCACTCATCTCCACAAGTCACCAACTATCATCTGTTTGCCGACCAGCAGTGACTTTTCGAGAAGTGTTGACAATTTTTTTGGTAATTTTTCAAACTGTTGTTGTTTTATAACCAAATTTAAAAAAAAAAAAAATCAAATAACATATGATAATGGTGGACTTTTCACCAATTACCTTCATTAATTATATCCTTATCTTGATAATAAAAAAAGAAATCAATACCAATGTACCCATAATTTATGAACCCTAAAATATTTACGTTGGTAAACTATACTGCAGTGTGAATGAAGGACATAAGAATAAGAGACGAAGGGCAAATCTACAATTTGAGCTTTGAATGGAGGGAGATTAATCAAGTTCTTGGTGGACGACATAACTCTCGTGTGGCTGTGGTGTTAGTTTTCTTGCCAGAACCGTAAAATCGAATCAAAGGGTAAAGACCCAACTCACTCATCTCATCACTGATTCTGAATTCTACCCTTTTTCTTCCATTTCCTTGGTCTATGAGAAAACTTGTCATTGTTTGTGTATTTTGTTAAATTGGATTACTTGTTGGCTATGTTTTTCCGATGCTAATTAATGGAATGAAGTGAACTGACCAAAGTGACCAAATGTTTGGGATTTGCGCATTTCTGGATACTGGAATAACTTGTAATCTGGGGGCTAGATGTATATATACATATATAGGTGGTGTTTGGTGTAGCTGTTAAAACAGATTATAGATTGTAGCTTAACAGATTATAGATTATGACTTTAATCAGAAGCTGTTAATCTGTTTGGTATAGCTGTTGGATTATAGATTTAAGTTGCTGAGTAGTGTTTGTTAAATAAGCTGTGAAGTAGCTTTTTCAATTAATTTTTATTTTTTATTATTCACTATTTGTCTAGATTTTTCATAAAAAATAATAATAATATTTAATAGTCCATTTGAGTCTTTTTCTATTTTTAAAAAAATAAAAAATAAAAAAATCTAAGAGTATAACCGTGAATTAACATGTCCACAGCAGAAGCTGACAATCAGAAGCAAGGGGTGAGCAGCTTCTCAGAATCAGCTTTTTTGACTCAAAATAAGTTGTTAGAATCAGAAGCTGTTTGAAATAAGTTTAACCAAACAGTCCAAAATAACTTTTTAAAAGCCAGAAGCCATAAATTGGCTTAAAAAAGCTGCACCAAACACCCCCTATGCTAGTGGTAGGTGCAAGTGATATGCGATTATAATTTTAAATTTAAGCTTTTGGACAGATGAATGAGGTAAATTGATTTGCAATTTTGGGCAGTTTGATGAATGAAAAAAACCATTTAGTAGTTATTGAATGTGGCAATTATTAGATGTGAAGGGCATTCCTTTTTTTTTTTTTTAATTAAAAAAAAAAAGTGACAATGTCGTTCACACAGAGATGTGTTTTTGTTAAGGTAGAATTCCTCATATTGCTATAATTGCTAGTAATGTTTCTTATGAACTGGGATATCTTCGTCTAGCATTTACTTATGATTACAAGATTTGAAATTAGGCGCTATTTGATTTGTGAATATTCAGATACTGTATTTGAAACCTTGGTAGTAATTGGATGTCAGTGTCATGACATTAGGTGACGTACCTGAATCTTTTTTCTCTGTTATACTCTAGCAAGGGCCATATGCTCACTTAAATTAAGTAAATTCTTATCCTTATTTACTACACTATCCCGTGTCAACGTAGGTCTTTCCCTCCTCCCTAGCATTTCCATTAACCATGATCCTATCAAACATCCCCAGTGTTGCCTCTATCAGTCTTCATTATATACGACAAAATCTTTATAATTTGTTCCCTCTCAACTTATGTTCAGTTGGTGCTACTTTTACCATTTCACAAACAAATTTATTTCTGATTCTACCCTTACCATACATTCACCTCAACATTTTCATCTTAGTTACATTAATTTTACTTACGTGTTATTTCTTAGTTAGTTAACATTCGTCGCATGATGCATTGCTGACCTTATAACTGTTCTATAATTTTTTTTTCTTTCAATTATGTTGGTATACATCTATCACATAATATGTCAGAAGTATTCCTCCACTCTAACCAACCTACTTTAGTTTATGGCTCACATCATCTCCAATCTCTCAATTCTTATTAATAATTGAATCTAGATAACGAAATTGTTCACTCTTAAGTATCTCTTGGTTTTCACTTTTCACTTTTCCTCATTATTAGAAATCAAAGATAATAAATTATCTCAAAAGTGTTAATTTCTTAGCTAGCTCAACTGTAAAAATTTTCATTGTTCTATTGTTTATTGTCAAATGTTCTCATTTTTATTTTTATTTTTGTTTTGCATACTTTGTTCTTATACTTATTTTTGTTACCTTGTTGGCTCAACCACTTACATATTTTGTGCCCTATTCTTTCTTGTAGTTTGTTATCTATTTTCCTAAGATTGCACTAGAAATTGTAAGATTTCTTTATGGGGTAAAAGGACAAAACAAGTAGACCTAAACACATGAAGGAGGGAGTAATTGGGAAATTGAAAAAACAAAGCCTCATAAGGAGATCGACTAGAGAGAAGGAGAGCAGGCATATAGTTGAGAAGAAAAGCAGCAATAAGAACTGCTTCACCCTAAAACGAGAGGCAAAGAGAAAGAGAGACCTAACTATCTTAAGGGGATGACGGTGTTTACACTCAGCTTGACCATTTTGTGCAGGTGTATCGATGCAAGAAGTTTGCTAAATGGTATCCAAATTGGCCAAATATTCACAGAACTCAGTTTTAAAATATTTTCCATCCAAGTTAGATTGTATCAATTTAATAGGAGACCCAAACTATAGTGACCATAAACTGAAAAGTATGGTCTATTTGGTAGAAGGCAGACTTATGAGTCATAAAGTAAATTCAAGTGTAACAAGTGCAATCATCAACAAATGAAAGATAGTATGCATGATCCCCTTTAGTGAGAATAGGAGAAGGACCCCAGACATTAGTATGAACTAAAGAAAACGGTGTATCAGATATAGAAGTACTTTTACGAAAAGGTAAGGCTGTCATTTTGGAAAGTTAACGCCCCTGACACTTGGTAAGTTGAGTAGGAAAAAATTTACCCAATATACCTGATTGAGCTAAAGCTTGTAAGCAGTCAGCAGACAAATGTTCTAATCTAGAATGCTACAAATAGAAAGGACTTGATAAAGAATCTAACTGAAAAGAAGAAAAGGTCGTCGAAGAGGTATTCATAGGCAGATGCAGGCTCTTCACCACATAGAGGTCTCCAACTTTATGGCCAGTCCCAATTTGCTGTTTGGACATTCAATCCTGCATAGAACAAATAGAAGAAGAAAAGATAACATCAAAACTGGAGGCATTACGCTGACTGATAGATAATAAATTGACAGATAATTAAGGAATATATAAGATAGATGGAATAGAGACATCATCCATAGCAGACGGTGACCCAATAGATATAATAGACTTACCAAACCCATTAGCAACATTAACAGTAATAGGAAAGGGAGAGAGAGTATAATTTTGAAGGAGAGAGGGACAGTCATATGATGAGAGAAACCAAAGTAAGAAAATCCAGATAGACGAAGAGATATCTGAGGAAGACCCAAGCAAATAGAGGAAATAGTGAAGGCAGACTGGGATGGTTGAGAGGTAGACAATAGATGCTAAAGCTGACCAATCTGAGCACTCAAGGAAGCCAAATCCGGATCAATAGCTGAAACAGGAGCAGTATAAGTGGTGGGAGACCGAAGAGTACTTTGAAGAGGAGCACGGAACTCAGTCTGAGACTGCTGAGAAGACGAGGCAGGCAGACGCCCTTTCTTGGGACAGTGATACTTCCAATGGCTTCTCTGATGGCAGTAAGCACACTCATCTAAAGCCAATAGCCTATTTTTAGGCCTAGCCATCTTATCATCCGTCATTGTAATGAACTAGCAAGAACAATATAAAAGATCCGAACAAAGGAGAGCCAATATGCAAGTAGGGATATCCGCTGGGGTCAAAGAATAATAAGCACTAAATTACCAAGTGAATAACACCTCAGATAAGGAACTAGATGATAATACCTCATATGGGTCAAATATCCGAACCCAGTTCAGAAAGATGATCTTCGCGATGTGAAGTTGAGCCAGAGAGATGATAGTGAATCAAAGCGAGAGAGTGACGAACCAGACGAAGCCCTTACACACAGTCGTGATCCACGACTTACAATCCATGAACCAGAGAGGGTTACGGTGCAGCAAAGACCGCCTATGAATTAGCGTCACGAATTAGATAACCAGATGGGTCGATCGAACGAAGTCGACTCAAACAGATGGGTCGACTTAGATGGCCAAATGGGTCGACTCAAATAGATGACCAAACAAGCCAAACCCAATCTCGAATTAGACCAACAAGAGAATCACAATCGGTGGATTGCGATTCGAAGTCAGATGGGTTGCACGAATCTAGAAAGTTGAACCAGAGAAGAATTGACAATGGCTGCTAGGGTTTTGAACATAGCTGTGATACCATATAAGAACTTTGAATGACTTTTGTATATTCAATTGTGTTTCTAATACAAGAGTACATCGGTTTATATAACAAACTAACCCTAAGACTGAAAAGAAAATTAGAATAATTACTCAATCCCTATCATTCCCTAAAATATACAAAAAATATTTACTACCATATATACATAAAACCTATTATTTTCACAATGGATTTGAGTTTGGATGTGGATTCAAATCTAAGGATTTAAATCTAAAAAGCTAAGAATTAGTAGATGCATTTGGGAACATAGACACACAAAAGCATACAATATGTACATACATATAGATAACTATATAGTGTTTGAGCTAGGGTTGTGGATTTGTAGAAAATCATGGAGGGGGAGAGAGAGCTGGCTCAAACAAATCCGCACATAGCCCAAAAGTAATATATTTCTTAGGAATGAGCTCAAGCAAATCTTACTATATGTTAGACATATCTGTTATGTATGAGATAATGATTATCTTAATTTACTTGCCTTTAAGCAATTGTTGTTTGTGGTGTGTGATTTTAAGCTCTTCCAGTGCTCACTCCTTGTTCATTAAGGTCTTCATATTGTGGTTTTGTATAGAAGGTTAAAGAGTCATGTGTAAGGACTCAAAGCCAAAAGAGTCGGGAGGAAAGGGAAAGGGAAAACAAGCAGGGGGAGGAAGTGATGATACTGCTTCAAAAGGTAAAGGAAAAGGAGCGAAGACAGATGGGCTTGGCACTTGCACATATGTCAAAGGTTGTTTCTTCCCCTTAATCTGTTTTTCAGGGGCTTCTATGTTTTTTTAACTGCAATTTATCTAGTATGTTGAGTCTCCTGATTTGACTCTGGGTTTTGGATTTTGTTTTTAGCAAGGCATATCTTATGTGAGAAGCAAGGGCAGATTAATGAAGCATACAAGAAGCTAGAAAAGATGGCTGGCTTAGTAATGGAGACAAGGTTCCACCTGCTGAGTTTGCAGAGGTGATTTCCCCATTACATTATCCATTTTCTCATTTTTTTTTTACACATTTAGTTTAAAAGTTTTACACTTGTTGGTCAAGGTTGTGTCAGTATCAATTTCTGGTTTTGAACTTGGAGGGGATCATTTTTGACTCTTTCATATTTTTGTAATGATTTATGATCTTGATGGTGAACCTGATTCAATTGTATTTAGTTGGTTTTTATTTAGGTATTTAATAGGTTCGTCATTTCACTTAGCTACTAAGGGATTGTTTGGGATGATCTAAATAAGTGCACTTTTTGACTTTTTATGAAATATGAGTTGGATTTGAGTTGGGTTTGAAGTGATGTGTTAGAGAGGTGATGTGACTTAAATAAGATAGTGACTTTTTGACTCTTTGACTTTTTTCGAACATGCCAAACCAGCTCTTAATTGCTTTCAAGCCTTCTAAAATGTGCTAAATAATCACGATCTCTTCAACCTAATGATTATTATAGCAGTTTTGAAGTACTACATTACAAAACCTTGGTCATTGGAAACAAATTGCATGAACACAACATGTTGAAAGTTAACTAACGGTCCATATGTTTGGGTGAGAAAATGTTTTTCTTATTTTTTGGGCTTTTGGTACAACGGAAAATGAAAAGTCAACAAAAAATGTCCTGTGGTAAAAATAAACCTATGTGGGCGGAAAATGGTTGCACTTTTAAAAAGTGCAAAACGTTTCCAAACTAAAGTCTTACCAATCCCACCACACTACCACCATCACACTGCCACCACCACCGCCACAACCTCCTCCACATTACCACCCCTACCACCTCCTTAGTACATTAGTTTTAAGAATGCAAAATGTTTTTTGTTGGAAAATGTTTTTCGCTGAAACAAAAGGAGCGTAAGAAAATGGTTCAGGTGTTCTCTGTACAATCTATAGAGAATTTTTGACCGAGATATTGTCTCAGGAATATTTGGAGGAGCCATAATACTGACATCTCTGTGCTGCTTTTCTGTCTTTTTCTTCCAGCTAGCAGCAGAATATTCAGAGTGTCCATCAGGGAAGAAGGGTGGAGACTTGGGATGGTTTCCGCGTGGTAAGATGGCTGGCCTATTTCAGGATGTTGCCTTCGGCACAACTGTTGGAGCTACCAGTGCACCATTTAAATCAACGTATGCTATTTTAATTCCTGATTTTTGCTCCGCAAACCTGCTAACCACGTGTTAAGCTTTATCTTATGTTGTTCATGTTGCTCAGACCGGCTAAATTTGTTATGCTATTGATGGTTACAGGAATGGATACCACATTATGTTGTTGTAAGGGAGGAAGAATTGATAGAACTTGGCATTCAAAGTTGGGCTCTCTCGGATTATTAACTATCAAATCAAAGTAAGCATTGTGTATTTATCTGTGTGAGACTTTGGCTTGATTGTGGCGTGGTTTTTAGAACATAATTGACTCAATGATGCTTCAACCTTTTAGACATTGGTTTGATAGGTAGATTTTTTTTAAAATTTTTTTTTGATCCACTTTCTGTTATATAGAGTTCTGACTGCTGGATTTGGTCTTCATTGCAGTCCACTTTCTGTTAAAAATCATTTGATAATCAAAGGTTGTGCATGGAATCCACTGATCCTTAATCTATAACCTATATATAAAAGAATGAAAGTAAGTAGGTCCCTTTGCATCTAACGTATCAAATTGTCTGATCTGCCCTAATATATTAGCTGGTTGAACTTTCAACATAGGAACAAAAAAACAAAACACCTGCACATGGAAGCGGTGGAAGTTTCTTCTGATGACTGTTATGCTTGACCTATGAGTTCCAAGGAGGTGAGACGGTGTGTTTTGTTGTCTTTCTCAAGCAGTGGAAGATTGGGTCACAAGATTGCATTGTTTGTGGCTTCTTCGGTAAGCTCTGCGGAAGATGAAGCTTCTCAAACAAGCTGGCCTTCAGCTGTTGCCACCTGTGCTGACTCAGCTGTCTCCTGAGGCTTCCTTCATAAGCTCTTGTACTTTAAGAGGTGTAATTGTGGGCGGGTGCAAACTGTTCTGACTCTGGGTCAAGAAACAAACGAGGTATGCCATTTTTCAACTTCCATATTCCATTAGTTATGCAATCCAATTCCTACTGCCATTATCCTATTTTTGCTTGATGGAAAATTGTCTTGCCCTCTCTGTTTGTGAGCTTGGTTTGTGTTGATACATGTGTGGTTTGCCATGAATTTCTACTGCCTGTTACACATTCTGCCCACCAACTGTAATGAAAAATATGTTGACAGTGGTGTTCCTTGGTAAACACACACACACACACACATATATATAAGAAAGAATGATAGATAGATGGTTGGTGGCAGTTAGTTAGTTTTTTTGTTTTTTATCACTTAAATTACATCATAAAAGCTACTAAATAAATTAACCATAAGATAAAATACCAAGCAGACCAGAAATTAGAAGTCCTTCAATCCAAACCCTCAAGTCATCAGCTGCACTATTTCCTTCATATCAGTGATAAAATATTAGGAAAAGACTCGATAGTATATCAAACAAGCCTATTTCTCCTTAAACCCAATGCAACCATCATTTTCACATATCAAACCCTATCCCTGCCATCATTTTCAAGTTTATTGGATTGGAAAGGTTGGTTCATAGAACCACATTAGTCAAAACTTGATATATATATATATATATATATAAGACTGACACTACAAACTAAAAGCCTTTGAAGCAAAAAACCTCTATTTGATGTTAACCACTTCAATGTTCAAATTGAGATTTAAGCTTAAATTTCAGTCAAAGTTTGATGAAGTAGTAACTTTGAGAGTAAACATTTCAGTCTCCTTTGGTTTCAGTAAAAAATTGAATGAAACACAATTTGATATAAGTTTAGCTGAAGGAGTAAACGACTGATTTTCATGCAAATTTGAAATTGATAGAAGTTTGAGTTAAGGATTGGAGATGTGTAATAGACAATTTTATTATTCGTATATAAATTACATAATTACAAAAAATTATAAAATGTATTTGCCTATTTGATAAATGAGAGAACACATTGTTGTGAGACTTTATGTTTTTAAGCAAAATGGATGGGAAATAGTCCCCACATGAAGAGAGACTTCTCATTGAAGCATATGGTCTTCTTTTCATTTTTAAATTTTTGTATTAGAGACCCTTTTAAATTTGAAACTAAGATTTCTTCTCCCCCCTAGATCCACTTCCCCCTCTCTTGCCCAAACCCAAGGAAAGGATATATAAGCAATACCTTTGGACTTGTAATGACCTATCACCTCAACTCCATTGTTGTTGAAATGGAGATTCAAAAGTATGAATAGTAATAATTTAACATATCAAAGTTTCATGGACTTGATTAGCAAGCATTTCTAATTCATTATTAAAAAGCATGATTAATGTGAGAATATGTTTGATGCTTTTTGTCTGCATGATGTAATGAGATGGTTGGTGGCTGACCACTGGCCAAGGACATGCCTGTTACTATATTGTAGGTGTAAGAACCCACATTTTTTCATCTTAATCATGTTCATGAGCATTTGCATGATTATGACTTGTTAAGCTTGCATGTGTGTGTTGTGACTTGTTTTGCTTTAACAAGTGAGATTCGTGCCTTGATTTGAAGCCTTGTGATTTGTCTAAGTGTAGTGTACTTGTCTTGTTCCTTCCTTGATGTTAAAACTTAGGTCACGCCTTGCTTCTAGCCGACGTTATTCCAATGCCGAGGTCTTCCTTAGTCTGGCCTTAGTATCTTGAAACCCCTTGTCGACCTCAGTCCTTGCCTTGACCACCTTAGCCGAGATGTTACCTTGCACCCAAGTGATCTCGTCCTGGAAGTGGTATGACCTAGGCCGACGTGTGGCGCATCTAGGCCAAGATGTGGCACAGCTTAGTCAAGTGTTGTCCTTCCTAGCCGAGGTCATTGTCACCTTAGTTGCCGAAGTCTTTGTTAGCCGATGTCACCCCTTGCCGGAGTGTCATTCTGTGTAGCGTGTTAGATACGCCTTGTTGTTAGCCGATGTCATTGCCCCGTCAGAGAGCCCATACCGCTTTGCTTTTTGAATACCCTTCCACCATGCTTTGTCTGGCCTGTCAGCCACCTTTTCAGGATGAACCCAACCAGTCGCCGCCACGTGTCTCAGCAGAGGGTTAACCCCAGAACCGGGTATAGAAAACTATCATTTGGTATCATAAACTTGCCTTGTAGAGAGAGAGAAGCTCTAGAAGAGGGAGAAGAGTTCTTGAGAGAGAAGTAGATCTTCAAGCTTGATTCCTAGAGATCGAACCGTTAGATCCGTGTTCTAAGGTTAGATTCTTGATCTGCTCATGATGTTCTTTATGTTTATGTTATTGCATTGCATGATTGAAAATGATTTGTAAGCCATGCATCGTTTTGAAGCTCGATTCTAGAAAGAGAAAATGACATTCATGTGTTCTTCAAGAAAGTCTTGTTTTGATCCGAAAGCTTTTCGCCTAGACTCATGTTTTGTGTTTGTTCTTGCATGATTTTCAACTACGGGTACCCAGGTCCATGTTTTCAAACTCATAGCACGAAAATCCCAGATTTGTGATGGCGGATTATGATCAAGCATTCGTATTTTTCATGTTTTCACACTCATGTTCTTCATGTTCATCAACAGAGGGAAACCCAGAGTTTCCCGACCTCTTTCCTTGCATGTGGCCCTCGGGAACACACCTCGGCAAGGAGGTGTGGAACCTCGGCCTAGACCTGGTTGGTGCCCAGCATGTTTTCCGAAAACATTTGTGTATATGAGAGACTTGTTTGAAAGCGCATTCAATAGGCTTTGCCATGTGTTGTAGGACTTGGGCTTGTCTCGACCCCGACGTGTGAAGAAACGATGTGAGTGGTATTTTTAATAAAGCTATGTTACACTTGCTTTCATAAATCTCGTCTTGCCTTGTTTTGAAAAGTACTTGATCTAGCATGAATGACTATCCCTATTTTGTATATCAAATGCTATCTTGTTTTGATGACTTGTCTTGACAGTCCTTAGTGCTAGAGGACTATAAACTTTCGCAGCACAGCTTGTCTTGACAGTCCTTAGTGCTAGAGGACTATAAACTTTCGCAGCACAGCTTGTCTTGACAGTCCTTAGTGCTAGAGGACTATAAACTTTCGCAGCACAGCTTGTCTTGACAGTCCTTAGTGCTAGAGGACTCTAAACTTTCGCAGCACAGCTTGTCTTGAAACTCTTGTCTTGATATGTCATCACCCCTTGAAATAAGTAGATGTTATTAACATCCAAGGAACTTGAAAGCCGGCAAATGAACTTGATTTCCCTCTTGATCGAAAAGTATGCTATGTATAGTTTTGAAAGAAATCTTGGATATCAATCATGCAAAACCTTTATTTCTAGTATCATTCACTGAGTATCCAAGCTCACCCTCTCTATATATATGTAGGTGATGAACAAGAAGGCGTTGAGGCCTAGACGTGATTGCCGATGTGTTTTGGGTGCTTTGCCGACATGTTTTGGATTTGCGTTTTGCATCGTCTTGAAGATTATGCTTCTCGGCTTATGTTTTCTTTGTTTGTTTTGGCATATGTCGGCTTGAGAAGCCTTTTGGTCAGGATGTATTTTGTGTTCCATTTTGTTGTATCTAAAATTGTAAGACGGCCTTCGGTAACCTCGGGTTACTGGCCATCACGGCACCAAACTACTAGGGGCGGTTTGGGGGCGTGACAGATTGGTATCAGAGCACAAGATCCTTGTAGTACGTTAATCACACACCTTGAGTTCTAGAGAGCCTAGGATTTCCCTTAGAAGAAAGTTAAGATTGCATCATATTGCTTGCTACTTGACTATGTGTGCCTCGTTTTGGCTTAGACGCTCGTTACTTGCATATGTGTTATCTGTTTAGTTGTTTTAAAGTCTCATCTTGCATCTCCCCCCCCCTAGCATCATGAGGAGAGGTAGACCCCAAGTCAAGCCGAGGTCATTTTCCAGGGTAAAGGAGTTGTACCCCCACCTTACTTAATCTCATCCATGAAGGCCTACAAGTTGATCCAAAAAGGATGTAAGGGTTACTTATGCAGTATACTAAGTGATCTGAATGGAAATGTTGAGTTAGCCGACATACCCGTTGTGGAGGAATTCTCCGACGTCTTTCCGACTGAGTTGCCTGGCCACCTTGTCGATAGAGAAATAGAGTTACTGTGGACGTCTTGCCAGGAACACAACCTATCTCCAAAACACCCTACAGAATGGCTCCAGCTGAACTTAGAGAACTGAAATCGCAATTACAAGAATTGTTGGATAAGGGATTCGTCAGGCCGAGCACTTCACCGTGGGGAGCACCCGTTTTATTTGTTAAGAAAAAGGACGGCACCCTTCGTCTTTGCATTGACTACAGAGAACTTAATAAGGTGACCATTAAGAACAAATACCCATTGCCAAGAATCGATGATTTGCTTGATCAGCTACGAGGAGCACGAGTCTTTTCCAAGATTGACCTTAGGTCGGGCTACCACCAGTTGAAGGTTAAAGCCGAGGATATCGAGAAGACTGCTTTTCGGACAAGATATGGCCACTACGAATTTTTGGTGATGCCCTTCGGAGTAACCAATGCCCCAGCAGCATTCATGGACCTGATGAACAGAGTCTTTAAGCCGTACCTAGATGAATTTGTCATTATTTTTATCGACGACATATTGATCTATTCTGGGAGTGCGAGCGAGCACGAGAATCATCTGAGACTTGCCCTGCAGACCTTGAGAGATAAGAAGTTGTACGCCAAGTTAAGTAAATGCGAGTTTTGGCTTTCCAGCATTTCGTTTCTAGGGCATGTGATTAATGAAGACGGTATATCAGTTGACCCCAGTAAGATTGAAGCCATTGTGAATTGGCCGACGCCGACCAACGTGTCCGAGATTCGTAGTTTTCTGGGTTTGGCAGGTTATTACAGAAAGTTTGTAAAGGATTTCTCGAGGATTGCAGTGCCATTGACACAACTAACGAAGAAGGGAACAGCTTATGAATGGACCGACGAAAGAGAATCAGCTTTCCAGGAGCTGAAGGCGAGGTTGGTTACAGCACCAGTTTTGGTACTACCATCAGCTAATGAAGAATTTCAGATTTACAGCGATGCTTCACACAAAGGTTTGGGTTGCGTTTTAATGCAAAAAGGTAAAGTCATAGCGTACGCGTCTCGTCAATTGAAGCCCAATGAAAAGAATTATCCTACCCATGACCTGGAGTTAGCTGCCGTGGTTTTTGCTCTGAAGATCTGGCGTCATTACCTGTACGGAACATCTTGCCAAGTTTTCACCGACCACAAGAGTCTGAAATACTTGTTCACCCAGAAAGAGTTAAATATGAGGCAGAGAAGATGGCTCGAGCTACTGAAGGATTATGACATGCAGATTCAGTACCACCCAGGTAAGGCAAATTCCGTAGCCGACGCATTGAGCAGGAAGTTAGTTGGAAGTTTGGCGTGCCTGACAGCGGTTTCGGTGGAACCAACTATTATTGAGGAAGTGAAGACTAGTTAGAGGGAGGATAAATTCCTCAAGAAGGTAACTGATGAATTCGTCACCAAGCCGAGGCCGGGATACACTATAGAGAATCAGGTGCTTAAGTTTGAAGGAAGATTGTGCGTGGCCGACGTACCAGAGTTAAAAAGGAAGATTTTGCAAGAGGCCCATAGTTCCAAATTTGCCGCTCATCCAGGGAGCACCAAGATGTATCGGGACGTAAAGCGGACCTTTTGGTGGCCAAACATGAAAAGAGAGATAGCCGAGTTTGTATCTCAGTGTCTGTGTTGTCAGCGAGTGAAGGCAGAACACCAGAGACCAGCAGGACTTCTTCAACCCTTGTCAATTCCTGAGTGGAAATGGGAGCACATCTCCATGGATTTCGTAGTGGGTTTGCCGAGGACGCAAAGAGGTATGGATTCCATTTGGGTTATAGTTGACAGGTTTACTAAGTCAGCTCACTTTTTGCCTGTCAAGACTACATTCAATGCCAACCGACTTGCCGAATTGTACATGAATGAGATCGTTAGGCTTCATGGTGTGCCGATGTCCATTGTGTCAGACCGAGATCCGAAGTTCGTTTCTAGATTTTGGCAGAGTCTACAAGGAGCCTTGGGGACAGAGTTGAGGTTTAGCACAGCCTTTCACCCCCAGACCGACGGACAGACAGAAAGAACGATTCAGACACTCGAAGACATGCTCAGACTGTGCGTGTTGGACCTCCAGGGAAGTTGGGAATCACATTTGCCATTAGTAGAGTTCGCGTACAACAACAGTTATCAAGCCAGCATTGGCATGGCGCCGTATGAAGCTTTGTATGGAAGGGAATGTAAATCGCCGATATGTTGGACTGAAGTGGGAGACAAAGCTCTAATTGGCCCCGAATTGGTTCGAATGACAACTGAAAAGATCAAACTCATTCAGCAAAGGATTAAGACTGCACAGAGTCGACAGAAGTGTTATGCCGATCAAAGAAGGAGGGAGTTAGAATTTGAAATTGGGGACCATGTATTTTTGAAGGTCTCGCCGATGACAGGAGTTACGAGATTTGGGAAGAAGGGCAAGCTTGCACCCCGATACGTTGGGCCATTTGAAATTCTTGAGAGGATTAACACCGTTGCTTACAGGCTTGCTTTGCCACCAGATTTGAGTCGAGTCCACAGTGTGTTCCATGTTTCGATGCTGAGAAAATATATCCGAGACCCACTGCATGTAATAGATTACTCCGGGGTTGTAGTTAATGAAGACTTGGGCTACGAAGAGAAACCGATGAGGATTATTGACAGACAAGTGAGACAGTTGAGAAACAAGTCGATATCGATGGTGAAAATCGAATGGGAGAAGCATTATGGCGGGGAGGCCACATGGGAAAAGGAAGAGGAGATGAAAATCTGTTACCCGGAGTTATTCGTAGGTCAAGGTAACTTAAGTTTGGGGACCAAACTTCCTTAAGGAGGGTAGACTGTAAGAACCCACATTTTTTCATCTTAATCATGTTCATGAGCATTTGCATGATTATGACTTGTTAAGCTTGCATGTGTGTGTTGTGACTTGTTTTGCTTTAACAAGTGAGATTCGTGCCTTGATTTGAAGCCTTGTGATTTGTCTAAGTGTAGTGTACTTGTCTTGTTCCTTCCTTGATGTTAAAACTTAGGTCACGCCTTGCTTCTAGCCGACGTTATTCCAATGCCGAGGTCTTCCTTAGTCTGGCCTTAGTATCTTGAAACCCCTTGTCGACCTCAGTCCTTGCCTTGACCACCTTAGCCGAGATGTTACCTTGCACCCAAGTGATCTCGTCCTGGAAGTGGTATGACCTAGGCCGACGTGTGGCGCATCTAGGCCAAGATGTGGCACAGCTTAGTCAAGTGTTGTCCTTCCTAGCCGAGGTCATTGTCACCTTAGTTGCCGAAGTCTTTGTTAGCCGATGTCACCCCTTGCCGGAGTGTCATTCTGTGTAGCGTGTTAGATACGCCTTGTTGTTAGCCGATGTCATTGCCCCGTCAGAGAGCCCATACCGCTTTGCTTTTTGAATACCCTTCCACCATGCTTTGTCTGGCCTGTCAGCCACCTTTTCAGGATGAACCCAACCAGTCGCCGCCACGTGTCTCAGCAGAGGGTTAACCCCAGAACCGGGTATAGAAAACTATCATTTGGTATCATAAACTTGCCTTGTAGAGAGAGAGAAGCTCTAGAAGAGGGAGAAGAGTTCTTGAGAGAGAAGTAGATCTTCAAGCTTGATTCCTAGAGATCGAACCGTTAGATCCGTGTTCTAAGGTTAGATTCTTGATCTGCTCATGATGTTCTTTATGTTTATGTTATTGCATTGCATGATTGAAAATGATTTGTAAGCCATGCATCGTTTTGAAGCTCGATTCTAGAAAGAGAAAATGACATTCATGTGTTCTTCAAGAAAGTCTTGTTTTGATCCGAAAGCTTTTCGCCTAGACTCATGTTTTGTGTTTGTTCTTGCATGATTTTCAACTACGGGTACCCAGGTCCATGTTTTCAAACTCATAGCACGAAAATCCCAGATTTGTGATGGCGGATTATGATCAAGCATTCGTATTTTTCATGTTTTCACACTCATGTTCTTCATGTTCATCAACAGAGGGAAACCCAGAGTTTCCCGACCTCTTTCCTTGCATGTGGCCCTCGGGAACACACCTCGGCAAGGAGGTGTGGAACCTCGGCCTAGACCTGGTTGGTGCCCAGCATGTTTTCCGAAAACATTTGTGTATATGAGAGACTTGTTTGAAAGCGCATTCAATAGGCTTTGCCATGTGTTGTAGGACTTGGGCTTGTCTCGACCCCGACGTGTGAAGAAACGATGTGAGTGGTATTTTTAATAAAGCTATGTTACACTTGCTTTCATAAATCTCGTCTTGCCTTGTTTTGAAAAGTACTTGATCTAGCATGAATGACTATCCCTATTTTGTATATCAAATGCTATCTTGTTTTGATGACTTGTCTTGACAGTCCTTAGTGCTAGAGGACTATAAACTTTCGCAGCACAGCTTGTCTTGACAGTCCTTAGTGCTAGAGGACTATAAACTTTCGCAGCACAGCTTGTCTTGACAGTCCTTAGTGCTAGAGGACTATAAACTTTCGCAGCACAGCTTGTCTTGACAGTCCTTAGTGCTAGAGGACTATAAACTTTCGCAGCACAGCTTGTCTTGACAGTCCTTAGTGCTAGAGGACTCTAAACTTTCGCAGCACAGCTTGTCTTGAAACTCTTGTCTTGATATGTCATCACCCCTTGAAATAAGTAGATGTTATTAACATCCAAGGAACTTGAAAGCCGGCAAATGAACTTGATTTCCCTCTTGATCGAAAAGTATGCTATGTATAGTTTTGAAAGAAATCTTGGATATCAATCATGCAAAACCTTTATTTCTAGTATCATTCACTGAGTATCCAAGCTCACCCTCTCTATATATATGTAGGTGATGAACAAGAAGGCGTTGAGGCCTAGACGTGATTGCCGATGTGTTTTGGGTGCTTTGCCGACATGTTTTGGATTTGCGTTTTGCATCGTCTTGAAGATTATGCTTCTCGGCTTATGTTTTCTTTGTTTGTTTTGGCATATGTCGGCTTGAGAAGCCTTTTGGTCAGGATGTATTTTGTGTTCCATTTTGTTGTATCTAAAATTGTAAGACGGCCTTCGGTAACCTCGGGTTACTGGCCATCACGGCACCAAACTACTACGGGCGGTTTGGGGGCGTGACAGTAGGTGAAAAAAAACTCTCCTCCATGTTTCATGGCCTTTGAGTATGAGGTCTGGTAATAGTAAGCCAATAGAAATGTGTATTTAGTATACGAGGCCTGTGTTGAGGACAAGAATTATTACATCACTTCACTTGCTGGTGCATCCAATGAGAGTGCCTTGGTGGTTTATGTCCAAGGGTGAGTGAAAAAATTCTCTTTGGTATTCACATTTTGACATACTTCACTTTTTTTTTGATGAGAAATTTCAAAAGTGTAAATGGTGAACTTGCACATTTTAACAATGTTATGTTTCATGATAATCTACTTAAAAGAAAATTAGTCTCATATCTAGAGATGCCTCAACACATTTTGATGAATTAATTAGTCTCTTGTGTATTCTTTGTTTAACAAATGATTGTTTTTTATATTATGGATTTACGTTATTCAGAAGTCATTAGGCCACTATTACGATATTACTCCTAAGTAATAAACTGATATAAACACGTAATTTTATTATTATTATTATTTTTTTTGTGATTGAGAATACATTATTAGTTTTATCGACCACAATGCACCTATTATTTTTTCTTGAGATACTCACCCCCAAACTATTTGTCAAGATATCCAC
The DNA here is from genome assembly GCF_055761805.1 of Camellia sinensis. NCBI lineage: Eukaryota > Viridiplantae > Streptophyta > Magnoliopsida > Ericales > Theaceae > Camellia > Camellia sinensis. The sequence goes on from NC_138975.1 coordinate 115,545,762, forward strand.
ATTTTTATAAAATCATTTGTACTGATGCAAGTTATTAATGTTATTTTTCAATTAACTTCGTAGGGAAAACTTGAAGATGGATTTGTTTTCAGTTTTAGCTTTATCATTGATGCTAGAGAGAAGGAAAATCCTTCTAACTGGCCAACCCATGAAGTTATATTTTAAGACAATAAGGATTTAAGTTGTTTGATGGTTCATAATTTCATATCAGATGTGTTCATGATTGACAGAACGGAGGGGGAGGGGGGGGGAGGGGGGGAATAGTGTATTTTGTGTCATGAAGTTATATTTTAAGACAATAAGGATTTAAGTTGTTTGTTGGTTCATAATTTCATGTCAGATGTGTTCATGATTAATAGAATTTTGGGGGGGGGGGGGATAGTGTATTTTGTGTCGGAGATTTTCTCGAAATTTTTTTCTTTATTTGTCTTGTGGTATTATTCTTATCAATGATCGCGTGGGTCCAATTAGTTTATAAAAAAATGATGAGTAGGGGAACATAACATCTCATGCACATTCCAGAATATACAGAACGCGTGGGGGTTCAACTAGTTTATACAAAAATGATGAGTAGGGGAACATAACGCCTCATGCACATTTCAAAATATACAGAACTCTCTCTCTCTCTCTCGACACATTATTTGGCATAAATTAAATAAGTGCATTTATTTAGATAAGTACACTTATTTAGATGAGTGCATTTATCTGGATCACATCACCTCTTTATTTTTTTACATATTTTTTCGTAAAAAATTAAAAAGTATACTTATTTTTATTAGCATCATAATTTAGGTGAAGATACTCTGTGGTGTTTTGGGAAGTTGGTAAAAAATTAATTTTTGACTTTTTTAGTCTATTGTCTGTTTGTGAATAAAAAATGTGAGAGGTAATGTGATCAAAAATAGATAAAAAATTAGAAGTTGATTTTTTTTTTTTTACTTTCCAAAAGGCCCCTCCATATGCAGAGTTACACTTGTCATATGCAAGATTTTGGGGTCATCATAGGCAAAATGGTCTGACATGTGCCAATCCTGATCACATTATTTGGTTTTCCAAGACGAGGATAAAACTCCTGTTTGATTTATTTTTTCTTGAACAAATTACTCTTAACCCCTAGATTAGACTCAAAATAAAGAAGACCCCATATAGGCGCTGTTTGACAAGTGGATTTTTAGCTTTTTTTCAAGTTAAAATTTATAAAAAGTCAAAATAAGTTAAAATAGATAATAAAACAAAATGTCACATCAAATTTATAATCATTTTACTTTTTTTCTTACAAACATCATATGTGACTAAAAAAAATCTAACTCTCTTTTCAAACACGAAAATTTTAGCCTATAAAAGAGATGCAACTTTGAGGTTTAGAGTGTATACATCCTTAAAAAAAGCCACAGAGTTTAATGAGTATCAATCTAAGAAGAATGGACACTTTTAAAAAGGTAACGTGTTGTGTCTAACACCGACATGACACAATATTCACTAGACTCTTTCTAATACTTAGACATATAAAATATATTATAAGTTCGAATAAAATAATTTAGAATCCAATGATAAAACAAAAATTAAGTAACTTAGAATCCAATGATAAAACAAAAATTATAAAAAAACTTAGAATCCAATGATAAAACAAAAATTAAGTAAATTTATACATATTCTCCTTTAAGAAATGAATATATTAGATTTAAATATTCATATATATGACATAATAATTATTCATTCATATATATAATATATCATAAATAAATAAATTACATATTTTACAGGCGTCCCTATTGTGTCATGTTCTACATTTTTTAAAAAATTTGCATGTCGATGTGTCAGTGTCCTGTCACATGTCTGTATCCATGCCTTTTAGGTATATGAATAACGGCGTGAAGGTAATTAAACCCCTCAGCAAAATACACAAATTCATCCATTCATGCACAAAAAGGAAGCTTAACTCTAAAACTTCCAAGTTTGGCATCTTCTAAAAAATTCAAAAGTCAAAAAGTCACTATCCTATTTAAGTCACATCATCTTATTTAAGTCACATCACCTCTCTAACACATCACTTCAAACCCAACCAAAATCCAACCCATATTTCATAAAAAATCAAAAAGTACACTTATTTAGTCTTCCCAAACTTGGCCTTACTTACTAGTTCATCTATGTTAACTATAAAAAAGGAGCTTCCTAGAGTCATCATCTTTGATTATGGCAATGGGTATCGTGATAATCCGGTGAACTCTTTAAATTTAAAATTTTTAAATTTAAATTTTTGAGGACTAAAGCAGCTTAGAGATTTCATTAAATATCAGAAGCATTTCTTACAGAAGTTGCAAGAGAATGAGCAGAGTGTACCTCGGCTCTGTCTACTTTTTCTAGGACAACATATACAAATTTTTTAGAGCATAACAAAATATCACTCAAAAGAGAGTGAAGCTACCAATCACTATGTTGATTAGAGGTATGCAGAAGTTGCACCAAAACCAGGCAATCGGTTTGCAAGAGGAGGCACTGGATACCTTGCTGGGATGCCCAACGCATTGCATGGAGAACCGAAGCAGCCTCTGCTTGTTGAGGAGAGAGCATAGGAGGCCCCAAAATGGCTTCATGCTTGACAATGTGGTTATCGGCATCTAGCCAAACCCAAGCCAACCCAGTTCTGTCCGTAATCGAGATCCAAGACCCATTGACAACAATCCGTTGTTGCGGGAAATTTGCAAGGGAAAAGGCAGCATTCTGCAAAACAATTTGTGTATCAGTGGGCCTTAGAGCAGCAGAAGCAGTAGATGACATATTATGAGGAACATAAGGGTATGGCGACAGAAAGGTGAATAACAATTCCCGAGCTGTGGCTAATGTATGCGCAATGGACATAACTTCAGACCGGAATTCAACCGAATTACGCTGCAACCAGATGGCCCATAATAAGGCAATGGAATGAACTAAAATCTCACCATTTGTAATTTGCTCCACCCAATTCTTGAACCAGGAGGAGAAGGATAAAGGGATTCCCACTCCAAAATCTAATCCCAATGCAGACCCACGCCAAACCCGATGAGAAAAAGGGACAGTTAAAAAATAGATGTTCAATAGTTTCCTCAGATTCGGCGCAACGGGAGCAGAGAGGTTCAACTTGGAACCCTCGTTTCTTGAGTTCGTGCTTAACTGGGAGTATATTGTGTAGGCATTTCCACAAAAACAAGGTCCATTTGGGAGGGATCTTTAAGTGCCATAATTTTTTCCAGAGTGACCAATCCGGATCAGGCCTACAATAGTCCGGGAACTGTCGCATTAAGGCCTGCTTGTATCCTGATTTAACCGAATATTGGCCGTGTTTCAATGGGCTCCAAACAAGTTTGTCCTCAAGCGCCTCATGTGGAATGTGAATTGATAAAATGTGAGGGATAACATGGGCAGGAAAAAACACATTTAACAAATCTAGTCGCCAAGAATAAGAGGAGGGATCAATGAAATGTTCTACCCGTATTGCAGGACAAAGATTAGTCAACCCTCTTCCTCTACAAGGATTGGAGACAATCGGAATCCACTGATCTTCAAACGGGTTGATACTCCGACCATTCCCCACTACCCACTGAAGCCCCAACAGTAACAATGTATGTCCCCATAAAATACTCCGCCATCCCCAAGATGATGACGAAGAAGGCTGAGCCGCAAGGAAAGAACTTCGTTGACAATATTTGCCGAGTAGAACTTTCGAGAACAATAAATTGGGTGAGGGCAAGAGCCGCCATGCTTGCTTTGCTAGTAAAGCTTGATTGAAGCAAGTAAGGTTTCGAAATCCGAGACCACCCCAAATTTTTGGAAAGCATAAAGATGTCCATTTTTTCCATGGTAAACTCGAACCCTTGGGTGAAGCCCAGAGAAATTGGCGGATTATAGCTGTAAGCTTATGTTGGAAACAGTCGGGCATGCGAAAAACAGACATAAGATACACAGGAATGGAGTGAAGCACGTGTTTCACCAAAATTCCCCTACCTGCAAAATTCAAAAATTCACATTTCCAGCCTTGAAGCTTGGATTGGACTCTGCTCAAAAGAGAATTAAAGATCTCGGACTTAGAACGCCCCGAGAACCCCAAGTAAGCGCCCAAATAGATCCCGGGTTTGGGAACAACTTTAACACCAAAAAGAGAGACGAGCCAGTCCTGGGCTGAAAGTAAAAAATTTGAACTTACGAAAAGTTCCGATTTATGAAAATTTATGCGAAGCCCAGAAAAGAAGCAGAAGGCATTTAAAAACCAGTGAAGGCAACAGATATCCGCTGGGTTATAGTGTTGAAAAATAAAATAATCATCAACGAAGAGCAAGTGAGAAATGGGGGGGGGATTTCCGGCTAATGGCAATTCCTCGACAGACATTAAGAGACGCCAAATGAGCAAAGCCTTCCGACAATACTTGCATAACTATCAAGAATAAATACGGTGAAAGGGGATCTCCTTGACGTAACCCCGCCTTTGGTTGAAAAAACAATGAAGGCACTCCATTAATGAGAACAACAAATTGGACAGTAGAGACGCATTGGGAAATTAATTGTATCCATTTAGGTGAGAATCCCAATTTAGCCATGGCGGCCTGAAGAAAATCCCAACTAACGCGGTCATAGGCTTTGTTCATATCCAACTTTAACCCAAAACAAGATAAACGCCCCAGCTTATATTTTTTGATATAGTCAAGAACTTCATGGGCCAGCAAGACATTATCCGAAATAAGGCGACCCTTCCAGAAAGCACATTGATTGTCTGAAATTAAGTCCGGAAGCACCAAGCTAAGGCGATTAGCAAGAACTTTAGCGCCGATTTTATACATCACATTGCACAAACTAATGGGCCGATAATCATTCACCGTAAGAGGACTCTTCTTTTTAGGAATAAGGCAAATGAAGGTTTTGTTGATTGGAGTAAATAAGTTGCTTGAATTAAGAAACCCCAACACCGCTTCAGAAACCGATTGTCCCATAGTCGCCCAATATGTTTGATAGAATCCCGCTATATATCCATCCGGCCCCGGGGCCTTAAACTTCCCCATTTGAAATACAGCAGATCGAATTTCCTCCAAAGAAAAAGGTTGGTCCAGAAAGGTGGAGTTGTCGAGAGATAAATGACTATTCATGACACCAATTAAATTGAAATGGGAAGGAAAAGAACTTGAGTCCAGAGAGTCCATGTGCAAGTTGTTGGAGTCCGGTAAAGGCGAGAAGAGTTGCTGGAAATGCTCCACAAAAGCCCGTTGAATGTCCTGCGGATGAGTCAGCACAGTCCCATCTTTGTCCTGAATACACGAGATACGGTTTCGACTCCGCCTCCAGGAGGCCATTTGATGAAAAAATTTTGTATTGCGGTCTCCCAAATGCAGCCATTGTTGTTTAGAACGTTGAGCGCAATATAATTCCTGCTTTTGTAACAAAAAATCCAGTTGAAGTCACAAATCCATCTCAGAGGAATGAGAGCCCGAAGATTGTAACGATCCTTGAACTTGCTGTAAGCGAGCTTGGATGTCTTCAATTTGACCCTTCATGCTTCGGAAAGACAACGCATTCCAGTTTTTGAGATATTGAAAGAGGATAGTTTGATGACGAAGGCATGAGTCGGCACCTTGAATGGGCACCTTCCAAACTTTTTGTAAAATTTCCTGAGTTGTAGGATCTATCAACCACACGGCCTCAAATCTGTCCCATTTTTTTCCACAGAGTTCCATTTGACTAGAGTCAAGAAGCAACGGACTATGATCGGATCTTTGAATAGGCAAGGTCACCAACGAAAAAGAAGTGAATTTTGTTACCCAACTGGAGGAAGCCAGAACCCGATCGAGACGCTCATAAACCATATCGGATTGCCGTCGGTTGTTGCACCAAGTATACCACACCCCTTGAGAGGGGAGATCGACCAAGCGATTGCGAAAGATTAAGTCATTAAAGGCCGAAGCTCCTGGAATAGTGCGGCGATGAGAGCTGATTTTTTCTGACCACCCACGGACTTGATTGAGATCCCCCATTGTACGGGGAGGAAATAATTCTCCTCGTATAATCCTGTTGACCAAGTCCACGCTTCTCCGTACGACGTCGCTTTGTCACCTGAAAACACAAACGTGAGCTGGCCGGCGGGTGTGTGCCGGAAACCTCTCCGATGCCTAAGTCAGAAAACTTGACAAGTAGACAAAGCTCTAAGTTCTCAGAAAGATTGTGTTCAATTACCTCCTCCAAGGTGATATTTGTAGGCTTTTATAAGTTTCCCGTGGCACAATCCTGATAGGACTTGTATTTCCCCATGCAAAGTCCTCCTAGGATTCATACTCCAAAGGATAATGCTTATCCTTTTACACCCTCCCCCACTGCTTAAACCAAGTGGGATGGTTTCCTCTGTGGCCGAACTTCCATGTGACCGAAGTAAAATTGGCGATACCGAGCCACAGAGAGCCGAACTATCCTTAGCTCGGTCTTCCCCTCTAACTCCTTACTTCGGCTGCCCCTGTTCAACCTTGGTGTGCTTAGGTCAACCTTCCCAGTAACAAGTTCTGACCGACCTAACCATAGTATGTGACGACCGGACTAATCCCGAAACCGGCCTTCCCTGTACATATCGCGACCGGACTAATTCTGAGACCGGCCTAACTCCAAGTTGCCTCCAACCGGAGTAGCTTTATTCTTCCTTAGGCCGAAGTAACTATTTCTTCTTTGAGCCGGAGTAATCTCACCTCTTTGGGCCGAAGTAACCTTGCCCACTAGGCCGAAGTAACACTACGGCTTTTTATCGATTCCTTCACACTTCGGGCCGCAGGGCCCAACTCACAGCTCGGCCCAATTCTTTCCCAAAAATTACCCTCTCAATTGCCCCTTAATTCCATCTGCATAGCATGATTGGGATTACCTGTCCAACAGCCGAGCTGGCGTCGTTTCGAAGCTTTTCCGGCCGAACTAAAAACTCTTGAACTTTCAAGCCGAGCTAATTTTACTCCGGGCCCCGTTTTGTCCGGTCAAAAACGTCTCTTCAATCATAGCGTCTGTAACGCTTCCCATTCCAGTGACACGTGGCTGGTTCTGATAAGCCGTGGCCAACTGTTACGCCGTCCTGCAGAAATTTCGTACAATTCCCGCCTCTTTTTGCCGCCTTTTTTCTCTCTCCCTTTTCACAAAACAGCCTTTCTCTTTCTTGAATCACTTCACCTTCTATTCTTCACTTTCTTTTCTCCCTTGCTTCCTGAGTCTTTGAGTTTGCTGTGTTCGTGCCTCCATTGCTACCATCGCCTCCATCTCTAGCTTCTCTCTTATACAGGTAAGCAAGCCTATCCTTCTTGCTTTCTTTGTTTTCGTGCTTTACTTTCCATGTTCTGTATGTTTTTTGCAAACAGTTTGTCCATTTCTGATTCGCTTTTGTACTTTTATGGAGAAACCATTAGAACTCTATGTATATGTCATATACCCTAGAGAAAAAATTTCGATTTTGATCCAGAATCACGTCCCGACCGAACTTGGATACTGTTTGTGTCATGTATGTAGATAGATTCAGAAAATAACCGAACTAGAACTTGTAGGAATGTCAGTAGCTTCTTCTGACCCACTCTAGCCAAAATAGGATCCCCGAACAAGCTTGCACTTACTGAATTAGGTACTTCGGTCTATAACCGAGCTAAGATTTTGGGGCCAATCCGGCTTTCTTAGTTCTTAAACCGAACTCAGAAAGCCGCCCCTAAGGGCTCAACCGAAGTAATTTTCCTCATACTGTAACCGTTTTAGGCCTTGGGACTAGACCAGCTTTCTTAGTTTTTTAGACCGAACTCAGAAAGCTGCCCCTAGACGTTAAACCGGTCTAAAGTGCTCAAAACCGAGCTAAAAAACATTCTGAAGAGCCGAGGTAGAACCAGCCCACTAAGCCGAAGTAGGATTTGTATATCTTGCTTATAATTTGTAGCGCGGTCCAATCGATCTGTGCTTAACCCCTTTGTTTTCTACCTTGCAGACTTAGGTTGCCCAGGCACTCCTGCGTGTGCTCAACCGAGCTACTGAGCCAAATTTTTGTACCGAAATAATTTATTCGTAATTTATACAACAAATGGGTAAGTATAGATATTTAGTCGAAACCCCTGGTGGCATGGCCGAATTTAGGCAAGACTACCAGATTCCTGATGATGTCCAACTGGTGTTGGCCAAGAAAGATGCTACTCCCTGGGATAATGAAGGCTTCGTCCCTTTTACCCTTCAATCAATAATAGAAACCGGATTACGGTTTCCTGTCCAACCGCTAATCTGCGAATTTCTTAGACAGACTAGGTTATGTCCTACCCAACTGTCCACCAATACATACCGTATTATAATGGGAATAGCCGCATTAAATAACCAAACCGGACTAAATCATGGTCTAGCCGAAATATTCCATCAGTATTCCATCGGCTCAAAGAATGCTGGGTGGGTCTACTACCTCAGAATTCGCCACCGCCGAGAGAAGATAATTAAGCACACTCTGGACAAAGATCTTAACGATGATGATTTCCTTTGGGTCTCTGGGAATTTTGAGGATTTTCAAGCTCAAATTCCTGGCCGACCTATAAATTGGAAAATGGGAGAGCCTGGTAATTTTACTTCGGTCTTCTGCTTTGTGTGCTATCTCGGTTGTTAAGTCCCTTAGCCGAACTAACACTTCTCTTTTTTGCAGATTTCGCCCATCTCCATTCCTTGTATAGCTATCCCAACCTCGGAGTCTTGCGAGCTGCATTTCGGGTTAAAGAAAGAGATTGGGCCAAGCTTCTAAATTTCAAACCGACCTATCGTTACAGCGGTCGACGGAAAGCAAAGGTAACCGATTTTCTTCTCGAGGAAGACCCAGAACCGGACCCAACTTTGCCCGAGATAAGACTTGTCCCACTAACCGCTGAGGAAGAAATGGCAAAGAAGAGCAGAGTCAGGGCCCTTCTAACTTCAACAACTAGAGCCGAAGTAACACCAACTACTGAGGTGCAGCCCGCCGTCGTGGCCCTTCCTTCACAACGGCCTTCTTCATCTCGCCCTTCAAAACGCGCCCGATCTACGTCAGCCGAACAACAACTTGTTGATGAAGTCGAATCCGTCCCCCAAATTCCTCATCCTGCCTCCCAACCAGAGCAAACTGACCGAGCTCGATCTCCGAAGTGGGCTCCGCCTTTGATCTTCAATGACCGAAACATCAAAGCCACTGACTCGGTCGTGGCTGAAAAAGACCACCAACTGGCCTTTAATCTGGCCAAAAGTGTGTGCCTCCCTAAGGACATGGAGCACCACTTGAAGCAACTGAATACCGAAATGAAATCAATTCGGTCTGCTTCCAAGTCCATGATCTTGGTAAGTAGCTCGGTCTGTCTTTTCCTGTCTAAATTTTTCTAACTTTTACTTCGGCTGAGATGAGATTTTTGTTTTGCCAGGCCTTGCAAAAGAACAATGTCACTTATAGGAAAGTCCAAGAACTCCGAAAAACCACAAGACAGGCGATGGCGGAAGCCGAAGCAAAGTCGGCCGAACTACTACAAGCCGAAAAGAGAATGGCCGAGCTAGAGGCGGAGAACGGCCGTCTTGCCGATCTAGTTAATTCGGCGGAAGCGGAGAAGCAGAAAGCTGCCATTGTTATGAAGGACAAGTATTTGCGGGAGTTGTTGAAGCTTGAGAAGAGAAAGGACGCCGAAATAAGCGAACTGAAAGAGAACATGGAGGCGGTCGACAAGGGGGGGTACAAGCGAGGTTTCAAGGAGGCAGAGGCGGCCTACGTCAAGCAATGCGATGCCGCCAAAGAGCTTTTCTTTAAGTGCGGCTGGAGGGCGGCTGTGGAGAAGCTCGGTCATGATCAACAGACCGAGGTCTTCAACCCTCCAGAGTACTTTATACCGAAGTCCCTTGCGGGGTATGCGGATGCCATGCAGCAGCAATTCCTTGAAGGTTCAGATACTGACGAAGATTCTGCTTCTGAGGATACTCCGGTTGAAAACGTGGATCAGATAGATCGGCCGGAGTCCAGAGTTGAAGATCTGACTATTGAACAGCCAAATGAAACTGTGGCTCCGGTCGATGCCACTATTGTGACTGAGGGAGTCCTGCCACCAGAGACCGGTCTTCCAGCTGTCACTGATGCTGCCTTTGATGCCGAGATTGATGATCTTTTCGCTTGACTTTGTATTCTTTTTTGTAACCGAACTAAGCCCCCTTGTAATGACCTCTCTTGCAATGAAAATTTTACTATGACAATTTTACGTCTCTTATTCCGGTTATTGTGTGTATGCTTGCATTTGTACTGTCTTCTATTACTCCAAGTGTTGTTTCGGTTTTTGGTTTGTTAAACTATACTTACCAGCCAACCACTCCTTAGCCGACGTAATTATTTCGGCTGAGGAGTACTAAGTGTTTGTTTAATCCAGCCAACCACTCTTCAGCCTTACACTTACTTCGGCTGAAGAGTAACAAGAGTTGGTTTATTCCAGCCAACCACTCCTTAGTCATGCACTTACTTCGGCTAAGGAGTACAAAGTGTTGGTTTATTCCAGCCAACTACTCTTCAGCCTTACACTTACTTCGGCTGAAGAGTAACAAGAGTTGGTTTATTCCAGCCAACCACTCTTCAGCCCTGCACTTACTTCGGCTGAAGAGTGACAAGAGTTGGTTTATTCCAGCCAACCACTCCTTAGTCATGCACTTACTTCAGCTAAGGAGTACAAAGTGTTGGTTTATTCCAGCCAACCACTCTTCAACCTTACACTTACTTCGGCTGAAGAGTAACAAGAGTTGGTTTATTCCAGCCAACCACTCTTCAGCCCTGCACTTACTTCGGCTGAAGAGTAACAAGAGTTGGTTTATTCCAGCCAACTACTCTTCAGCCTTACACTTACTTCGGCTGAAGAGTAACAAGAGTTGGTTTATTCCAGCCAACCACTCTTCAGCCCTGCACTTACTTCGGCTGAAGAGTGACAAGAGTTGGTTTATTCCAGCCAACCACTCTTCAGCCTTACACTTACTTCGGCTGAAGAGGAACAAGAGTTGGTTTATTCCAGCCAACCACTCCTTAGTCATGCACTTACTTCGGCTAAGGAGTACAAAGTGTTGGTTTATTCCAGCCAACCACTCTTCAACCTTACACTTACTTCGGCTGAAGAGTAACAAGAGTTGGTTTATTCCAGCCAACCACTCCTTAGTCATGCACTTACTTCGGCTAAGGAGTACAAAGTGTTGGTTTATTCCAGCCAACCTCTAAGTTGGTTTTTCCAGCTAACTTAGAATAACATGTTTGCAATATAAGTCTTGAAAGCCAACTTTTACAAAGAATAACTTGAGCTAAAAAAGAATTTCTTATTTTATTGAGGGAAGAGAAGATTACATATGTTTGAAAAAGAAAAGCTAAAAGTAAAATAATTTGAGATTGGCCGTATTCCATGGCCTGGGGATTGCCTTGCCATCCTTGTCTTCTAGGTGGTATGCCCCTTTGCCTGCTAATCCAACCACCTTATAAGGACCTTCCCAATTTGGGCCTAACTTGCCGTCTCCTGGGACCAAGGTGTTTCCCATTACTTTGCGTAGTACCCAATCCCCAATCTTGAATTGTCTTGGATGTACCTTTTTGCTATATTTTCTGATTAGTTCTCGTTGGTATGAGGCGATGTGGACTAGTGCTCGTTCCCTTCTTTCTTCTGCAAGGTTGAGTTCCAAGGCTATGGCTTCTCCATTTAAGTCTGGATCGAAATTTTCGCTTCGAATTGTGGGGAGGCCAACTTCTAGTGGGATTACTGCTTCCATTCCATAGGCTAAGGAGAATGGTGTTTCTCCAGTTGATCGCCGAGGCGTGGTGCGGTAAGCCCATAAGACGTGAGGAAGTTCATCTGCCCACTTGCCTTTTGCTTTCTCTAGCCTTTTCTTTAGTCCATCCAAGACGACTTTATTTGATGCTTCAGCCTGCCCATTTGCTTGAGGATATGCCGGTGTAGAATTGTAGAACTCTATCTTGTACTCTTCACAAAAGCTTCTAAAAATTCTGCCGTCGAACTGAGTGCCATTGTCTGAGATCAGGGCTTTTGGAATGCCAAACCGAGTGATAATATTCTGCCAAACAAACTTCTTCACGTCTTTTTCTTTGATTGATGTCAATGCTTCTGCTTCCACCCACTTTGTGAAGTAGTCTGTTGCTGCGAGAAAGAATTTTCTGCCCCCGGGTGCTGTTGGAAGTGGTCCTACTATGTCCAAGCCCCACATTGCGAAAGGCCATGGGCTAGTTAAGGGTAGGAGTTCCCTTGCTGGTTGATGTATTTGGTGCGCGAATTTCTGGCATTTTTCACACTTCTTCACATATTTTTCTGAGTCTGCTTGCATATATGGCCACCAATATCCTTGTGAAATAGCCCTGTAAGCGAGCGACCTTCCCCCTTGATGACTTCCACACACCCCTTCATGTATTTCGAACAAGAAAGCTTCTACTTTGCTGGGATGAACGCATTTGAGGTAAGGCCCAGAGAATGACTTCTTGTATAATGCCAAAGATGGAGATAGCCAAAATCGCTGTGACTTTGCCCTTATTTTGTTGGCTTCTTTTTTCTCTTCTGGTAGGATGCCGTCTTTTAGGAACAGGATGATGGGATCCATCCATGAAGGGCCTAATTCAGTGCAATATACTTCTTCTGCTTCGGGGTCTTCTATACTTGGTCTTGGTAAGAAGTCGATGAGTAATGGATGAGGGATTGATGTATCTGCCATTGAGGCCAGGCCTGCTAGCTCGTCCGCTCGGCTGTTTTCCTCCCTGCCAATTTGTTCTATCCTTACCACATCAAACTTCTTGATCTCTGTTCTGACCAACTCTTGGTACTTGGCCATTCTGTCGTCCTTTGCTTCGTATTCGCCAGAAATTTGGTTTACCACCAGTAGAGAGTCACTGTATACCATTAGTTCGGCTGCTTTCATGAAGTGTGCTGACTTGAGTCCTGCGATAAGCGCTTCATACTCTGCTTCATTGTTGGATGCTGGGAAGCCAAGGTTGATTGCTTGCTCTATAACCAGACCGTCTGGAGAGATGAGGACTATGCCAAGCCCTGCGCCATGTCGGTTGGATGCTCCATCCACAAAGAGCTTCCACATCTCTCCAACGAATAATTTCCAGCAAGTGGAAGGATCAGATGATGTCGTGAGGTCAAGAATGGTGTTATCTTCAAGGTCCATGTCGGCTATCTGTCCTTCGTCCTCTGTTTGAACTGTTGGTGAGCCTTTGTTTGTCTCTTCCTTGCTATCCTTAGCATGGTCTGCCTTGGTGCTTGATTGACTACCTTCTACTAGGGGTTGCGCTATTCCGGCGTCAACTTCCGTCCCTAGTTCGGTTGATGGACTACCTTCCACTAGGGGTTGCGCTATTCCGGCGTCAACTTCCGTCCCTAGTTTGGCTGTGTCAGTCAGGTCGACTGGGCAGATATGATGACTTCCAGGGGTGAATTCTGCGACGAAGTCTGCCAAGGATTGGGCTTTTATTGCGGTTTTAGGTTGGAATTTGACATCGAATTGTCCCAACTCTACTGCCCATTTCAAAATTCGCCCACTAAAGTTCGCCCTTTCAAACAGAGCTTTTAATGGAAAGGCTGTAAGAACGATTATGGTGTGGGCGTGAAAGTAGTGTGCCAATTTTCTGGATGCCATCATTAACGCTAATGCTAGTTTCTCTAAGGGCAAGTACCTTGTTTCGGCTCCCAGCAATGTCTTGCTGACATAAAAAATGGGCAAGTGTTGTATTCCTTCTGCTCGAACCAACACTGCGCTGACTGCGTGCTGAGAGACTGCCAGGTATAAAAAGAGTTCTTCACCAGGTACTGGAGTAACAAGTAGTGGTGGGGAAGACATGTACTCCTTCAAGCTTTCCAGAGCTCGGTCACATTCCTCATCCCACTCAAACTTGGCTTTTAAAGCTTGGAAGAATGGTCGTAGTCTGTCTGACGACCTGCTTATGAACCGGTTAAGTGCTGCCGCCATACCAGTGAGATGCTGCACTTCTTTGACTGAGTTTGGTCTTTCCAACTCTTGGATTGCTTTAATCTGAGAGGGGTCTGCTTCTATACCTCGGTTGGTCACTAGGAAGCCCAAGAATTTGCCAGATCCAACTCCGAAGGCGCATTTGGACGCGTTGAGGCGTAACTTGTGTTTCTTCAGGATCCGGAACATCTCGTCTAGGTCTTTAAGATGGTCGTTCTCATCCTTGCGTTTGACCACCATATCGTCGATGTAAGCCTCCATTGTTCTGCCTAACAATGGTTCGAACATCTTGGTGACCATCCTTTGGAATGTTGCCCCTGCGTTCTTTAGGCCAAAGGGCATGACCTTGTAACAATATAACCCTCTTGGTGTGGTGAAGGATGTGATCTCCTGGTCTGGTTCATGCATGGCGATTTGGTGGTAGCCTCTGTATGCATCCAGAAAGCTGAGTCGATTGTGCCCCGCCGTTAGGTCCACCAGTTGATCTATCCTTGGTAGAGGAAAGCTATCTTTTGGGCACGCCTTGTTGACTGTTTTGTAGTCGACGCAGACTCGCCATTTACCATTCTTTTTTGGCACTACAACGGTGTTGGAGATCCATCTTGGATAGTGCACTTCTCTTATTGCTCCTGCCTCCAAAAGGTTGCCTACCTCTTCTGCCACTATTTCGGCGTGGTGGAGTGCCGATCTGCGTGTTCGTTGAATGACTGGTCTGGCGGATGGGTGGACATTGAGTTGGTGACTGATGAAGTTTGGATCAATGCCTGGCATGTCGTAAGGTGTCCAGGCGAACACTTCGATGTTAGAGGTCAAAAATTCCAAGACCTCTAACCTCTCAGCGCTGGACAATGATGAGCCAAGCAAGAAGAACTTATCCGGGTTCTTCTCATCTATTTTTACCTCCACTAATTCCTCCACCGCTTTCTGATTAGCCTCTTTGCCGACGTCTGCGAATAGTTCATTACTTTCTGGTTCTTCCACCGAATGAACGTATCCTTTGGCAGCTCGGCTTCCATTCGCTGTGGCGAAGCATTGTTTTGACATGATCTGATCGCCATAAACTTCTTCAATTATGCCGGTGTCGTTAGGGAACCTCATTACCTGATGGTATGATGACGCTACCGATCACATGGCGTGCAGCCATGTTCTGCCCAGGATGATGTTGTAAGTGGAGGGGACCTTCAATACCCAGAACTCCACTTGTTTTGTTACACTCCCTGCTCTGACTGGAAGGATTATTTTGCCGACAGGCCATTCTGGCATGGAGTTGAATCCAATCAGGGGAGAAACTGCAGGCGCTAAGTCTTTGTCTTGCAACTTTAGTTGCTTGAATGTGTCGTAATACATGATCTCACATGAACTACCCTGGTCAATCAGAATCCGCTTGACGTCAAAATCCTTGACTCGGAGTGTGACAACCAGGGCGTCATTATGGGGGCAGTAAATTCGTTCCAAGTCCTTATCCGAAAAGGACATGACATTTGTGGCCTCTGTCTTTCCTTTCTTGTTGGCTGGTTGGGCGCTTCGTACTTCTTTGAAGTGCTCAGCCTTTTTGATCGAACCTCTCAGCTCGCATACATGCTCGGGTTCTACAACTCCATGTATTACATTGATGATACCTTGTGGAGGGGCGTCAATTGGCATTCTGTTGGGATGGTCATTATGATCTTGGGGGGCCGGTTGCGCTCCTCCTTCAATGTATTTGTCCAAGTGGCCTGCTGCCACCAATTCTTCCAAGTGCTGTCTTAGTGGCGTGCAATTCTCAGTTCGGTGCCCCTTTTCTTTGTGGAAGGTGCACCGTGATCTGTCGTCGTAATTCTTCTGAGCTTCCCCAAGCTTGGCTGGCCACTTGACAAAAGGCTCATCCTTGATTTCGCTCAGAATCCGATATATTGGTTTTTTGAACACCGTGGTTATGGCAGTGCGGATTCTCAGCCATCTTTTGTCTGGGTCTTCTCCGTTATCTCGTCTGCCACGTCCATTTTTGTTACTTCGGTCCACCGTATTAACCTTTGCTGAGGTTTTCTTTTCTGGTACCGCGGCTGCACTTGATTTGGCTTTGGAACGTGCGCCATCTTCTTCTACCCTGATGTGCTGATGCACTCTCTCCATCAGGGCCTCCATGGTGAGGGGTGGCGTCATTGTAATTGAATCCCTTAGTCTATTCCCTACTGGTAGGCCTCTTTTATACTGTGCAATGGCCAGATTGGTAGGGCAGTCTCCAATCTGGTTGAAAGTTTCCCAGTAGCGACTGTTGTAAGATCTGAGGGTCTCTTTTTCACCCATGTCGATGGAGAGTAACTGGTCTATCTCCACCGGTGTTTTTGTGTTCGTTCGAAACCTTGTTACGAACGCTTCTGCCAATTGGGCCCAGGAGGCTATGCTGCCCTCTGGGAGCTTTTCGAACCAAGTCAAGCCTAGGTCGCCAAGACTTGACGGGAAGAGTATGCACATTAAGGCCTCGTTTCGCCTGTACATAGCCATGACTTGGCGAAAGTGGCTTAGGTGTGAATACGGGTCCGTCTTCCCTTCATATGTATTGAATTTCGGCTGAAGGAAGCCTGATGGTAGGGGTGCGTTTTCGATCGCTGGGACAAACGGCGAAGTCTGTAGTCTTGCCAATGCTTTGTCCGCTGGTTCGTAGGCCGGTCGCGGTATTGGCATTCCAACCTCGACGCTTCCATGCGTTCGAGGAGCCAACCGTTGTAAGGCCGAAACTCGATGTGGATCTCTTGCCCTGGCATCCTCCTTGCATCGTGCTTTCTCTTCTAGCACGGTTCGTAAGTCGGACGACCTGGGCAGCTCTGTTTGTCTAGATCTGGTTTGGTGCGAGTGCGAAGGCCAATACGTGCTCCCTTCAGTGTATGATCTTTCGGACCTCGTCCTCTCAGGCCTGGAGTGACGAGTTCTGGAAGATAAGGAGTGAGTGTCGCCTGTCCTGAGGCTTCTGCTCTCTCCCTGGGAGGGTGTAGTGTTCCTACTACGATTCTCTGAGTGGCGAGGGGGCGTCTTGTGCTTGCGCCCCTCTCCTGTCGCCACATCCTTAGTCTTCATCTGGCGTTTCAAAGCCTCCATGTCCGCCGCCATCTTTCGAATTAGTTCATCTTGTTCCTTCACGCGATCTTCCAGGGCTTGAGGATCAATCCTCCTCCTTTGCCTGTCAGGACTTTGAGAGTGACGAGGGCTGTTAATTCGTCTTCCCCTGCCACTCCTCCTGGAGTTATGTTGTTGGGACTCCAGATCTGCCATAGGAGGGACAGAGGGTAATCCTTCTCGCCTTGCGCCCCCGTCTGGTGTTAACCCGTCGACGGCGGACTGTGGTGGTTCTTCAATGTGTGCCATTGATTTGAGAAAAAAGGAGAAGCTTGGTCAAGAGGTTTTTTTTGTTCTTGTCTGTTCTTCCCACAGACGGCGCCAATTGTACGGGGAGGAAATAATTCTCCTCGTATAATCCTGTTGACCAAGTCCACGCTTCTCCGTACGACGTCGCTTTGTCACCTGAAAACACAAACGTGAGCTGGCCGGCGGGTGTGTGCCGGAAACCTCTCCGATGCCTAAGTCAGAAAACTTGACAAGTAGACAAAGCTCTAAGTTCTCAGAAAGATTGTGTTCAATTACCTCCTCCAAGGTGATGTTTGTAGGCTTTTATAAGTTTCCCGTGGCACAATCCTGATAGGACTTGTATTTCCCCATGCAGAGTCCTCCTAGGATTCATACTCCAAAGGATAATGCTTATCCTTTTACACCCTCCCCCACTGCTTAAACCAAGTGGGATGGTTTCCTCTGTGGCCGAACTTCCATGTGACCGAAGTAAAATTGGCGATACCGAGCCACAGAGGGCCGAACTATCCTTAGCTCGGTCTTCCCCTCTAACTCCTTACTTCGGCTGCCCCTGTTCAACCTTGGTGTGCTTAGGTCAACCTTCCCAGTAACAAGTTCTGACCGACCTAACCATAGTATGTGACGACCGGACTAATCCCGAAACCGGCCTTCCCTGTACATATCGCGACCGGACTAATTCTGAGACCGGCCTAACTCCAAGTTGCCTCCGACCGGAGTAGCTTTATTCTTCCTTAGGCCGAAGTAACTATTTCTTCTTTGAGCCGGAGTAATCTCACCTCTTTGGGCCGAAGTAACCTTGCCCACTAGGCCGAAGTAACACTACGGCTTTTTATCGATTCCTTCACACTTCGGGCCGCAGGGCCCAACTCACAGCTCGGCCCAATTCTTTCCCAAAAATTACCCTCTCACCCATGATAATAAAAGGCTCTTGAAGGTGATGAATACGAGCTTCTATGAGACTCCACACATGGCCCCTATTTAGAACCAAAGGTGAGCCATACATGAAAATAATAAACCATTTTCCATGCACTGAGTCAAGAACTTGTAACAAAATAAAATTCGGATCCCGCTCGCAATGTCAACTAGAGAACCATCCCGCCACCCAACCCATAAACCCCCAGATCTGCCCGAGCTATCCACTCCACAATTAAACTTGAAACCCAAAGAATACCCAATTTGATAAACATGTTGAACCGAGCGTTTGGTTTCCATCAAAAAACAAATATCTGGCTTGTACTTCTGGGTCAAATTACGAGCTGCTTGAACTGTCAGGGGATGATCGAGGCCCCTGCAGTTCCAGCTGAAAAGTTTCATGCCGAACAAGGAGGTTGTTGTGGGACAACCTCCTGTGAAACCTACTGATTAGAGACCCGAGTTCGATCCAAATCTAAGGCCATAAAACGATGTGTTTGTTGTTGGACTCGATCGAAGTCCGGAAGAACTCTGGACTGGAGACTCACATAACAAGACCCGTGGCTGTCCGAGGAGCTGGCCCCTGTATCGTAGCCCGATTCCGACGGTAATCGGGTTGTAGCAAATAGAACATTGGGAGCTGGAGAGCTTCTACGCTGTCGAGAACTCTGCCCCGACGTGAGCTTGATGGGCCCGTGGCTGCTAGGAGTTTGCGCTGTCTAGACCGTAACTTCCGACGCCGACGGAGAGATGAAAACCTGGTGGACATATCTCGGACTGCCCACGGAGGTGCATGGCCATGCACTGGAGTCGGCAGAATAGGCCGAGCTCACTTCAATCTGCTGAATTGATTGCGCAAAAAATAACCCAACCTGTGAGGATAGCATTGTGAATCAGAAACAATCCCATTCCGATGCATGGCTAACTCGGCTGCACAGCCCTCTCCTGGGTCACGAAACTCATCTATCACAACCAAAGCCTCTGTGTCATGTAATAGTTCATAGCCTGAGTCAACTTCTCGCATCCTTTTCCGTAATGGAAGCCCACCGGCACTTGAAAAAGGGGGAGTGAGAGTAGTAGACCCAGAAAGATGAGGTGGACCGTGTGAGTTCAAGTTTATAACAGAGCTGGGTTGCCCAATTTCAAAGGTGGCTGATCCCATTTGTGGTACCGGGCTTGGGCTGGGGAGCAAGAAAGCCCGAGTGAGCATTGGGGCCTCACCCATAGGGATATTCAATCTTGGGCCAGGCCCAGTACTTTGAAGCGCTCGAAGGACCTTGTCCGCGAAGTCAGCGATGGTGATCCTATCAAAGCCATTAATAGAATCATCACCCTGAGAAGGTGGTTGAGGCAGCGAAGTTGTCAACTCGCCGACTTCGGCTAACACCAACTGTCCTGGTCTGATCCCCATTGATGAAAGATGACCCTCCCATTGATTCCACATTACCTCTAACCCACCTACCGAATCCACCGAAATTTGACCCAACCCCGAAAGTACATCGGAATCGACCGAACGGCATTCTGCAGGAGGTATGGGTTGGAGAACTCTGTTGCTTGTAGGTGCTGGCAACATTGGTTCGCTACCCTCAGGCGTGCCTTGGCAAAACCCATCATCCCAATCTTGCTCCCATATGGCAGCAAAATCATCATTCGAAGTAACCGTCTGGTTAATAGTGGATGGTCCTACTTCAGGAATCTCCATACGGGAACTAGAAGCAGTTTGAAAAATACGCGTAGTGCGACAGTCCGACCGATGGGCATTAGCACGAATGCTAGCAGAGTACATCGGGTGCGGTTCTTGAGTTATGACCGGGGAATGAAGTTGCCTACCCATATCCTGGAAATGGTCATCGTGAAACCGTTGAGCCTCTGCGAACGATAGAGAACATGTTGTAATCGTATGGCCTATGCGACCACAATTCCGACAGACCTTGCACACCCTTTCATAACAACAACAGACCCAATGTTGGTGCCCATCACGAAGCTGGAGGAAGAAGCCACTGCACAAAGGCTTGTCAAGAAAAACCCATACACGGAGACGAAGAAAGCGAATATTGCGAGGCATTAGAGAGTCCATATCTACTTTAACCACGTCGCCAACCGCTCGTCCGAGACTGAACCCAGCTTCTTCCGTGAAACATTCTAACGGTAACCCATGGAGTTGAACCCAAACCATCATTTTGTCAAAAATCAACCGATCTAGAATTAAATCTGGCTTCCAATAATCAACAATAAGGAGAGCCCCTTGGAGAGCGTAAGGACCATTTTCAGCAATACGATGCATGTCGCTGAGATGTTCAAACAGAAAAACGTAATGATTTTTACTACGACCATAAACATGGACTGCCCCCTCCAAATTCCAGAGTTCATTGACATGCATTTGCATAAGATAGGAGCCAAAACGACGAACATCGGCAACATAACCAATCAAACAGCGATCCAACTCATATTGTTCAAGCTGCCACGTGGAATCGGCCAATTCCATACTCAAACCACGCCGGAAGTGATGTTGCGAGGGAGGATGAAACACTTGATGAGGCCGCAAATTCCGCCTTTCCTCTGAATATTCACTACCAACTTCAGTTCCACTGCTATCAGTCCAGCCACCCTCCCGTAAGTATGAGGTCGTCATCTGGTCTCACGTCTGTAGATGACCTCACTACCCTTGGGGACCACTCTGCCCACCACAGCTGGGTAGACCACGTTTGTTTACCCAAAGGGGAACAACCGCAGAATTAGGCCAAGAGATAAACCTCAGATGTAAAAGGAAAAAAAACAAAAAACGTAAAACGTTGACTGAAAGCCCACTGAGAAAGGCTTAAAGAGAACCAAGAAATAAGATTGTGACCACCAGGAAGAAAGTAAGGAAAACAAGGACAGTGAACAGCCTAAACAGTGAAAGAACTACATGTATTGAAACAAAACAAAAGCACTGCCCCCACCTGGAGGAAAAACCAGAGCTCTCTAGAGAGAGAATTTTATACTATAATCTGTCCCAAGTTATTGGTTAGTGTCATTCCTTAAATTTAAATTTAAGTGTAAATTATAAATACATTATTAATAGTTGTTTAAAATATAAATTACCTATTATGAATTGAAATATTCAAAATGCTCCCTTATTAAAATTTTTTATTTAACAGAGTTAACTGAAAAAATAAAATTTTTAATTGTTTTCTTATACAATAATAAAATAAAATGAATTATTAATTGAAATAAATTTCGATCATCATTAAAAATTGTTAATTAACTTGATAGTTTATTAATAAAAGAGATTAGTTGTGAAATAAAAAATTTAAGAAGCGAAATATAATTTTTAAAATTATTTTATATTTTAAATAAATCTTAAAAGATGTATATATAATTTTTTTTAAAAATTTAAATATGAGAAACGAAACCGGCGATAATTTTCCAACACTGTACTTGCATTGAAATGGGACGGAAAGTTAAAACTAACACAAATTTGGTGCACCGTATGTTGAGCGCGTTTTGGTTAGGTTGTTGGGTGGGGTCGGATCCATATGTGCAACGCAATAACGTGTGAACCACTCACTTTTTCCGACGCTGTACTTTCTCTTTTTCTTTCTAACGGCTGATTTGGTAATGTAATATTTTAATTTAAAAGTTTAAAAATTAAAAAATTAATAATTTATATCAAAAAATTAATTTTTTTTATTTTTTACACATTTTTTCGTAAAAAATTAAAAAATTATTCTAAATATATTAATTTTTTTATCTTATATTTTAATTAAAAAATTAAAAAATTACTAAAATAATATATTCACAAATAAGTCCACCAATTTTATGACATTATTATAGTGAATAATTTAATTGCTCCATTAATGTGTTGCGAAAGATAATCTTAAGGTCTATTTTGACTATAATTAAAAGTTATTTTTTTGATTTTTTAATTTTTTTTAAATGATATCATCTTTTCATTTTTTATATACTTTTTAAAAAAACAAATTAAAAAATTAATTTTTAATCTCCTTTTCAAAATAGACCGCTTATCTTTCTCAACACATATTGAAGAAGATATTCACCCAAAAAACACACATATTGAAGAAGCAATTAAATTAGACTAATGTTAGATAATAAAATTTTTATCAAATATCTTATATGGATGTGGAACCCACATAATGTGAGTTGCATGTGAGACATTTGGTAAAATTTTTAATAGAATTTTTGGAATCTTTAGTATTTTTAATTAAATTATTCACTGTAATAATGTCATACAGCAAGTGGACTTCTTTAAAAATAAAAATAAAAAGTTGGAAGCTTTAAATATAGAGTTTTAGAAGAGCTCTAATAAATTGTCCCTCACCCATGATATAATTTTTATTTATTTATTTATTTTAATACCGAGTGTATAGAGCTTTGTTTAGATCGCTAAATTTAAACGATATACTACTATTTCCTTCAAAACAAAAAGTGAGTGCATGTGAAATGAGGGTGACCCTGCCGAGAATATACTAAAACAAAACAGCAATATTAAGCATCATAAAAAAAATTTCATAAAAATAATCATGAAAGTTTCGTGACCCTTGGATTACACTTAAAATAAAGCATCACACACTAATCAAGGTAATCTAAAGATCATAAATTTTTCATGATTATTTTCATAACAAAATTTTCATGATCCCTAACTTTTTCCAAAACTTCTAAGAACTGTGTCTCAATTAATCAATCTCTCTCTCTCTTTCTCTCTCTCTCTCTCCAGTCTCTACACTCACCCCACATCCCAACCCCTTCTCTTCTCCAACCTTCATTCTAGGTTACCATCCACTCTTTAATTCCAGATTTTGTTGGGTTGGGAGGAAGTGGGTTTGAATTCAATTGAAGTAGCACAGTTTGATAATGGAAGTGCCTGTTGTGTCCTTCATTGTCAAAAGACTTGGAGTTTTGTTAACTAAAGAAGCAAAATTCTTATACGGAGTAAGCGACCAAGTTGAACAAATCCGAGTCGAGTTGAATCGAATGCAATGCTTCTTACAAGATGCAGATTATGCAATACAATCTGATCTTGTAGATGCGAGGGTCAACAACTGGTTTGCGGAAATCAGAAAACTTGCTTATGAAACTGAAGACATCCTCAAAACTTTTGTCATCCAAGTTTCATCCAAAAGGAACAAAAAGGGTTTCCGAAACACCCTTAAAAGATTCGCTTGCATCTTCAACGAATGGATAGACGTTCACAGGGTCGGAAGTGAGATCGGTGCCATTAAAAACAAGATCATTGACCTCACTGCTAGTTTGCATACTTACGGCTTGAAAAGTATAGGTGAGCCAGTTCAAGTGGTGATTTTAAATTTAAGTTTTTATTTATTAATAATTTCAATTATTGTTATATTTTTATTTAGAGTATATTTTTTCTCTTTTGAGATGCAAAATTATTACTAATTAAAATTTGAAATTTAAATTATGTTAATATATTCCGTTACTCTTTCGTGTGACATAGTCAATTTTAGGAACAAAAATGATTTTTCTCCCGAATTTTGCCCCCCCGAACCCCGACTGCCCAAAACGACGTTGTTTTGGACAGTTTATTTTTTATTTTTCTTTTTTTTCTTGTATGCAAGTCTGAAACAGAGGAGAAAGAGGGAGAGAAGAGAGGAAGAAGAGAGGAGAAGAGAAAGAAGAGGGGAAGAGGGAATGGAGAGAAGAGAGCGCCCCTCCGTTTCAGCCGTCGGCTGAGCCCCTCCGCTTCTGCCGTCGGCCGATCGTCGCAGCTCGCAGTTCGTCGCTCATCGTAGCTCATCGGCCGATCGTCGTAGCTCGTCATTCGTCCCTCGTCGCAGCTCATCCGCCGTCGCCTCCGCCTCTGCCTCTTTCTTCTTCTTCTTCTTCTTCTTCTTTCTCTTCTTCTTCTTTTTCTGGTTGATGTTGGCTCCTCCACTTCTTCTTCTTCCTTTCCTTCTTCTTCTTTCTTCTTCTTTTCAAATTCGGGGGCTCTTTTCGAGCTACCAATCATGGTTGTTTTGGGAAAGAATAATATTTTATATTTTAATTTTTCAGGAAAATTTAGGAGAAATTAAAATGACATCTCTCTACAAATTTGTGTAAGAATTTAAGGATAACAATAATTTGCTTGGTAGTTAAAATTCTTGAGATTTTAAATTTTTAAATAATAATGACCGCTTTAACATATATATAGTACAAAAAGCCCTCACGATCTTAAAAATTCTAATTTTTCTCATAACATCGTTTCTCTCTGGTGTGATCTTTTCAGTGGTTGATGTAATTTTAAAATTTAATAACTTTTTATTCATATCTCAATTTTTTTGTAAAATTTATAATTTTAGAAATTTCATTGACTTAGTCTAACTTAGTGATCAAAATTTCACTGAGTAATCAAAATTTTATCAACCTCAGGTCAATAAAATTTCGTTAACCTTTTCTTTTTGAAATTTTATATTCATCATGGATCATGTTTTACAGATTTTGATGAAACAATTCAAAAAAATACAATTTTTATAAATAGAAAAAAGATCTAGATCAAAAGTTATACAATTTTGAAATTTTTATAAATGAATTAGAAAAGTAATAGGTGAAATATGAGGCGGTATAGTGAGAGTATTTTTTTCATTGTATATTTTGAAGGACCTATATTACTATAAAAAATTGTGTTGTCCTTGTCCTTCTAAAAAAATATTACTAGAAATCATAAACAAAAAATCCTGTAAATTTATGGAAGCATATAAAAATAATATTTCACAATTTTAACCTCCGCTTTTTTTAATATATATTTTATAGAGGATGTACTATTATATGGTAAAAAATGATTCAAAAAATAGAATTTTTATATACAAAATTCATACAAATTATGTGACACTGTTATTTTTGGACCATAAAATGAGTATTGTTTTCCTCTTTAAAATGAAAGAATCACAAAAGAAAAAGAAAAAATCATTTTATGTGAGTTTTTTATATGAAAATTATATTTGTACGACATTATTATTGAATATTGACCGTTAGAAAGACCAAACTAATACTGTTGTAGGTGAAGGCATAAGAAGTTCGGCAACTGAGAAGCAACAAGAATTGAGGCAATCGTATCAGAATGTTGTTGAAGAGGATTTTGTTGGGTTTAAGGAAGACTTGAACAGGGTTGTGAAACATTTGGTGCAAGTTGATGTCTATACTCCTAGTCGAGTTGTCTCTATTTGTGGCATGGGCGGTTTGGGGAAGACCACTCTAGCTAAAAAAGTATATCATCACAAAGATGTCAAGAATCATTTTCATTGTTTGGCATGGGTATGCATATCTCAGCAATACCAAACAAGAGATATTCTGCAAAGAATCTTCATCAAACTTGTTCCAGAGAGGAAGAAGAGGTTGTCAGGATGAGAAATGAAGAGTTGTTTGAGCAACTTTATGAAGTCCAGCAGAGGAAAAAATGCTTAGTTGTACTAGATGATATTTGGTCAATAGAGGCTTGGAAGAGCTTGAAACCGGCCTTCCCAAATGGAAACACGGGCAGCAAAATATTGGTAACAACTCGTAATAAAACACTGCCTTCACAAATAGATCCATACCGTGTCTTCCATGAACCCCCGTGTTTAAATGACGAGGAAAGTTGGGATCTACTTCAAAAGAAATCATTACTAAGAAGAGATAGTAGAGGTAATATTAATCAGTCCACATTGCTATATATTTTGATACAAATTAAATTATTTCAATTTTATTTTTCATATCATTTGTGTGATCTATTATCATCTAAAAAGATTAATGACTCATGGGCAGAGATTTGGGAAAGACGGACAATGCTTTAGCTCTACTGGCCATAGGTCGTACCAATTGTATTTAGAATATTCATTTTACAAAAATTACATAAAATTGAAAACATTCAAGGAATTACTTTCTAGTGAGATAGAAAATAAAATTTTACACAAACATGGTTGCACTTTCGTACCTTTTCACTTGCATCTCATCACATAATCACATGCAACCCCATATTTTATAATTTTTTTTTCTCTATCCCATTGTGTTGTAATTCCCCCAAGTTTCAATAGTTGGAATAGGGAAGGACTTATACAAAAAAAATCAAATTAATCAGGCATTCAAAATCACATGATCTATAGTTGTTTTCTAAAAATAGATAGTATATTATCAAAATCATATATTTAAAAAAATAAATAAATATGATCTTATTATTATGTGGTTATAAATATATGATTAATTATGATTTTTTTCATAGTTCATTTATTTGATAAATCTTGTAATATAAATGATTCAAATAATTGAAATAGACCCAAATTGCCTCACACGAAGGGTTACAACAGCATTCCCAAGACACCAACAACAACTCAATGGTTATCAAACATATAGATACATAAAATTTATACAAATATATATAAGGTAAACTATCAATAGGTCCTAATAGTTGAACTTAATTTCTATTAAGTTCAATTAAAAATAAGTTCTAGTAAAATTGTCGCTAAAAATTAACAATTATTGATTTTTTTTGTCATTGTTTTTATAAATTATCGTTGAAATTTACAATTAGTGACTTTTTCTGTGATGAATTTTTCAAGCTGTCGCTGAAAGTTAAAAATTAGTGACTTTTTTTGTAACATTTTTTAAAACTGTTGCTAAAACTTATAGCTAGTAATATTTTTTCTAACAAAATTTTCAAATCATCACTGAAAATTAACACCTATTAGGACTTACACATAAGTTCTCCATATATATATATATATATACAGATATATGATGTGACATATTTAAGTCTTCTTATTTTAAATCAAATGACCTATTGGATGGGTCATGCTATATGCAAGTTATGACATTTATAATTTTGATTATCAAAAATGTCATAACTAGATTATTTTCAATTATAATTAAAAAATGAGTCATAACTAAACACCATAGAAGGTGAGAGGGTAATTTTCGGTGAAAAATTGGGCCGAGCTATGAGATGGACTTTGTGGCCCGAAGTTCGAAGGATTGGGTAAAAGAGGGCCGAAAAGTTACTTCGGCCAAGAAAGATAAAGTTATTCCGGCCGAAAGAGAAGGAAGTTACTTCGGCTTAGGAATTGTAAAGTACTTCGGTCCGGAAACGGTTTGGAATTATACCGGTCTTGGAATTGTACCGGTCCAGAATCGTTGGTTCGGTCCAAATATGCTATGGGTTGAACAGGAGAGAACCGAGGTAAGGCAGAGTAAAGGGAGAACCGAACCAAGGATAGTTCGGCTTTCTCTGTGGCTCAGCATAGCCAGGTTTATCTCGGTCTTATGGTAGTTCGGCCATATTGAAAACCATCCCACTTGGTTTAAGCAGTGGGGGGTGTAAAAGGATAAGCATTATCCTTTAGGAATATGAATCCTAGGAGGACTCTGCATGGAGGAATAAAAATCCTACTAGGATTGTGCCACTCGAAATCTATAAAAGCTCACGAGCATCACCTTGGAGGAGATAACATAACACAACATACAATTTTGCTGTCTGAACACATTGAGCTTTGTCTATTTGTTAAGTTTTCTGACTTAGGCATCGGAGAGGTTTCCGGCACACACCCGCCGGCTAGCTCACGTTTGTGTTTTCAGGTGATAAAGCGACGTCGTACGGAGGAGCGTGGACTTAGTCAACAGGATTATACGAGGAAAATTATTTCTTTCCCGTACAGAAGGTATAACTAAAGACTTTTTAAATTATATCTAAAATAATGTCATAATCAACATCACAATAAATAATAAATAACACAACAATGAATTATAACCAAATCATAACTGACAATATAATAGCTTATAACTAAATATCACAAAAATTACAAACTTCGAAAGTACAGTTTCCCCCATTTGGGGTGGCCTTTATTTCAAAATACAATACCATATTATTCTGATTAAAAAATTTGTAAATTGATGATAAAATAGCATTTCCATCCCCAAAAAAAATGTGGTGCAAGCATTTCACTTAGATAGAAAAGCTACTTCTTTTATGTAATTTATTAATGGATAAATTACCTACACCTTCCTCGAGATTTAACGAAATTATAGATTTCCCCCTAAGATTTCAAAAATTACATCATGTCCCATCGCAATTAACGTCGTTAACAGATATCACAAATTGAGTAAAATGCCCTTAGGACAAATTAGGGAAAATTACCTACACCCCCTTGAGGTTTAGCTAAATTATAGATTCCTCCATGAGGTTTAGCTAAATTATAGATTTCCCCTTGAGGTTTAGCTAAATTATCATTTTTAAATAAGTTATGAAATGCAAAATTAAAATGGAAAAACGCTTATCACACTACAAAAAATTAAGGTTTTAGAGACCAAAATTTAGGGACAATTATTTTTAGGAGACCAAATATTTTTGTTGCGAAAAGTGTCGTCATTATATTTTTAGCAACAAAAATTGAACAATAGTGATTAATTATTATATTTTTGGTATCAAATTTTTTGTCTCAAAAAATAAACCATTTTGAGGCCAAATTATTTTGTTCCTAAAAGTCTATTTATTATTAACATTTTCAAAATTTTATTGCTAAAAGCCTTATTTTTGACTTTTCAGGATGACCTTTTAGCGACTATCCTCACGACGATAGAAATTAGTCCCTAAATGTCTTTTGCAACAAAATTTTCACTTTTAGAGATAAAAAAAATTGATCACTAAAACTCTTATGTATTGTAGTTTCAGATGATAAAAATATCATAAAATTAACAAATAATGAAATAAGTTAAAAACATAAGAAATGGCTTGTCAAAAAAATTCTTAGAATGTTTGGTTTGATTTTTTGAAACTTATTTTTAAATTTTTTTTAAAAAATTACAAATTAATTAAGAAATAAAAAATAATTATTATTTTTTATATAATTTTATCTTTTGAGTGGTTAGAAATAATTTTTACAAGTTAAATATATTTTTTCATATTTATTTTAATTAAATTAGTTGCTTTTTTTTTTTTAAATTCTGAATTTTTTTTTCTAAACAATAAATCAAATATGGTTCCAAAAACTTAATTTTCTTTTCCATCTAACGTAGTTCTTTTGTAAATTTTGTTAATTTATTAAAGAGATTTCAGTAGGGGCAATATCATCCATCAATTTATATTTTGGTGATATCAGCTAATCATTCTTAACGTTTAGTTAACGGTATGGGTTAAATTATTATGCAAATATAAACTTCAAGGGGCGAGATGTAATTTCTGAAACCTCATGGAAAATCTATAATTTAGCTAAACTTAAGGGAGGTATAGGTAATTTGCCCTTTATTAATCTAAAAGAACTGAACATAATTGGATACTAAAAAATTTAGTGTTAACTATAATAACATATTGAATATTAATATCCTCTTAAACTAAAAAATTGTACAATTAAACCTTTTAATTTTAAAATATCATACAAATATCTCTGTTTAGAATTATTAGGTACTTTCAAAATACCATGTTATCTACATGATCTACTCTCCGTCAATGAGAAACCGCAATAAAAACTAAATAGTCTTCATTTGTCTGTTAACTACCCCCACAAAGATGAGTTAATATGTTCCATTCATAAAAGTTATTGCTATGCAATTAATATGAAACACCATATTGATAAGAATAATACAATGTGTACTAATTAATGTACTAACTAGTATACTAACAAATGATGTGGCATAATTTTAAAAGTTTTGGGTATTTGTAATTTAATTAATAGGTGGAGTCAGTAATAATAGCATAACACTAATTAGTACACTAGTTAGTACATCAATTGGTGTATGTAGTACCACCGTATTGATAATGACACATGTATGATGACTTTGTAATACTAGTCACTAATTATTGATTCATGTATGATAACTTTGTAATACTAGCTTGAAGAATGAAATCTAAAAGGAAGGTTAGGGATTCATACACCACTCTTTTTATTTTTTTTTATTCGTCTTTTTATAACAAATTAAAAATTAATTAAAATAACAAATTCTCAAACGGGCCACAGTTCTTGACTCCTTAACATCACTCTCTTTGCACCAAATCCATGCATGCGTTTGAGCTTTTTCTTCTTCTTTGTTGACATAGAACTTTTGATTGCAAAGATGCAAGTATCAATGTAAATAGTGCTGACTAGGGATGTAATTAGTTCGGTACGGTTGGTATTTAAGTAAAAAATTATACTAAACTGATAATATCGGTTTTATTATTTTGAACACCGATATAGACCGTTTCTCACATCAAACCGCACCGAACCGAACCAATTGAAACGGTTCGGTTTTGTGCGGTTTATTCGGTTTAAAATTTTTCAAACTTGAGCCACTTTTAAATATAATCATTAATCTATATAAAAATATTAAATTAGTTATTTGTCTATCATTTCAAACATATCCAATCCATCCATTTAATACATACTTTTTAATTCCTAAATTAACAAAAATAAAAACAAAACAAAAGTTTAAAAATACTATGATTCAAGAATAATGAGTTAGAGTTAAAATTATATATAATAAGAGTTTACAAATTTAGGTTATAAAGATGATAAGGTTAATTAATTAAGGTTAATAATTTATTATACTTATTAATATCATTAGATTATGAGATTGTATATATATATATTATAAATACAATATATGTTGAAGCGGTCGGTTTCGGTTTAGATCGGTGCACAAGGTGCTTAAACTGATACCGAACTGAAAATCGAAAAAATTCAAATTTTAAAACCGCATAGACCGATTCTTGTTAAAAAACAGACCAAATATAGCCGGTTTAGTCCGATTCAATCAGTTTGGTCAGTTTTTTTAGTTTTTTTTACATCCCTAGTGCTGACTTTGAGGCAAAGTTGAGGACGCGGTTGTTTTGGACCCCAACAATTGGTTTTAAAAAAACTATCCCTTAAATATAAACAAAAAAGCATGTTGATGTAGTAAATTATTTAAAATTAACGGATAATTATTTTCCAAATATATGGTTTGTGTATAGAATGTTATTGACTATCCCTGTTACATTTGTTTCTAAAGAAATAAACTTTTTAATATTGAAATTGATTAAATCTTACCTTTGGTCAACTTTGTCACAAGAATAATTCAATGTATTTGATTGTTAAATTGAATTATGCAAGTTTGATTAGTAATTTTACAACTACTAATTTGAGTTTTATACTTGAGAACACGCCGAAAATCGAAATTTTACTTTCCCCGACAAAATTTTTTAGTCGCCACATTTGTCGCGTATATGTGGTCGGCGTAGGTATTAGTGACTAAAACTTTTTTTGTCGCCAAAATACAGGTCTTTAACGACCAAAGTGTTAGTCGCTAATAGTGTTTTACACTTTTGAGAATCATACATTTACCGACTAATAATTTAGTCGCCAATACTCACTCAATCGCCGACTAAACCGTTTAGTCTCCAAAATAAAGACTTTTGGCGACTAATTATTTTAGTCGCCAAAGGTGTTTCCGTCGAAAAAAAAAAACCCACGTTTTTGCTTTTTCTGAGTTTCGAACCCCAACTGTTCCACATTCCAAACCTTTTTGCAACACACTCCCTCCACTATGCCACTACAACATCACATGAATATATATGCAATATATATTATTTATATAGTATATTGACCGGTATTAATACAAAATAATATATATAAATATAATTATTTTAATTCAATATAATTTATGTAAAAAATAAATTATTTACTAAAAAAATTTAGGCCACTTTTGGCGACTAAATTAAATTTTTAGTCGCCAATTCTATCATTTTCGGCTACTAATTATTATTTAGTCGCTAAAAATTAAGTTCCGCCTAAAAATAAGCAAAAAGCGTCCCCTTTTGGCTACTAAACTGACTTTTAGTTGGCAATTGACTATTTTTAGCTACTAATTTTTTTTGTAGCCAAAAAGCTTCACTTTCAGCGACTGAACTGTTTTTAGTCGGCAAAACACCTATAATCGGCAACCAAACTGCCATTTAGTCGCCAAAAAGCGTGACTTTTGGCTACTAAACAACCTTTAGTCGCTAAAACCCCTACATTCGGCGACTAAACTGCCTTTTAGTCGCTAAAACCCTTATATTTGGCGACTAAACTCTTTTAGTCGGCAAAAGTGATCAATTTTGGCGACTAATTCCATTTTAGTCGCCAATTCTACTACTTTCAGCTACGAAAAATGCAGTTTTAGTCGCCAAAAGTGCTTTTCTTGTAGTGAAAGGTTCAAAAATTTTAAATAAAATTTAAATTACCAACCGATTTGATTTTGCTGAAGAAATAAACTTTTTAAATTTGAAATTGATTAAATCTTACCTTGGGTAAACTTTGTCACAAGAATAATTCAATGGATCTGATTGTTAAATTGAATTATGCAAGTTTGATTAGTAATTTCACAACTGCTAATTTGGGTTTTATACTTGAGAATACGTAAGTTCAAAAATTTTAAATAAAACTTAAATTATCAACCGATTTGATTTTGCAAAAATAAAATAAATAAATAAAATAAAATAAAATCAATCCATATTACAAGCTCGCTTTACAATTATCTATCTATATATGTATAAAAGGCCCATGTTAAAAAACTTGATTTGGATGTCGAAAAGTTGGTAAATTTTCATTTTTTATTGCTCATTCACGCATGCATTCATTAGAATTTTCATTTTTGTTGTTTTATAGACTCTAGGCAATAATTTATTTTTTGTTGTTTTTAAATTTTGCATTTTGTTATTTTTGTAGACTCTGGAGTGCTTGACACAAATATGGAGGCAATAGGGAGGAAAATGGTAAAGTTGTGTGTTGGTTTACCGTTAGCAATCATTGTGCTTGGTGGACTTTTGGCAACAAAGCATACATTAAGGGAATGGGAGGTTGTATACCAAAATGTTCGTTCACATAAATGGAGTGACGACCCCATACAACATGACAATGGAGTATCAACGGTGTTAGCTTTAAGCTACCATGACTTGCCTTATCAATTGAAGCCATGTTTTCTGTATTTTGGTCACTTTCCGGAGGATTATAGGATAGATGCTGAAAGACTATATCACTTGTGGATAGGTGACGGTATATTGTAGATGATGATAGAGTGGGAGATGAAACAATAATGGATGTGGCAAAACGTTACTTGGGTGTGCTTGCACAGAGATGCATGGTTCAAGTACAAGTAGAGGAGTATACTCAAAGGATCAATTATTGCCGCATTCATGACCTTATGTTGGAGCTGTGTTTATCAAAGGCAAAAATGAATGATTTTCTTAGGATCATTCATCTCCAACGTGAAACTGATCTAGCTATTTGCTTTTCCACCACAACATCAACAACTGTTGCTCCTAAAATACGCAAAGTTGTAATTCATTTGAATAGGGATGTCAAAAGAGTTGTCCTCCCTGAATTGGAGACAACTAAACATCTAAGATCCATTTTGTTCTGCAATTCAAGGAGTGTCAACAATGTATGTTCAATAGAGTTGAACTCCCATTTGAAGTACTTCAAATTGCTTAGGAATTTGCATCTTGATGCATTTAAGTTTGATGAAAAGTCAGTCGAATCAATAGGCAACCTAATTAGCTTGAGGTACTTGAGGTTTAGAGGTTGTTTGATACCGAAATGGCATTCGTCTATCTGCAAGTTGAAACACTTGCAAACCTTGGATTTTTGACATTGCGAGTTCAACTCAGGTGAAGTAATAGTCATGCATGGAATGGAACAATTGAGGCATTTGCATATTCCGTCGTATCACAATCCCAATTTTAAATTCAAATTTGATGGGTTGAGCAACCTCGAAACATTAGGAGGGTTTGACAGTGTCTTGTGACGTCAATGAATTGTGTAAATTGATCAAACTTCGGCAACTAGAATATGCAACTTTCCGGAACATGGACAATCAGGACTTAGCGGCTTTCATCAACTACCCAAGCATCGGTGCCGACCACCCCCGACAAACATCCTTATCAGTTACATTTTGCAAAAAAGAAGAAGAAGAAGAGTTGACTCTTCTCAAACAACTGTTAGGGTGTCACCATCTTTACAGATTGGGTATTCATGGAATTATTCCCGAGTTACCAGAGTACTGCCAGGGTTTCTCTCCCAACCTCATCGAGTTAACGTTGGTGGATTGTAAGCTTGAAGAAGACCCTATGCCAACATTGGAGAGGCTACCTAACCTACAATATCTCTAGTTAGGTATTTGTGTTTTTGCGGGGGACAAAATGGTTTGCTCCGCTAATGGTTTCCCCCAACTCAAAACCCGGGTGTGTTTGATTGGGGGGATAAGGGGGGGGACTATCCACTATTTGGACTCCATGTCCGTCCGGACTCCATGTCCCCCATATGGGGGACTATCCTGTCCTGGGGGGGGGGGTGGGATTGTTTTGGGGGGACTAATCACTGTTTGGATTAGATGCGAAAATGACAATTTTGACCCTCTATTATTTAATTATGTATTATGTTTAATAAAATTTAATAAAATTTAAATGTCTCAATTTAAAAATAAAATAATTTTATTTAACTTTTTATTAATGTTTTATTTATTTAATTTTTTAAAATAATTTTTTATAGATATTTTATTGATGTTTTATTTTAAAATTTTGTTTATGTTTTATTTAATTTCATTATTTAAATTTAATAGATGTTTTAATAGATGTTTTATTTAAACAATTAAATGTTTAATTTCAACAATAAATAATTTCATTTATTTAAATTATGTTTTATTTAAACATTTAAACATTTGTACATCAACATGTTTATTAAATTATTTCAACATCTATACATCAACATGTATATTTATTTAACATCTATTAAATTATGTTTTAATACGTCAACATTTGATTACATCTACATTTGTTAATTGTTAAGGGCAAATTACATATACACCCCTCGAGGTTTGACTAAATTACAGATACCCCCCTGAGGTTTCAGAAATTACATCCCGCCCCCTGAGGTTTGTATTTTCATAACAATTTGCCCCCTGAGGTTTATATTTCATAACAAATTACCCCCTAATTTCTTATGCAAATATAGCATTCAGGGGGGAATTCGTAATTTCTCAAACCTCAGGGGGGCATCTGTAATTTAGCCAAACCTCGAGGGGTGTATATGTAATTTGCCCAACATCATCTCAACATTTGTTAATTGTTTAAACATAATCTGTACATCAACATTTATTTAATTGTTAATTGTTAATTGTTTAAACATAATCTGTACATCAAAATAATTTCAATGTTAATTGTTTAAATAAAAATTTAAACATTTAACCATTAGTATGTTTAATTTCAACAATAAATTTTTATTTGTTTAAATAAAAATAATCTGTACCAATCAATTTTTTATCAATATTAGTATGTTTAAATATCTTTAAACAAAATTTAACCATTAGTATGTTTAATGTTTACTAAAAATAATTAAAATATTAAAGATATGTTTAATATTGCTATTACTTAGTAAACAATTGAAAAAGGGTAAAATAGTCTTTTGTTCATTTATCCTATCCAGTCCGTCCAACCAAACGTTGGATTCACTGAAAATAGTCCTATCCAGACATCTAATCCCATGAAAAAACAAACACAGGATACATATCCAATCCGACCAAATAGTCCGGGGGATTCACAGTCCCAGGACTCAAGTTCGATGGATTCTAATCCCCAATTTTCTAGTCCGTCCAATCAAACACACCCTATATCTCTCTGTTTTGATGCATCTAAAAGAGTGGGAGGTGGAAAAAGGAGCCATGACCAATCTCTCTACTTTAGATATTATTGCGGACTAGAAATGGTTCCGGAGGGACTGAGATTCATTGCTACCCTTCAACAATTTACAACTTTTCGTATGACCGAAAATTTCAATAACAG
Source organism: Camellia sinensis (assembly GCF_055761805.1). NCBI lineage: Eukaryota > Viridiplantae > Streptophyta > Magnoliopsida > Ericales > Theaceae > Camellia > Camellia sinensis. Next base: position 115,581,706 of record NC_138975.1, read on the forward strand.
GCTTCGAAGGGTCAATGGTGAAGAAGGAGAAGATTTTTACAAAGTGCGACATGTGTCTTCCCTCAACATTATTCGGTAAATTTCTTAATTCTGGATAATTCTTTCTTTCACAAGAGACGAAACAACTGTTGGGTCTCTTATCATTTCTTTCACATTCCCCTCATTAATTCTCATCATAAAATTTGTTAATATATATATCTCTCTCTGCTTTTTTTTGCCTTCATATTGGTTTAGGGGTGGACAAATTATCATAGAATCAAAAAAACTAAACCAAACCGAAATTATTGGGTTGATTTGGTTTTTTTTTTAATACATCGGTTTAGTTTTGAGTCTTCAATTCTATAATTCAATAAGATTGGATTAATTTTTGGTGTAGGTTTTATCAGCCTCGAATAAACCTGATCACCAAATATGTATATTTATTTATATTATAAGATTCAATTTATATCAACATGTTTTTGTCTGATTGGTCTATTTTAATGGACTTTTTTTTTTTTTATAACTCAGGTGTCCCCAACCCTCTGATTTTAAAGAAAGCCAGGACTAATCCTGAGGGTATGTAGCCGGTGGGAAGCCGGACACCCTTTTGCAAACTACTGCACTATTTTAATGGACTTAATTGCAACTAATCATTTCTCACTATTTGTTTTGATTTTCAATCATGAATATTGAGAAGCATCAGAAGAAGAATAGGAAGTGGAAGAAGAAAATACTAGAAGGTACAATTGGAATTTGGGGTACTTAATTTTATTTTGTTAATTGTGTTACTGGATTTGATTTATTTTGGTTGTATTTAAACTTGAGTTGTGTAACGCCCTCAAAATAACAACAATAAACCCTCTAATAAGACATACATTTACATATAAACTAACCACATTCTCTCATTCATTAGAGTTCCATTACATAAGTATTACATGTTAACCTCATAACAAAATGCCCTATGGGCTTACAGCTTTCCAAGTTAACACTTGGTTACAACAAAGAGTTCTAACTCGTTTACACATTAAGCCCTTGGCTTGAAATTACATGTAATACATCAAAAGTACAACAACAAAACTATGCCCGCCACTAGCCTCCCAGCTATGTCCTTGGAGGTGGCATGCTTCCTGCACCTGAAAATGATATTCCCATATAGGGTGAGCCACAGCCCAGTAGAAATACACTAAACCAACCATGGACAATGACTAAAACATTAGCAATTGATAGTTGGTCAACACTGATACAATCACATAAATTACATATTTATGTCAACGACTTACAAGTCCCAATTACTTTTCATTTTCCCTTTTTCAACAGATAAGCATGCTAGCTCTATCATTATTTCCACAGATATGTATAAAAACTATATCTCACATTCAGATAAGCATAAAAGCTATATCCACATTCTCAACAGATATGTATATCAACAATATCCACAGATAAGCATACAAGCTGTATCCACATTCTACAACAGATATGTATATCAACAATATCCACAGATAAGCATACAAGCTGTACCCACACTTCACAAAGATAAGCATATGAGCTCTATCTTCACTTCTCTAGACAAGCATATGAGCTCTGTCTACGGAGTTCATCCCCTATCTCCTCCCAATACCTATCCGGTTTAGAGGTACATCCCCTATCTTCCCCTAAACCGCGGAGTACATCCCCTATCTCCTCCTCTACACATAACGTATATAAACACATTGGTTCTATATACAATCACACAATACATACAATTAATGTATTCAATTAACCGTCAAGTTCCATGACACATTTCATTGATTAGTTTCAGTTTACCTAATCATCATGCATTGTCTACAACAATCACGACTATCCTCCACCGATAGCCCAAAGCAGTTATTTCTAAACAGAAAGTAAACGCACAATGGATATTCAATCAACATTTCATTCCTCATTCTTCTCAATTAATTATCCCAATTAATTAAACAATGTAATTAGGTCAATTCCCATAATTAACATTTCAACCCTTAGGTTCCATTTTCATCAATGATTCAACAATCATTCCATTTTTCTATGCCAAACATGCATCTAGGTTTATTATGAATAAAACCCCAACTTTTGTAAAATTGCACAAAAGCCCCAAACTTTCACAAAATTGCCAAACCAAGCCCAACATCTCAAAATACCAAAATTTAAAGACAAAACCCATAGAGAGGAGTAGGATATCCCTACCTTGAAGTTTAAGCCACAAAGGAGATGAAGACTCCAAGATCAACTTGCTCCAAATCCAACCTTTTTCAGATTAAATCGAAGCTCTCAACACCCTCTATCTTTTTAACAAAGGCCCTAGGCTAGATTCACACTCTAGGGAGATCAAATCTTAGAGAGAATATAATTTTAGAGAGAGAGAGTGTCGGATTAAGGGTTTGCTCAAAGAAAAGAAGTGAAAAAGTGATGTTTTAGACGCTGCTGTCCGCTGATATAAAACACTCTCGCTCGAGCGAAGGATTGGTCGCTCGAGCGACCAGACACAGAAAACTCTTGCTCGAGCCAAGAAGTTCTCGATCGAGCGAAGAAAAACCCAGACCGCTCGAGCCACGAAAAGCTCGCTCGAGCCAGAAACTACAACTCTCAGGTCCAGAACCGGGGCAACACTACTCTCGCTCGAGCGACAAACTCCTCGCTCGAGCGAAGGACCAAAAATCTGGGCAGCAACACTAGGCTCCCAAGCACAACCAACCTGTAACAAACCTGCCCAACACATCCCATAACTCAAAATACAAAGTAAAGAGGATGCAAACTAGGAAAGAAACAACTACCAACATTCACGGACACATGTCCGGATCACTGTACAACAAGGGTAAACCCGGGATCGCTATAACCTCCCCCCCTTAAAGAATTTCGCCCCCGAAATTAAGCACAAGTTTTCAAAATCAGGTTTTCCTCCATTTTAAACAATGTTACAATTTAACATTCAACAATTCGACCCATTACTGGTCATCCCATCCCTTTAACAAGAGACATATCACAATATGTAAACAACATATGTATTATTAACATGCATCAACATTATGCACTAACTTTCCAATGTCAACAATATACTAAACACCTATAATGTTACATTCAACTTCCATATGAGGCAAGTTCCAAACATACTTCCAATAACCAAAACATTTTCAATGTTTCACAACTTAAGACATATATAAAAGCTCTTAAGTTCAACAAAATGTAAAATTTAAATACAAAATTACATATCAATAAACAAGTCCGGATATTTCTCTCGGACTTCCAACTCACGTTCCCAAGTGGCTTCCTCCACTCCGTGATGTTTCCACAAGACTTTCACCAAAGGAATGGTCTTGCCACGCAGGACCTGATCCCGCCTATCCAAGACCCGAACCGGTCTCTCCTCATACGAGGCATCCTTATCTACCTCTAAATCGCTCCAATCCAGCACATGTGATGGATCTGGCTCATACTTCCGAAGCATACTCACATGAAACACGTCATGCACTCCGGACAACTGCGGCGGTAAGGCTAGCCGATAAGCAACCTCACCAATCCTCTCAAGGATCTCAAAAGGACCAATAAACCGAGGGGATAACTTCCCACTCTTCCCAAACCTCATCAAGCCTCGCCTAGGTGATATCTTCAGAAAGACATGATCACCTACCTCAAACACCAAAGGCCTCCTCCTACGGTCGGCATAACTCTTTTGTCGACTCTGGGCTGTAACAAGCCTCCTACGGATAAGCTCAACTTTCTCCGTCGTCTCCCTAACCAACTCCGGACCCAACAAAGGTGCATCACCCACCTCGGCCCAACAAACTGGAGACCTACACGGTCGGCCATACAAGGCCTCAAACGGTGCCATACCGATGCTAGACTGAAAACTGTTGTTGTAGGCAAACTCTACCAATGGCAAGTGCCTCTCCCACGTCCCACTGAAGTCCAGGACACAACCCCGAAGCATATCCTCGAGGATCTGAATAGTACGCTCGGACTGCCCGTCAGTCTGAGGATGATAAGCCGTACTAAAGGTCAACTTAGTGCCCAAGGCACTCTGCAAACTCTGCCACAACCTAGCAGTAAAACGAGGATCTCTATCTGAGACGATCGTCACTGGGACCCCGTGCAATCTCACTACGTCCCGAATATACAAATCGGCAAGATGATCTACCGAATCTCTCACGCGCATAGGAATAAAGTGCGCCGACTTAGTCAACCGGTCTACAACCACCCAAATAGCATCACTACCCCGTTGAGTCCTCGGAAGACCTACAACGAAGTCCATAGTGACATGCTCCCATTTCCACTCGGCAATAGGCAAGGGTTGCAACAAACCCGCTGGCCTCTGATGCTCGGCCTTCACTTGCTGGCAAGTAAGGCATTTCGATACGAAAACAGCCACATCTTTCTTCATACCCTGCCACCAAAACTGGCGACCCAAATCCTGATACATCTTCGTACCTCCCGGATGCACCGCAAGGCGCGAATGGTGAAACTCTCGGAGTACTTCCTCTCGGCAAGTCTCCGGTACAAACAAACGGTCTCGGTATCTCACACTCAGGTCGGGATACACCGTCAAACCCTTCTCAATCTTCCCACTGGAGATCTTCTCTCGGAGGGATTCTACCTCAAGGTCACCTCTCTGTGCCTCTAACACTCTAATCAAAAGTGTAGGCTGCGCAACAACAGAAAACAAAGCCGCAGTCTCAACAGATTCACCCAGTAGCAAATCAAACTCGCCAAGTGCTCCCAACATCTCCCATTCCCGGATGGCTATACAAGCTACATCACTAATGGATTTCCTACTAAGGGCATCGGCCACAACATTGGCCTTTCCCGGATGATAATGCAACTCAAAATCATAATCCTCGATGAACTCCATCCATCTCCTCTGCCTCAGATTCAAGTCTCTCTGTGTAAACAGATACTTCAAACTCTTGTGGTCCGAGAACACCTCGAACTTCTCACCATAAAGGTAGTGCCTCCAGATTTTCAAGGCAAAGATCACTGCTGCTAACTCTAGGTCGTGAGTAGGGTAATTCTTCTCGTGTATTTTCAACTGACGTGAGCCATAAGCTACCACTTTCCCCTCTTGCATCAACACACAACCCAAACCCTCTCGTGAGGCATCACAATAAACTGCATAACCCAACCCTCTTTCCGGAATAATCAACACCGGAGCGGTGGTCAATCTAACTTTCAGTTCTTGGAACGACTTTTCACAAGTCTCACTCCACACAAACTTGACTCCCTTCCTAGTCAGTCTAGTCAATGGTGACGCTAACCTGGAGAAATCTTTCACAAACCGACGGTAATACCCAGCTAATCCCAGAAAACTGCGGATCTCAAACACACTCTTAGGCTGTGCCCAATCTTGCATTGCCTCAACCTTGGATGTATCAACAGACACCCCTTCCCCGGATACCACGTGGCCTAAGAATTTGACTTCCCTCAGCCAGAACTCACATTTTTCAAACTTGGCATATAGCCTATGGGCTCTAAGCAATTCAAGCACCACTCTCAAGTGTTCCTCGTGCTCCTCCTCAGTAGGCGAATAGATAAGAATGTCGTCCACGAAGACGACCACAAATCGGTCTAAGAACTCCCGGAAAATCCGGTTCATCAAGTCCATAAAGACTGCCGGTGCATTGGTAAGTCCGAATGGCATCACCAAAAACTCGTAATGGCCATACCGCGTACGGAATGCCGTTTTCGGAATATCCTCATCCCTGACCCTCAACTGGTGGTAACCCGATCTCAAGTCTATCTTAGAGAAACAACGGGAACCCTTCAACTGGTCAAACAAATCATCTATACGGGGCATAGGATACTTATTCTTAATCGTAGCCCGATTCAACTTCCGATAGTCAATACACAGTCTCAAGGCACCATCTTTCTTTTTAACAAAGAGGGCCGGTGCTCCCCACGGCGAAACACTAGGGCGAACAAAACCCTTATCTAGCAATTCCTGGAGCTGAACTTTCAACTCAACCAACTCTGCTGGAGCAAAACGGTAAGGTGCCATAGAAATCGGCACCGTACCAGGCACTAAATCAATAGAGAACTCTATCTCTCGGTGAGGTGGCAAACTAACAAGATCTTCGGGAAAGACATCCGAATACTCACAAACCACCCTTGGCAACACACTCGGAGTCTCAACACACTCGCTACTCTCAAGGCTAGCAAGTAAACCACTAAGCTCACTTCGCCCTCGCGAATCATACCCCGGTGGCAAAACACTACCAACCCGGTCTCCCAAGAAATGGAACCACTCCCCGCTCAAGGTACATAACGTGACCCTCTGGCGGTAGCAATCAATAACAGCCCGGTATGACGATAACCAGTCCATACCCAAAATAACATCAAAGCCCTTCATGGGCATGACAACAAACGGAAAAGGAAGCCTATAGTCGGCGACCTCTATATCACATCCTCTAACACCCTGTTTCAGGATCAACTCACCACCCAAAGGCGATACCACACAAATAGGAGATGCTAACTGTGCTAACTCCAATTCCAAAACAGATGCAAATGCAGCAGATACAAAAGAATGAGATGCACCCGTGTCTATCAACACACTAGCAACTGAGTTGCAAAACAGAAAAGTACCTCTCACCACTGATGGAGCCGGTACTAAATCCTGCGCGGTAACAGCATACACGCGCCCCGTAGGCCCCTGGTCTACCTGCTCACCTCTCGGAGCAAAAGACTGCTGCACAGACTGGGATGACGAAACTCCCGGATTGGCCCTCGAGGCCTGCACAGACTGAGCTGGCTGAAAACCCTGCGTCTGCCTAGAACCAGACGCTCCCAAAGTGGCACACAACTGTGGGCAAAACCTTTTTAGGTGCCCAGGTTGTGCACACTGATAACAAGTCAAGAGCTGCCCCCTGCCCAAACTCTGACTCTGCGGTCTAGCTGAAGAAGAAGCAGCTTTCTGACCTCCACCCTTCTGCGGGCAAACAGAAACCTTGTGACCCAGCTGGCCACACTTGTAACAGGTAAAATCCCCCTGACCACCTCTCCCGGAGCCTACACTCGGCACTGGGAAGGTCGATCTAGCAACACCACCCTGCGACTGCTGAGGGTTAGAACCCCTCTGCCTCCTGCCATCACCCTGACCATCCTGACTCCTCTTGGAGCCTCTCTGTCCCTCATCCTCCTCCTGCATCATAAGCTCCATATGAGCTGCAGCGTCCACTAGGTGTCTATACTCCCGGATATAGGACCCACCAACTCTCAACTTGAGGCCCCGCCTCAACTTCCGCTCAAACTCATAACAACGGCGTTCCTCAGACGCCACCAGTTCAGGTGCAAACCTAGACAGACTGGTAAAAGTAGCCTCAAACTCGGCCGCTGACAAGCCCTGCTGATTAAGCCGGCTAAACTGATCTCTCAGCTTCTCCCTAGCTACTGCAGACAAAAACCTCTCCTGAAAAGCATTTATAAACGCCTCCCAAGTACCACCAACACGAGCCTTCTCGTACTTCCACCATTGACCCGCATCTCCCTTCAGCTGGAAGGATGCCAAGGTCACTTTCAGTGCTCCGTCCTCGATGCCAAGCATCTCAAACGTCTTCGCTGTCTGTTCGAGCCATTCATCTGCCTTAAGCGGCTCTTTAGGATCCCCGATAAACTCGTCCGGATTACACCGGAAGAACTCCCTTTTCAAGAAGGACGGCCCTGCCTCAGCTGCCTGATTTTCAGCCCTAAGAATACCCAAGGCTCCTGCTATCTCTCTGGCCAAGGCACCCATAGCCTGCTGACCCACTGGTTCGGCCACATTGGCCTGCCCCACTCCCTCCTGCACTGCCGGAATCTCACCCTGTGACGGTACTTCCTGCCTCGCAGGTCTACCACGCCTAGCACCTCTTCCTCGTCCTGACATCCTAATAAAGGTAACACAGAACGTTAGCACATTCATAGGTGTGCCGAACTAAACACTCACGTCCTAATGCATGGACAAGTGTAATTCACTCCACATAAGCACTTACGAATTTCATTTCCGGATAATGATAGACCCAAGACGTTACTAGAGTTCCGGTTAGAAACAGCATTGATCAAGTGCTTTTCCAACAAGACTCCCAGAAACTCAAGGATCCAATCAACATCCCAGAAATTAAATCCCATACCCACATAGTCACATAAGCATGTTATCACTTAAGCACATAGCATATGATACCTCATCTAAGTCTCTATCAAGCGAGACAAACCCATTGTGATCCTAATCACTTCCCACGTACCCAAAGTATTCGAACCCGGTACGCTCTGATACCAAGTTGTAACGCCCTCAAAATAACAACAATAAACCCTCTAATAAGACATACATTTACATATAAACTAACCACATTCTCTCATTCATTAGAGTTCCATTACATAAGTATTACATGTTAACCTCATAACAAAATGCCCTACGGGCTTACAGCTTTCCAAGTTAACACTTGGTTACAACAAAGAGTTCTAACTCGTTTACACATTAAGCCCTTGGCTTGAAATTACATGTAATACATCAAAAGTACAACAACAAAACTATGCCCGCCACTAGCCTCCCAGCTATGTCCTTGGAGGTGGCATGCTTCCTGCACCTGAAAATGATATTCCCATATAGGGTGAGCCACAGCCCAGTAGAAATACACTAAACCAACCATGGACAATGACTAAAACATTAGCAATTGATAGTTGGTCAACACTGATACAATCACATAAATTACATATTTATGTCAACGACTTACAAGTCCCAATTACTTTTCATTTTCCCTTTTTCAACAGATAAGCATGCTAGCTCTATCATTATTTCCACAGATATGTATAAAAACTATATCTCACATTCAGATAAGCATAAAAGCTATATCCACATTCTCAACAGATATGTATATCAACAATATCCACAGATAAGCATACAAGCTGTATCCACATTCTACAACAGATATGTATATCAACAATATCCACAGATAAGCATACAAGCTGTACCCACACTTCACAAAGATAAGCATATGAGCTCTATCTTCACTTCTCTAGACAAGCATATGAGCTCTGTCTACGGAGTTCATCCCCTATCTCCTCCCAATACCTATCCGGTTTAGAGGTACATCCCCTATCTTCCCCTAAACCGCGGAGTACATCCCCTATCTCCTCCTCTACACATAACGTATATAAACACATTGGTTCTATATACAATCACACAATACATACAATTAATGTATTCAATTAACCGTCAAGTTCCATGACACATTTCATTGATTAGTTTCAGTTTACCTAATCATCATGCATTGTCTACAACAATCACGACTATCCTCCACCGATAGCCCAAAGCAGTTATTTCTAAACAGAAAGTAAACGCACAATGGATATTCAATCAACATTTCATTCCTCATTCTTCTCAATTAATTATCCCAATTAATTAAACAATGTAATTAGGTCAATTCCCATAATTAACATTTCAACCCTTAGGTTCCATTTTCATCAATGATTCAACAATCATTCCATTTTTCTATGCCAAACATGCATCTAGGTTTATTATGAATAAAACCCCAACTTTTGTAAAATTGCACAAAAGCCCCAAACTTTCACAAAATTGCCAAACCAAGCCCAACATCTCAAAATACCAAAATTTAAAGACAAAACCCATAGAGAGGAGTAGGATATCCCTACCTTGAAGTTTAAGCCACAAAGGAGATGAAGACTCCAAGATCAACTTGCTCCAAATCCAACCTTTTTCAGATTAAATCGAAGCTCTCAACACCCTCTATCTTTTTAACAAAGGCCCTAGGCTAGATTCACACTCTAGGGAGATCAAATCTTAGAGAGAATATAATTTTAGAGAGAGAGAGTGTCGGATTAAGGGTTTGCTCAAAGAAAAGAAGTGAAAAAGTGATGTTTTAGACGCTGCTGTCCGCTGATATAAAACACTCTCGCTCGAGCGAAGGATTGGTCGCTCGAGCGACCAGACACAGAAAACTCTTGCTCGAGCCAAGAAGTTCTCGATCGAGCGAAGAAAAACCCAGACCGCTCGAGCCACGAAAAGCTCGCTCGAGCCAGAAACTACAACTCTCAGGTCCAGAACCGGGGCAACACTACTCTCGCTCGAGCGACAAACTCCTCGCTCGAGCGAAGGACCAAAAATCTGGGCAGCAACACTAGGCTCCCAAGCACAACCAACCTGTAACAAACCTGCCCAACACATCCCATAACTCAAAATACAAAGTAAAGAGGATGCAAACTAGGAAAGAAACAACTACCAACATTCACGGACACATGTCCGGATCACTGTACAACAAGGGTAAACCCGGGATCGCTATAACCTCCCCCCCTTAAAGAATTTCGCCCCCGAAATTAAGCACAAGTTTTCAAAATCAGGTTTTCCTCCATTTTAAACAATGTTACAATTTAACATTCAACAATTCGACCCATTACTGGTCATCCCATCCCTTTAACAAGAGACATATCACAATATGTAAACAACATATGTATTATTAACATGCATCAACATTATGCACTAACTTTCCAATGTCAACAATATACTAAACACCTATAATGTTACATTCAACTTCCATATGAGGCAAGTTCCAAACATACTTCCAATAACCAAAACATTTTCAATGTTTCACAACTTAAGACATATATAAAAGCTCTTAAGTTCAACAAAATGTAAAATTTAAATACAAAATTACATATCAATAAACAAGTCCGGATATTTCTCTCGGACTTCCAACTCACGTTCCCAAGTGGCTTCCTCCACTCCGTGATGTTTCCACAAGACTTTCACCAAAGGAATGGTCTTGCCACGCAGGACCTGATCCCGCCTATCCAAGACCCGAACCGGTCTCTCCTCATACGAGGCATCCTTATCTACCTCTAAATCGCTCCAATCCAGCACATGTGATGGATCTGGCTCATACTTCCGAAGCATACTCACATGAAACACGTCATGCACTCCGGACAACTGCGGCGGTAAGGCTAGCCGATAAGCAACCTCACCAATCCTCTCAAGGATCTCAAAAGGACCAATAAACCGAGGGGATAACTTCCCACTCTTCCCAAACCTCATCAAGCCTCGCCTAGGTGATATCTTCAGAAAGACATGATCACCTACCTCAAACACCAAAGGCCTCCTCCTACGGTCGGCATAACTCTTTTGTCGACTCTGGGCTGTAACAAGCCTCCTACGGATAAGCTCAACTTTCTCCGTCGTCTCCCTAACCAACTCCGGACCCAACAAAGGTGCATCACCCACCTCGGCCCAACAAACTGGAGACCTACACGGTCGGCCATACAAGGCCTCAAACGGTGCCATACCGATGCTAGACTGAAAACTGTTGTTGTAGGCAAACTCTACCAATGGCAAGTGCCTCTCCCACGTCCCACTGAAGTCCAGGACACAACCCCGAAGCATATCCTCGAGGATCTGAATAGTACGCTCGGACTGCCCGTCAGTCTGAGGATGATAAGCCGTACTAAAGGTCAACTTAGTGCCCAAGGCACTCTGCAAACTCTGCCACAACCTAGCAGTAAAACGAGGATCTCTATCTGAGACGATCGTCACTGGGACCCCGTGCAATCTCACTACGTCCCGAATATACAAATCGGCAAGATGATCTACCGAATCTCTCACGCGCATAGGAATAAAGTGCGCCGACTTAGTCAACCGGTCTACAACCACCCAAATAGCATCACTACCCCGTTGAGTCCTCGGAAGACCTACAACGAAGTCCATAGTGACATGCTCCCATTTCCACTCGGCAATAGGCAAGGGTTGCAACAAACCCGCTGGCCTCTGATGCTCGGCCTTCACTTGCTGGCAAGTAAGGCATTTCGATACGAAAACAGCCACATCTTTCTTCATACCCTGCCACCAAAACTGGCGACCCAAATCCTGATACATCTTCGTACCTCCCGGATGCACCGCAAGGCGCGAATGGTGAAACTCTCGGAGTACTTCCTCTCGGCAAGTCTCCGGTACAAACAAACGGTCTCGGTATCTCACACTCAGGTCGGGATACACCGTCAAACCCTTCTCAATCTTCCCACTGGAGATCTTCTCTCGGAGGGATTCTACCTCAAGGTCACCTCTCTGTGCCTCTAACACTCTAATCAAAAGTGTAGGCTGCGCAACAACAGAAAACAAAGCCGCAGTCTCAACAGATTCACCCAGTAGCAAATCAAACTCGCCAAGTGCTCCCAACATCTCCCATTCCCGGATGGCTATACAAGCTACATCACTAATGGATTTCCTACTAAGGGCATCGGCCACAACATTGGCCTTTCCCGGATGATAATGCAACTCAAAATCATAATCCTCGATGAACTCCATCCATCTCCTCTGCCTCAGATTCAAGTCTCTCTGTGTAAACAGATACTTCAAACTCTTGTGGTCCGAGAACACCTCGAACTTCTCACCATAAAGGTAGTGCCTCCAGATTTTCAAGGCAAAGATCACTGCTGCTAACTCTAGGTCGTGAGTAGGGTAATTCTTCTCGTGTATTTTCAACTGACGTGAGCCATAAGCTACCACTTTCCCCTCTTGCATCAACACACAACCCAAACCCTCTCGTGAGGCATCACAATAAACTGCATAACCCAACCCTCTTTCCGGAATAATCAACACCGGAGCGGTGGTCAATCTAACTTTCAGTTCTTGGAACGACTTTTCACAAGTCTCACTCCACACAAACTTGACTCCCTTCCTAGTCAGTCTAGTCAATGGTGACGCTAACCTGGAGAAATCTTTCACAAACCGACGGTAATACCCAGCTAATCCCAGAAAACTGCGGATCTCAAACACACTCTTAGGCTGTGCCCAATCTTGCATTGCCTCAACCTTGGATGTATCAACAGACACCCCTTCCCCGGATACCACGTGGCCTAAGAATTTGACTTCCCTCAGCCAGAACTCACATTTTTCAAACTTGGCATATAGCCTATGGGCTCTAAGCAATTCAAGCACCACTCTCAAGTGTTCCTCGTGCTCCTCCTCAGTAGGCGAATAGATAAGAATGTCGTCCACGAAGACGACCACAAATCGGTCTAAGAACTCCCGGAAAATCCGGTTCATCAAGTCCATAAAGACTGCCGGTGCATTGGTAAGTCCGAATGGCATCACCAAAAACTCGTAATGGCCATACCGCGTACGGAATGCCGTTTTCGGAATATCCTCATCCCTGACCCTCAACTGGTGGTAACCCGATCTCAAGTCTATCTTAGAGAAACAACGGGAACCCTTCAACTGGTCAAACAAATCATCTATACGGGGCATAGGATACTTATTCTTAATCGTAGCCCGATTCAACTTCCGATAGTCAATACACAGTCTCAAGGCACCATCTTTCTTTTTAACAAAGAGGGCCGGTGCTCCCCACGGCGAAACACTAGGGCGAACAAAACCCTTATCTAGCAATTCCTGGAGCTGAACTTTCAACTCAACCAACTCTGCTGGAGCAAAACGGTAAGGTGCCATAGAAATCGGCACCGTACCAGGCACTAAATCAATAGAGAACTCTATCTCTCGGTGAGGTGGCAAACTAACAAGATCTTCGGGAAAGACATCCGAATACTCACAAACCACCCTTGGCAACACACTCGGAGTCTCAACACACTCGCTACTCTCAAGGCTAGCAAGTAAACCACTAAGCTCACTTCGCCCTCGCGAATCATACCCCGGTGGCAAAACACTACCAACCCGGTCTCCCAAGAAATGGAACCACTCCCCGCTCAAGGTACATAACGTGACCCTCTGGCGGTAGCAATCAATAACAGCCCGGTATGACGATAACCAGTCCATACCCAAAATAACATCAAAGCCCTTCATGGGCATGACAACAAACGGAAAAGGAAGCCTATAGTCGGCGACCTCTATATCACATCCTCTAACACCCTGTTTCAGGATCAACTCACCACCCAAAGGCGATACCACACAAATAGGAGATGCTAACTGTGCTAACTCCAATTCCAAAACAGATGCAAATGCAGCAGATACAAAAGAATGAGATGCACCCGTGTCTATCAACACACTAGCAACTGAGTTGCAAAACAGAAAAGTACCTCTCACCACTGATGGAGCCGGTACTAAATCCTGCGCGGTAACAGCATACACGCGCCCCGTAGGCCCCTGGTCTACCTGCTCACCTCTCGGAGCAAAAGACTGCTGCACAGACTGGGATGACGAAACTCCCGGATTGGCCCTCGAGGCCTGCACAGACTGAGCTGGCTGAAAACCCTGCGTCTGCCTAGAACCAGACGCTCCCAAAGTGGCACACAACTGTGGGCAAAACCTTTTTAGGTGCCCAGGTTGTGCACACTGATAACAAGTCAAGAGCTGCCCCCTGCCCAAACTCTGACTCTGCGGTCTAGCTGAAGAAGAAGCAGCTTTCTGACCTCCACCCTTCTGCGGGCAAACAGAAACCTTGTGACCCAGCTGGCCACACTTGTAACAGGTAAAATCCCCCTGACCACCTCTCCCGGAGCCTACACTCGGCACTGGGAAGGTCGATCTAGCAACACCACCCTGCGACTGCTGAGGGTTAGAACCCCTCTGCCTCCTGCCATCACCCTGACCATCCTGACTCCTCTTGGAGCCTCTCTGTCCCTCATCCTCCTCCTGCATCATAAGCTCCATATGAGCTGCAGCGTCCACTAGGTGTCTATACTCCCGGATATAGGACCCACCAACTCTCAACTTGAGGCCCCGCCTCAACTTCCGCTCAAACTCATAACAACGGCGTTCCTCAGACGCCACCAGTTCAGGTGCAAACCTAGACAGACTGGTAAAAGTAGCCTCAAACTCGGCCGCTGACAAGCCCTGCTGATTAAGCCGGCTAAACTGATCTCTCAGCTTCTCCCTAGCTACTGCAGACAAAAACCTCTCCTGAAAAGCATTTATAAACGCCTCCCAAGTACCACCAACACGAGCCTTCTCGTACTTCCACCATTGACCCGCATCTCCCTTCAGCTGGAAGGATGCCAAGGTCACTTTCAGTGCTCCGTCCTCGATGCCAAGCATCTCAAACGTCTTCGCTGTCTGTTCGAGCCATTCATCTGCCTTAAGCGGCTCTTTAGGATCCCCGATAAACTCGTCCGGATTACACCGGAAGAACTCCCTTTTCAAGAAGGACGGCCCTGCCTCAGCTGCCTGATTTTCAGCCCTAAGAATACCCAAGGCTCCTGCTATCTCTCTGGCCAAGGCACCCATAGCCTGCTGACCCACTGGTTCGGCCACATTGGCCTGCCCCACTCCCTCCTGCACTGCCGGAATCTCACCCTGTGACGGTACTTCCTGCCTCGCAGGTCTACCACGCCTAGCACCTCTTCCTCGTCCTGACATCCTAATAAAGGTAACACAGAACGTTAGCACATTCATAGGTGTGCCGAACTAAACACTCACGTCCTAATGCATGGACAAGTGTAATTCACTCCACATAAGCACTTACGAATTTCATTTCCGGATAATGATAGACCCAAGACGTTACTAGAGTTCCGGTTAGAAACAGCATTGATCAAGTGCTTTTCCAACAAGACTCCCAGAAACTCAAGGATCCAATCAACATCCCAGAAATTAAATCCCATACCCACATAGTCACATAAGCATGTTATCACTTAAGCACATAGCATATGATACCTCATCTAAGTCTCTATCAAGCGAGACAAACCCATTGTGATCCTAATCACTTCCCACGTACCCAAAGTATTCGAACCCGGTACGCTCTGATACCAAGTTGTAACGCCCTCAAAATAACAACAATAAACCCTCTAATAAGACATACATTTACATATAAACTAACCACATTCTCTCATTCATTAGAGTTCCATTACATAAGTATTACATGTTAACCTCATAACAAAATGCCCTACGGGCTTACAGCTTTCCAAGTTAACACTTGGTTACAACAAAGAGTTCTAACTCGTTTACACATTAAGCCCTTGGCTTGAAATTACATGTAATACATCAAAAGTACAACAACAAAACTATGCCCGCCACTAGCCTCCCAGCTATGTCCTTGGAGGTGGCATGCTTCCTGCACCTGAAAATGATATTCCCATATAGGGTGAGCCACAGCCCAGTAGAAATACACTAAACCAACCATGGACAATGACTAAAACATTAGCAATTGATAGTTGGTCAACACTGATACAATCACATAAATTACATATTTATGTCAACGACTTACAAGTCCCAATTACTTTTCATTTTCCCTTTTTCAACAGATAAGCATGCTAGCTCTATCATTATTTCCACAGATATGTATAAAAACTATATCTCACATTCAGATAAGCATAAAAGCTATATCCACATTCTCAACAGATATGTATATCAACAATATCCACAGATAAGCATACAAGCTGTATCCACATTCTACAACAGATATGTATATCAACAATATCCACAGATAAGCATACAAGCTGTACCCACACTTCACAAAGATAAGCATATGAGCTCTATCTTCACTTCTCTAGACAAGCATATGAGCTCTGTCTACGGAGTTCATCCCCTATCTCCTCCCAATACCTATCCGGTTTAGAGGTACATCCCCTATCTTCCCCTAAACCGCGGAGTACATCCCCTATCTCCTCCTCTACACATAACGTATATAAACACATTGGTTCTATATACAATCACACAATACATACAATTAATGTATTCAATTAACCGTCAAGTTCCATGACACATTTCATTGATTAGTTTCAGTTTACCTAATCATCATGCATTGTCTACAACAATCACGACTATCCTCCACCGATAGCCCAAAGCAGTTATTTCTAAACAGAAAGTAAACGCACAATGGATATTCAATCAACATTTCATTCCTCATTCTTCTCAATTAATTATCCCAATTAATTAAACAATGTAATTAGGTCAATTCCCATAATTAACATTTCAACCCTTAGGTTCCATTTTCATCAATGATTCAACAATCATTCCATTTTTCTATGCCAAACATGCATCTAGGTTTATTATGAATAAAACCCCAACTTTTGTAAAATTGCACAAAAGCCCCAAACTTTCACAAAATTGCCAAACCAAGCCCAACATCTCAAAATACCAAAATTTAAAGACAAAACCCATAGAGAGGAGTAGGATATCCCTACCTTGAAGTTTAAGCCACAAAGGAGATGAAGACTCCAAGATCAACTTGCTCCAAATCCAACCTTTTTCAGATTAAATCGAAGCTCTCAACACCCTCTATCTTTTTAACAAAGGCCCTAGGCTAGATTCACACTCTAGGGAGATCAAATCTTAGAGAGAATATAATTTTAGAGAGAGAGAGTGTCGGATTAAGGGTTTGCTCAAAGAAAAGAAGTGAAAAAGTGATGTTTTAGACGCTGCTGTCCGCTGATATAAAACACTCTCGCTCGAGCGAAGGATTGGTCGCTCGAGCGACCAGACACAGAAAACTCTTGCTCGAGCCAAGAAGTTCTCGATCGAGCGAAGAAAAACCCAGACCGCTCGAGCCACGAAAAGCTCGCTCGAGCCAGAAACTACAACTCTCAGGTCCAGAACCGGGGCAACACTACTCTCGCTCGAGCGACAAACTCCTCGCTCGAGCGAAGGACCAAAAATCTGGGCAGCAACACTAGGCTCCCAAGCACAACCAACCTGTAACAAACCTGCCCAACACATCCCATAACTCAAAATACAAAGTAAAGAGGATGCAAACTAGGAAAGAAACAACTACCAACATTCACGGACACATGTCCGGATCACTGAACAACAAGGGTAAACCCGGGATCGCTATAAGTTGGACTTCACTATACTATTCACAACTGTCGGCTTGTATTAAACAATATTTATTTTATGTTTGTGTTAAATTTAAATATTAAAACTTGTTTATTTTAATTATTTGGTTCAAGTGCATGATTCATTTAAATATGTTCTAAATTTAATATCAACTCAAACCAAACTAACCCAATCACACCCCTCTATTGGTTCATATCCATAAAAAAAAATTAATACAAGACTTGAGTAATAAAAACTAAGATTTTTTTACAATAGATCTCTTATAATAAGATTTTTTTATAAGAAAACAAGCAAGCCCATAAGTTTTATTATGAGGAGGACAACACGTGAAACACACACAATCCAATTACTAAATAGCTAATTTTATTTTTTTAACTTTTAAATACCAATTTTTGATTCAAAATTTTATTTTTTGAAAGTAATTTTTGAAATACTCTCATCAAAATCCATTTAGTGAGAGTTCATATTGAATATACAATATTGAAGAAAATTTTATTTATTTTTCGAACAATGAAATTTTTATTATCTATGAATAGAGAAATTTCATATTAAAAATTAAAAATCCAAAATTAAGTGCTACAAAATAAAAAACCATATTTCATTGTTTGTAGATTAGAAAGAAATTTCACTGTCTATTGACATCAAATAAAAAATTTTAAACTAGAGGGTTAAAATGCAAAATTAGCATTGGTTGCTAAAAAAATTGCGATAAAAAGAGGCATTACGCTCACTATCAAGTACAAACTTTTGTTATGTATGTTGTTTTTTTCTTTTTTGTTTTATTTCATCCTATGCTCATTAATTTGTGTTTTAGAGAGAGTATCATTAAAGAACTAAACGAAATTTTTTATATTTTTTTGAATTACCAATGCGCATGCAATGCATATGCCGTGTGACCCTTCTAACAGATAAATTAGCACTCAATTGAACGTAGTAAATCAAAATTTCAAATGTGAAAACAATTTGTTACATGTGGACATTTTGGTTAAGATCATGAAAGGAGGATATTTATTTTTTTAAACTATATTTAGATCATGAACTTAAGTAGTATTTAGAAAAGACAAATGAAAAACTCGATAAAATGTACATGAAATATAACTGCATTTCACTTATTTTTACTCATCTTTTTCTCTTTCCCTTTTCAATTCTATGATCTAAACAGAGCCTTAATATTTTAACAAGACTCAATGGAAACACCCATGTCCAACCCTTGCTACTTAGAAACTTTTGGGGGCTAGATATCATCTTGCCAAATCTCAGGGAGGAATATGAAATCAACCTCAAGACTCCGTTAAGTTTTGAACAATATATTAATCTAGACTTGCTGAAAATTTTCTTTTATAGGAATTAACCTCCCAAAATTTTACATATCTCCTCATAATCTTCAGGAGAATTTTTCACTAAAATTTTACAACTTAGTGATACAATCACATATGTGCTTCCTTTTCCAGATAAGAAAGGTAAAGCAGCTCCTGAAGGTAACATAAACAAAAATTATCAAAAAATTATGATTCAGTCACACATTGAAACTAAAATGGACAAACTATCAATTCAAACAGGTTCCCAAAATTCATGGTATAATTTCTAAATTATCAATGTATATATGTCGGGCAGCCATTTGCTAGTTACTTGTTACACCTGTGAGCAAATCAGTATAATCACAATGGAGACAAAACTTTGATCTTTACTTCGAGAACCCCATGTGCTTCATTTGCTTAATGTCAAACCTCGATTCCTTTGAATACCATCTACTACTCGGAGTCAGAATCTGATAGTGGCATCTGGTAAGCATCTTTTGGTTCTGTGTCAGTGATTGAAGGAGGACAATCTTGGTTTGACACCGCTCTCTTCTTGCGTCTCTGATTTGGTCTATCTTCATCATCCTGGAAATTTTCATATGGTGATTAAGCAAACATATAGAAAGCAGAGGAAAATAAAAATGCATAAAACAAATACTGTTTAACATACAAAATGCTTATGCAAGTCCCACTGCAGTGAATTGGGCAGTCAGGTATGCATAGCAAAATTAAGATCACTGATATTTATGTTTGTTAGTTGTAATTATATGTTAAAATAGGAATTAATATTGGAGATTGATGTCGACTGTAAATTGTCTTTACTAAGTATAAATAAAAAGTCGCAAAATAGATTTGAATTGTTTTTGTTTCGTTTCTATGAGCTTTGTATGTTTGAAAAGGTTCTATTTCAGTTGAGTGTGAGGTTCTTCCCCAATGGAAGCGAGTTTCTTCCTCAATCGAAGCGAGTTTCTTACAGGTTTCTTCCTTGGGAGTGGAGAGTAAGAAACCTCAACCAAGAAGGAAATTTTTGCTACTAAGTGAAAAGCTCGATAACTTAAGCTAAAAATGCTGATTTACCTTTGATGAGGGCAACCTTCCATCTCTACAATGAAATTTTTTGACGCGTCAAGGAGAAAAGTATTTACATCATATAATTTTTAATATTTGTTTACTATTTTAATATAAAATTCAAAATTCTAATGCCTTAAACGCCTTGAGGTTTACACCTCTCCTCATGAGGGAAAAAATGCCTCACATTACGCATTTGCCTTTAAAAACTTTGGTAATTAGTAGTAAGAGGTGCCAAAAGGAGAAATGTTGGCAGTGGTGCTAAAAATTATTCAGATTTCAAGGTTGGGAACTATATAACACATAACACCAGCAGCCTCCAGGTAGTTCAACACGAAGTGAAACACAATTTCCTTTTCCAAATGAATCAATATGTCATTGAAAAATGGTGGGGGATGACTGTTAAAGAAAACTATTAGAGAATATCAATGAAGGAACACAATAATACAGGAATGATTGGTGGTGAGGGAAACAAGTTTAACTAGCAAGCAATAGATTCCTAACAAAGGAACAATCATACAAGAATGATTCGTGGTGAGGGAGACAGAAAAATCCTCCTTTAGGGGTTTTTTTTTTTCCCCCTTTGTTTTTAGTGTCTGTGAGTTTGGGGTGGGCTGGGGTGTTGCTTTTTCAATGAGAATGACTAGTCTAGAAATTGCAAAGCTGGAAAATGTGAATTGTTCAATGAGATGATTCAGAGATATGCTCAAAGCTATCACTCAGTACAATAATCTGTTAGGGGCAGAAATAAAATGACAATGAATAGGCAATAACATGGCCGTCAAGAAATTAAAATAAAATAAAAAAACAAAACAAAAAAGGCTGCTACCCACAAGGTATATGTGAATGCATTTGAACTAAATGAAGGGAAACTTTGAAGAATATGTTGTGAATGGGATTTATACCACATCCCACCAATGTGAACGGAAGCACACAACGCACACACCAAAGAGAAAAACAATTAGACACAGATTTTGTGGTTCGGCACCAATTGCCAACATCCACGGGAGAGAGATTCAACTATGAATAAAAAATAGATAATACATGTGAGATGGTTAAAATGCTCCAAACCCATATCACTACTAAAACGCTCAAAACACATATCACTCTAGTGCCGTATCGGTATTTTTTGTCACCCCTTACATCGCTATTTTATCCTCCTCTTAATCTCACCAAAACATAGTCTCTGTGACTATATATAATAGTCTATCCACAAAAAATCTAGTTCCATAAAATTGGGTAACCAAACCTACACATTGGGTTTCCCAATAGATTCGGACGCTACTATCCTAACCCAAATCTTAAACTAATCTAACAAATGTATGGGACCACATCTATCACATGGGTGGACTAATCCTAATAGAATATTAATATAAGTTACTAAATTAATCAAGTAGAATAAGATGCAGCCAAGACATCACATATATAAAAAATAATTAGAAGGAAAACAACGATGCTGAAAAGTAGAAAAGGGAAATAAAGAAAGGACTAATCATGAGTCAAAAGAATATCAATGAAATTACATTGGATTGGAGACGAAGATAATAGCTGGAACAAAAATAACAATAACAGTGCTCCCAGGAGCACAATTTGCCATGACTTACTTTTTTGCTTGGTTGAGTTTGATTATTTGATTGACTTGGATGAGTTGATTGGCTCCTTCGCAGCCAGATGCCACCAAAAGACATCAATGCTCCCAAGAGCAAGACTGGACCAATCCTTGGATCTCCCAGGCGATTGTGGATTCCATTCATGATGCTACCAATTCTCTGTTTCATTCCTGTCCCTTTGGATAGAATGGTTTTGGCACCTACTGACCAAATAGGATCTGCATCTTCGGGAACAAGTGCAGGAGTTTTTGCTCTCTGCGATGAGACAAAACAGAAAAGGTTTAAGCAGGCAACATCTTGTATGAAAGAGATGCAACTCTAAGCTCCAGAGTGTATACATCCTTAAAAAAACCACAAAGTTTAATGAGTATCAATCTAAGAAGCATGGACACTTCTAAGAACGTAGCGTGCCGTGTCCGACACTCATCGAAAACCTATGTAACACGGGTGTGGGTATGGATACTGGTACGAGTACGCTAATACGGCAAAACCTTTAAAAAAAAAAAAAAAGGATACAGGTACGGTTGTGGTACGTCAACAAATTTTTTATTTTTCATAGTGTATTGTTTTAGATTCAACCTACAAATCAAAGTTCAACACCAAAATTAAAAGAAAAATTATAAAACCAAAAGAGAAATCACAGTTCAACAATACCAATATCA
This sequence comes from Camellia sinensis, assembly GCF_055761805.1. Taxonomy (NCBI): domain Eukaryota; kingdom Viridiplantae; phylum Streptophyta; class Magnoliopsida; order Ericales; family Theaceae; genus Camellia; species Camellia sinensis. The sequence continues at coordinate 115,604,027 of NC_138975.1, forward strand.
AAGCAAAGTCCATATATTATTTTAATGCCATCAAATAGGAAAAATTACAAAACTAAGTTTCATTCCAAAAGCAAACTAGAAAAATTTTCAAAGTTGAAAAATCAATTTTCACTTCCATCAACTTCATTATTGAATAATACATCTTTCATCTTTGACACATTAAGTAAAAGATTTGCAATTTCAAGTAAATCGTAACTCTCTAATGAATTAAATGTATCACTATCAATGTCCCATAGCTTGGTGTAACCTCGATACACCCATCATGTACCTACGAAGTACCCACCTGCCAAAAAACGTATAAAAACTACTTAGTACATATTTCATGTACCCGATACGCATGCAACACTAATGGTACGCGTACCAGTACCCGTTATAAGTATGTTAATATTTTCGGAAGTACCCGTGCTTCTTAGCTGAACACTTTCTAACACTTAAGACATACATGAAACATATTACGAGTTTGAATAAATAACTTAAAATCCAATGATACAACAAAAATTAAGTAAATTTATACCTATTCTCCTCCTTTATACTTCAAAAATGAATATATTTTACTTAAATATTTATATATAAGACAATAATTATTTATCCTTATATATGACATATATTTGATAAATACATAAATAAATTATATATTTTGCAGAAGTCCCCAACGTGTCATTTCCTACATTTTTTGAAAATTTACATGTCGGTGTGTTGGTGTGTTGGTGTGTCAATGTCATGTCATATGTTCGTGCTTCTTAGGTATCAATAATGGAGTGAAGGTAATTAAACCCCTCAGCAAAATACACAAACTCATTCATTCAAGCACCAAAAGGAAGCTTAATTCTAAAAAAGTTTGTCTATGCTAACTTACAAAAAAGGGAAGCTCCCTAGAGTCACCATCTTCAATTATTTGAGAGATCCACTTGATGATCTGCCAACCAAATAAATAGAAACAACTCAACGTGAAAAGGTACACTAAATCACAAAGAATGTTGCATTTGCGTTAACTGCTCAATACAGAGTGAAATATATCTCAATAATTAAACCATGTAGTAAAATCCATCTCACAACAGATAGAAGGCCAAACCTCTGAACTTTCTTCGGAACCACTGTACCTCGCAACAAGTTGTGATGCAGGATCCACATCGTCATATCCAGTACCTAAATTGGGTACAAGTGTCGGACACATATCTCACACCCTTACCAATGTCATATCCAGTGGACAAGGGTACTGTGGGGGAAATAGAAGTCCATGTAACACAGCTCCTCATATTTATCTGCAAAAGGAGTACAAGGTGCACATGTGTTGCACGCCTCAAACTGTGATGTGCAAGTCTTTGGAGAATTTCGCCCAAAAATAGTTAAAAAAAACTCAATGCATTTTACCTTAGCCTCGCCTCGAAGCTAGCCTCAATACATCTTTTAAATACACAATATATATTTGTATAAACATGACATATTGTAGGATTTGTAGCTCAAATCATACAATAACTTTCTAAGATTAATAACACATATTTTGAAAGATTATCAAAAAGTACTAGAATTTAATTTTTTTTTTATTAATAAAAATGAGAATTACATCCTAAAATTCCAAATCAATGATAGGCCTCTATAATCTTCTCAAAAAAATGTTAGAATAATATATGATTATTTGGGTTATTATTTTGTAATTATTTTATGCCTTAGGGCTTCCTTGTAATTATTGATCTTCATTAATATAAATATGGAATGATATCCTAATCATTCCCTAATCTTGAATTCTCTAAAATAACATGGTATCAGAGCCAAACCCTAAAACCTAAATTCCCCACACATACAGTCGTCAATCACCACCATCGCCACCCTAGAATCAGGCGTCACATCCCTCTGGTTCTCATCACAGAGCCAATTGTCACAGAACCAGTCATCATAGAACCAGTCATCACACACAGAGCCAATCGTTGGACTCTCCCAGCCCAGTCGGGCACTGACGTCAGGCCTCTTGGCCTTAGTGTCGTCGGCGAGGGATGAGAAAGGGTTTGTTGTTGTCGTCTGTCCCTGTCGACACCTACCTCTGCTTCGCTGAGTTACGTGATGATCTGAGTTAACTTCGGTATTCAACAGCTGCTTTGTTTTTCCCTTTCATCTTAAAATATATATATATATTTTTTATTTGTATATATATATAAATAAATAAATAAAAAAAGATGTTAATGAGATTTTAAGTCTTTAATTTTCTTAGTGGTCATTGTGTTTGCATTCCTCCACCTTCCAGGCTTGTGATTGGCACTAGTTTTGTTGAGGGTTTAGTAGCACAGTATCTATGGCAAATTCCACCGATGTGTCCACTACTTCTCAGATACCTAGGAGTGAGAGTTTCCCTATACCTATTACTATGACTGATAACCCAACCCTAGTCTTAAAATCACTACCTCTTTATTTAATGGTCAGAGCTATCTCGCGTGGTCGCAGAGTTTGACTATGTTTTTGAAGAACAGAAAGAAGATGGGGTATGTGGATGGCCGGATACAAAAAAAAAGAAAAGAAAAGAACAAAAATAAAAGAAAAAAAAGGAAAAGAAAAAAAAAATGCAGAAGCTTGCACCTTTTGCACCCTTGTTCTAGCTTCTCCAAGAAGCGTGAACCATTTGCTCCAAGCTTCTAAGAGAAGCTTGAACCCTTGTCTAGCTTCCCCAAGAAGCTTGACCCATTTGCCTAGCTTCTCCAAGAAGCTTGGCCCTTTTGTCTAGCTTCTCCAAGAAGCTTGGCCTTCTTGGCCTTTTTGCTCCAAGTTTCTAAGAGAAGCTTGACCCCCTTGACCCATTTTTTTGTTAGCTTCTCTAAGAAGCTTGGCACCTTGTCTTGCTCTATAAATAGAGAGCCTATCCTTTCATTCAAGGGGTTCCAAGAATTTTGTCCAAGACAAAGACATACATTTCCTCCATATCTCTACATTCCAAGCTCCAAACTCCATAGTTCTTGGCTCCATTACACACCACCTCCTATCCTAACACCTCCACCATCACTCTAAGGATCTTGGAGGACATTTTTAGAGGCTAAGGGACTGTTTTCTTGGACCAAGAGGCTGCTGTCCCCTTTTGGCTACAAAGGTAACTCCTTTTCCCTCTTTATTCCCCGTTTTTGCATCCCCTTTTAGCCTGTCTTGCTTGCTGATTTGGGCTTTGTGTATAACATAAAAAAGTTCTGTTTTTTTGTGTTTAAGATACTTCATTAAGGTCACTTTTGTGTTTGGGGTCGTTTACCCCCTCTTAGGCCTTGTTTGGCCCCATTTTGTGTTATTTTTGGTGAGTTTCGGGACCACCTTGTTTGGGCCTCCTCACCACTGAAATCTTGAGGGTTTTCAGTGGTGAGGATGGTGGTTTAAGGTCCTAAGAAGGAGAGGGCCATCCCCTCTCCTTGTTGTCTTCAAAAAGTGCCATTTTAGCCTCATGTGTGAGCACCTTTTTTAAGTTCATGTTGGCCATGTCTTAAGTGTTATTTGTGCTTATTTTACCATGATATAGCACTGTTTTTACTTGGTTTAGACACACCATGCTTGCCTTGCATACTTGTCTTGTAATGCCATGAAATTGCCTTAACATGTACCTAGCATTTAGACTACTATGCTTACTTGTTTTGGCTTAGCTTTGTGAAGCTTTTATGCATGTTTTAGTGTGCTTGAGGTCTGTTTTGGATCATTCGGGTCATCCATGCTTTGTTTTGCATAGCTACCATGTAACCCTCCCTTGGCTTGCCTTGAGTTTTAGACCATTGTTGCATACTTGGCTTGTCTTGTTTACTTGGTTTTGCACCTTCTATAACATGATTTCAGAGCTTTCTATGCATGCCATGTATCCATGTTTATCCTCTTTTAAGTGTGCTTAAAAGTTGCTCTTTGGTGCCTAAGTGTTGGACCTTGTGTGAATGCATGCTTGTATGTGTTTTGGCCCTCATTTCCATGGCATTTGGCCACTGATTTGGGCCTATTTGAGAGCTGCCCATTTTGGTTTAAGACCATTCCCACATGTCGTTGCATGCTCATCCATCTTGCATGCTTGTTAGTTTGCATAACTTGCACACTTGCATGTTTACATTGCTTGTTCACATGCTCATATTGCATGCTTAGCTCCCATGTCTAGGTTGCATAACATTAAGCATGCATCTCTTGCCTCTTGAATTGAGTATGATAGAGGTTGAGTTCACTGTTTGTTTATGTGCATTTCATTCCACATTGAAATTGCACACTTTGGCTTCTTGGGCCATCATGCATTGAAATGCGTGATTGGTGGTCCGAAGGTCGAGCACCATACTCCCTTGAGTCTTAAACATGATATGGAGTGTGGTGGTCCACACATTTGCTTGAAATGCATTGTCATGCCTTGTTTTGCCCTCTGCTGCTGTCAAAACAGGTTCTGCAGGAAGATTTGGCCGACCGGCAATATGAAGTGCCGATCGGCCATCCATCAGTGGCCGGTGGTCATTCTCCATGGCCGGTGGCCAATCCCCTTAGCCGGTGGTGTTCCACAGCATTCAGAGAGCATACCTTGGGACTCGTGCAGTCTTCAGAGGTGCCAAACAGTGAAAACAGAGGCAACATGTGTCATGGCAATGGATTCCCGGGCGAAACCAATCCGAGCATGCGTGCATCCCTCTTCCCGAGGCCTTTTATTGCTTTAATAGCTTAGTTAATTTATTAATTAATTAAGGGTTTGTAATATTTAATTAGCTTGATAGTTAGTTAAATTATATTATTCTTTTGGTCCCTCCGAGCGAGGGCGAATTTGTAATAAGTGTGGGTGCGTGTGTGCATGTTTTCCAACCCCCACTTCTTTCTCCCTTTTACTTACCTGCTTTTGATGGTTAGTATTAGGTCATATTTAATTTAGCATACCTTATGCTATGCATGCGTGCATCCATACATTTGTCTTACATGCACCGGGCTCGGCACATCATGCTAACTGCACTTGTATTTCAATTCCAAGTTGAGTACTTGTTAGTTACAGCATTTCACATGCCATCTTTAGGATAGCCGAGCCTGTTTAGATTGCATCTTTGCATGTGTTGCATTAGCCATTTTTAACATGAACTAGGATCATGCATATGATTACTAACTAGTTTCTGTTTTGGCTCGGAATACTAGGTAAGCTTTTATGCTTTAGCATATCGCATGCGTGTGAATGTTGCCATGATAGCATGATTACCATGAGGCTAGCTTCTTATGTGATATAACTGCTTGAATGCCTGTGGATAGAGGTCAAATTACCTAAATTGGAATAATGCATTAAAACTGTGAGTTTTAAGCCCCCTAGATAGTGGCAAAATTGTCTTTCCTAAAGCCCACTTGAAGGTGGCAAAACTTGCATTTTGGCCTACTTGTGAGTAGCAAACCATTTTCAAAACAAACATGCTATGTTTTGTTCCAATTTAGGCGATTTGGTCTATACTTGTTTGCTGTGCGCATAACATAGTAATTCTAGGCTAATAACCGGAATAAGAATGCATAAACGTTTTCAAAACAAGATATCACGGTTAGTAGAGGCCGATCTTTGATCAGGCGAGAGGGGGTGCTCATAGCTGACCTTCCCCAATCGTACCCAAGTTCCCGAGCCGAGGCAACTTTGGTAATGACGGACACGTGGCCTTTGGCACCGAGTCAGGGTTTCCTAAATTCCCCAAAATAAAATATTTAGGTGGCGACTCTGTATCTGGCAAAGTAGTCCATGTTTGGCGCTTCTTTCAAAAATTTGTTTTCTCAAAACGATTTGCCAGATTTGGACTCTTTGGTTCAGATTAAGAACCGTGACACAAATCGAGTCCGAACTGTAGTGGGGTCCCTCGCGGGCGTGCTACAGAGTATGATCTGGTTTGGAGATGGATTCTGAGTATGGACACTCTTCCTTCACTTCAGGAGGCCCTTTGCCTATGTACAGAATGAGGAGAGTCGTCGGTCTGCTATGATGTCCCCTGTCTCTACCGACCGCTCAGCATTACTGTTTACCTCTAGAGATGGCCTCAGCCTAACTCCTATTCCTCCGTCTATTGCCAAGGAGTCTGTATTTTGTGATTACTGTAAAAAGCCGCGGCATACTCGTAAAACATGTTGGAAGCTTCAAGGGACTCCATCCGGGGGTCGAGGTGATCGGTCTGGTTCTAGAGGCGGTCGGTTAGGCCAGTCTAGAGAACGTGGCTCCTATCCACGAGCTCATCAGTCTAGTGCTATTGATACACATGATTCTAATTCTGCTTCTATTGGCCAGGCTTCTGATGATCTCTCTGGCATGACTACTCATGAGCTTGAGGATGTTCTACGTCAATTGCTGAACCGCCGATCTTCTACTGCTCTCAGTACATCGTCATTTGTCCGCTCAAGTAACTTAGCCACTTCTCCTTGTGTTTTCCTGTCTCATAAGTCTTTGCCTTGGATTATTGATTCTGGTGCCTCAGATCATATGTCGGGTTCCTCTGATCTTTTCTCTGCCTCTTAAGCCCTCTTCAGGTCAGGTCAAAATCAGGATTGCAGATGGTACTGTTTCTTCCATTTCTAGGAAAGGTTTAGTCCATGTCACTTCTACTTTACCTCTCTCTTCTGTTCTCCATGTTCCCAATTTTTCTGTTAACCCACTATCCTTGAGTCGTATTACAAAGGATTTGAATTGTAGTGTGACATTTTTTCCTGATCATTGTCTTTTTCAGGACCTTGTCACGAGAAGGACGATTGGCAGTGGTAGTGCAGAAAATGATCTCTACTTCCTAGATCAACCGGACAAGCTTGCTCATTCTTCCACCATGCGTCCTACTACCACCGATGATATATGACTGTGGCATCAGCGTCTTGGGCCTCATTCTTTTTATTTACTTAAGCATTTATTTCCATCTGGTTTTTGAAACAATAATGTGTCTGAATTTCTTTGTGAGCCTTGTCAGCTTGGCAAACAACACAAAACTTCTTTTGCTTCCAGTTTTAATAAAAGTTTAGTTCGTTTCTCATTAATACATTCTGATGTTTGGGGTCTATCTCGTGTTGTGTCTGTGAAAGGTCATCGCTGGTTTGTTACATTTATTGATGATTTTTCTCGTACTACTTAGGTGTATCTCATGAAAGACAAGAGTGAGGTTTTCTCTGTGTTCCGCAATTTTCATAGGATGATTTGTACTCAGTTTGGGGCCACTGTCAAAATATTCCGTTCTGATCATGGGGGTGAATACATAGATTCTGGGTTAGGGCAATATTTTTCTACTCATGGCATTATCCATCAGACCTCTTACACCAATACCCCTCAACAAAATGGGGTGGCCGAATGCAAGAATCGCATCTTCTTGATATGGCTCGGTGCATGTGTTTCTCTATGAGTATGCCTCGGACCTATTGGGGCGACGCTGTTCTCACTGCTGCCCATCTTATTAATCGTCTTCCTACTCAGGTCTTGCAAAATAAGCTCCTTTTAAAGTCCTCCTAGGTTCCCAGTCCTTGCTTTCTGTTCCTCCTAAAATATTTGGTTGTGTCTGTTTTGTCCATAATCACTCTTCTACTAGTGGTAAGTTGGACCCTCGCTCCCTCAAATGCGTTTTCCTTGGGTACTCTCCTACTCAAAAAGGGTGTAAATGTTACCACCCTCCTCCTCGTAAGTGGTTTGTGTCTATGGATGTCACATTCTTTGAGTCTCAGTCTTATTTCTTGTCCTCTCCAGTGTCACAGTCCTCCCTTCAGGAGAAGCCTTGGTGTGAAGTGATTCTTGTAATTCCTATGGTGAAACCAGTTGTTCTTGCACCGCCATTTCATACTGGGACTGTAGAACCCAATGTCACCTAGGATAGGGAAGAGCAAGTTTATGTCAGGGACAAAGACAGACAGAAAGTTAACTGGATACAAGAGACCACTTCTGCTCCTCCACTGTCATCTCCTACTTCTGATGAGAATCCAGGTACCTTTGAATCTCTTGAGTCTATTGATCTTGATGTTCCGATTGGCAAGAGAAAGGGTGTAAGGTTTTGTACTCAACATCCTATCTCAAATTTTGTGTCCTACTCTCATTTGTCGTCCTCATATAACTCGTTTGTGTCCAATATTTCCTCTGTTAGCATTCCTAACCATTTTTAGGATGCTCTTGCTACTTCTGAGTGGAAACTTGCCATGATTGAGGAAATGAAAGCATTTAGGAAGAATGGTACTTGGGAATTGACTGAGTTACCTAAGGGCAAACGACCAGTGGGATGCAAATGGGTGTATATTGTGAAACACAAAACGGATGGTTCTATTGAGCGTTACAAGGCCAGACTTGTGGCAAAAGGGTTCACTCAGACGTATGGTGTCGACTATCAAGAGACCTTTGCACCAATGGCTAAGATGAATTCAGTCAGAGTGCTTCTCTCTTTAGCAGCTAATCTAGATTGCCTACTTCATTAGTTTGATGCAAAGAATGCCTTTCTCCATCGTGACCTCGAAGAAGAGGTATATATAGACATTCCTCCTGGTTTTGAGGATCATCAGACAGAAGGCAAAGTATGTAAGCTTCGAAAGTCATTATATGGTCTCAAGCAGTCTCCGAGAGCTTGGTTTGAGAGATTCACTCAGGCTGTGCTTAAATATAGCTTCAAACAGAGTCAAGCGGATCACACCTTGTTTGTGAAATATTCCTCACTTGGTAAGACTACAGCACTCATTGTTCATGTAGACGACATAGTTCTTACGGGTGATGATAGTGAGGAAATTCCTTTGTTGAAGAAATATTTAGCCCATGAGTTTGAGATCAAAGACTTAGAGAGCTTGAAGTATTTTCTGGGAATTGAAGTTGCTCGCTCCAAGGATGGGATATTTATCTCACAGAGGAAGTATGTGCTTGATTTGTTGAAGGAAATTGGGATGCTTGGCTGCAAGGCCTGTGACACTCCACTAGAACCCAATCAGAAACAAGGAAATGATGAGGGAGGAGCAATTGTTGACAGGGGGAGCTATCAGCGATTAATGGGTAAACTCATTTACCTATCTCACTCTCATCCTGATATTGCTGTTGTTGTCAGTGTGGTTAGCCAGTTTATGCATGCTCCTCATCAGATTCACTTCGAGGCTGTCATGCGAATTTTGAGGTACGTGAAGTCTGCTCTTGGTAAGGGTCTTTATTTTTCAAAGTATGATCATCTTCGTATAGAAGCCTATACAGATGCTGACTGGGCTGGATTAGTGACTGATAGGAGATCGACTTCAGGGTATTACACCTTTGTTGGAGGCAACCTAGTAACTTGGAGGAGTAAGAAACAGAATGTGGTTGCCAGGTCGAGTGCAGAAGCTGAGTTTAGAACTATGGCACAAGAGGTGTATGAGCTCTTATGAATCAGGTTATTGTTGAGTGATCTAGGTATTGATCAGACAGACTCCTTGCGGTTATATTATGATAACAAGACTGCTATCAACAACGCTCACAATCTGGTTCAACATGATAGAACAAAACATGTTGAGATTGATTGCCACTTCATTAAGGAGAAACTCACTAATGGCACAATATGTACTCCCTTTGTGCAGTCTGGTGAACAACTTGCTGACATCCTCACCAAGGGAGTTAGGAGTAAGCCATTTCATGACATCTTAGGCAAGTTGGACATGAGAGATATCTTCGCACCAGCTTGAGGGGGAGTGTTAGAATAATATATGATTATTTGGGTTATTATTTTGTAATTATTTTATGCCTTAGGACTTCCTTGTAATTATTAATCTTCATTAATATAAATAGGGAATGATATCCTAATCATTCCCTAATCTTGAATTCTCTAAAATAACAAAAACCAAACTCAGATGTCAAAAGCAAGGTTTTGAAACCCGGACCGGACCGGCCGGTTCAACCGGTTGAACAGGTGATCGGATGGGGTTCTGGTCCGGTTAGCCCTCTTAAACCGGCCAAGTGCAAAAACCGGGGTATTTATTGAAAACCGGTAAAACCCCCGATTAAACCGGTGAACCGGTTGACCCGATCACGGGTTGACCGAACCGGGATGGTTTTCTTGTATATATAAAAAAAAAAAAATTTCAGATCTTATTTTATTTTTGTTTGTTGATCTTCATTCATTTCAGAGAGAGCAGCGGCTAGGGCTTCACTTCTTCACACAGGTATCTCTTCCTCTTCATTCATTTCCGATCTGTCTCTCTATTTTTTTCCGTCATTAACGAATCAAATTGATGGATCTTTGATCTCTATTTTTTTCTTCACTTCTTCACACAGGTATCTCAAATTGAAGGAAAATTTTCAGATCTACTTTTATTTTTTTCCGACAGCCGATCTCAACCTCCAGCCTCCCCAGGTATTATTTTGATGGATCTTTGATCTCTTTCTTTGTTTTTTAGAAATTTTGGGTCTACACTTGACAGAACCAAAATCAACACTTGAATCTCCGAAGGCCCTGTTTTTTTTTTTCACTTCAATCAACACACAGGTATCTCAAATTGAAGAAGAAGGCTCTGTTTTTACAAATCAACTTTTGATAAAAAAAAAAATAATAATAATAAAACACTTGGATCTACACTTGAAGAAGGCTCTGTTTTTTTTTTTAGAGAGGAAAAGAAGAAGGCTCTGTTTAGGTTTAGAAATCAACTTTTGATAATAAAAAAAAAAAATCACTGTAGCTGGTAGTTATTAATAGTTGTAATATTTACCATGTATTTATAATTAATTGTTGCTGTGGTTTGATTTGTTCACTTTGGACTTTGTTTTGTCTTTTTTGTGACTTATGTTTTATGGATTGCTTTAGTTGGATGCTTTCATAATTTTTATTACTATGATTGTTGTTTTTTATGGCTAAATTTTTATCTTTAATTTGTTGTTAGTATGTGAAGTGTTATGGCTTATATTCAGGAAATTTTTTTTTTTTTTTTTTTTTTTTTAAGTATAGAAAAATATCACTAAAAATATTTAAGATTTTTTAAAAAAAAAAATCAAAAATTTAATATTTAAATTATTAATTTATATTTTTTTAAAAATTATTTATGACGTAATTATGACGTCACGATTCGATCCGGTTCAACCCACCGGTTGAACGGTAACCCGTCCACCCGATCATTTTTCCGGTTCGTTCACCAGTCTGGTTTTTAAAACCTTGGTCAAAAGGTTTATGAATGCAATCAGATTCTTGGACATTTCCAAAAGTTTCAAGTAGAAATTCTCAGCTACTTAAGGGTTGGTTTGGGATGTTCTAAAAAAGTGTACTTTTTGATTTATTGGCTTATATGAGTTGGCTTTGGGTTGGGTTTGATGTTATGTGTTAAAGAGGTGATGTGATTTAAATAAGATGATGTGACTTAAATAGGATAGTGACTTTTTGACTTTTTGTATTATTTAGATTATGCCAAACTTGGCCTTGCAGCACGAGTATAGCGCATAAGGAAGTTGTGACTATGTTTTTTGATATCCTGCATTTTCAGGCCAAAGGTCACATGTGGTTTTAGCATTTAATGTTTCAGAATTTATCCTGCTATTAGATTGAATGATTTGTAATGTAAATAATTTCACATCATTTTATGGCAGTATAACGGTCAGAATTTATAACAGCAATAATCACTGACCACCTTTTCCAACTTAGGCCACCATTTGGATTAAGTTACTGGCACTTTGGCAAAAATCTTCCAATGCCAATAGTGATCCCAACTAAGTTCGACAGAGATTAAATTTCAGAATAAATTGCTACCAAGTACCATACATACAGCATCACATACATGACCCTCAAATTAATTAATCCATTCACTACAACAAATGTGAATTCAACTACAACTAAACTTGGAAAACATTGACATGCCAGACAAACAAAAGATGACACTTGTTGGGCTTCCCCATCAAGCCAGGTAAGTGTCAACCGCTTTTCCTTCAGTACAACAGCCGCTAGCGACGACGGCTGATCGTTATCAACTGTGGACAGTGCTTCTTGGATCCTGCGCAGAGTCTTTTTCTTTTTGTAAAAAAAGGAAGGGGAAAAAAAGCATTCCTATACGTTCTCCTGAAAAAGAAAAGAAAGAAAATACACGTACACATTCCACCAAAAGGAAGATTCCTCTTCTCGCCATGGCACAAATGTGAAAGCAGCATATGGCCAATAATTTAGGGCAGCTTGATGCACGAATGGAGCTGCACGCTCCCCTGTTTCTGAGAAGAAAATGACTTTCACCTGTTATCCAGAATTGAAAAATCAATTAAGGATGATAATAGATATAAAAAATTTAAATTAAAAAAAAAAAAAAAAAAAAATGAATCTACCCATGGTATTGAAACCAAACAGTGCAAGAATGAGCGTGGCAGTGTCATCAAAGAAGGAACACATGCCTTACATATCATCATGTTGTAAAGTATCAATTTGGATGGGTAGCACAGTCAGCTAAAATAAAATATATAACTTGGATTTCATGTAAAGAAATAAAAGAACTAAAGACATGATTACATGTAGCATTTCTTCCTCTCATTTGTTTCAAGGGTCCATAAGAAGATTGCTGGATCATAATTTTTGGTCAAGAAGTAACTGTTAAATAGTTTTATTGGTGTGACAATAAATTATAATCAAAATTATCAAAGTGAAAAATAATACTAAATAGTACACAGTAAATAAAATAGACTGATTAGCAATATATGGGAACTGAAAATAATTTGTACCTTATGAGGACTGCTTTTTCCCACAAAACTTTGTAGCTGGAATAAATATATAATTCCATATCAGTTCCAATAAAAAGGCCATTAAAAAACATGAAAGCAAGAGAAACATTATTATCTCCAATGCAAGCTGGTTTCAGTTAAAAGTACTATGCAAAATGATAAAGGAATATCAAAAGTCATTAGTGATTTATGTCAGGCAAGTATGCAGCTTGACAATTGAGAAGTAGGAAGGACTAAACTAGGTAAAACTCTAATGTCTGCCATCATTCGCACAGAGATGCAGACTTCACAGCTGAACAACCTTTTACAATTGCCCCAATTAATGGCTTCGTGAGCATGGTAAATTCAGCATACATGAAAAAGAGGAGGATCAATTACTCCTCTTTTTTTCTTTTTCTTTTTCTTTTTTTCTCCTGATACATTTGAGGAAAGGGGGGAATCAAACCATAACCTCCTAATGATGTAAACCGGTTCTCGCCAATGCCTAACTCCAGTGGTTAAAGATAAATTATGATGTCCACCCCAAAGGTTTGGCTTCAATACACTTGCCACCCTACGGTATTAATAATTACACTGACTTCCTCTATTTGGGAAATCATGTAATAGATTTCCTCCTGTTGCTAACTGACCATTGGTGATAAAAATGAAATATGACGACATCATATTTTGAAATTTCAAAATGCCTACTTTACCCTTGATATAAGTTATAACTAGCCCAAATGGCGACATGTGTCACTCTAAGCCAGATCATCTATCACCGCAACTTCTCTCTCTACATATACAGTAATTGGACACAGCAACCCCATTACCATTGTCAAAGGTGGAGGGCATGGGATTCGTTATGGTTCATATTGTGGTGTATCTATCAAAAATCAAAGAGAGAGATAAAAGATGGAGGGAAAGAGGCTGCTAGAGAAATATAGGTCTTGGACCTGTTGGTGGAAGTGAATCATCAAAGATGATTTTGTTCAGGTTTCATTTGGAGAAGAGGGTTGTGATGATTATGTTGAGAGGGTTGTGATGATTATGTTGAGAAAAAAAGGTTTTGGGTGCTAAATTGGAGGAAATAATAAGGGCTTTAATTCATAAAGTTTAAAGAATAAAATGACATCATCTGTTAATAGTGTTTCCAACAAAGTCTGACAAGGGTGGTCAATGTAGTTTTAATATGATAGGGTCAATGAGAGTATCATGGCCAAACCTTAGGGGTGGTCAATGTAATTTAGCCATAAAAAATTATTTTACCATCTGTTTTTAAGTGAAAATTGTTACCCATCTTACCCACACCTATGTCAGTTTAATAGAGAGCATGAGTGAAACAAAAAGAAGGGTTGAGAAAAGAAAAAAAAAATGCTGGCGTCCCCATCCAATAATGAACTTGGTCGTAATTATGCAAAAATTAAATTCAAGAGAATATTGCATGATATTGATCAAATGCTAATTATCAGAAAAGACTCCTAACTAAATAATGATTTCTTGTCATATTGATTTTTCAGTACATCAATCAATGAAATTCCACTCCGGCATTACAATGTCATGCAAGCCTAGTTAATCGCTCCCAACAAAAGTTCATTCCTTCTACCTTATTCTCCACAAATTAACTTCAAAATTCAAGATAATTATAATCTGCTACGATCACAAACACTAGAACCATCCAACCTTATTGAACTCTAAACCCACAACCTTTTGTTGGCCCTAGAACTACTAAAAATTCAAGTGTAGACAGCATCATCCAAGTTTCTAAACTATCCTACGTCACAATTTAGTCGTAACAAAATGTGTATATGGACCCAGGAAAGAGTGTATTTATTACCAATGAATCCTTTGAGTAGTATAGAATGCGAGGCAAACTTAGGATCGTGGTTGCAAACCAATTAGTAACAGCATCAACAGAAAGCTCTCCCTCATACTTGCATCAAACAATCAAATGATGTTAAAATTTCCTTTAGAATCCATCAAGTTGAAAATTATAAGACAAATCCCATAATATATATAAATATATGTATGTGTGTGTATATATATATAGAGAGAGAGAGAGAGAGATTGCATTGGGCATAAATAGAAATGTGCAAAGTTATAAAGCTTGTGTGTTGACTTTAAAACTCACAATGCAGCATGAGGGAAGCTTTCAAAATTTAAACCTCAGGCGTAAACTCACCTAATTAGACAATTTGCAGCGTTACATCCAGAGGGAAATGCAATGAGTGAAGGCAAACCTGTACATATCAAATGAAGTTAAAATAGGGGAAGAAGTCAAGTGCTTATAACAATAATAGTTGTTCTCCCAACTCTTTAACAAGCATAATCAAACAATATATATAAATGACAAACAAGAAAATATAAAATAATTTATTCAATTGAAAGCATGACTAAATTCCAGATAGTGATAGAAAGTTCTTACTAGGGAGAAAATCAAGTGAAAATCATTTCAATCATAAAATCCAGATATACTATCTACTAGGGGTGGGCATCGACTGGGTTGGGTCAAACTTCCACTTTATAGTAAGAATAAATGCATTATCCCAAGGGTTGCCCAATCTCGGCCCTAATCTAACCATCCCTAATTCGGCCCTAAAAATACTTTTACATCCCAAGCCCGCACAATTAACTCGGTATATTCTTTGTGCACTTCATTTATGTCAGGATGCAGTCCTATCTTTTTGCGGTTCCATTTGCAGTTTTTTAAAAATTTAGTTTGCAGTGCTTAATCATTCACATTGCATATAATTTATGTAAATTATATGAAAGAGAGCAAATATTTGATCCATAGCTTAGGGGATCAATATCTATTTGGTGAGATTTTGTGCTGTAAAATCCCAAAGATTGCTCAATGAACTATTTTGGAGGTGTATAGAGGCAAAGAGTCCAAGTTTTTTTTAGTTTCTTGGTAATTATTCTAAAATTGAAATTTAAAAAATCTGATAAACTATTTACCATTTTGAAAGGAAGGCTGCCCTGTAAATGTCTTCTCAGCAAGGTAAGTAGCAAGCTGAACTTCTCTAAGTTCAACCATTCCAATATTTGCCATGCCATCCAACAGAGAAGCTAAACAAAGAAACAAAAACAAAAACCACTACTATCAACAAGGTAATCTAGAAACATAAAACTTCATAGAGAAAATGAAATAGAACCGAGTTGATCAGTCCAACCAAGAAAAGGAAAAAGACAAAAGAGAAGAATAAAGAATGATACAAGAAAACAAATATTAGCCAAGGTAAGCAATTTGTTACTTAGATTCTTATAGCAGAACAACTCCTTTTTCAATGTTCATCGAGTACAAAAGACAAAATGCATATGCTTTTGCTTCCAGACTTCCATCAGCAAAAAAAAAAAAAAAGGCAAGAATTGTGTTGGCATTCTTTTAAATCAATGGTCCAAAAAAATTTTTTTTTTTCTTTTGGCAAAATTCGTTTACCTCCCTATGGTATAGTCCTCGCAGCACTTTACCCCTTATCTTTTAAAAATAGCCACAAGCCCCCCATGTGGTTGTGGATTAAATTGCAATACTAACTCTATTAACTTTAGCAATAAAAAGACAATTATACCCTTGTTTTCTTCCTCTACTTCTCATTATTTGTGTAAGAATAAATGTAAAAATAAATAAATAAATCAAACTTGCCTCAATTAAAAAACTTGATTTTTTTAACTTCTAACTTAATTTCTAAATTTGTAACCTAATTACTAATTTAATAACCTCTTAAGTTGTAATATATTCATATACACATATATTACCATTAGCAGGCAAAACAAAGTTTGAAAAAAAAAAAAAAATTGAAAGTGTAAACAAAAAAAGAAACATAATGAACAATGGCTAAACAATAGAAGAACTGTAGAAGCATGGGAGGGTTGGTGAATCTCAGACAAATGCTGAGATTTGTCATTACGATTTCAAAAAAGGGACCGAAATCAAACTTGATATCATATTATTTCTTCATCACAGAAACAAGATTACATATTATCCAAGTCTCTGTGTATATATAGTGCGTATATATATGAACTATTTAATAAGTTAAGAATGAGTTTTGTCGTTCGGTTTGCAGGAATTGCAAATTCTGCCAATTGCATTGCAGTGATAGGGGAGTTTGTATAGTGGCCAGGCTAGTTGTTGAGAGGAGGGAGACAGTGGCTGGGCGGCAGGGAGGGAGGTGGTATCTAGAAGGTGGGGAGGATGGCAAGGGAAAGTGGGAGGGAGTGGGGGTGGCTGGGAGGTGGGAGGTGGGAGAGTGAGGAAGGAGTGGCTGGCATGGTGGAGGAGGTGATGGTAGGTTTAGATGTAGTTTTTTTTTTTTTTTTGGAAAAGACGGTGAAAGGGGAGATTTTGTCTTTTTACCTTAAAAAGTTGACTTTAATTAATTATTTTTCTTCCCAACTCTCTCAAAATGCATGTGTAGTATAATTTATATTAGTTTTAGACAGAAAATGTAACGGGAGCTATATATTCCAAAATCACATGAGGGTAAATTAGCTATTTTCAAAAGATGGGCTATGCTATTGGACCAAACCATAGGGAGGTAAAATGGATTTTGCCTCTTTTTTTTATTTAAATATGTTGATCTCATTTTATGCTTTCTAATCACAATGCCAACTTTCAATCTATAACATGAAGAAACAGTTAAGTCTAGAACCATAGGGTTTGGCAATTTCATGACTTATATTGTAGCAAGGGTGAAGAATAATCCAATATCCATAGAGGGGTTTGAAAAGGGAAAACTCATACAAGCCTCAAGCACTTGACAATTTCAAAGAGGCATCAAAGAGTCAAGGAAAGATGAACTCAAGTCATAAACAAGAAGGATGTCCAAGTGACACAAGAAGACCAAAATGTCTTAAATAGAACCACCTAGGGTAAAGACTTGACTTTGGAAGACATTTATGCTGGTCCTGGTCAAGATTGGTGACCATTTTGGTAAATGAAGTATGACCTCCTAGCCATCCAAAACCATAACTTAGGATCTAGGTTTTTATTTTATTTTTTTATCGGCCATAACTTAGGTTCTAGTTTAAAATTTTAAATCCTTGAGTACGACCAATTTCAAATGAAACTAGATTTACAGAGTTTCAATTTGAGCACAATTTTCACCCAAAATAGAGTTAAAATGAGAGAGTTAATGATCTTTTGAAGTTAGCCGTGTTGCGGGTGGAAGAAATCAAATAGACTTGAATGATCAACTATTTTGGCTGGCCAAACTGGGTGCAGCTTGAAAAAAATAAACTAGCCATTATCTAGCAGCTGGAACACCCGCATTATACATAAGTTTCTTTCATTTTCAACCCAGAACTTGATGATTTGAGACCCAATATTACTTATATACATTAGAGAACATATCTTGAGAGATTTGGGAGAGCTTAGAGTATTCATCATGCGCTAACTATCAACAACTGGCCCAAGCTTGAGAATCTTGAAAAGCAAACTTTGGACAACTTTTGGGCTTCAATTTAAGGTATAAATTCTTCCTATTAGTGTATTGTTTGTAAATTGCAAAGGTTGGGGTAAGACTTGGAAAACTCTTAGTGTTGGTGCCTGTTTGATTCTGATAGTTTGTGGTAGTAGGCTACCCATTGCGAGTTGTGCATTGTGAAAGAGGTTGTGGGGGAGCCTATAAACCATTGTGAGTTAAGGACTGTGGTTTAGATTGCATGTGATCCTAGAAACTCGTTGAATTCTGAATTGAGGAAGAGGCTGAGGGTGATTTTGTAAAACCCAGTGTGGTGGGTTCTAGGTGAGCCCTTGAGTGAAAACCTAGAGACTTGAAGTAGTGGGTTTTAGGTGAGCCCTTTGTGTGAAACCTAGAAAGAATAGTAGTGTTGTTCTTCAAGACAAAATATTAGGTAGATTAGTAGCATGTAGGTTAGCCTAGGAGAAACCTTCATCAAATGCAAGTGTAATACTTGAATAGGAGACAATAGGTAGATTAGTGGGTTTTAGGTTAGTCTAGGAGAAACATTCTTCAAATCCTAGAGATTGTCTTTGTGAGGAGAATTTAGGTGGGTACTGGCGTGCCCATTGTAAGTCACCAGTTTTTGGATGATTTGTGCATACTTCAACCGAGAAGGTAAATAAAACTTGAACCTTTGATAGATATTTTCTATCACATTGAATCACTTACTAAGGTTTAAACATACCGAATGATTAGAAAAATTGAGATCGGTCATTGGTGAAGAAAAAACAAAAGAACTGTCCTATTCACCCCCTTCAAGGACGTTTTCATAAACACATAACAAGACACAATGACATGCCAATTCAGGTTGGTTTCCATGGCAATGGACTTCTGCATGAACCTTAAAAAAATTCAAAATTCCTAGTTTCAAGCTGGACCAATTATGATATGCATTGAGTTTTATTAAGAATTTTACTTGCCTTATTTCATGTTATGTTTGTTGTGCCAAACACCATACACATGAAATAATCTCCCATCCTCCAGTTTTATCCTTCTAGAAAATCAAATCATAGTTATAGGATTGAAATAGAGCAATTTGTTTATTCTTTCCCAATTAAAGGAAAAAACCGAATGATGCCAAGGAATTCTTTCATATCTTCTCTCTTATATGTTGTAGAATAGCTAGCAAAAATGTGTATGGATGTTGGGTTGAACATTAATAATTGATATGATGTCATGCAAGAACCATGGACAAATGGTGACAAGGGCATCCATATAAAAGGGCACTACTTTAGTAGCATTCAACTCCTTGGTTGATATGTGAGACACTATTTAAAGTACCACTTCAGGTTTCCCCCCGCCCCCTCTCAAACACAACTCAATTCAATTTATCGCACTCAACAAAGCCTTGTGCCATTTGTCTCGGGTGGGTATGGAAGTTCTACCTATCCATTCCACTCTTTCAAGGGCTATAACTTTGGTTAAACCACCAACCTACATTTTAAGGTTATGATATTATCAAAATCAACGAATATCATGTCAATATCCTCGTTAGACAGACTACATCAAACATACTTTCTTTAATCCTTCATATATAATGAATAAATATTCGCTATAAAATGAGTTAATAAAATATGATGACAGCCACAAATTGAGAAAGAAAATAAATAAGCTCCAATCGCAAAATTGAACAACTTGAAGATAGTTAAAAAAAAGGAAAGAAATATGTTAAAGAGCAACAAGTGGTTCAACTATATACCATCACATAGTAACTCAATTATCTCAATTATCCATAGACATACAATATATAGTGTCTCATTAGATATTCTGATTCATATGTGCAACGACAAAATTGAGACATCCATTTACCTAGTATTTTTACTATTATTGACATACTTCAATGATTATCAAAAGGCTACCAACATATGATATGTCAAAATCATTGGTTAATGGTTATATATATTTTGTTTGGGTGTCATATGCCATGTTCTCAAAAGGCTGATTAGCGCTCATGTCAATGTTAAATGTACATTAAAATATAAATTATCATCAATATAACGTACAAATTGTGTTTCATTTGGGAGACATTAAATTTAAATAACTGTACTCTTAGGAAAATTATGACAAAATCACCTCCATTTGGTTTTGTGGTGGGTTTAGGGCTGGAATATGTTTTAGTGTTAGTTCTAAAAAGACAAAAGATAACTTCTAGGGTTTGTAGAATGAAAAAAAAAAACTAAATTTGTTGAATTTCAAAAACAACAGCTTGCTGGATTTTCAAAAAAGATTCTATTTGAGAGTAATTTAGTGGCTAAAATGAAGGACCTGGGGAGAGGCCATTAAGGGCCAATAAAAAAAGGAAGGGGAAGGGTTAAGGTTGATTTAGGCTGGAAATAAAAAGTTAATTTTTCTAGGGCTTTGAACAGTAGTACGAGATCAGTGTTTGTTTACAGATGCTTTTGAATATTAGTAATTTTCTGGATCAATACTACATTGCCGTGATTTTTTGGTTTGGAAATTTTGAAAGCTATCCTGGAGTGCTGTTGATTCAGTGGCTGATTGACAACATTTAGATGCTTTCAGAGTTAATTTTAGTCCAACTGTAACTTAAATTTTAAGGTTGGAAAGAATATAAGCAAAGGAAGAACTGGAATACCTGCTCCCATTTCTTTGTCTTATCCAACATAAAGTGAACACAAATGAAATGTTTCAAATAATTAAAATGATAGAATACACTATCATTTAATCCATATTCCGAAAATCCCAAGTAGTCCCACTATACATCCAAATCTAAAAACCTTATGCTGGCCACATACTCGAATGCAAGAAGAGCAATAAGGATGAATGAGATTCAATGAATGATCAGATTTTGCATGCAGATAGGCCTATCATGCTACAAAAGTAAATAATCTAATCAGGTAAATAGGTTTACTCAGCCTTGTGCCGGAGAAACATGTCTTGACTATGAGAAAAAATAAATTTTTAGTTTGTTATTTCACAAAATTGTAATCAAATCATTTCACTTAAGTTTCATTTAAATACAACTCATGCCTAACGGCTTAGTTTACTTTGAAAGTAAAATCTTTTATTGGGTTTTGTACCCCATATCTTTTTCAATGAACTAAGTTTCCTATAATGAGCAGCACAAGCTATGGAAAAGAGATTCATTTTATACAAATATAGGTTTCACATCTTTATCATAGACATATTAAGTATAACGACGGAAAGAAAGCAAGCAGAGAACATATCAAAAAAGAAAAAATATAGAAAAAAAAGAGGGCAAGTAGACAGATATAACACAAGTAAACAACATCACAAACAATAAATATATGCAACAATTAATATCAGAAATGCATACCAATTTTCTTCTAGTTATTAGAAAATTGTGCAGAGCGGTTACTCCCAAATGAAAATACCTGAACCAAGTTTTGATAAACAACAATAAACACCTATAAAAGATCTCTTTCCAGTACACTAATATTAGAATAACCACGACAACAGCAGGAATGACAAAGACAAGATCGAGAGTTCATAATATTTACAGCAGCCTTCTATGATTATTTTGTATAGCTGGTATTTCACACATTTTCAACATTTTACTACAAACTCAATTGTTGCTTATTAAGAAAAAAATTCCAACATATGCATGATGTATCTAAGTTTTTATATCAGTGCGAAGAGTCTTTCCATCCCCACCGACATTAACATTGAAACCCTAGATTAAAGAAAAAGGTTTAAATTTCAAGGATTTTCTTTTTCACTGTTATTTCTTTTTCAGATTTTGGTTTTCTGGGATAATTCAAGTTAAGATATTTGTTACATATTACAAGAAATATCATTTGTACAAAATGAACAAAAACAACACGGCTAGTCCTTTGTTACATAGATTCTAAGCTTCATGTAGGAGTGTCGAGTGCAAGTATGTATCTAAGCATCAATTCATCTAATTCCCAAGTCCTAGGTCATCAAGCATGGTTACATATAGATTTCTAATACTACTTATAATTTCACAAGCTAAAATGGTATTTCAAGTGATATTAAGTGTTATACTTCACTCACTTTGAATAAAATATGTAACAGAATTGATGTAGTAACGGAGTTTTATGCATAATTAAAGTTCAATAACTTTACATGCTTGCTAGGTGAATGTCCAACTAAAAATGTTAATTATTTAGAGAGTCTATGTAACATTGGTCCACTAAGTACTTGCTCTTTTGATAATGGCCAAGATATATCAAGTCACTGTACCTATTGAGAATACCTGAATTAGCAATGCCTTTGAATTTTCAAACTTAGACAGAAAGTTCCCAGAGGTGATGACCTCAAAATCATGATCTCCTGGATCTGATTTAACAGGAAAAGAAAATAAAAGAAACAGATGATGACATCATATTAGAGTTGTATTTCCCACAACAAGAAACATATAGTACATGTTTCCAAATAAAAATCTTTGGTACAAAAGCAAATAGTCTAGAATGGAACAACTCAACTAACCAAAGGAAGCAGACTCCAGCAATGGAAGGTCAATTTCAGAAAAAATTGTCCCAGCATGTCGTTCCTTGATACTATCAAGAACATGCTACAGTCAACAAATCAATGTCATGCATCAAAAGATTATTAGTAAAGTCTACTAAGCAAAGAAAAATAGTAAAGGTTCAAACAAGCACCATAGGCTTCATATTGATAGGTTGATACTTAAAAACTCACAATGTGCCCGTCAATACCGAATATGTCGTAATTCCTCTTCGATAAAGGATTTGTCAACAGCTCAAAAGCATATCGAATCTGGGAATATAACTTAAATATTTACAATACTGGAAGTACTTAAGTAAACTCGAGTAGGATTTGATATTGGTGCCAACAAAACCACATAATTTCTAGACAAACCAAACCAAACCAGTCCAATCAAGTGGTGTTGGCAACATGAATTCTTTTTCGTCATGCTACTTTGTCAAGGGCTATATGCTCAATTAAATTAAATTAAATAAATACATATCATTTTTTACTATAGCATCCCATATCAATTTAGGTTTGGGGCTCTCCCTAACATTTCTATTTATGCTGATCATATCACTATCTGTTACTATTGCATCTAGACCCTTCATTGTACATGATCAAACCATCGTAGCATATTCTCTTTCAACTCATCTTAAATCGCTGTTACTCCGGTCATTTCATGAATGCATTCAATTTCTAATTGTGTATTTCCTAGTCTTACCACACGTTCTTCTAAGTATATCTCCATCTCAGCTACACTCATTTTATAAATGAGATTAAATTCCTTACAACTTAGCCGTGATGGATGGACTTTATGGGTAGCCATTCAATAGTTGACATGTCACACCCATTTTGTTTTTTACTTATTTTCAATTTCTCCTCTGGTTTTTGTCTTCTCTCTCCCAGATTTCTCACTCAATTCTTCTTCTTTCAAAACATCTTATTGATAATATGATCTACATACACACATAAAAATTTGACTGATAATCTACAATATTCAGACTATATTATTTATCTGATAACTAACAGAGGGGGCATACAATCTTAAGAATACTTTATGAGCAAGAATATATAGAAGCTATGATATCATGGAGATCAAAATTACAAAGGATTGCACAAAAATAAAAATAAAAATACAAAAATAAATTTTTTGCACTTGATGATGATGCATATCCCCATCCTTCCATGAGTTTCATCTTCCATCTTCCATAATTGCAGAATCTTCCATAATTACAGAATCTTGTAGATCTTATCATAAATTCCATCTTCCATAAAATAATACAATAATTTCAAAACAAAACCCAAAATCTTGTAGAGCTTATCATAAATTCCATCTTCCATGAAATAATTACAATAATTTCAAGACAAAACCCAAAACAAAATCAGTTTTTCTAGATCGGAACTCAGGATCTCCGTTTCTAGCTTGAACATGCGTGGCTTTTCATTCCTCCAGTCACTAGATCTGACTTCCATACGGCCTTAACCGACAGCTTCTTCATCAGCACATCACTACCAATGATCAGGATTCTTCATTTTGATTGCTTGGTTTGTACCATTGTATAGAGAGGGAATGAAGAAAAAGCATCGAGAGAAAGAATGAGAGAGAAGAGAAAACCAGAGTGGTGGACATCTGTTCAATGGCCAACATAGCATCTGTTGAGTGGCCACCCGTAAACTAGGTGGTTTACGGCTAAGCCGTGTAGAATTCATTCTCTTTATAAATATGTTGTTTTAGTTGCCCAACATTCTACCTTGTAAAGTATCACTAACCTCATAGTTCTATGAAATTTCCATTTCAATTTTGTTAATATTCATCAATCACATAATATGTCAGTAGCACTTCTGTACTTGAGCCAACCTACTTTTATTTTATGGATCACATTATCTCTAACCTCTCCATCCTAATTAATAATCAAACCTAGGTTCCACTCTATGTAATTTGCTAATTTTTAATTTTCACTTCATTATTTCTTCTACTATGGATACTAAAGTTACAGTCCAAATATTCATTTTTAGCTCTACTAATTTAAACCCTTTTCACTTGAGTGTTTCTTTCCGAGGTTCTATTCTAGTGTTAACTTCTCCCTTAATTTCATCCACTAGAACAAATATCATCTACAAACAACATACATCATGGGACATCATATTAAGGCCTCGTTTGGGAATAGGCTAATTTAGTAACTTTTTGGCTATTTGGCTAAAAAGATAGGTAAAAAAAACTTATATGTTTGGGATGACTTTTTGGCTAATTACGAAAAGATGTGCAAAAAGTAGAGAGAAAAGAGAATCTTTGACTTTTTGGTATGAGTTGTTGGCTTTTTAGCTAAAATGGTAACTTTTTGGCTTTTTGACTAAAAAGGTAAGTCCCCAAATGGGGCCTAAATGTATACAACACATCATGCTAACTAAATATATAGAGTTAATTCATCCATAACAAAGGCAAATAGATAACAGCTCAAAGTTGACCCTTGATGTAATACTCCAGTAATTGGAAATTCACCAATTTCCCCTGCATGTAATTATAGCCACAACCTTACCATATATGTCCATTATCGTATCAATAAATCCCTTGGTCACACCCTTTTTCTCTAACACCCACTATATCACCTCATTAGGCACCCTAACGCAAGATTTTCTTAATATATAAATATCATATGAACAGAGATGACTTCCACGTTGGGTAACTCTTTCGAACTGGGCATGATGTCATATCTGTGTTTTGTGACAGAAAGTAGACATGATAATTAAGACTTCATAAAGCATTAGATTTATAGATCATACACCATTATAATAAAAAATAAATAAATAAAACCTTATATTTCAGTAAAAAAAATTTTCAAATATTTTAAAGAAGCAACCAAAAAAAAATTTAAATGTAGAATTTGATCAAATTTTCAAAATGACTCATACACAAGCCACAGATTGTATAAGTAAGAGAACTTTTATAATTTGACTGATTAAACATTGGGATGTCTTGTAACCATAAGGAAATTTATCAAAGGAGATCTTTTCCCCTTGAATAATTTCATTGTCATAACAGATTCCAGTAGTAACAAAGGGGAAATTTATTCTTAATTTCAAGAAGCAATATCAAGTGCAATGCAAAGCATCTGTACAAATTATCACATGGCTCAACTCAATAAAATATTATGCTTCCATGGATCTTATTTCATGAATATTTCATCTGGGACAGGGTCCAAAGTTAAATCAAAATAAACTAACATGTTTTTTCCAGTCCTTTTAGGTCCTTTCTTTGTATTCCCTTCATTAGGCAACACCTTCAAGACATTGCTCTCTCTAGTTGGCACAATTCACATGATCAGCCAATCTAAGTCTGTCATGCTGTACCAATTGATCCTACCACTACCTTCCAGTTCTATACTTCTGCTGTATTACTACTCATCCATCTTGGAAAATTTATTCCAATAATGTCATCATGATAAAATTTTGTTTCTCAGCTTTCAATAAATAATGTGGTCAAATTGGAGAAGCATAACAACAGAAGAACATATATACAATACAACGATATTTCACACATGACATAAAGATATATAACAATATTACAGGATGTTCAAAACCCACCCCCCACGTGAGACATACACACATATACATACATAAACATACATGTGAAACTGATTTTGTAAATCGCCTTGAGAGCAAATGGACACTTACAAACCTTGATAAACTCGGTTATAGGAGGAACTTCTGTGCCCGAATTCCTGAATCAATGCATTTGTTAGTTTAATATAAAAATATTTGGTATAACACCAATTAGAGACAAAAATACCATATATACAGTTAGCTACATATTTTATTAACGTCTTCTAGAAAAGATCAGCATCAACTAAGCAAGAAAAGTTACTGTGGTTAATTCACAACAAAAAGCATCAACTAAGCAAGAAAAGTTACTGTGGTTAATTCACAACAATGCATAATCGTGCCAACTAATTTAATGACACAAAGTGATATAAACACACTCATATTGCAGCAGAAAAATAAATTAAAAACAAACAAACAAACAAACAAAGTAGAACCTTCAGTATATGACAATTATTAAGCAAATTAGTTTGTTTTCTTTACTGGTAGTGAATCAGTGATCATAGACATCCATTATTAAACTAATGCTTCAACTTTTAAAGTGCACAACTTTAACCATCATCAAACTTCAGAACCTGCAAAAAACGAAATTGTTGCTTACAAGATTTAACTTCTAAATATTTCCACAAGTCAATTCTCCTTCTGAGTGAGAGAAATGTAACCAGTTCAAAGCTTAAATATGGTTATTCACCCAAAAAAAAGGCTTAAATATAGTGGTCATTATTGTTAAGAGTTGAGAAATCATTATCGTTAAGAGTTGAGAAATAAGACTGGTCACGAAAGTAGTTGAAAGGAAGTGGAAATGATGTAGCTCTTATTCACGAAGACAAGAATGCTATGCTCAATTTTAGCAAGTTGAGTAGCTGTAGGGCTGAGGAAAGTATGTTAAGCAGAACTTTATAATTCAGTAGTTGAATTTAGGGGACCAGAATAGTGTTTTTTACTTTAAAGCTATAAATCAGAGAAGAGCTAGCCATAGCAATGTGGGAATAACAAAGTAGGGTGGTTCCGTCATACTAATCCAAATGAAGTAAAGACATTGTCTCATTTTTTGATAAACTTTTAGGTGGCATAAAAAACTATATCAAGAAGCAACTTACTGAATGTCAAAAATGTGAGTTACTCAGGTATGTTGCTCCTGGAGAGATGAAGCACTATGTTCTCACTGAAAAATGAAAAAGCTCCAACAGCTGATAGATACAATGCTATGTTCTGTAAAAAGGCTTGGTCCATTATAGGTGATGGTGTGATTGCTTGGATATCTTTTTTCTTCAGTTCTGGTGCTTGCTGAGAGAAGTTCAATCTATAGTGATTAATTGGATCGGCAAGCTGCCTAATCCTTCAAATCTAAGTGATAGACCTATCTCTTATTGTAATATCATTTATAAGTGCACTGCTAAAATTGTAGCAGATAGACTCAAACTGCCCATTATGGAGGATGGAGAGGATTGCTGATAATGTGCTGCTTTCTCAGGAAATATCATCGCAGTGCTAATGGCAGGAAATGTGCTTTGAAGGTGGACTTAAGAAAAGCCTATGATTCAGTAAGTTGGCATTCCAAGCTCCAGACACTTGATGGGACTGGGTTTCCTGAAAAGTTTATCAGTTGGGTCAAAGCATGTGTTACTTCTCCCAGCTTTTTAATTAATGGCAATGATAATGGGCTGAATGAATATTTCCCAAGTGCCAAAGGCCTTAAACAAGGGTACCCATGTCACCCTACTTGTTTGTTTAGGCTATAGAAATTCTGATAGGTATCCTGAGAAAGAAGATAACAATGAGTGACTTCAAGTACTCAAGGTATGCAAAGGAAAGGATTACTCATTTGACTTTCACTCATACATGCGCTTTTGCAAGGCTGATGTGAGTTTTATTACTCTATTTAAAGAGGCTTTGACTATTTTCCAGAGTTTGTCTGGTTTAACTCTGAATCCAGCTTAAGAGTGATGAGTCTTCTAATATGGCGTTTCTAGCTTAATTTCTTCCAAGTTCATGGCAGAGTATTGTAGACGTCTTGTTGAATTATAGCCAGAGTTAAGTCCTGGACTAATGTATAATCTTGTGCTGGCAGATTTCAATTGATCAAAACCTATGTACATAGACTCGGGCACGGGTGTTGAGTGTGGATATGTGTTAAGTGTCAAATTCATATAATTCTCATGTCAAGGACACCTAGACACAGCTATATTTCATATATGCTATTTTTTGAGGATAAAATGACGTTTAAAAACTAAAATATAGTATTAATATACAAAATAGAAATCTTATGCATATTACTATAATAAACTCAACAACTTATACATACTTTTTGGGTGCATCTCCAACTAGGCATATCGGACGTATCCCATACCCTTACACAAGTGTTAACTGTCCAACACATATACTTCATAAATTTAGAAGAGCCCATATAGTATTGATCAAGGCAGTGTTATTCTCTATTCAAATATACTAGTTGTCTATGTTACATGGACTTTTCAAAATAAATTAAATACCCGTGTCGGACAAGGGTATGGAATATGTGTTTGATACTTTTCAATGGATACTTCTTATATAATTGTATATATAATACTATTATTATATGTACATATTGTCGTATAAAAAATGTCTTTTTGACACTGTAAGTTACATATAGCACCATTTTATCTTACATAATTGATTAAAAATATAAAAATATGATATTTTTTTGCCGAGTCCACGTACCCTTAAATTTATGATTTGATGAATCTGACTTCTAGATACACACCCACTCCCACACCCGACACCCGTACCCAAGTCCATGTAACATAGAGTCTAGTATGTTTATTCTCCAAAAGAAAGTTCACTTCCATAGAAAAAGTTTTGCTAGCCTTTCCATGGAAATCTATGGAAATGAGTGGATCTCACCTCTACCATAGCCAAGATTGCTGGAGATTCAAAGGAGGACAAACATGAAGAACGAAACAAAGCTTAGTTAGTAGGCATTTGTGGAATTTTTTTTAATTACTAATGTTGGATCTTTGATTTGGGCAAATTGGTATAGATCACAACTTTAAAAATTCTCGAGGACCCACTTCGGCTTGGAGAAAGAAGTATGGCAGCAAAGAAAATCATATTAGAGAACATAGTGAGGCACACAACCCTTCTGCAACCAAATAAAAAAGAAAAGACGGTAAAAAACATGAAAAATGCAAAAGATAGACCCAATACCCCTTATAACACACAAACACGCACCTGAAAAAAATAAGAATTCTAGGTACCCACCCTTAACTTCCCCAAATTTACCCCGAATGGGATAATGTTGTTGTGATTGAATTTGTGTGGTGTGGGGTCCATGTATAGAATAAATCTCAACTACAAGATGATAATTCTGATAATATCTGGGTAGTTAAGTTTGGGTTTGTAGTATTATTGGAAAAAAAAAATCCACTTCAATTGCTGAGAAGACATCACAATGGTTTAACAAATGGTTGCCTCCTTTTTCTATTCTTTTCTTCCAATTGCCTGAAACAATCAACTCCAATTATATTTGATTCAAGTATGCGCAAAGAGGTTCGTTCATATTTCCTCTATTATTTCAGGCAATTGCTGGAAAGGCCAAGTGCAGATTCTATCAAATTGACAAATTAAATGAGAGATTCTTGCTTACTTCTTCCCTTGCAGTAAAGACCCCAAACAAGATTGTATGGATATTTAGTGTTCAAGCTGTTTGGAGGATTTTCACATCTTAAGGTTCTAGGGTAGATTAGAATAAGCTTGTGTGGTCTCACAAGTCTGTTCCCCACCATTCTTTTGTTTTTATAGTGAAATAAACATGGGTCAAGCCAGTCCAACCCAACGGTTCCACAATTATATTCTACTTTTTCTTTAACAATAAATATACACACCTTTTAGGTTTTAAAATAAAGAGTTTTCACTTTATCTTTCTTCATATTCTACTCTATTTAGAGTTCATAGGTCCATCTTTTGAATGTCAAGTTGATGAGAATATATTATATAAACATAACACTGCCATTTACATAAATATATTTCATTATGGGCCTGTTTGATTCTAGTGTTAGAACATAGGATTGGATTGTTGATCCAGTGATATACACATTCCTACATTTGGATGGCATAAATGGTGGCTTGCTTAGTAATACGTAAGATTTTTAATCCCACAAAATCATGGGATATTCAATACCATATGGAAGTACGCATTATTATTAATAATCCACTAAGGACTTGTTTGATTAGCAAGGATTAATAGCGAGGGTATTAACAATCCATGGGATTAGTGTAGGATTAGTTATCTAGCTGGATTGCTGAAATACATAATTTCCTCTTATCCAAGTTTATTTTGCAATAGATATAAAAATTTATAATCCCAATTATATGTATAAGTTGTAAGATTAAAAAAATCATCAATTTTGTTGGATAGAATAACTATTGGAATCTAATCCGAATAATAAAATTTGCACACAAACAATGGAATGTGAGTCCTATGAATTAATAATCTCAATCTTATGTTATAGTATGCCTAATTAAACAAGCCTTAATTGAGTTGGACAGTCATCCAATGGTTAATCCCATGGATTATTAATCCCGTCACTATTACTCCAACCAATCAAACAAGCCCTACCAGTATCGTATACCATTGTATACCATAGTAAAGCCACTCGATGAAATGTATGCCTTCAAAATATTATAAAGAACACAATATTAAAAATTGATTAGTAAAAATGACGTAAAGCTATGAAGCACAGACACCTCTCCAGAGGTTGTATACAGGTGTCTGACATGTGTCAGACACGGACACTAACACACGCTGGACACATGTCGGACACGCTAGAAAGAGTTGAACACACTAGAACACTTTAGACACGCCGCGGACACATTGGGACAAACAAAGGACACATTGAGGATACGCTAAGGAAACTCTAGGGACATTAGGAACACACTGAGTACTATTTTTTTTTTTTAAATTAAAATATTTAATTTTTTTTACTAAAATAGCATATGATAAATTTGATAAAATTAAATATTTGACATAAAATATATATTAAAAATTTTAAAATATACATATAATAAAAATATATGTTTTAAATGTAACGCAACGCATCATGTCCTATATTATTTTTAAAAAAAATTTAAGTATCCGTGTTGCGTCACCGTGTTGTCCGTACTTCTTAGAGGTAAAGACACAAAGTCAACCTACCAATTTAGTATCTCACAAGTCACAAATAAAACTGTCAAGGGTTAAAACAGAATATAAGATTTTAGAGAGGCTAGACTGCATAGTATCACACTTCACTATGTATGCATATATAGTTTGAAAACTTGATGTACTAAAAGACGAGATTTAGAGAGTGAAGAGCATTATTACCACTTGGATGAGAACTTCAAGTAGGCTTCAGTGACTTATTCCATGGAACTATACATCTTGATCCCCAAAGCTGAAATTACAAAAATTGATTGTTATGAAAAGTAGATAGTGACGAAAGAGAGAGAGGAGAAATTTTGAGAGTGAGTGAGGGAGTGTGACCATCGTAGTGAGAAGGAGGGCAGGAACGAGGAAGGATCAGGAGCTGATAGAACATGGATGATACGAAGAGAGTCAGAGGAAACCAGTATGCTTTCAGCGCAGAAACCGGTGACGATTTCGCCATTGGAATCTCCGGAGAAACCCTCGTCGCCAGACTGGTTTTATAGAGAGAGAGAATGAATGAGGGGTCTTCAGGATGGCGATCGTTCTAGTTCCGGGCCTTTTCTTGTAATATATAACAAATCAGGGTTCTAAAAAGATTCTAAAAACTGGACTTACCCGTTATACTTTTGTCGTTTTATTTTTGATTTATTACATGTAAATTCAAGCCAAGGGCTTAATGTGTAAATGAGTTAGTACTCTTTTGTTGTAACCAAGTGTTAACTTGGAAAGCTGTAAGCCCATAGGGCATTTTGCTTTTGTTGTTAACATGTAATACTTTTGTAATGAAACTCTGATGAATAGAAGAATGTGGTTATTTCATTTGTCAATGAATGTCATTATTTTGAGGGCGTTACAGAGCCAACTTTTGGTCGATAGAGCCAACTTTTGCAGATTGCAAAGTACTGGAAGTTCGCAATGTTAGCTCGAGCCACCACTTGGTCGCTCGAGCCATGTGTGAATTTTCTGGGTTTCAAAACATCAAATTTGAGTTCCAAAAATGCATTTTAACATTTCAAAGGCTTGCATAGCCATTCCAAACTCATGGAAACACTTTGATAATCATAAAAACATTTTAGAAAACTCAAGTACAAGATCATTCACAAATCATTTGCTCAAAACCTCTTGAATTTTCCAAAATTGAGCTAAAAAACTCTTACATGTAAGAAATTCCTTTTCAAAGCATGAATTTAAAAGGTAAAACATTATGGTTCAAACATGCATGTGCCAAATAACTTACAATAACAATTTAGATGCTCAAAACCAAACTAAACATAGCAAAACTCTTCATATTTATGCATGCATGTATTCACCAAAAAAATATAAAATGCATGCATATAGAAATCTTTTCCAAATTCTTTTTCTTAACTTTCAAATCATGGAGATTAACTTCAAAACAACTCAAGTCTTGAATGCATGTATAAAATAGTTTCAAAACTCAACTTAGACAACATATTCATGATCGAAAGGAAAGAATCATGACAAAATCATTCATGCATGCAAGACTTCTTCATCTACTTGCCATTCTTTAACTAAATACATGCAAGTGATCTCATATAATCCATGATTTAAACTCTAAATCATATAATCTTCAAGAATTATGGGTTAGATTCTCACCTAGTCTTCAATTAGCTAGATTCTTGTACAATCTTGATGAATTCAAGCAAATCTTTGAGGTTCTTCTTTAATTACACACTTTCTCTCTCTAAAAGTGAGTTCACTCTCTCTCTAAAATGTCTCTCTCAGATTATTATAATAAGGAATGAAGAGAATGAGCTTAAGG
Organism: Camellia sinensis; assembly: GCF_055761805.1. Classification (NCBI taxonomy): domain Eukaryota; kingdom Viridiplantae; phylum Streptophyta; class Magnoliopsida; order Ericales; family Theaceae; genus Camellia; species Camellia sinensis. The sequence continues at coordinate 115,637,029 of NC_138975.1, forward strand.
CTCTCTATATATAGTTAGAGTGGTTTATTACAATAATTAGAATATTAGACTAATTAAACACAACTTAATTAATCATACTGAATCAATTTTTAATTAAACTCACCAAATGGCTCTAAAAATTCGAATTAGCTTATTCATGTGGCCAATTTTAGTTTCTGACGTCATTTAAGCCATCAATTTTAAGTTGTACACAGGAATCTCAACAGATAATTTTCGAATTAGACAAATACGTACAAATGAATCACATGGCTCATTTCACAATTAAAATTCATAATTAATTAATTGTAATCATGATTTGCATTTTGGGGTCATCACAAAAGTTGTGCTTTTGTCCTATGTTAATTTCAATTTGTCTGGAAGGCTGTCATATCTTGGATAAGTACAATTATCAATTTTTTTTTTATTTATTGCAATGGTAGGGGGTAGAAAACGTCTGTGATCATGTTACCCATGACAATAATAAAGTGTTATGTGTTGTGCGGACTCAATTTCGCAATGTGGAGAGTGAATGGGCCTCGTGGATGAACCGTCGTGCTTTGAGAGGTGAAAACCTGCATAAGTAATGAATGGTGAGGCTATTCGACCGGGGATTTGGTTGAAAACCCCTCTGATAGTAAAGTCAGGCCAAAGAGAAAGGTAGGGAAGACGAGTGTAAAGAAAGAGTGTAAAATGAATTCGGATCCCTTGTAAGGAGGTGGAGGTGAGGTTACCTTTTATAGGGAATGCTTGATTTGCTCATCATGTTTCTCTCTTTGTCACCTGGCACTCAGCCGTTTAGCAAGGTCACTTCTCATTGAAGGAAAGTAGAGACTCTGTTGAGCGGTTCCTTTACTTGTGGGCACCATTCGCCCTTCACTTACATGGCATTAGTTGATCCATTAGAGATTAACTCATTTTAACTCACTTCAGAGTGAGTAGGAGTCTTGGAGTTTAAGTCATTGACATACCCACTTCGGAGTGGGGATAGGTGCTAGGGCTTAGCCCATGGTCTTGCCCATTTCGAAGTAAGGAAAAGACCAAGCTGAGTCTCTAGCTCAGCCCACTTCTGAGTGAGGGAAGGAGCTTGGGCTACGCCCATGGCCTTGCCCACTTTGAAGTGGGGAAAAGGCCAAAACTATTAACTAATTTTTATATAATTTTGAAAAACATTATTGGTTAGCCCATTAAACCAATAATCACAAAAATTTTAATTATCCCATGATTTATGCTTCTTTGAAGGAAAAGAAAAAATTAAGAGAGCTCATACAAAATTGTCAATTTTATGATTTTGATTAAAAAAATACACATATAATAAGACTATTAATTCATCCATCCCATATAATTTAAAATTTGAAAATATTTATATGAAATTCCAAAATAAAATTGTAATCACATCTAAATCATATGAAATTTAAAAAAAAAATTAAAAAATAAGTTTAGCATGAAATTTTATTCATAATTAATTCAAAACTGTCTATTATTTCTATATACTATTAACACATTTCAAAATTGTTAATTTAAATTTATCCATATATTGCATAATCTAAATCATATCTAATTCAAAATTTTAAAATATTTAGATGAGCCTTGCGGAATTCCTAACTAATTTTTAAATTTTTTTAATTAAAATATAATTTAAAAAAACTCTATTGGTTAACGTTTAAATAATTAAGCCAAATCTAATTCGAAAATTTTTAAATAAATTTTAATAATGTTATGATTTTTTTTTATTTGAATAAAAAAAATATGTAAATTTTAAATTTTATAACATATGACATAACTTTATTAGAAGAACTATTTGATTATGTGTAAATTTTGAAATAAAAATATTTTTATCAATAAGGTTGTACCATACAAATTGAGAATAAATCATGTTAATTTTTAAAATTATTTATTAGTAACTATCAAAGATTTATAAATTTATTAACAAATAAAAAACAAATCTATTTTCACATAGTATACAAATATATTTTTTTTATTTAAAGTATAGATTATGCTTATTATAAGTCATGTATCTTGGCTCAAATTATCAAAAACTATAAATATTGAGGTTTATGTTTTGTCCATTAGAATGGTCTAATACATTTTCGACAAACCAAAGGTAAAAAAATGTAGGCTATGGACTATCTCAATTAAATTGTTTTATATAGAAATTTAGTTTATTTTATTTATTTAATATGGTAGTGTATTAGAATAGTTTTTAATATTGGGAACATTTAAAAATATATTAAATACAAATTAAAAATAATCTATAGTGTCATGGTCAAATTCTGATAATGGCTTTAAGATCAATCAAATGTTAAATTGGTTCAGCCTCTTAAAACAAGATTTAATGTGGTTAGTCGATATGGTCAACTCATATGAAAGAGAGTGAGAAGATCAACAGGTTTAACTAAGGGCCCCTTCGAATAATAGAGTTATTGGTGCGCTTTTATTTATTTATTTATTATCCTTTATATTTCATTATTCAATGTAATTTTTTATTTAAATTAATTTTGATTGATTAGATTTTACAAAATAGAAATACATGTAATGTCACATCATATAATATCAAAATATGATAATTCTAACATTAATTTAAAATATATTAAAAAAATGTAAATTATCCAAATTCAATATTTTATATACAAATATAATAAGTGGTTTTAGGGGGTTTAGCAAAATGGTGGTGATAAGGCAAGGACAACTGATAAAGAGATGTTAAAGATATTTAGCAGGAAAAATGTTAGATGATTGAGATCATGAAAGTCGCAAGATGGGTGAGAGAATAAAATAAGAAAATGACCCATTGCGAGCTTGCCAAAACTTGCGAGTGTGAAAAAATCTAAAAATTATACTTGATATGTAAATATTGATTTCAGGAAAAACAAGAGGATAAGAGTTACTGGTAGTTCATTGTTTGTCATTTTTATTTTGTTATTCATTTTTTTGATTTAAACAAATTTGGCTAGATTGAGTTTCACAAAAATAGTAATTATTATTATTATAATATGGCAAACTAAAAAAACCTAATTAGTAAAAAATAATAATAAAAAGTGCAATTTTATTATTTACCATAATTTTTACTAATTACATTATAATTCATGTTATTGTTATTTAAAACTTAAAACATAGCATTAATGCTAGGAGGGGGAAAAAAATCATACGCGAAATTGTGATAAAAATAGTTATAAAATTTAATTAATTTTATTTTTTTACTATTTAATTTGAATTGTAAAAGTAATTATTAATTATTTATTTAAAATTATACATAGTACGAGTATTACGATAATAACCAATGACATGAAAAATTATCTATAAAAACTTACAAATTGAACAAAAAGATAAATAGGCATCCCTTAGAAACCCAAATATCCAACTCATAAGAAATTGGAAAGAAAATTCAAAATTTAATATAACAAAAAGATTAACGAGATTTCATTGTGAACATAAAAATGAGGGTGAATTATGTTAATGGTCTCTGTAGCTTAGGATTTGTGTCACTTTGGTTCCTGACATTTTAATTGTGATATATTTGACCTTAAAATTTGAATCTTGTTCTAAATAAAGACAATTGAAAATACTGTTACTCCATTTTAAGGGTAAAGTCGTCAATTTGATAAAGAGCAATGATACATCCTCCTAATTTTGGAGCTCTAATTGAGTTTCAATGACTGGCAAAAAAAAAAAAAAGTTAATACATCACATCAATGGGTGAAGCCCGCTTCTAGAGCTCCTTTAGAACTCTTATTTTAGAGCTCGCAAACATTTTTATTTGATAAAATATAAATTAATTTGACAAAAATAAATGTCAAAAAATTATTTTCAAATTTTTAAAAATTATTTATGCTTACCAAAAATAAAATTATATAAAAATAATAAATCTTTTATATTTTTATTATTTTTATTATTTTTTCAAATTAATTTTTAGTATATATTTAGATGATGATCATGTAATTGATGGTTATTTTGATTAATATTTTTTATGGTTATAATGTAATAGATGGCTGTATTTATTGTTAATAGATTTTTCTTTTATGGTTATCATATAATGGATAGTTATAAGTTTTTAATGTGTGATCGATATGTTTAATATATGAAATATTTTTAGTTTTAAATTTTTTGATTTAATAAATTGGTTTAATAATAATATTAAAGTTGTCGTTATATTTGACTTTTAAAAAAATTCAAACTAATTTAACGAAAATAAATATCAAAAAAAATTATTTTAAAAAATCATTTCTACCCTCCTAAAAGATAAAATTATATAAAAATGTAGGGGTGAGCATGGTCCGGATTGGACCAGAATGGGGTAAAACCAGGACCAATCCGTTATCTACGGTTCCTGAAAAATTAGAACCAATCTAATCCGTTTAAATCATGGAACTAATCCGAACCAATTCATTTAAATACAGATTGGATCGGTTTAGGACCACAGATTCACATAATGAAATAACAAAAATATATATATAACACTTTAATTTCATAAAAATATAAATATAACGCTATATCAGTTCCATAATAGCAGTATGTTTTTCGATAATAGTGACATACTGTTTTTGAATTTAAACAATCATAAGAAAATACAAACAAAAGTAATAAAATAAGATATTATACGGTTTTAGATTTGAGTTTAGATTTTATATAGAATAAGAGAAGATACTATAGGGGAGGATGTATAATAAAAATATAGACTATTTGTATACAGTCCGGATCGGTTCCAATCTGGAACCGTAGGGTTCAATCCGGAACCAATCCGTGGACCACGGATTTTTAATTCTTCAATCCGGAACCGAACCGCGGATTCAAAAAACCAATCCAAACCTATCGGATTGGACTGGATTGGATCGGATTACGGATTTCACGGATTCCTTGCTCAGCCCTATAAAAATGATGTGTTTTAAAATTTTTTTACCAATTTAATTTTTAATTTCTTAATTTTTTTTCTTTTGAAAATAGATTCTAAAATCAAAACAAACAGAACTTTATAACAAAAAAAATTTCAGCATTATTCATTAAAAAAATGTCATTACATTTTAAATAATATATAAGTTAATTAATACAAAATAAATTGTATGACAATTTTACTCTTAAAATAGACCATTTACAAAGAAAATATATTTGATTGTCTTTATTTGAAATAAAATTCAAAATTTAGGGTTAAATATATGATAATTAAAAAATTAGAAATTAAAAATAATTCGTCTCGAAAATAATACAAAAGGATTTTGTTTTTCAATTGGCCCAACTTCGTGAGGCTGGTTCGTTTGGTACCCAAAGAAAAAGGTTCGTTTGGTTCCTAGTTTGCAATCAAAGACACTAATTAGGACTTGTTTGGATGAGTAGCTTAAACATGCTCGTGTGTTCTGAGGTATATGGTCATAGTCCAAACAAGCCTTTCGGCTCAAATCTTGGGTCTCAACCCCAATCCAAATCCAAATGGTCTGTGTGTGTGAAAAGCTCTTCGTTTCTTTCACCTAAATTAGATCCATGATAGTTGTTCAAATTTTTGTAGCAGAGGGATGATAGTTGTTCAAATTTTTGTAGCAGAAGGAGCATGGGTGTCATTTTGCTTTGAGGGTTTATTTGGATTTGGATCTCCTTGGTATGGTTTTTTTTTGATAATATGGTTTTGGATGTTCCACGAGTGCGGGCAATGGCAATTGACATTGCGAAAATGCCGTTAATAAATAGGGCTAAAGGTGAAAGAGAAGGTATTGACCTTGACAAGTGCTTTTCATGTTTAATCTTCATTTCTTTTCTGAATTTTTCTTTTCCTTTTTCTACTTTTTGTTCCTTTTTTCCCAAAATGATGTATGACCTTGACAGAGTTCTTATTATCAACAACAGGTTTGGAGTGGAATCTGCACCTGCAATTGTATTTTTGAAAGAACATGGAATCAAACCTGTTGTGTACCATGGTATGTCACTCTTTTTATTTTGTTTCATAGTCTTTCTTGCTACTCTTTGTAACATAAATAATGTGTATGTACATAACAAGCTAAGCAGTCCACATTACTGCAGGACCTGCCAACAATTCATGTTTTGTAGATATAATGGAACAGAATAAACATCAAGGTAATGCTGTTTGTTTGTACTTTATCATGTTTTATAATTAGGGCCTTGACACTATAACAAAATTTGCCCGGTCATATTACTTGAGTGAGTGCAACCATTGTGTAAATGGCTTGTTACAGTGATTCTAATGTGCAAGTAAACCTCATGTGATTGACAAGTGCAAATGTTTATGACTATGAAGTTTTTCTTCGGTACATGCTTTCCTATGTAGAAATCTTCCTTGATAATTTCCTTCACATGAATCGAATTGTACAGAACTTGTCAGGTTATGATTTTGTTTTCATTTGATAAGACATTGTGTTGCAACCTATTTTCCGTATTGTGTAAATTTGTGGTTGAATCTTTTGTCAAATGTGGCCCTCCTTATAAAGTAACCCTTGTTCTTTAGATTTTACGGGAGTATAAGCCTGCAGAGTGTCCACCATTTTTCCTACATAGTAGAATAAATGACTCAGTAATGCATCCTGCATAGTTGCTTTTTGTGAGGGATCATCTTTGTGTCTGCATTTGAGAGTCAATGGGAAATTGACTAGGTTGTGTTTATTGGTTCCAATGGGCTGTGCTATTATACAAATATTATTATAGATATCCTTTAGCTGATTTAGTTTACTTTTGTGATCTACTAAATGCTCGTAAGTTGTTCTATGTTGAGATTATGGTTATCATGGATGAGAGAATAGACAAAGCATTATTTGTTCCCATGAACCAAGGCATAAATACAACCTTTTTAATTTATTAAACTATAAAAACACGGAGGATACACGATAAAAAAGGAAAGAGCAAAACACAGGATAGTCTCATCAAAATTTCCAATCCACATTCTGACATAGGGTTGCCAAGGAGTCAGTTTTGTGTTCCTTAAATCCCTTTACATATATGTAAATTCTTGGCTTTAGTCAGAATATGTTAGCTTCCTTAAATAAAAAATAATAATAATAATGCTACGATATACCGTAAAAAAGTTTGAAAATGAATATACTAATTGTTAAAACAATGAGAAAGTCACAGATTTGTTAGCAGAAATATCGACATTTTCGGGTTTGACTTAAAACATGTTCCGAGGGAGGGAGGGAAGACTAGTAAAAAAGGTAGAAATGTTTATGAACCTCAGTGCAAATATCAGGGTTTTTGATCCCCACTTGTGAATGTTTGAACCTTAACGTTGTGCATATCGTGTTGTATTTGAAAGTAGTGGTGTTACAAAATTTTTGAGGTTGGAGTGCATGAATTAAAAAGTGAGTGATTGTTTTAGTGATTCCTTTAATTAATTGGAGTTTGGCGATTGTTTTAGAGAATTCCTTGCTGGTTTTTTAGATGAATTAATTTTAGTTATGTTTGATATATATATATATATATATATATTTTCTATTTTTAAAAAGGTGATAGCCCTACGCTGATTAAGATGGTTGTTATGTGCAACAAAGATTTGTAGATGAAACAGTAAGTAAAAGTGATATGATCACCATAAATGAAAACGTTAGGAGGGGAAGATCTAAACTGACATGTGATGTTGTGGTAAAAAATGATTGAATTTATTAAATTTAATTGGTCATATAGCCTTTGACATAGCAGAATAGAACAAAAGAATTCATGTAGCCGACTCCACTCAATTGGGACACAATGCTTAGTTTGGTTTGGTTTGGTGGTTACCATTCCAGTCTTAGTGGCTAAGTGGTTGAAAAAGTTGTGAAGGGACTTTCTTTGGGGTGGGTTGGGGGATATATTGAATCACTTGGTTGATTTGATACGGTTCACTCCCTTATTTGAGTAGGTGGTTCGGGATTTGACGTCTTAAAATCTTCAATCAAGCTCTTTTGGGAAAGTGGTTATGGAGTTTTGTGTGTGAGTGGGACAAATTTTGGAGAAGGTTTATGTTGGCAAAATATGGGTGTAGGCGGGGTGATTGGATGTCTTTGGAGGTTTCTGTGCATCGGTGTGGGCCTTTGAAAGGGTGTTAGGAAGGTTGGGTATGTTTTTCACCATCATGTGAAGTTTGTGTTTGAGGATTCAGTTTTGGTGACATCTTTGCTGTGGAGAGGAGTTAGAGCTGGCCTGTCTAGCTTTAGACAAAAGCAATTGATAGATGGGTTGTTGTTAGTGATTATGTGAGGAGGGAGAGGGATCACATCTTTTGGGACATTTGGGCCTTACTTTTAGTCTTGTTTGATGTGGTTGGGGTCTTCCCTTCAAATGTTTGGGACCTTTTGCTTTCTTGGAGGATAGCCAGAGTTGAAAAGAGAAAAAAGAGGTGAATGGCAGTTAGGACCTCCCATTTTATTTTGGAACATCTAGAGGGAGCTTGATAGAAGAAGTTTTGATAATCTGATTCGTCGTGGTCATATTTTAGTGAACTATACTGCATGTGCTGTGGATATGCAGAGATGGTAGATTACTTGCTTGTTTGTTGTCCGGTTACTTCACGTTTTGGATGTTTATTGTTGCTATTTTTGGTTTTCCTTGGGTTCAACAATGGTCAGTGATGGCAATGTTACAAAGTTGGGCTGGGGGAAAGGTTGGGAAGAGATGTCGGAAGGCATGGAGTCTTGCTGGCCATTGTTTGATGTGGCTAGTTTGGTTGGATCGTAACAGGCGAGTTTTTTTGGGGGAGACGCGTTTGGTGCCATGGTTCGAATGGCGTTTGTTCACTGTGTTCCATGGCTAGATATCGTTATCAGTACACCCGGATGTGATAACTTTTGTTGACTTCGTAGAGGACTTGATTCTGTAGTTGTTTTGTTTTACTCTTGTATATGTTTTTTGCTTGCTTTTGGTTTTATATTCTTTGTATCGTCCTGATGCTTTTTCAATACAGTTTGCTTATTATCAAAAAAAAGAAAAGAAAAGAGTCTTAAGACTTCCATTTTTGTTTTAAAAGTAAAATTCTAACCATCTTTTACAATTGGATCTCGAGAGCCTTCATTGAATCCTTTTTTGAATTTTGTTGAGAAATTTGAATATATTGATGTATAGGAGTTGCTTTTTTTTATTTTTTTGGTTCTTATAGCGTAAAACATGGGCAGCATCCGTTGAGATTTTATGAATCTAGTTGTGTTCTGGTGTCCTTGGACATAAAAGGTTTGATGAACTTGATAGTTCAGCACATGCAGGCACCTGATACCCGTTTCCGAGTGCATGTAACATAGCTTTGAAGTTATATGAAGATATAACTATGTCTATATTCCTATGCCTATAATACATACCTGTTGGGATATATTTACATATACATGTACAAGTATAACACAACCCCAGATTATACATTCTAAGATTTTGTGAATCTCTGTTCCTTATTTTTGGAGCTTCCACAATTGAGAAGTGTGACGTCCATGGAGCTGGGTTGTGATGCCCGTGGCTATTCTCGTGCTGGAAATGAAACAGCGATTTGGTACTGTGTTATTCTAGCAGGAAGATCAAGCCCAGAACTCAACAAAATGCATGCAGTGAGTTTGTTTGGCCTGCTTGTTATGTTAAATTAAATCCCTACTTGGTAGTTATTTCCTAGAAATGATTTAGCTACTTTGTTGGGAAATCATTGTCTAGTGATATCAGCTCATTTTTCTAAACTCCGAAGACAAATTTTCATAAATTAATATAGACAACTACCTAAGAAAGAATAGAAAACGTAACTTGAAAAAAAAATTAGTAGTGAAAGCGGTTAGAAAGAAAACACAGAATGTGAAAGAACTTTATTTGTTGAATCCTGGCAAAGATCCTGATGTTCATTCAAAGTTATGACACAAAATGCATGCCCAAATGCGAGTATATTCTTCTAGTTTACTAAATGGAGTAAATTACTATGATAAAGACTCTGCGCAGGATCCAAGAAGCACTGTCCACAGTTGATAAAGATCAGCCGTCATCACTAGCAGCTGTTGCACTGAAGGAAAAGCGGTTGATATTTACCTGGCTTGATGGGGAAGCCCAACAAGTGTCACCTTTTGTTTGTCAGGCATGTCAATGTTTTCCAAGTTTAGGTGTAGTTCAAATCACATTTGTCGTAGTGAATGGATTAATTAATTTGAGGGTCATGTATGTGATGTGTATGGTACTTGGTCGCAATTTATTCTGAAATTTTATTCTCTGTTGAACTTAGTTGGGATCACTATTGGCATTGGAATATTTTTGCCTAAGTGCCAGTATCTTAATCCAAATGGTGTCCTAAGTTGGGAAAGGTGGTCAGTGATTATCGCTATTATAAATTCTGACAGTGTTATACTGCCGTAAAATAATGTGAAATTATTTACATTATAAATCATTCAATCTAATAGCAGGATTAATTCTGAAACATAAAATGCTAAAACAACATGTGACCTTTGGCCTTGCAAATGCAGGGTATCAAAAAACATGGTCACAACTTCCTTATGCACTATACTCTCGTTCTGTAAGCAGCTGAGAATTTCTACTTGAAACTTTTGGAAATGTCCAAGAATCTGATTGCATTCATAAACCTTTTGACATCTGAATATGGTTTTTTTGAGAAGATTGGAGAGGCTTGTTACTGATTTGGAATTTTAAGATGTAATTCTCATTTTTATGGCTCTTTTTTTTTTCTTTTTCTTTAAAAAAAATTTAAAAAAAAATTGAAGTACTTTTTAATAATCTTTCAAAATATGTGTTATTAATCTTAGAAAGTTAATGTATGATTTGAGCCACAAATCCTACAGTATGTCATGTTTATACGGATATATTGTGTATTTAAAAGATGTATTGAGGCTCATTTCGAGGCGAGGCTAAGGTAAAATGCATTGAGTTTTTTATTTTTTATTTTTGGGCCAAACTCTCCAAAGACTTGCACATCACAATTTGAGACGTGCAACTCATGTGCACCTTGTACTCGTTTTGCAGATAAATATGAGGAGCTGTGTTACATGGACTCTTTTATTTCCCCCATAGTACTCATGGCCACTAGATATGACATGGGTAAGAGTGTGGGATATGTGTTCGACACTCGTACCCAATTTAAACACTCAAATCCTTTAATTTGTGACAATACATAAAGAAAAAACTGACATTTGTTAGTAAAGAATATTTTTAGTCTCTCACATAAATTAGATATAGAAATTTCATATGTTTCTTGTATCCGATTTAATTTCTACTATATTTCTACACAATTTACAACATCTCATCTGAGAGTATCATATAATATGCAATATATATTTGCATATGACGTGTTCCCGTACCCATATCCAATTTTGGATAAGTATCCCAATATTCAAATTTATGAAGGTCTGACGCTTGGATACACACCTGCACCCGATACTCGTACATGAGTCTATGTAACAGTACGTATATGGGGAGCTTGTCTTGGGTTGTTATTAAGCTTATTATAATACCTAGTTTTTTTTTGATGATCTAATACCTAGTTTAAATTTAAACATAAAAAATAAGAACCTCTTTTGTAACAATCATATTCCGGGGAAAAAACCAAGAAAAAAATATAAAGTTAAGACTCAAGCAAGAAGTTCAATAACCGAAACTAAGAATGTCAAGTTCATCTTCGATGAGGGCAAGTTTCCTATTCTATAATGAAATGTTCAACAACACCTTGAGGAGAAAAGTATTTATACATACATTTATATTTAATTTTAAATAACTTTTTCTCACTATATATAAAAATTTTAAATTTGAAATGCTTGTGTGTTGATTCTTGGTCATTTTAAAAACTTACGCTTTCACATTTAAAAGTTTTGGTAAATACATATTTAGCCATGCCCTGTCTAGCGCAAAGCATGTCAATTGTTTGGTGTATTAGATTATGTTCTCCATGTGAGGCATGGCCAATTAAAAGTATTCATCATTCCTTGTTTTCCTATTTGAGTTCAAACCAATTTTTGGAACTCAATATTGTTTTTGAGTTTTGTTTTGTTTTGTTTTATTTTGTCTTTAGTGAATTTTTTTCTTCATATTTTAGTTTTTTATTTTTATTTATTTATTTATTTTTTATTTTTTTAGATCAGCCTATTTTAGATGCACTTAAAATTTAAAATATTTATAAAAAAATTTGAAAAAAGTTGATTGAAGACAATTTCAGATTTTTTTACAATATTTTATTTTTTAAGTGCATCTAGATTAGACGCATCTAAAAAGTTTTTTAAAAAAAAAAAAAAAAAAAAACCCCTCCCCTTCCAAAAAAAAAAAAAAATTGAAAAACAAAAAATCTCAAAAGCAATTCATAAACTAAACCAAAGAAGGTGAAAGTTTTTCATTATGATTCTTGGTCATTTTAAAAACTTTGGAGGGTATCTTTCACAAAAATTTTGTACTCTTGTTGGTTGATTCTGTTCTGTGGATCGAGCTATATGTACAGGATTCATCTCAAAGAATGAAATACAAAGAAGTGTAGAAAGTACATAGAATGAATTGCTGTGATCAAGCCATATGTACAAATAATGTGATTCCTCTCTAGCTATACAAATAATGCTATTTAGTGTAGGAAACAGAAGGTGTTATATAATAAAAATTAAACTAAGTTCACCATGTAGCATATGTGAGGCATGTAGTATTATTATATTGCAAAGGTGAAAATTATTCATAAACTCCAATAGTAATTGTGTAAGATGTCATTGCAACAGCATTGTACATATGATTAGAGGTTGTTTGCTTCTGCTTTATGTAGTTGAAGGAATGATCTTTCTATACCTCCACTATTATTTCTAGAACCATTTGTAGGTTTTTTATTTTTTATTTTTTATTTTTTATGTAGAAGTATGTGTGCTTACTAATTATGGATTATAATACTTTAATTAATAATGATCACGATGGACTATTCTATGATGGAACATTTAACAAATGATCTTTTGCAACTGTATTAGTCACTAAATTTCTCTTCTCCAACGATATTGTTTTTCCACACTCAAACAGAGAATAGCTATGAAACATGTGGACTTAGGAGGGATATAACAGATGTGCCACAGTTAATTATTGTCTGTTACAAAAGGAATGCTACCGATGATAGTATTAAAATTGAGGGGAAAAAAGCCAAAAAACATGTTGGAGGCATTTCTGAATGACGATGTGGATCCTGCATCACAACTTCTTGTGAGGTACAATGGTTCTGAAGAAAGTTTAGAGGTTTGGCCTTCGATCTGTTGTGAGATGGATTTTACTACATGTTGTAATTATTGAGAAATGTTTCACTCTGTATTGAGCCGTTAATGCAAATGCAACATTTTTTGTGGTTTAGTGCACCTTTTCACGTTGAGTTGTTTCTATTTTATTTGGTTGGCAGATCATGAAGTGGATCTCTCAAATAATCAAAGATGGTGACTCTAGGGAGCTCCCCTTTTTTGTAAGTTAACATAGACAAGCTTTTTTTAGAATAAATCTTCCTTTTGGTGCTTGAATGGATGAATTAGTATATTTTGCTGAGGGGTTTAATTACCTTCACTCCATTATTGATACCTAAGAAGCACGAACATGTGACACGACATTGATGCACCGACATGTAAATTTTTAAAAAATGTAGGACACGACACGTTCAAGACTTTTGCAAAATATATAATTTATTTATTTATCAACCCTATGTCATATATAATGATAAATAATTATTATGTCATATATATGAATATTTAAGTAAAATATATTCATTTTTGAAGTATAAAGGAGGAGAACAGGTATAAATTTACTTAATTTTTGTTGTATCATTATATTTCAAGTTATTTATTCAAACTTGTAGTATGTTTCGTTAGTGTTGTTGGAAAGTGTTCGGCTATAAAGCAAAGGTACTCTGAAAATATTGCCATACTCATACCAGGTACTTACAGGGTACTGGTACGCGTACTGTTAGGGTTGCATGTGTATCGGGGTACTTGAAATACTTACTGGGTTCGTAGGTACATGATGGGTACATCGGGGGTACACCTAGCTATGAGACATTGGTGGTGATACATTTAATTTATTAGAGAGTTATGATGTACTTGAAATTGCAAATCTTTTACTTGATGTGTCAGAGATGAAAGATATAGTATTCAATGATGAGGTTGATGAAAGTGTAAATTGATGTTTCAAGTTTCCAAATTTTACTTAGTTTGCTTTTGGAATGAACCTTTGTTTTGTAATTTCTCATATTTAATGGCATTAAAATAGCTTATAGACTTTGTTTTGGTATTGGTATTGTTGAATTGTGATTTCTCTTTTGGTTTTGTAATTTCGCCTTTTAGTTTTGGTATTAAACTTTGATTTGTAGGTTGGATCTCAAACTATAAATTATGAAAATAAAAAATTTGTTGACGTACTCCAGCTGTACCCCTATCCTTTCTCTCTTTTTTTTTTAAGGTTTTGCCGTATCAGCATACCAGTACCCGCGCCTGTGCTACTTAGGTGTCCGGTGAGTGTTGGAGACGGCACGTTACGTTCTTAGAAGTGTCCATGCTTCTTAGATTGATACTCATTGAACTTTGTAGTTTTTTTAAGGAAGTATACACTCTGGAGCTTAGAGTTGCATCTCTTACATACAAGATGTCTGCTCAAACCTTTTCTGTTTATCTCATCGCAGAGAACAAAAACTCCTGCACTTGTTCCTGAAGATGCAGATCCTATTTGGTAAGTAGGTGCCAAACCATTCTATCCAAAGGGACAGGAATGAAACAGAGAATTGGTAACATCATGAATGGAATCCACAATCGCGTGGGAGATCCAAGGATTGGCCCAGTCTTCCTCTTGGAAGCATTGATGTCTTTTGGCAGCATCTGGCTGTGAAGGAGCCAATCAACTCACCCAAGTCAATCAAATAATCAAACTCAACTAAGCAAAAAAGTAAGTCATGGCATATTGTGCTCCTAGGAGCATTGTTATTGTTTTTTTTTTCCCCAGCCATTATCTTCATCTCCAATCCAATGTGATTTCCTTGATATTCTTCTGACTCATGATTAGTCCTTTCTTTTATTTCCCTTTTCTACTTTTCAGCATCATTATTTTCTTTCTAATTATTTTTTATATATGTGATGTCTTGGCTGCATAATATTTTACTTGATTAATTTAGTAACTTCTATTGATATTCTGTTAGGATAAGTCCACCCATGTGAGATATGTGGGTCCCATTCATTTGTTAGGTTAGTTTAAACATGTATTTGGAGTAGGATAGTAGAGTCCGGAATCCATTGGGGAACCCAATGCGTAGGTTTTGGTTACTTAATTTTATGGAACTAGTTTTTTTGTGGATAGACTATTATAAATAGTCATGGAGACTATATGTTTTGGCGAGATTAAGAGGATAAAATAGAGATGTAAGGGATGACAAAAAATACCGTGAAGGCACTAGAGTGATCAAGGGCTCAACTACTCTTGACCTTGGGGTTCTAGTAGTGATATGGGTTTTGAGTGTGTTGACCATCTCACATGTATTATCTATTTTTTATTCATAGTGGAATCTCTCTTCCATCGATGATGGCAATTGGTGCCGAACTACAAAAATCTGTGTCTAATTGTTTTTCTCTTTGGTGTTTGCATTGTGTGCTTTCATTCACATTGGTGGATGTGGTATAAATCCCATTCCCAACATATTCTTCAAAGTTTCCCTTCATTTAGTTCAAATGCAGTCACATATACCTCGTAGGTAGCAGCCTTTTTTGTTTTTGTTTTTGTTTTTGTTTTTTGTTTTTTGTTTTTTTTTTTTTTTTATATTTATTTTCTTGACAGCCATGTTATTGCCTATTCATTGTCATTTTATTTCTGCCCCTAACAGATTATTGTACCAAGTGATAGCTTTGAGCATATCTCTGAATCATCTCATTGAACAATTCACATTTTCCAGCTTTGCAATTTCTAGACTTGTCATTCTCATTGAAAAAGCAACACCCCACCCCAAACCCACAGACACTAAAAAAGAAAAAAAAACAAAACAAAACAAAAACCAAAACCCTAAAGAAGGATTTTTCTGTCTCCCTCACCACAAATTCATTCTTGTACGATTGTTCCTTTGTTGGGAATCTATTGCATGCTAGTTGAATTTGTTGGGAAACTACTGCCAACATTCCTCCTTTTGGCACCTCTTACTACTAATTACCAAAGTTTTTAACGGCAAATGCGTAGCGTGCGGCATTTTTTCCCTTGCGAGGAGAGTCATAACCCTCAAGGCATTGAGTTGAGGCATTAGAATTTTGAATTTTATATTAAAATAGTAAAAAATATTAAAATTAAATATGATGTAAATATTTTTGTCAAAAACTTTCATTGTGGAGATGGAAGCTTGCCCTCATCAAAGGTAAAATCAGCATTTTTAGCTTAAGTTATTGGGTTTTTCCGTCTTAGTAGCAAAAAATTTCCTTCTTGGTTGACGTTCTTACTCAGAAATGCAATTCTCTACTCCCAAGGAAGAAACCTGTAAGAAACTCACTTCCATTGAGGAAGAAACTCACACCCAACTGAGATAGAACCTCTCAAATGTATAAATTTCATAGAAATGAAAGAAAAACTACTCAAATTTTTGCTCGACTTCTTATTTATACTTAGTAAAGGCAATTTACAGTTGACATCAATCTCCGATATTAATTCCTATTTTAACACATAATTACAACTATTAAACATAAACATCAGCGATCTTAATTTTGGTATGCATACATGACTGCCCAATTCACTGTAGTGGGACTTGCATAAGCATTTTGTACGTTAAATAGTATTTGTTTTATGCGTTTTTATTTTCCTCTGCTTTCTATATGTTTTCTCAATCACCATATGAAAATTTCCAAGATGATCAAGATAGACCAAATCAGAGACACAAGAAGAGAGCGGTGTCAAACCAAGATCGTCCTCCGTCCATCACTGACATGGAACCAAAAGAAGCTTACCAAATGCCACTATTAGATTCTGACTTTGAGTAATAGATGGTGTTCAAAGGAATTGAGGTTTGACATTAAGCAAATTAAGCACATGGGGTTCTTGAAGTAAAGATCAAAGTTTTATCTCCATTGTGATTACACTGATTTGCTCACAGGGTGTTACAAGTAACTAGCAAATGGCTGCCCAACATATATACATTGATCATTTAGAAATTATACCATGAATTTTGGGAACCTGTTTGAATTGGTAGTTTGTCTGTTTTAGTCTCAATGTGTGACTAAGTTGTAACTCTGGGATAATTTTCGATTAACTTACAATTATGTTACCTCCAGGAGCTGCTTTTCCTTTCTTATCTGGAAAAAAAAACACATATGTGATTGTATCACTAAATTGTAAAATTTTACTGAAAATTTTCTCATGAAGATTGAGGAGAAATGTAAAATTTTAGAAGGTTAATTCCCATTAAAGAAAATTTTCAACAAGTTTAGATTAATATATTGTTCAAACTTAGTGGAGTCTTGAGGTTAATTTCATATTCCTCCCTGAGATTCATATTCCTCCCTGAGATTTGGAAAGATGATATCTAGCCCCCAAAGGTTTCTAAGTAGGAAGATTGGCCGTAGGTTTCTCCATTGAGTCTTGTTAAAATATTAAAGTTGTATTTGAATCATAAAATTGAAAAAGGAAACAGGAAAGGTGGGTGAAAGTAAGTAAAATGTAATTATATTTTATCTAGTTTTTCATTCTGTCTTTTCTAAATACTAACCCAAGTTCATGATCCAAACACAACTTAACAAAATAAATATGTTCGAATTAGTATTCTAAGAGTGTAGATCATCTTCTCTCTCTCGAGAGCCTGGGTTCTTCTTCATCCTTTTGAGGAAGTTGGTTTGTTTGGTTTTTTCGTTTGCTTGGGAGTTTTGATTCTGTTTTGTTTTGCTGGCTTTGTGTCTCTTTCTATGTTGTGTCTGTTTGGTTGTTGTTATCCCTTTTTGTTTTGGGCAAGGTTTGGACAGGGCCTACCTGGTCGGCTCTTTTGTGGTAAGGAGGTTCAGCCTTGTATTTTCCTTTTTAGGATGGCGAGTTTAATTGGGGTTCCGTTTCATGAAGGGAACTAGACGGACAGTAGTGATACTGTGGTGGGTAGTGAATATTCAGAAGAAAGAAGGGCTGTTTTTTCTCCTTGTACATATATTCCTCCATCCCAGCATCATTTACGGTGTGGGGTGAATATGGAAATGGAGGCAACAATCTGGGGGGTGGGCCAAAATATGTATCACCAGTGTTTAGTGGGATATGTTCATGATATTAGGGAATTTAATGTCTATCTGATGCAATCGTATCTAGATGATCTTTGGCATCTGGAGGGGTTTATGCATGTCTTAGGTCGAAGTAAGAAATGCTACATTTTTTCGTTTGAGCATGCACATGATTTGCAGTGTGTAGTTGCCAATGGTCCTTATGCAATTGCGGGGGCTTTGTTGATAGTAGATTATTGGCGACCTGGTTTGGTGCTGGAGAAGTTCGTCATTCCCCGTGCTGGGATCTGGGTTCGCATGTTTGGGTTGCCGCTTGAATGCTATACTGCTGAGGCAGGTTTTTGTTTAGGCAAGGCCATTGGAGAAGTTATTCAGGTTGATGTGGATACTGTTTGGCCACGGAACATACGCTATCTACTCCTTAAAGTGTGGATCTGTTTGGAGGCACCATTGATAAGTGGTTTTTTCTTAACATTTTCGGATGGAAGCCATCAGTGGATTGAATGTCAATATGAACCTATCTGTCGTATGTGTCGAAAATGTGGCAAGATTGGTCATACTGATGGGCAATGTGCTATGTCCTTCCAGGAGGGTCAAACTTTTATTGATAATCATCTAGCTCAAGTTGCCAACAACTGGGGACTTGGGTGATTCAACAAGGTGATCAGAGACTGTATACATCAAGAATCTGAGTGACTGCACACTGACCAGAGAGATGATCCACTCGGCTGCATCATCGAACGACTCGGACACCTATACCCAAAGAGGGTATGTTAGCTACTGGTGGTGAGCTCTCTTTGGATAGCCCAAGTCACACTGCTTTTGTCCAAGCTTGGGAACGTGAATGGGATCGTGACAGTCATCCAGCGTTTTCAGATAGTGATGGTCAGGTGTTAGGCGCTGCCATGCTAACTGGTCCATATACCAGTGGAGGACCATCTACAGGAGGTGGTTGGGGTGGATCATCAAGCTGAGTCGACTAGGGATCTTAACCCATTGCCAAATGAGCCGATCAACTCAGTATTTGAGCTTGAGTTAATGTGGAATAAATGGGCTGACGGTTTTCAAGCTATGGGCTTAAATGCAGGACGGCTATTGATGGACGTCGATCAAGCTGAAAAGACAGCTTCACAGCGGGGAAGACAATGGTCTACAGAGATGAAAATGGAAATTATGGGCCGACGGTTTTATAAGTTTATGGACTGGGATACTACTATTCAGTCTCTTAAGCATGGTGGATTGGGCCGAAGGTTGAATTTTCCGTATGGTGAGAGATACTTGGGCCAACGGACGTTGGTTCTAGTTGGGTCTCCTGAGGGCGGGTTGATAAAGTCTATTGGGCCTAGTAATGACACCTCAAGTTCAAGAGGGGAAGAGATATTGGGCCGTCCTTACACAGAGCATTGGACGATGGAACATGTAGATGGGCCTCCTTACAAAAGAAGATTGATGGATAGTAACCATGATGCCATAGTTGCTTATTTTTTGGAAGGGGTTGCGGAGGTTGAGGGTGGTTTTGGGGAAGAAGGGGCAGATATCCATGATGTTGGAGGGATTTCAGATTCGGTAGTTATTGTTAGTCCGGTGGGAAGAAGACGACGGAAGATTCAACGTGGCTTGACGAACTGTGGTCTCATAGCTGGGCTGGAGAGCAATGGACGCACAAATTCGATGGGGGCTGCTGGTACTCTTCAGCCTGCCTCATCTCGGACTTAAAGGACGGGAGCTCATTCACAGCGTTTGCTGGATCTCTCTAGACGACGTCAGAAATGCATGCAGAGGAGTAGGCAAATTGGTGGGGTCGATCTGGGTGAAGGTTCCTCTCGTTGGCGTAAATGATGATTCCGGGCGACAATGGGTTTGCAACAGAGGTTGGTAAGAGGATCAAAGTCGGGCTATGATTCTGAACCAAGTTCTTCGGATACCGTAGGGGAGTCAGTTAATCATCCCCTATGGACGACTACAGATGGTGTTTTCATTGAAACGGAGGCGGCGAGTATGAAGGAGCTCTTACTCTCATAACCATCGCAAGATATAGAAGGGGTTTTGTAGGAGGTTGTCCCACAACAACCTCCTCAGAGGCCATGAGGATTTTCAGCTGGAACTGTAGGGGTCTGGGTCATCCCCTAATAGTTCGAGCAGCTAAACAATTGATCCATCGATGGCGGCCAAATTTAATTTTTTTTCAGTGAAACCAAGCAAATGTCTAAACAGTTGGAGTTCTTTCGAATGTCTTTGGGATACCGCAATTGTGTTGGTGTGGATTGTAATGGCAGTCGGGGTGGTTTGTGGGCTGCATGGGATGATTGTCAACATATTACTAGTGTTAGCGCCACTAATCGGTATTTGTTGTTACATATTTCTGACGTGGTAATGGGTGATTGGTATTTATTTCTCGTGTATGGGCATCCGGCGTTATTAGAAAGGATGAAATTTTGGCACAAGCTGGGGCAGAAGATACAAGGATGTGC
This sequence comes from Camellia sinensis, assembly GCF_055761805.1. Lineage (NCBI taxonomy): Eukaryota > Viridiplantae > Streptophyta > Magnoliopsida > Ericales > Theaceae > Camellia > Camellia sinensis. The sequence continues at coordinate 115,657,568 of NC_138975.1, forward strand.
ACGACCGGTAGCACTAATTGGGGATTTTAATCAAGTGCGAAGTGTGGAGGACAAATGGAGCCCAAAGTTTACAACAATTCGAGGTGAGAGTTCTTTTAATGATCTTATTTTTAAAAACAGATTAATTGATCTTCCAAACCAAGGGGTGTGGTATACATGGTGCAACAATCACTCTGATTCGAATATTATTTATGAATGGCTGGACCAAGTGTTGGTGTCTTCAGATTGGTTTGAAAAATTTCCTAATGCCTCACTTATGGTTATGCCAATTCAACGCTCGGATCATAGCCCATTGGTTTTTGATATGGACATGGTGGTTTGACCAAAAAGGCGCATAAAACGTTTTGAGGCTATCTGGTTAATGGATGACACATTGAAGCATATTGTTCCCCGTGCATGGCATGTGTTAACTCCGGGTTCTAGCCAATTTGCGGTTTGTCGGAAACAGAATATTGTATTTAATCACCTCCAAAATTGGAGCCGTTTGTCGTACCGAAGTCTGCAAGGACAGATTAATGAGACACGGCTATTACAACACCATCAGCAGCATATTGTGACGATGGATGATTCTTTACTGGAGCAGCGTTTTCAACGGCAGTTGGAGGATTTACTTAGTAAGCAAGAAATCTGATGTGCCCAACGTTCAAAACAGCGATGGCTGCGACATGGAGAGCGGAACACAAGATTCTTTCATCAAATGGCCTCTTGGAGAAAGAAGAAGAATCAAATCACTGTGTTGAAAACGGAGGATGGCTCACTTCTTACAGATCAGAAGGAGATTCATCAAGCCTTTACTAACCATTTCAAATCTTTGTTTAAGTGTGAGGAGCACAACCAGCATAGGAGCTCGCAACATTTCTACGCAGGTGCCTTTCCAAGTCATTTTGATTTAATTTCTGTTTTTAATTGTCACTTAAGTGAGGCCCATATTACTTTATTAAATCAAACTTTTACTGCGGACGAAATTAAGAGGGTAGTCTTCCAAATCGGGAAACTGAAGGCACCGGGGCCTGATGGGTTTATTGCGGGGTTTTATCAGCAATTTTGGCATGTTGTGGGTCCGTCGGTGGTTGAGGCGGTGTTCGCATTCCTAAATTCTGGTTTTTTACTTAAGGAACTCAATAAAACTTTTATTTGTTTGATTCCGAAAAACAAGGAGCCGATGACTGTTAATGACTTTCGCCCAATTAGTCTATGTAATGTGCTGTATAAAATTGGGTCTAAAGTCTTGGCGAATAGGTTGCGAGAGGTGCTGCCTGACTTAATTGATGATAGTCAAAATGCCTTTCTCAGAGGCCGTCTCATTTCTGACAATCTTTTGCTCGCACATGAGTTGATTGAGTTTATTAGACATCGTACGAAGGGAAAAAAAATGTTTCTTGGGCTTAAATTAGATATGAATAAGGCTTATGACCGGGTAGATTGGAATTTTTTAATTGCTGTACTTTGTCGTATGGGGTTTACGGAGAAATGGATCCAGTTGATACATCAATTTGTGTCAACCGTATCTTTTTCAGTGTTACTTAATGGCCAACCATCAGATTATTTTACTCCCAAAGCTGGTTTGCGGCAAGGGAATCCTCTATCGCCCTATTTGTTTATCATTGTCATGCAAGCCTTATCTGAGGGCTTGGCTCACTTTGCTCACTAGGGTATTTGTAAGGGTATTGCTGTAAGTCGCCATTCACCTCCAATTTCTCATCTGTTGTTTGCAAATGATTGCTTTTTATTTATGCATTTTAAGAGTGAGGAGGTATGGTGCTTGCAATGGTTGTTGAATGTTTTCTGCCAACAAACGGGCTTACGGATTAATATTACTAAGTCCGAGCTATACCTCAGTCCTAATATTTGTTCTAGAGAACGACTTCTGTTGGAGGCTATTTTCCATTTTAAAGTGGTTCTTCATCCGGGAGTTTATTTGGGGCGTCCATGGATTGGTCGGGTAAGTCAAAAACGTCGTTATTTAGGGCCTTGGTCGATAAAGTTGCTAGGAAGTTGGGATGGAAATGTGGGCTGTTAAACTTTGCGGGTCGGTGTATTATGGTCAAACACGTTTTACAAGCCATCCCGTTATTCCTTGTGTCTGTCTTTAAAGTGCCATGCGCTGTCACTTATAAATTAACAGTCATAATACGTCGTTTCTTATGGAAATCAGATAAAAACTACGGGCTGTGCTGGAAAAAATGGGATAGTTTGTGTGTTGCTAAACTGGAGGGTGGCCTTGGCTTTCAAGATTTGGGCTGTTTCAATCAAGCCTTATTAGCAAAACAAGCGTGGCGTTTAATCTCTAATCCAACATCGTTGTTTGCTGAAGTGCTTTTAGGTAAATATTGTTCTGCTGAGGATCTATTTCATGTTCGACAGACTATGACAGCTTCATGGGGGTGGAAAAGTCTTCTTTGGGGTAGGGAGTTGTTGAAGACTGGTTTGCTATGGAGAGTTGGCAATGGGCAATCAATAAACCCTTTTGTGGATTTGTGGATTCCAGGGCAGGACAACCCAGTAGAAGAATTTGGGTTAAACCAATATCTACCTTCAATGCGAGTGAATCATTTGATAGATTCTTCAAATCTTTGTTGGCGCAGAAATCTCCTTCGATGGTTATTTCCTGAAAATGTGGTTCAATCCATCTTAGGTATTCATATTCCTTTAATCTCTTGCCCTGATAAGTTGGTGTGGAGACTAAGTAGGAATGGTATCTACTTGGTTAAATCAGGCTACTGGGCTGCCATTAGGCGAAAATTTGACAGGGTGAATGGGAATAATGTGATCGATCCTTCGATCTGGAAAAGATTGTGGAAAACAAAAATACCTTTAAGGTGGATTTGATTCATTTGGAGGTGTCTCCATAATATCCTTCTGGTCCAGTGGCAGCTTAAATGCAGAGGTTTGCAGGTTGATCCCATTTGTGCTAGGTGTGTGCAAGCAAATGAGACCATTGCACATGTTTTCTTTGAATGCCCTTGGTCCCAAAGAGTTTGGAGGGGTACAGTTTTGGGGTTAGATTTTACTTGTGGAAATCCTGTGGATTTTCGAACTTGGTGGGCAGATTGGAATAGGACTGTTCAGGAGGAAGATATTATAATCCATTCCATTGCTGTTATGGGGGCAATCTGGCGGCAGCGTAATCTTAAAATGTTTGAACACAAGCAATTGTCAATAGATCACACTTTAAATTTAGTGTCTGAATTTAGATGGCAATGGACCCATGGCTGGGTAAAAGATACTCATAATATATTTACATGTGCTAAAGTAAGGGTGCAGATTCCTTCTTCCAATAATTGTTATGTTATTACTAACAATGCAACCTCACATGATCTTTTTCAGCTCTTTACTTGTGTGGTGGATGGCGCTTGGAATCAAAGTACCAAAGTAGCTGGGCTGGCATGGGTCTGTTTTGATGAAGCTCAAGTGCAGGTCTCACAGCAAGTGCTCTCTCTCTGTTTGCCTTCTCCTCTATTGGCAGAAGCTCGAACACTTTTGGAGGCGATAAAATGGGCTGCCAAGGCGAAAATTCAGTGCCTCTCAATATTTACGGATTGCCAGCTTTTGGTTGATAGTTTTGTGACAAAAAAAATCTCAAATGGGAGGTTGATTTGGTTGTACAGGATGTGCTAGTCTTAAGTAAGTTTTTTACGTTTTTATCTGTAACTAAGGTGGGTAGGGCTCTTGTCGAGCCAGCACACCAGCTGGCAAAATCTGTAAAACTGCTATCTCATGAATAATATATTGTGCTGTTTTGCTTGATTCTCGAAAAAAAAAAAAAAATAAATATGTTCCTTTCATGATTTGAACCAAGGACCTCTTAACCAAAATGGCCACACGTTGAAATTTTGATTTACCAAGTTCAATTGAATGTTGATTTATCTGTTAGAAGTGTCATATGACACATGCATTATATGTGCACTGATTGGTAATTTTAAAAAATATTTTAAAAAATTCGTTCAGTTCTTTTATGATACTCTCTATATGCACATATATGTATGTACATAATAACGTGGATATCGGATTTTTATCAAGTCCTATTCTTCATGGCTCTCTGACATCTATCTATTCTAATATATAAAAGGAAGGCTATTAGTGGTGTTGACACTTTTTGTCACATATTTTGATTCTTTTTTTCAAAATACCCCTATATTTGGAGTTTTTATAAAAATTAAGCAAAGAGGAGGACAAGTCTCAAATTCATGACCATGGATTTAATCATAAATGCTCTTACCACTTGAGTAAAGCATGTGCATTTTTTTTTTTTTATCATTATTCTTATAATATAGATATATATATTTTTTTGAGTTGCACACTCATTGCATGCTGATGGCTAGTATATATATATATATATATGTTTTAGTCCATCACTTATGTTTATTGCTCATAAAAAACAAATAATTATGAGCATAGGAGGAAACAAAACAAAAAAGAAAAGAACACTATACATAACAAAAGTTTCTCCTTGATAGTGAGCGTGAGACGTCTTTTTATCGCAATCTTTTTAACAACTAATGTTAATTTTGCCTCTAGTTTAAAATTTTCTATTTGATGTCACTAGACAGTGAACACTTTTTTCTAATTCACGAACAATGAAATATGGTTTTTCATTTTTTAGCATTTAATCCTCGACTTTTAGCTTTTAGCTTTTAATTTGAAATTTCTCTATTTATAAAAGATAATTTATAAATAATAAAAATTTCATTGTTTGAAAATAAATAACATTTTCTTCAATATTGCAAATTCAATACGAACTCCTACTAAATAGATTTCAACGAGAATATTCCAAAAAATACTTTAAAAAAATAAAAATTTAAGTTAATAGTTAGTATTTAAAAGTTTAAAAAATAAAATTAGCTATTCAGTAATTGGGTTGTGTTTTCTGCACGTGTTGTCCTGCACGTGTTGTCCTCCTCACAGTAAAACTTATGGGCTCGTTTGTGTTCTTATAAAAAAATCTTATTATAAGGGGTCTATTAGAAAAATCTCAACTTTTATTGCTCTGGCCATATATTAAAAAAATCTCGCAGGATATGAACCAATATAGGGGTGTGATTGGACCAGTTTGGTTTGAGTTGACATTAAATTTAGAACCAATTTAAATGAATCATGCACTTGAACCAAATCAATTCAATTCAAAAAAAAAAAAAAATTGATCAATAATTAAAATAAATAAGTCTTTAATACTTAAATATAACGCAAACACAAAATAAACATTGTTTAATACAAGTTAACTGCTGTGAATAGTATAGTGAAATCTAACTCAAGCTTAGAGCTTTGCTTTTTTCTTTTTTTTTTTGGATCAGAAAGCTTAAAGCTTTGTTTGGTTTTAGATTTTTGGCTAAAAAAGCACAAAAAGACAAAATTGACTACATAAGCCAATAGGACAAAATATTATATCCAAACCATAATTATTATATTTTTTTTTTCTTACAAAAGCCAAAAAAGCTAAACTAAACGAGGCTAAAAAAGTCCCAACACAAAAAAACCAACTACAAAAGCCAATGCCAAACGAAGACTAAATACAACCTATGCAAATCAAAACTAGTAACACAACTAATAAAATAAAATTAAGTACCATGAATTCCAACTCTAACTTCCAGTATTTTCTTCTTCCACTTACCATTCTTCTTCTTCGTCTTTCACTTCCCATTCTTCTTCTACATATTGACAGAAAATTTCTTTCCTTTCCCGTTCTCTTTCTTCATATTGACTAAAAATCAAAATAAATAGAGAGAAATGATTAGTTGCAATCAAATCCATTAGAATAAATCCATTAGGCAAAAACATGCCAATATAAATTGAATCTTATAATATACATATATATATATTTGGTTATAAAGTTTGTTCGATTTAGATAAAGGGTAATTCAAAAATCAATCCAATCCTATCAAATTGACAAATTCAAGACCCAAAACTAAACCAATGTATTCAAAAAAAAAAAAAAACAACAACAACAACAACAACAACAACCCAATCTAAATATGTCAGTTTGGTTTAATTTTTTTATTCTATGGTAATTTGTCCACCCCTAAACCAATATAAAGGCAAAAAAGCAGAGAAATATATGTATATATCAACAAATTTTGTGATGAGAATTAATGAGGGGGATGTGAAAGAAATGATAAGAGACCCAACAGTTGTTTCGTCTCTTGTGAAAGAAAGGATTATCCAGAATTAAGAAATTTACCCAATAATGTTTAGGGAAGACACATGTCGTACTTTGTAAAAATCTTCTCCTTCTTTACCATTGACCCTTCGAAGCTTGTTATTGAATTTATCGTCCGCTCCTCTAATTGTAAATCGTTGGAGGGTAGCAATGAATCTCAATCCCTCTGGAACCATTTCAAGTCCTTCGCAATAAGCAATTTTTAAATTTGAGAGATTGGGCATCGCTCCTTTTTCCACCTCCCACTCTTTTAAGAGCATCAACTGATAGAGAGATAGGGTTTTGAGTTGGGGGAAACCATTAGCTGAGCAAACCATTTTGTCCCCCGTAAAGGCACCACTACCTAAATAGAGATGTTGTAGGTTAGGTAGCCTCTCCAATGTTGGCATAGGGTCTTCTTCAAGTTCACATCTAAACAAAATTAACTCGATGAGGCTGGGAGAGAAACCCTGGCAGTACTCTGGTAACTTGGGAATAATTCCACTAATACTCAATTTGTAAAGATGGTGACACCCTAACAGTTGTTTTTTGAGAAGAGTCAACTCTTCTTCTTTTTTGTAAAATTCAACTGATAAGGATGTATGTTGAAGGTGGTTGGCACTGATGTTTAGGTAGTTGATGAAAGCCGCTAAGTCCTGATTGTCCTCCTCCGAGAAAGTTGCATCTTCTAGTTGCCGAAGATTGATCAATTTACACAGATCATTGACGTCACAAGATCTTGTGTCAAACCCTCCTAATGTTTCGAGGTTGCTTAACCCATCAAATTTGAATTTAGCATTGCGAGGAATATACAAATGCCTCAATTGTTCCATTCCATGTAAGACTATTACTTCACCTGGGTTGAACTCGCAATGTTGTAAATCCAAGGTTTGCAAGTATTTCAACTTGCAGATAGACGAATGCCACTTAGGTATGAAACAACTTCTAAAACTCAAGTACCTCAAGCTAATTAGGTTACCTATTGATTTGACTGACTTTTCATCAAACTTAAATCCTTCAAGATCCAAATTCCTAAGCAATTTGAAGTACTCGACATGGGAGTTCAACTCTATTGAAGACTTTTCGTCACTAGATAAAGGCCACAAGTGAATTCTTGGATCATACAACAATATTGATCTTAGCTGTTTATTTGTCTCCAAGTCAGGGAGGACAACTTTTTCGACATCCCTACTCAAATGAATTGCAAGTTTGCGTATTTTAGGAGTAGTGGTTGTTGATGTGGTGGAAAACCAATCAGCTAGATCAGTTTCGCGTTGGAGATGAATGATCTCGAGAAAATCATTCATTTTTGCCTTTGATAAACACAAATCTAGCATAAGGTCATGAATGCGGCAATAATTGATCCTTTGAGTATACATGTCTACATGTACTTCAACCATGCACCGCTGTGCTAGTGCACCCAAGTAACGTTTTGCCACATCCATTATTGTTTCATCCCCCACTCTATCATCATCTACAATTATACCGTCAGCTATCCATAAGTGATATAGTCTTTCAGCATTTATCCCATAATCCTCCGGAAAGTGACCAAAATATAGAAAACATGGCTTCAATTGATAAGGCAAGTCATGGTAGCTTAAAGCTAACACCGTTGATACTCCATTGTCATGTTGTGTTGGGTCGTCATTCCATTTATGCGAATGAACATTTTGGTATACCATCTCCCATTCCCTTAATGTATGCTTTCTTGCCAAAAGTCCACCAAGCACAATGATTGCTAACGGTAAACCAGCACATAGCTTTACCATTTTCCTTCCTAATGCCTCCATGTTTGTGTCAAGCACTCTGGAGTCTACAACAACAACAAAATGCAAACTTTAAAAACAACAAAAAAAAATAGATTATTGCCTAGATTCTATAAAACAACAAAAATAAAAATTCTAATGAATGCTTGCGTGAATAAGCAATAAACAAGGGAAATTTGCCGACTTTTTCGAGACCCAAATCAAGTTTTTAATATGGGCCTTTTATACATATATAGATAGATAATTCTAAAGCAAGCTTGTAATGTGAATTGATTTTTAAAGCTTTTTTTTTTTTTTTTTTTTGCAAAATCAAATCGGTTAGTAATTTAAATTTTATTTCAAAAATTTTGAACTTTCATATTCTCAAGTATAAAACTCAAATTATTAGTTGTGAAATTACTAATCAAACTTGCATAATTCAATTTAATAATCACATCCATCGAATCATTTTTGTGACAAAGTTGACCAAAGGTAAGATTTAATCAATTTCAGTTTTAATAAGTTGATTTCCCCAGAAACAACTGTAACAGGGATAGTATATAACATTTTATACACAAACTATATATTTAGAAATTAATCATCCATTAGTTTTAAATAATTTACTACATCAACAAGCTTTTTTGTTTCTATTTAAGGGATAGTTTTTTAGAACCCTTTTTTTCAACCAATTTTTGAATTCCAAAACAGCCGTTTCCTTAACTTTGCCTCAAGGTCAGCACTGTTTACACTGATTCTTGCATCATCCATTAGTTTTAAATAATTTACTACATCAACAAGCTTTTTTGTTTCTATTTAAGGGATAGTCTTTTAGAACCCTTTTTTTCAACCAATTTTTGAATTCCAAAACAACCGTTTCCTCAACTTTGCCTCAAAGTCAGCACTGTTTACATTGATACATGCATCTTTTCAATCAAAAGTTCTATATCAACAAAGAAGAAGAAAAAGGATTTCTCAAATTCATGCATGCATTTGGTGCAGAGAGAGTGATGTTAAGGGCAAGAAATGAATTGTGGCCCCTTTCGGAAATTTGCTATTTTAGTTGATTTTTAACTTTTTATAAAAAGGCATATAAAAAAGTAGAAAGAGTGATGTATGTACCCGTAACCTTCTTTCAGATTCCATTCTCTGAGCTAGTATTACAAAGTCGTCATGCATGACATAAGTCATTCAAATTTTAATGAATAATTAGTGACTAGTCTTAGAGTATTATGTGTGATTGTCTATATGGTGTTTCAAATTAATTGCATATAGCAAAAAATTTTATGAATGAAACATGTTAAGTAATCTTTGTGGGGTTGTTAGGAGACAAATGATGACTATTTAGTGTGTTGCGGTTTCTCATTGGCCGATACTAGATCATGTAGATAATATAGTACTCTGGACGTATCTAATATTTGTGTAAAATTATGGAGATGCAAGTGAAAAGTTATGGAGATGCAAGCATGTTTGTGTAAAATTTTATTTTCTGTCTCACTGTAAAGTAATCCCTAAGTTTTCAATTTTATGTAGTTTTCATAAATGAATATTCTAAATACATTTGGTTCGACCCTATGGCTAGTAGAGCTAGAGTATTTCCATATCTTTCCCAAATTTCAACCCATGGGTCATTAATCTTTTTGGATGATAATAGACCACACAGATGATATGAAAACTAACATTGAAATAATTTAGTTCGTATAAAAAATATAGCAAGGTGGACTGATTAATATTACCTTTACCATCTCTTCTTAGTAATGATTTTTTTTGAAGTAGATACCAACTTTCCTTGTCATTTAAACACTGGGGTTCATGGACGATAGGGTATGGATCTATCTGCGAAGGCAATATTTTATTACGAGTCGTTAGCAATATTTTGCTACCTGTGTTTCCATTTGGAAAGGCCGGTTCCAAGCTCTTCCAAGCCTCTATTGACCAAATATCATCCAGGACAACTAAGCATTTTTTACTCTGCTGGACTTTATAAAGTTGCTCAAACAACTCATTATTTGTCATTCTAACAGCATCTTCCTTCCTCTCTAGAACAAGATTGATGAAGATTTCTTGCAGAATATCTCTTCTTTTATACTGTTGAGATATGCACACCCATGCCAAACCTTCAAAGTGACTGTGGACATCTTTGTGATGATATACTTTTTTAGCTAGAGTGGTCTTCCCCAAACCACCCATGCCGCAAATAGAGACAACTCGACTAGGAGTAAAGTCATCAACTTGCACCAAATGCTTCACAACCTTGTTCAAGTCTTCCTCAAACCCAACAAAATCCTCTTCAACAACATGCTGATACGATTGCCTCAATTCTTGTTGCTTCTCAACTGCCAAACTTCTTATGCCTTCACCTATAGCAATATTAGTTTAGTCTTTCTAACGGTCGATATTCAATAATAATGTTGTAGAAATAGAATTTTCATGCAAAAAACTCACATAAAATGATTTTTTTTTTTCTTTTGTGACCATTTTAAAGAGGAAAAAAACACTAATTTTATGGTCCAAAAATAATAGTGTCACATAATTTGTATGAATTTTGTATATAAAAATTCTATTTTATGAATCATTTTTCACCATATAACAAAACATCCTTTATAAAATATATATTAAAAAAAGTGGAGGTCAAAATTGTGAAATATATTTTTATATGTTTCTATAAACTTACAGGATTTTTTGCTTATTATTTCTAGTAATATTTTTTTTTGAAGAATAAAGACAACATAATTTTTTATAATAATAATATAGGTCCTCCAAAATATACGGTGACAAAAATACTCTCACTATACCGCTTCATGTATCACCTATTACTTTTTTTAACTCATTTAAACATTTCAAAATTATGCAACTTTTGATCTATATTTTTTTTATTTATAAAATTTGTGTTTTTGAAATCGTTTCATCAATATCGGTAAAATAAAATCCATGATGAATACAAAATTAAAAAAAATAAAATAAAAGTTGATGAAATTTTATTGACATGAGACAGGCTGGTAAAATTTTGGTTAGTGAAATTTCAATAACCAAGTCAGACTATGTCAATCAAATTTCTAAAAATATAAATTTTACAAAAAATTTGAGATATAAATCAAAAGTTATTAAATTTTAAAATTTTGAAATCACTTCAACAACATAAAAAGGTCACATGAAAGAGAAACGACGTTACGAGAAAAATTAGGATTTTTAGATCATGAGGGCATTTTGGACTATATATGTTAGAGTTGTCATTATTATTTTAAGATTTCAAATCTCAAGAATTTTAACTAGTAAGCAAATTGTTGTTATACTTAAAGGGTGAAACACCAATAAATCTCAAAATGTGATCTTTTGAATTGTTTAGTCTTCTCTTTTTCCTTATGAATCCAAAGATCCCATTAAAATAGAAAAATCTCACTTATATGTTTGGGTTTAATTTTTTAGAGATAAAAGTAAATTTTTTCAAATGTAAAATTATACATTTAGGCAATCCGCACTATAGAAGTTTTGAATTTTCCCTCATTTTGGAACAAAACCCACATTATGAACAAAAACGTAAAACTCTAACGTAACACTCCAATATAACATATTAAAAAACTCATTGGTGTACTTTTCTTAAACGTTACAACATAATACTAAAAAAACTCCTTAGTGTATTTTTTTTCAAACGTAACACTCTAACGTAACACATACAAAAATATTCAAAACTCTTTAGTGTACTTTTTCCAAATGTAACACTCACAGTTTGAAATTATATATTTGCTTAAATTTACTAAGAAATTTTTGTACTCCTTTTTTAACAGTTTGAAGAATCTTTCATCATTTTGAAATGGTTTGAAGGATCCTACATATTTTTTTTGGAGTGTTACGTTTGATAAAAGTGTTACACTAAGGAGTTTTTTCAGAGTGTTATATTGAAATGTTACATTTGGAAAAAATATACTAAGAAGTTTTTTGTGTGTTACATTAAAATGTTACACTAAGAAAATTTTTTGTGTGTTTGTTACATTAGAGTGTTACATTAAGAAGTTTTTTTAGAGTATAATATTAGAGTGTTATGTTTGAGAAAGGTGCATTAAGGAGTTTTTTTACGTGTTAAACTAGAGTGTTACACTAAGGAGTTTTTGTGAGAACCCGAATATAAAAATTAAGTAAATAATAATAATATTACAATTTCATATTTTGGTGGTGAATCCTAAAGTACAAATTAAATATTTGGAAGGTCTTTTAATTAATTTTTATACCTAAAATAAATTTATGGTGAAAATCTCTAATTTAGAAGTAAGATTTTAATAATAATAAAATAATAAATAAAGAAAAGCAAAAGGATAAGGGAGTCAAATTATTTAAAGTGTGTGGGTAACCCTAAACTCTCATATTATTCAACTAGCAGCTGTGAAGAGGAGATAGGAGTAGCTTTTGATGAAAATTGAAGAACTAGTTTGGTGCTTGAATAACTCCATCTCCAAGGTAGAAACTAATATTCTGTGAATATAGTTATTTTGTATATATGTTTCTGTGCATTCATTGGAAGAAAAAGGAATGAAAGCTTAACTGATTAGGTGGCTTGAATATCTATCAGATTAATAGTTGGTGTGAATTAGTGTAATGGGTATGGTGGATGTATGAAGAACAAGTATATAGCATGGGTTATATTCAATGGGTGTTTTTGCTTGTAATGGTGGATCTTGTAAGTGAAACGTGGGTTAGGTAGGAGTATTTGGCCACCAATGTTTGTGAATATCATGTTTCTTTTATGTGGTTTGAGGAATTAAATGGGTACATAAAGTTGAGGGTACAATCTATGAGCATGAAATTCTGCACAGAACCACAAATTTTAAAAATCAAGTAATCATATGAAACGAATGAATTTTGAACTGAAATTTTTACAGTAGATTAATTACATATTGAATTGAATATCTGACTTTTCTCATAATTTTTTAGAGTCGAAATCGATATTAACTGATGCGTTCAAATCTGTACAGAAAACTGGTTTAAAACAGTAAGTTCGGAAGTGTCGCTCTTTGGGTATAAATCGGAAAATTATCAAATCAGCGTCATTAGAACCGATTATGAGTCTAGTTTCTTACATTTTTGGCCTTGCATTGATTGCTCATGTATACTTAGAGAACCGTCAATTTCTTTAAAGTACTGTAGAAAACAACCTATTTCGATATAATTAATTGTAAATAATTATTTGGATAAGCAAATCAAGTGAAACCAATTGGGTTTGAAACTTAGGATATATTAGTTGATATCTGGAGGGTTTTGAAAATTTTCGAATAACGTGGAGTGAGTTTTGTAATTTTCAAAGTTAACGATTAGATTGGGAAAGCTTGTTTAAAATTCTGTCTTATGTTAAAGTTACTTTTAGTTAAGTTTCGATCGGAACCCATGTCTTGGGTAATTTTAGACCTAGAAGAACATGAACTTAGGTGTTATTTAAGAGTAACGGTGAGTGGGATTGAGCTGTGTTAGTGCGCTTTAGTGTAGGGTACTTAGTTTATTATTCTCTTTAGTATTTTTAAATTAGTTGTGACGTATAGTCTTCATACTTGGTTCAGAGCACTAGTTGGACTTTCATACTCTATTCGAGGATTATATTATTTCATTTTCAGGTGAGTAGTTTCATGCTACATATTTTTATAAATGTTTCCCTACCCTGAACTGTTGGAAAATTAAATTGTTGTTTCAAGACTAAACTGTTTTGATAAATTATTATATTATCAATGGAATCAAATTATTTCTGAAACATGTGTGAACTTGGCATACTGTAAACTATTTGTTTTGGTCTCATGTTTATAATGGTGAACTACCATGTTTTGTGAAACTGATGTGTATTGATTATTGGGACCATATGTGTATTTAGTCTAGGGAAAATATTCCACTGTGTGTGGTGACTTTGGCCACTAGGGAACAGATCCGGGTTAGACCGTGATGACTCTAGTGCTCAACGATTGTAAAGAAAAGACCTAGGTTAGGCTAGGTGACCTTCAATTGGATCGTCTTAGAGAAAAAGCCCGGGTTGCCACCCCGAGGATGACTCTTGATTCGATATTGGATCCAACAGGGCTTATAGCCTTGAGAACTGTATGGCATATTACATGTTATTTCTTGGTACCCAGAAAATTATTGGTGTTCATGTTGTAATCTGTTTTAAGTGGAAAATGTCATTTATCATGTTTTTGAGAGACATGAGTATTTTAACTGTTGAACTGTGAAACCTTTTGTTTTGAAACATATTGTCTTTACCAAACTATATGCCAATCTAGTTTCTGTGATATAAATCTTATTTTGGAATTGAACCCTGTTTTCAAATTTGTATTTACTATCCATGTTGCTACTCACTGAGCTATTAGGTGACTTAGTTGTTTATCACTTCCAGGTGTTAGAAGGACTTAAAGTGGACATATGGAGTAGCAGGGACTCAATTGCATAGACCTCTAGGACATTCATTATTTTGTTTTAGCTTGTTATGTCGGTTTTGTGCATACAGTGTGGTGGGATTTTATTTAGAATTATTTTATTTTATGGCGATTTGTATTCCATTTAGTATATATTTTTGGAAGTTGGTTATGGTTGATTTTGCCATTTATACTTGTGACTTGTCACTGGTGGGTTTTGATTTATTTATTTCTGGGCAATCATCACATTTATTCTTCGTGATTTTGGGTTCATGTTTAGGCTTACGTGTGCCTTGGGCTGAGTCCCTGTGGGCCACGGCCGGTCATGCCCGGATTTGGGGTGTGACAGCTTTTTTGAAGTGTTATATTGGAATGTTTGAGAAAAATACACTAAGAATTTTTATTTTTTTTTAAGTGTTAGATTGGAATATTACAGTTTGAAATTATACATTTGTTGAAAGCTTACTAAAGAATTTTTGTACTCTTTTTGAAATGTTTGAAAAATCTCACATCTTTTTGAAATATTTGAAGAATTTCGCATCTTTTTTAAATATTTGAAGAATTCTATATTTGAAGTCATTTTTGTACTCTTTTTGAAATGTTTTCCAAATAAAAAAGATTCTCATACAAAAATTTATCCCAAATTTAATTCTCATAAATTGTGTACCTTACCTTTCTAATACCCAAAAAAAAAAAAAAAAAAAAAAAAGAAAGAAAGAAGAGGGAAGGAAACATAATAGAAATAAGGTATAACTATAAATTCAATTTTCAAATAATATATTAAATCTACCTTTCTAAAATCAATGAAACTAATTGGTCTATAAAAAAATCTTGGGACTAAATAGATCACCATTCCTCAAAATAAAATTTATAAGTCAATTTTCCATCCTAAAATTTTACACAAACTTACAGAGATTTCTTTTTAATTTCCCCTAAATTTAACTGAAAAATTAAAATATAAAATATTATTCTTTCCTAAAATTGGTTAAAACTGGTAATGTCACACGAAAGATTAATGGAATATATTAACACAATTTAAATTTCAAATTTTAATTAGTAATATTTTGCATATCAAAAGAGAGAAAAATATACTTAAATAAAAAAATATAAAACAATAATTGAAATTACTAATAAATCAATAAATAAAAACTTAAATTTAAAATCATCACTTGAAATGGCTCACCTATACTTTTCAAGCCGTAAGTATGTAAACGAAAAATGTTTGGGGGCCCTAATTTTGTGGCTCAAATGTGGCTCAAATGGCCAAAACGACGTCGTTTTGGCCATTTTGATGTTGTTTTGTACTTAAAACGACGTCGTTTTGGCTATTTGAGCCACATTTGAGCCACAGAATTTGGGCCCTCTACCATTGCTCGTATGTAAACTAGCGGTGAGGTGAGTGATCTTGTTTTTAATGGCACCGATCTCACTTCCGACCTTGTGAACGTCTAGCCATTCGTTGAAGATGCAAGCGAATCTTTTAAGGGTGTTTCGGAAACCCTTTTTGTTCCTTTTGGATGAAACTTGGATGACATAAGTTTCGAGGATGTCTTCGGTTTCATAAGCAAGTTTTCTGATTTCCGCAACCCAGTTGCTGACCCTCGCATCTACATGATGATCAGACTGTATTGCATAATCTGCGTCTTGTAGGAAGCATTGCATTCGCTTTAACTCGGCTCGGATTTGTTCAACTTGACCGCTTACTCCGTGTAAGAATTTAGCTTCTTCAGTTAACAAAACTCCGAGTCTGTTTGCAATGAAGGATACAACAGGCATTTCCATTCCGATCTGAGGTCAATTCAATTGAACTCACACGGTCTCCCTCAACAAAAAAATGTGTTTGGATGAAGGGTGGAGAAGAGGTTCCTTTGGGGTTGGAGACTGGACTGAACTGGTTGAAAATCTTGATAAAATGGTGGTTGCCAGTTTGGTTAAGACTAGAGAGAGAGAGAGAGAGAGAGATTGATTTAATTAAGAGAGACGAGAGATTGATTCCTTCGGGGAGCAACCTGTGTGGTGGAGCAAACGTGTGGAATCATTTCTCATTTTATCTATTTTGTCTATGATTAATAATTCATTCACATAATTTTTGTCACTAATTTGAATGAAATGTTTAGTTGAGAGATTTCGAAAGGTAAAAAAAAGTAAGTAAAATATAACTAAAGAATATATATTTTTTATTTAATTTCATATACTTTTTTTTTTCTTTTTTAAATTTCTCCTTAAATTTCTCAATCAAACACAATCTTATTCTAATGTCTTACCAGTAAAAGTCTTGTTTGAAAGGATTCGAAAGAAAATAATTGTGCAAATGGATCATTGCTATTTTTCTATCTAGTTAAATCTTTTTACTTTTATATAAAATTAATTTTTTGCATATGAATAATTCTATTTTATAATTTGATGTGTTATAAAATGTGTTTATCCTATTTAAATAAATATAATAAAAAAATTATATTATATTTTATTTTCATTTTTTAGCCATCATTCGAGAATGGATTATTTTAATTTACTTTTTAAGTAAAAACTACACTCCCCAAATTGGGGCCTTAATTTTAATTTTGGATCAATTACTTGACAGTTGGGTCAGATTAAAAATATATATATATATAAATTAATAAAAAATTATAATATTAATTATTAATATTTATAATATATTTTTATTTTATGATAAATAAGTTTTAATGACACATTGTCAGTGTAGTTCTTCATTTAATTTTTTACCCGATTTTACTATCCAATCACAGCTGTAACGTGTTATTTGTGCGTGCGACGACGAGGGGAATCAATGGCAATAAAGAGATGAGTAATGCTAGAGATCCCAAATATTCTACCAAAAGTTTTACCAAATGTCTCACATGAGTGTGGGACCCACACAATGTGGGTCTCATGTGGGTCCCACACCCATGTGAGACATTTGGTAGAACTTTTGGTAAAATTTTTGGGACCTCTAGCATTTTTGTAAAGAGATTGCCTTTAGCGGTCATCTGTATGACAATGGAGGAATTATGGGACCGAAAAAAAAAAAATTTACACAAATATAAAAGTGTATAAGTCAGACTTATTAGTTATTCTTATCACCGAACTATTTACACTTTTTATATCTTTATAATTTTTTTCTGTCCTACTGTAAAATAATTCCCCCTATGAGAAAAATGATTTATTGATTAGTTTATTCTGTGAGTTTGGAACCCAACTTTGATTTTCAATATATTTTTATTTTATTTTAAGGATATGGAGGACAGCCAATCCCCTCTCCTGGAACATCTTGGCCTAATTTAATATTGGAAGACCTAATGGTGTGTACATATATACCCTATTACAATTAGCATAATTTTATTACAAAATTTCTTATAATTTTATTACAAAATTTCTTAATATCATTTTCAATTACAAAATGCATAATCTCATTACAAATGAGCGTAAGAAAATGTTTAAAATTTTATGGTTCATGTAATAAAAGTTTATGGGTTTATGGCTTAATTACGATATTTTTTATTACGCCAATTCGTGGTGAGGTTATATATTTTATGGTTAATATTACTAAATTTTGTAGTAAAATTATGTCAATTAAATTTATGATAAGGTGCATATGGTACACACTTTTGAAGTGATGTTTGGAAGTAAATATTCATTCAAAATGGGGGATAGTTGACGTGCTATTACGTTAGACGACAGTTAAATTATACTTTACTCCCTTCGACTATATTGTTATGTATCACTTTATGCCCCTGCCCCCCACAATTAAAAATGGGGGAATTAATTGTCAATAGGATAAGGAAAAAAATTCACTAAAACATGGAGAGTGCAAATTGTTTTGTGGTGGGGTATAAGTGAAAATATGTATGATGCAGACTTGCACCCCTTCATGTTTGTGTATATTTTTTTTTTGGATAATTTCATTTACACCGCACAACCTCACTGTACACACCATTTTCTCAATACACACCACACATTTTTAGTACTTTGATTTTTTCTCACTGCACACCATTAATTTTGAAAAATCCTAAATTACCCATATCTTCTTCACCTCTCTATCCCAAACTCGCCACTCTGTCTCCAGTCGCCTACCCTCCTTGCTGTCACCTACTCAAAGAGATGAAAAGTAGAGAATCAATTCTCCCTCTGCGATAGAAGAGCAAAGAATTCATTTAATGATTCGAGATGAAGAAGAAGAAGGATTTGTCAAAGACCAATCAGATTGAGAGGTTTGGTGGTTGTATAAATAGAATCACCTTTCTTTTTTTTCCTTCTATTTCACTATAAAGTAATTCCCCCATTAAAATTGTAAAAACTAACCGTCCTCATCTTTTCTTTTTCTTTTCTTTTGATTTGGACTGTCATGACTAAATATACATCAATTGGATAAATTACATTCTATCCGCTTAAACTATCACCTCATATCACTTCACTTTCTTGAACTATCACATAATATTTAATTTAGACTTTCTAATTTTTTTTTGTCATTTTTTCATTTTTAATTTTTTAGAAAGACAAATTGAAAACCATCGAAATATTTATGATTAAATTTAATAAATGTTCGCTAAAGACAAGAAATATAAAAACATATCAATTTTTTTATGTTTTTTTTAGTTTTTCATCTTTAGTCATTTAAAAAAAAAAATCTCCACATTTTTCTAATATTTTTTTAAATTTTAGGTGCATCTAAAAATTTAAAATTTTAAACTAAAATATGAAAAAAAAATTACTCAAAACGAATTATGTGAAAAATTATTTTCAAAAAAAGGCTAAAAATTGTATTTTAAATTAAAATCAAACATTTTTTAAAATTGTTAGTAGAATAATATTGAGTGATAATTTCTGACTTTTGCAGTCTTCTTTTCTCCGTGTTCTGAGGCACGACTTTCTTCATTCTTTTACCAGACAACCAGCCTCCTCTTTTGTTCAACTGTCTACAAATGTCAACCATCCTCTTCACAACAAAACAAAACACAAACCCATAAACCAAGAAAGATAGTTCATTTGACCAATCACACCACGAGATCCCAAATAGATAGAGCAAAATCAGTATGAGGTATTCTTTGGTATTTGTTTTCAAACGATGACATTTTCTTTTTCAAACATAATCTCAGGGAATCATGATAGAGAAAACAAAAGAAATAAAAAAGAAGTGGTTTTGTCAAGAAAGGAATTTGCCTAACAAAACACGTAGGATAAGAATCCTAACAAGGCGGTTTGATTAATTAATGTGGGTGTGTGTGGGTGTGTGTGGGTGTGAGAGAGAGAGAGAGAGAGAGAGAATTCTGTATGCTCTGGGATGTGCATAAGGTGTTACGTTCCCCTTATCATGTTTGTAGAATTTTAAGGATCAGTGGATTGCATGCCCAACCTTTGATTATCAAGTGATTTTTAACAGAAAGTATACTACAATGAACATTACTGGAAATTTTACATTTAGCAGCGTTTACAAAGCACCAATATAGGTATAAAACACCTCTAATTCTATTTGTGACGTTTAGTACCAAACGCCGAAAATGCGGCCGCCGCTATAACGTTATGACACTTTAAAAACATCATTAGATTAATATAGGCGAAGTTTTAAAAAAAGCCTCTAAATGTGATAAATAAAGATAAAATGACGTCATTCAATATTTAGCGACATTTTAAAAACGCTGTGATAGATTTTTCTTGTTTTAAAAATATGGCGTTTGGAAAAACGCCGTTATAGCCTCTTTTTTTAATTTTTTTATTTCGAGATTGTGCTAATTCTATTAGATGTCAAAACCAAAATCAACCAAAAAATAAAACGAAAAAATATTCTAAACCAAAATCAAGCAACAAGCACAACCAAAAAATAAAAAGAAAAAATATTGTACCACACAGTCCAAAAATCAATTTTTAAACATTTTAGGCTTGGACTGCAAGGTTTCAAAGATGAGATAATGAAATGGAACAGCTGCACACATTAAGGAACAGGAGAAGATCATCAGAATTCAGTTGAAGATAAGGAAGCCTTGATTAAACAGAATTCTTTAAAAATGTACCGTTTCCATCCACTTCACATCATCTTTAGAATCACATTGTCAGGACTGGCTAACATTGTCAGGACTTGTATCTGTTGAGATCTCCATTTTGTCAGACTGGCTAACATTCCAAATATTTGTGACAAGTTCAGATGCACGTTCTGTTAAAAACTGATCCCAACTTCTCTCTTCAATTTTGAAATCGTCACCACCATCGGAATGATGATCACTGAATAGGGATGGCAATATCAACCCGGCCCGACGGGGACCCGGACCGCCCCGTCCCGATAAATAGGTTTTTCCCCGAAAATTATTCCCCATAGGGCCGGGGCTGGTATTGAAAAATACATCCCCGATAATTTTCGGGCCGGGGACGGGGATTAATTTCTCGGCCCCGCCCCCCGGCCCCGCCCCGCCCCGAAATTTCCCCGAAGTTTCCCCGCGTGCTACCTATTAGTTGTATTATAATTTTATATCTCTCTCTCTCATGTATCTCTTGCTCTTAACTCTCATTTCTCTCTTTCCCTCTTTGGTTCGTCTCTTTTCACTCTCTCAACTCTCTGTCTCTCGTTTTTCTCTCCATCACTCTCTCTCAACTCTCGTTCTTCTCTATCAACTCTCTCACTCTCAGTCACCGACACGGTGACACCACCACCACCGCTGTCCCCGACCTCCTCTCTCTCTCTTCTTCTCACCTCGTTTCTCTCTCTCCACTTCGTCTCTTTATTCCTCATGGCCACCGCCACCGCCGCAGGTCTGTCTCTGTCACCACCACCGAAGCCAGCCAGCCACTGTCGATCTCACTCAAATCTGTTAGATCTGAACTCAGATTTGTTAGATCTGTTAGCTCTCTGTCTCTCTCTCTCTCTCTCTGTGATCTGATCTGTGTACTCAGATCTGTCTCTCTCGTATTGTTGTTGAAAATAGATATTTTTTTTTCAGATTAAATTTTTTTGATTTGTTGATGATGATGAAACATATTGTTGTTGAAAACATTTTTTTTTTTTCAGATTAATTTTTTTTTCCTGCATTAAATCTGTGTGTGATCTGGTCTGTGTTGATTTGTTGATGATGATGAAACATAGTGATATATATTGTTTTGTTGTTGTGTTGAACAAAATTCAAAATAAAACTCGGGGATTTTTCGGGGTCGGGGAAACCCGATCCCCGTTAGGGGACGGGGACGGGGAGTTGATGGGTTCCCCCGCCGGGGATCGGGGGCGGGGACGGGGATTTTTGAGCCTTCGGGGATCGGGGACGGGGAGGATAGTCCCCGGACCCGCCCCGCCCCGTTGCCATTCCTATCACTGAAGGATGTATGAAGCCGAATGTTTGAGCACAACACAAAAAGGGTAACACCAATCGCTTCCCTCACCTATCCAAACAAAACTCGCATCAAGTTCTGACAATAAGAGCAACTTCTGGACTCTTTCTGTGGTCATAAACTGCATAGTTATTAACTTAAGGATGCTCGGTTAAAGTTTCAGGAAGCAGTTTACATGAAATCTAGAACTTCATAACCCTTTCCTTATTAAGCACTTTATGAAAAATATGCATGGGTTCTGATCCAGAATTGAGGCCAAACAAATAAAAGATAATTAAAATCTACTTCTAGTTGTTCTTTTATATGTTAAAACCATTATTCACATTCTTCCACAATTGATGATTTCTTCCATACTCAGAAATCACTTGATCAAGCTAATTTAAGGCATAGAAGACTTCCCAATTGGGACGCATCTAATGGTGTGTCCAGCAAACATCCAATGTCCAGAGCGTACTGTAGGTCTCCCCTATCCATATCTTAAAACAGAGAATTCACATCAGCAAAAATCCCAGCAGCATGCAAATACAATTCTCTACTGCAAGAATTAGAAAGAATCCATGTATGCAAAGAATATTTTTGGATGATTGAACGAGGAAAGAAAAGCATAAACTAAATATATTTTGGCAAGTTATTCCCCACAATCAAGCTTGGAACTAGTATATAATGAGAACTTGTAACAGAATATCTAGAAATATGTTATAAGATTGGAATTCTGTAGAAAATTGTGTTACTCAAAGAACCATAAGCATGTATCAAATGAGCTGAAGGGAAAAAAATATAAGGAAAAAGGAAAAGGATTAAGAAGGTTTTTAATTAAAATAACAAAACTAAATAATGTACGACATTGCTAATAAAAATTAAAATATGCCAAATAAATGAGTCAACAAAGAAGCTTCAAGTCAATTGATAATAAAAACAAGGAAATTCTAGTCAAAAATCTATTCGTCGTAAAGTGTACATGAAAAATTTATATGTTTACATATATATATATGTATATATATGAATAAAGGGTACAAGAATTAGAGTCATCCAAACATTCCAAAGAGCTAAATTGTACAATTTTATATGTTTTCATTGAATCTGGATCTCCATGCCTTCATAGTGTAACAATCATGGAGTAAACATCAAACCTATGACTGATTGGAAAACTTAAAACCCACTGAACTATAACAGATTGGTACTATTTATTTGCGGTCTATTAGGAATGCATTCAAAGTAACAAAGAATGTGTAGAATACTAAAATCCTATTTTGAAAAGGAATATATATATATATATATATATATAGTACCTGATCTTGCAGAACATAGTATTATGATCAAAGTTCACAAATAATAATTCAAATGGAAATGGCAACAAAACATAGTATTATGAACAAAGTTCACAATTAAGAACTTCTATGTGTATGTACAGCTAAACCATTTTAATACCTGTCATACAAACGAGCAGCAGCTTCCTGAGATCCAACAGTGCCCAAGTGAATTTGTTTCTTGTCAACTTTTATGGCTGCCTGCCATTTCATATTCTTAAAATAGACACCGCTCATCAGACATGGTTCTTGGTTCTCAAAATGCTTTCTCCGATGTCGCTTTCTGCATTTGACCTCTGGCACTGCAAAAAAACAAGCATCAGTTTAAAGGCTAAAGGCATTGCTGACACAAGAAACCAGGTCCGCCCAGGAGGGGGATATATATGAGGATTGGCAATAGATAAATTTTGAGTTTAGTAAATATAATAAAGTAACAAAATTTTGTAAAATGTGTATATAAAAGGAAAAACCTGGATATTGTTGATTATGCTGCTCTTTTGATGAGCTAGAACCAGATGCATTTGATGACCCAGGACTTACTTTTGAAATGGTTTTCTGGGAAGCAAAAGCAACACGTACAATATGAATATAAAGCTTGAAGTACAGGATAGAACATGTAAACAATCGCTAACTATCTATTTAGATAAAATAAATAAAAAAGGTAATCAATTTGTGCTACTAGTTTTATATCTCATATGAACAGAGTATATACACTTATCAGCATGACATCAAAATATTGAAAAGCACAATATAATGGTTTAGGAATTTTGAATTCATCTCTCTCTCTCTCTCTCTCTCATCCAGTTTCATCACTTGAGGTTTCTATTTAGAACACCCTCCACAAATTCGATTCTCTCAAGGATTCCTTGAAGATGTTCTACACAATACTTGGCCAATTAAAAATCTGAATGGCATATAACAAAATTTGTGTGTGTGTGCGAGGGAGAGAGAGAGAGAGAAATTTTATACAAATTTTCAAAAGGAGAAAGAACTTACCCCCAATTGTACAATACATGGGGTGACATTTATGCATGTTCTTGGATCCACCATGCAATCAATAAAACTCATCATAGTCAAATTTTTGAAAAGAAAAAAAATAATATGCCCACCAATTTCATTCAGCTCAGAAAGCAGAGATGCAGGGGAGAATTCCTTTCCATTGACTGAAACAGGAAGCCCTGAAACCATCCCAATTTGTACATATCTACATGGAGGGGGAAAAACAAAGAAGCAAATGCATAAATCAAGATTTGACTAAATTAAAGGAATTGAAATGCACATCAAACAAGCAAACTTACTCAGGTTGGTTGGGTGCATCTTCTGGCTCAATAGTCATCATGTACATATCCTTGTTTGGCTCCTTCGCTGGATCTTCCAGGATGTCTCCCTTCATTGCCACACCACGGCATGCACACACATGTGAGAGAGAAATTAATTTATAACATGTAGGATCTAAAATTCATCTTCTAAGGGAACAATTCTAAAAAGCTCAAATTAACTAGTCCCAGAAGTTTGACTGAGAAACGCATAGTAGACATCAAGCACTTGTATTACAGTTACAGAACCCAAGCAAGAAGTTGAAAATTATTTAATTCCAGATTATAAAAGACGCCGTTGATCATACTGACACATCAATTTGAATACCTTTTTATATTTTTAATTTAAAATAAGACTAGATAGACTCCAATTTGTTTCCCTTCATTTACAATTCCAAATGAAGCCATTTTAAAGGTTATAAACTGCACACTATTGACAATAGAAAATTAAGAGATTCATAGTGACAATCAAGAAGCATAAAGCCACAATCAATCTTAGCACATGTCCTTATAAAGCAACTTGCAGACTTTACTCCAAATAATCGTGAGTCACAAAACTATGTGCCCAAATGCAAGATAAACTGTAACTGAGTACAACAAAAACAAAAAATGAGAAGTTTAAATCTGTAGCACCCATCAAATTATAGGAAAAACTACCAAACATTTTTTTTTTTTTTAGTTTCAATCTTTCAAAATGAGAAGTTGCAAAAAGGTCAATTTATAGTATCAGCTAAATCATAATAATGGGAAGGGCAACTTCCAAGACTACTAGTACTGACCAATATCTAATTGCCATTTTTGTTGGATAGCAAAAGAACAGCTTTTGTCTACTGCAGTCAAGTCGAGTGCAAGTGCTTCTCGTAACATGATGTCTCTACGTATATCATATGTTCCACTTAGTATATATATATATATATAATACAGTGTAATGCCATACTCTGATTTGCTTGTGCCACTAAAAAAAGGTCCAGTAAAATGCCAAGGGGAAATTAATAGGATTGACTATATTTTTGATGCACTCGATTAACTATACAGAGTAATGAAACGCATCTCCTTCAATAATGCCTCTGTTCTCCAAATAATATTAGGACTGGAAACAAAGTACAAAATATAAAGATCAATTTAACTATGTGGCAACAGTCACTATAGCAGCCATCAAAATATGTTCTCAATTGGCCCGGTGCAAACACAAGCTTCTGGAAATTGTAATGGAAGTTGGAGAAGCATACCAAATCGGCAACATTGCCAACACATTCTCCCTTCGCAGTAGCATCCCCAATGTTTTCACCTTTGGCAAAGGCTTTGTATATTGGAGTGCGAGTCGAGGTTGATGTGACAGCACCAACATTCTGCAAGTGAAACAATATGAAAGTAAAGCAATAAAGCTAGTTCATCACATGGATTAGCCGGAATTTATAAAGTGGGAAGAAAATGAGAGACAGAGAAGGGTTGAACCTTGGCCACATTGGTAGCACAAGCTAAAGGCAGAAAAAGGTGTGGCACAGCTGTAGTTGCCAACTCTACCCCAGCACCCAACTCCATTAGAAGATCACCCGCAAAACAAAGCTGAAGGGAATCATGATTTTGAGCAAAGATTACTTGTTAGAAATCAGAACGAAGTTCAGTGAAAATCAACCACAAGAGTAACTATGATCTATATCTCTTCATCGTTGAGCTCCTAGTCACTGTTTCCAACGATCCACATCCCATGCCAATTGCTTTCTTATAACTGGCACACAAAACAAGAAAAGATGGTTTAGTTAACCTTTTTTGGAATTTGAAAAATCGGGGCAGATTTCACAACATTTTTGAATAACGCCGTAAAAAAAAAAGTCACTACTCTCTGTTTTTCTTGTAGTGGAAGACCAAAACCAACAGTCAGAACTCTATAACATTTGATAATAATGATGAAGGAAAACGACTTATCATACCAATATCTAAGAAAGTGAAGCATCATCAAGTCAATTATGTACTAAATGCCATGCCAACATCAAGCCAAAGTCTTGAACAGAAGAATACAAAATGCTTACTTCGATTTCATGGTTGATAATCCAACAGAGCCTAACTTCGAATGCCAAGTTCTATCAATTCTTCCTCCCTTCGGACAAGATAATGTGGTATCCATGCCTGTACCATCAATAGCATAACAGAGTTAGCTGGTCTGAGCAACATGAACAGCATAAGATAGAGCTTAACACATGGTTAGCAGGTTTGCAGAGCAAAAATCAGGAATTAAAATAGCATACGTTGATTTAAATGGTGCACTGGTAGCTCCAACAGGTGTACTAAAGGCAACATCCTGAAATGGACCAGCCATCTTGCCTCGTGGAAACCATCCCAAGTCTTCACCCTTCTTCCCTGATGGACACTCTGAATATTCTGCTGCTAGCTGGAAGAAAAAGACAGAAAAGGAGCACAGAGATGTCAGTGTTATTACTCCTTCAAATGTTCCTGAGACAATATCTTGGCCAAAAACTCTCTTTGGAAGAATGTACAGAGAACATTCGAACCATTTTCTTATGCTCCATTTGTTTCAGCGGGAAACATTTTCTATGTTTGGTAGCTTCCCTGAAACTAGTGTACTAAAAGGTTGTACTAGTGATGGTAGGGTGGTGGTGGCAGGGTGTGGGGGAGGTGGGGGTGTGATGGAGGTTGTGGCAGTGGCAGTGGCAGTGATGGTGGCGGTGGCAGTGGCGGTGGTGGTGGTAGTCTAGTGGTGGTAGTGCTAGTGCGGTGGCATTGGTAAGACTTCAGTCTAGAAAATGTTTTGCACCTTTTAAAAGTGCCAACATTTTCCGCCCAATTAGATTTATTTTTACCACATAAAACATTTTCGGTTGATTTTCATTTTTGCATTGTAACAAATGCCAGAAAATGAAGAAAACAATTTCCCGCCCAAACAAATGGACCAATAGTTAACTTATGAGCATATTGTGTTCATGCACATAATCAGGCGCAATTTGTTTCCAATGACCAAGGTTTTGTAATGTAGTACTTCAAACACTGTTATAAAAATCATTAAGTTGAAGAGATCATGATTAATTAGCTCATTTTAGAAAGCAAGTAGCTAAGTGAAAATGACGAACCCCTTGAATACCTCAATAAAAACCAACTAAATACAACTGAATCAGGTTCGCCATCAAGATCATAAATTATTCCAAAAATATGAAAGAGTAAACAATGATCCCCTCAAAGGTCAAAACCAGAAATTGCTACTGACACAACCTTGACCAACAAGTGTAAAAGTATTAAATAAAAGAAGAAAATGGACAATGTAATAGGGAAATCACCTTTGCGAACTCAGCAGGTGGAACCTTATCTCCATTACTTTTCCAGCAATCTTGTAGCTTCTTGTATGCTTCATTAATCTTCCCTTGCTTCTCACATAAGATATGCCTTGCTAGAAACAAAATCCAAAACCCAGAGTCAAATCAGGAGACTCAACATACATACTAGATAAATTGCAGTTAAAATAACATAGAAGCTCCTGAAAAACAGCATTAAGGGGAAGAAACAACCTTTGACATATGTGCATGTGCCAAGCCCATCTGTCTTCACACTTTTTCCTTTACTTTTTGAGGCACTATCATCACTTCCTCCCACTGCCTGTTTTTCTTTCCCTTTCCCTTTCCTCCTGACTCCTTCGCCTTTGAGTCCTTACCCATGACTGTTTAACCTTGTACATAAAACCGCAATATGAAGACCTTAATGAACAGGGAATGAATACTGGAAGAGCGTAAAATCACACTCCACAAAACAACAATTGCTTAAAAGCAAGCCAATTAAGAGGACCATTATCACATACAAAACAGATATGTTTAAAATAAAGTAAGATTTGCTTGAGCTCAATCCTAAGAAATATATTACCTTTGGGCTATGTTCGGATTTTATATTCCAATTATGTGGATTTATAATTCTGGGCCAAAACCTTGCATGCTGTTTGGATTGCTGAAAGCCACATGGATTGGAAATTCAAACAAATCTCTCTCTCCCTCCCTCCCTCCCTCCCTCTCTCTATATATGTATGATTTTCTACAAATCCACAACCCTAGCTCAAACATTATATACCTATATGCATGTACATATTGTGTGTGTATGTTCCCAAATTCATCTACTAATTCTTAGCATTGAAAGAAAGAATTTGAAATCTAAGAATTTTAACTGCTTAGATTTTAAATCCTTAGAATTGAATCCACTTCCAAACTCAAATCCATGTTTCTAGTGCAATCTTAGGAAAATGGATAACAAATCTTAGGAAAATGGATAACAAACTACAAGAAAGAATAGGGTAGGAAATATGGAAGTGCCTGAGCCAGCAAGGTAACAAAAATAATTATAAGAACAATCTATGAAAAACAAAAAATAAAAATAAAAATGAGTGCATTTTACTACAAACAATAGAACAATGAAAAACTTTGCAGTTGAGCTGGCCAAGAAATTAACACTTTTGAGGTAATTTATGATCTTTGATTCCTAATAATGAGGAGAAGTGAAGGTTGAAAATCAAGAGATACTTAAAGAGTAAACAATTCCGTTATCTAGATTCGATTATTAATAAGGATGGAGAGATTGGAGATGATATGGCCCATAAAACTAAAGTTGGTTGGTTAAAGTGGAGGAATGCTTTTAGCATTAACATATACTGACATAATTGAAAGAAAATTTTATAGAACAGCTATAAGGTCAGAAATGCATAATGAGACAAATGTTAAGAAACTAAGAAACAACAAGTAAAATGAATGTAAATGAGATGAGATGAGATGAGGATGTTGAGGTGGATGTGTGGTAAGACCATGAAAGGTAGAATCATAAATAAATTCATTTGTGAAATGTAAAAGTAGCACCAATTGAAAATAAGTTGAGAAAGAGCAGATTATAATGATTTTGTCATGCATAATGAAGTCTGATACAGGCAACAGTGAGGATGTTAGATAGGAACATGATTAATGGAAATGCTAGGGAGAGGGGAAGGCCTATGTTGACAAGGGATAATGTAGTAAATAAGGATACGAATGTACTTAATTTAAGTGAGCATATGGCCCTTGACAGAGGGTAACAAAGAAAAAAGATTCATGTAGGTCACCTAATCTCATTGTCATGACATTGAAGTCCAATCACTATCAAAATTTCCAATACATTATCTGAATTTTCACCAATCAAATAATACCCAATTTCAAGTCCCGTAATGTAATCATAAGTAAATGCTAGACAAAAGTATCCCAATTATTAAGAAACATTACTAACAATTATAGCAATATGAGGAATTCTACATTCATAACAACACCTCTGTGTGAACATTGTCATTTTTTTTTTATTCAAGAATGCCTTCAGATCTAATAATTGTCACATTCAATAACTACTAAACGGTTTTTTCATTCATCAAACTGCCCAAAATTGCAAAACAATTTACCTCATTCATCTGTCCAAAAAACTTACATGTCAAATTACAATCACATAGCGTTTATAGATACATGTTTTTCCTGCTGTCTTCACAACTAGCCCCCAAATTACAAGTTATTCCAGTATGGAGAAATGTCCGAATCCCAAACATTTGGTCACTTTGGACAGTTCACTTCACTCCATGAATTCTATACTAAGTTAGCATAGGATAAACAGCCAACGAGTAATCCAATTTAATAAAATATACAAACAATGACAAGTTTTCTCATAGAAGCAATATATGCAAATCAAATCTCACAGAGAAGGTATATATCACTGTGTTCAAACATAGCCAAACAAAGAACCCAGAATTAAAATCGAACACAGAATTGTTCAACCATATCAAGCACACACCCGTGTGTGTATACATTATACATACACATACAAGGCTTAGAGAAGCGAAACCCAGAAGAAGAATTTAATCACAGTTACTAATTCAATAATCGTAACTCTGCCTTCTGTATTGGGTAGGTATATTCTCCGTCTGCCTGGTGGTCAGTCCCTTCCTTCTGCCTTCGGTTGGGCTAAACCTGATGATTAACTGGTTACGGGAATCAGGTAGCGGCTTTTTGGTGTCAAATATTTGCCCTCCCCTCTTATTCCGTCCTTCATTCACACTGCCGTATGGTTTACCGACGTATATATTTTTGGTTTATAAATTAGGGGTGTTATGTATAGGCTTTAATGAGTAGATTTATTGTTGAATAGATTTTATGATAATTAATGATATTTTTTATTAAATATTATTAAAAAAATATTACTAATAGTTAATTTTTAATAATATTTTAAAAATTTTGTCATAAAAAATATCACTAATTAAAAATTTTAGCAACAGTTTAAAAAAATTGTCACAAAAAAACATAAACTTTCAGTGACAGTTTGAAAATTCTCATAAAAAAATGTCACTAATTGTAAGTTTTAGCGACAATTTATAAAAACAATAACAAAAAAGTCATTAATTATCAATTTTTAGCGAGATATGCAAAAAATCGTCACAAAAAGTTATTTTTAACGACGATTTTATTAGAACTTATTTTGAATAAGACTTTATGGAAATTAAGTCAACTATTATGACCTATAAGTAGTGTATCTTATAAATTAGGAGATTTTTTAGAGTCATCGGTATTAAGATTTTATAGAATAAAAGACATCTAATATTTTTATAATGTCTAAGGTCTCTCAAATCGATATAAAGAAAATTTGATTCAAAAAAATTCTCTCCAAACCAGAGAAATTTGCCTTATTACGTGCAGAGAATTATTCTGGGTTCAAACTAGAGAAAATTGAAATTTCTCTGGCTTTGTTCAAAGAAAATTGAAATTTCTTTGACGTTATTCACAGAGAATTTCTTTAGCTTTCTTCACAAATTTCTCTATGAAGAAAGCCTCTGCCTTAGCTTATCCAACAATTCTACTCCAAAATTTATACCTATCAAAACAATTCACACAATAGCCAACTAATCACAAAATTCAAAGACCATCCAGATAGTGAAACAAATTGAAAATAATATCTTTTAAAACTCAGTAGTATAATCAAAGCCACAATTCGAAATAGCCATAAGACCAGCATCGCTCACCTAAAACCTCTCCAAATGGATTTTGACCAAAGAGTTGTTTTAATTTGCGATCATTTCCGAAAGCCTATCCCAATCACCTAAACATCGCAACAATTTCAGCGCTTTCAGATTCTTCGCTCCAACAATGAGCGGTCCAAAGCATTGTCCATTGTAGAGCTCCTAAAGGCATATGGTTTTCAAAGACGGAGCGGCGATGCCTGGACCAATAGGCTCGGCGGCAGTGGCCACGCCTCCGCTGTTGTTGATGCCACGGAGGCACTTGACGGAGAGCTCTTCAAGAGAGGAACAGTGATCAAGCATTGCATTTATGCCTTTGACTCCGAACATGCAAGATCCCCACGAGAACTTTTTCAAACCCTTGCAGTTCTTGACGAAAACGACCATGCCAAGGTTAGTGAGCTTGCGACAGCCATGAAGCTTGAGGTGCATGAGGTATAACGCAGCGGAGCGAGATGAGAATCAGGGCATTATCATCTAGGTTGACAGATTGCCGGTCGCATCGGAGAGCGAGCTTCGTGACGGCATCAAAGTGAGAGAAGAGAGAAAGGATGAGACGGAGAGAGAAATGAGGTTTGATTTGAGAGTCAAATTTCTCTGTGATATATAGGTGTGGGGTTGAGGGACCTTAGACATCACAAAATAATATTGTGGATCTCTTTCATTACTAAAAATGGGAAAAAAACCTTAGACTAATTTTCTCTATAAATTATGGGTAAGAAGTACATTAGTATTGATTTTTTTTTTTTTTTACCAAGATAAGGGTATAATTAATGAGGCTAATTGGTGAAAAAATCACTATTATCATCGTATGTTATTTGGTTTAAAAAAAAAGCTTTAGTACACTTTCTACTTTTAAATTATTGTTAAATTATTTATTTAGTCCTTAAATTATCAATTGAACCTATTTAGCCCATAAAGTATATAAATTAAAATCTATTTAATCCTTAATCTATCAATTGAATCTATTAAATCTCTAAAATATTTAATTCAAATCTATTTAGTCCCTAAAAAGATTACAAAAATAAAATATATACCCATACGTATTATAAATTAATAAAAGACCCTTCCCAATTAAGATTTTGTTATAGAAAAATCTTTTCAATTTTTATTTTGTTTTTAAAATGTATATTGTTTCGTTGTGTGTTTAAATTAATATTAGAATCTAATTTTTAGTCTTTCTAATTTAATTATATGAATATTAAATAGATTGAAGAAGTAGAATTAGATAATTTAAATAATAACACTTCTCTACAAATAGTAATAGAACAAAATAATACATTAATTAAGTAATAAAAAGAATTTAGCGAAAAATTTAAAAACAATCAATTAAAAATTATAACCAAATCTGGCATATAATACTAGATAAAGGCAGGCATGTATTCATTGTAGAAGATAAGTAAGAAAATACTATAGGTAATTATCTTATCCTTATAAAAAAAAATTCAATATATAGATTGATGCCCACTTTTGAAAAACAGAATCCAAATTTAAGGTTTTTTTGAAATAAAATTTTAACTAGATAGAATCCTTTACTAATTTATAATTTTTATTGGTTTATATTTTTTTTTTATAATTGTTTTATGGACTAAATAAGTTTGAATTAAATACTTTAGAGATTTAATGGATTCAATCGATAGTTTAGGGACTAAATAAATTTTGATTTGTATACTTTAAGGATATAATAGACACAATTGATAGTTTAAGAATTAAATAGACAATTTGACGATAGTTTATGAGTACAAAGTGAATGAACCCTAAAAAAAATTGGTGGTAAATGACATGAGTTTGAAAAATGACTGAAAAAGTTGTGACACTTGAAAGGTTATTGAAAAATTGTTGAAAAGTCACTAGTGGCCGGCATATGGCAGTTGGCGATTGGTGGAGATGAGGTGAACAAAAAGATAAATAGATAGGTGATAGGACTACAAAGAAGTAGCAGTTGGACAAACAGGTGACACGTGTACAAATAAATAATATTTAAATAGATAAGTAAGTTTTAAACTAATAGATATCCTTTTGGACAGATCAATATTCTTTTAATTCAAAAAGATTTAAACTTAGAACCTATTATTCTAAAAGTTCAAAAAAATGGAGCTCTGATGTGCTTCCAATAATAAATTGTATATAAATTTTTTTTAAGCACTAATAAAAATTCAAATTTTAACAATAGCGTATTATAATAATATACAGTGTGTTTAGTTTCAATTTTTTAGAAATTAAAATTTTTGTTTTTCGTATTTTTTTTATTTTTAGTGAATATTTTAAAAAATTTAAACAAATTTTTTACTTTTTTAGATACACCTTACTTAGATATATCTAAAAAGTAAAATATTTGTAAAAAAATATTTTAAAAAATCAATAAATACATATGTAACGCCCCAAATTTCTAACCCAAATGATAATGCAACAATCATGGCTCTTTCAAGGAAAACCAAATATAAATTTCTAAACTTACATTACATGATACAATAGTTCTTCATGCAACGATACATTAATCCAACAACAAGTAAATAAACAAATAAATATCCCTAAGGGTTTACAAGGTTCCAAGGCTTGAGCCTGGTTACACAAAACGGTTATTCAAACCCACACACATACAGCCCTTGGCTTACACACAGAGTCACAGCAAAATGAGAGTCTCGTACTCTGAACACACATTTCCTCTCCTTTAGTTAGGCGACATCACCACATCTTTTCCTTCACAAAAATCCTGTAGGATGAGCATAAAGTCCAGTAGGAAATCCTTAACAAAGTATATAAATTTTATACAAGTCTCAAGAGATGAAATGCACATGCCATGCTATGCCTTTTTGAAAGAAAATCACATCTTCATATTTGAAACCATCACGCTCAATGATGTCATGCAATTTCAATTCTTCAAAACTTAACAATTCATTTCAAGAGCGGTAAATATGACTCTAGTACTCCCTAGGTCGGTGTCTGCAAGTAAACTATATAAGTACTACCAATTTGTCATTTTTACTAGTATTAACCGGAAGGCTCGACACCTATCTGCGCGGGTTTTCGGTCTTTCACCCCGGACTCTCAGGCCAACTTATTCAATATTATCTATACCACCTATCAAGACTTACCAACATATTTACCCCCAAACCATTCCATGAAAACTTATTTCTCGACATCCTTTTCTCAATGCAAGTTTTCAAATCAACTTTCAAAATTTAATATAATCAAATGAATTGATATGCCAATAACACAAGATGAATATAAATACTTTTATTACAATTCATCATCCAAGGAATAACACAATTCTCTCTTCTCAAGTATCCTCAACAATTAGTCATTTCAACACTATTTTAACGTTTTGAATAATAATTTTCAAAATGAACAACAATTCTCATATTCCCTGAAATTCATCATTTATATAAATATAAATAAGAAAATTTTCAAACATCCATTTTATTTTGACACACAAAATAAATATAACAATATCATTCATGGATTTTCAGTCTCTTTTAAAAAAAATCCCCAAATTGTAGGTTTTCTCACCAAAACTATACAACTCAAATCTTTTGAAAGAAAACTCTCCAAAATCATCTTTTCTTCAATCAACGAAGATCAAAACCTATAAGATCATTTTAAAAGAACAAGAGACAAATCCACTTTCAAAATCGCTCAATTTCTTGAATCAACAATTAATTTTCAAAGCTATCGAAAAATAATTTCGAAAATCATTTAGATCTTGCAAATATATATATGTATATATAACTCTAAGAAAATCTCTACCTCAAGTTTTGAAGAAGAAATGAGATGAAAGCCCCAAAATTAACGGTGTTGAAACTCGATCTTCACTGCACACAATGAAGCCCTCGAGATGATAACCCACTTTGATAAAGAAACAATTGCAAAACTCAAATGGATCTTGAGAAATCAAGGCTTTTGATCTAGTTTGTGTAGAGAAATGTAGAGAGAAGGGAGATGAAATGTTTTTAGAGAGAGAGATATATACAAAAGTGATATGAAATATCAGATTCACAAACTGATATAACATGGTCCACTCGAGCGTCAAATACACCTTCCCAATACTTTTGTAAACAGGTCAAACTTCTAAAACCAAACATTCTCCGCTTGAGCACATAAACGGCCGCTCGAGCGGACAAGCAACTTCAAATGCATTTTGCTTTTTTGCTTCGGCGAGCTGACCGGGCAGCTTGACCGTCATAAGCTGTGTTCTAGGCATAATTCGGTTTGGATTCGCATCTAAAGGTTTGGAGACATTACCTATTCTAAACACACCACTATAACCCGATAACCAAAAATAAGGGAAATTCAAGAGAAAATAAGATACATAACACCATTCAAAACCATACCAACCCGAGCCTAGAACACCACAAGAGACGGGTTAAAATCGGGATCGCTACAACATAATAATACGAAAAATGTATTGAATTCTCTTCTTCTTTTTTTGTATTTTTGATATTTAGTGAATTTTCTAGATATTTTTTTCACAAATATTATACTTTTTAAGTGTATTTATGTTAGGTGTATCTAAAAAAAAAAAAAAAAAATTGCTTAGAATATTAAAAAAATTCAATGAAAACAAAAAAATACGGAAAAAATTTTAAAAACTTTTGCGTCCTTTCATTGTAGTTAAAAAATCAAAAGTAGATAGTTATTGTGTCCTTTCGTTGTAGATCAAATTTTAAAAACTTTTATAAGAGTCCTAAACATTTTTTATTATTTTATTCTATTTTTTGTTTGGAAAAATTACCCATAAGTCCTATCCTGGAAAAAGTTAAACCATTTAGTCCTTTAAGTTTTTTTGTATACCATTTAGTCCTAATGTATTGCCAGATTTTTGAGGATTTGATTTGATTCCACTTATTTTTACATCAATACCCTTTTGATGGCAAACATCATCAACATCGTCACCATCATCAAAACATCAAACGCCTTTTCCCAACAAACGTTGCACTCGGGTTGGGTTTTGTGAACAGAGGAGCAAACTCGTACCAATTCCTCTCGCCGGGTAGATCCAAATGCTCCTCTCTGCAACTCTCTTTCTTCTTCGAAAAAACACCGCCGCCGCCACCGCCCTTCTACTCAAAACCCTAACCACCACCACCACCACCACCAACAACAACCATGGAACCCCCACTAACACAAGAATCAGCAGCAGCCGCGGCGCATCAAAAGACGACTACTTCGCAGCAATCCATCACATCTCCAACATCGTCCGCCGCGACATCTACATGGAGCGAACCCTAAACAAGATGCGAATCTCCTCCTTCACCGTCCAACCATGTGGAAAGTCGCCGAACAAATACCATGGCTTCGCCACCTCTCCCGACCCACACCAAGCCGATCTACTCCGCCATTCCGATGATCTCTCTAATCTCTATTATCTGCACTTTTTGATGATTAGAGATTGATTTTGGAGAAAGTGAAAAAGTTGAGATCTTTGTTTTTGTTGTTTTTTGGGGGTGTTAGGGTTTCTGGGTTTGAAAGTTCGCAGCAAGATGATGTTCGAATGTTTAATGATGATGTTCGAATGTTCCGATGTTTGATGATGATGATCGAATGTTGGTTGATGTTGATGATGTTTACAATTTTTTTGATGATGTTTGACGATGTTTTGTTCATGATGTTTGTTGATCTTGATGATGTTCACAATTTTTTTGTTGATGTTTGTTGATGTTTGATGATGTTTTGTTAATGTTTGATGTTGTTGATGTGTTTGATGATGTTTTGTTGATATTTGATGTTTGTTGATGTTTTAATGTTTGATGTTGTTGATGTTTTTGATTATGTTTTGTTGATGTTTGTTTGGAGGGAAAACAAACATCTACAGAGTTTTGGGCATTTCAATCAATACCACGTTGGGGTTTTCCTCATTTACCCTTACTAAAAAGCGCAAAACATCGTATAACACTGGTTATTTTGTCATTAACATTAGCTTGGGACTAATTGGATCATAAGATAAAATATAGGACTAAATGGATCATAAGATAAAGATTCGGGATTTATTGGTGCATCACCCTTTTTGTTTTTACTATATTCATTAATAAACATATAGATAACATTTGATGTTTATAAAAAACACTCACATTAGGCAATCTTTAGTTTTTCCTTAAAATTTTATTCAAATTTATAAATTTGAGTCACAAAACAGTCATGTAAAGTTTTAGTTAAACATTTGAGTCTCTTTGATTTAAAGCAAAAATTTGAGTAAAATTTTATTTGCTACAAATTGAGTCCATGAAATATTTAAATTTAAGTTTAATATAAATTTAAGTAAACGAAAAGCTCCTTTTCAGCATAATAAAAAATAAAAATAAAAATTTGGCAAATTAAAAATATACCTTCTTAGGTTTATCAAAAATATAGATCATTCCATCACACTCGGAAAATTATATCCAATCTCTTGAGATTTTCAATCATGTAACAAATGACATTTTTCATCAATCAACCTTTAACTAACAGAATCTATAATATAAGCAACAATTTTTTATTTTAAATGTTTATATTAACTTTTATGAAGTTAAAAATTTTATTTTATTTTTTATTGGTCCTACTCTGCCTTCATTATTCCTCATTTTTTCTCAACTAGTAACACTATCCTTGTAGCGATCCCGATTTTGAACCGTCTTTTGTGGTGTTCTAGACTCGGGCCACGTGGTTTAGTGTGGTTATCTATGTCTTTTCCCTCCTTTCATCTTTTGAGTTTGAGTTTTGGAATGTCTTGGGAGTGTTTGGAATAGGTTGGTTGCAAGTGGTTCAAGTTATTGTTGTCCAGAATTTTGCCTCTTCGCTCGAGTGAGGCTTCTTGCGCTCGAGCGAGCTTTGTGAACTGCCAGTACTTTTACAGAATTTAGTCCTTCCCTCGAGCGAGGCTTCTTGCGCTCGAGCGAGCGAGTGCGTCTGAAAGACATCTGA
Source organism: Camellia sinensis (assembly GCF_055761805.1). Lineage (NCBI taxonomy): Eukaryota > Viridiplantae > Streptophyta > Magnoliopsida > Ericales > Theaceae > Camellia > Camellia sinensis. The sequence goes on from NC_138975.1 coordinate 115,695,669, forward strand.
AACTATGTATTTCACGCTCGAGCGACGCTTCTTGCGCTCAAGCTCGAGCGAGGCGACTTTTTGTGTTTGGTCGCTCGAGTGAGAACTCCTTCGCTCGAGCGAGCCTGGCGTATATTAGTTTCTAACAGCGCCGTTTTGCTTCACCTTTTGATTTCCTTTTCACTCAAAAACCCTAAATCAACAGCTTCTCTCTCGAGAAGTCACCTTCTCTCTTTGGTTTCTTCAAATCCATTAGGATTTAGATCTAAGTTCTTCATCAAAGTTGTGTAACTTCTCGAGGGCTTCATTGTGTGCGGTGGTGATCAAATTTCGACATCGTTAATTTTTGGGGGTTTCAACCCTTTTCTTCTCCAAACTTGAGGTAGATATTTTCTTTGAGTTATATATATATTTTTGCAAGATCTAGATAATTTTCGAAATCATCCTTTGATTTGTTTTGGAAAATGGGTTTTTGATTCAAAAAGATGAATGATTTTGGAAGTGGGTATACTTTCTTGTTTCTTTCAAAATAGAAATAGAGGGTTTTGAACTATGTTGGTAAAAGAAATATTTTTTTGGTGAGATCTTCTCAAATCTTTGAAGATGGTTGGTCTTGGTAAGAAAACCTAAAATTGGTTTTTAGAGAGATGTTGAAGATCTTTGGAAGATGTTGTTATATTTGTTTTGTGTGCCAAAATAAATGGTGTTAGAAAAATTATTTGTTTATTTACATATAAATGATATTTTCATGGAATATGAGAATTGTTGAGATGGCTTGAAATGTGGGAGTTATGTTATCCCTTGGATGAATTGAAATAAATGTATTTATTCATATTGTGAAATTGTATTGAAAGGAGAAATGGAAATTTTGATCACAATGGAAATATTGTGTGGAAGAACTGAAAATGGATAAAATGTTGCATTTCATTAATTGATACATTAGCATATCAATTTATTGATAATGAAGAGTTTTGAAATTTGATTTGAAAACTTTGCATTGAATAAAGAATGTTGAGAAACAAGTTTTCATGAATTGGTTTTGGGGTAAATACGGTGGTAAGTCTTGAAAGGTAGTGTAGAGGATAGGTGTCGAGCCTTCCAGTTAATACTGGTAAAAATGACAGATGGGTGTCGAGCCTTCCAGTTGATATTGGTAAAAATGACAAATTGGTAGTACTTATATAGTCTACTTGCAGACACCGACCTAGGGATTACCAGAGTCGTATTTATTGCCCTTGAAATAAATTGTTAAGTTTTGAACAATTGAAATTGCATGACATCATTGAGCATGATGGTTTTTAAACGATAAATATGTGTTTTATTTTCAAAAAGGCATGGCATGGCATGTACATTCATCTCTTGAAACTTGTATAAAATGTATATACTTTATTAAGGATTTCCTACTGGGCTTTATGCTCACCCTACTGGATTTTTGTACAGGAAAAGACGTGGTGAATCTGCCTAATTGAGGGCGTGGAAATGTGTGTGTTGAGAGCACAAAAGTTCTTATTTGCTGTGATCCTATTTGTAAGCCAAGGGCTATGTATGTGTGGATTTGAATAACCATTTTGTGTACCGGACTTAAGCCTTGGAAGATTGTAAACCCTTGGGGGTGCTTATTTGGTTATTTACCTGTTGTTGAATCAATGTAATATTGCATGAGGAACTATTTATATTACGTAATGCAAGTATGGAGATTTATATTTGGTTTTCCTTGAAAGAGTTATGATTGTTGTATTATCATCTGGACTAGAAATTTGGAGTGTTACAATTCTCTCGCACTCTTAATCAACACTATTACAATTATTGCCTATAAGTGTTTGGTGTGTCATTGAGAAGAGTTGGAGAATATTATAATCGCATGAAGAGAATGATTTGGTGAATTGTGGATTGAAATGAAAGTAGTATCATAATTTTCATTTTGTTACAAGAGAATATTTGGATAATGAGAAATGCTAAGGATTCACAATAATTTATCCACAATGATATATCAATAGAGTTGGGTTCAATGTAGAGTTAAGTGTATGACAAATAAAAGATTGACACTTATCTTGCCATATTATTGTGACATAAATTGACTTTTTTAGGGGTTACAAATATTTTCTTTTGAGTAATTTTTTTTTTCTTTCTTTCTATTAGGTCAATTGAATTAAATGATAAATTCTCACAATGAGGCATTTGTTATTTCCAAAATATAAGGAGAGAATCTATATTTTTGACAAATCTATGAAGATATATTTGTAATTTATGGGTGGGAACTTTGGTCATAAGTCAAATTTTAAATTTTTTGGAATAATAGCTCTAAATTCTATATTTTTGAGGGTCAAAAAAACAATGATTTGAAGGATCATATTATTCTTATCTATATATCTATCTGTTACTGTCAACCTCACTTATTTATCCAAATATTATTTATCTGTCAACCTATTTGTCCACGTGTAATCGTCATATTTGTTCATATATCACCCATATGTCCAACTGATTTGTCTATTTTGTCTATCTAATTTATCTGTCTGTCCAAATTGCTACCACCAATGGTTGTATCAACAACTTTATGGTGACTTTTCCAACCATTTTCCAGCAGTAGTCTGATGGTCTAGCGGCAATAAGATACAAATAGAAAAAAAAAATTTAAAACAATAAATTTTCGCTAAATAATTTCATTATCATTATTCTTATTATTTATAGGATAAATTACAAACACATCCTCTGAGATTTACTTAAATTACAAATTACTCCTGTGGTTCTAGAAATTACATTATGCCACCTAATGTTTCTAATTTCATAACAAATAAGTCATTTTATTAATAAATCATCAAGTTAATTAACAGTTTTTAGTAATATTAAAATTTTATTTTAATTAATTATTCAAATAATTTTATTATTGTATGGGTGAACAGTTAGAAATTTTACTTTTTCAATTAATTATGTTAAATAAAAAATTCTAAGAAGGAGGTATTTGTAATTTTTCAAACCACAGCAGACAATTTGTATTTTAAGCAAACCTCAGAGGGTGTATTTGTAACTTACTCTTATTTATATTGGGGGTGTTTGGAAAGATGGTTGAACTAAAATAGCTCACTAGAAGATAAAATAGGTTAAAATAATTAATAAAATAAAATGTCACATATAACTCATAATTATTATATTTTTTCTCTCACAACTATCAGATCAATTACAAAAAAAAAAAGGCCAACTATAACTCCAAATACAAACTTTTTTTAACCAAATTAAAATAACCAAAAAATACCCAACTAAAATAATCAACTATCCAAACAAGGCCATAATTTATTCGGGGGCTGGAACTTTGGTTACAGGTAGAGAGACTAGAGAGACGGAAAACAAAAGCACCAAACTCTCTCTAGTTCAAAAAAAAAAAAAAAAAAAAAAAAAAACCTCTCTCACTACTGCTTAACCGTTAACGCCTCACCCACCCATTATTTTGTGAAGAGAGAGAGGTTTTTGGAGAGAGTGGCAACAGCTTCGTGGAGTTCGTCAACTCTTCTCCAGTCCCAGATTAGCGGGTTTGGTGGAGGTCTTAGACAATCTCGTTCTCATCCCAATTCTCTCACCTTTTGCAAGGTACTATATTGGGTTTTTCACATTTTGTTGATATCTTGATGCTCCTTGGATTTTGATTCCTAGTTTTTTTTTTATTTTTATTTTTATTTTATATGTATTCATATGGATACTAGTCCTATGGAGTTTTGAAGATTGAAGCACCATATTGATTATGTTCTGATTTTCAAAACCCCAGTAGAGAAACCAAATGGGTTCTTTTGACCTTGTGTTGAATTGATTGGATTATTCAGCTGATTAATTGCATTATGTAATAGTATTAGGTAATAATCAATGAAGGTACTCTGCATTTTTGGGGATTAATGGGTTTGTTCTTAATGAATTGTAATTTATCATTGAGTAAATTCTGCCCTGCCCCCTTGTGGTTTTACCTTAAAAGCACTTTACCTGTGCATAAATTGAACTAAAATAACAATGTGTTCGGAAATTGCAAAAAGAATTGAACACCCTCAACTCAATACTATAACACTGTCATACTCCCTAGTCCCCATTGTAACACCCAGCCAAAGTCATGGTTTTAAGATCCAGCAATCCCACTGCATCACATGATACACATTTGATTTTGGGTTTGAATTTCAACCCACTGTTACAACCAGCCTAAATCATGGTTTTAAGATCCAATAATCCCATTATATCACATGATACACATTTGCTTTTGATTTTGAATTTCCAATTTAAATTTGAAATTCAAACCCAAAGAAATTATGTATATATATGTGTAATGTATATATAGAGTGATCTGTATGTAGATATGCATGTGTGTTGTTTATATGTATATTGTTTACTTTGAAATCCAAATAACCTGAAGAGATTAGTTGAAAAAAGAAAAAAGGAAAACGAAGATGATTCAGGTGCAGCGATCTACACTTTGTTTTGTTTTGTTGATTATTTTCCTTAAAAAAAAAAATTAAAAAAAAAGAAAAAAATAAGAACAAAATATTGCTTTGCTTCAAGCTCACCTCCATTTTGTCAAAACTTGCTTACGTTTCTATAATTAGTGATTTTGAGACAATTTTTGCAATGAATGTTGTAAATAAATGGAAGTTATTTGTGAAACCCGAGTAGTGCCGGAGAGGAGGTGGTGGGCGTGGTAGAGAGGTGGGGGATGGTGGGAGAGAGTGGGTGAGTTAGAGTTGGGTTTTCAAACGGGGAAGAAGAAAATGAAATGGAAAATTTGTCTTTTTACACTAAAATTTGACTTTTGACTCTTTGTTTTTCATGCCAACTCTTAAAATAGGCTCGTGTGACCCAAAATCTGTCAATTTGGACAAAATTAGTAACAGTAGGGAGGTAAAGTGCAAAATGGGTCAAAATCACGTGAGGGCACTTTGCATATATATATATATATATTTTTTTTTTTTTTATAAATAACCAAACTTTATTAGAAAAGCATCAAGAAGATGCAAAGAATACAGAACTATAAGCCAGAAAGGCTCAACGTATTAACAGATCAAATCCTCTACAAAAACCTACAAAACCTACAAAACCTACAAACTTTGCATATATTTAAATGTCAGAGGATAAAAATGCCCTAAGCCAATACCGTAAATAACATTTAACTCTTATAATTTTTACTTAGCTAAAACCCAAAAAGTAGAATTGATGTACTGAATTTAGGAAATTTCAAGTGGAAAGCTTTGTGCTTGAAAGAGTCAAGTTGGTGGAGTGTGTTAACCTCTTACTCGTTTAACATGTTTGTGTCAAATTGACGAATGGTATTTTTTGAGTTTTGCCCATTAAATGTTTGTTAATATACTATACTAAACTATACTTCAGTGTGATAGCTGGTTGGGCCATGATTTTCCTCAAGAGCCAGACAGACATTGCCACAGGGCTTGATCCACGTAATAGAGCTGCATAACCCAATACCATCATACTTGCATTGCGTGCATTATTAACCACTCAGATTGAATTTTACTTGAAGTCATCAACAAATTCTTAGGACTCTTTAACCATTTTACAGTTTTTTTAAACATATTAAAAAAAATTAGAGGTATATTGAACTTACTTCCCAAACTACTTGAAAATGTAGTTTCTAAACGTTGCTTTCTTGAAAGCATGTTTAGTAACCATGTTGAGCAAGAATCCTCTAAAGTGATTTTTCCCTAAAGTTTCCTAGAGTGCTACATTGTGTGGTTGAGATTTACTGGCAAGTCACATCAATTTTTCTGATGTGACTTGCCAGTAAATCTCAACCACACAATGTAGCACTCTAGGAAACTTTAGAGAAATTTCACTCTAGAGGATCCTTGGTGGCATTTTAGTTTCCTATTTATATTCAAACTCTTGTGGAAACATGATTACTAACCATGTTTCTAATAAAAAGTGTGGCCAGCAACCACGCTTTCTCTACACTTCAATTATTAGCACACTTCTCCAAATCTAATTTCAAAATGAGGAAATTTAAAAGCATGTTAAGTAATGATGCTTTCACGTAGTTTGGGACTTAATAGCAGAAAACTCCTATGGGGGCCTTGCTCATCACTCGGAACCTTGCTCCCACCCCCGTCTTGGCCCCCACGCCTGCCTCGCTTCTGCTCCCAACAAAAAACTCTTCTACAGGGCCTTTGCTCCCCCGCTCACATTCCTGCCCCCTCCCAAGCCCTCGCTTCGGCTTTGTGCAACTATGGTTTGGGAATAAAATGCAAAAGATCCCTAGTTTTTTAAATAAAGTTTTGGAAAAACATAAAATGGTTAAAAAGCCAATTCTTAGTTGCATGATGAAGTAAAAAAATAATGATGTTGCTCCCTTAAATTTACCTTATATTTCCATTATTTTGGTGGTTGAAAGTGCTATGCAAAACAATATTTTAAAATTTTCATTGAACATTTGCCCAACTTCAGTTGGTTGTTAAATAGTTTCTCTGTAATGAATTCCTAGAATCCATAAAATTACACTTAAATATTATCAGAATCAAATATCCATTGATTTTGATAATATCATAACCTTAAAATGTAGATTGGTGGTTTAACCAAAGTTATACCTTGAAAGAGGGGAATGGTTAAGTAGAACTTACATACCCATCCGACGCAAATGGCACAAGGCTTTGTTGAGTTGGATAAGTTGAATGGAGTTGTGTTTGAGATGGGGGTGGGTGGAAAGCTGAGGTGGTACTTGAAATAGTGTCTCACATATCAACCAAGGAGTTGAATGCTACTAAAGTAGTGCCCTTTTATATGGATGTCCTTTTTACCATTTGTCCATGGTTCTTGTATGACATCATATCAATTATCAATGTTCAATCCAACATCCATACACATTTTTGCTAACTATTCTACAACATAAAAGAAAGAAGATATGAAAGAATTCCTTGGCATCATTCGGCTTTTTCCTTTAATTAGGAAAGAATGAACAAGTCGCTCTCTTTCAATCCTAATACTATGATTTGATTTTCTGGAAGGATATAACTTGAGGATGGGAGACTATTTCATGTTATGGTGTTTGGCACAAGAAACATAACATGAAATAAGGCAAATAAAATTCTTAATACAACTCAATGCATATTATATAATTGGTCCACCTTGAAATTTTTTAAGGTTCATGTAGAAGTTGATTGCTATGGAAAACCAACCTGAATTGGCAGGTCATAGTGTCTCATTCTGTGTTTATGAAAATGGCCTAGAAGGGGGTGATAGGACAGTTCTTTTGTTTTTTCTTCACTAGTCCTCAATGACCAATCTCAATTTTTCTAACTATTCGGTATGTTTAAACTTAGAAAGTGATTCAATGTGTCTTACACCCCATGAGTTTATAACTTACGCTTATGATATCTAATTGAATTATAGAAATATATCTATCAAAGGTTCAAGTTGTGCTTACTTTTCTAATTAATTTATCTCAATTATTTTAATTTGCTTAGTTGATTAATTAGAGCTAGCTTTTATTGTTAAGTCTAATGTAAAAGTACTTATGTGAAATCAAGTTCAATGGAAGGATGCTGACTCAATTCTTAATTGATCACAATTGAACATACACATGATCTTTCGAAATATATGATCATTCACATAAACAATTATAGAGATTTATATGATGGCTCAAATGCATACATTCATCTCATACATATAACATATTTGAAATAACGAGCAAGATTGTAAAGATATGGACAAATAATATATAGTGGTTTGGCCACTCTTCTCCAACCTTCTTGGGTGAAGCATCCATGATTCATCCAAACAACTGGTGACTTACAATGGGCATGTCAGCACACACCTAATTTCTCCTCACAAAGGCAATCTCTAGGATTTGAAGAATGTTTCTCCTAGCCCAACCTAAAACCCACTAATCTACCTATTGTCTCCTATTCAAGTACTACACTAGGATTTGATGAAGGTTTCTCCTAGGCTAACCTACAACCTACAACCTACTAATCTCCCTAATATTTTGTCCTGAAGAACAACACTACAATTTTTTCTAGGTTTTCACACAAAGGGCTCACCTAAAACCCACTACTTCAAGTCTATACCTAGAACCCACCACATTGGATTTTACAGGGTCACCCACAGCCTCTTCCTCAATTCAGAATTCAACAAGTTTCTAGGATAGGATCGCCTACAACCTCAACCACAATCCTTAACTCACAATGGGCTCCCCCACAACCTTTTTCACAATGCACAACTCACAATGGGTAGCCTACTACCACAAGCTATAAGAGTCAAACAAGCATTCCAAGTCTTAACCCCCAACCTTTGCAATTTACAAAATAAATATCAATGTGTGGTAAACTTGTCTCAACAATACACTAATAGGAAGAATTTATACAATCCCAAGGGGTTGGCCTAGTGACAATGCTTTGTGTCTTGGGGGTGTGCTCTCTCTAAGGTTTAGGGATTGAAACCTCTTAGGTATTAACAATTCCTTGGGGCCATGAAAACCCTTGAAATAACTGTGGTGCACTTGTGGGAATTAACTGTGGTGCACTTGTGGAAAACTCTTTACTGAGGGCTTGTGCACCCTTGAGGATTAGTCGGGCTTTGATCTGGACACCCCGGTGCCAATTAAAAAACAAAACAAAACAAAAAAAAAAAAAAAAAAGAAGAAAAAAGGGAAGAATTTATACCTTAAATTGAAGCCCAAAAGTTGTCCAAAGTTTGGTTTTCTAGATTCTCAAGCTTGGCCAGTTGTTGATAGTTAGTGTATGATGAGTACTCTTTCTAATTTCTCCCAAATCTCTTTAAGATATGTTCTAATGTGTATACATAATATTAGGTCTCAAATCATCAAGTTCTATGTTTAAAATGAAAGAAACTTATGTATAATGCGTGAGTTCCAATGGCTAGATAATGACTAGTTTATTTTTTTCAAACTGCACCCAGTTTGGCAGGCCAAAATAGTTCATCATTCAAGTCTGTTGGATTTCTACCACCAACAGCACAGGGCCAACTTCAAAAGACTATTAACTCGCTCATTTTTAACAATGTTTTGGGCGAAAATTGTGCTCAAATTGAAACTCCGTAAATGTAGTTTTATTTGAAATTGGTCTTACTCAAGGATTTTAAACTAGAACCTAAGTTATGGTTTTTGGAAGGCTAGGAGGTCATACTTCATTTACCAAAATGGTCACCAATCTTGACCAAGACCAGCATAATTGTCTTCTAAAGTCTTGACCCTAGGTGGTTCTATTTAATACATTTTGGTCTTCTTGTCACTTGGACATCCCCCTTGTTGATGACTTGAGTTCATCCTTCCTCGACTCTTTGATGCCTCTTTGAAATTGTCAAGTTCTTGAGGCTTGTTTGTGCTTTCCCTTTCCAAACCCCTCTATGGATATTGGATTACACTTCATCCTTGCTACAATATAAGTCATGAAATTGCCATACCCTATGGTTCTAGACTTAACTGTTTCTCCATGTTATAGATTGAAAGTTAGCGTTGTGATTGGAAAGCATAAAACGAGATCAACATGTTTAAAAAAAATAAATGATGATCATTGATTTAAAAGAATACCAACACAGTTCTTGACTATTTTTTTTTTTTTTTTGATGCAAGTTTGGAAGCAAAAGCATATATATTTCGTCTTTTGTGCTTGTGAACATTGAGAAAGGAGTTGTTCTACTATAAGAATCTAAGTTACAAATTACTTACCTTGGTTATTCTGCTATAAGAATCTAAGTAACAAATTGCTTACCTTGGTTAAATGTTTGTTTTCTTGTATCATTCTTTATTCTTCTCTCTCTCTCTCTCTCTCTCTCTCTCTCTCTCTATTTTCTCATTTTTTTTTCATGTTTGGATTGATCAATTTGGTTCTATTTCATTTTCTCTACGATTTTTTTTATGTTTCTGGATACCTTGTTGATAGAAGTGGTGTTTGTTTCTTTGTTCAGTTTCTCTGTTGGATGGAATGGCAAATACTGGAATGGTTGAACTTGGAGAAGTTCAGCTTGCGACTTACCTTTTCGAGAAGACATTTACAGGGCAGCCTTCGTTTCAAAATGGTAAATATTTTATCAGATATTTTTAATTTCAATTTCAGAATAATTACCATGAAACTAAAAAAAACTAGGACTCTTTGCCTCTATACACCTCCAAAATAGTGTATTGAGCAATCTATGGGATTTACAGCACAAAATCTCACCCAACAGATATTGATCTCCTAAGCTATGGATCAAATATTTGCTCTCTTCCATATAATGTACACAAGTTATATGCAATATGAAGATGATTAAGCACTGCAAACTAAATTTTCAAAAAACTGCAAATGAAACCGCAAAAAGATAGGACTACATGCTGACATAAATGAACTGCACAAAAATATACCAAGTTAATTGTGTGGGCTTGGGATGTAGAAGTATTTTTGTGGCCGAATTTGGGATGATTAGATTAGGCTCGAGATTGGGCAGGCCTTGGGATAATACATATATTCTTACTATAAAGTGCAAGCCTATCCCAACCCAGCTGATGCCCATCCCTAGTAGAAGGCAAATTTGGATATATGGCTGAAATGATTGTCACATGATTTTCTCCCTAGTAAGAACTTTCTCTCACTTTTTGGAATCTAGTCATGTTTTCAATTGAATGAAGTTAGTAAATTTCTCAAATACATTATGTTATCAGTGTTGTCAGTATCTTATGATTCACGATATGTATCTTACGATTCGATACCTTTCAGAAGGAAATCGATACTATCATCAATACGTATCTTAAATTAAATGTATCTTACGATACATATACGATACGTGGTGCAATATACGATATGCGATACATAATGCAATATGAATGTTACTTCTTTTCCTTAAATTTCTTTAGCAAATTAGAAAAGAAAAAAATATATTCAAATTATTTTAAGTAAATTAATATTGTCAAAAATTTTCATTAACTTATTAAAAAAAAAAGCTATTTTTGAGATGTAGTACTTTTTAGTTTATTTCTCAACCTTTTTGACATATCTATTGTATGGTTTAAGAATCTTGCATTATTAATTTATGCCTCGTGAAGATAATATGTATTGCTGCATGTATATATTTAATTTAAGGAACTTTGCTTTTACAATTGACAGAATTATACATTATTTAGTGTTTTATTCTCATAAGATATTTGTTTTTTATAACTATATTTATTTTTCTACCTATTTCTAAAGGTATTAAAGTATCTTGTGCTACACGATACGATATAATACGCGATTCGGAAAAATTAAAACATGATACATGATTCGTATCCCGATTTGACAACAATGTTATAATTTCTTGTTTGCCATTTGTATTGTTTGATTATGCTTGTTAAAGAGTAGGGAGAACCACTATTATTGTTATAAGCACTTGACTTCTTCCCCTATTTTTACTTCATTTGATATGCTTACAAGCTTGCCTTCACTCATTGCATTTCCCTTTGGATGTAACACTGCAAATTGTCTAATTAGGTGAGTTTCCGCTTGAGGTTTAAATTTTGAAGCTGCGATCATGCTGCATTGTGAGTTTTAAAGTCAGTCAACACACAAGCTTTATAAGCTTTGCACATTTCTATTATGCCCAATGCAATCTATATATATTATATATTTTATGGGATTTGTCTTCTAATTTGCTACTTGATGGATTCTAAAGGAAATTTTAACATCATGTTGATTGTTTGATGCAGGTATGAGAGAGAGCTTTATGTTGACGCTGTTACTAATGGGTTTGCAACCATAAGTTTGCCTTGCATTCTATACTACTCAAAGGATTCAATGGTAACAAATGCACTCTTTCCTGGGTCCACATACACATTTTTTATGACTAAATTGTGACGTAGGATAGTTTGGGAAACGTGGATGATGCTGTCCACACTTGATTTTTTACTAGTTTTAGGGCCAAGAATGGTCGTGGATTTAGAGTTCAATAAGGTTGGATGGTTCTAGTGTTTGTGACCATAGTGGATTATAACTGTCTTGCATTTTGAGTTAATTTGTGGAGAATAAGGTAGAAGGAATGAACTTTTGTTGGGACAATTGACTAGGCTTGCTTTACGTTGTAATGCTGGAGTGGAATTTCATAGATTGATGCATTGAAAAAGCAACATGAAAAGAAATCATTATTTAATTAGGAGTCTTTTCTAATAGACCGATTATTTATGTTCATTTTGCTTTTCTGGCATTGGACCAATTGTTAGAATATGTTAGAAAAGGAAATAATATTTGCCATATTTTATTCTTATTTGATATTATTTTCCCTTAATTGATGTAATGGCCTGACCCATAATTTATGCCTAATGGTACTCCTGTAATTACGTATTATTATCAATATAAAAGGGGATGAGGTCTCACTCATTGCCTATCTCTTTCTCTTCTCTAAACTCGCAACACCCCAAAATTTTTCCCTCTGCTCGAGCGCAAGAGTTCACGCTCGAGCGGTCTTGTGAGGCTCTTAGTACTTTTGCAGTTTGTTCGAGATTCTGAGAGTTGTGAATTTCCACTCGAGCACATGAGTGGTCGCTCGAGCGGTCGGCTTTGGTAGTCTGTTCGCTCAAGAGCAAGATTGGACGCTCGAGCGGTCTGCCTGGTTGAGTCTGAATTTTTAGGACTAGTGGGGTTGCTCTTGACATTTTTATTATTGTGTTTGGGGCTTCCTTGTTTTATTTTGGGACATTGATCGAAGTGGTAACATGATGGTTGAGTAAGATTGGACTAAAAACTTTGATTCGAATAATTTTCCTATGAACAACCATCACTCTTTTACTCTTTTATTTTTCCACACTTTGAATTTGGATATGGGGCTAGAACCATTGGAAAGCTTGTTTCCGGGGCTTCGATTTGGACACAAGAACGACCTAAAACGAAGTATGGATGAGAGAGTTATACCCGTTTGAAGTTTTAGTATCTGTGCTGGAAGCAAGTGCACTTGAGCGCAGAAAGTGGCGCTCGAGCGGACTGTGCGAATTCAGCAGTTTAAAAAGTGCCTGTCTAGATCATTCTCTCCACTTTTCTTTTCTCTCTTTCCTTCTCTCATCTAAGTCCGAAAACCCATGATTTCTTGATCCAAATACCTTCCATTTCTCAAAGATTTGGCCATAATCTCTTACCAAAAAGTGAAAATACATGAAGATCTCATTTTCCTACCGATTGGATTTTTGATTTTATGAAGGAATCTCCTAGAGCCTTGCTTGGTCATTGAGGTGGGGGTTTCTAGTTCTCCTTCAATACTTTCATTTATAGATAGATTTGTGGTATTTTCCTTATACAAATACAAAATTTACATTTTTTAGCATATTGTGAAAAATCATGAGATTGAGAGTTTAGGATTTGAAGAGGTGGGGTTTACTTATTGGGTTATGATTTTGGGAGTGTAAGCAATAGAAGAGTTGAAATAAAAAGTGTTTTGTGAAAAGCTTTAATTTCTCTTAAAAACCCCAGTTTGGTTCATGAAGATAGATGATGATTTTGCTTAAATTGAAAGTAGTATCATGAAATTGAGGTGTTAAATTACAAATATACAAGTTTAATTGAAATTTTAAAGAGTTTGAAAATTTATGTAAAAGTTGCGATTGAACTCTTAATGTTGATATTTTAAATTATGCTATAATATGAAACCAAACTTGGGAAAAGGAATTACTAATGGTATGGATGATATGAGCTTTGTGATGAAATGATGATGTGGAGGTTTAAGAGTTTGTATTTGTGATACCCCTGTTCCGTAGTATGCTAATTGGTCCTTAATTTGAGTATGATTATGTGTTTAATATGATTTCATGTGCCATTGTGTGAAAATATGTGGTTTTGAATTTCTATCTGTTCACCGTAGAAATATCTGTTTGATTATCTGCTTTGGAAATTAAATTGAGGGCCTTATCGGCCACAGAACCCGAAATTGATTACGCCATTGTGATTGGCATAATTTTTAGAGCCTACAGTGAAGTTTAATTGAAAAATTGATTCGAACTAGATTAAGTTGATTAAATTGCTAAATTAGTACCCAATTACTTTATTAATATTATATTGGTGTTAGTGCAAACTTATGTAAAGAGGCACTACACCCTCTTTTCTCTCCTTATAACTTCATTTGGCTGATTTGAACTCAAGTTAGAGAGAGGGCCGGCTATAGAGAGAGAGGGAGAGAATTGTGTAATTTTTGGCTCAAGCTTGGGGATTTGAAGATTTAACTCAAGAATTGACTAGAGCTTGGGTGTTTGAAGCTCCTAGGTGAGTGAATTTGTGTATATTAGTTGTGATTTTGTGAATTCAAGTTGATTAATGATCAAGAGCAAGAATTGTGCCATAAGTGAAGGAATTGTATAGTATTTGATGAATTTGAAGGTCAATGTATGCATGCATGTGTGTGGTTGTCTTGAATTTGCATATTTGAGCTTGAATTACATGATCTATGTTGAATCTTGGTTGAAATCCATGTATTTGATCATCTCTTCACCAATTAAGTTAATATGAATGAATATTTCTCACATGCAAGAGTAGATCATGGAGGTATGAGCTTTGCATGTTTGAATTTGATGTGTTGGTGATGAGTTTGGGTCAATTTGAGGCATGCATGTAAGTAATTCAAGAAATTGAGCGTCATTGTGTTGTGGTTTGGTGTTGGTATCATGTTAGTATCTGTATATGTGAAATTTGAGCCATGGCATGCAAGAAATGTTGGTTAGAGTGTTGAATTCGAGCTCAAGAACCATCCTGGAAAACTCAGAATTTTTGATGTCCGCTCGAGCGGGGGAATTGCCGCTCGAGCAGGGATTTCGAGCTGCTAGTATTTTCTTGCAGGCATGGTGTCCGCTCGAGCGGGGAAGTTCACGCTCGAGCGGGGAGCTATGTAGGATGAACTTCCGCTCGAGCGTCTGAGTTCACGCTCGAGCGTAAAAATGATACATCCAGCACTTTTTGCAGACATGGTGTCCACTCGAGCGGGGAAGTTCACGCTCGAGCGGGGAGCCATGTAGAGAGGCCTTCCGCTCGAGTGTAAATTTGACACAACCAGTACTTTTGCAGGCCTCAAGGGTCCACACTCGAGCGGGGACCCTGTTTTCTGAAATTTTGAAAGTGTGTTCTGTGTTTCGTTTTCCGTTCTCTTTCACTTGCAAGCACTCTTAGCCATGCATTGAGCATTGTAATTGAGTTAAAGAGATAAGAATGAAGCCTAAAGAGGAATATGTGAATTTAGAACGGATCGAATTATTTGTGACGCATATGTGTTATGTGATATGTAGGGTCAAGCTCCAGGGCAAATCCACAAGCCGATCACTGTGAGTAATATCAATATTTGAAGCTTGTCGTTTGTCCAATTGCTTATTTCCTTATAAGCCTTATAAGTGTGCCAGTTTGAATTATGGACAAATGTTTTGACATGAGTGAATGGGCCACAGGCCGTTTTGACCTGAATGAATGGGCCAGAGGTCGTTTTGACAAGAATGAATGGGCCAGAGGCCGATGTGATAAGAATGAATGGGCCAGAGGCCGTTGCGATAAGAATGAAATGGCCAAAGGCTGTTTTGATAAGAATGAATGGGCCAGAGGCCGTTTTGATAAGAATGGATGGGCCAGAGGCCGTTTTGACCTGAATGGATGGGCCAAAGGCCGTTTTGATATGAATGGATGGGCCAGAGGCCGTTTTGACATGAATGGATGGGCCAGAGGCCGTTTTGACCTGAATGGATGGGCCAAAGGCCGTTTTGATATGAATGGATGGGCCAGAGGCCGTTTTGACATGAATGGATGGGCCAGAGGCCGTTTTGACATGAATGAAAGCTAAATGGGCCAAAAGGTTGGTATGTTTGAAACTACAATCACTTGGCTTAAATTGTGTATATAAATGTTAAATAAAAATGTGAATTAGGCCCAAGGCCATTCGGAGTATGTTGTTCTACATATCGTTTGTATCGTCTTATTTGATATTATTCACTGGGCTTTCCTCACGCTCATTTATGTGTTTGTATGTGAGCAAAGAGAGGTCCAGACCAGCCCCAGTGAAGTCTGTGTGGAACAACCGAGTTTTGGAGAGTTAACCCTAGTGTCTCACGCACGAGACTCGTCTTCGCCTTTCTGCTATGTTATGTTATTTTTTTCAAGTTGGCGAGGACTTTGCATATGTTTGTATATGGTTTTCATAGGTTGACTTAGTTTTTGGATGATCCTGTTTGTACAGAACTTATGCTACTGTATTTCTGTTGTGAGTTATTAATGTATATATGTTTGGTTGTTTGGATGTGCCATGTAAGATCAGCTCTACGGACAAAGTTTTGAATTGCTTCCATTTGGCCCCCATTAACTCAGTTAAAATACATTTGTTTTGGTTTGAGGCTGTAGGTAATTTCATGATTACTAGCCGGTTATGTCCTTAACCCACGGGGGCGGGTTCGGGTCATGACAGTATTGAATTATGCCGAATTGTATTGAATGGTGTTGAATTGGGTTGTGTTGAGTTTTGTTGTGTTATATTGAATTGCATTGAGTTATCTTGAAATATGTTCAGTTGGGTTGAGTTGGGATTGAGTTGAGTTGAGTTGGGTTGAGTTATGTTGTAGTTGGTACCCGGGGAGTTAAAAATATCTTTCGGTGCCCACGTCCGTCTGTACAAGAGCCGGTAAATGTGGGGGTGGTTTTGAATTCAAGGTGCCCAAATGCCCTATCTAGGCTTATCGCTGGACGAATGTGGGAAAAATATTTTTGGGTGTCTACAAAGTCCTGCTGTATTGTAGTCGGCAAAAGTGGAAAAATGTTTTTTTGGGTGTCCACAAAGTCCTGCCGTATTGTAGTCGGCAAAAGTGCAAAAACGAATGATTTTAAAAATGTTTTTGGGTATCCTTGTCTTGTCGTATGAGAGTCCGTAAATGTGGAAAAACATGACTTTTGGAAAAATATGGTTTTTGAGAAAATGGTTTCTGGGAGTTCACTTCTTGCCGTATAATAGTTGGCAAAAGGTGGAGGATGTTATGAATTGGGTGCCCACTATTCCGCCGTATCAAGTCGGCAAAAGGTGGAATGTGTTGTGAAATGCGTTGAATCGGTGATGATATGTGTGACTTGTGATAAACTTATGAAATTACAATTTGATGTGTAATTTGGTATGGAAGGGGAATGCATATAGAAATGATTCGAAAAGAATGGATAAGGAAATAGTAATTAGATAAGGGATTGGTGATAATGAACTCGCCAGGTTGTATGTAATTATAAGGAAAGATTAAGAGTTTTGTTTCGTAATTAATTGAGAAATTGAATTAAGTGGGTTTATTATTCTTGTGTTATGTTGAATTATAATTGATAATTGTAGACACCCCATTTTTGACCGTCCTCAAGACTTGGACGTCACCGTTTGAACACTCGTTGATCATCCATGTTTGTGTTCGTTTGGAGTTCCCGGAGGTCTCGGCTACACGCCTTGCCTCAGGATCTCCGAACTCGACCGTTTAGTGTCTGATTTTGCACCAAACACTTGCATCTTGCCTTTGAGAGGCAGGGTAGGGCTTGTGGACCATCCCCACCCACCACCGGCAGTGGCTAGAGGCCACCGGCTGGTTTTTGCTGCCACCGGCAATGTATATTGCCGGTCGGCACTTTTTAGTGCCAGTCGGCACTCTTTTTGGCCAAAATGGCATTTTTGGCCGGCCGACTACTGTGCATCTGCTTTTGCAGATATTTTAAGACAGCTGTCTTGCTTTTGCTCCCCTCCATACACGTGTATGGAGGGATCTCCCTCTTATGAAGCTTGTCTTGTAAGCTTTACAAGACAAAAGCTTCTATATAGAGAGGGGCTCTCTCTTGGTTAGAGGGTTAGAGAGTTTAGACATTTTTAGAGAGGGAAGAACATAGACCAAGCTCTGGTTTTAGGGTTTGAGTTACATACACATCCTATCTCTATATTACTCTTGTGTGTGTTTTAGTCCATACTATTGCACACAAGCACCTAGTGTTTCACCTTCCTCTTGAAACTAAGGTTCTAAGGGCTTGTTCTTGAGGTTCTTGACTGGTTTGGAGCCAAGGAGGGCCATTGGAGCATCACTTGTAAAGGGATCTTCAAGGGTGAGAATCTTACCCCTTTTTACCCCATTTTTGCATCTTGTTTTTGCCTATCTTAAAATTGTTTTTGAGCTTAGTGCATAATACAAAAAAGTTCTGTTTTTAAGCCCTCTTGGTTGTTTATTAAGAGTGTTTTGTGGTTTGGAGGTGTTTGATCCCTCTTAGGCCTTGAAAGGCCTCATTTTGTGCTATTTTGTGCAAGTTTCGAGACTTTGGTGTTTGGGCCTCTTCACCACTGAAATCTTGAGGGATTTCAGTGGGGAAGATGGTGCCTTGAAGTCTCTAGAAGGAGAGGGCCACCCCCTCTCCTTGTTGTCCTTGAAAAGGGCATGTTTTGGCCTCTAAAGGGAGCCTATGTTTGAGTGTGTGTTGAGCATGTATAGGCTGTTTTTCATGCTTATATATCCATAATATAACATGATTTTAAATTGGTTTTGGTACTCCATGCATGCTTAGCATAGTTGCCATGTAATGCCTTGTGATCCCTTAACATGCCTTAGGTTGTGTGCCTTTGTTTCTAGCATGTTTTAGGCTTACATTTGTAAAGATTTTGTGCTTATCTTGACATGTTTTAGGTCTGTCCATAAGTGTTTGGGTTGATTTTGGCATGTCTAGTATAACCCCTTTGCATTTTGGCTCGTTGGCCTTAAGTGTGTGCATGTATAGCATGACATCTTTGCATTGATTTGGTGATTTGGAACCACCCTACATGCTATTTCAGTCCCATTTTCATGCCTATGTGTTTGCCTTGAATGCTTCTTTAATGCTTTGAAAGCACGTGTAGCATGTTCCATGCTTTGGTCATAGTGCATGCTTTGAAATTGAGCCACTTAGATGCCATCTAGGGAGTTCCCTTTGCATGGTTTAGGTCTGCCTTGAACCTATTTTAAGCCCTCTTAGCCTCGTGAGGCTTGGTTGGCTTGGCCATGGTTCAAGCCCCTTTGACTTGCTTCAAGCACTTAGGCCATTTGTTGCATGTTTGGTTTGATTTGTTGCTTGGTTTGGCTTCATGTTTTAACATGATTTTCAATGCTTATGTCGCATGCTATATGCCCACGATTACCTTCTTTCAAATGTGTTTGAGGGTTGTCCAATTTGTGCCTAAGTGTTGGCCTTTCATCATATGTATGTGTGCATGTGTATTTGGTCCTTCATTATAGCACTTTGGCCCTTGTTTTAGGCCTTATTAGAGCTGCCTAAACCATGCTTAAGTCCATCTTGCCATCCATTTGCATTGCCTCATGTTTGCTTGTATGCTTGCATAAGTCCCTTGCCATGCCATGTTGCACCCTTAGCTTGTATGCCTAAGTCGCATTGCATCTTACATGCATGCCTTATTCCTTGACTTGGTGATAGGAATTGGGCCTTAATTTATTTGATTGGTTTGCATTTCATTTGACATGAAAGTTGCATACTTGATCCTTTGGCCATCATGCATGGAAATGCGTGATTGGTGGTCCGAGAATCGAGGCACGTGCCCCTTTGAGTCATTACCATGATAAGGGACATGATTGGTGCATATATGCCTTGAATTGTGCTGCCATGCTTTGCCTTGCCCTCTGTTGCTGTCATTTGCAGATTCTGCAGGAACACTCTGTCGACCGGCAGTGTATAATGCCGACCGGCAATCATTTCTCTGCCGACAGCTTCATTTTGTGCCGATGGCCACATACCACTGCCGGTGGTAATTCCACTCAGCCGATGGCACTCCCCAATGTCCAGGGATGCAGTCCTGAGGTTTTGGCGGCCTCCAGAGAAGTGAAGGAAGGAAAACAGAGGCAGCTCATGCATGGCGGCGCGTTTCTCGAGGCGATTTTCCTGTTTTCTTAGCTTAAGTTATTTTGCTTAGTTGATTAGGCAATCTGTAATATTTAATTAGCTTGCGTAGTTAATTAATTTGTATTATTTATTTGGTCACTCCGAGTAAGGGCAAATCTGTAATAAGCGTGTGTGAGTGGTGTGTATGTCTTCCAATCCCCACTTCTTTCTCCCCTTTTACTTACCTGCTTTGTTGGTTAGTATTAGGGCACATTTAATTTAGCATACCTTATGCTATGCATGCGTGCATCCATGCATTTGTATTGCACGCATTAGGCTCGGTGCATCACACTAACTGCATTTGAATTTCAATTCAAATTTGAATACGTGATAGTTGATCGCATTTCACATGCCATGTTTAGGATTAGCCGAGCCTATTTAATTGCATCCTGTATGTGTTGCATTAGGCAAATTAACATGAGTTAGGACATGCATGTTTGCTAACTAGTTTATTGTTTTGGCACGGAGTACGATGTAAGTATTTATGCTTTAGCATCTCGCATGCATGTGAGTGTTGCCATGACAGTATGCTTGCCATGCGGCTAAATGCTTATATGATAAACTGCTTGAATGCCTGTGGGTGGAGGTTGGATTGTTTGAGTTGGAAAAACTCATTGAAATCCGTGTTTTAAGCCTACTTGCGAGTAGCAAATTCCAAAGCGTTTTTCAAAACAAACGGATATGCAATGCTTGTTTCCAAATTAGGCGACCTAGTCTATACTGGTTTGCTGCGCGCATAACATAGTAATTCTAGGCTAACAATTGGTATAAGAACACATAACGTTTTCAAAAATGGATATCACGGTTAGTAGAGGCCGGTCTTCGGACCGGGCGAAAGGGGGTGCTCATAGCTGACCTTCCCCGATCGTACCCAAGCTCCCGAGCCGAGACAACTCCGGTGATGACGGACATGTGGCCTTTGGCACCGAGTCAGGGTTTCCTAAATTTCCCCATTAAAAAATATTTAGGTGGCGACTCTGTATCTGGCAAAGCAGTCCATGTTTGGCACTACTTTTTCAAAAATCTGTTTCTCAAAACGATTTGCCGGATTTGAACTCTTTGGTTCAGATTTAGAACCGTGACAACAAATCGAGAGTCCGAACTGTAGCGAGGTCCCCCTTCGCGGACGTGTTACAATAATGCAAATGTGGATGTGATGTAGTTGTTAGACAAATAAGAGTTAGGTGTAGGAGAATTGTTATTGAATATAAAGGAGATTTGGATTTCTATGTTATGGAGTCATAATAATGGGAATTAGTAAAAAGGAAAATGGAAATTAAATGAGGAATATTTTGGAATTGGTTAATAAATTTAAAATGATGTTCCTTAAATATATTTGTTTGTGAAAAGGATTTATGGTTTTTCTGATAATGAGGGATAATTTTTATAGCTGAAAGTTTTCCTTAAATGTTCAAAGAAATTTTGAGAAAAAGATACTCTACATATAATATTTTGAGCTTACTAAATGTCACCCTATTATATGGTATCACCTTGCATGCATGATCACTTCTATCTGTGTGTTAGTTATTGTTGTAGAACTATGAGATTCCTACTGGGCAATTGTGCTCATCCCTCGTTTTATTTTTTTCCAGGAAGGGAATTTGGATCCAATAGTTGAAGAGTTAAGAAGTCCATGAGTCTCTTTTGTGTAATTTCGTTGTGGATGTGAAGGAAATAAATATTGTATGTTGATATTTGTAATTATTTATTTGTAGCTCCTTAGTGGAAGCTTGGCATGTATCATTGTTATTGTTGTATTTTTTGAGAGAGAGATCATGTATTATTATGTTTCTATTACTCAATAGTAATAGATATGTGTAAAAAAAATAATAAAAAATAAAAAAGGACCAAAATTACAGGCTTTTGGTAATGTTTCTGAGTAATTAAAATTTGGGGAGTGACAAAGCTTACATGGGTATCATAGCCACAATAGGAGGACCCTACCACCAATCATAACCACCTTGCTTCCACCAAAGGCCACCCAAACCCTTGTCTGGGTCAGTCGTATAGCGATCCCGGTATTCCCTGTTGTTATTGAACTGTAATCCGGACTTGGTTCCGTAGATTTGTTGTTGTCTTATCCTCTTTTCTATCCCTTACTCTTTATCTTAGAGTTTTGGGTTGTGTTGGACTTGTTGGGAATAAGTTGGTGATGTTTTAAAACTTAGAAATCCTTGCCCAGTTTTTGGTCCCTCCGCTCGAGCGGCTCTTTTGACGCTCGAGCGGGACTCTGTTGTTGCTTGTCCGCTCGAGCGGGGGTGTTGGCGCTCGAGCGGGGAAACCACCCATCCAGTATTTCGTCTGCAGTGGTATACGCTCGAGCGGGGGAGTTTGACGCTCGAGCGGGGCGACTTTTATATAAAGCCGAGATCCAACCTTTTTGTTCACTTTTTGATTTCCTTTCTCTCTCTTACTTTTTCCGAAAAAGCCATTGGAGAGCACCTCACTCTAAAACCAAACTTCTCTCTTAGGATTGATGTAGCTAGAGTGTTTTCCTCACCTTGGGCCTTTGTAAGAAGTGTGTTGATCGTCGAGGGCTTCGTTGTGATCCAAGAAATTTGGGATTTGGAGCACTTTGATTTCGGGTCATCTTCTCCTTTTGAGTTCTCCATTTGAGGTAGGGATTCTCCTTGTTCTTTTTCAATACTCCGTCTATAGATAGACATGTGGTAATTTTTGTATTGCATGAAAATTGTATCAGGTTGGATTTGTTTGAAAATTATGAGATAAACCTAGGGTTGGTTGTGTAGAGAATGGGTTGGCTTCATTGATTGTTGTCTTGGCTAAAATAAATATAAATTAGCATGTTGTGGTTAAATGAAGAAAAGTCCTAAATTATATTTTGGTTGAGTAAATTAAAATGGGGATTTGTTGACCATTGTGTGTAAATCTCTTTTGTCAAAATGAGTGTGGTAAGGGTGTTAATACCTAAAGGATAAACCATGGCTTTGGAGTTGATTTTATGGAAACAAGATTAGTGGAGTTGGTTTTGTGATAACAAAAAGGAAATGGAATCGTTTTTGTGAAAATGAGGGAAGTGTTTTCGAAATAAGTTTGAGAATTGGATTGTTGTATCTTGAGTGTTGAAGACACATGTAGAAGTTGTATCTTTAACTATCATGTTAATATTGTTGTTGGGTTTATGATTCATGATATTTGAGTCTTTTAATAGATGTACTAACTATATGCATCTAGGGGTTTTGTCCTTGGTCATCGGTGGAGGATGACACGGTTGTGTAGAATTGTCGGGTTTGTAGTTTGCCATTGATTAATTGAACATCGTATGTGATGAAGTGCTAGATACATTATATATATGTATATTTGCTCGGAAGGAGATGGTCATGTGTTCTTATGCTTTAACACATTGCTGGTGTCTTGATAGTTTATGTATATGCATTATACATGTTGGTTATGCCTTGATGTGCTGTGATTGTTGGTGTTATGCCCCGTGCTGAGAATCAAAGGTATCATACCCTTCCAGCTAGCACCTGGAGAACTGACCGCGTTGAGAATCAAAGGTATCATACCCTTCCAATTAGCGCCTGGAGAACTGACTGTGCTAATAATCGAAGGTACCATACCCCTCCAGCTAGCACTTGGTAAACTGGCTTGTTGTTAATGTTGTTGAGTGGGGTGTATTGTTGGCTTACTACGCACATAGCTAGTAGAGCGAAATGGGATTGTTGTTTCGTTGTAACTGAAAATATCATGGATTTGATTGGTTAGAGTTCGGAGGACCGAGTTACTCCATTGGTTGATTGTATACATGTTAGTGGGTTGTAAATTTATATTTTTACATAGATATGCATGTATAGTTATGATAGTAATGGAAACGAACCAAAATGTCATTTTTGTCTTTTGGAAAGTATGGAGGAGAACAAATGTTTTTAAGATAAACATGTTTGAAAAGGTACATCTGAGTATGTATAGGAAATGGAAGAGAGTATCGGGCTTAGTGTGATTACTTCCTAAGTATTTGTTAATGTTATGAAAGATTGGGAATGGGGGTTAATGAAAGGAAAAAGGAAAGACAAACCACTTGTAGCGTTGAATGAAACGGTTGTTTTCGAGAAAAGTTCATACATATATATTTTGTATAAACTGTCACATTACTATTCTAGTATGAGAATGAGTGTTCATGATCATAGCTATCTGTAAGTTGTTATTGTTGAGGATCATGTTGAGTTCCCTACTGGACTATATGTTCATCTCACGTTGTTGAAATTTTTTCAGGTTTTAAGCAGGTTGAGCTGCAAGATTTGGATCTACTTATTTACTGGCCACGGGGCCTCGGTTATGTTGGCGGAATGCCATTGTTGTAAAAGGGTTACACCCTTCTTCTTGTACCTTAAGTGATGTAAGCCCAAGGGTAATTTATTAAGTATGTTCATGTAATATTTACTTTGCATACGAATGAGAGTATTGTTAATCACTTCTACGGATTGAATGTATGAGTTTATTTCCGCATGTTATCCTTGAAATTGAATTAAGTTAATGAATTTGGTAATGACTTCGAGTAATAAAAAATGGGGCGTGGCAACTTGGTATCAGAGCTAGCCGGGTTTGAATACTTTGGGCTCGTGGGAAGTGGTTTTTACCACAGTGGGTTTACTACGTATTGTGAGGACGTTGCATATAGATATCATGAAAGTTAGGACTTATGTGTTGCATTTATGTGAGCATGGGATTCAGTCTCCTGGATAATATTCATAGTCGGTGGACTTACTTTGAGGTCCTTTTGGAAACATGCTTGATCAACGTGGTTTCTGATGGGAATTCCTTGAGAGTTCCGGGATGAGTGGCTATCTTTGTGGACTTGATTCGATTATGTGTTTATCTGTCTAAATGATTGTATGCAATAGAGATGTAAATTTTGAGACTAAGTGTGTCTTGTAACTTAACGGTAGTGGAGTGTGCCTCAGAGAAGGCTATTGTGTTTTGCGCTAAGTGTGTTTTGCCTTCGTGTTTAATAGGATGTCTATAAGAGGGAGTAGAGGTCGGATGAGTTGTAGGAGCGCCGGGAGAGGCACAGCAGTTCCTTTAGTACCTGCCGTTGCAGCATCGGCTGTCGGCAAGGATGTCGCACGTGAGATTGTGAGAGCAGTGCAGGACGCCCTAGCTCGCACTGAGGGCGGCAGTGGGCATGCTCTCAAACTTACTAAGGAGTTCTTTCGCTCCAGTCCACCAGAGTTTGTGGGGGAGGCTAAACCGTTGGAGACTGAGAGTTGGCTAAAGCAGATTACCAAGACTCTTGATATGCTCAGAGTCGAAGATGAGGAGTTGAGGGTTTCTTTGGCGACTTTTCAGTTGAAGAGTGATGCGAGTTATTGGTGGAAGTATGCTAAGAATAATGTGGGTAGCACGTGGGTTGCTTTTACCGAGGCCTTTTTGGCCAAGTATTTCCCTCTTTTTGCTCGGGAAAGGTTGAGGGATCAGTTTTTGGAGTTGCGTCAGGATGATACTCCTGTGGCACAGTTTGAGATGCGGTTTGCTAGCTTGTCGAGGTTTGCTCCAGAGTTGGTGGCAACAGAGGAGCGTCGTTGTTTTGAGTTTGAAAGGCGATTGTGTTTCGATATTCGGGAGAAGGTAGCTGGATCCTTTTGGAAGGATTATTATAATTTAGTCGAGGCAGCGGCCCATGTGGAGGCCATGATGGTGAATGATGATGGGGTTAAGGAGGAGACTGTTTTGGTAAGTCCTACGGTTCCTAAGCGCTCTAGGCTTAGTAAGGGGTGGAGGCGGAAACATGCTCAGTCGGGGGTTGGTTCCTTTTCTTCGTCAGGGGTTTCGGATTCTTCTGTTGGGAGGTCCGGGGAGGTGTAGGTTTCAGACCAGTCTTAGAGTAGGGGGTCTGGTGGTTGTTTTACTTGTGGTCAGCTGGGCCATGGTAGACGTTTTTGTCCTTTGCGTGTAAGTTCTTCGGGTGTTTCAAAACCCAGTCAGACTCAGTCGTACCCGTCCAGTCGGGGGCGCTACCGGTACCAGAATCGGGTAGGCCAGGCTTCGGGAGCCTCGCGAGGGGCGACTTATTAAGTAGCCCGATAGTATTACCCTGGAGGGGGACTTTTGTGTTGTTGGCCGGTGGTGTATCATGTGAATCATCTTGTTGTTGACCGGTGTACTGTTGGATGCTGAGGCACCATGTTTTTGTATCGTATATATATGTACTTTGTTGTTTGTTTAACCCTCAGGTATTGGGGAGTATGTATGGGTTTTAAGCTCTCTTTTATATTGAGAAGTTGTTAATGGGGTCAATGATCCTAATGTTGTTGCTTGCTTGGTACTGTATGATGAGTTAGTTGTGTGACGGCCTGTGTGCCTTATTCACTTTAATGATTATTTGTTGAGAACGGGAATCCGTGGGAGAATGTGTTAGATGTGGTGGTTTTGAGAGTTGCGAGATGTTGGCAAGGTTATGTGTGAATGTTGGGTATGGTTGTGAGTGGAGGCTGGCAGCATTCTTAAGAGGAAGAACAGGTTGTGTTCTAGGGTGGCGAGATTAGCGTCGGTCAAATTGTCCTTCGTGATTGGGTTGTTATAATTGAGGTTTACCAAGTCGGTTTTCGGTCAAGGAGATGAGCAGGCTTGCTACATAGCCATGGGGGGGGGGGGAAATAGTAATTCCCTTAGACACAGTGTTGGTGTGGTTTGATTTTAGGAGATCTAGTGAGATTCCAAAATTTGGGGGTTTGTGTGGAGAACTCCGCGTGTGGGGTTAGTGGCACATCGGTGTGTGGATTACTGAGTATGGAGTTTATCGAGTTGTTTAGTCAGCTTGTTGGTATCGGGTTTTGGGTTGACATCGGTCACCTTGAAGTTAGTCTCGTTTGTTGTAGACTTTATATGTTGGTTAAGGAAAACTGAAACTAATCGAACATGTTATGCCATTGAATCTGACGGTTGATAGAATACATTAATTTTATGTATTGATTAATTGTGTATAGAACCTTTGTGTTTATATGCATTGTGTGTAGAGGAGGAGATGGGGGATGTACTCTGTGATTTAGGGGAAGATGGGGGATGTACCTCTAAACCGGATAGGATTGGGAGGAGATGGAGGATGAACTCCGTAGATACAGCTCATATGCTTGTCTAGTGAAGTGTGGATACAGCTAATATGCTTATCTGTTAATGTGTAATATGCTTATCTGTTGTGGTAGTGTAGATAAAGCTCATATGCTTATCTTTGAAAGTGTGATATAGTTTTTATACTTATCTGTTGATAGTGCTGTTGTTATTTTTATTAACTATCATTATAGAAATGTTATGTTCTATGTTGGTTGTGGTATCACCGTGTGCTGGTTGTTGATAGTGTTATTTTGGAAAGAAATGGAAAATAAAACTTTTCCTAGTATTTGGGCCACCTAAGGGTGCTGTTGGGAAATTGATTTAATTCAAGGGTTTTGAGGAATTTCAAATGAATGATTTTTGGCAAATAAATGGTGGATGACTGTGTATTAGATAACACTGTGTTGGTGAAAAATGTATACAAAGTTTTTGAGTTTCGCATGGAAAATGCAAAGTTTATTTCGAAATGTCAGCATTGAAAATTTGACTATCTTTGAGAAATGTCTCTTGAGCAAGAAAATGTTTTCTTATTATTTACTCAAATGGTTTGCTTTGGTCGTGTTGTTGCATAGTGACTTAGCTTGAAGCGTTGGTCAGATGTGAGTAAACTGTTTCAGAAGGGTTGATTTTGTTGTGGCTTTTATGCCTACAGTGTTGTCATTTGGAACGTGTTCCCTCGGTTAGTCTCTTCCTTGGTAAGAGTGGATTAAAGGTTTGTAGTGAGAGTAGTTTCTTTCCTAGTACTCGGGTGTTGGTGTTGTGTGATCAGTTGGCCTTGTGTTTTGGCGTATCCTTAATTTCGGGGACGAAATTCTTTAAGGGGTGGAGGTTATAGCGATCCCAGTATTCCCTATTGTTATTGAACTGTAATCTGGACTTGGTTCCGTAATTTGTTGTTGTCTTATCCTCTTTTCTATCCCTTACTCTTTATCTTAGAGTTTTGGGTTGTGTTGGACTTGTTGGGAATAAGTTGGTGATGTTTTAAAACTTAGAAATCCTTGCCCAGTTTTTGGTCCCTCCGCTCGAGCGGCTCTTTTGACGCTCGAGCGGGACTCTGTTGTTGCTTGTCCGCTTGAGCGAGGGTGTTGGCGCTCGAGCGGGGAAATCACCCATCCAGTATTTCGTTTGTAGTGGTATACGCTCGAGCGGGGGAGTTTGACGCTCGAGCGGGCGCCATGTCTGTAAAAGTTCTGGGAGCGTGCATCCGCCGCTCGAGCGGGAGATTGGACGCTCGAGTGGGGATCTGTGAGTGACGCTCGAGCGGGGAGTTCGACGCTCGAGCGGGGCGACTTTTATATAAAGCCGAGATCTGACCTTTTTGTTCACTTTCTGATTTCCTTTCTCTCTCTTACTTTTCCGAAAAAGCCATTGGAGAGCACCTCACTCTAAAACCTAGCTTCTCTCTTAGGATTGATCTAACTAGAGTGTTTTCCTCACCTTGGGCCTTTGTAAGAAGTGTGTTGATCGTCGAGGGCTTCGTTGTGATCCAAGAAATTTGGGATTTGGAGCACTTTGATTTCGGGTCATCTTCTCCTTTTGAGTTCTCCATTTGAGGTAGGGATTCTCCTTGTTCTTTTTCAATACTCCGTCTATAGATAGACATGTGGTAATTTTTGTATTGCATAAAAATTGTATCATGTTGGATTTGTTTGAAAATCATGAGATAAACCTAGGGTTGGTTGTGTAGAGAATGGGTTGGCTTCATTGATTGTTGTCTTGGCTAAAATAAATATAAATTAGCATGTTGTGGTTAAATGAAGAAAAGTCCTAAATTATATTTTGGTTGAGTAAATTAAAATGGGGATTTGTTGACCATTGTGTGTAAATCTCTTTTGTCAAAATGAGTGTGGTAAGGGTGTTAATACCTAAAGGATTAACCATGGCTTTGGAGTTGATTTTATGGAAACAAGATTAGTGGAGTTGGTTTTGTAATAACAAAAAGGAAATGGAATCGTTTTTGTGAAAATGAGGGAAGTGTTTTCGAAATAAGTTTGAGAATTGGATTGTTGTATCTTGAGTGTTGAAGACACATGTAGAAGTTGTATCTTTAACTATCATGTTAATATTGTTGTTGGGTTTATGATTCATGATATTTGAGTCTTTTAATAGATGTACTAACTATATGCATCTAGGGGTTTTG
Source organism: Camellia sinensis (assembly GCF_055761805.1). Classification (NCBI taxonomy): domain Eukaryota; kingdom Viridiplantae; phylum Streptophyta; class Magnoliopsida; order Ericales; family Theaceae; genus Camellia; species Camellia sinensis. Next base: position 115,724,676 of record NC_138975.1, read on the forward strand.
TCCTTGGTCATCGGTGGAGGATGACACGGTTGTGTAGAATTGTCGGGTTTGCATTTTGCCATTGATTAATTGAACATCGTATGTGATGAAGTGCTAGATACATTATATATATGTATATTTGCTCGGAAGGAGATGGTCATGTGTTCTTATGCTTTAACACATTGCTGGTGTCTTAATAGTTTATGTATATGCATTATACATGTTGGTTATGCCTTGATGTGCTGTGATTGTTGGTGTTATGCCCCGTGCTGAGAATCAAAGGTATCATACCCTTCCAGCTAGCACCTGGAGAACTGACCGCGTTGAGAATCAAAGGTATCATACC